>NC_044385.1:20785256-22035256 GCF_006542625.1 Nomascus leucogenys | reverse complement strand
TCCCAAAGCACTGGGATTACAGGCATAAGCCACCATACCTGGCTTTCTTTGGTAGAGACAGGGGTCTCACCATGTTGCCCAGGCCTGTCTAGAACTCCTGGCCTCAAACAATTCTCCTACCTCAGCCTCCTGAGTAGCTGGGATTACAGGTATGAGCCACCACTGTGCCCAGGTTGACAAATACATTTCTGTTGCTTAAGCGACCCAGGCTTGGTCACTTACAGCTTTGCTGTAGCTGCCCGGGAATGCGATGTGCCACTCTGCCCACACCGATGTGGACTCAGCTCCAAGTCCACAGTCACGGTGCCAGGTTGCAAACCCACATCTGTGCCTCCAGACTCTTCTGAGGCCCTGCCTCTCTCCCTACAGGCTGAAAATGGGGGGCTCACCTCCCCTCAAAGAGGAACTCCCGATGGCAGCGGGGTTCAGCACAGGCTTCAGCCATGCTGCTCATCTCATCTCGGCCCTGGGCAACCCAGTGAGCCTCATTTTTCTCATTTGTGAAAATGGGCGTCAGATAGAAACACGCACTGGATAGGGTTGTTTGTGGGGACTGGGGAAGGTTGGGGAAGTCCAGCTCCAGCTTTGACCTGTATCTGGCACTCCATGAATGCAGCTTTTATTTTTATTATTTCTCTCAAACCTATCCCCTTCCAGGATTTTCCAGGTCAGTTAATGGTGTCACCAAGCAGAAGCCTTGCCCTGGCTTCCACACCTGCTTCTCTCTCACCTGCCCTCATCTCATGGCTCAACAGTCCCCATTAAATACCTGCTAAACAACAGCCATTGTGCTCTGCACTGAGCAAACAGCAGGAACCCTGTAGACGGCGGAGGTTTCAGCTTATCTGTGCATTAAACAAATTGAATTTTAAACAAGCAATTGATATTAGGGGGATATATTGGGGGAAGCCAAGGCTTTTTAAGCCTTGTGGATTACCCTCTTCAACTGGCTTCCCTCATCTTTTGTACCCAAATGGCTGCAAGACTCATGGCACTGTTTTCCAACATTTCTGGAGTTTTCTTTCTTAAGCAAAAATTAGGCCTGATCCCTCCCTACTTAAAAACCTCTTAGGCTGGGCGTGGTGGCTCATGCCTGTAATCCCGGCACTTTGGGAAGCCGAGGCAGGCAGATCATCTGAGGTCAAGAGTTCGAGACCAGCCTGGCCAACATGGTGAAACTCCGTTTCTACTAAAAATACAAAAATTAGCCAGGCGTGGTAGTGCACACCTGTGGTCCCAGCTACTCAGGAGGCTGAGGCAGGAGAATCGCTTGAATCCAAGAAGCAGAGGTTGCAGTGAACTGAGATCACGCCACTACACTCCAGCCTGGGCAACAGGGCAAGACTTTCTCAAACAGAACAAAACAAAACAAAACAACTCTCTTGCGGCCTCAGCTGCCTTCCACTGTGCCAAGTCCAGCATCTTCATTGTTCAGACTCACCTGTTGTCCAGTCACACACACACCCAGCACATACTCACCCAGCACACACTCACTCTTTACTAACACTGGGCACTGGTTCCCGCCACCCTACCCAGGCACAAGCAGTGCCCATCACCCAGGGTGCCACTCCTCAGCACCCTGGCCCTTTAACACTTCTCCAGTTGGAAAACTCCCCTTATCTTTTCTAACCCATGTCCAACCTGACATTGTCTGCCAAGTCTTCCTGAACACCTCCTCCCTGCTCCCAGTGCTCCTCACTGCCTCCATTTATTACCTTGTCATATGGAATTGGCAATCACTTCTTTGTATCCTGATTTCCTCCACCAGACCAGGAACTCCAGTGGGGAATAAAGTGATCAGGTCCGATTGTATGTGTAGCGCCCGGTCTGGCCCACAGTGGACACTCAGTAGGTGAGGACTGAAATAAATGAACGAATGTGTGCATGCATGCAGGGCGGGTTGAGGCAGGTGCTTTTTGCACCTCACCCCACTGAATTTTTACACAGCAGAGGAAGTTCAAGTTTACAGGAAGGCCAGCTTCTCTCTCTATCCTCCCCACCAGCCTTACCTCCACAATGCCCTGAGGCTTCTCTTTGCCTGGAACTCCATTTCCCAGGGCTGGCCCTGAATGTATTGGGATATTGACGCCCTAACGTAGGGGGTCCTGGTCCATGAATAATTTGCATTTTATGTGCCCGTGATCTAAATAAATATATATTGACTGGTAATTACAGTCAATATATTTTATTACAGTCAATATTCCTCTTCACCTTCTTTCTGGTCTATCTCTTTGGACACCTGGGAATGTTGGCTGCAGGCCACAACCAGCTCAATTCAATTTAACAAGGATTCATCAAGCTCCACAGGCAGTGGCCCCACACCCAGCTGAGGGTCAGCATCTCCAGTGGAACCTCCAGAGATTCTGATTCCAAGCTTTGGGGTGGGAGGTGAGGGTCTGTCACATTCAGAGAGGCAGAAGAGACAAGGAGAAGGCATTTCTGGTGGAGAAAATGAGGTGACTACAAACAGTGGGTCGTACAGTTAAGCACAGGTCTGGTTTTCAGATAGAAAAAGCATTTTGAGGAGTCAAGGGTAATAAGGTTGGAAACAGAACTCAATAAATGGTAGTTTCCTCTCTATTTCCCTTAATTTAAAAAGGCAGATGACCAATTAGGTTTGGGAACCAGGTCTGGAGCCAGCGGTGCCCTGGGGAACAAGGACCCTGAACCCTCCCAGAGTGGAGCCTGACCCACTTCCGGTGCTGGGTCCTGTCTTTCCAGTTAACCTCTCCGGGCCTCAGTTTCCCTAACAGTTATAATCAACACAACAGCAACCTCTGGGTATTAGCGCTGTCCTGCCAGACACCAAGCCCAGCCTTTATCTCACTGAATCCTCATCTCAGCCCATGAGGTGGGGATCCTTCTCACCCTCACTTGACAGATAAGTTCTTGGAGGTTGAATAACTCACCCAAGGTCACCTGTCGTTAAAGTGGCTTACTCTCTAGGCCTCGTCTTGAGCAAGATGGGTGTGTGTCGACTCAGAGGGCCCACGTAAGGCTGGACACGAGGGCCCCTGGTGAGGCCTGAGTCCCTGGCCGGGGAGCTCCGCTAAGCTGCCCGACCTCCCGTGTGCAGAGGGCGCTGCTGGGGCCACAGGCGAGGCGGTGTGGGGAAGCGGAGCGTGGATTCCAGCGCTTTCCCGTAGATCCAACTCTGCGCTGCTTTGCTATGTGAACTCAGGAAATGACCTGCCACAACTAGCAGGTGGGCACCCAGTCGGGGCTGGGGTTTGCATCCGGTTTCTCCCCAACCCGGCCGGGGCAGGAGGCCTGGGGAGTTCGGCGGTGGCGCCTGGCGCCCTCTGGCGGCGCGGGGAGGTCCTCCTCGGCCGCGGGCAGCCGGGCCCGCTTGCTAGCCGCGAAGGGACGTTTTTTAGGAGCCACTAGCCAGGCGCGGTGGCTCACGCCTGTAATCCCAGCACTTTGGGAGGCCGAGGCGGGCGGATCACGAGGTCAAGAGATCGAGACCATCATGGCCAACATGGTGAAACCCCGTCTTTACTAAAAATACAATGCCGTCCTCGAGGGTCTTACGAACTCTACCGTGAGCTGAGTGGGGAAAATGGGAAAGAAGACTCGAGTCTGGAGGCTGAGACTTTGACACCAGCTTCCCCAGTCATCTTGGATGGGTGCCTTGAATTCTTCCTATGGGGAACAGGAATGGGGATGGGGACAGGGATGGGGATGCCCCCTCCCTACTTGCCTCCAGATCGCCGTGGGACTCCTGCTGGATGCGACGAGTGACAGCCCCCCTTGTCAGCCTAGAAGCGCTACTATAGAGCAAAGACTTGTGTTCATGAGAAAATAACTGACAGTCCAGGATGCCAAGGACCAATGGCCCTGGGCCTGGAGGAAGGAGCTGGGGAGAGAAGAGGAGGAGGCATCCCCGGAGAGGGAGCGTGAGCAAGACAGCGGGGCACTGGGGAAGGCCATGGGGTTCAGCAGAAAGATACACTGTTTAGGGCAAAGGGAGCATTATGCGGGGATCCGGGCAATGGCATAACTTTATAAATGCTCATTTCTTGTTCCTTTCCCTTAATTCAAAGAGCAGATAGTAATGACGGTTATATTTGTTTCTACAAAACGAAAAACAATTAAAATATTTGCTTCTCTGAGTGGGTTTCCCAGTGACTCAGGCAAGGTTCCCACACCACTGCAGGCTATATGGAGGCCAGTCCCCACCCCCCTCTGTTTTCTGGGCCTTCTTTCCAGGCACCTGTCCAGGGACCCCCACAGCATCACCCTCTGCCTACACCTCCACCTTCTCACCTAGCCTAGTTTTGGGGGGGTTATTCCTTGGTTTCCAGCCAGAGGACTCCTCAGTGAGAACAGTGAGGGCAGCAGTGCCTGCACATGGCAGGTCAGGTCAGTGCACTGGAAAACGGGTCTTGGTTTTAGACATACCTGGATTGGCACCCAGGCCTTTCCCCTTACTGGCTGTGCTCCCAACTTCTCCAAGCCTCAGTTTTCCTAATAACTACATCGTAATTATTAAAGATTAAATGAGATCATGGGCCTTGCATGCATAAAACCATATCTGGCGCATAAAAAGAAGACACGTGTTTGTTTTTAAAGTTTCTACGCTTCAAGTCATATATGAGAAGTTGCTTGACAAGGAGCATTGGCTGGGCTTCCCATCTTAGGAAAGAGGAAAACTTGCAGTGTGTGGGATTGTAGAAGGGGGAGGGATTGTGTCAGAGCAACATGGTCACCTGCCCAGGGGCCTCCCGGCTGCACAGTGATCCAGGTTACCCAAAGGCTTTGCCCAAAGCAACTGACCACCCTGAGAGAAGGATGAGCAATTATTATCTATTTCCCATTTTAATAAAATAATAAGTTGAAACCAAAGCAGACTAATGACTTGCCTGAAGTCACCTGGGCAGTGAGGATTAGAACTCAGGCCTTTGTTCTTACTGTTACCAGAAGTTCATTAACTACACTGGCAGAAGGAAAGCAATCTTTATTGTAATTTAATTGAAAAGATACTACACATGAAATTCTAATTTCATATTCACATATCCTAGAATTCAGGGTGGAGCAGTAACTGAGAGGTACATACCCCCACTGGTTTCTGTTTGTTTGTTTTGTTTTGTTTTTTGAGATGCAGTCTTGCTCGGTCGTCTGGACCAGAGTGCAGTGGAGCGATCTCGGCTCACTGCAACCTCAGCCTCCCGGGTTCAAGTGATTCTCCTGCCTCAGCCCCCTGAGTAGCTGGGATTATAGGCACCTACCACCACACCGGGCTAACTTTTGTATTTTTAGTAGAGATGGGGTTTCACCATGTTGGCCAGGCTGATCTCAAACTCCTGACCTCAAGTGATCCATCTGCCTCAGCCTCCCAAAGTGCTGGGATTATAGGTGTGAGCCAGCGCGCCAGACCCCACACTGGTTTTTCAGCCTCTCGTGGTCGCTCAATATCAAAGTACCTCAATTGACAAGTCTCTGGTGTCCAGCCAAACCTCACATGCTCTGCTGCAGCCCACCAGCATGTGTTTTCAGTCACTTATTTTCAAGGAGGACAGAACATTTATCCACATAACCCTCCCTAAAATGGAAAACTGTTATAAATTTGATAACTATCCCAATCCCTTTTTACTTGAATATTCCTGAGGTACTTCCCTGTTACCTGAAGAAGCCTAAAGCTGTAAGAATTGGGAGGATGCCTCCGAAGTATCCAGGTACTGAACAGGCTCTTGGGCAACACACGGGGGGAGGAGCAGGCACACTCATAGAGCACCCCTGAGGCAAAGTGGCCAGGACAGAAATGTACTAGGCTTCCCCACATCCCAGCCAATCGGGCACAAGCACAGCCCTTCAGTGCTCAATCAACACCTGCTGATTAAATAAAAGAAAGTGAAAAACAAACCGGGGCCAGGCGTGGTGGCTCACGCCTGTAATCCCAGCACTTTGGGAGGCCGAGGCAGGCAGATCACGAGGTCAGGAGTTTGAGACCAGCCTGGCCAACATGGGGAAGCCCTGTCTCTACTAAAAATACCAAAAAAATTGGAGAATCACTTGATCCAGGGAGGTGGAGGTTACAGTGAGCCGAGATCTGCACTGCACTCCAGCCTGGGCTCCGTGTCAAAAAATAATAAACAAACAAACAAACAAACAAATAATTTAAAAAAACAAACCAGGAACGACCAGGTCCAAGGACAGTCTAGGAGTTGCACAGAGTTTTCACCCCAATAGACCAGAGACCTCGTTGGGCACTCAGGCAATAGCCCAACCTGACATTCAAGCAGAAGAGCTGTCATTCATTCAAGCATTCATTTGTTCAGCTGTGTTTATTGGGTACCATGCACTAGGACTGGGAAGATGGCCTGCAGCCCAGTTCTCATGCTAAGTGTTCCTGCTGGAGTGTCCGAGATACAGCTCGAGGCCAAAGCAGGGCACACAGGACGTGCTCCCACCTTGACTGACCATGTGGGGCCACGCATCCTGCTTCAGTACCACATGGCCAGGGCAGCCCCTAAAAGCTGTCCAAATGCATTTTGTAACTAAGCAATACCCTCTTGTGATTCCTAAATCAATACCGTACAAAGAGGTTTGTAATGAAAGGTCTCCCTCCTGCCCTGCCCCTATCTGCCACATTCCCACTGGCCCCCACAACCAGGTGCTGTTTTAGTGGTTTCTGGTGTATCCTTCTAGAATTTCTTTATCCAATTTTGTATTTTCCCCCTTTCTTACATAAAGGTAGTATACTACCCACACTGGCTTGGACCTTGAAAAGAGGGGTATTTCATTTTCAAAATGCTACTGACTTCATATAATCACAATATCCACTTCTGTGTTCCGTCTAGTTTATTGGTAAAAGTGAATACACGTCAAGGCTTTACAAGTATTTTGCTCAGATGTGCAGAAAGGACTAGCTTTCCTGCCTGGAACGGTGAAGGAAAGCGCAGCCAGCCCCTTGGGCTCAGGCTGACTCTCGGTGTTTCTTTGGAGAGCGTTGCTTAGTAACATTTGCAGGGGACACGCACAGACAGGGGGATGAAAGAAGGATGCAGGAGATGAGGGAGGGTGCATTTGTTTTCTAGCATGCCCCACGAGTGGGAGCAGCGGGAAAAATCTTTAGATCTTTTAACCACCAAAATCATGCCTGTTTACTGCAATCAACAATCTAAAGTAAAATAAAGAAATCAAGAAATTAAGTGAAAAGTCAATCTCAATCCTACTTCCCCAAAGTAATGATCATTAATAGTTGGGGCAGTAGTTTGCCCCATTTTACAGGAGAGTAACATGGAGGCAATAGGTAAGGACGTGTTTTTCTGGGGTCCTAAGAGACACCCACTGGGAAATCGGGACTGGGGGGTACTCAAGGCTGGGCTGCTCAGGGGTCCTGAGAAGAGGGCAGTGCAGGGAGCTGGGAACAGGGAGAGGGGGCTGGTTCCTGTGAGCAAGTGGCATCTGTTGCCTATCATCAGGAGCAGAAATCCTAGCACTTCTGCTCACTGAGTCTTGTTACAGGAGTTGCCAGGGGAAACAGCACAGTCAAGCCCGGGCTACTCCACTTTACTCATATTAGACAAGAGCAGCAAACACAGCTTCAGTGGTGGGTGTCGGTCCCCCCATGGCCAGCAGGTCCCTCCCAGCGGTGGCCCAGGGCCATTGGCTTGCACATACCTCTCTGTGCTGCAGCAGAAGGACCTTGCCCCTCCCCAGTGGGAACAGATATGGTGGTGGGCTTGGCCAGGTGCCATGTGATGCACACTTAAGCAGACTAAAGGAATATACATCAAGGCTAAACAGGAAAGATGCGCCCATGCAAAGTGACAAGTCCACCACAGGCTTGAGAATGCTTTAGCTCTTTGTGAGGAATGTTCCAGGCCCATTCTCATGTGGCCTTTCAGAGGGGGCAGAAAGGCTGAGGCTCTTTCCCAACAGCACGCTCCCCTACTCTCAGTCCATTCCAGGCTGCCTTCTCTCGCTTCCCGTATTTGCCACACTGTGGTGTCCACATCTGTTCTCAGCCCTTGTACAACTCTGAACAAGGACAGTCTTTTGTTGTTGTTCAGACAGGGTCTCGCTCTGTGGGCCAGGCTACAGTGCAGCGGTGCCATCTCAGCTCACTGCGACCTCCGCCTGAAGGACTCCAGCGATCCTACCTCTACCCCAAGTAGCTGGAACCACAGGCATGCACCACAACGCCTGGCTAATTTTTTTTTTTTTTTTTTTTTGTAGAGACGGGGTTTCACCATGTTGCCCAGGCTGGTCTCAAACTCCTGGGATCAAGCGACCTGCCTGCCTTGGCCTCCCAAAGTGCTGGGATGACAGGCATGAGCCATCGTGCTGGGCCAGGACAGTCTGACTGCCTAGGGCACACCCAGGCCTCACAGGGCACTGAGAGGAGCATTCAGCAAATCCTTAGTGAAAAGGCTGCGCTAACCCCCAATGCCAGCTCTTGCAGGGGTATCTGGGTGCTTTCCTGGTGGCTTGGACACCTGATGGGACTAGAATGCGAGCTCTAGTGCCGCTGTCTGGGGCCTGACACACTGGGGGCTCTCTTGACCACCTTAGGGAGTTGCTAGCCCTCACTGACTGCCGGCAGCTCTGGCCCCAAGGCTCATCAGCCCTGTGAGAAGGTGGGCAGCTGGGAGGGGGGAAGTCCTGGGTACTTCCTGGCCTCCCCAGACAGGCCTGAGGTCTTGGGGAGAGATGACTGGAAATTTTCTCCAAGGAATGGCCCTCTCCTCCTCTCCCTGAAGCAGGACCAGGGCCTCAGCCCCTCTCATTCCCATCTGGCCCTGATCATACCTGACTGAAGTTCAGAAGGGAAGGGCAGCAGTGCTCAGCAGGTGAGGACACATCTTAGCCAGGGTGACCCCATGCACCAAGACATAAGATGGGGCCTGGCAGTTAGTAGGTCCTCAGTAAATGTTGGTATATTTAGGCCTGGGAAAAGGGGTGGTCTTGCAGGGGATGGAGGAGAGGAAAATGCAGGGAACAATCTCTTGTCATCTAGGATGACTTGCCAGCAGGCCTAGCACAGAGAGGATAGGATTTGGTATCAGATACAGATTTGAATCCTGGCACCACTTCCTAGCTAATTAAAACTTGGGCAGCTTATTTCATTTTTAAAAACATTATTGTGCATGATTTACATGCCGTAAAATTCACCCACTTTAAGTGTACAATTCAATGACCATATGTACGGAGTTGTGCGAACCATCACCGTGATCTTATTTTACATCATTGCCATGGCTCCAACAGAAACTCTGCACTCCTCCCATTGCTGCCACAGTCCCTGGCAACCTCTATTTCTGTCTGTATAGATTTGCATTTTTTAGACATTTCATATAAATGGAATCATGTAATACATGGCCTTTTGTGACTGGCTTCTTTTACTCAGCATGTCTTACAGGTTCATGTGTCTGTACTAGCATCTCTTTTACTGCTGAGTATTCAATTGTGTGGCTGTAACACATTTACCCATTCACCAGCTGATGACCAATTGGGTTGTTTCTACCTTGGGGCTACTTAATAACACTGTCATGAACATTCACACGCAAGTCTTTCTCTTCACTGTATAACTTGGAGCGAAATTGCTGAGTCATTTGGTAACTCTTTTTTTTTAGAGGTAGGCTCTTGCTATGTTGCCCAGGCTGGATTTGAACTCCTGGGCTTAGGCCATCTTCCCTTCTCAGCTTCCCGAGTAGTTGGGACTACAGGCGTGCACCACCACACCCAGCTTCTTTAATCTCTTAAGGAAGTGCCAGACTGTTTCCCAAAGTGGCTGCATCATTATACATCCCCACCAGCAAAGCACAAGGGTTCCAATTTCTCCACATGCTTGCCAACATTTGCTATTTTTTTTTTAAACCAATAAGTCATATTTGTGGGTGTGAAGTGGTATCTCATTGGGCTTTGATTTGCATTTCCCTAATAACTATTTTAAGGCTGAACATCTTTTCATGTGCTTCTTCACCCTTTGTTTATCTTCTTTGGTGAAATGTCTGTTCAAATATTTTTGGGCAACTTGTATTTAACCTCTTTGAGCCTCACTTTTCTGGGGGGAAAGAAAAAATTATACCCAGCTCCTAAGGCCATGAGAGTCTATGTGAAGTGTCTGCCAGGGGCCGGCCACATACTGGGGGCTTTAAATGTTTTTAGTACTGCACTTGCTGTGTTGGCCCAGAAGAATGACTTCCCATGTGCTCTCAGGTTTGGAGTTAGAGCTTGGGCTGCCCTGACTCAGTGGAATGGAACAAGCCTCTCCTCTCTTCTCAGTAGGAGGGTGAAGGAAGAACACCATTTACACTAAGGGGCCATGGTGTTCCAGATGTTCTGTTGAGCACTGCCATATGGTCTCTTTTAACACCCACCACAACCTTTTGATGAAGCATGGGCTCCATATTTATAAGGGATGAAACCCTGAGGTCAGAGAAATTCGGTAACTTCTCCCGGGCTGTGGAGTAGAAAGCAGGGGAATCTAAGATTTGCACCCAGAGCTGATGCTGACGCCAATGCCCATGGCGTTTTTCTTTTTTTTTTTTTTGAGATGGAGTCTTGCTCTTTTGCCAGGGTGGACTACAGTGGCACGATCTTGGCTCACTACAACCTCCGCCTCCCAGGTTTAAGCAATTCTCCTGCCTCAGCCTCCCGAGTAGCTGGGATTACGGGTACACACCACCATGCCTGGCTAATTTCTGTATTGTTGGTAGAGACGGGGTTTCACCATGTTGGCCAAGACGGTCTTGATCACTTTACCTCATGATCTGCCCACCTCGGCCTCCCAAAGTGCTGGGATTACAGGCATGAGCCACCGCGCCCGGCCTCGCATGCCTTTTCAAACAGCCCTGCAGCACAGGCAGGGAGCTGCTGGGAACAAGTACCAGGCACATGCCGGCCTGCCTAGAGAAACATTGGATGTCTGGCTGTGTGGATGGCATGCCCAGCTATTTCTGGGAGGCTGCAGAATTAATAGCTAAGAACACAGACAGCCCCACCACTGACCAGCAGCACAACTGGGGGTAAGTTGCTTATCCCTCTAGGCCTCCACATCTTTTTTTTTTTTTTTTTTGAGACGGAATCTCGCTCTGTTGCCCAGGCTGGAGTGCAGTGGCATGATCTCGGCTCACTGCAAGCTCCACCTCCCGGGTTCACGCCATTCTCCCGCCTCAGCCTCCCGAGTAGCTGGGACTACAGGCACCCACCACCATGCCCGGCTTATTTGTTTTTTTTTTTTTGTATTTTTAGTAGAGACGGGGTTTCACTGTGTTAACCAAGATGGTCTCGATCTCCTGACCTCATGATCTGCCCGCCTTGGCCTCCCAAAGTGCTGGGATTACAGGCGTAAGCCACTGCGCCCGGCCGGCCTTGACATCTTCTATATGATGAGAAAAGAATAGTTCTTCCTTCAGAGGGCAGCTGTGAGGATCAAATGCTCAGCACAGCACCTGCCCCACATTGAAGCAGATGGCTTTCCCCTTTATTCTGGGCTGCTGACCCACAACCCATGCAGCCCACTTGGCTCTTCCCTGCCATTAGCTTTGGCTCATTCTAGAACAACACCTTGATCCAGACGAAGGGCCTGGCCCCTTATTCCTCTCATCCCTACTTCTAGCCCTTGGGCAGTGCTCTTGCAGAGAAGCAGGGAGGACCTCACAAGGGCATTGAATTCTCCAGGATGATTACTTAAGATTAAGCCTAACAAAAGCAAGATATTTAAAAATAAACTTTATTAAAGCAGTTAAACTTAGCATTAAATAACACTCTTTAAATGGTACACCTATGAAGCAAGAGTTAAATATAAACAGTCTAATCCTGTACACTTGTGATTAATTGTGACAATCTTAAGTTGCTCACTTCTTTCCCATTTACCAATTCAGAGAAAGCCCCTTTCCTGTTTTCTCTCTCACCACTTTGCCTTGGCATCAAACCAACCCTGCCTTGGGCTTCAGCTGCAGATCCTCCCTAGCCCCTCCTCCCACCCAGCTAGGCTGACTCCAGTTCCAGCCCCAGTCTCCACCAACTGAGCAGCGTATGCAGGGTTATGTCTGGCTTCCAGCATCTACCACCCCTTCAGAGCAACTTCCAACACGGGACAGGAGAGGAAGCTCGCATTGCTTGGTCTGAACAGATTTAAGGAGGTTTTATCACAAGGACCTGAAAACTTCCTGAGCCTGCTTTCTCCTTGCACAGCTGAGGAGGGGCAGGGGCTCTCAACTAAGGGCTCTGAATCACAGAGGGGATAGACGCTGTCTTAGTCCTTCTTGCCTCCCAGGGCCAGGCTTCTTGTGAGGAGCTTCCCTGGGCTGGAGGTGGTCAGTGTGGAGACTGTGGGAGATTCCAGCTTCACTCTGTCTAGGAGGGTCTTCTTAAGGGCAGCTGGGGAGATCTTTTCTTGGTCGGCCATGGACTGTAGCTCTCTGCAGACAAAACCCCAGAAGGACTGAAGGAAGGTAATAAACCCTGGGGCCAGAGCTTTGAGTCTCCACTATCCACACAACCCTCAAGCTTGTTGATCTGACACCACCAAAAATTAGAGCCCCAAGACAAACGCTTCCCAACTAGTATTTCTAAGAAGTATTAGTTAACTAAGTTTGGGTTTGCTTATTTATCTCATTTGATCTGAGGTAGACATAGAGCCCCAAGTGGTATCTGTGATCACATGGGGAGAGTGACAGGGTTTGGAGTCATAGATTCAAATTAGAATCCTGTCTCCATCACTTTTTAGCTGTTTGACCTTGGGAAAATTGTCTCTGAGCCTCAACTTCCCATCTACAAGTCAAAGTCAATCCTGGTTATCTGAAATGCAGTGAGAATTAAGTGAAGTAAGGCTTGCAAACTCTTAGGTAAACAAAATCTACTAAGTTGTGGTTATTAACAGAGCACAGACTCCAGCACTGCTAAATGGGACCCAAGACAGCAGGTTCCGCAAATGGTGCTCAACCCAGCCCAGGGACCAACCAGGAGTGAAGGGTCTGGGACAGAAGTCAGCGGGATGGACTCACCGTGTTCGGATACAGGAGGCCTCAACTGCATTGATGAGCAGAGAGCGGAAGCCCCCACTCTCTAGAAAGTGCAGGGCATGGATGGTGGCTCCCCCAGGGGAGCAGACATTGTCCTTGAGTTGGCACGGATGCTGCTCCGAGTCCAGCAGCATCTTGGCAGCTCCCTGTGGGGAAGGGCACATTAGGAGAAAGTTGCTGGTGTGCGTTGGAACAGGTTTCCCCACACCCACTGCTCCTGCCCAACTGCTACCCCAGCTTCCCAACCAACTCCCACCCCAGTTCAGTGACGCACAAGAACCCCCATTCTACACCCTGGTCCTGAACATGCGGGGGAAAGATACTGACCAGCAAAGCCTGGGCCCCGAGTCGGACTGCCAGGCGCCGTGGCAAACCCATCTTCACCCCACCATCAGCCAATGCGTCCAGAGCCATGAATGCCTGTGGAGACACTCACTAAGCCCCAGGCCACAGGCACTGAAGGGCCTTTCCTAAGGTCTGCTTTCTGATGACTAGAACTAGCTCCACGGGTCAGCATCCTGTACCAGCCAGCTGTGCCCAAGAGGTGGGTGCCACCCCCAGTCCAAGCCTGCCTCCCAGCCCATCTTGCTGCCTGGGTCCCTGGAAGGCTGAGCAAGCAAGCGAGGGCCTCACATAGGCAGGCCCGCTGCCACTGAGCCCCGTGACGGCATCAATGAGGTCCTCTTCCACCTCAGTGCAGAAGCCCACGCTGCTCATGAGCTGCTCCAGGAGCTGCCCATCCTCCACCAGGGCATGGGTGCCCGTGGCGTACACTGTAGCGCCTTCCCGCACTACCACAGGTGTGTTGGTCATGCAGCGAATCACTTTGGGGGCTGGCTGGAACGCCATCAGCTTCTAGGGTGAGGGAGAGAGCTGAGTGAGTGGCCAGGGCACAGCTCCCACCAGCACCCACCCATTAGCTGCCATTCCTGGGTCAACCCTCCCCTCACACAAGGGGCATCAGGGCTGAGATGGGCACCTTCTCCACAGAGCTGATGGTGACACCAGCCGCACAGGAGACCACGATGTGTCTGGCTTGCACGTCGGCCCCAATCTCATCCAGGATGAAGGGGATGATATGCGGCTTCACAGCCAGAAACAGGACGTCGCTGTGCTTCACCGTCTCCTTGTTGCTGCGTGTCAGGTTCACACCCATCTTCTGCAAGAGGAGACTCCCAGCTCACAGTGCTGGAGCAGCCTGGCTATGCCAAGGCCTCCCAGGGATCATCTGAACCCCTGCCAAACCGATTCTGCCAGATGCAGCCTGGAATTCTTAGCTTTATGCCCTCAGGGTTCTACCCCTACCCCAAATGATATAGTTTTTCATTGTTGCTACTGGACAAGTAAGCACAGGCTTGGAGCATGACGAGCTTCACCATGGTAACCAGGAAGTGGCTGCCCTTCTTCCCTGCCAATCTTCTGGCATCTAAGGCACTCCTCTGCCAGGTAACAAGGCCCTATGGTGAAAAGTGGCAGGGCAAAGGGAAATGCTAATACCTGGTCGTCAGAAGCACAGCTGAGTGAGGCCCTATCCTAACGCTGGCCGCTTGTTCGTGGGGACCGCACAGTCTCCATGTGGTCCAGGTCTAGGATGGAAGCCACCCATCCCTCTATGACTCCAAACTGAGAAGCAGGACCCTCCAGTGCTAGGGACGTCAGCCCACCCTAGGCACAAACACTGCCTGTCACCTGCCTCATCAGCCATCCTCTCCCACAGAGCACAGGTTTTGGGTGAAGACTTGGAATATGTTTTTGGAGAGCAGAACAACTAATTCACCAGATTCTTCCCAATATGCTCATTCACGACTCAGAATAACAGCAAAGTGGCCACTGTTGTAAATGAGGAAATAGCCTCAAAGTGGCTGAGTACTTTAAGGTCATACAACTCGTCTATTAAGAAAAATGGCTGGGCGCAGTGGCTCACCCCTGTAATCCCAGCACTTTTGGAGGCCAAGGCGGGCAGATCACTTGAGGCCAGGAGTTCGAGACCAGCCTAGCCAACAGTATTCTCTACTAAAAATACAAAAATTAGCCATGCGTGGTGGGTGCCTGTAATCCCAGCTACTCGGGAGGCTGAGGTGGGAGGATTGCTTGAACCTGGGAGGCGGAGGTTGCAGTGAGCTGAGATCGCGCCACTGCACTCCAGCCTGGGCGACACACTAAGACCCTGTCTGAAAAAAAAATTTTTTTAATGAGTATTTATTGGGTACCTACTATGTGCCAGGTGCTTTCATCATATAATTACCTCAGTTAACCCTCTACCACTCCAGTGTCTGGATCTGACCCCCAGTATGTCTGCCTGGGTGTTCCCACCACACTGAGCTGCCCAAGAGAAGGTGGAAAGATTGTGATGTTCCTGGAGTGAAGGTCACCGCCGGCCAAAGACCAGCACTTGGGCACAGGGGCCGGCCGGACTCACTTCATCTCAGGTCATCCTTTTCCTGGGCCTCCACCCGCTTCCTACTCCGCCCGGTTCCACCTACCCTGAGCGCGGACACCGTGGGCAGGTTCATTTCCGGGGAGCTGGCTATTATCTTGTGAGCCGACAGGATGCCTGCAGAAGACAGAGCTTTTCAACTAGGGGTCGCAGCTCAGCCCGTTACCACGCTTTCCCTGGCTCTAAAACTCAGAGCCGCCCTAACAGTGGCCAGTCTCCCTCTCCCCCTCAATCCTCTACGAGGACAGAAGACGCACTTGCTGCTCAACCAGAGTCTCATCTACCCCACTGGACGCAAACTCCCCTTTCATTCACTCATGCTGGTGGGAAGGGGGCCCGCTCGGGCCTCGGGACCGCCCGCGAAGCCGCCTCCCGCCTCCACGTGCTTGCCTGCGGCCGTGAAGCCCCGCGCCAGAGCATAGGCCAGCTGGCCGGCACCGATGAAGCCCACGCTCATGGTCCGCGGTTCACGCTTCCTGGCAGCCGCACGAACCCCCTCAGCGCGGGCCCGGAAGTAACGCTAGGGGAAGGGCTGCGGCCGAGCTAACAGCAGCTCCTGGGATGGTGCAACGCCGTACTCCTCCGGCGGATATCTCCAGGGCGGCTGATGGCGCCTTAGGCCATGTGGCCCCGCCCTGTCCGGGAGACCAATCCGCGGCCAGGATCTCGGGGCAGGCCAATCCGCGGCCGCGCCCGGGCCGCGTGCCCGCCTCCTCCGCTCGCGACTGGAGGGCGGAACTCCGGACTGGAGTTCCGGAAGCCCTTGTGGCAGCTTGGTGTGAGCGCCAGGCGCCCGCCGGCCCAGGACGCCCGACCCCCCCACCAGCCCACCCCAAGGCTGAGGTCGCTGTCCCTAAGCCACCTCGGGCTCAGGGCTGAGGCCTGGCCCAGGCCTGGCTAATATTATTCCTGGCGCTGGCCATCAGATGCCCCTCATGGCCCACAGGAATTCTCCAGGTTGCCTATTTGCGGGGATGAACGAGGCCCTCCTGGCGTAGGTTCAGACCGGGTGGCGGAGAGGCGGCACCAGGGTGGTCAGCCGCGGCTTATTCACTTGAACTTGAGTGGTTCTCGCGAATTTGTCCAAACTAGATACAAGAAGGACAAGTTCGAGTCTCCGACTCTTCCGCGAGCCCGCACCCCCCAGCCCCTTGCTGTCACTTGCTTTTTTTTTTTTTTTTGAGGCGGAGTTTCACTCTTGTTGCCCAGGCTGGAGTGCAGTGGCACGATCTCGGCTCACTGCAATCTCCGCCTCCCGGATTCAAGTGATTCTTCTGCCTCAGCCTCCCGAGTAGCTGGGATTACAGGCGCCCGCCACCACGACCGGATAATTTTTGTATTTTTAGTAGAGACGGGGTTTCACCATGTTGGTCAGGCTGGTCTTCAACTCATGACATCAGGTTATCCGCCCGCCTCGGCCTCCCAAAGTGCTGGGATTATAGGCGTGAGCCACCGCGCCCGACCTGTCTCTTGCTTTAAAAAGCTCCACCAATGTGATGTTTCCTTTTCCATCAGTAGTAAATATAAGGGGCCGCAGGGAACAAATGACAGAAGTAGAGAGGAAGAAGGTGGCGTTCCTAGAGGACTCAGAAGAGCTGGGGACCCTTAGTTCCCATGGTTTCTCTGCTAGCTTTTCTAGTCCTTTCCGTGTAATGCACACCCCCACTCCCAGGCAAGGGGCTGCTTTCTGTGAACTTCCCTGAGCAAGTCCCCAGGCCCTCAGTTTGTGCACCCTTTAAAGTGAGGACCAAATATAATATTTACTATTAAGCAAAATAATGCTCTATTTCTGTTTTATTTATTTATTTATTGAGACGGAGTTTCGCTCTTGTTGCCCAGGCCGGAGTGCAATGGCACGATCTCGGCTCACTGCAACCTCCACCTCCCGGGTTCAAGCAATTCTGCTTCAGCCTCTGGAGTAGCTGGGATTACAGGCATGCGCCACCACGCCCGGCTAATTTTTTGTATTTTTAGTAGAGACAGCGTTTCTCCATGTTGGTCAGGCTGATCTTGAACTCCCGACCTGAGGTGATCCGCCTGTCTCAGCCTCCCAAAGTGCTGGGATTACAGGCGTGAGGCACAGCACCTGGCCTCTGTATTTTTAAAATTAGAAAAGTAATACAGACATAGTGAAGGAAGTTTGGAGATAAAAGTAAAAATAAAATCATCCACATCATACTTCCCAAGGATAGTTTCTTACAAACATTTTTGGTGTATTTCCTTACACTATCATGTCCTATGCATATCTACTTTCTCCATCATTGGAAATAAATGATGTACATGTAGTTTTGAAATTTCTCTAATAGACGTGAGCATTTTCCAATGTCACTGAAAAGTTATTTAAGACAGTTTTAATGACTACTTATTTCGTTATATGTATGTACCTTACTGATTTAACCATTCAAAGGTCAATGTTAGGTTTATTGATTTATGTAATAGATAACTTACTGAGCCAGGTTCTGGGAGTATAGCTATGAACAAAACAGACAAGTTCCTGTCCTCATAAAACATCAATTTATTATTATTTCTTATTTTTATTTATTTATTTTTGAGACGGAGTCTTTGTTACCCAGGCTGGAGTGAAGGGGCACGATCTCGGCTCACTGCAACCACCACCTCCCGGGTTCAAGCGATTCTCCTATCTCAGCCTCCCGAGTACCTGGGATTACAGGCATGTGTCACCAAGCCCGGCCAATTTTTGTATTTTTAGTAGAGATGGGGTTTCACCATGTTGGCCAGGCTGGTCTCCAGCTCCTGACCTCAGGTGATTCACCCACCTTGGCCTCCCAAAGTGCTGGGATTACAGACGAGAGCCACTGGGCTCGGCCTTCAATTTTTTAAAGTTTTGTTCATATTATTGTGATAAAATCTTTGCCTGACTCATTATTTTCTTAATGTGACTCCCAGAAGTGAGATTTGTAAGGTCCAGTGGTTTGGGGCTTTAAGAGCTCTCATAGCTGCCATGTTGCAGCATAGCCTAATGGTTACCAGCATAAAGCTCTGAAACCAGAAACCCAGCAGAAACCAAACTGGCTGAAGGAAAAGGGGGGGCTTCTGTACAGCTCTTGGGAGAGGCACAGGGGAGCTCACAGACCAAAAGGGGCACCTACAGAGAGCAGGACCTCAGGAATGGAATTAGAACACTGCGCTGCCAGCACTTCCCCTCTTCTCTTTGTCTCATTTCTGTTTGCCTGCATTTGGCCTCCCTTTTGTTGTAGAGGAGTCTTTGTCAGGTAGTGAGGAAGTTGGGGGTCTACCCTCCTTCACAACTTCCTAATGCTGCCTGCTCCTCTGCAGGATACTCACCCTCCCCATAGTCCACCAGGGCACTGCAGGGCCCTTTGCTTTTCCTGACTGTGGTCTGTTGTGGGGAGCTCTGGATCTGACCTGCAATACAGGAGGTTGTGCTGAAGCTGAATGTGTGTTTTGGAGTGGGGTGAGGGGGATACTTGTGTCTCACTCCTTTCCGACCCCGTACATAGACCCATCCCTTACCTGGTTGCCTTGCCTTGATAGCTCCCATTTCCACTTCCGGGAGCCAGGGTGAAATAGGAGAACTGCAAAAGCCTAAGAAAGGATGGCCGGGTGCAGTGGCTCATGCCTGTAATCCCAAAACTTTGGGAGGCTGAGGCGAATGGACCACCTGAGGTCAGGAGTTCGAGACCAGCCTGGCCAACATAGTGAAACCCCATCTCTACTGAAAATACAAAAAATTAGCTGGGCGTGGTGGCGGGTGCCTGTAATCTCAGCTACTCAGGAGGCTGAGGCAGGGGAATTGCTTGAACCCGGGAGGTGAAGATTGCAGTGAGCCAAGATTGTGCCATTGCACTCCAGCCTGAGTGACACTGTGAGACTCTGTCTAAAAAAAAAAAGAGTCCATGTTGGTGACCCCCAGTGTTGGCTTCATCCCCAGCCAGGACTGGCCACATAAGAGATGGATTAGCAAAGGCACTTGCTCCTCTCAGTTTGGACTTAGGGCAGCAAGTGAGCCACTGACCATTTTTGTGGTAGTTTTGATCTATTATTTTTTTTCATCTCCAAAGTTTAAAGCTTAGATATACAAAATCTATTATATTTTATTTTTAAAAAATATAAAATGGAAATAAAAAAGAGCAAAAGAGAAAAAACAAAAATTAAAAACAAAGAAAACAAAACCCCAAATACATACATACATATATATATATATAAAATAGAGACAGGGTCTCGCTATGTTAGTCTAGGTTGATCTTGAACTCTTGACCTCAAGCAATCCTCCCTCCTTGGCTTCCCAGTGTTAGGATTACAGGCACGAGCCACCGCACCCAGCCTGTTACCTATTTTAAATGTAGGTAAGCCCATTTTATTCTCTTTTAATGACCTTGCTGACTCTAAAGGCCCATTTCCTTGGTGCTGTGGCCACTGCCTTGGTTTCTAAGGCAATCACATCTGATGCCTGTGGAGTTCCTCTGAACTGAAGTTGAGAAGAGGAGAGGGGAAGCCTTTCGTTCCCATCCAGCCACCCTAAAGGACACCCCTAGCCTTGCACTGCCATCCTGCCATGGGACATGCTCAGTCCCTGCTGGCACTTGTCTCCTTGGGCACCCACTATCCTTTTGCTGTCTCTGAACAGACACATCCACAAAGCTGCCAGGACCGCCCACCTTCACCCCTCTACTCCCATCCCCTCATCCACCAGTCAGGTTCAGCTGTTCGTACCCTTCCTCCCTCTTCACTCCCCTCTGTCCTGCCTGATGGCCCCCTCCAGCTGTCTCAGACAAAATGGATGCTGCTTCACTTCTGTCTACTTCTGCTTCTTCACTATCAGGGCCTCAGGGCCTCCCTGTAAACAGCAGGCCAGTCTCTCCTACCTCTAAACAGCAGGCCAGTCTCTCCTAAGAACTGAGATGACCTAGGAAATGAGAGAGAAGCCTGTGCTGCTCCCAGATAAACAGATGGCAAGTGCCTTGGCCCTCAATCCTCCCTGTCCTAGGAGCTTCTCCAAAGAGACACATTTTTGAGTGCACTTTTGAATTCTTTTTGTTATTGCATAAATAATCCATGTTTACTTTAGAAAAATTAGAAATGAGATCAAATGGAAGGCCGGGTGCAGTGGCTCATGCCTGTAATCCCAGCACTTTGGGAGAACAAGGCAGGCGATCATTTGAAAACAGGAGTTCCAAACCAGCCTAGCCAATGTGGCGAAACCCTGTCTCTACTAAAAATACAAAAATTAGCCGAGTATCATGGCCTGTGCTTGTACTCCCAGCTATTCTGGTAGCTGATGCACAAGAATCGCTTGAACCCAGGAAGCAGAGGTTACAGTGAGCCGAGATCGTGCCTCTGCACTTCAGCCTGGGTGACAGTGACACTCTGGACACTGAGAACAAATGGAAAAACATTGTTTTCAATCCCACCGCAGAAAGATTTAGAACCAATGTGACCCTTTTGGAGTATAACTCTCTTCACTTCTTTTCCCTATGCAATAGGCACATTAAAACTTGATTTTGGCCGGGCACAGTGGCTAATGCCTGTAATTCCAACACTTTGGAAGGCTGAGACAGACGGATCACTTGAGCTCAGGAGTTCGAGACCATCCTGGGCAACATGGCAAAACCCTGTCTCTACCAGAAAATAAAAAAATAAAAATAAATAAATAATAAAAATAAAAAATTAGCTGGGTGTGGTGGTGCGTGCCTGTAGTTCCAGCTACTCAGGAAGCTGAGGTGGGAGGATCACGTGAGCCTGGGAGGTGGAGGTTACAGTGAGCTAAGATCCTGCTACTGCACTCCAGCCTGAGCAACACGGTGAGACCCTGTCTCAAAAAAAAAAAAGGAAAAAAAAGAAAAAGAAAAGAAAGAGAAAAAGCAAACTATCACAAGAACAAAAAAAACAACATGGCATGTTCTTACTCATAGGTGGGAATTGAACAATGAGAACACTTGGACATAAGAAGGGGAACATCACACACCTGGGCCTGTTGTGGGGTGGGGGAGGGAGGAAGGATAGCATTAGCAGATATACCTAATGTAAATGATGAGTTAATGGGTGCAGCACACCAACATGGCACATGTATACATATGTAACAAACCTGTACGTTGTGCACATGTATCCTAGAACTTAAAGTATAATAAAAAAAAAAAAAGAAAGAAAAAAAAACCTTTTTTTTTTTTTTTTTGAGACGGAGTCTAGCTTTGTCAGCCAGGCTGGAGTACAGTGGTGCAATCTCGGCACACTGCAACCTCTGCCTCCCAGATTCAAGTAATTCTCCTGCCCCAGCCTCCTGAGGAGCTGGGACTGCAGGTGTGCACCACCACACCCAGCTAATTTTTGTATTTTTAGTAGAGACGGGGTTTCACCATGTTGGCCAGGCTGGTCTCGAACCCCTGACCTCAGGTGATCCACCTATCTTGGCCTCCCAAAGTGCCGGGATTACAAGCATGAGCCACCAGGCCTGGCCAAAACCTTGATTTTTTTTTTTTTTTTTTTTTTTGAGACGCAGTCTCTCTCTGTCGCCCAGGCTGGAGTGCAGTGGTGGGATCTCGGCTCACTGCAAGCTCCGCCTCCTGGGTTCACGCCATTCTCCTGCCTCAGCCTCCCAAGTAGCTGGGACTACAGGTGCCAGCCACCACGCCTGGCTAATTTTTTGCATTTTTTTTTTTTTTTTTTTTTTTAGTAGAGACAGAGTTTCACTGTGTTAGCCAGGATGGTTTCCATCTCCTGACCTCGTGATCCACCCACCTCAGCCTCCCAAAGTGCTGGGATTACAGGCGTGAGCCATCGTGCCCGGCCAAAACCTTGGTTTTTAAAATAAGTATTTATTCATGCTGCATGGAAACAGGTGATATGCAAAAACCAAAGTAATTTTGTTTTAGGATAGTGGGATTATGGGTGGTTTGCAAAACATTAAAAATTATCTTTAATGTTATTTATTTATTTATTTTTTTTTTGAGACAAGTTCTTGCTCTGTCACCCAGGCTAAAGTGTAGTGGCATCATCACGGCTCACTGCAGCCTCAACTTCCCAGGCTCAAACACTCCTCCCACCTCCGCCTGCCAAGTAGCTGGGACTACAACCACTACTCCTGGCTAATTTTTTGTATTTTTTAAAGTATAGATGATGGGGATGGTCTCACTATGTTGTACAGTTTGGTTTTGAACTCCCAGGCTCAAGCAATCCGCCTTCCTTGGCCTCCCAAAGTGCTGGCATTTCAGGCTTGAGCCACTGCACCTGGCCCTTTATTTCATCTTTTAAATGAAAAAAAATTGTAATTACATCCCACTTCTAATGGGATTTGGCTTACTGTCTGTATTAATTTTCTATTGCTGCTGTATTAATTCATCACAAATTTAGCTGCTTAAAACGAAACAACTTTATCTCACATTTTGTAGATTTAAAGTCTGAGTTTGAGGCCATCCTGGGCAACATAGGGAGACCCCTGTCTTTACAAAAATTTTAAAAATTAGCCAGTATGGTGGTATGAGCCTGTAGTCCCAGCTACTTGGGGAGAATGAGGTGGGAGGATCACTTGAGCCTGGGAGATTGAGGCTGCAGTGGGCTATGATCGTGCTTTACTCCAGTCTGGGTGGCAGTGAGACCCTGTCTTTAAAACAAAACAAAACAAGACAAAAAAAACAGTCTGAGTAGCCTCAGCTGGTTTCTCTGCTCCAGGTCTCACAAAGACAAATCCCCATGTCAGCTGATGATCTGGCCTGTTATCTGGAGGCTCTGGGGGAGGATCCACCTTCAGACTCATTCAAGTGTTGGCAGAATTCACTTCCATGTGGGTGTAGAACTGAGGTCCCCTTTCCTTGCTGGCTATCAGCTGGGAGTCAGCCCACCTTTTAGAGGCCACTCACATTCTCTAGCTCATGGCCTTGCTCATCTTCAAACCAGCAATGGCAGGGCAAGTCCTCCTCATGCTTCAGATCTCTTTGACCTCCCCCTTCTACCTCATCTCTCCTGCCTCCAGCCAGAGAAAGTTCTCTGCTTTGAAGGGCTCGTGTGATTAGATTGGGCACACTCAGATAATCCAAGATAATCTCCCTATTTTAAGGTTTGTAACCTTAATTACATCTGCAGAGTCCTTTTTGCTATGTAACATAACATAGTCACAGGTTGCAAGGATTAGGGCCCAGGTGACTTTGGGGAGAGCGTTCTGTCTACCACACTGTCTCCCTATCCTAATGAGCACACGTTACATTTTGAAATGAAGCCAATCTCCTGCATTTTTTTTTTTTTAGCTCACACTCAGCCTGGTGTGAGCAGGCCCATCTTTGCCACTGATTGCACGTGACTGCCTAGGAATCCACAGATCTTTTAGAGCCACAGATACATCACTGTGTAGCTGGTAGAGTTCTTCAGGTGGATATTGATATCCTTCTAGTACACAAAGCAACCATATGCCCTGGTATTTACAATACACCAAGTGGAAAATCTTGGCTGTCTAGACATTTTTTAGCTCTATTTTTCTTCTGTTACGATTTTATTTTAATTTTTTTTGAGAGAGAGTCTTGCTCTGTCACCCAGGCCGGAGGGCAGTGGCACAATCTCGGCTCACTTCAACCTCCACCTCCCAGGTTCAAGTGATTCTCTACCTCAGCCTCCTGAGCAGCTAGGATCACAGGCGTGCACCACCACGCCCGGCTAATTTTTGTACTTTTAGTAGAGACGGGGTTTCACCATGTTGGCCAGGCTGGTCTCGAACTCCTGGCCTAGAGCCATCCACCCGCCTCGGCCTCCCAAAGTACTGGGATTACAGGCGTGAGCCACCACGCCCAGCCTATTTTTCTCTTATTATTTAGTTAGTATTAATTAGCTTTGTAGGTAAGAAATAGAGTCCTTTATCCCGAAGTACAGCCATACCTCACTTAACAATGGTGATATCGGCTGGGCGCGGTGGCTCATGCCTGTAATCCCAGCACTTTGGGAGGCCGAGGTAGGTGGATCATGATGAGAGGTGACAGCGTGCTGGCAGTCCTCACAGCCCTCGCTCGCTCTCGGCGCCTCCTCTGCTTGGGCTCCCACTTCGGTGGCACTTGAGCAGCCCTTCAGCCCACCGCTGCACTGTGGGAGCCCCTTTCTGGGCTGGCGAAGGCCAGAGCCGGCTCCCTCAGCTTGCAGGGAGGTGTGGAGGGAGAGGCGCGAGCGGAAACGGGAGCTGCGTGTGGCGCTTGCGGGCCAGCTGGAGTTCCAGGTGGGTGTGGGCTTGGCGGGCCCAACACTCGGAGCAGCCGGTCGGCCCTGCCGGCCCTGGCAATGAGGGGCTTAGCACCCGGGCCAGTGGCTGTGGAGGGTGTACTGGGTCCCCCAGCAGTGCCAGCCTACCGGCGCTGTGCTCAATTTCTCACCAGGCCTTAGCTGCCTTCCTGCGGGGCAGGGCTCAGGACCTGCAGCCTGCCATGCCTGAGCCTCCCATCCCCTTCATGGGCTCCTGTGCGGCCCGAGCCTCCCCGACAAGCGCCACTCCCTGCTCCACAGCACCCAGTCCCATCAACCACCCAAGGGCTGAGGAGTGCGAGCGCACGGCGCGGGACTGGCAGGCAGCTCCACCTGCAGCCCTGGTGCAGGATCCACTGGGTGAAGCCAGCTGGGCTCCTGAGTCTGGTGGGGACGTGGAGAACCTTTACGTCTAGCTCAGGGATTGTAAATACACCAATCAGCACCCTGTGTCTAGCTCAGGGTCTGCGAATGCACCAGTTGACACTCCGTATCTAGCTGCTCTGGTGGAGCCTTGGAGAACCTTTATGTCTAGCTCAAGGATTGTAAATACACCAATCGGCACTCTGTATCTAGCTCAAGGTTTGTAAACACACCAATCAGCACCCTGTGTCTAGCTGGAGGTTTGTGAATGCACCAACTGACACTCTGTATCTAGCTGCTCTGGTGGGGCCTTGGAGAACCTTTGTGTCTATACTCTGTATCTAATTGATTTGATGGGGACATGGAGAACCTTTATGTCTAGCTCAGGGATTGTAAACGCACCAATCAGGGCCCTGTCAAAACAGACCACTCGGCTCTACCAATCAACAGGACGTGGGTGGGGCCAGATAAGAGAATTAAAAAAACCAGGCTGCCTGAGCCAGCAGTAGCAAACCGCTCGGGTTCCCTTCCAGACGGTGGCAGCTTTGTTCTTTCGCTCTTTGCAATAAATCTTGCTACTGCTCACTCTTTGGGTCCACACTGCTTTTATGAGCTGTCACACTCACCGCGAAGGTCTACAGCTTCACTCCTGAGCTAGCGAGACCACAAAAAAGAACTCAACTGCTAAAAAACCACGAAGGTCTGCAGCTTCACTCTGAGCCAGCGAGACCACGAACCCACCAGAAGGAAGAAACTCGGAACACATCCGAACATCAGAAGGAACAAACCAGACGCGCCACCTTAAGAGCTGTAACACTCACTGTGAGGGTCCGCGGCTTCATTCTTGAAGTCAGTGAGACCAAGAACCCACCAGTTCTGGACACAATGAGGTCGGGAGTTCGAGACCAGCCTGGCCAAGATGGTGAAACCCTGTCTCTACTAAAAAATAACAAAAATGTGGCGGGTGCCTGTAATCCCAGCTACTCAGGAGGCTGAGGCAGGAGAATCACTTGAGTCGGGGAGGTAGAGTCTGCAGTGAGCTGAGATCGTACCACTGCACTCTAACCTGGGTGACAGAGCAAGTCTCTGACTCAAAAAAACAAGAAACAAAAAAAAATGGGGCTATGTTCTAAGAAATGCATTGTTAGGCGATTTCATTGCTGTGGAAACATCAGGGGGTGCACTCAACATAAACCTACACGGTGGAGCTTACTACACGCCTAGACTATGTGGTATAGCCTATTGCTCCTAGGCTACAACCCTGTGCAGCATATTATTGTACTGAATACTGTAGGCAATCATAACAATGGTATTTGTGTATCTAAACATAGAGAAGGTACAGCAGAAACCTAGTGTAAAATATTTTAAAATGGCACATCATCTATAGGGCACTTGCCATGAATGGAGCTTGGAGGAGTGGAGGTTGCTTTGGGTGAGTCAGTGAGTGAGTAATGAGTGAATGTGAAGGCCTAGGACATTACTGTACGCTACCGTCGACTTTATCAACACTATATACTTAGCCTACACTAAATTTGTAAAAATAAATTTTTCTTTCTTTAATAATTGACCTTAGTTTGCTGTAACTTTTTTATAAACGTTAAATTAAAAATAAACTTTTTGACTCTTTTTTTTTTTTTTTGAAAACGGAGTCTCACTCTGTCACCAGGCTGGAGTGCAATGGCGTGATCTCAGCTCACTGCAACCTCAGCCTCCCAGGTTCAAGCGATTCTCCTGCCTCAGCCTCCCGAGTAGCTGGGATTACAGGCATGCAACACCATGCCCGGCTAATTTTTTATTTTTAGTAGAGAAAGGGTTTCACCATGTTGGTCAGGCTGGTCTTGAACTCTTGACCTCAGGTGATCCGCCCACCTCAGCCTCCCAAAGTGCTGGGATTACAGGCATGAGCCACCACACCTGGCCGACTCTTTTGTAATAACAATTAAAACACAAACATTGTACAGATTTATACAATATTTTTCTTTTTATCCTTATTCTTTTATTTTTTTGGAGGGGAACAGAGTCCCGCTCTGTCGCCCAGGCTGGAGTCCAGTGGTGTGATCTCAGCTCACTGCAACTTCTGCCTCTCGGGTCCAAGTGATTCTCCTGTCTCAGTCTCCTGAGTAGCTGGGACTATAGGCATGCGCCACCATGCCCAGGTAATTTTTTTGTATTTTTGTAGAGTTGGGGTTTCACCATGTTGCCCTGGCTGGTCTCAAACTCCTGAGTTCAGCCAATCTGCCGCCTCGGCCTCCCAAAGTGCTAGGATTACAGCCATGAGCCACCGCGCCTGGCCTCTTTTTATCCTTATTCTATAAGCTTTTTCTATTAAAAAGTTTATTTTTTTCTAATTTTTAAGTTTTTTGTTAAAAAGTAAAACACAAACACACACAGTAGCCTACGCCTACACGGGGTCAGGATAATCAATATCACTGTTTTCCACCTCCACACCTTGTCCCAGTAGAAGGTCTTCAGGGGCAATAACACATATGGAGCTGTCATCTCCTGTGATAACAATGCCTTCTTCTGGATTCCTCCTGAAGGAACCGCCTGAGTCTGTTTTACAGTTAACTTTTTTTTTTTAAATAAGTAGAAAGAGTACTCTAAAATAATAAAAATTATAGTAAATACATAACAGTAACAGTCACTTATCAAGTATTATATACTATGTATAATTGCATGTGCTGTGCTTTATTTTACTATATTTTATTTTTTGAGATGGAGTCTCACTCTGTCACCCAGGCTGGAGTGCAGTGGTGTGATATCAGCTCACTGCAACCTCCATCTCCAGGGTTCAAGTGATTCTTCTCCTGTCTCATCCTCCTGAGTAGCTGGGACTACAGGCGCCCGCCACCACGCCTAATTTTTGTTTTGTTAGTAGAGATGGGGTTTTACCATACTGGCCAGGCTGGTCTCAAACTCCTGACCCCAGGTGATCCACCCTCCTCAGCCTCCCAAAGTGCTAGGATTACAGGCGTGAACCACCATGCCCGGCCTAGCATGTGCTATGTTTTTATACAACTGACAGCACAGTCAGTGTGTTTATATCAGCATCACCACAAACACATGAGTAATGGGTTGTGCTAGGACATTATAATGACTATAATGTCACTAGACCATAGGGATTTTTCAGCTCCATTGTAATCTTATGGGACCACCATTGTGTATGTGGTCTGTCATTGACCGAGCCATCATTTTGCGGTATATGACTGTATAACTTTCTCCATAGACAAGCGCAAGGAAACCCAGCTAAATGGGAAAGCTAAATGGAGGGGAATTGCATAAGACAGCTCCCAAATGACATTTTAACCTGATGCCTGTGTCATCAGCAGAACAGCTTATTGGGGACTGGCATGGGAAGGAGTTTATAACCCATTCTGTGAGATAGAGATTCAACACACTCGCATTACCTCAGGCTGTTTCTTCATCTAAAAAATAGGATTAATAATACCTACCTCATGGGATAGCTGCAAGAATTAAGTAACATGTGACAATGCCTAGCCCAGTTCCCTGGTTCATAGTGATTGGTCAAGAAATGTTAGCTTGCTTACCACACTATTGTCAACCCCCATTGCCCATCACCACTATTGTAGGGGTTACAGTACTTTCTAAAGAGGAGGCAGGCCGGGCATGGTGGCTCACGCCTGTAATCCCAGCACTTTGTGAAACTGAGGCGGGTGGATCACTTGAGGTCAGGAGTTCAAGACCAGCCTGGCCAAATAGCAAAACCCTGTCTCTACCAAAAAATGCAAAAATTAGGCTGGGCATAGTGGCTTATGCCTGTAATCCCAGCACTTTGGGAGGCCAAGGCGGTCGGATCACCTGAAATCAGGAATTCAAAACCAGCCTGGCCAACATGGTGAAACCCCGTCTCTACTAAAAAAATACCAAGGGCCGGGCATGGTGGCTCACGCCTGTAATCCCAGCACTTTGGGAGGCCGAGGCAGGCAAATCACGAGATCAGGAGTTCCAGACCAGCCTGGCCAATACGGTGAAACCCCATCTCTACTAAAAATACAAAAAATTAGCCAAGCATGGTGATGGGCACCTGTAATCCCAGCTACTTGGGAGGCTGAGGCAGGAGAATCGCTTGAACCCGGGAGGTGGAGGCTGCAGTGAGCTGAGATCACGCTACTGCACTCCAGCCCAAGTGACAGTGCGAGACTCATCTCAACAACAACAACAAAACCCAAAAAATTAGCCGGCCATGGTGGCGCACGCCTGTATTCCCAGCTACTCGGGAGCCTGAGGCAGGAGAACCCAGGAGGAGGAGGCTGCAGTGAGCCGAGATCGTGCCACTGCACTCCAGCCTGGGCAACAGAGTGAGACTCCGTCTCAAAAAAAAAAAAAAAAATTAGCTGGGCATGGTGGCACATGCCTGTAATTCGGGAGGCTGAGGCATGAGAATTGCTTAAACCTGGGAGGGAGGCAGAGTTTGTGGTGAGCCATGATCGTGCCACTGCATTCCAGCCTGGGTGACAGAGGCAGACTCTGTCTCAAAAAAAAAAAAAAGAAAGAGGCTGCAGTGCTTGCTTTGACAGCACATAAACTAAAGAGGAGGCATATGTGAGTGATTGTTTAATATTTTTGGAATGAGAGTTGTGTGAGAAAATAGAAATATCATAAATGAAAGCCTCATCTAAATTTAGCTATTATAGTCTTTAGTGTCCCCTAGAGGTTGGGGGTCCTTTCTTCAGATCATTATGTTGCTTTCATTCCCCATTATTGCTCCTGGAAATTAAAAACAGACACAGACTGAAACATCACTTTTTATTTCTTCAGAGTATCTACATTCAATTGCTTTGGCTAAATTAACAAAAAACACACAAATACATGTGGTTTCTGGTGACAAGTTCTCTAAGACAGTGTGGGAAATTACCTAAATACGCACAGGCAAGGCTCAGTCTCCAGAGGGGTGGGCAGGGGTAGGTAGGGGCTGTCTGATCCCCAGGGCAATGAAGTTCTTAGAGCTGAAGCCCAGCTCCTCCTTTTTAAGAGGAAATGACGACCCAAAGCCTTCTGCGTTTGTTTGAGATCCTAGCTTGTGGCCCTGTCAGAATCAGAATCCAGGCATCCCAATTCCCTGTCCACTGCCCCCAGCCTGAAGCCCTTCATCCTTCCTCTTGGCACCCTCTCAGGGGAACAGGGGCCTAGGTATGTTTACAAAAGTCCAGAATGGGTCAGTATTTGGGGGAAATAGAGATTTGAAGGTTTTAATTCCTCATATAATAGAGCAATTCAGTTCTGTTTCCCCAGTTCTAATCATAGGGTATTATTGTTCCAGACTCAGTCAGCAAATTGCCAGAGAACAGAAATTCCCAGCTGAAAATTTGTGCATTGCTCAGCCGTATCTTGTAATCAGCATGCCACATTTCCTACTACAGCTCAGCATCTGAGCTGCATTATTTACTCACGTAAGTGCTTAGGATGGGTGATGGACAGGAAAGACAGGAAATGGAAGGACACAGGGCGAAGGTCATACAGGAGCACTAAATTGGGATGGGGTAACTTGCTAAGTATAAAGTTAAGACCTACATTAAGACCACTTCTATGCACACATTCAGTTAGAGGGCTCAATGGATACACCAGGCGCCTATGGCTGGAGCCTCCTTGGCACGAGCGCCCCATCCGAGGCACAGCTGCACTTCTGCACCCTCATGTTGGGCAGGCTGACCACCTGGGGCCTGGTCCTGCCTCCCTCCTTGATGCTGACGATCACGGGCAGTGAGGCAGTCTCCGAGGCGATGCACTGTCGCGGCCCCAGAAATGGCCAATTGAAGGCCAGGGCCTCTGGAGGCTGCTGGCAGGTGCCCACACACTCATAAGCCAGGAAGCCCGGGGGCTCCAGCACCCAGTTCTCGGCCCACTTCATCCCCTGCAGGTCAATATACATCTCCTGGCGGCAGCAGCGGGTGCCCTCGGTCACTGGTGCTTCAGGGTCACAGTCGCCCTGAGCTCTGTGTGGGCAAAGAGAGGCAAGGTCAGAGGTCATCTGGAAAGGCTGAAGTCAGAAGGCCTGGGACACAGCTTAGTGGGCACCTGGGAGGGAGATTTATGACCCAGCTCTCACTATGTTCTAAAAGCTGGATATTTGTGAGAAGATGAATGAAAAAACATATCTGAAACATAAATAATAAATCAGCTACTATTAATTAGAGGTCTCCTAATAGGCCAGACAATGAACTAGGTACTTCACATGTATTATCTCAGGTGATGTCTGCATTTCATCCTCAGGTGGGTTCCAGCATTAACCCCATTCCACCTGGGGCCACTGACACCCAGAGGTGTTCGGTGATGGCCCAGAGGACCTGCAGCCAGTGGAAGGCAGAGCTAGATGGAGGCCAGGCCAACCGGTTCCAAGGCCTCTTCTTAACCACTGTGCTACACAGCCACCATCTGCTCCAGAGAGTTAACTTGTCCATGAGGAAAGAATTCATCAAAGCAGGAGGGAAGCTCATCGCCCCTAGTAACAGCTAAAGCTAGGATTTTTCAAAGATTTAATCACGGAGAAGGGTAAAGTGAAAGTAGATGATTACAATCACGTGTATATGAGTCAATGGCAACATAAAAATCCATTGAAAATTATCAAAGATATTTTTAAATAAAATGAATCATATAATTTCTTTTTTTTCTTTCTTTCTCTTTTTCTTTTCTTTCTTTCTTTTTTGTTTTTTTTTTTTTTTTTGAGATGGGGTTTTGCTCTTGTTGCCCAGGCTGGAGTGCAATGTTGTGATCTTGGCTCACTGCACCCTCTGCCTCCCAGGTTCAAGCGATCCTCCTACCACAGCCTCCCAAGTAGCTGGGATTACAGGCACCTGCCACCACGCCCAGCTAATTTTTATATTTTTAGTAGAGATGGGGTTTCACCATGTTGGCCAGGCTGGGCTGGAACTCCTGACCTCAGGTGATCCGCTGGCCTCAGCTCCCAAAGTGCTGGGATTACAGGTGTGAGCCACCATACTTGGCCTTACAATTTTTTTTTTGTCATTTCTTTTAAACATTTTTTTAAATTTTTTTAAGGATAGGATTTCACTGTGTGGCGGAGGCTGGTGTCAAACTGCTGGCTTTAAGCAATCCTCGACCTCAGCCTCCCAAAGTGTTGGGATTACAGTTGTGAGCCACTGTGCCTGGCCTGAATAATACAATTTCTTTTTCTTTTCTTTTCTTTCTTTTTTTTTTTTTTTTTTTTTTTGAGACGGAATCACGCTCTGTACCCCAGGCTGGATGGAGTGCAGTGGTGTGATCTCGGCCCACTGCAACCTCCACCCCCTGGGTTCAAGCGATTTTCCTGCTTCAGCCTCCTGAGTAGCTGGGATTACAGGGGCGCGCCACCACGCCTGGCTAATTTTTGTGTTTTTGGTAGACACGGGGTTTCACCATGTTGGTCAGGCTGGTCTCAAACTCCTGACCTTGTGATCCAGCCTGCCTCGGCCTCCCAAAGTGCTAGGATTACAGGCCTGAGTCACCACGCCTGGCCAATAATACAATTTCTGCCATTAGAAACCCTGACATGTAGTGGGCAATCGCTGGCATCCTGGGACAGTCCGCACCGCGCTCTCCCCACCCCCTCGCCCACTGCCACCATCCGGTCCCCCAGACAGTCCTGGGGACGGGGGTCTAGACCACTCAGTGGCTGCTTGTCTCTGGTCTGCCCAGTCCCGCACCTACCCATAGTCCCCAAGGTCCAGGGTGTGCAGCTCCAGCTGGGGCTCCCCAAGCCCGGCTGGCGCCCCCTGCGAGGCAAACCGGACCAGCTTGTGGGCGCCTGACGCCAGCGGGCCCAGATGCTCCCTCTGCACCGACACCTGTAGCAGCAGCGGCTGCCGGGGCCGGCTCAGCTGCTGCCAGAAGTTCACGGCCTCGGTCACGTCGAAGGCCTTCCAGCCGCTCTCGTGGACGGACACCAGCCTGAGACATGACACACACGACACGGAGGCCCAGTGCCGCGTGAGGGCGGGGACCGGGACAGGCCCCGAGGACCCTGCGCCGTCCCCCACGTCCCCGCCCCCAAGCCGGGCGAGCAGCCCCCTCCCCCTGTCCTGCGCACCCGCGCGACGCCCACCTGGAGTCGATGAGGGAGGTGCGGTTGGAGCCGTCGTCGCGGACGCGCAACCACTCGACGGTCACCCGGGCCCGGGCGCTGCGCGGGGACAGCCGCCCGTGCCTGTGCAGCGCGGCCTTGGGGACCGGCTCCTGGAAGAGCCGCAGCACGGCCTGCACCAGCTCGCTATTGGGCGGCAGCCGCTGCTCCATGCTGAACACCAGCAGGTGCGTGCTGGCCTCTGACGCCAGGAACCTGCCGGCCACCTCTGGGGACAAGAGCAGGGTCAGCAGGGCCTCCCCCGACTCCAGCGGAGCTCTGAGGATGGCAGGGCCACTGAGCTGGCAGCCAGGCCAGGAGACACCGGTCCTGTTCTATCTCTGGGGCAAACCCAGTTTACAAATCTCCCTTGGATCTGGGCCTTGTTTAGTAACAATTTCCATCCAGCAGGCAGGGGCGCCTGTGGGACCCTGGCTAGCAAGTTTGCCTCAGCTGAGATGCTGGGAGCAGAATCCTCACCCAGGTGCCTGGCATTGGGTCTAACTCTGGGCATTGAGGAGCTAGGGAGGCGAGAGGCTGCAGGAGGATTCAGGCCCAGCTGCACCCCTGACAGCCAGGTATAACCCAGGTAGTCTGCTTAGGTATTTTTCAGTTATCCAAACATGCTTCTGTCCACAAGGACTCGCTTTGATGTTCACCATGCTGGGAGATGGCTAAGACATAGTCATACTCCCCTTCCAGATGAGCACATGGAGAGAGGATTTTAAAGCCATTTACTCAAGGTCAGGCTCAGACCAGAGGGGCAGTGTGAAAACACACTCTGGGAGTCCAGCCGCACCAAGTGCCTTGAGGCACACACTCGCCTGCTCCCCAGCTCTACTTTATCTCCTCTACCCTTCACTTCTCTGATGCCTTGGCTTTTCCAGCAGGTCTAGCCTGGTGCAACTCCCCTGGGCTGGAGGGGAGCCCTCAGTGCACAGCTGGAGACCCTGGGCCCAGGCCCAGCCCCTCCTCACTGCTCCTTGGAACGTGGCCCTCACACAGCCTCCCACAGAGTCCCAAAAGGCCAGGGGCCCTTTGACACCTCCAGAGTGGGCACAACCGGCCTGCCCCCGACCATGGGACCGGGGGCAGCAGGGCGGGAGGGCCTCACCTCGGAAGCTCTGGCTGAACCTCTTCCCGCGGGAGCGGTCCCCGTGGCTGCGCCGCAGCAGGGCCACATACTGGGCCCTCACATGGTCGGGGATGACCAGCTTCTCCATGTCGGCTCTGTCCAGTACGGGCACCTCGCTGAGCTGCAGCTGCCGCAGCAGGCTGCCCAAGAGCTGCTCCCCGGTCAGGGCCGCCCCGGGGCCGGCCAGGGGCAGCACCCAGAGTGCCCAGCAGAGCCACAGGGGCCGCATGGTGCTGCCCTGGAGGGGCAGGAGGCAGAGTGGGGCTGTCCTCTAAGGAGGTTGAAGGAGGGTCTCAGGCAGCTGGGTGTGCTGAGAGCCAGGCTGGACCAGCTTTATAGCTGGCCCTGGGCTGGCCTGGGGTGAAGGGAAGAGGGAGGGAGGGAGGGAGAGAGGGAGGGAGGGAGGTCACACCCCTGGGACCTCCTGGGAGCTCACAGCCAGACAGGTCCCTGAGCCTGGAGGAGGGGGCTGTCTAGAAAGGACAGGGCTGTCTGGATGCCACCCAGGCCTGGGGCCTCTGGCTGTGCTGTCAGCAGCTTGACAACATTTTTAGTGCCTGTTGAATTTTCCTGGCCTTACTCCAGGAAAAAGTGAGTCTATTCTGTGAAAAACAAAGTCCTACTACCCAGCTGCTTAAATCACTTAAAGTCTCTTCTGGAGGCTGGGCTGGGTCCAGGTTTGCGAATCATAAAGGAAGGGCGGGAAGGATTCTGCCTTCCTGCTGGTTCTGGCCACGTTCACAGAAGCCCCTTTGTCATCTCCCTCCAACCTACACTCCTTGCACACGCCCTGCCTCTCCCCGCACCAGGGGTCCCTCAGGGTTGTCTCACCGTCCTTGCCCTCTCCCCATGACATCCTCTGTCTAGACACAAATCTGGCAGCTCTACTGTCTTTAGGAGTCCCAGGAACAGCAATTTCAGCAAGTGCCTTTGCAGTCACATGACCACAGCACAGGAGTCCTCCCTTCAGACAGCAGAATTATTCTGGGGTGTGCTCTCCCCAATGAGCTGGCTGGCCGGTTCATGCCACCAGCACTCCGCTGGAGCCCAGGTCATTTCCAGACACAGACGAGGGACAGGAACTTAGAAAGCAGAGGCCAGAGCTGCCCAGAGGCATGGCCTGTCCAAAGCCACAGGTACTGGGGGCAGATTGAGGTGGGAACCCCCCTGCATCTCCTCAAACACATGTTTTAGACTGGCCGTGTTCAAATATGAGAACTGCCATCTGCTAACTGTTTGACCTGCTAGCAAGTTAGTTAATTTCTCAGTGCCTCAGTTTCCTCATCTACAGAAAGAGGGTGATGACCATAAGGTCTTCATAGGGTTAGTGTGAAGATTAAATGCATTAATACATGCAGGATGTTTCACCCAGTGTCTAATGACAGCTAAACGCTCTGTAAGGGTTTGCTATCATTATTATCCGCCTGAAATCTGCATTCACAGGGTCGTGGCTTTTTTTTTTTTTAGACGTAGCCTTGCTCTGTCACCCAGGCTAGAGTGCAGTGGCGTGATCTAGGCTCACTGCAACCTCTGCCTCCTGGGTTCAAGTGATTCTCCTGCCTCGGCCTCCCAAGTAGCTGGAACTACAGGTGCATGCCACACCCAGCTAAGTTTTTGTATTTTTAGTAGAGATGGGGTTTCACCGTGTTAGCCAGAATGGTCTCGATCCCCTGGCCTCATGATCTGCCTGCCTTGGCCTCCCAAAATGCTGGGATTACAGGCATGAGCCACGATGCCCGGCCAGGTCGTGGCTTTTTATAAAACTATCAACAACAATAATAGCACACATTTCCTGAATGCATGTGCCAGTCATTGTTCTAAGCTCTGAATGTGTATTCACACAGCCCTTAGGAGGCAGGTGTCAGTTCCAGGTGCATCTTGCAGATGCAACGTCAGAGTACTGCCTGGGGAAGTGACCTGCTCGCCAACCTCAATGAAGGGCTTGGGAGCTAAATGGAGCATCTGTCTCTGTAGGCAGCTCCTCCTGGCACTGGCATAGGGGATTTGAGGATGTGCAGGGGGAGGCTCTTCCCAAAACTCCACAGCCTCACTTGCCCATGTTCTGTCTCGTGAGTAAGGATGGTGGAGGAGGACAAGGACTCTGGGCTGAGGGGGCTGGCGGGCAAGGGGCATCTCCCTTCACCTTTTAAATGGGGGCACTCTGGCCCCTTTGTGGGAATGCTGTGTCACTGACAGGTCTCTCCATGTCATCCCCCTGCTTCTGTCCTCAAACATTTCAGGCAGAGGAAGAGGGAATCTTCTGGTGCTTGAAGGTGGAATTTCTTTTGGATGAAAGCCCAGGGACTTCATACCACCATATATATATATATATATATACACACATATATATATGCATTTACATATGTATATGTATATGGAAGTCTCATATTTGAACCCAGCCAATCTAAAATGTGTGTTTGAGCAGGCATGGGGGGCTTCCACCTCAATCTGCCCCCAGTACCTGTGGCTTTGGACAGGCCATGCCTCTGGGCAGCTCTGGCCTCTGCTTTCTAGGTTTTTGTCCCTTGTTCTGTGTCTGGAAATGACCTGGGCTCCAGCTGAGTGCTGGTGGCATGAGCCAGTCCACCAGCTCACTGGGGAGAGCACACCCCAGAATGATACTGCTGTCTGAAGGGCTTTTAGTAATGTGTGTGTTGGGGGAGTGTTTAGCGTCAGAGAAGGGGGAGGGATAAGAATAACACTGATAATAATCGTAATGGGCTGAGTGTGGTGTGACTCACGCCTGTAATCTCAGCACTCTGGGAGGCCAAGGCAGGAGGATCACTTGAGGCCAGGAGTTCGAGACCAGCCTGGACAACGTAGCAAGACCCCATCTCTACAGATAAGCATAAATAATAACCACAATGGCTAATAGTGCTTGTGGGCCATGCACTATTCTGAATGTTCTATATTTATTGTTAACTCTTTATTCTCACCATAACTTGAGGAGGAAGTTGCCATTATTATTTCCATTTTATAGATGAAGAAACTGAGCATAAAACTGTTGTCTGACTAGCCCAAGGTCATACAGATAGTAGATGCTAGAGCTCAGGGTATCTGAAGGGACGGAACAGATGTGATTTGGTCACGTGTCCACAAACCAAGGTAAGAGGAAATACAGAAATCCTAACAGCTGACCCCGGGGTGGGAGAAGGAGACCCTTGGGGTCATAGAATCATGACCTCAGCTGCTTCTCTGTTTCCCTTTCCTTTTCTCTCCCATCTGTATTTCCATGGGATTTGCGTAATTCACAAGGAGGAATTCAAATCCCATCTTGGCACTCATCTCCCATAGCTGGAACATCCCGTGAAATATAAATTCCCACCACTGTGTCCGGTCCAAACAGGACCTCCTGTTCTCTCTGTGACAAGGGTAGCTTTCTTCAAAAGAGAAGCTGTTGCCTTTCTTTGCAAGTGATTAACAGGGAAAGGACTTACTTGATGCAAACATTTGGGTCTTAAGTCAGGCCAAAAGGTGCAGAAGTGTCACATTTACAGGCAAGCCAGGACCTGCGGGCCTCAGTCTCTGGAAGCTGTTCTGGGCTGGTGTTTCATAAATATGCAATAGTCCACTACCCTTGCCGCTGGGCGACAGGAAGCCCTGTGGCTTATCACTGGTGCCAAGGATATTAACACCCAGGCTGTCCTTGCATGCCACTACCCCCTCCCCAAACCCCCAACATATAGACCCACTGGGAGCTCCCTGATGCTGGACACTCACAATGAGACCTCACAGGCCCCTGTTCTGGTTCAGCAGGGACCTGCTGTTCCAGGGCTGAGGGAGGCCAGGCCCCTGCTGCTGCTGCTTCCCTGACCTGCAGATGCCCATTCGAGGTTCTCTTTCAGCTAGGAAACGCCACAGGACTGAGAACCTCTGGAAGTCCCCGGGGGTTCAGGAGCTCCTTCTACATCTGGGGTAACAGACCAGCTAAATTGAAACCTCATTTCTAGAGAAGATAGCAAAGTGGAGGGACCCCCCCACACACCTTCTTGATTCCCTGCCTCCCCCTGAAGGGACCCCCCCACCTTCTTGATTCCCTGCCTCCCCCAGATGTCTTGCTGATATTTCTGCATCGGCCTCTCAGCACAGGACCAAAGCTAGAGCAGAGCCCTCAACAGAAAGTGAAACTACACAGTCAATATCCAGCCTCTCTAAGGACCGATCCTTCCTGCAGGGATGGGTGTCTGGGATGTAGTGCTCAGGGTGGCCCTGGGGGCCGCTGGTAGCCTAGGCAAGTAACCCACGATTGGGAAACTGAGATCCCTTCCTGATGTTGGGGAACCTCCCTTAGGTGGAGGAGCCTGGGAACATTTAGCACCAATGGAGGGGTTTGTCCAGCCGGACTACTTACCCTCTTTATTTCACCTGCTAATTTGTAGAATCAGAGAGAGCTTAGCGCTGAAATTGGCTATCCAGGCCATGCTCCTGCCACCCAGGTTTTAGAAACAAGAAAATGAGGCTCAGAGAGATGACAACTTCCCCAAACACACACAGTCGATGATCCATGATCAACAGCCCCATAAAGTCAGGTCTTCCCACTCCCAGACCAAAGTTCTTTCCACACCCTCAAACTATTTCCAGTCCTGCCCTGACTCCCTGAAGCCAGTAGGGTCATCTGTCAGCCCCAGGCAAGCTGGGGACTCAGTCAACCCAGGGTCGGGTCTGGGTGGGGGGCAAGGAGGCGTGAGAAGCAGACAAACAGACAAAGGCCAAATCTCCCAGACTCCTAAGGCCCAAGATACAGGCCTGGGTCCTAAATGTGGATTCCCGGCAGCCTGAAGAGTTTTGTTGGGGAAATAAAATAATTGGGCAATTAGCTAGCGGCCAAAAGAAGAGCTCGAATGTGGATTGGGAAACTTTTTACAATGGGCTGATTAGTCGTCAGGAGGGAGGGCAGCCACCCTTTGTCATGCAGCGGAAGGAGCTGGGCCTCTGAGGGTCTGAGTGGAGAGACTGGCTGTGGGGTCAGGTCAGGCTTGAAAAATTGTAAAATAGCCTCTTCTGTCCTGGTGGGAGGGAAGGTGTTTGGAGAACAGGGAATACTACTTAACCAAGCTGTCTCAAAAGTGGAAAAAAATGCAGACTGTTTCTGAACCTCTATTGTTAGGGGTTTTAAGATGTTGTGAAGACTTTTTTTTTTCTTCTTTGGAGATGTTATGTTGCAGATGCTCTAGGTGTAATTGTCTGGATTGTGTGTGAGGATATGGATGCTTTGCACTGCCAGCTGTTTTGTTGGTGTGCATATCCGTTAGGACTGAGGCACTTAGGACCAAAGTCTCTTCCAACCCAGACGACCTTCAGATAACCCAAACTTCTCTGCTTGCTCTGTCCTCCCCTGGACCACTCCTGTCTCCCTAATATGGTGTTATCCGGCCCAGCCATCCCACCCGCCCAGCTTGGCCATGATGGAACCACAAGGCAAACTGCCCCTGAGCTTTGGGGATGGGCTCCCCGTTCCTTACCTCCTCTCAGCCCCAGACAACTTTTCCACAACCCACTGCTCCAGCACCTCCCACCTTCCACCAGGTCTGGGGATGTTCCATGGGGGAGTCTCTGGGGGTAGTGATTTCTGCCCAGAATCACCTGAGAAACCTGTGTAAATACAGATTCCTGGACCCCAACTCAGGCCTCCTGAATGGACTTTGCTGGGAGCAGTGTCCAGGAATCTGAGTGTTAAAGATTCTATGTGCATTAGGTTTGAGAAGCAGGGGAGGGTGAGGATAGGTGGGGGCCAATAGCAGGCAAAGAAGCTGCCGGAGATTTCAGGTGAGAAGAACCCCATCATTCCATTAAACTTATAACCTGGCCCTTCTGGATGATTCCTCCACTTCCTGATTGCCAGTGATGAGAGAAAAGAACACAAATGGGAAAAAACTAGAAAAACATTTTTTCCTGAGGTATTTTCTGGGCTTTCTCTGAATATTTGAGAGTAAGAACAGGTGAACAGAGAGGTTTCTTTTCTCTCTCTCTAAATACCCTGAACATAATCATGTTATATACAAATTCAGCATTAAAACATTTATTTATTCATTTATTTTTTTGAGATAGAGTCTCACTCTGTTGCCCAGGCAGGAGTGCAGTGGTGCGATCTCGGCTCACTGCAACTTCCACCTCCTGGGTTCAAGTGATTCTCCTGCCTCAGCCTCCCAAGTAGTTGGGACTATGGGCACCCACAATTACGCGTGGCTAATTTTTGTATTTTTAGTGGAGGTGAGGTTTCACCATGTTGGCCAGGCTGGTCTCGAACTCCTGACCTCAAACGATCCACCCACCTTGGCCTCCCAAAATGCTGGGATTATAGGCGTGAGCCACTGCGCTTGGCCTCAGCATCATAACATTTAATGCTCCAAAGTTAACAGTATGTAGGTCAATAGATCTATCAAAATGTAATTATTTCCACCTTCCTCTAAATTTTTGTTTCTTCTCCACTCCCTCTGCCTCCCTCTCCTGCAAAAAACCCCTTTGTGTCTTTCCCCACAGCTTCAATACTTCTGGAAATTTTCTCCTACAAGACCCCTGACATAGGAGGCAGGAGACCAAGGTGCTGATTCTGACCTGTGCCTGCGTGGGAACACTTAGCCTGTCATTTCCATGCTCATGCAGAGAAGTTCCTATCTTGCCCCTGATCAGAAGCCACTATCATGACTCCCCGCATCACAGACAGAAGTTTCTTCTCCTTAGTTTACCCGGAAGCTCTTCTCCAGGTTCCACCCTGGCTTTCCAACCCCCACATCCTGCCCTTGCCACTGCCCTCCGCCCCCAGCATTCTGAGGCCCTGAATGCTCATCTCTTGCTCATTCTTTTTCCCATGCCTGCGTGCCCTTCATCTCTTCTTTACCTTTGAAATCAAGCTCATCTGGCAAGCCTCGGCATAACACTCACTTTCTTCATGAAAATCCTCCCGTCATGTTCTGACCACTCCCGCCTCTCGCTGCCTTGCTCATCACTGTGTTCTCCGGGTGCCCCTTGGTCCCTCATGAACACAGTGGGATGACACCTTCTCCTAGCATCATAGAGAGATATGCCCAGGTGCTCCCATACAGCACAGGCTCAGCAAAGGGGTTCCCTCTTACTCCATCCTGTAATTATGCCGAGCACAGTGCATAGAAAATAACTGGTGCTCAAATGCTATTTGCTGAAAGAAAGAAAAAGAGAGAGAGAATAGATGGATCATAGCTTTTTTGCTTAGAAATTTAAAATGGAAAATTTGAGACTTGAGATTTTAGTCCAGATTAAGGCCAGTATTACTTAAGGAAACTGGTAACCAACAAACACAACTTTAAAGTTGAAAAAACAGGCTGGGTGCGATCGCTCAACGCCTGTAATCCCAGACCTTTGGGAGGCTAAGTCTGGAGGATTGCTTGAGTCCAGGAGTTTGAGACCAGTCTGGGCAACATACTGAGACCCCATCTCTACAAAATATTTAAAAATTAGCCATGCGTAGTGGCATGCACCTGTGGTCCTAGCAACTCGGGAGGCTGAGGCAGGAGGATACTTTGAGCCCAGGAGGCAGAGGTTGCAGTGAGCCAAGATCGTACCACTGCACTCCAGGCTGGATGACAGAGCGAGACCCTGTCTCAAAAAAAAAAAAAAAGAAAGAAAAAGAAAAAAGGAAAAAAAAATACAGACAGTGAAGACGGTAAGAAGTGTCTCTCCTATTCTGACACCGAACCCCTGGTCAGCTTCCCCAAAGCAGCGCTCTATCTTGTATGCACTTCCAGGACAGTCTAAGCTTGCCAAAGCCCAGGTGTGTGATAACACTGTGTATGCAGTAACATTGTTCCCCTGTGCCCTGATTTCACGTGGGGGACACATCTTCAACCACCTCCCTTCCCTCGGAGACGCAGTTCTCCTGACCTCACAGGATTCCCTTGGCCTTTCTTTAGGATCACCCTGTTCTAGATGGAAAATGTTAAAGACTCGGATCATGTCTTCTAGGCTGTGGGTACTAAGTCCATGAAGCAGAGGGAGCGTTCCCACCAGCCCAGGGAAGAGGATCCGTGGGGGCTGTGGTATTGATAATGAGGGTCATTATCCTTTTCCCTAATCTCCAGAGTGTGGCTGATAAGCAGGGAGGGAGGATTTGCACATTCTGACAGATAATTGGAAAGGTGGGCCAAGTAAACAAAATTCAGAATAACGAATATGGGGTCATTTTGGAATCCCTGGGATAAGCCCTGTCCTGCTGGGGCAGATCCTCTTCTCCGAAGCTTCAGCATTTCATCAACAGCTCAGCCCTGCAGCTGTCGTGGAGAGGAAACGAGCTTTTGCCATCCACACTTGTGAGAAGCTACTGGCGTGTTTGACCCCCTTCCTGCATGTTCATTAGGGAATGTGACACTCCAGCCACCAAGCGGCCCTGACACCTCCTAGAAACACTTTTTGCTTCCTCTGCAATGCAACCCTAAGCTATCCCTTCAGCATTTGGCCTGCCTCTTGGTTTTGGAGCCCTGAGAGGTTCCTGGTGGGAGCTGATGAGTTTTCCAAAGAACCTTTTGGGTGGGTAGGGGTGTGTGTGTGTGTGTGTGTGTGCATGCACGTGTGGTGTATGTAATTAAAGACATGTCTTGGTACAAAATCAAATAGCACAGAAGGGTCTACAGTGAAAAGCAGTAAGCAATAATCTCCACTCCACCCTTCCCCACTCCAACGGTCAGTTTTGAGGGTTTACCTCCAAAACAACAAACAGAATACTTGTGCCTCTTTTTTTCTTTTCTTTTTTCTTTCTTTTTTTTTGAGATGGAGTCTCACTCTGTCGCCCAGGCTGGAGTGCGGTGGCACGATCTCGGCTCACTGCAACCTCCACCTCCCGGGTTCAAGCAATTCTCCTGCCTCAGCCTCCCGAATAGCTGGGACTACAGGCAGGTGCCGCCATGCCTGGCTAATTTTTTGTATTTTTAGTAGAGATGGGGTTTCACCATGTTGGCCAGGAAGGTCTCAAACTCCTGGCCTCAGGTGATCCACCCACCTCGGCCTCCCAAAGTGTTGGGATTACAGATGTGAGCCACTGCATGAGGCAATTCTTTTTTTTTTTTTGAGACAGAGTCTTGCTCTGTTGCCCAGGCTGGAGTGCAGTGATGCAATTTTGGCTCACTGCAACCTCCGCCTCCAAGTTCAAGCGATTCTTGTACCTCAGCCTCCCAAGAAGCTGGGATTATAGGTGCGAGTCACCACGCCAGGCTAGTTTTTTGTATTTTTGGTAGAGACAGGGTTTCACCATGTTGCCCAGGCTGGTCTTGAACTCCTGGCCTCAAGTGATCTGCCCGACTCAGCCTCCCAAAGTGCTGGGATTACAGGCATCAGCCACCACGCCTGGCCTGTTTTTTCTTTTTAGCTTCGTTCTTTTATCCATTTAACAAATATTTACAGAAGGTCTGAACCAGCCATACATAGTGCTATGCACTTTAAATGGCTTTGCTTTTCCCTGAAACCAAGAGGCAGAGAGGAATGAAAGGGCTGGTTGAGGGAAGAGAAGCAGAGTAGGAAGTCAGGGCTGGTCAAGGCTGGGTCAGGAGACCCCACCTGCAGGAACCTGCTCCTGCACAGAGGCCAGGCTGCTCATCCCGACTGGATGCTTCTGTCCACCCATAATGCCCACTCGATGGGCAGTTTCAACACTGTGCTGCCAGGAAGAGGGCTTTCAAATTTGGCTGGGAGTGGGAAGAATCTAAAAGGGGAGAGGGTCCCAGAGCAATCCCCCCTACCACAATGAGAGGAGCTGGGGACAGAGCCCCTGGACCTTAGGAGAGGCACCATGAGTTCCCTGGGCTCCCACTGATCTTTTGAATCCTGAACTAGAGAAGGTAGAATGACCAGGTCCATGTGTAAGACCTGCAAAGACCTTAAGCCCTGAACACCACTAGGCTGTGAACTCTGCCCTCCAAGGCTGACAGTGAAGCTAGGTTGGTCTTCAGGGCAGCAAGAAGGAGGAGTCAGGAGGTGGCATCCACACACTACCCCCATACCCAGAAGTGGGGAGGGGAGACCTAGAGGCACAGAAGGCAAAAGTAGCTTGAAAATGGCAGACAAGAGGGCTGGCAGGGGACAACAGGCTTTGCCACCAGCATCCACACAGCCCACAGGCCTGAGGGGCTCCTTTTTGAGGAGGGACTCTGGGGAGGGGGTCCTGAAGGAAAGAGCTGTGGAATCAGGCCAGGGGCTCCGGCTTCTTCTGCCTAGGCGGAGCAGCAACCGGCTCAGCAGCGTCCCAGCCCCCTGCTTAGCTCCTCCCCCTAGGTCCCCCGCTGGGCAGAGGGCGGGACAGACAGAGGCAGGGAAGTAGAGGGAAAGGGCGAGCAGGCAGATGGAAGTGCAGGGAAATGGTGCGACTTCCATCCATCTTTTAAAAAATGACACACAAGAGTCCGTGTTTAAGGAACTCTAAGATGGTGCCAAGAGACAGAAATGTTTCTGGGCCAGAAAATAGGAAGTTAGTGGCAGGTCCCCAAAAAGAAAAGGCGCTCCAACTGTCAAAAGGAAGCAAGGCAGGAATACTTTTTTAAGTTTTTTATTTTCAGACAGGGTCTCACTCTGTCGCCCAGGCTGGAGTACAGTGGCATGATCTCGGCTCACTGCAACCTCTGCCTCCTGGGCTCAAGCGATCCTCCCGCCTGAGCCTCCCGAGTAGGTAGGACTATAGGCACACACCACCACTCCCGCCTAATTTTTGTGGGTTTTTTTTTGTAGAGACAAGGTTTCACCATGTTGCCCAGGCTAGCCTTGAACTCTAAGTTAGGATTCTTAACTTGGACAATATCTACTGGCTCCCTGTTGTGAAAGACAAGAATTTAGCCCTTTCCCCTTCACTTGGCATTTCATTCCCTATCCCCCACCAATTGTAATACGTGCACTGGTAATTTCAGTTCTTTTTGTTAATTTTGCAAATTTAAACAATACACTAAAACCTCTATTTCCTGCTCCCCAAGCTTTAGGGAGTGTCTCAGTGTTTCACCAGGTGAAGCCAGACAATGAGACACCCCTCATCTACCACCTCTACCAGCTACATCCTTACCTGTGCGTTCTCAGGCCTGACAACCTTTACATTCTGTTCAGTCCTTTATTTACAAATTGATTTTAAATGTTGAAAACACCAATTAACAACATTATATAATTTTTAGATTAAGTAAATAAATTTCACTGTAGAAGATTTAAACAATCCTGATAAGGCCGGGCACTGTGGCTCACGCCTGTAATCCCAGCACTTTGGGAGGCCAAGGTGGGTGGATCACCTGAGGTCAGGAGTTAGAGACCAGCATGGCCAACATGGTGAAATCCAGTTTCTACTAAAAATACAAAAATCAGCTGGGTGTGGTGGCGGTTGCCTGTAATCCCTGCTACTCGGGAGGCTGAGGGAGGTCGAGGTTTCAGTGAGCCAAGATCGTGCCACTTGTACTCCAGCCTGGGTGACAGAGCGAGACTCTGCCTCAATAATTAAATAAATAAATACATAAATAAAAATAAACAATCCTGATAAAACAAAAACGTCCATATTCTAATACCCCTTCATCTTCCCTGCCTCCTTGCAAACTCTTTTTTTACATTTTTTTGTTCTTTTTTTTTAAAGACAGGGTCTCGCTCTGTCACCCAGGATGGAGTGCAGTGGTGTCATAATAGCTCACTGCAGCCTCAAACTCCTGAGCTCAAGCAACCTTCCCACCTCAGCTTCCTGAATAGCTGGGACAACAGGTGCCTGCCACCACACCTAGCTAATTTATTTTTGTAGAGATGTAGTCTCTCCATGTTGCCTAGGCTGATCTCAAACTCCTGGGCTCAAGCGATCCTCCTGTCTCAGCCTCCCAAAGTGCTAAGATTATAGGTATGAGCCATCATGCCCAGCCTCTGAAAACTCTTGCAAGGTAATTAATCATTGCTATCATTCTGGTATGCATCCTTTGAGACATTTTTTCTATTAATTGGTACTTATATGTACATATAAAATATATATTTTGCATTCTTTTCTCTTTCACATAATTGGGATCAAACTGCACATAACTCCATGCAACTTGCTTTTCTCACTTAACAGATGTCTTAGAGATATTTCCATGGTGGCCCACCAAGTTCTATTACATTCTTTTCACTGCTGAATACTATGTCAAAGTGTAGAAGCATTCCTTTGGCTTGAGCCCAGGAGTTCAAGACCAGCCTGGGCAACACAGTGAGACTCTGCTTAAATTGTCTTAAAAATTAGAAGCATTCCCTTGATGGACTTTTAGATTTTTTCCATGTTACAAACAATGCTGCAATGAAAGTTCTTGAGCATTCCTCTTTGTGCACCTGTAGGTGGGTATTTCTCTAAGGTAGATACTGAGAACCAGGGAGAGGATGTACATATTTTACGGTGTTATCAGATTCTGGCAAATTGCCCTCCAAGAAGTTTCCACCAATTTATAGACTCATTCATTTGTGTGAGAGAGCCTATCTCTGCATGTCCTTACCCTTTTTTTTTTTTTTTTTGAGATAGAGTCTCGCTCTGTCACCCAGACTGGAGTGCATTGGTGTGAGCTCAGCTCGCTGCAACCTCTGCCTTCTGGGTTCAAGCAATTCTCCTGCCTCAGCCTCCCAAGTAGCTGGGATTACAGGCGTCTGCCACCATGCCCAGCTAATTTTTGTATTTTGGTAGAGACGGGGTTTCGCCATGTTGGCCTGGCTGGTCTCGAACTCCTGACCTCGTGATTCGCCCGCCTTGGCCTCCCAAAGTGCTGGGATTAAAGGCATGAACCACTGCGACCGGCCTGAAGTCCTTTAACTGTGGGAAATCTCTGCCTTTCCTGTCTTCTTTTAATACTATCTCATCCTACCGACCCTCTTCATCTCCTCTCCATGATCTCTGTTCTCTAGATCTAGAACCGATGGAATCTCTACGTTTCATCTTTCCTTTGTTTTTCTCTGCCCTTGGCCCCACATTCTGAAATATCATATCTTTATAGTTTACCCCTTCTGTTGCTGCTTTTTAAACAAAGTTTTTATTTTAGAATAATTTCATATTGATAGAAAAATTGCAAAGATGGTACAGATAGTTCCCATATATCCCACATAAGTTTACTCTATTATTAACAGTTACATTAGTGTGGTACCTTTGTTATCATCATTGAAGCAATTTTGATACAAAATCCACACTTCACCCAGATTGTCTTAGTTTTTAGCTAATGTCCACTTTTTGTTCCAGGATCCCATTCATCACACTATATTACATGTAGTTGTCTTGTCTCCTCTTGGCTGTGACATTTGGGTTTTTATTTTCACAAGTAATATTAAAATGTCCAAAGCTTCTTTTTTATTATGGAATCATTCTGAGAATATGAATTATAATCTTAAAGTATTTTATGTTCCCCCCAAGTATTTGTTTGCTCTACAGTCAGTTCTTCAAAGGGGACCAACCTAAGCCATCATCTATTACCATAGAGAAAGTAGAGCTGGGAGTCATCATAATGAACACTTGTTCTTGGACAAAGACTCCCATTGGGCAGCTCTCCCATTGTGAATCTCAGCCATGTGCTGACTGCAATGGACAGGAGCATATGCATCGAGGCCTTATCCACTGGCAGGTCCACAGGGACTGTGAGCACAAGAGGCCACCTTGGACATCACCCAGATCCCTTCTCAATCTGGGTGATGGGCAGCTTCTGGGCTTCCCTAGGGGTACTGACCTCAGGGCTGGGTGGCCTCTTCCCTCTGTCCTGAGGAAGCCTCCCCTAAACAAAGGAGCATCTACCTGTGCCCAGAGCCTGGAGAAACCTCTGAGGTATGCAGATTGGGGGACTGTATGTAGGAGCCCAAACTTTACCAAAACACCTGTAGAGTCCGTGAAAAAGGAAGGCTCCAGCTAGGTGGATGGGATGACCTCTGCAAGGCAGTCTGGAGACCGTCTGGAGGCCATGGGGATGGCAGCTCTCACTGGAGTGAGCCAAGCCACCTTTTCTTTTTTTTTTTTTTTTTTTTGAGTTGGAATCTCACTCTGTTGCCCAGGCTGGAGTGCAGTGGCCCAATCTTGGCTCACTGCAACCTCTGCCTCTCAGGTTCAAGTGATTCTCCAGCCTCAGTCTCCTGAGTAGCTGGGATTACAGGCGTGTGCCACCGCGCCCGGCTAATTTTTGTATTTTTAGTGGTCAGGCTGGTCTTGAACTCCTGACCTCATGATCCACCCGCCTTGGCCTCCCAAAATGCTGGGATTACAGACGTGGGCCACCGTGCCCAGCCACTGAACCACCTTTTCTAAAAATTGGTATGAAATAGATAACATATATACGGTCACCTTAAACAGGTCGCTCACATTCTCTCCTCAGTTGAGGACCATGGAGCAAAGGCCCGAGGCTGGTCTGACACTCGTGGGGAGGGTAGCAGGGGTCTGATTGTTTGCATTGTCCCAGCATGAGGAACCACCAGTCTGGCTGAGCCCGGCCCCTCAGATCCACCATGGCTTGGTTTGTATGTATCTGTGTAGCAAGCCAACGAGGTCTTGGTTCTTGAACCTAGCGGTCATTAGAGGTACGGGAGTGGGGGACCATATCAGCAGTTTCCACTTTATTCTGAAGACAGTGGGTTTTCTGAGACAGTCATGGTTTGAAAAGCTCGCTCAGCAGCCTTGTGTGGAATGGAGGAAAGGAGGCCAGGAGGAGTGGCCTCTGTAGTCACACAGAAGAAAAATTGTGGGACCTGAATCATGGCAGTAGCAAATGGGATAAAGCCACTAGCAATCCAGGAGGTGAGTCTATGGTGACCAAGGACTGAGTAGATGTGGCAGAGGAGACTCCCAGCCTGTAAGAGGAGGCGGGTCCAGATTTCAAGGGAGAAGACATCAGGTTCTGTCTGAGTGATGAGGAGCCTGTGGGAAATCTGGGAGGAGAAGTTATGGAACCATGACCCTGGGCAACATCAGCACAGCATGTAGGTGGTACCTGGAGCCATGGGGGGAAGAGGCCATCATCAGATAATATAGGAGAAGGACACTTATGAAGCCTTTTGGAGACGTCCACCAGAACCTCTCCAGAGAAAGATTGCTGTGTAACAAATTATCTTGACTTGGTGGCTTAAACACCAAGCATTTATTGTCTCACTGTTCCTATGGATGAAGAATCCAGAAACAGTTTAGCTGCATGGTTCTGGCTCGGGGTTTCCCATGAGGTTGCCATGAAGATGTCGGCTAGGGCTGTAGTCGGCTGAAGGCTTACCTGGGGCCCGAGGATCCACCTGCAGGATTCACTCACATGGCTGTTGGCTGAAGGCTTCAGCTCCTCTTTGGTTCTTTGCAGAAGGCATCACGTCCTCCCTGAGTGGACCTCTCCATGGGTCTTCAGAAGGCAGCTGCAGACCCACAACTTTTACTCAAGAGAGGAAGTCAGTGTTTAAAAGAGAAATCTGTGAATTGTCCAAACAGAAGTAATACCTGATGTCACAAAAACAAATGTCACAGAAAGAGAGAGACTGATTCTGAATTTATTTAAAAGTCTGGGGCCGGGCGCGGTGGCTCACACCTGTATTCCCAGCATTTTGGGAGGCCGAGGCAGGTGGATCACCTGAGGTCAGGAGTTCAAGACCAGCCTGGCCAACATGGCAAAACCCCGTCTCTACTAAATATACAAAAATTAGCCTGGCATGGTGGCGTGTGCCTGTAATCCCATCTACTAGGGGGCTGAGGCAGGAGGATCGCTTGAACCTGGGAGGTGGAGGTTGCAGTGAGCCAAGATCATGCCAGTGCACTCCAGCCTGGGAGACAGAGTGAAACTCTGTCTCAAAAAAAAAAAGTTTGGGCCAGCCACAGTGGCTCACACTTGTAATCCCAGCACTTTGGGAGGCTGAGGTGGGGATTGCTTGAGCCCAGGAGTTCAAGACCAGCCTTGGCAACATGGTGAAACCCCACCTTTACAAAAAATACAAAAACAATTAGCCAGACATGGTGGTGCACGCCTATAGTCCCAGCTACTTGGGAGGCTGAGGTGGAAGGATCACCTAAGCCTGGGGAGGTCGAGGCTGCAGTGAGCTGTGATTGCACCACCGTACTCCAGCCTGGGCAACAGAGTGAGACCCTGTCTCAAAAAATATATATATATATTTTGATATTTTGCTCATCGTGATTTTTTGGTGTTAATTTTCACTTAAAAATGTTAAACTAAAATATTGTTTATCTTGATTACTGAATTCTTTGGTGCCCTCTTAGACTTTGCCTCCAAGATGAGTACCCCACTGACCCCACCTGGGTCCAGTCCTAGGGAGAGCGGAGGGTCCCAGCTGGGGCCTGGGAGAATAGCAGGAAAGTGAGAAAAGTCGAGAGAGGAAAGGGTTTCTGAAGGAAGGCATGGTCAATGAAGACACAGCAGCGGAGATGGGACCCTTCCTTCCTCTACCTTTGCCACATCACTGTGGTTTTTTCTTAATTTATCAAAGGTGGGAGGAGAATTTAGAACTTCCTAGAGTCCGGCCTCAGGCAGTGAGAGATATTTCCAGGCAGATCCCCAGAGGGCTTTGTGGCTTCGATTCCTGCCTCCCAGAGGTTGCAGCACTATCTAAAGAGCAGAGCCCCCTGTAAGAAAATCATTTTTGATGAGGGGGAAAAAGTCTACCCTGAAGCTTCAAATGGTGTTGCCTCTCTTCGGAAGGACCAAGAATGTGAGTGAACTGGGCACAGTGGCTCACGTCTGTAATCCCAGCACTTTTGGAGGCCATGGCGGGAGGATCCTTGAGCCCAGGAGTTCAAGGTCAGCCTGGCCAACATAGTGAGACCTCGTCTCTAAAAACAAAATAAGATAAAATAAAAAATAAAAGAATGGGAGTGAACGAGGAACCCTGTGGCTCCCTGATCCCCGTTTAAAGTTCAGTGTGCAGCGTTTGCATCTACCCAGGCTGGGTCTCCTTGCTGTCACACGTGTTCTATTTCTACCCTCAAAACAATGGAGGACTTTGGAAGGGAAACTGAGGCCAAAACGCACAAACTAATTCATTCAAGGCCTTGCAGTGTGACTGCCATGTCAACAGGGTCAGGGTGTCCTGCTGGGATTTGAACCCACGCCCCCTGACCAGTCTAGGCTGCACCTTTGGCCCCTTAATCTAATGGGTAAACAATCTCCTAATCCTAGTAGATGAGCTACTTCTGGGCAGCAGGCTAATCCCATCCACAGTTCATTCATGCAATCCACATCTACTGAGCACCTATCCATCATCAGCCACCTCAGAGCTGGGGATACAAAGCCCAGGTCCCACCCTTGAGGAGCTCAGTGTTTAGTTAACAGGATGATAGTGGACAGGATATGAAGTGTGGCTGGGCCCAGGCCATGCTAATGTGGATTTCCATTAGCTTCCCACTGAGCAGCTGATTTCAGATTTTCCTTCTTTTGGGGTCAGAGGCCCTTCCACGTTGACTGAACAGATGCAGCCCTGCCACCGGCTGAGCAGTGGGCCTGGAGAAGGCCCTGGCACAGGGACGCACAGGTATAATCCGGGGATAATCTCTTCAGACCTGCCTCTACTCTTGCCTCATTGCAGGAGGGCTGAGCCACAGCCTTGCTTGCAAAGTAAGTGGCATTCTTGCCACCCTAAAGGACACTGGCCCCAGTTAACGTAACCTGGCTTTGAAAGACCGTCAATGAACCAGTGCGCAGGACACCTAAAGAAATAAGACTGGGATGGCCGGGCACAGTGGCTCACGCCTGTAGTCTCAACACTTTGGGAGGCCAAGGCGGGTGGATCACTTGAAGTCAGGAGTTTGAGACCAGCCTGGCCAACATGGTGAAACCCTGTCTTTACTAAAAATACAAAAATTGGCTAGGCGTGGTGGCTCACACCTATAATCCCAGCACTTTGGGAGGCTGAGGCGGGCGAATCACCTGAGGTCAGGTGTTTGAAACCAGCTTGGCCAACATGGTGAAATCCTGTCTCTACTAAAAATACAAAAAATTAGCTGGGCATGGTGGCAGGCACCTGTAATCCCAGCTACTTGGGAGGCTGAGACAGGAGCATCGCTTGAACCCAGGAGGCGGAGGTTGCAGTGAGCCGAGATCATGCCATTGCACTCCAGGCTGAACAACAAGAGCGAAACTCCATCTCAAAAACAAACAAACAAACAAACAAACATAAATTAGCCGGGCATAGTGGCGCGCCTGTAATCCCAGCTACTCGGGAGGCTGAGGCAGGAGAATCACTTGAATCCAGGAGGCAGAGGTTGCAGTGAGCCGAGAACACACCAGTGCACTCCAGCCTGGGTGACAGAGACTCCATCGCAAAAAAAAAAAAAAAAAAGGGAAAAAGAAAAAGAAATAAGACTGAGCCTAAAAGAAATAAAGTGATGAGTCAGGAAATCCGCGGCTGAGACCCACATCAAGGATGCTGGCTTCTTCATTCAGCAGAGACCCCTCCAGCCTGCACTTTCCCTTCCTGCTTCCGAGTGGCCTTGCGCCCACTCCCAGGCAATGTCATGTGCTGGCCAAGCCCACAGAGCCCCGAGCCACATTGCCCAGGCTGGAACCCAGTTCACCACTCCAGAGTCAGGTGGTCTTGGGTACTCTCCTTGCCTTGGTTTCAACATCTGCAGAATGAGGAGGATAATAGAGTCTTTTTTCTAGGTTTTGTAAATCACTTGCTATTTATTAGGCTCTAAACAGTTCCCAGAACATGGAAAACACTATGTAAATGCTTTAAAAAACAAAATAAAAGGGAGCCGGGCACAGTGGCTCACACCTGTAATCCCAGCACTTTGGGAGGATCGCTTGAGCTCAGGAGTTCAAGCAGCCTGGGTAACAAAGTGAGACCCTGTCTCTACAAAAAATTAAACAATTAGCTGGGCATAGTGGCATGTACCCATGGTCCCAGCTACTCAGGAGGCTGAGGCAGGAGGATCCCTTGAGCCCAGCAGGTCGGGCTGCACTGATTTGTGTTTGCACCACTGTACTCCAGCCTAGGTGACAGAGCAAGACCCTGTGCCAAAAAATAATAAAAACAAAATAAAATAAGGAATCCAAGAGGCTCTTTGATCCCACTGCTTTCAGCAAGGATCCCATCATCTATAGAGTGTGGAAAGCCTTAGAACACAGCCTTGGCTGGCTGAGGTGGCTCACGCCTGTAATCCCAGCACTTTGGGAGGCCGAAGCAGGCAGACCACGAGGTCAGGAGTTTGAGACCAGCCTGGCCAACATGGTGAAACCCCGTCTCTACTAAAAATACAAATAATTAGCTGGGTGCGGTGGCGCACGCCTGTAATCCCAGCTACTCAGGAGGCTGAGGCAGGGGAATCCCTTGAACCCAGGAGGCGGAGGTTGCAGTGAGCCAAGATTGTGCCACTGCACTCTGGCCTGGACAACAGAGCGAGACTCTGTCTCAAAAAAAAACAAAAAAAAAAAAAACAAAGAAAAACAGCCTTAATCAGCGGAAGGTGGCATTGTTCAGGCAGTAAATTAGTAAAGACTTCTTTTGACCCACCTGGGCAACATGGTGAAACCCACCTCTACAGAAAATACTAAAATTAACTGGGCATGGTGGCAAACGCTTGTTGTACCAGCTACTTGGGAGGCTGAGGTGGGAAGATTGCTTGAGCCTGGGAGGCGGAGGTTGCAGTGAACCAAGATAATGCCACTACACTCCAGCCTAGGTGACAGAGCAAGACCCTGCCTCAAAAAAAAAAAAAAAGACTTCTTTTGAGAAGGGAATAGCGTTGGTGAGGGAGCAGTGAGATGGTTGTTAGGCACGCTTACAGGTGTCATCTTGTCATGCAGTATCTTGGTAATATGTGTTAAGAACCTTAAAAATATTTATATCCTTGGCTGCGCATGGTGGCTCACACCTCTAATCCCAGCACTTTGGGAGGACGAGGTGGGCAGATCATTTGAGGCCAGGAATTCAAGACCAGCTTGGCCAACATGGCAAAACCCCATCTTTACTAAAATACAAAAATTAGGGAGACTGAGACAGGAGAATCACTTGAACCTGGGAGGCAGGGTTTGCAGTGAGCCGAGATCGCGCTGCTATGCTCCAGCCTGGGCGACAGAGTGAGACTCCGTCTCAAAAAAATATATGTATATATATTCATAGACTAGCACCAGTAAGGGCCTATTTGTGAATGTCCCAGGGAGATCATTTAAGATTCAGGCAAAGGTGAATATGCAAAGATTTTATACAATTTCAAAAAAATTAAGAAATGCAAATGCCTCACAAAACAAGAAAGGTCAAATGATGGTGCATACAAGAGAAAACTGTTACATAGTCATTAAAAACCACGTGTGGAAGAATTTTACATGCCATAAAGAAAGCTCATACTATGCAATGTCAAATCAAAAAGGAACACATATCATCACTCATAATATATGATTTCAGTCAATATACACAGAAAAGCAAACAAACAAGGATATTTACCAAAACATTAACAATGACTATTACTGAGTTGAGGACATCTGGGTGATGTTTAGCTTCATCTTTATATTCTTTATGCATTTTCCAGAATCTCTGAAAGCTTTTTTTTAAATAATCAGAAAAAAAGATTTTTATCCTATTTTATTTTATTTATTTTTATTTTTTTTGAGATGGAGTCTCGCTCTGTCACCCAGGCTGGAGTGCAGTGGCGCGATCTCGGCACACTGCAAGCTCCGCCTCCCGGGTTCACGCCATTCTCCTGCCTCAGCCTCTCCGAGTAGCTGGGACTACAGGCGCCCGCCACCACGCCCGGCTAATTTTTTGTATTTTTAGTAGAGACGGGGGTTTCACCGTGGTCTCGATCTCCTGACCTCGTGATCCGCCCGCCTCGGCCTCCCAAAGTGCTGGGTTTACAAGCGTGAGCCACCGCGCCCGGCTATCCTATTTTATTTTTAATGCACAAGCTCTGAAGTCTCGACAGATAAATTCCACCAATAACCTGCCTAACCTACCTACTTAGAAGTTTAGGCAAGTTATTTAACCACTCGGACACTCCGTTTGATCAACCATGAGATGTGAGAACATCAACTCCATGAAGTGTGGGGATGGAGAATGAAGCAAGGCACCAGAACCTGTGGTCCAGACCCCACCCGCCACACACTTTAAGCTAGAGGGGATGCCTAGGGGAAGAGTCCTATCCTCCCTCGGGATGTCTTAGAATTTTTAGTTAGTTTGTTTCTTTCTTTCTTTTTTTTTTTTTTTTTTTTGATAGAGTCTCACTCTGTCACCCAGGCTGGAGTGCAGTGGCGGGATCTCTGCTCACTGCAACCTCCACCTCCCAGGTTCAAGCAATTCTCCTGCCTCAGACTCTCGAGTAGCTGGGATTACAGGCATGTGCCACCATGCCAGGCTAATTTTTGTATTTTTAGTAGAGATGGGGTTTCTCCATGTTGACCAGGCTGGTCTCGAACTCCTGACCTTGTGATCCGCTCGCCTCGGCCCCCCAAAGTGCTGGGATTACAGGCGTGAGCCACAGCGCCTGGCCAGAATTTTTAGTTTCTGAAGGAGGTACTTCTTGGCTGTATAAGCTGTCTTCATAAACCCACACATTCAAAGAAATTTCCTTCTGAGCACGCCAGTGAAAGGGTATTCGTGAAAAAGGTCTTGCACACTAAAGTGGTCGAGCAATGTCCAAGGGTGGGGGATAGTTACCTGGAAGAACTGTGTGAGGTCTCTCAGGGTCCCTGCCCCACCCCAGGCTGTAGCGGGGGGAGGAGGAAAGAAGAGGAAAGGTTGGAGTGGGGAAAACGGACTCAGAAGACCCACCTACCTGCAGCTGCCCAGGCTCCGGGGCAGTGCCCTCCAGGAAGCACAGAAGTAGGGGCTGGAGACTGGCTTCGGTGGACCCTGAGCCCGGGCCGGCAGCCAGCAGGGGTCGCTTCAGACATGGGAATCACGGCGCTGACCGTGCATCTGTAGCGCTGTCTTCAGGTGCTTTTGCTGAACGGTCATCTCTTCTCTAAACCCAGGGGGTGCAGAGGGTCCTCCCAGATGAAGAAACTGAGGACAGAGAGGTCAAAGGACTTGCCCAGAGTCCCTAACTGGTTAATGGAAAAACTCTTGCTCTTCTAACTTACGTCAAGCCGGAGGATTCAGGCAGCGACTATGAGACTTCCTGTAGGAGAGGAAGGGTTAGGGCAAGAGCTTATCAAATGTTTAAAAATTATGTATTTTATAATAATTCAGCCAGGCGCCGTGGCTCACACCTGTAATCCCAGCTCTTTGGGAGGCCGAGACGGGCGGATCACCTGAGCTCAGGAGTTCCAGACCAGCCTGGCCAGCCTCTCCTCTCTCTGTAGTAGAGAAACTCTGTCTCCACTAAAAATTCAAAAATTAGCTGGGTGTGGTGGATGCCTGTATTCCCATCTGGAGGTGAAGGAACGAGAATCGCTTGAACCCGGAAGGCGGAGGTTGCAGTAGGCCGAGATTGCGCCATTGCACTCCAGTCTGGACGACAGAGTGAGACTCTGCCTCAAAAATGATAATGGTAGTAATAATAATAATAATAAAATTAAAAATTAAAAAAAAATCTTGAGCAATGAAATGAGAGTATTTGTTTCCCAGAATCCTCAGCAGTACAGGGAAGTTTCAAAATTAGCTTTCTTGTTTTGTTACTGGTATAATAGCTATAATATGACTTCGCAGTATTGATTTAGGCTATTCTTATTTACAAAAACTTGGTAATTAAACTATATTAAATTTAAGAAGTCCTGTTCATCAAAAGACACCAATAAGAATGAAAATTCAAGCCAGAGTGTGGGAGAAGATATTCATAATTCATATATCTGACAAAGGACTTGAATCCAGAATATAGAAAAACCTCCTAAAAGTCAGTAAGAGTCCGGGCGCAGTGGCTCACGCCTGTAATCCCAGCACTTTGGGAGGCCGAGGTGGGCGGATAACCTGAGGTAAGGAGTTCGAGACCAGCCTGACCAATATGGTGAAACCCCATCTTTACTAAAAATACAAAAATTAGGCAGGCTTAGTGGTGGGCCCCTGTAATCCCAGCTACTCGGGAGTCTGAGGTAGGAGAATCTCTTGAACCCGGGAGGCAGAGGTTGCAGTGAGCTGAGATCACACCACTGCAACAGAGCGAGACTCCATCTGAAAAAAAAAAAAAAAGTAAGAAAAGGACAGACAGACAATTCAATGAAAAAAATGGCGGCCGGGCGCATTGGCTCACGCCTGTAATCCTAGCACTTTGGGATCACGAGTTCAGGAGATCGAGACCATCCTGGCTAAAACGGTGAAACCCTGTCTCTACTAAAAAAAATACAAAAAATTAGCCAGACGTGGTGGTGGGCGCCTGTAGCCCCAGCTACTCGGGACGCTGAGGCCGGAGAATGGCATGAACCCAGGAGGCGGCGCTTGTAGTGAGCTGAGATCGCGCCACTGCACTCCAGCCTGGGCGACAGAGCGAGACTCCTTCTCAAAAAAAAAAAAAAAAACAAAAAAAAAACTCACAAAATGGGCAAAAGACTAGAATAGGCACATGGTAGAAGAGGATATCCACGTGGCCAATCAACAGGAAAAAATGCTTGGCTTCATTAGTCATCAGGGAAATGCAAGTTAATACACGATGTGGCCAGGCACAGTGGCTCACGCCTCTATTCTCAGTGCTTTGGGAGGCTGAGGTGGGAGGATTGCTTGAGCCCTTCAAGACCAGCTTGGGCAACATAGTGAGATGAAATCGCTAATCACACACAAACACACACACTCCCACTGTAATAAATATATATATATATGGCCAAGACCAAGATGGTTGTGAGACTTGGCGCCTTCCTCAAGAACGCCTGGGCCAAGGAGCCAGTGCTGGTGGTCTCCTTCATCATCGGGAGCCTCGCTGTAATTCTGCCCCCACTCAGCCCCTACACCAAGTACTCCATCACAATCAACGAGACCACACCCTAAAACTATCCAGTGCCTGTCCATGATGATGGGAACATGTGGACATGCGCAGCCACCCCCAGGGCCCCCAGGGCCCCAGCTTGGAGTGGCTGAAGAAACTGTGAGCACCTCCACTGACAGAAGAGGCCCCTCCCATGGCTCCCAATAAAAATGTGAAAACCAACAACAACAACAAAAAAATACATATATATGCATATCAAGTGTTGCTATTTCTCCCAATAGCTCCTAAAGCTGAATATTTACATATCCTGTGACCAGCATAGGTATATACTCAACAGAAATATGTTCATGTGTGTGATGGTTAATATTAAGTGTCAACTTGATTGTGGCCAGGTGTGGTGGCTCACACCTGTAATCCCAGCACTTTGGGAGGAGGCTGAGACAGGCAGATCACTTGAGGCCAGAAGTTCAAGACCAGCCTGGTCAACACGGCAAACCCCGTCTCTACTAAAAATACAAAAATTAGCAAGGCATGATGGCGCGCACCTGTAGTCCCAGCTACTCAGGAGACTGAGGCAGGAGAATCGCTTGAACCAGGGAGGCGAAGGTTGCAGTGAGCCAAGATCGCGCCACTGTACCCCAGCCTGGGCGACAGAGCAAGACTCTGTCTCAAAAAAGAAAAAAAAGTGTCAACCTGATTGGATTGAAGGATGCAAAGTATTGTTTCTGGGGTTTTTTTCGTGACAGTGGTACCAGAGGAGATTAACATTTGAGGCAGTGGACTGGGCGAGGCAGACCCACCGCCAGTCTACGTGGGCACCATCCAGTCGGCTGCCAGTGTGGCTAGAAATAGCAGGCAGAAGAATATGGAAGGGCAGACTTGCTGAGTGTTCAGGCCTTCATCTTTCTCCCGTGCTCGGTGCTTCCTGCCCTGGAACATCAGACTCCAAGTTCTTTGGTTTTTGGACTCTTGGACTTACACTGGTGGTTTGCCAGGGGCTCTCCGGCCTTTGGCCACAGACTGAAGGCTGCACTGTCAGCTTCCCGACTTTTGAGGTTTTGAGACTCAGACTGAGCCACTACTGGCCTCCTTGCTCCTGAGCTTGCGGAGAGTCTATCATTGGACTTTACCTTGTGATCTTGTGAGTCAATTCTCCTTAATACACTTCTTTTCATATATACATACATCCTATTAGTTCTGTCCCTCTAGTTCTGTCCCTAATACAAGGTGTTGATCAAAAGCAAGTTCTAGCATGTTCAGGCTGATTCTGGGCACAGTGCCTATGGGTGAATCCTCCTACGAAAGGAGCAGCACCAGTTCAGTAAAATTGCTACAGAGAGAGAGAGAGAGAGAATGTTCCATCGTGTAGGGAAAAGAGAGATCAGACTGTTACCGTGTCTATGTAGAAAGCAAAGACATAAGAGACTCCATTTTGAAAAAGACCTGTACTGTCAACAGTTGCTTTTGCTGAGATGTTGTTAATTTGTAGCTTTGCCCCAGCCACTTTGCCCCAGCCTGGAGCTCACAAAAACATGTGTTGCACGAAGTCAAGGTTTAAGGGATCTAGGGCTGTGCAGGACGTGCCTTGTTAACAAAATGTTTACAAGCAGTATACTTGGTAAAAGTCATCACCATTCTCTAGTCTCAATAAACCAGGGGCACAGTGCACTGCGGAAAGCCGCAGGGACCTCTGCCCCTGAAAGCGGGGTGTTGTCCAAGGTTTCTCCCCATGTGATAGTCTGAAATATGGCCTCGTGGGATGAGAAAGACCTGACTGTCCCCCAGCCCGACACCCGTAAAGGGTCTGTGCTGAGGTGGGTTAGTAAAAGAGGAAAGCCTCTTGCAGTTGAGATAGAGGAAGGCCACTGTCTCCTGCCTGCCCCTGGGAACTGAATGTCTCAGTATAAAACCCGATTGTACATTTGTTCAATTCTGAGATAGGAGAAAAACTGCCCTATGGCGGGAGGCAAGACGTGTTTACAGCAATGCTGCCTTGTTATTCTTTACTCCACTGAGATGTTTGGGTGGAGAGAAACATAAATCTGGCTTATGTGCACGTCCAGTCATAGTACCTTCCCTTGAACTTAATTATGACATAGATTCTATTGCTCACGTTTGTTGCTGACCTTCTCCTTATTATCACCCTGCCCTCCTACTACATTCCTTTTTACTAAAATAATAAAAATAATAATCAATAAAAACTGAGGGAACTCAGAGGCCAGTGCCGGTGGAGGTCCCTGGTATGCTGAGCGCCGGTCCCCTGGGCCCACTGTTGTTTCTCTATACTTTGTCTCTGTGTCTTATTTCTTTTCTCAGTCTCTCATCCCACCCGACTAGAAATACCCACAGGTGTGGAGGGGCAGGCCACTCCTTCACATAGCAGCACCATTAATAATACCCCCAAACTGGGAATTATCCAAATGTCCATCAACAGTAGGGTGGATGAATTGGTGCACACTGGAATACTATAAAGCAACGAACATGAATGAATGACCACTACTCATGAATGAATGAAACAGCATGGGGAATCCCACATACATCATACAAGCAAAAGAAAACTTGCATTCTTTTAGATTCCATTTATACAAGTCAGGATAATGGTACCCTTGGAAGGTGGTGACCAGAAGGGGTCTCCAGGGCTTTGGAGTTCTTATAATGTTCTGTTTCTTGATCTGGATGCTGGTTACACAGTTCATTTGTAAAAAAAAAATTCACATTGTACATTATGATTTATTCATTGTTCATATTGTATGTATGTTATATTCAATAATACAATTTTTAAGACACCATTAAGGAAATGGAAAGCTAAGAGTAGGAGGAGATATTTGCAACACATAAAAAATATCACTTAGGTCTTTGCCTTTACTCCAAATTAAGTAAGGGGTCAGGCACGGTGGCTCACATCTATAATCCCAGCACTTTGAGAGGCCAAGATGGACAGATCACCTGAGGCCAGGAGTTCAAGACCAGCATGGCCAACAGAGTGAAACCCCATCTCTACTAAAAATACAAAAAAATTAGCCAGGCATGATGGTGCGTGCCTGTAGTCACAGTTTCTTGGGAGGCTGAGGCATGAGAATTGCTTGAACCCTGGAGGCAGAGGTTGCAGTGAGCCAAGATCACGCCACTGCACTCCAGCCTGGGCAACAGAGAGAGACTCCATCTCAAAAAAAAAAAAAAGCAAGGTTTTGCCCTGTTGCCCAAGCTGGTCTCAAACACCTGGGCTCAAGGGATTCACCTACCTCGGGCTTCCAAAATGCTGGGATTACAGGCATAAGCCACCACGCCTGGTTCTATTAGTATTTTTATAAACAGCATCTAGGACAGGTGAGCAAGTGACAACAAATCACGCCAGGTGGCACCCCCAGCCAGCCGGCCAGCGCCGCATCCAGGTGCACCGAGGCATCCTTACTGAGCCCTGAACACAGCAGTGACCCCGATGAGCCTGTGCCATGAAGCCCACATTCCAGTGAGGGGAGACAGACAGAAGCCTCCAGGGAAACCAGATAATGGGAAGGAAGCAAACAGGGTGATGAAAGGGAGCGACTAGGGAGGGCTCGCTGAGGAGGTGACTTGAGAATGAACGGCACAAAAAGGACTGGGAAGGTAGTTCCAGACAGAGGGAGCAAGAGGCGGGGTTGAGAAAGGGCTTGGCGTAGTTCAGGATAAGGATAGAGCAGGAGGCGAAGGCCAGGGGCCACAGGAGGAAACCCAGGCCGTGGTGAGGCTCTGACCCTGACAGCCATAGGCAGCCACTGAGGAGCTTCAAGCAAAAGAGTGACATGGTCTGATTTGCATTTAAAAAAACAATCAGACCAGGTGCGGGTGGCTCACGCCTGTAATCTCAGCATTTTGTGAGGCCAAGGCAGGCGGATCACTTGAGGTCAAGAGTTCGAGACCAGCCTGGCCAAGATGGTGAAATCCTATCTCTACTAAAAATACAAAAATTAGCCAGGCATAGTGGTGTGGACCTGTAATCCCAGCTACTCGGGAGGCTGAGGCAGGAGAATCGCTTGAACCCGGGAGGTGGAGGTTGCAGTGAGCTGGCATCACGCCACTGCACTCTAGCCTGGGCTACAGTGAGAATCCATCTCAAAACAAACAAATCAAATGGATAAACAAAGTGGAGTCTATTCATACAATGGAATATTATTCAGCCTTAAAAAGAAAGGAAATTCTGGCCGGGTGTGGTGGCTCACACCTGTAATCCCAGCACTCTGGGAGGCCAAGGCAGGTGGATCACAAGGTCAGGAGTTCGAGACCAGCCTGGCCAACATAGTGAAACCCCATCTCTACTAAAAATACAGAAATTAGGCCAGGTGCAGTGGCTCACGCCTGTAATACCAGCACTTTGGGAGGCCAAGGCGGGTGGATCATGAGGTCAGGAGTTCAAGACCAGCCCGGCCAAGATGGTGAAACCCCATCTCTACTAAAAATACAAAAATTAGCTGGGCATGGTAGCGCTCCCATAGTCCCAGCTACTCGGGAGGCTGAGGCAGGAGAATCACTTGAACCCAGGAGGCAGAGGTTGCAGTGAGCCGAGATCCTGCCACTGCACTCCAGTCTGGGCAACGGAGTGAGACCTGTCTCAAAGAAAACAAAAGATACATCATTTTTTTCAACAACAAGATTTTAAAACCCACAGGACAACAAAGCAGGGTGCAGTGGCTCATGCCTGCAATCCTAGCGCTTTGGGAGGCCAAGGTGGGTGGATCGTTTCAGGCCAGGAGTTCAAGACCATCCTGGGAAACATATCAAGACTCCATCTCTACAAAAAATAACTAACTAAATATTAGCCAGGTATGGTGGTACACATCTGTAGTCCCAGCTACTCAGGAGGCTGAGGTGGGAGGATCACTTGAGTCTAGGAGTTTGAGGCTGCAGGGAACTATGATGGCACCTCTGCATTCCAGCCTGGATGACAGAGCAAGACTCTGTCTTGAAAAAAATAAAAACCGACAGGCAAGGCCACTGCAAGTCCCCAAGCCCAGCATATGTCCATGTTTTGCCTGGGTTGGGAGGTAGCTTTTAAAACCCAGGGCTCAATTCACCTCCCCAGTGACCTCGTCTCACTCCACCAGATGGAATGCCACACCTCCACCCACTCCCCGGATGACTGCACTTCATTACTGCACGCTGTGTGTATACAACAACTGTAGTCACATCATAGCCACCTGCTCTTGCTAGATTTGAGTTCTCTCGGTGAGGGAGGCATCCCGGGCTGGTATAGAGCAGAGTACAGAGCAGGTGCTCAGCAGGCACTTGTTGAATAAAATTGAACTAAATCATCATGATATGCATATTCCAACAAAAAAGCCCTAACTTTTTTTTACTATTATAAAAGTATATCTGGGCCAGGTGCGGTGGCTCACACCTGTAATCCCAGCACTTTGGGAGGCCGAGGCAGGTGGATCACCTGAGGTCAGGAGTTCGAGACCAGCCTGGCCAACATGGTGAAACCCCATCTCTACTAAAAATACAAAAATTAGCTGAGCGTGGCGGTGCATGCTTGTAATTCCAGCTACTTGGGAGGCTGAGGCAGGAGAATTGCTTGAACCTAGGAAGCAGACGTTGCAGTGAGCTGAGACTGAGATCACACCACTGCACTCCAGCCTGGGTGACAGAGCAAGACTCCGTTTCAAAAAAAAAAAAAAATGTGATCATAGAAAGCTTAGAATAACATAAAAGATTGGGAAGAAGGGAAAATAATCCACTTTCATATCCCCAAGGAAAATTTTGGGAAACCTGTATTTTAAAACCCACAGGACAACAAAGCAGGGTGCAGTGGCTCATGCCTGCAATCCTAGCGCTTTGGGAGGCCAAGGTGGGTGGATCGTTTCAGGCCAGGAGTTCAAGACCATCCTGGGAAACATATCAAGACTCCATCTCTACAAAAAATAACTAAATATTAGCCAAGTATGGTGGTACACATCTGTAGTCCCAGCTACTCAGGAGGCTGAGGTGGGAGGATCACTTGAGTCTAGGAGTTTGAGGCTGCAGGGAACTATGATGGCACAGGAGTTCAAGACCAGCCCGGCCAAGATGGTGAAACCCCATCTCTACTAAAAATACAAAAATTAGCTGGGCATGGTAGCGCTCCCATAGTCCCAGCTACTCGGGAGGCTGAGGCAGGAGAATCACTTGAACCCAGGAGGCAGAGGTTGCAGTGAGCCGAGATCCTGCCACTGCACTCCAGTCTGGGCAACGGAGTGAGACCTGTCTCAAAGAAAACAAAAGATACATCATTTTTTTCAACAAATGTATTTTTGTATTTTTAGTAGAGATGGAGTTTTGCCGTGTCAGCCAGGCTGGTCTCAAACTCCTGACCTCAGGTGATCCGCTCACCCCGGCCTCCTAAAGTGCTGGGATTACAGGCATGAGCCACCGCACCCAGCCCCAGATTTATTTTTGATAACACAAAAATAAAGACATGGTTGTATACACAGATACTGAAATTCCTCTAGCGGAATACAACAGCAAATGATTAAGATAACGTTGTTTGTTGAGGACAGAAGTAATAATGTTATGGGATATTCAGCAAGACTGTAAATGATTTATTCACCACCTGTACAGTGAAAACTGAAGCTAAATCTGAGAATTCAAGAATCAGAAGGAACAGAGCACCGGGCGCGGTGGCTCACGTCCGTAATCCCAGGACTTTGGGAGGCCAAGGCAGGCGGATCACGAGGTCAGGAAATGGAGACCATCCTGGCTAACACGGTGAAATCCCATCTCTACTAGAAATACAGAAAATTAGCCGGGCGTGGTGGCGGCAGGCGCCTGTAGTCCCAGCTACACGGGAAGCTGAGGCAGGAGAATGGCGTGAACCCGGGAGGCGGTACTTGCAGTGAACCGAGTTCGTGCCACTGAACTCCAGCCTGGGCGACAGAGCGAGACTCCGTCTCAAAAAAAAGAAAAGAAAAAAAAAAAGAACAGGGCCTAGCCCAACCCAGGCCAGCTGCACCTAATCATCAGTCTGCCACTTATGGTATGTAGGGGAGTGTAGGGACGGGGAAAGGTGGGTCTCACAGGATTTGGCCATCCTGCTACCTGCTATCCCACTGCCAGGCAACACTGCCACGCCACCTCCTCCCCACCTTCCCCAGCAGTCTCTCCCTGATGGCTTTGGCTGGCATTTGTTAGTGCACAGCGCCCTCTAGTGGTTACAGGAAGAGTCTTCCTCAGAAATAGGAATGGTTGGCTGGTGTTGAGCGACTCAACAGAATCCCTTTCTATAGAATTGCCACTCGTGCGCTCACTTCAGTTGCTCTCAGATTTTGGTAAAACAGTAAGTCCCAGTCATTTTCCTCAACCACCTTCAAAGACACCCATTTCTTTCTTTCTTTCTTTTTTTGAGAAGGAGTCTCTGTCACCAGTGCAGTGGCGCGATCTCGGCTCACTGCAACATCTGCCTCCTGGGTTCAAGCGATTCTCCTGCCTCAGCCTCCCGCGTAGCTGGGACTACAGGCGCCTGCCACCACGCCCGGCTAATTTTTTTGTATTTTTAGTAGAGACGGGGTCTCATCATGTTGGCCAGGTTGGTCTCGATCTCTTGACCTCGTGATCCACCCGCCTCAGCCTCCCAAAGAGCTGGGATTACAGGCGTGAGCCACCGCGCCCGGCCTAGAAGACACCATTTCTACAAGCAAATGTTTCAAAGCAGGTACATACATACACCCCAGCGGACATGTCACATAGTGTGTTGAGAGATGATGAATTTATTTGGAATTCTGTTTGTTGTTTTATAAATATGTTAGTACACTGGATTCATTCAACAGATATTCATGGAGCACATTTTAGGTATCCGGCACTAATAAAACAGATCAAGTCTCTGCCCTGGCAGAGCTTATTTTCTGAGGGGAGAGGGACATTTAATTTAAAAAAAAAAAAAAAGTATGATAAGGGGTAATAAGTACTATTAAAAAAACAAAACAAAACAAAACAAAAAAACCTGTCAGGACCCGGCACGGTGGCTCATGCTTGTAATCCCAGCACTTTGGGAGGCTGAGGCAGGCGGATCATGAGGTCAGGAGTTCAAGACCAGCCTGACCAACACGGTGAAACCCTGTCTCTACTAAAAATACAAAAATTAGCCGGGCGTGGTGGCACGCACCTGTAATCCCAGCTACTCAGGAGGCTCAGGCAGGAGAATTGCTTGAAGCCAGGAGGTGGAGCTTGCAGTGAGCCGAGATCGCGCCACTGCACTCCAGCCTGGGCTACAGAACAAGGCTCCATCTCAAAAAAAACAAAACTGTCGGCCAGGCGCAGTGGGAGGCCGAGATGGGCAGATCACCTGAGGTCAGGAGTTTGAGACCAGCCTGGCCAACACAGCGAAACCCTGTCTCTACTAAAAATAGAATCAATCAATCAAATAAATGAATGAATGAATGAATAGCTGGGCGTGGTAGCGCACACCTGTAGTCTCAATTACTTGGCGTGGTAGCGCACACCTGTGGTCTCAATTACTTGGGAGGCTGAGGCAGGAGAATTGCTTGAACTCCAGAGGCACAGATTGCAGTGAGCTGAGACAGCACCACTGCACTCCAGCCTGGGCAACACAGCAAGGCTCTGTCTCAAAAAAACCAACCAACCAACCAACCAGTCAGGAAAGAAAGTGATGGGGGTGGGGGTTGCCATTTTAAACCCAGTGAGAGGTGAGAGTCTTCCCTGGGGACGTCTGGGGAAAGACTGTTCCCAAAGGAGAGACAGTCAGTGCCACGGCGGGGGGAGCACAGTGTGTTTGGCTGGTTCAGGAAACAGCAAGGAGGCCCTGGGGGCTGCGGTGGAGTGAGGAGGAGTAGATGAGGTCAGAGAGGGAAGAGGCGTACAGTCTGAGAGGGGACTGCCGGCCACTGCAAGTGCGTGGGCTTGTACTCCAAGGCAGATGGAGGGCTCTGACAGATGAGTGTCATCATGTGGGGTGCACCCCCAAATGTTTTACTGATCAGACATGCACAATTAATGTTTGGAGGCTGGAGGGCTGCAGAATAAATTCCACAACAAGCCCACTGTTTCCTCACTGAGGCTCGCAGTTGGAAGAGGAAGCCTGTGAGCCGTCTTGAAAGGTAAGTACCAGCCTGGCCACACAGTGAGACCTTGTCTCTGCAAGTACTTTTTAAAAGATTAGCCGGGCAAGGTGGCACATGCCTGTGGTCCCAGCCTGAGTGGTGGAGGCTGCAGTGAACTGTGATTGTGCCACTGCACTCCAGCATGAGCTACATAGCAAGACTTCATCTCAAAAAAAAAAAGAACTTCAACAAGGAGAGATAGGACATACCAGGCTAATCACCATTCCTACACTACCCCGTAATTGGACCAAATGATCTACTTGGTAAACTGAGGGATCCAGCACTACGGTATGGTGCAATACCCAGTATCACACTCCTGTTTTCATTGAGCATTTGTCTACAACTCCTAATTCCTTACTACTTTTTTGCAAGATGCTTTAAAGTCTGTCACCCCCATGCAAATTTCAGCTATGCCTCACAGCTCAATTCATAAAATTAAACAGATACCACAGTTTGCCAGATGAGGTCACCCAGCCCCGCACCAGCAAGGCCAAGGTTAGGACTCACAGACCACAGCTCTCCAACTTGTTTCTGCACCTGTGCCAGCCTGGCATGTAAGGAGTCCCCACAGGAAAGACATCTGACTGGTCATAAAGCTTTTATTTTACATATATTCCACTTATCACAAGGGTGGCTGAGGGAAGAGCAGAGCGTGCTAAAAGCCCCAAGTCCTCCCAGCCTCGTTGGCTTTGATTCAGCTCTGTACACGTGTGTTTGGATTAAGGTGGACAGTTCTGCTGTGCTCACTGCCTTGCCTTAGATGTGTTCTAGAGGGGCACTGCCTAATACAGGAGCTGAAAGTCACACGGCGCTATTAAGCACCTGGAATGTAGCCACTGTGAATTGACAAGTGCTGTAAGTGTAAAATACACACCAGATTCAGACTTAGCACAAAAATGTAAACTATCTCATTAACAATTTTCTTTTACTTATTGAAATATTTTGAATATTTTTGGGTTAAATAAAATATATTGCTAAAATTAATTTCACCTGCTTCTTTGTATTTTTTATTTATTTATTTATTTTTTGAGATGAGGTCTCACTCTGTCGCCCAGGCTGGAGTTGCAGTGACGCCTTCAAAGTTCACTGCATCATTGGCCGGGCGTGGTGGCTCATGCCTATAATCCCAGCACTTTGGGAGGCTAAGGCGTGCAGATCACTTGAGGTCAGGAGTTCAATACCAGCCTGGCCAACATGGTGAAACTTTATCTCTACAAAAAATACAAAAATTAGCTGGGCGTTGTGGCGCGTGCCTGTAATCCCAGTTACTCGGGAGGCTGAGGCAGGAGAATCACTTGAACTCGAGAGGCGGAGGTTGCAGTGAGCCAAGATCATGCCACTGCACTCCAGCCTGGGCAGCAGAGTGAGATTCCATCTCAAAAAAAAAAAAAAAAAAAATTCACTGCAGCCTCCAACTCCTGGACTCAAGCAATCCTCCCACCTCAGCCTCCCAAGTAGCTGGAACTATAGGCATGCACCACCACACCTGGCTATAATATCCTTTCCTGTATTCTAGTTCAGGCACACAAATAAGGCCATAAAGTTTAAGTCAATGTTTTTATGATTTTGATCAGAACCAGCCTAGAATTAACATCTGGTGTTCCTAGACTTTCTCGGGGGGTACTTTTCACCTTGAAAATCACTAACAGGTGCTGGCTTAAGATGGTAATATGAGCATATTTGTTTAATTCCCTCTTGCAAACTCCCATTTGAACTGACAAAAGGAATATGAGGAAGCTTGCAGTATAAGCACCAGAAGAGGAAGGAGGAAGGTAGCTATCTCCAAATCAAAATGTGTGGGTGAGTGAAATGGACCCACAGCAAAAGCCCATTAACATTCCCACGCACAGATCAGTGAGGGCTAGAAGAACTACAGCCACCTAGGAGAGTGGCAAGATGGTCAGTTTCTGCTCATCAGCAGCCTCCTTACTTTTAGCCTTTAATGCTACAAGAGGGGGCAATTACAAAACTCTAGTCTTTTCATTTGCCAGTCAAGGTCTATTTGCCTGCAGGGAGCAGGGCAACGGCTGCTCACACTCCCATGCTAAATAAAGCAGGGCCCAGCTAGAGCTCTGGCAACCTGAAGAGGATAACCAGGCCAATTAGGAGAGGGGCACTGGCCCAGCCAGCTTCATGCTGCCACAAAAGAAAGAAATTCTTTGGGCATGGCTGCCTGAGTCTCCCAAAGATGAACCTCTGATCTTGTAAAGTAAACCTTCACTAGGCTGGGCACGGTGGCTCAGGCCTGTAATCCCAGCACTTTAGGAGGCCTAGGCGGGTAGATCCCAAGGTCAGGAGATCGAGACCATCCTGACTAATACAGTGAAACCCCATCTCTACTAAAAATACAAAAAAATTAGCCGGGTGTGGTGGCACGTGCCTGTAGTCCCAGCTACTTGGGAGGCTGAGGCAGGAGAATGGCGTGAACCCGGGAGGTGGAGCTTGCAGTGAGCCAAGATGGCACCACTGCACTCCAGCCTGGGCGACAGTGCAAGACTCTGTCTAAAAATAAAATAAAATAAAAAAATTTTTAAAAGTAAACCTTCACTAAATGTTTCCCTGCTCCCTTTGGGTGTGCTTTTTAAGATCTGAACAGGCACCCACATAATTTGAAGAAAACTGTTTCCAACTACCCAAACTAGAAAAATAATCCTCCCTAAGCAACAGAACATACTGTGGCAGCCACGAAAATATGCCTCTCAGATCTCCTGCTGTGGGGAGTATCACTCAGTGATGCTCTGGGGCCACCGGGTTCACACTCAGGCCACACTTTCTGGGGACTCTTTATAGCCAACGAGCACAGTGCAGGTGCTAAGGCAGGCCCATTCTGGCAAGATGCCAACTCCTCCAAAAGGCAACTTTAGCTTGAAAATTCTCCATCAACTTAGCTATATTACAGAAATCATCTGAAGAACACAGAGAAGCGTCTGGTGGGAAAAAAAAAGAAAAAAAAAAAAAGACAGAGACTCAGAGACTGAGACCGAAGCTTAGTATATTTATAACTGAAGTCCCAGGAGAGAGAAAACATGGGTCAGGAAAAAGATCTGAGGAAATAATGGCTGACACTTTCCTATATTTGATTAAATGGCATAAATTTAGAGAGCCAAGAAATTCATCAAACTCCCAAGATAAAATACATAGAAAACCACACCTGAAACCTGCCAAAGAGAAAGATGCATTCTATAAAGGGAACAACTATTTGAATACCCACTGACTTGTCATCAGAAACAATGAAGGCCAGAAGACAGTGGAACAAGATCTATAAAGAGATTCTTTTTATTTTTTGAGACAGGGTCTCACTCTGTCACCCAGGCTGGAGTGCAGTGGCACAATCTTGGCTCATTGCAACCTCCGCCTCCTGGGTTCAAGCAATTCTCATGCCTAAGCCTCTCGAGTAGCTGGGATTACAGGCACGCACTGCCACACCTGGCTCATTTTTTTGTATTTTTAGTAGAGACAGCATTTCATCATGAAGGTCAGGCTGGTCTTGAACTCCTGACCTCAAATGATCCGCCCGCCTCAGCCTCCCAAAGTGCTGGGATTACAGGCCTGAGCCACTGCACCTAGCCAAGAGATTCTTTTTAAAAAAGAAAACTGGCCAGGCGCGGTGGTAATCCCAGCACTTTGGGAGGCCAAGGTGGGTGGATCACAAGGTCAGGAGTTGAGAACAGCCTGACCAACGTGGAGAAACCCCATCTCTACTAAAAATACAAAATTAGCCGGTTGTGGTGGCACACGTCTGTAATCCCAGTTACTCGGAAGGCTGAGGTAGGAGAATCGCTTGAACCCGGGAGGTGGAGGATGCAGTGAGCCGAGATTGTGCCATTGCACTCCAGCCTGGGCAATAAGAGGGAAACTCCATCTCAAAAAAAAAAAAAAAAAGAAAAAAAAAGAAAAAGAAAAAGAAAACTAATTTGTTGCCAGGAGACACAAAAAATGCTACAGAAAGTTCTTCAGGCTTAAGGGAAAGGCTACTAGATCTTCAAGAAGAAATGAAGAATATTAGAAATGGTAAATATGTGAATAAATAGAAAAGATTTTATTTTTTCCTCTTAATTTCTTTAAAATACATATCATTATTTAAAGCAGAAATTGTAACTTATGACAGGACTTACAATATATGTAGATTTAATATGTATGACAACTACAGCATAAAAGACAGGTATGATAAATGGATGTACATACTTACAAGATTTCTACATTTTACGTGAAGTGGCACATCAACTCTAGGTAGACTGAAAAATTAAGAATGTATATTGTAATTACTAGAACATCCAACTTAAAAAAATTATTACACCAGTATAGGTAAAGAGCCAATAAATTAAAATACAATTATAAAACAATCTTAACAGGAAACATGTAAAATATTAGAAACCTATCAATAATTACATTTAATGTTAATAAACTTATTAAAAGGTACAGAGAGAATAGATAAAAATGCAAGACTCAAGTATATGTTGTTTAAGGAAACTACTTTAAATAGGCACAGAAGCACAAAGTAAATTAATAGAAAGAGGTATACTGTGCAAACACTAAGCTTAAGAAGGCTGCAGTGGCTATATTCACATAAGACAAAGTAGATTTCAAACCCAAATTACCAGAGACAGAGGGAAATTTCATAATAATAAAATGGTCAATACATTAGGAAGACATAAGTTATTAGAGCTTCATACAAAAACTGGTAGAATTTAAGAAAGAAAGAGACAATTCCACAATCGTAATTGAAGATTTTAACATCCTTTCTCAGCACCTGATAGAAATAAACAAAAAAAATCAGTAAAGACATAGAAAATCTGAACAATACTATCAACCACTTAATCTCATCGATATTACAGAACATATTAACCCAACAATTCAAATTACATATTGTTTTTCTTAGAGACATGGTCTCGCTATACATTGCCCAGGCTGGTCTCGAAATGATCCTCCCACCTCAGCCTCCCAAAGTGCTGGATTACAGGCATGAGCCACCACACCCGGCCTAAAATATGCATTCTTTTAAACTGTGTGTGGTACATTCACCATGACAGACAATATATTGGGTCATAAAACAAGTCTCAATAAAACTAAGAGGATTGAAATCATAAAGAGGATATTTTCTGACCTCAATGGAATTAAAGTAGATATCAGCAACAAGAAGATATTAAGAGAAAAAAAACAAATGTTTGCTAATCAGACAACCCACTTCTGATAATCCACGGGTCAAAGAAGAATTGAGGGAGGAAATTAGAAAATAATCAGAGGCTGGGCATGGTGGGTCACACCTGTAATCCCAGCATTTTGGGAGGCCGAAGTGGGTGGATCACCTGAGGTCAGGAGTTTGAGACCAGCCTGGCCAATGTGGTGAAACCCCATCTCTACTAAAAATACAAAAATTAGCCAGGCGTGGTGGCTGGAGCCTATAATCCCAGCTACTGAGGAGGCTGAGGCAGAAGAATCACTTGAACCCAGGAGGCAGAGGTTGCAGTGAGCTGAGATCGTACCATTGCGCTCCAGCCTGGGCGACAAAAGCGAAATTCCATCTCAAAAAGAAAAAAAAAAGAAAATTAGAAGTGAATAATAAAAATACGACATAATAAAATTATAAAGTCGCAACTAAAGTAATGCTTAAAACAAAATGTACAGCTTTAAATATGTATTTTAAATAATGTCTAAGATCAATGACCTAAGGCTTATCTTAAGGAACTAAAGAAAAAAGATCAAAGGAGACTCAAGCTAAATAGAAGAAAGAAAATAATAGAAATCAATTATATAAACAATTGAGAAAAATAAAACCAAAGGTTGGTTCTTTAAAAGTTAAATCATCGGCCAGGCGCGGTGGCTCACGCCTGTAATCCCAGCACTTTAGGAGGCCAAGGCGGGTGGACCACGAGGTCAAGAGATCGAGACCATCCTGGCTAACACAGTGAAACCCAGTCTCCACTAAAAATATAAAAAATTAGCCGGGCGTGGTGGTGGGCGCCTATAATCCCAGCTACTCGGGAGGCTGAGGCAGGAGAATGGCATGAACCCAGAAGGCGGAGCTTGCAGTGAGCCGAGATCGTGCCACTGCACTCCAGCCTGGGCGACAGTGTAAGACTCTGTCTCAAAAAAAAAATAAAATAAAAAGCCAGATCTGATAAACCCCTACCCAACCTGATTAGGAAAATGAGAGCAGAAATTACCAGTATCATAATGAAAAGGAAATTAGCAACACAGCTCCTAAAGACATTAAAAGGGTAAGAAGGGACCATTATAAATAACCTTATGTCTACAAATTTGATAACCTGGGTCAAAAGGATAGATTCCTTGGATAGATTCATTACCTAAATGACAGAAGATCAAATCAAAAAATGTGAATAGCCCTATATTTATTAAATACATTATAGAAAACCAGACAAAGAAAATTTAAGGCCGAGATGGTTTCAGACATTAATTCTACAGACCTAACAAGGAAAAGGGGAATAGTTAGAATTGGGTTACTAAAAAGTTAGCTTTTAATATCAACAGGAATACTGGTCAAGAGTCCACATTACGCAGGTTATAAATGGTAGACACTATAAAGAAATAGGAATCAGCTCTGATGATACTCATTTTTTCTTCCCTTTCAAAGGCTTGGCAAATAAAGCCGGGTCAATTTGCTCCTTTGCCAGTCCTCTGACAGAGAAGAGTCTTGCTGCCCGCTCCTGCAGAGTGCCCCCACATTTCAGTCCAAGGGCCATCAGTTCACATTTGAGCTTCTCCAAACCCAGCAACTCCAGTTCTGCAACAGAAGTGAACGCCAATAAATCTATAGTTTCCTTATCAATAACCTGAGGGAAAAAAATAAGAAAATATTTAAAACAGGCTCCTTCCTCTGAATAAAGACTCTTTAACTGTCAACTACATTTCTTGAGAAATTTTCATTTAATTTGCCATACCTTGCAACTGAATTTTAACCATCATCCATCCACATGTTATTCCATAAGTATTCTCAATACACATAATAACTAATTTTTCATCTATATATTTAGAAACAGGCATTCAGAACAGTAACAGAAGTATAGCATTCCCAAACAGATTTTAAATATTGCTTTCTTTTCTGATTTTTCTAGTAAACATCTAAACAGTAAAATATAGCCAGCCCATCCCCACACTATTCCCACAGAAAAGAACAGGCACTCCTAAAAGCTTAATGAGAATCCCATGCCTCTGAATCTACTAATTCCATAATCTTAATGCTTTCTATTCTAATTGAGTAATTAAAACTAATTGTCAGAGCTCTCCCTTATATAACTCAACAAACTCAAATGCTGTTCAATAGACTCGAAACTGTTCTACCCACCAAGTGCCTTTATAGACTTTAAGACAAAATTAGCCTGTAATCCCAGCCCTTTGGGAGGTGGAGGCAGGCGGAACACTTGAGATTAGGAGTCCGAAACCAGCTTGGTCAACATGGTGAAACCCCATCTCTACTAAAAATACAAAAATTAGCCGGGTGTGGTGGCGTGTGCCTGTAGTCTCAGCTACTCGGGAGGCTGAGGCAGGAGAATTACTTGAACCTGGGAGGTAGAGTAGAAATCACACCACTGCACTCCAGCCTGAGCAACAGAGTGAGACTCTGTCATTTAAAAAAAAAAAAAAAAAAGACAAAATTAAATACTGCTAATGATAACTTGAAAAGAATGAAAATGTTCATCTTTGAGTGATTTTTTTATATTCAAAGAATAACTTTCTCTCACAGTTTTAAAATATTAAAGAGCTCTGTAGACACACTCTATCTTTCTAGTTGATCTTTGTTTTCTTAAAAAAGCTGTTTTGTTAGATTTCTGGGAGTTAACCTTGGCTTATTTATGACCAAATTCTAAAATACCACTTATGTGTGTTTAAAGAATCACACCTGGTTGTCAGGAATACAACAGCTATTACTACAACATAAAGAACAAAACTCCATGGCTAACATTGAAAAATATCAGGTTTTATCCTATGATTCCTTTTTTATTTTTCTAAGACTTCAGTCAGGATAAAGCTCTTAACCTAATGTATACACATAACACAAAAATTACATACTTACAACTCCAGAGATTGTAAAGACCTTAGTGTAAAAAAATTCCAATATTCTCACCAGAAAGGGCAATTTATGCATTTTTACTTACTTACTGGGGGTAGGGGAAGGTGCTGGCTAAACAAATGGTAGGTTTTGTGTTTATCGAAGGAAATTAAGTAGTTTAGGTTTCACCTATTCTAAAAAGCAAACCATTAGATCAAAGAACAGAGATTTTTGCTGGAAGCCAGTCCATTGTAGATAGTGGAAAAACCAACTTTTTGAGAGAATGTACTATGAAAATGCCTATTTTATTTTATTATTATTTCTTGAGATGGAGTCTCACTCTGTCGCCCAGGTTGGAGTGCAGTGGTACAATCTCATCTCACTGCAACCTCTGCCTCCCAGGGCACAAGTGATTCTCGTGCCTCAACCTCCCATGTAGCTGGGATTACAGGCGTGCACCACCATGCCCGGCTAATTTTTGTTGTTGTTGTATTTTTAATAGAGACAGGGTTTCACCTTGCTGGCCAGGGTGGTCTCGAGCTCCTGACCTCAAGTGATCTGTCTGCCTCGGGTTCCCAAAGTGCTGGGATTACAGGCGTGAGCCACCACGCCTGGCTGAAGATGCCTTTTTTAAAAGGCTGACTGTAGGTACTTAAGATTTAATGATAAATTTAAAAGGAGGTTCCTCTTCTATAGAAGAGGTCTTCACATTCAGCTGAAACTATTGTTCAAGCTATCCTCACATTAGAAAAAGCTGAGTAGCAATTTAGCGACAGGAAAAATGAGCACATTGCATCAAATCTAAAATGCCATCTGTCGTAATATACCCTCGTTCATGTATTACTAAGAATAAACAATACCAATTAAGTTATAATATGTTATACACATCTCATTTTAGACATGCTAAAATGTGGAAAACATGCATCTTACAATTGATGCAATATGGAATCAAGGACACCACCTAGTGGCAATACAGTATAAATGCCAGAGCTTAAAAAGAGTCTTTCTGGGGAATAAGGCAAGCTTCACCATAATCTGTACTTCTTAAAATCAAATAAGCCTTTCACTAAGCAGCTGATGGGCAAAAGCACATTTTCATTTTAATGACTTATTGTGGAGATTAAATTGATTTGGCTCTAGGTATCAACCCCAAAACATACTTACTGCATTTCCTGGCTGGCTATCCTGCAGTTTGGCAATGGCAACGTTTTCCCTTTCTTCAGGTGCTACCTCAGCAACTCTTTCCCCATCAGTCCTTTCTTTTGTCTCTTTATCCTTATTCAGTCCAGCCCCAGTGGGTTCCTCTTCTATGGGTTCTTTACTCTCTGCCTTCTTCTCCTGGGTCTTTTCTGTTTCTGTAGCCATCCTGCTTTCCATATGCTCTTTGGACTCCCCCAGCTCAGCACATGAGTCTTCTGAAATACGCCTCCCAGAGTCTGTCACCGGGATCTGCAGTTGTTCTGGTGATCCAGGGTCTGTATTCACTACTCTCGCCCTCTGAGAACCACTGGGAAATTTGGCTGCCATCTCGACACCATTGCTACCAATTTTTGGAGCATGGAAACCCATTCCTGAAGTGCTTGGTGCTTCTTCACTGTCATCATCTGAACTCTCAGAGCTGGACCCTTCTGCAGTCTCTAGTCCCTCCATGTCCAACCTGTCAGAAGCAACAGAAAGGTTTAACAGCGTTTGTAGCTTCTATCTAAAGCAAAGAGTTGGCTGCGTGCGGTGGCTCAGGCCTGTAATCCCAGGACTTTAGGAGGCCAAGGCAGGCAGATCATGAGGTCAGGAGTTTGAGATCAGCCTGGCCAGCATAGTGAAACCCCATCTCTACTAAAAATACAAAAATTAGCCAGGTGTGGTGGCATGCGCCTATAGTCCCAGCTACTCAGGAGGCTGAGGCAGGAGAATCACCTGAACCCGGGAGGCAGAGGTTGCAGTGAGCCGAGATCGTGCCATTGTACTCCAGCCTGGGTGACAGAGTGAGACTCCGTCTCAAAAATAAATAAATAAATAAATAAATAAATAAATAAAGCAAAGAGTTATAGTTTGTTCAGGAAACAGAATCTGTTTCTGCTAGCTTGAGATGGAGAACAGGCAAATTTTGGAAAAAGATATTCCAGAGCTTATAAAGAGAAGGAAAAAACATTTCAATGAGACTGGAACCAACTGTCCCAAAGATCCAAGAGGATCTCCTTTCTAAAGTTCTGAATCTCTAAAAGCAAAATTGATTTTGCTTAAAGCTTTTTTCCCCCGCATTAAATTACCTTCGACAGTTGGAAATTAGATAAAATAATAAATAGTTGGCCGGGTGTGGTGGCTCATGCCTGTAATCCCACCACATTGGGAGGCTGAGGAGGGTGGATCACAAGGTCAGGAGTTCAAGATCAGCCTGGCCAATATGGTGAAATCTCTTCTCTACTAAAAATACAAAAATTAGCCAGGCCTGGTGACGGGTGCCTGTAGTCCCAGCTACTCGAGAGGCTGAGGCAGGAGAATCACTTGAACCAGGGGGCAGAGGTTACAGTGAGCTGTGATCGCACCACTGCACTCCAGCCTGGATGACAGGGCAAGACTGTCTCAAAAAAAAAAAAAAATAATAATAATAATAATAATAAATAGTTATAAAGAAAATCCATCCGGGCATGGTGGCTCACACCTGTAGTCCCAGCACTTTGGGAGGCTGAGGTGGGTGGATCACTTGAGGTTAGGAGTTCAAGACTAGCCTGGCCAACATGGTGAAACACCACCTCTACTAAAAATACAAAAATTAGCCGGGTGTGGTGGTGCATGGCTGTTGTTCCAGCTACTGGGGAGGCTGAGGCAGGAGAATTGCTTGAATCTGGGAGGCAGAGGTTGCAGTAAGCCGAGATCGTGCCATTGCACTCCAGCTTGGGCGACAGAGCAAGATTCTGTCTCAAAAAAAAAAAAAAAGAAAAAAGAAAATTCTTCGGTGCTGCCCCTTGACTTGATTGGTGAAAAAAATATATAAAGAAAATCCTAGGAATAATTATTCTGTTTTATAGAGGTGTTGCCCAATAATAAATATTAATACACACACACACACACACACACACACACACACACACATTTATAAATCCTATGCTTGGGCTGGACGCGGTGGCTCACACCTATAATCCCAGCACTTTACGAGGCTGAGGCGGGAGGATCACCTGAAGTCAGGAGTTTGAGATCAGCCTAAGCAACATGGCAAAACCCCGTCTTCACAAAAAAATAAAAAAAATCAGCTGGGCATGGTGGTATGTACCCTAGCCCCAGCTACTCAGGAGGCTGAGATGGGAAGATAGCTTAAACCTGGGAGGTCAAGGCTTCAGTGAGCCGAGATCGCACCACTGCACTCCAACCTCAGCAACAGAGTGAGGAACCTGTCTCAAAAAAAAAAAAAACAAAAAAAAAACCTATGCTTTATTAATAATTACTCAAACCCAGAAACTACCCAAATGTCTACCAAATGGAGACTGGACAAACAAACTGTGTTACATTCATACCATGAAATGATACTGAGTAATAAAAAAGAATGAACTACTGATACATACACTACCATGGATGTATCTCTAAAGCTTTATATTAAGTGAGAGAAGACAAACACTAAAGGCTATAGGACATCCTAGAAAAGACTAAACCATAGTAACAAATATCACACTGGTGACCAATGGTTGCCAGGGCCTGGAGGTGGGAAAAAGGACTTAACTACAAAAGGGCACGTGGGAACTATTTCAGGTCATTAAAATACACTCTATCTAGATTGTGGTGGTGGTGATGTGACTACATAGTATACATTTTTCAAAAGTCATAGAACCAATCAACCAAAAAGGGTGAATTTTGCTATATATAAATTATACCTCAATAAACCTCATTTAAAAAGTACAAACCACAGGTAGTGTCACCACCCTTTCTCTCAGAACATTTAATTTCCATTTCAGAAAGAACAAACACTGTATGCTGAACTCATAGTGCTATATGATCTTTGATTAATAATTATCTGTTTATCCCCAAAGGGGATAAACTTATTTTCAAGAACTTGGCCCAAGGGAAGTCACTGGCAACAAGAGGACCAACTAGAGGGACAAGAGAACTATCAGAAAAATGGACAAAAAAAAGTACTGCTGTGCTTTTTACCCTGAAGTGCAAAAGTGGTGAAGAGAAGTCTGGCAAAGTGACCAAAGACCTCAATGATGACTGCGAAAAACCACAGAAAACAACCACCTGGAAAGTACAACTTGATTTCCACCTAGAATTTCTAAAAGTTAAACCCCTTCAACACCAAAAAAGTAATTCAAATATAAAGCCATTTTTATGTTTCAGTGTAAGGAAAAAATTCATCCTTTACATTCAATAAATGGCATTCACAGCAGAAACCATTACCAGTATGTACAATGTGACAATCACTGAAACCTAAAGCCTGAAGCACTCTGGAAATTTTCTGAGCTCCCACCAAACATTACACAAAAATGTGTTTATGCCAAATAAATAAGGAGGAAATGTCTCATGTCAGTCCTCAAAGATCAATTGGGAACGAAAATGAAACACTTACCAGAAGCATCTCCTCTTTCCCGCACTGGCTCCCCTGTCTGTTTTAGATTTAGTAGGCCATTGCCGTTTCCGATTCTCACTGATTTCTGCTGAAACCATCTTGCTGGAGGCAGCCTGCATACCTAACCAGAAATTTTAACAACTCAAGTTTCTACTATAGGGACTAAGTTTAAATAAATCATAAATAACATGGATTGCAAAAAGAGCTGCAACCTACAGCTCTAGATTTAAATTTCTTAAGATATCAACATTTTAGGGCCGGGCGCGGTGGCTCAAGCCTGTAATCCCAGCACTTTGGGGGGCTGAGGCGGGCGGATCACGAGGTCAGGAGATCGAGACCATCCTGGCTAACACGGTGAAACCCCGTCTCTACTAAAAATACAAAAAATTAGCCGGACGTGTTGGCGGGTGCCTGTAGTCCCAGCTACTCGGGAGGCTGAGGCAGGAGAATGGCATGAACCCGGGAGGCGGAGCTTGCAGTGAGCCGAGATCACACCACTGCACTCCAGCCTGGGGGACAGAGCAAGACTCTGTCTCAAAAAAAAAAAAAAAAAAAAAAAGATATCAACATTTTATACAGTTAATCTCAAATTTACACAGATTTAAAATAATAAACATTCTAGTCTAGGAGCAGATTTTTTAAAGCACCATTGCACAATTTGTAACTTTGAGACTGACAAGTTCATACCCAGCCCTCCCCAAACCTATTTATCCCTGCATTAGTTATTTGCATACACTTGTCTTTTTCCTGTTATGTAATAACCTTTTTGATGGAAAAAGATTGTTTCTTATTCCATTGTTCCCATACTAGGCCTGCCATGTTTTGGATGCTAAAAACAAAAGTTAATGAGAATCATTCACATTAAAAACTGACTTAAAACTGGCAGCAAATTCTTTGAGGTCTAGACATCTTCTGAAGACTTAGCTTATCCCTAAACACAAACAAAACATGTTCTTACCCGGGGCCCATGGCCCCATGGAATTCAGGGGTTAAATATGCCAAATGTTGGCTGGGCACGGGGGCTCATGCCTGTAATCCCAAGCATGAGGTTAGAAGTTTGAGACCAGCCTGGCCAACATGGTGAAACCCCAACTGTACTAAAAATACGAAAATTAGCTGGGCGTGGTGATGCGTGCCTGTAATCCCAGCTACTCTGGAGGCTGAGGCAGGAGAACTGCTTGAACCTGGGAGGCAGACATTGCAGTGAGCCAAGATCACACCATTGCACTCCAGCTCTGGGCAACAGAGCAAGACTCCGTCTTGGGGGGGAAAAAAAAGCCAAATGTTGTGTATGAGTTCTTTTTTAAAAAATATACTGTGTTCATTTTTAAGGATAAAAGTTCCAAGGTTTTCATCAGATTCTCAGACATCTGTAACCTAAAAAAAGCTTAAGAACTGCTCTTTGTGTGTAGTGTAGAGCAGTCTGAACAGCTGGCTTCAGGGGTGCCAGCTCAACACACTAAGGAATCCTCATTCTCACCTTTGAGGACAGAATCCTCCAGACGCTCAGCCATCTCATGGCACTGCTGCTGGTAGTCGGGGCTGGTGAAGCAGTGCTTGGGTTCTACAAGCTTCCGCTGCAGTCGCTCCAGCCTCTTCTGCTCCTTTTCAGCCTCTCGCTCGGCTTGTTGTTTTACCCATTCAGCCATTCTGGGGATGAGGGAGGACGAGATATAACTGAATAGATATATTACATATACCCTTTTATATATAAAATGTCTCTGACGAATTAATGCACTTGTTCATACTGTGATATTCTCTTAGAAAGGTGAGCCATGCTTACCACTAGCATATGGTACTGATCTTAACTAAATCCCAAAGATAATTATTAAATTGTGGAAAAGGTTAAATCTGATAATAAATTTGGATGTAAATATTTTAAGTTTCCATTTCCAATATGCGTGGCATATGTATAATCACTACTGATAGGAAAGTATATGTCTCTCTTCAAAAACACAAAAAAAGGTGGGCATCTTACGCTTTTTCATGATTGACATCGCGTAGTCTCCTTCCACTGAGATCCCGACAGGCTTCTCGATTGGTTGTCTTCTCAATCTGAGCACCAAGTGCTCGGAGCATAGATCCAAAACCTGAGCAGACGTATTTGGAGAAAGCAGGTTAAAATGTGTTCAAGGATCGATAAAAGCAGAATTTGTGAAAACAATCTATATCACAAGATTAACAATGATCTCTTCTTTTTTTTTTTTTTTTAGAAAAGATGAACATCAAGGTTCTAATTCAGGCAGTGAAAGTAAAAAAGACTGATTTAACCTCATGCCTTTCACCTTTCATTTTATAGTTCTGAGATAAAATACCTAGCCTTCCCAAACCTAATTATTTATCCTTGTGTTAGTTATTTGCATACAGGTATAATACCTGTAGAGCTAGAATATTTAAAAAGCTTTACCCAGGCCAGGTGCGGTGGCTCATGCCTGTAATCCCAGCACTTTGGGAGGCTGAGGCGGGCAGATCATGAGGTCAGGAGATCAAGACCATCCTGGCTAACATAGTGAAACCCCGTCTCTACTAAAAAATACAAAAAATTAGCCAGGCGTGGTGGCGGGTGCCTGTAGTCCCAGCTACTCAGGAGGCTGAGGCAGGAGAATGGCATGAACCTAGGAGGCAGAGCTTGCAGTGAGCCGAGAGCGTGCCACTGCACTCCAGCCTGGGCGACAGAGCCAGGCTCCGTCTCAAAAAAAAAAAAAAAAAAAAAGCTTTACCCAATGACAGAGATCCCAAGATTCTCAGATTAAGAACTTAAAAAGTATATAGTGAGATTTTTCAATGAGTTTAGAAGGAAAGGCAATTTTAAGCTCTCACTGGCTAATACAACATGCTTCATTCATTCATTCTTTTTCCCCCCTAAGAGATGGGGCCTTGCTCTGTCATCCAGGCTAGAGTACGATGGCTTGATGTAATCAAAGCTCTCTGCAGCCTTGAACTCCTGGGCTCAATGGATCCTCTTACCACAGCCTCCCAAGTTGCTAGGATTACAGGCGTGTACCGACACAAGTAGCTATTTTTTTTTTTTTTTTTTTTTTTTGTAGAGACCAAGGTCTCACCATCTTGCCCAGGCTAGTCTCAAACTCCTGGGTTCAAACTGTCCTCCCACCTTGGACTCTCAAAAGTGTTGGGATTACAGGCGTGAGCCACCATGCCTGGTCACATGCTTCATTCTTTTTTTTTTTTTTGAGAGAGAGTCTCACTGTGTCGCTCCGGCTGTAGTGCAGTGGCACAACCTCGGCTCACTGCAGCCTCCACCTCCCAGGTTCAAGTGATTCTCCTGCCTCAGCCTCCCAAGTAACTGAGATTACAGGCGCCTAACACCGCACCTGGCTAATTTTTATATCTCCAGTAGAGACGGGGTTTCGCCATGTTGGCTAGCCTAGTCTCGAACTCCTGACCTAGGTGATCCGCCTGCCTTGGCCTCCCAAAGTGCTGGGATTGCAGGCATGAGCCACCGTGCCCAGCCCATGCTTCATTCTTAATGATACAATTTCAAACAGCCGGATATAGTTGGAGATGTCAGCTCTCTGAAAACCAAATCAAATCACTGTAGAGTTTGAGAAAGCTTAGGGATCACATGTTACTACATTAGGAGAAATACCAAGAACTGTTTATATTGCTTTCGCTCTTTGTTATTTTCTTTCTTAGTAGTTGTGTTAAACAAACAAAACCTTAATCTGCCTCAACTTGTAAACAATTTGTGTTTCCTAAGGTAACTTTAGACTCCCTTTGGAACTACAAAAATGAGACAAAATCCTGATTAAAGCGGAAGGAGATTTAGAAAAAAAACTCTTTATTCAGCAAATTGAACAGAATAATGGCCATCTCTCTTCATCTAATTTTCCCCAAAGTTTTAGAGCCTAGGTTCCCTAAGAGCTATCCAGCTGAAGAAAGTGGGAATTGTATCATACAATATTTCCTCCTCGACCAAAATAAAAGACAACATGGGCAACATGGCGAAACCCCATCTCTACAAAAAATACAAAAATTAGCTGGGCATGGTGGCATGTGCCTGTAGTCCCAGCTACTAGGGAAACTGAGGTGGGAGTATTGCTTGAGTTCAGGAGGTCAAGGCTGCAATGAGCCGTGATCGTACCACTGTACTCCAGCCTGGGTGACAGAACAAGACAGTGTCTCAAAAGAAAGAAAACAACAGAATAAAAGAGAAAATGTCCAAAATCAGGTTAAGTAAATAAAAGAATTCATAAGGCAAAACAATATTGGCATACTAAAGAGACTAAGAAGTTTGTTAATTTAATACCATGGCTAAAGACAGCAAATGTCAGCAACAGAATATGAAAATAAATAAATAAAGACCGCAAATGCGCTACAACTAAGTAGTCAATGTTCACGTCCTACCTCCTTTTCCACCGCAAAGTCTGGGTTCCAAACTATAAACAGCTCCATGCTGCACTGTGTCACTGGTGTTAATGAGTGCTCCATTGCATTTCACAAAGAAGTTTTCCACTGGAACATTCTAGAGACAAATTTGTTTTTTTAATGCCTTTTATGAGATAATAATCTAAGTTTGTTACAAGAAGGGACCTAGCTGTCTTTTTATTACTCTGGTTACAACAGAGGGTGTTCAATTAATATTTGTTGAATTGAAAATGTAAACTACTAGGAGAAAAAGTCATTTCACATTATGCATTTTGGGTATAATTTTTTCCCAATATTACCTAATCATCACATATAGAAGAAACTTCAGTCTTTTCGGTGAAAACAAAAACTGCTTCTTCTTCTCTGATAGGTAATCTGAGTCAAGGTAGAAGACTATGCAGGACTCAGATAACTGTGGAGGTCCTATTTTCTGACGTTCTTAAACAGGTAAAATTAAATTGAACATCAAAAGTAGTCCTCAATCCTAAAAAGTGCAGGTAGGAATAAGAAGTAGAGAAGGAAGGAGTCAAGAGTGTGGTTTTTAATACACCAATATAAGTACACCATGGGAGACATAAAAACATGAAAAATGCGCAAAAATGAGCAAAGTTGCTGAAGATAGGCTAAGATGCTGGGCAGCCCCAGATTCTGTGTAGCTGCCCCAAAGCCTACATCAATCAATACTCTCAGCAGTCCTGTAACCCAGTAAAAGCCCACTCTGGACCAAGGAAATACAGAATTACCAAGCAGCACCAGGCTGGTGGATGTATGGAGACTGAGCTATGTGATTATAGTTCTCTACCACAGTCACTGCCCAGATGCCAGGGCAGAACAGGTGGAAAGTTGGACTTATGTTGTCTGGGGTTCTCCCAGGCAAATATAATGGCGGGAGAGACGAGCAAGGGAGCTCAGGCTATTTGCAATGAGGTAACATGAACGACTATTCTTGTCTTTAAAATACTGTCTACCTTAAAGAGCTGTTGTAAACATTAAATGAGATATGTAATACATTTTTTATCTGTTTAATGTTTACACATTAGAAGCCTTTTGTATGTCTAATGGGTATGGTATTTCTAAATAATTTTAAAAGATATTAATATGAAGGCAGAAAGTATACACCATGAAATTGATGTATACTTCATTTCCAAATAGAATGGCTTATTAAACAAAACAACTGATCAACAAAATTGCATTTTCTACTTAAGATTCTTGTCAATGAAGTCACAAGCAGAAAAAAGGATACAACATTTAGACTCAATTTAACTATTTTTAACCATTTGTGCATTGTAAAGTTCTTCAAACACAAATTATCATGTGTGTTTTAGCACAATCAGCCTAAGGCTATTAGAGATAAACCTGTCAAACTTACTGATTCACTGCAACGAGGGGAACTGCACACCAGGAGTCATGGGTATCTCACCAACCCGAAGAAAGGAGCGTCATTATAAGATTTGGGGCTAGGGTGGAGTTGAGGTGAAATTTACATCAAGCAGTGTTTAAACAGGTTCAAAATAAAGCAGGACTGTATATAAAAACGTCAACATCAGATCTGAATTGTGAAGGCTCCTCTTTCCTTGGAAACTACAAATTTAAGATAAACGTGTAAAGTTGTGTCCAGAAACCCTTAATGGGAAGCTCTGACCTGGGCTGGAAATCAAGAATGCTTCTCTACAAGGCAAGAGTGGGAAGGTTCACTCTTATTGAGAGAAGTTCAAACAGCAAAATTTCTTATATATTCCATGGTTTTTGAGAGCAAGGTTTCTCAGTGAGTAAGAAAGCAGCAGACCTTCGTGGGGGTCATTATGACATTATGACACATCACCATTTCCTGTTAACTCTGCAGCTGTACATCGGTGTCGTGTGGGGGGAAACAAAAACAAAAAAACAAAAACTTTGCAGCTAGCTTTATCTGTGTCTGTTATCCCAGCCTGATGAAAAGCAGGGCAGATTTTTATTTTCTCAGTGGGAGTTAACACTAACTTCATCACGTCTCAGAATAGTTTTGTTTTTAAAAACATAGGTGTGAACTTGAGCTATTCTTAACTTGTTCCAGTATCTCATCAAATACTCTTCTGTGTTTCTATTCATATTTGCTATGGTCATGTTCCCTGAGTTTCTGACTGAATCCACTCATTTATATTTCTTTATATATTTTTTTAAGACCGAGTCTTGCTCTGTCACCCAGTTTGGAGTGCAATGGCTCAATCTCGGCTCACTGCAACCTCCACCTCTCAGGTTCAAACGATTCTTCCGCTTCAGCCTCCTGAGTAGCTGGGATTACAGGCATCTGCCGCCACACCTGGCTAATTTTTGTGTATTTTTAGGAGAGATGGGGTTTCACCATGTTGCCAAGCTGGTCTGGAACTTCTGACCTCAGGTGATCTGCCCGCCTCGACCTCCCTAAGTGTTGGAATTACAGGCGTGAGCCACCACGCCTGGCCTATATTTCTTGCTTCCGATTTAAAAATTCTTTTTTCCACGTACCTCATGATTAAGATCCTATTTTTTCTGGTTTCACTTTGGATCAATTGTCAGCAAGTTTGAAAACTGTACTCATAGGCCGGGAGGAGTGGCTCAAGCCTGTAATCCCAGCACTTTGTGAGGCTGAGGTGGGCGGATCACCCAAGGTCAGGAGTTCAAGACCTGGCCAATATGGTGAAACCCCGTCTCTACTAAAAATACAAAAATTAGCCAGGCATGGTGGTGGGGGCCTGTAATCCCAGCTACTTGGGAAGCTGAGGCAGGAGAACCGCTTGAACTCAGGGAGGCGGAGGTTGCAGTGGGCCGAGATCACGCCATTGCACTCCAGCCCGGGCAACGGGAGTGAAACTCCGTCTGGCGGGGGGGAAGAAGAAGAAAAGAAAACTGTACTCATGAGATAAGAATTATTTTCAAAGGAATTAGAATGCAATTATTTTCATGGTCAAAAACAGTTGTGCTTACAGTTTTTAGACTGGATTACAGAGCAGGAAGGAAAACATGGAAAGTGAAAAACCGTATTATTTGCAAACACACATTGCTTCTTCACGGAATCGATCCAAGTCGCTTAAAATTTTGGTTTAGACTGCAGTGTTAACATTTGTTAAGCTTATAAATAGTAAGCAGAGGAAATAGCCAAGGAAAGCACGGATGAGGTGCGGAAAGAAGAACAGAGTTCTAGATCAAGTGCCAACAATAAAATTAGATTCAGAGAAACCACTAAATTCTTTTGACAACTGAACAGGTTTAATATCTTACAGCTGGTAAAAGCTTACTGACTTGAGAGTTCAGTAAAAGCTCACGTGTGACTTCGGAAGTCCCTGGTGGGTTTTCACAAATATGCACGGACAAATGAGACCATCGAATGAATAGTGAACACTTTTACATAACAGGCCCTAAGAACCCAGGCCCTCAACAGGACACACGTGTGAATGCTTGGTCACAACGAGTGACCAGAAGAATCAATTTTCCTTCCCAATCATCCTTTGGCCTGGGTTTGGATATGACATACTTCTCTAGGCTGGGGCTAACAAGGCTGTGTGATGAGTGGACAAAATACACGTCACATAACCATAGTAAGAAGGTGAAGACTGGAGCCTTAAAAATCAGCCGGCCCAACTGCCAGAAAACCATTATATTTACGGATAAAGAGAAACAAAATATTTGTAACTGTGAGCGGGACTAAGTGCCTGTAACAGTTTTTTTCTCCCTCTTGGTGGGGAGGCAAAACCACCACCACAAAAGAAAAGCAAAGGAAGGTCTCAGTAACAGTTCGAAGCATTTTAACACTGAGGAACTCTCAGCCTCAACGAGTGAAAACCCCAGAAAATAGACGTATCGCCGCCCCGGACAGACCTACTCCGCACCCAGCGCTGCCACCTGTCTTCCTCTTTCTCCTTCCTAACAGGAACTGAAATCCTCACCTGATCTTGGCAGTGCCAGTGGATAAAATCCCGGACGGTGCACCGAGCCGAGGCACACCGCACCGCTTTGCACCCGAAGCCAGGGCCGCTAATCCACACCAGCGCCGCGGCCTCCGCCATGTCACCGACTACCCGAACCTCAAGCCTCCCTGAGACACCAGGCGCCGCAACTCTCCCGGCGCATCTTGATGACGCGAAGCGTCTTCCAGCGCCCCGTCCCTCACGCTTCCGTTCACCCCTCCCCTCCCCTGGGGCGGGTCAAGTGAGCCGGGCGGCCGGGCGGCGCGGACTGGGGGAGGGGAACAGGAAAGGCCTGGCGGAGGCAGATAAGGCGGCAGAGCACGGGGCGAGGCGTTGCTAGGAGAAGTTGCTAGGGCGGGGCTCGAGGGACCGGCTATAAAAGGCTGGCGCTAGCTTGGGTTTCGAGCTTCCTGGCCGTAAGCGATAAGGGTGTAACTACGCACTGCCTTGTGCCGTAGGTTTTGGCCCTTTTCCTCACATCTGTGTAGTTATTTTTGGGTCGCGGAGAATTGTGGCCCGAGAAGGCTCTGCTCCTTGAGAGTGTGGGGAGAGAAGCTGCAGTCCCGGAAGCGGTTTTAGGGGGCCGCTTCCTTGGCCTGGAGGAGCCCCCCCAACCCGAGGGGGCAAGGGAAGCGACCCCCAGGAGGCCCCTAAACAGTGGCCCGCGTGGTTTCTCCTCCAGGTTTACAGAGCCTTCTCTTCCCATCCAGAAACAGCCAACCTCCGGGTTTCTGCCTGCCACGCACGGTTTATTCTTATTTCCGCCTGTTTGTGCTCTGCGTTATCTCCACTTCAGCTCTGTTTTCAAAATATTTCACAGCAAGTGGGTTCTTGTGAAAGGCAGTGACAGGAGTGACGTTTATAGTCATGCTGCTTCAAAAAACCCTACCATAACTCTTATTCTGCACCATGGAAACACACTCGGACAGATTTGCATAACGTAACCTTAAAGCTCAGGGAATCCGAAAGAGTCGTTTAATATTTAATAGAATGAGATTATGGTATTTCTAAAACCCTGAACAATTCAAAAGCCACCAGTGTGAAGATGGGAAGGTTATTTGGAGATATCTGTGCCTCCTAAACACAAATGCATCAGCCCACAGAATTGCCTTCTCTGCTGTTAGAATGCTTGGCAAATGGAACTCCTAGCTGAGGGGGTAACAACAAAAAATTCAGAAATCGTTCAGCGGTGGCAGTATGTGCGAAAATGGAATTTCAAGGCCTGGGAAGTTAATAGATTCAGTGGTCTTTATTTCACACACGAGGGAAAGTTGGGGAGAGAAAGGGCCTCCATGAGGATGCCAGTAGATAAAGAAAAATTACAAAAAAATAAAGATAGATTGTACTGGCCGGGCGCGGTGGCTCATGCCTGTAATCCAGCACTTTGGGAGACTGAGGGCGGGGGTGGGGGGGGGGGCGGATCTCGAGGTCAGGAGTTCAAGACCAGCCTGACCAACATGGTGAAACCCCATCTCTACTAAAAATACAATAATTAGCCGGGCGTGGTGTCGCGCGCCTGTAATCCCAGCTATTCAGGAGGCTGGGGCAGGAGAATCGCTTGAATCTGGGAGGCAGAGGTTGCAGTGAGCTGAGATCGTGCCACTGCACTCCAGCCTGGGCGATACAGCGAGACTCCGTTTCAGGAAAAAAAAGATATATTGTACCTAGGGAGCAGTATTTCGGAAAGGTGGTGCCATGGCAACCCTGGGGCGTGAAGGTGTCACTAGGTTACACGTAAGCCGTCCAAACTCCAGAAACCTCAAGTCCCTCCGCAGTCTGCTGCCCAGCTCTCTGTCCTCCGGGTTCCTGAAAAAGTAATCTACAGATCTGAGCCTTAAGCCTCCTTTTTTTTTATTTGTGATTTCTTCCTTCTGGTGATCAAAAATGACTATTTCAAATAAATAATTTTTTTAAATGACTATTTCAAGGGTCTGAGATCCTACAAGTAACTGTATAAAGCTCAGTTTGGGTTTCCAAAACATTTTTTGTGTCGGGATAATGCTGTGTATCTTGTAAGGAATGATTATGATTAGTCTTTTCATTCTTTCTTTCTTTTTTGAGACAGTTGCTCTGCCACCTGGGCTGGAGTGTAGTGGCGCAATCATAGCACACGCAGCCTTGAACTCCTGGGCTCAAGTGATCTGCCACAGCCTCCAGATGGAATTACAGGTGCATGCTACCACACCTGGCTAATTTTTAAAGTTTTTGTAGAGACGTGTTTTTCCCTAAGTTGCCCTGGCTGGTCTTGAACTCTTGGGCTCAAGAGATCCTCCCGTCTCAGCCTCCCAAAGTGCTGGGATTACAGGCATGACCTGCCGTGCCTGGCATAAGTAGTACTTTCCAGTAAGGAAACTCCACATCATTTATTACTAACATTATATTTAGTCTTCATAAAACCTGATGTCTGAATGGAATTTTTCGCTTTTTATCCGTCTGTTGCATTAAAATTCCTATTATTTAAAGAATCCCAAGTATTGAATAGGTATTTGTCATTTAAAATATGAAATAACCATTGATATTAGCTTTTTTTTTTTTTTTTTTTTTTTGAGACGGAGTCTCGCTGTCGCCCAGGTTGGAGTGCAGTGGCGCGAACTCGGCTCACTGCAGGCTCCGCCCCCCGGGGTTCACGCCATTCTCCTGCCTCAGCCTCCCGAGTAGCTGGGACTACAGGCGCATATTAGCTTTTTAAAGACACAAATTTCCAAGTAATATATAATTTGTTGTTAAAACTTCAAAATGAGCCTGTAGTACCATGACATGTACGGAGTAGACATTAAGTAAATATCAGTTGGATACTTGATGGATTACTAAGGTAGAAGTTAATTATTCTCAATGTACATATGATGAAATATATTTTGCACTAATATAACACAATCTATTCTAAGGATGCAGAATTTAACTTGGATTGCTATTAAATTCCTTTAAAGAATGGGGAAATTGAAGCATGTAAAGTTAGGGCTATGGCCAAGAACACAGTGCACATCAGTGAAAAAAAAAATCTAGAAAGACAGCTATTAGCTGGGTGATTATGTGTGTGTGGTAGCTTCCAGTTGACAGTGCTATGTGGCGGGGCTGATCAGTGATTATGGAAAAGAGCCAACTGCTGCTACCTTTCCCACCTCATGATGTCAGGTAGGAAAGGCACAGGAAGGCACGTGTGTGGTTGTGACAACTAAATGGTGAGTGGGAGGGGAGCCAGTTCCTCTATTGTCTACATAGTGTGGCCATGCTCCTAGGACTATATTTGGTGTGCTTTCCAGTAAACCACACTGGCTTTGTTCCTGCCTATGTTCTCCAGAAGAATGCTCTGGCCACACATTTGCCTTTTGAGGACTGGTTCTGCTGCCATGAGAGGGACACTGGGAGGGCGTCTTGACGCAATGTGGAATAATTGTTCACTGCCAGGAAATGACAGCACCAGACAGACAATGTTTGTGTGGCAACCCATGACAGGGGCTCAATTGAGCCAAATGTCATGCTGGTCTGCAAGAACAGGAAGCAGAACTGTATGCTGGCAATTTCCATAAACAGCAGCCACACTCCTAAACTAGTGAATCTATATCCATGTGTGACATACAAGTCGCACTTCTGTGTTTTCAGCCATGTTTGTGCGCAGAGAGGAAAGGTGGTTGCTAATACCTTATTTATGACAAAAGACAATGGGACAGGCTGACTCCTTCTGTGCCAGAAACGCAAAACTGCCATAAACCCCCAAATTGGCAAGTGTCGCCTTATAGATGGCTCCAGCCCCAGGGACAATGAGGTCAGCTCCTAGGATGGAAAAACAGCATCTGGGTGAGAGCTGTGTAGCCCACAGCGGGTGGTGGATGGTGTGGGAGGTGGAGCCTGAAGCAAGTCCCAAGATGCTGGTTGCCAGGGAAGGCACAGCCCCGCCCTCCTTCCTTATTGGATGGAAGAAAACAGGACAATGGTGAGGTGGAGTTGAGAGGCAGAGAAGGGTTGTGTTCAGCACTGACACTGGAAAGGAGCATAAGAGGGCAGAAAAGAACACTAGGGTAGAGGTGCAGAGCAGAGATTAAAAGCTGGCCTCACAGTCAGTGCTGAGTATAGAAGCCCACCTCTTTGTAGTATCAGCAAGACAAAAGGAGCGTCCTTCAGAGTGGACTTCCGCCAATAAATTCTATCACTCCCAGTTGCTCTAGATATTGTCTTGTTTGCATGATCATGACAACACTAGTTTACAGAGCCCTACTGGTTATCATTACTCTTATCATCACCATCAAACAATGTTGTTTCATTTAAAAAATAATAATTTCTATATTATTCACTGTACTAAAACTATAAAGCAAAACTAGCATAGTGCCTATCTTCCAGAAATTTAGTATCTCAGTACTAGAATTTTTTTCAACATTGAACTTGATTTCTCTCAGGTCAATAAAAATCCATGATCCTGTTTGAATTCTGTATAGCCAAGCATTTCAAAGGGGGATTTTCTTGCTGGAGAAGTGATAGGCCTTTGGGAGTAGTTTAATTAGTTGACATTAGTGTATGTCTACTCTATTAGGGTTTTCCAGAGAAACAGAACCAACAGGATGAATGGATGGATGAATAGACAGATGGATCAATAAATACATAGATAGATAAGGAATACATAGATAGATAAGGAATTGGCTCACATGATTATGGAGGCTGACAAGTCCCAAGATCTGCAGGGTGAGTCGGCAACCTGGAGACCCAGGAGAGCTAATGGTGTAGTTCCCACAAGAAGGCCAGCAGACTGGAGAACTAAGAAAGAGTCTGCGTTTTAGTTCAAGTCCTCAAGTCCAAAGACAGGGAAAAGCTGATGTCTCAGTTCAAAAGGAGTCAGGTAGGAGGAGTTCTTCTTTACTGGGGGAAGTGTCAACCATTTTGTTCTATTCAGGCCTTCAACTGATTGGATGTGGTCCACCCACATTAGGGGAGGCAACCTGCCTTACTCAGTCTACTGATTCAAATGTTAACCTCATCCAAAAACACCCCACAGGAACACCCAGAATCATGTTTGACCAAACATCTGGGCACATGATGGCCCAAGCAAGTTGACATAAAATTAACCATCATATCCACTAACTGAGTATCGTTGATAAATAAATAACCTTTGGCTGGGCACGGTGGCTCACGTCTGTAATCCCAGCACTTTGGGAGGCTGAGGCAGGCAGATCACTTGAGGTCAAGAGTTTGAGCCTGGCCAACATGGTGAAATCCCCTTCTACTAAAAATACAACAATTAGTCAGGCATGGTGGTGCATGCCTGTAGTCCCAGCTACTCGGGAGGCTGAGGCACAAGAATCGCTTGAACCCAGTGGGCAGAGGTTGCAGTGAGCTGAGATCACACCACTGCACTCCAGCCTGGGGAACAGAGCAAGACTCTGTCTCAAATAAATAAATAACCTTCATTATTTTATTTAAATTTAGCTGTGCAACCGAAGAGGAAATGTTATTTAGCAAACAGAGAGAGACTGACTGAAAGTCAAATGTCTCTTACTCCCTAGATGTTTTGCTATGTGAACTCAGGAAGCTCATCTGACTATTTTACACATTTGTTTCTGAATGGTTGAAGAATTATGAATTTACCTATATACCACAGGATGTGGCCAGACATCCAAATTGTGAATCCTTTGAGATTTCTTTTCTTTTCTTTTCTTTTCTTTTTTTTTTTTGTGAGACAGAGTCTAGCTCTGTCACCCAGGCTGGAGTGCAGTGGTGCTATCTCGACTTCCTGCAACCTCCACCTCCCAAATAGCTGGGATTACAGACATGTGCCACCACACCTGGCTAATTTTTGTATTTTCAGTAAAGATAGGGTTTACCATGTTGGCCAGGCTGAACTCTCGACCTCAGACGATCCACCTGCCCTGGCCTCCCAAAATGCTGAGATTACAGGTATGAACCACCGTGCCCAGCCTTCTTTGAGATTTCTAAAATAGAAGGTGTTGTGCCCTATCAGTTAAAAAGTCAGGGGCTGGCCGGGCACAGTGGCTCATGCCTGTAATGCCAGCACTTTGGGAGGCCGAGGCAGTTGGATCACTTGAGGTCAGGAGTTCGAGACCAGCCTGGCCAACGTGGTGACCCTATCTCTACTAAAAATACAAAATTAGCCGGGTATGGTGGTGCACACCTGTAATCCTGGCTATTTGGGAGGCTGAGGCAGGAGAATCGCTTGAACCCAGGAGGTGGAGGTTGCAGTGAGCTGAGATCGCGCCATTGCACTTCAGCCTGGGCAACAAGAGCAAAACTCCATCTCAAATAACAAAAATGCTGGGTGCGGTGGCTCGCACCTGTAATCTCAGCACTTTGGGAGGTCGAGATGGGCGGATCAGGAGGTCAAGAGATTGAGACCATCCTGGCCAACATAGTGAAACCCCATCTCTACTAAAAATACAAAAATTAGCTGGGCATGGTGGCGCACACCTGTGGTCCCAGCTACTCGGGAGGCTGAGGCAGGAGAATTGCTTGAACTCAGGAGGTGGAGGTTGCATTGAGCCAAGATCATGCCACTCTACTCCAACCTGGTGACACAGCAAGAATCCATCTCAAAAATAAATAAATAAATAAATAAATAAAATAAAATAAATAAAAATAAAAGTCAGGGGCGGAAGCTGAAGTAGGAGGATCATTTGAGCCCAGGAGTTCAAGTCCAGCCTGAGCAATATAGCAAAACACTATTTCTGAAAAAAAAATTTTAAATAAAATAATATAAAAGGTCAGGGGGTCATTGGGCAATTGAATTAGCATTCAGCTTTGAATAAGTTTACTGAATTTACTTGAAAAACCCAACGTTCTGGTTAACTCACCTATCTGGAATACATTTTTGTTTTTTTGAAACAGGGTCTTGTCTGGGCGTGGTCACTCATGTCTGTAATCCCAGCACGTTGGGAGACCAGGGTGGGTGGATCACTTGAGGTCAGGAGTTCACGACCAGCCTGGACAACATGGCTAAGCCCCATCTCTACTAAAAATACAAAAATTAGCTGGGCATGGTAGTGCATGTCTGTAGTCCCAGCTACTCGGGAGCCTGAGGCAGGAGAGCCTAAGGCTGAGGTTGCAGTGAGCTTAGACTGCACTACTGCATTCCAGTGTGGGTGACAGAGCCAGACTCTGTCTCAAAAAAAAAAAAAAAAGAAAGAAAGAAAAGAAAAGAAACAGAGTCTCACTCTGCCACTCAGGCTGGAGTGGGCAGTGGCCCAATCTTAGCTCACTAAGCCTCAAACTCCTAGCCTCAAGCAAACCTCCTGCCTGAGTCTCCCAAGTAGCTAGGACCACAGGTGTATACTACCACACCCAGCTACCTTTTTTATTTTTAATTTTTTTTTTTTTTTGTAGAGACAAGGTCTTGCTTTGTAAATTTTAAAAAGCTTTTTTGTAGAGGTTTTTTATAGAGGTTGGTCTTGAATTCCTTGCTTCAAGTGATCTTCCCACCTCAGCCTCCCAAAATGTTGGGATTATAGGCATGAGCCACTGTAGCACCCTGAAAAACATTTTTAAAAAGTAAAAATAGAAATAAGTGCAATGGCTTCTGAACAGTTAATATCTGTATAATTTTCTTGCAGAATTCTAGGCCCTTCTTGTTTTAAAAAATATTCTAGGCCATGCGGGGTGGCTCACACCTGTAATCTCAGCACTTTGGGAGGCTGAGGTGGGATAATCACTTGAGTCCAGGAGTTCAAGACCAGCCTGGACGATATGGAAAAGCCTTGCCTCTACAAAAAATACAAAAATTAGCTGGGCAAGGTGGCACACGCCACCTGAGTCCCAGGTACTCAGGAGGCTGAGGTGGGAGGATCACTTGAGCTTGAGAGGTTGAGGTTGCAGTGAGACAGGAGTGCATCACTGCACTCCAACCTTGGTGACAGAGCAAGACCCTGTCTCAAATAAAATAAAATAAAATAAAACATTCTAAAATAGATTATATTGTGCTCTGCTTAACAGCCTGCAGAATATTAGTGAGGAGACAGGAAGAGAAGAGAGCAAAATGGGGGCTGCAAGAGGCTGGCATAGGGACAAGAATGAGAAATAAGAGCTGCCTACCAGAGTGATTTTTTTTTTTTTTTTTTTTTTTTTTTTGAGACTGAGTCTCTCTATGTCACCTAGGCTGGCGTGCAGTGGTGCAATCTTGGGTCATTGCAACCTCCACCTCCCAGGTTCAAGTGATTCTCCTGCCTCAGCCTCCTGAGTAGCTGGGATTACAGGCACCCCCCACCACACCCAGCTAAGTTTTGTATTTTTAGTAGAGACGGGGTTTTACCACGTTGGCCAGACTAGTCTTGAACTCCTGACCTCAAGTGACCCGCCTGCCTCAGCGCTCCACAGTGCTGGGATTACAGGTGTGAGCCACCGCCTGTATTTAAAGACAAAAATCAGGCCGGTGTGGTGGCCCACGCCTGTAATCCCAGACCAGGAGTTTGAGACCAGCCTGACCAACATGTCGAAAGTCTGTCTCTATTTTTTTTTTTTTTTTTTTTTTTTCGAGACAGAGTCTCGCTCTGTCGCCCAGGCTGGAGTGCAGTGGCGCGATCTGGGCTCACTGCAAGCTCCGCCTCCTGGGTTCACGCCATTCTCCTGCTTCAGCCTCTCCGAGTAGCTGGGACTACAGGCGCCCGCCACCATGCCCGGTTAATTTTTTCTGCATTTTTAGTAGAGACGGGGTTTCACCGTGGTCTCGATCTCCTGACCTCGTGATCCGCCCGCCTCGGCCCCCCAAAGTGCTGGGATTACAAGCGTGAGCCACCGCGCCCGGCAAGTCTGTCTCTATTAAAAATACAAAAAACTAGCTGAGTGTGGTGGTGCATGCCCGTAGTCCCAGCTACTCCAGAGGCTGAGGTGGGAGGATCGCTTGAGCCTGGGAGGTCAAGGCTGCAGTGAGCCATGATCATGCCACTGCACTCCAGCCTGGGTGACAGATTGAGGCCCTGTCTCAAAAAAAAAAAAAAAGAAGAAGAAGAAGAAGAAGAAGAAGAAAGGAAAAGGAAAGAAAGAGAGAGAGAGAAAGAAAGGAAGGAAGGAAGGGAGAAAAAAAAAACAACACAGAGAAGGAACTCCAAATCACCATCAATAGGGAAAAGATTGTATTGGGTCAAACAATGGGACACACGACAATAGGCCCTAAAGGGATTTCCATATCCCGAGTCTAATGGAAAGGCTCAGTTATGTTTAGTGTTTTCTAGTTATCATGGCAAGGCAGCACGAAACACATTTTAGAAAAAGTCGGCTGGGCATAGTGGCTTATGCCTGTAATCCCAGCACTTTGGGAGGCTGAGGTGGGTGGATCACCTGAGGTCAGGAGTTCGAGACCAGCCTGGCCAACATGGTGAAACCCCGTCTCAACTAAAAATACAAAAATTAGCCAGGCATGGTGGCAGGCGCCTGTAATCCCAGCTACTCGCGCGGCCGAGGCAGGAGAATTGCTTGAACCTGGGAGGCGGAGGTTGCAGTGAGCCAAGATCACACCATCGCACTCCAGCCTGGGGTACAAGAGTGAGACTTTGTCTCAAAAAAAAAAAAAAAGAAAAAGAAAAAGTTCTCCAAAAAGGGAAGAATTTTGAATATTCGTGAATTTATAGGTTAAACCCTAACAATCAGGGAACCTCAGCTATCCAGAACAGCAGGTTTTCTAAAAGTTCCAGACAGTGAAGGTCTTAGCTGTTTAGGCACTCCTCCAAATAATTTTTATTTTTATTTTATTTATTTATTTGAGATGGAGTCTCGCTCTGTCATCCAGGCTGGAGTGCAATGGCTCGATCTCAGCTCACTGCAACCTCCGCTTTGTGTGTTCATGTGATTCTCCTGCCTCAGCCTCCCGAGTAGCTGGGATTACAGGTGCGCACCACCATGCCCTGCTAACTTTTAGCAGAGACAGGGTTTGTATTTTTAGTAGAGACAGGGTTTCACCATGTTGGCCAGGCTGATCTCAAACTCCTGACCTCAAGTGATCCACCCACCTCGGCCTCCCAAAGTGCTGGAATTACAGGCGTGAGCCACTGCGCCCAGCCGATAATTTTTATATTCTAATGGATTTCAGACAGAGGGTAAGACAAGCTGCTTTATGTACAAATGAACAATTTCCTCCTTGTTAGTGTAATGTGACATTTAATTAAATACCTCACTTTTCTTTTTAATTACCTGTAGCCTTTGAATACAGACAACCTACGTCATTTTGAATAAGAAGGTAAGGATAGGAACGATACAAAAATTCTCTCATCTTCCATAAATTAGTAGAGGGTTTTCCTTAGAATATTTACCAGAAATCTAGAATCCATGTATCTGGGCTGTGTAAAGGATTCATAAAGAACATGAAATGCATAGTCACTGTTGAAGTCCTCTGGACATTGATAGAAGGAAAGTAATAATGCACATCATTAGGAGATGAAACAAATCTATATACAGGCTCCAGATTCTATGAAGGTTAAATCAGAGCGGTATCTTCCAAACTGCACTCCAGAAAACCCTAGACCACAATGCGCTGTTATAAAAGAATTCCATTTTCAGATACATTTGAGAACACTCCTGTCTTAGTCTGACTTGGGCTGCTATTACAGAATACCATACCAGGCCAGTTGCAGTGGCTCACGCCTGTAATCCCAGAAATGTGGGAGGCCGAGGTGGGAGGATCACTTGAGGTCAGGAGTTCGAGACCATCCTGGCCAACATGGTGAAACCCTGTCTCTACTAAAAATACAAAAATTAGCAGGGTGTGGTGGCGCCTGCCTGTAATCCCAGCTACTTGGGAGGCTGAGGCAGGAGAATCACTGGAACCCAGGAAGTGGAGGTTGCAGTGAGCCGAGATCATGTCACTGCACTCTAGCCTGGGCGACAGAGCGAGACTGTCTCAGAAAAAGAAAGAAAGAAAGAAAAACATGCCAGGTAACCTACACAACAGATATTTATTTCTCATAGTGCTAGAGGCTGGGAAGTCCCACGATCTAGGTGCTGGCAGATTCAGTTCTTGGTGAGGGCCCTCTTCCTGGCTTATAGACCGATGCCTTTTCGCTGGCATGTCCAGATGGGAGAGAGAGAGAGAGAGAGTGAGAGCAAGATGCAGTCTCTTCCTCTTCTGATAAGGGCACTAATCCCATCATGAGAGCTTCATCCTAACCTAACCCTAATTACCTCCCAAAGGCTGCCTCTCCTAATACCATCGCAATGGGGGTTAGGGCTTCAATATGTGAATTTGAGCCAAGCATGGTGGCTTGAGCCTGTAATCCCAGGAGGCTAAGGCAGGAGGATTGCTTGAGGCCAGGAGTTTGAGGCTGCAGTGAGTTATGATGGTGCCACTGCACTCCAGCCTAGACAACAGAGTGAGACCCCAACTCTTAAAAAAAAAATTGAATTTGGCAGAGACACAAACATTCATTCTGTAACAACTCCCATACCATATGCCCTCTTTTAGAGATTCACAAAATGTATTAACATAATAAAAGCCCTGAGAAATTTTGTTTTCTTTGTTTAATCCAGTATTTTGCAAACTTAATTGACTATGGAACTTCTTTCAAGTCACACCTAATAGTATGCCCTAAGATTGGTATTCAAAGAAGTCTACACAAAAAACCAGAGATGCAGATTACAGAGGCACTGCCTTCGATTCCTCAGGATATTATAGAGCTCAGTGCTTTTATTTATTTATTTATTTTTTTTTTTGAGACGGAGTCTCACTCTGTCACCAGTCTAGAGTACAATGGCAAGATCTCGGCTCACAGCAACCTCTGCCTCCCGGGTTCAAGCGACTCTCCTGCCTCAGCCTCCCAACTAGCTGGGATTACAGGCACCTGCCATCATACCCAGCTAATTTTTGTATTTTTGTAGAGACAGGGTTTCACTATGTTGGCCAGGCTGGTCTTGAACTCTTGACCTCAGGTGATCCACCCACCTCAGCCTCCTAAAGTGCTGGGATAACAGGCGTGAGCCACCATGCCCGGCCAGAGCTCATTTCATTTTAATTCATAAACACCCACACTCTTTTTTCTCCACACACCATCAAAATCCACTTTATCTTTTTTTCTAGTTGTTAAGACTGACGTGATGAGCTAAGTCTCCCTTCCTTCTTCCACTTGGAGGATAAGGTAATTACTGAACACAGCTACCCTATGTGTCCTCTTTATGCTCACGTGCAGAGCCAATAACCACAAAAGAATTCACTGTGTAAAGATGAAACTCTGTATCATCACAGCTCACTCTAAAGATTTAGAGACGTGCAGTATGAGTGGCTTGTTCAATTCAATTTAACAACCATTTATTTCTTACCTCCTAAGTGCAGGAAAAGAGGGATGAGAGGGAGGGAACTTGACAGAGAGATACCAGGATAAAAAAGGTAAGGGCCTACTCTCCAGATGTTCTAAAACCATAATCAATAAAAAATCATTCTTGAAATGTCTCAGACCAGTAAATGCTATAACGGTCACACAGGCACACACAAGCTACATCCCAAAGGCACTTAGGGGAGAGAGAGAGAGACAAAGAATTGGGGTTTTGAATGGGTATGCATTGGATAGGCTGATCAGGTTAAAAAATGAAAGCGTTGATGACAAACACACAGAAGCACTTAATAGAAAGGCACTGAGGAGGAGCACGGGGTTCGTTCCAGGAATGGAAAGAAGTATGACGTTACTGCAAGAGCATACATAGCAGGGGAAAGGGTGAAAGCATGGAGGATAACGGCTGAAGAGGCAGACTGGGCTTTTAACACCTGGCTGAGACATCTGGACCTCACTCCGTAAGGAAGGAGAGACCACAGCAGGTTTTGAACAGAAAGGAGACATGGTCAGATCCGTGCTTTAGAAAAATAACCCTAGGGGCCAGGTATGGTGGCTCACATCTGTAATCCTAGCACTTTGGGAGGCAGAGGCGGGCAGATTACTTGGCTCACATCTGTAATCCTAGCACATTGGGAGGAAAAGGTGGGCAGGTTACTTGAGGTCAGGAGTTCAAGACCAGCCTGACCAATATGGTGAAATCCCATCTCTACAAAAATACAAAAATTAGCTGGGCATGGTGGCACGTGTCTGTAATCCCAGCTACTCGGGAGGCTGCGGCAGGAGAATCACTTGAACCTGGGAGGTGGAGGTTGCAGGGAGCCAAGATCACACCATTGCACTCCAGCCTAGGTGAGAAGAGTGAAACTCTGTCTGAAAAAAATAAAAAAGAAAAGAAAAGAAAAAGAACCCTGGATAGATATTGAAGGCATAAATAACAACAATACTAGTCACCATTTATTGAGTAGCCATCTCTGTTTTACAAGTGTGGAAACAGACTCAGAAAGGTGAAGTGACTTAACCTAGGTCACACAGCAATAAGGTATCAGAGCGAAGATTTCAACTCGGGTCTGAGTGATTCCACAGCATAAAGACCAGTCAGGCTCTGCCAAGGTCCAGAGGGGATGAAGGCCTGCAGACAATGGCAGCAAACGAAGGAAAAGGGCGGGAGACCCTGAGGAAGCAGAATGATTAAATGGCTCCCTCTTTACTCATGGGAATCTGGTGTCCTCAAAGACAAAGCACAGTCCAGAAGGTAGAAGATCAGGGAGGAGGAAAAAAGAGACATTTGATCAATCTCCTTGAGTGTCCTCTTCCTGCCAGAAACCTTCATGATCACTCACTACTGAGTGCCGAGTGGGAAGGCTTGGGTGGGAATATTTCCAGTGTGTCTTCATCTTCAATGTACTCCTTGCCAGGTTCCTTTTCTTTGTCTTTCCCTTTCTATAGCTGGGTTCCGTGTATAGCCCATCAATGTCTATGTCATGAATTTATAATGATATTCTGTATTATCTGCATAAATCTGGAAAATGCCTATGTGATCGTATCACAGATCCCACCGAAATAGAAAAGCCCAATGAGAAGGGCTGGATGCTGTTACGATATTAGTGGAATACAGATGCAGATGAAGATATTAGGCCTGCACCTGCCATTCTGAGTTACGTTCCTTTGTGTGATTCTTGCAATTTTGGATATATACCTTGTTTGGGCATCAAAATTATTGTTTGCTGTCGATGAGGCAAGAGGGACTATGCTATAATTTTGACACTGTCTAGGATTTATTTTAGAGTAAGACTGGCTTCTTACAAATACCATTACCTTTTCTTTGAAAGTTCAACATCCACAGGATGTTAAGACATAAAAATGGGATTTCTCCATCAAATATTCCAGTTCTACTGGCTTCTGTTTCACAATCTGGATACATATTTATGTTTCACATGTCTTAAACTTAAAAACCAGCCTTGGCTGGGCATGGTAGCTCGTGCCTATAATCCTACCACTTTGGGAGGCTGAGGCTGGAAGATCACTTGAGGCCAGGAGTTCTAGATCAGCCTGGGCACAGAGCAAGACCCGATGTCTACAAAAAATTACAAAATTAGCCAGGCATTGTGGCATGCATCTGTGGTCCCAGCTACTTGGGAGGCTAAGGTGGGAGGATTCCTTGAGCCCCAGAGTTTGAGGCTACAGTGAGCTATGATCAGACCGCTGTGTTCCAACTCTGGTGACAGAGCAAGACCCTGTCCTAACCCCCCAAAAAAACACCCTCTTCCACCGTGTGCCCTTTGTCTCTTCCACTGTCAATCTGCCCTCCCAGCCAGGTTCTGCAGAGGTTTCTCTGGGCTTGCCCTGCCCCTTTCCTTGCCATGGCTCCACAGCATGCCATGGTGGGCCTCTTTCTCAGCTCTCTGGCTCTGCCATCTGGATGTCCCACATGTATCTCAAGATTAATTATCTTCCCCGTAAACTTGCTTTAGCTTTTGTATTCCGTAATTCAGTGAGTGGTACCACCATCTATCCACCTGGGCGTCTAAAACGGAGTCATCCTAGATCCCATGCTTTGTCATCTCCCAAATCTAGTCAACATCCAATTGCTTCACTTCTCTCTCCCTGCCCATCCTCTCCCAATGCTAACTCTGTGTTTCAGCCACCATAGGCTCTGGTCTGGGTGAACTTCCTACCACCATCCTCAAACCCTTCCACCTGCACTGCACACTGCAGCTACAGTGATCTCCCTGAAACCAAATATAATTATGCCACTTCTGGTTGGGCACGGTGGCTCACGCCTGTAATCCCAACACTTTGGGAAGCTGAGGTGGATGGATCACCTGAGGTCAGGAGTTCAAGACCAGCCTGGCCAACATGATGAAAGCCTGTCTCTACTAAAAGTACAAAATTAGCTGGGCGCGGTGGCACATGCCAGTAATCCCAGCTACTTGGGAGGCTGAGGCAGGAGGATCGTTTGAACCTGGGAGGTGGAGGTTGCAGTGAGCCAAGATTGCACCACTGCACCCCAGCCTGGGCAACAAGAGCAAAACTGTCTCAATAATAATAATAATAATAATAATAATAATAATAATAATGCCATTCCTGTGTTTGAAACTCTTCAGTGGCACCCTCTAGCTTCTGAAGAAAGTTCAAACACCCAAACTGGCCTCTGCCTCATGCTGTGTCTTGGTTCTCACGCAGTCTCCCCACTGGGACCCTGTGCTTCAGCCATGCTGACTACCTGTGCTTCTCTGTGTTCAGCTGCTTATTCACACCTTCATGTCCTTGCTCAAATTGGACCTTTCAAGCTTCTCCTATCCCTGCCTTTCCCCAACCTTCCCTACTCTCCCTGCCAGCACTACCCATCCCTTCCTGTGTGCTCTGCTGGGAGCTTATAGAACTCTAACATAGTGCCAAGCACACTGGCCCTAGCATCTCCTTGTCTTCCTTTAGGACAGAGACTGCATCTTATGTTTCCTTTTTTTTCTTTTCTTTTCTTTTTCTGAGACAGAGTTTCGCTCTTGTCTCCCAGGCTGGAGTGCAATGGCACGATGTCAATTCACTGCATCTGCCTCCCGGGTTCAAGTGATTCTCCTGCCTCAGCCTCCCCAGTAGCTAGGATTACAGGAATGCGCCACCAAGCCCGGCTAATTTTTGTATTTTTAGTAGAGACGGGGTTCCACCATGTTGGCCAGGCTGGTCTCGAACTCCTGACCTCAATGATCCACCCACCTCAGCCTCCCAAAGTGCTGGGAGTAATCACAGTGGCTGAGCCACCATGACTGGCTGCATCTTATGTTTCTATTTCTAGCTTCTAGCACAGTGTCTAAGAGAGAATTGATGCTCAAATAAATATTTGAGGAATATTAATTAATTTCCATTAGCTTCTTTATTGTTGGTAACTTCAAATTTTTATCTTTGGGTGAGGATAATGTCCCACTTATGTTTTAATTCAGCATATTTTGACCTTTCTCTCCCATTATGGTTTCCAGCCAGTAAAGGCTCTGATGTTTCTGTTCTAAGTGGGGTGAAAGAAGAAGCAGGAAGCAAGAAGGAACACTTGGTTAAGATGAACCAGGTCGAGAGAAGAGGATGATTTGGCACCAATAATGTTACTGCAGTTTGGGGGAAAGAATGATTCCCTTTAAGACTATGAAACCCAGACAACATGGCAAAAACCCATCTCTGCAAAAGATACAAAAATTCGCCGAGGCTGGGCGTGGTGGCTCACACCTGTAATCCCAGCACTTTGGGAGGCTGAGGCGGGCAGATCAGGAGGTCAGGAGTTTGAGACCAGCCTGGCCAACATGGTGAAACCCCATCTCTACTAAAGATCCAAAAAATTGGCCAGGCATGGTGGCATGCGCCTGTAATCCCAACTACTTGGGAGGCTGAGGCAGGAGAATCGCTTGAACCCAGGAGGCAGAAGTTGCAGTGAGCTGATATCATGCCATTGCACTCCAGCCTGGGTGACAGGGTGAGACTCCGTCTCAAAAAAAAAAAAAAAATTAGCAGAATGTGATGGTGCATACCTGTAGTCCCAGCTACTTGGGAGGCTAAGGTTGGAGGATCACCTGAGCCTGGGAGATCAGGAGATCGAGGTTGCAGTGAGCCAAGATCATGCCATTGCACTCCAGCATGGGCAACAGAATGAGACTCTGTCTCAAAAAAAAAAAAAAAAAAAAGACTATGGAGTCAGCTGCAATTGTATTTATTTATTATTATTATTTTTTGAGATGGTGTCTTGCTCTGTTGCCCGGACTGGAGTACAGTGGCACAATCCTGCCTCACTGCAGCCTCTGCCTCCCAGGTTCCCAAGTCAGACTCTCCTGACTTGGCCTCCCAAAGTGCTGGGATTACAGACATGTGCCACCACGCCCAGCCTGCAATTGTATTTATATTCAAATCTAATGTCAAGTTATAAAAAGTTTATTACTGAGGAGTGGTTAAGAGTAGCAGAATAATCTTTATTCTTGGAAATTTTTTCGCAGAAAAATGTATGTGTGAAAAATGTTCTTACTTGTAATATAGTCAAATTTATCAGTATTTCCTTTTCAGTTAAATACTGTTTAGGTATTATTTAAGAAGTCTTTTCCAACTTCAAAGTCTGAAAGATTCACCTATATGTTCTTTCTTTTCTTTTCTTTTCTTTTTTTTTTTGGACATGGAGTTTCACTCTTGTTGCCCAGGCTGGAGTGCAATGGCACAATCTTGTCTCACTGCAACCTCTGCCTCCCAGGTTCAAGTGATTCTCCTGCCTCAGCCTCCCAAAGTGCTGGGATTACAGGCATGAGCCACAACACCTGGCCCTCCCACTGGTTTTATATGCCACCTCTGGCATATTCCAAAGTTCCACACCGTTCCATTCTATTCCATTGGTCAATTTGTCTCTCCCCAGGCCAGTACTGCATTGCTTTAATTATTATATTTCATAATGGGTTTTGTTATCAATAGGTTAAGTTGCTCCTTACTGATCTTTTTCCAGACAGGAACATCTTGTCTCCTGTTTACAGTAACAAAAACCCCAAAACAATCCAAATGCCCATCAAGAGGAGAGAAGATGAGTAAGTTGTGTTTTATTCCTACAATGGAATGTGACTCAGCAATTAAAACAAACGAACTATTCTTTCAGTGGGCTCTGAAAAAAATAAGCAAACAAAAAACAAATGAACTACAGCTAGAGATAACAATATGGTTGAATCTTAGCAATATAATATTAAGTGAGGCGATGGCCCTTTCCTCAAGAACTCCCAGTTGAATTTGTGTCCAGCAGAGAGATAAATAGGAAAAAGTCACCCACACGTAATAAACACACATTTCTGTGAAACGTCTTCATACTCTGCCTTTCTCTGAAAGGGCTCAGAGCCCTGTGGGCACCCCCTGCCTTGCCATTAATTCTGATAACAGCCCATGGAAGGTTGTTGAGGATGTTTGTCCTTGCTTTGTGCGGCCCTGGCCCTCAGCTCTCTGACCATATGTGGACCGGGTGTTTCCCGAGTTGGGGAGCTCCCCAGCAGGACCAGGCAGGACTCCTGAGTGCGCGAGCAGATTTTCTCCCTGTCAGGTGGTAGCCAAGCCGTCAAATCCCTTACCTCAGCTTGCCAGCCTGCTTCTGAATTGTATGCGAAGCACCTTGCCTGGTGACCTCCAGGGCTCAGAGGCCTGGTACTGGCAGGAGCACCTTTCTCTGAGCAGAATCTTGGCTCCACCGTGAGATCAAAGACAGGTAGAGAGGGAATGTTCAACTATGACATCGTCAACCCGCTTTTGATGGAGGGGGCAAAATGAGGTCATTTCTGTTTTTCACATACAAAAACCAGGTTGCAAAGACAGGACAAAAATGGCTACTTAAACACATATTTAATATTAAACACACTCAAGGTAGAAATAAAGCATCTCCCCACAACTTTCTCCCTCGATAAATACGTTTTTCCTATAGACCGGTGATTCTCAAACTAGTACCACAGAGAGGAGTTGTTAAAACCAATTGCTGGGCCCCATTCCCAGAGCCTCTGATTCTGTAAGTCTGGAGAGAGGCCTGAGAATCTGCATTTATAACAAGCTCTCAGGTGATGCTGTCGTTGCCAGATAGTCGGGGACCACACTTAGAGAACATGTTGCAGATTATGAGCAATATAGTTGTGACAAATCCTTTGATCCCATATCTTAGAACATTCTAAAGGAAGGCATTAGAAAATCTGGAGTTCAATTATATAATCTCTAAGGTCTCTTCCAGAATCAGATTCTATTATGAGGGCACAGTCAGCAATTTCCTGAAGAATTTGTATCCCAAAGTCAATAAGCCAGTTGTGTACACCTCAGGAAGCATTTTCCTGCAAAAATATGGTTACAGGTAGTGGTTGAAGGTCCCAGTCCAAATCACAAAAAGCCATTTAGCCCATGGTTTACATGAATTTATAGTATTGTTTCAACTATAACTTACTAAAGATTCTCTTTTCCCTCTGGTTCGTTGCATCTCTTCTTCCAGCTTAAGGGGCTGCTAACAGCTGGGCCTCGGTAGAAGCCACTGTGTGTGCTAGGGAGGGGTCTGGGGAGGAGGCATCACCAAGTTATTCAGATATATTTGCCCAAGATACATCATTCAGATATATTTGCTGGGCATGGTGGCTCACGCCTGTAATCCCAGCATTTCAGGAGGCCGAGGCAGGTAGATCACTTGAGGTCAGGAGTTTGAGACCAGCCTGGCCAACGTGGAGAAACTCCATCTCTACTAAAAATACAAAAATTAGGGCCAGGCGTGGTGGCTCACACCTGTAATCCCAGCACTTTGGGAGGCCGAGGTGGGTGGATCACCTGAGGTCAGGAGTTCGAGACCAGCCTGACCAACATAGTGAAACCCTATCTCTACTAAAAAATACAAAAATTAGCCGGGCATGGTGGCGGGGGCCTGTAATCACAGCTACTCAAGAGGCTGAGGCAGGAGAATCGCTTGAACCTGGGAGAAGGAGGTTGCAGTGAGCCAAGATCGCGCCACTGTACTCCAGTCTGGGCAACAGAGTGAGACTCATTCTAAAAAATTACATATTATATATATTATAGAATATATATGTGTATATGTATAATATATGTATATGTGTATATATATATGTTTTATACATATATATGTTTTATATATATATATATATACACACACACATAGATATATATATTTGTCCAGAAGAGAGACCTCCTTCTTCCACGAAAGCGTATCCTGAATTGGGCTCAAAGGGTAGTTAGAGACTGAGAGTTGGTTCCTCCTCCAGTACTTGTTTGCCTGTTTTCCAAGTTTGAGGTGGGAATCAAGGGCTGTCCACACTGACATTAGCTGTGTAGGTACCAAAACCAACAATGAGCCTCCAAGGCCAGAGCAAGGTACAATGAGGCCAAATTACTCCATTAGTTGATGGCAGATCCAAGTTAAAACCCTACACCTTCTAGCCAGGCGTGGTGGCTCATGCCTGTAATCCCAGAACTTTGGGAGGCTGAGGCGGGCAGATCACCTGAGGTTGGGAGTTTGAGACCAGCCTGACCAACATGGAGAAACCCTGTCTCTACTAAAAATACAAAAAATTAGCCGGGTATGGTGATGCATGCCTGTAATCCCAGCTACTCGGGAGGCTGAGGCAGGAGGATCACTAGAACATAGGAGGCAGAGGTTGCAGTGAGCCGGGATCGCACCATTGTATTCCAGCCTGGGCAACAAGAGCGAAACTCTGTCTCAAAAAAAAAACCAAAATACAAAAAAAAAAAAAACAAAACCCTACACCTTCTAATTTAGGGTCTGGAATCAAGTCTTTATATGTAATTTTTTGGTCATTGTTTTAAATAAATTTTACTTTTTTAGCATGCCAGTCATAGAGGTCTGGGTTCTGCTAATCTCACAATTAGTCTAATCAAAGTTGCCCCTTGCAAACCAGGAAATGGTTTAACCTGATCTGCTAAAGAGGGAATTGGCATTTGGTATGTAATATAACCCTGGCTCTTTGTACATTGGATTTTTCATTGCTGGAAATATAAGCCAGGAGTGGCTTTATGATCATACTGGGTATAAGCCCTGTCTGGTTAAGCTTGGCTGGGCTTTTCATTTTTTTTCTTTCCTGCTGGCAGGTGAGGACATTCAACTTTCGCCAACACATCTGAGACATGCTCTAACAGCATCTTGTTGTGATTTACTGCTTAATTATAACTGTATCCATGTTTGCCTGGGCCTGCAAAAGTATTGAAGCTCTTTTAGTTCCATCTAACGTAGGCAGTCATAGCTACAGACTCAGAGAAGACATTTTTTATGTTTAGTGAATTATTGGTAAAGTGGTACCAACCCAAGTCAACCAAAACAAGGATGCAGGAATAAAGCAAAGAGAACAGAGAGAGGAAACTTGCTATCAAGGAAAATGGAAGTTGAAGAAAATCTAAGCTTTGATATTGAAGCAATATTCCTGAGCTTGGGTCATAACAGATTTTCAAGTGGTAATCAAGAGATGGCTTGACCTATTCCATGAGTGAGAGGGAAGGAAAGAGAGAGAGAGATTGATTCGTAGTGCTTCATGAAAGCAGAACTCAGGCCAAAATTTATATACTCAGAAGAAAAATAACAACTTGAATGTGCAGGTCCTTTTTTTGAGACCAAGTCTGGCTCTGTTGCCCAGGCTGGAGTGTAATGGCATCATGATCTTGGCTCACTGCAACCTCCGTCTCTTGAGTTCAAGCAATTCTCCTGCTTCAGCTTCCTGAGTAGCTGGGATTACAGGTGCCCGCCACCACACCCAACTACTTTTTGTATTTTTAGTGGAGACAGGGTTTTGCCATGTTGGCCAGGCTGGCCTCGAACACTTGGCCTCAAGTGATCCGTCTGCCTCGGCCTCCTAAAGTGCTGGGATTACAGGTGTGAGCTACCATGCCCGGCCTGAACATGCGGGTTCTGATCCAGGTGACTGCAGGCAGATCCCAACACCCGAAAGCCTGTGAGTGCCACTAGCCAAGAGGACAAGATAGGAAGACAGGTGCAGATGACTGGTCTGGAGTCCAACTCTCCCTGCTGGAGGACAACACGTAGTATCTCGGTTTCACTTTTTCTCAGGAAGCCAGGAGTTTGTTTTGTTGGGGCTTTTGCTATCTCCAGCCTTATTTTAAAGTTTGTCTTTCCTGAAACTCCTGAGTGGTGGGTGTTGAGAAGTCACTTTTTAGCCACTCTTGGAGGAGTAGCCCTGAACTCTTCCCAGTCTGAGGAAACCTGAGGGATGCTGTGAAATTTGGTTTCAGGCTTTGAAAGGGTGACATGGGCCGGGCGCGGTGGCTCATGCCTGTAATCCCAACACTTTGGGAGGCTGAGGCAGGTGGATCACCTGAGGTTGGGGGTTCAAGACCAGCCTGACCAACACGTCTACTAAAAATACAAAAATTAGCTGGGCATGGTGGCTCATGCCTGTAATCCCAGCTACTCGGGAGGCTGAGGCAGGAGAATCGCTTGAACCTGGGAGGTGGAGGTTGTGGTGAGCCGAGATCACGCCATTGCACTCCAGCCTGGGCAACAAGAGAGAAACTCTGTCTCAAAAAAAAAAAAAAAAAAAAAAAAAAGGTGACATGGGTCATCATAATAATTCTGGACTCTTTTAAAGCCCCTTTCATCTGAAGATCTCAAAGACCTGCATAATCATTAATTATTCTCATAGCACTGCTTGGATGTGCATAGATAATAGGATTCTATGAGCTTTTCCCTGGTGCTTATTCTACATCTGTAGACTTCAGGTTCCATCCGTTACTAGAAAAAACATATTTCTCCCAGTTTGCAGGGAAAATGAAAGTGCCTATTAAGAACATAACTCTGGGCCAAAGTCTGTGGGCTGCACAAAGAAGTTCTGTATAAGGCAAGGTCTCTGCTCTCAAGGAATTGACAAGTCTATTGAGGAGATAAGGAGCATGAATACTCAGCCTGGGCAACATGGCAAAACGCTGTCTCTACAAAAAAAAAACAAAAATTAGCCAGGCATGGTGGTGCGTGCCTGTGTCCCAGGCCGACTGAGGTTGGAGGATTGCTTGAACTCAGAAGGTGGAGCCTACAGTGAGCTGAGACTGCGCCGCTGCACTCCAGCCTGGGTGACAGAGCAAAACCCCATCTCAAAAAGCAAAAAAAAAAAGCACGAATATAAAAAAATATAAATTATTACATGATGGTATGACTAGTGTAAAATGAGAAGTTTTCAGCAGGAAAGATCACCATGGATGCTGATAGTCAAATTCACAAAGAAGGGGAGATTTGGACTGGACCTTTTGGTTACTCATTCTGTGTGTGTGTGTGTGTGTGTGTGTGTGTGTGTGTGAATGCAACGTATGCATTTCAGGAGGGGATGGTGGCATGGGTAAAGGTACTGAGGTAGGAATATGCGTGACTCACTTAGAGTACAAATATCCTGATATTGCTGGAGTCAGGGGAATAAAGGAAGAAAAGATTGAAGAGTTGGGTAAGTCAGAACCAAACAATGGGAGTCTTAATTATCAAATTCTCAAGATTTTGACTCTCAGTATATTCCAGAATAAATTAAGAAACTGGCCCATATTGACAGGTAAAGCTCATGCTTGATGTGAAATAATAAAGGAATGGAATTGGCTGCCAAAAGAATGAAGAAGGATAGCTTAGAAGAGATGGTTTACCTACAGAAGTAATTCTCACGGCGTGGTCCCTGGACTGGAGCATCAGCATCAACTAGGAACTTGTTGGAAATGCAAATTGCTGGGCCCCTGCAAGACTTATTATCAGAAACTCTGGGGCTGGACTCAGCAATCTGAGTTTTAAATAGCACACTCAAGTTTGAGAACTAGTGAACTAGATAAATAATCCTTTTAGCAGAAAAACAGTGTAGCAGAATTCTCTCTATCCAATTTATGTTCTACATATGAAAAAACAAAACTGTTAAACCAATTATTTGAATTATTTAAAAAACTTTTTTTGTTGGCCGGGGGCGGTGGTTCGTGCCTGTAATCTCACCACTTTGGGAGGCTGAGGTGGGTGGATCACTTGAGCCAAGGAGTTCAAGACCAGCCTAAGTAACACAGAAAACTGCACCTCTACCCAAAATACAAAAATTAGCCAGTCTCACAACCTGGTCTCAAAATAAATAAATACAAAGATTAAATTTTAAAATAAAATAAACAAACCCTTTTTATGTAAACATTTTAAACCTACACAAAAGTAGACAGAACAATAAACCTTCATATACCCATCATCAGATTTAACAATTATCAAGATGTCGCCACGTTATCACTTTCTCGCTCTGTGACTTTTTTTTTAATCCTAGAAATTATTTCAATTGCCCAGGCATGGTGGCTCACGCTTGTAACCCTAGCACTTTGAGAGGCTGGTCAACATAGCAAGACCCATGGTTAATAAATAAATAAATACTTTTTTTTAAATTTCAATTCACCCATATATATTTCAGTATGTGTCTCTTAAAAATGTGCATATGTTCTTGTTTGACCATAATGTCAATTTCACACCTAACAGGATGAACAGTACTTCCTATTTTCACCTAATACCCAAACTATAATCAAATATCTCTGATTATTAAAGTGCAGCCTATTTAATTCTACTGTAGTTGACTATTTTCTATGATACCCACTTAAAACAATAAAATTAGAGAATACTAAGATGGAAAAAACTTTAGAGAATTTTTTTCTTTGTAAAACGTCTTTTAAAAAGAATATTTCTGGCTGGGCATGGTAGCTCACGCCTGTAATCCCAGCACTTTGGGAGGCCAAGGCGGGTGGATCACTTGAGATCAGGAGTTTGAGACCAGCCTGGCCAACATGGTGAAACCCCGTCTCTACTAAAAATACAAAAATTAGCCAGGCATGGTGGCCAGCGCCTGTAATCCCAGTTATTTGGGAGGCTGAGACTGGAGAATCACTAGAGCCCAGGAGGCAGAGGTTGCAGTGAGCGGAGATCGCACCATTGCACTCCAGGCTGGATGACACAGCAAGACGCTGTCTAAAAAAAAAAAAAAAAAATTCCTTTTAGACATAAACAAGTTTAGAAGTATTTGGATGGGGGAGGTGGTGTCCTTTATTATCTATGGATTCGATATTATCTGTAACATGAGTTTCCATTTTGGATACTGTGACATCATGCTAGTTGTCAGAAAATGTAATTAATCAGATAAATCTTAGTTGTAAGTACAGCTCCCTGCCATATGTCAATAGTTATCTGTTCCATTCTCTGTGTAGTCAGCGAAAAGTGTTAGGGAAATGTGTGGTGTTTCCTGACACTGCCTTGGAAATACCTGTTCTGTTATTATCCCAAAATGGGTATAGAAAATGTGGTAAAATGGGGCTGGGCACGGTGGCTCACGCCTGTAATCCTACCACTTTGGGAGGCCAAGGCAGGCCTTGAGGTTAGGAGTTCGAGACCAGCCTGTCCAACATGATGAAACCCCATCTCTACTAAAAATACAAAAAAATTAGCTGGGTGTGGTGATGGGCACCTGTAATCCCAGCTACTCAGGACACTGAGGCAGGAGAATTGCTTGAACCCAGAAAGCAGAGATCGTGCCACTGCACTCCAGCCTGGGTGACAGAGCAAGACTCCATCTCAAAAAACATAAATAAATAAAAATATAGTAAAATGTTCTCAGCACCTTTAAAATATTCTTAGCTCTGTTAATTTCCAGAGTCAGAAATAATAATAATGTACATATTTATATAGCACTCTTAAGCCTTTTATCCACATTTACTCGTTTAGTTTGTTTAAAAAGCCATTAAGAATGTACTTACATGATGCAAAAACAACAGGATAAAAACAAACAAATGAAATCATAAGCTAGCTGACCAAATGTTTAGGTAGTAGGAAATGGTTTTTTAAACTTAATTCTTTCAGCAAGTAATTTTTTCTGACTTGGATAGATAGATAGATACTGTTATATATGTCCTGTCATTTCTACAATGATAAACCTTGATATTTATAAAGTAAATAATTTTATTAGTATATGCTCAAGACATGCACATAATGTACGTGTACTTTATACTCTTTCAATTATACTTTGATTTAGAAGATATAACAAAATACAAATAGTAAATTTAGGGCAAAATTGAACTGTACTACCACTTAAAATGTGATGCAAAGACTATGGATTTTAATTGATTGATTTTATTTTATTTTTTATTTTTTTGAGAAGGAGTGTCACTCTGTCGCCCAGGCTGGAGTGCAGTGGTGCGATCGCACTCACTGCAACCTCCGCCTCCCACCTTCAAGCAATTCTCCTGCCTCAGCCTCCCAAGTAGCTGGGATTACAGGTGCCCGCCACCACACACAGCCAAATTTTTGTATTTTTAGTAGAGACAGGGCTCACTATGTTGGCCAGGCTGGTTTCCAACTCCTGAGCTCAAGTGATCCGCCTACCTCAGCCTCTCAAAATGCTGGGATTACAGGTGCGAGCCACTGTGCCTGGCTTTTTTTTTTTTTTTTTCTTTCTTTCTTAACCTTTCTGGAGGTGGCAGGGAGGAGGTCTGTCTGTCTCTCTCTGTCTCTTGTTCCTACCATCTCTTCTTTTGCCTGTTTCCTCCCTACTTCTCCCTAGGCCACTTCACAGCTGCATCACTTATTTGTTTGTTTATTTATTTATTTTTCGAGACGGAGTCTCACTCTTTCTCCCGGGCTGTAGTGGCACAATCTCGGTTCACTGCAACCTCCGCCTTCCGGTCTCCTGCCTCCTCAGCCTTTGGAGTAGCTGGGGTTACTGGTGCCCACCACCACGCCCAGCTAATTTTTGTATTTTTAGCAGAGAGGAGGTTTCTTTATTTTTCTTTTCTTTTCTTTTTAGACGGAGTCTCGCTCTGTGACCCAGGCTGGAGTGCGGTGGCGCGATCTCGGCTCACTGCAAGCTCCGCCTCCCGGGTTCACGCCATTCTCCTGCCTCAGCCTCCCGAGTAGCTGGGACTACAGGCACCCGCCACCACGCCCGGCTAATTTTTTTGTATTTTTAGTAGAGACAGGGTTTCACCGTGTTAGCCAGGATGGTCTCAATGCCTGACCTCGTGATCCGCCCGCCTTGGCCTCCCAAAGTGCTGGGATTACAGGCGTGAGCCACTGCGCCTAGCCCTGCTTATTTATTTTTAGAGATGGAGTCTCACTCTGTCACCCAGGCTAGAGTGCAGTGGCGTCATCTTAGCTCACTGTAGCCTCAACCTCCTGGGCTCAAGTGATCCTCCCACCTCAGCCTCCCGAGTAGCTGGGACTACAGATGTGTGTCACCAAATAGTTTGTAAGGATGGGGTTTCACTTTGTTGCCCAGGCTGGCCTTGAAATTCTGGCTTTAAGTGATCCTCCTATCACCTGAGGTCAGAAGTTCAAGACCAGCCCGGTTAACATGGTAAAACCCTGTCTCTACTAAAAATACAAAAATTAGCCAGGCGTGGTGGTGGCCACCTGTAGTCCCAGCTACTCGGGAGGCTGAGACAGGAGAATTGCTTGAACCTGGGAGGCAAAGGTTGCAGTGAGCTGAGATCGTGCCACTGCACTCCAGCCTGGGCAACAGAGTGAGACTCCGTCTCAAAAAAAAAAAAAAGAAAAAAGTGATCCTCCTGCCTCAGCCTCCCAAAGTGCTGGGATTACAGGCATGAGCCACTGCACTTGGCCAGCAAACATGTTATTTTATGATGTTTTATTTAGACTCATTTGTAAAGTTGCAAGTACAGTAAACAACTCGATAAATGTATAGAGTAGATTGTGTTGAAGATAAGGACAATTCCAAAAATAGTTATCCGCCTCTCTCTGTTTTTGTTCTCCCAGTAACAAAGCTCACTGTCTTTAATTATAGTTTGAGACACTGTGTTGAAATATTTAATCCCTGGGTAATGACTGGATTTTAGTTTCCTAATTGGCATCTGTGTGTTTAGCATCTCTGCCAAAGCCCAATTCCGAGAATGAGCATATAATACAAGATGTGGACTACACGTAAAACACTCTGATACCTGCCACCTAAGCTCTGGGGAAATACTGTCATAACAAACAAGGGAAGGATAAATATCATATACCTTATTATTCCACATATATGTATATTTTTAATGATCAGATTCCCCATGATTAACACATACTTTTTTTCCTTCTTTCTTTTTCCTGTGAGACAGGGTCTCACTTAGTCACCCAGGCTGGAGTACAATGGGATGGTCACAGCTCACTGCAGCCTTGGCCTCGCAGATTGAAGAGATTCTCCTGCCTCAGCCCCCCAGTAGCTGAGACTACAGGCACATGACACTACACCCGGCTAATTTTTTGTATTTTGTGTAGAGATGGGGTTTTGCCCTGTTGTCTAGGCTGGTCTCAAACTCCTGAGTTCAAGTGATCCTCCCAACTCGGCATCCCAAAGTGCTGGGATTACAGGCATGAGACACCACTGCTGGCCGACACATATTTTTTAATGCCTGCCAACAACAGGCTAGGGTTTACAAGTCAAACCAAAATTCCATGTGTGAACAGCACATAGCGAAGTGTAATTATGGCCCCAAAGAAGCCTTTGGCCTTGTGAACATGTCTTGCTCATTTCTGAATGGTATTTCATGTACCTGGGAGTAGCTCCCAGAAGAAAATGCTCCACCCACAACTGGGTGGCTTCCTTAAAACCTTGCAAAACCAGCTTGAAAGAACTAAAATAATAATTTAGGTAGAAAAGTCATTGGCTTGAACTCCATCCACCAAAACTGCTTTGTGTTTTCTTAGCTGGAGAATCCAGAGAAGTGTCATTTTTCCTATTATTGTTGGCTTTGCATTGTTTGAAACAAGATGCCACTCATTATTTGCAACACATCTCTTTGGTGAGTCCATGACACACTGTGGGCGTGGGACCTACACACTCACATTCCCTGAATAATGTATGTTTCCTTTGATAGTGTTTATCCAGCCTAATGTTACACATGGGCTAAGGTGGAACGCTGTTCTACCTATTGAGAGCAGTCTAAGGTGAGAGAACAAATCACAGATCAATAACAGGCTCTGTAGGACAGCGGACAGTGTTGCTCTTTCAGATGTGGAGAGGGAGAAGCATCCTCGTGGTTTACTTAACAGGATCAAAGCAAAGCCAGCTCTCACCGCAGCAGCCTTCTACCAGTCACTAAATGATGGCAGGGCCAGCAGACTCTGTTGACTCCTGTGGTTGCCCGAATCTGATCTTCACCTCATATCTACCTTTCCCAGGCACAACCCAGAGTTCGAACCTTTGCCCTCTCCAAATTCAGATGAAGGGATCGGGTGTGGTGGCTCACACCCATAATCCTAGCACTTTGGAAGGCCAAGGCAGGCGGATCACTTGAGGTCAGGAGTTCGAGACCAGCCTGGCCAACATGGCAAAACCCCGTCCGTGCTAAAAATACAAAAATTAGCTGGGCATAGTGGTGCGTGCCTGTAATCCCAGCTACTTGGGAGGCTGAGGCACAAGAATCACTTGAACATGGGAGGCAGAGGTTGCAGTGAGCTGAGATCAGGCCACTGCACCCCAGCCTGGGCAACAGAGCAAGACTCTGTCTCAAAAAAAAAAAAAAAAAAAAAAATCAGATGAAGGAATCCAATCATGTCCCAGACAAAATGCTCAGTCCTTTCACTAAACTCTCCCTATGAGATGGGAATTTTCTCCTTGTGTCATAGAAGTGGAAACTAAAGCTCAGAAAGCTCATGTGACACAGCAGGTCAGAGGCGGTGCCAGGAGAGAAACCCAGGTCTGGGTGACTCCAAAGGTCACGTTCTCTTCACTTCCTCATTTTCTACCAAAAAAAAAAAAAAAAAAAAAAGTACCAGTTTTACACATAAACAAATACTGTTGTCCGTCCATACTTCGGTATTAGCAGGTTCTGAGTTTCACTCTAATGGAGCTCATTGGGCCTGACTGGGTCTAGCTAGAGGTGACAAGTATGTTAACGATATGAGGCCAGAGAGTTCTCCGCCCCTTAAGAAGCAATAACTTTCTTCCTGGCCAAAGATGATTAGTTGACTGTGTTCTTTGGACCCTTTGTCACAGCAAGGTATAATTCTCAATCTAGACTAGACAGATTGGCTGGCGCTATCACTTGGAAAGAAAGGAGTTTACTCCTCTTTGATGCCCTCCTTTGTATCTGGAAGCAATCAGTCTAAAATTTATTTAGCCATATCTTCTGTAACAAACCAAAGAGGGGAAAGTGTCTCAGAGAAGGCCGCGGGCATTTGCTCACCCTTATTAATTCCATGTAACAACTCAGAGGCACTTTGAGCCTCTTAATCCAAAGCTTCACATCTTCAGATGCCAAGCCTCCAGCAGCAGGGCCACATGGCTCAAACCGACAGGAAGCAGACCGGAAGTAGGCTGGAAGCCAACCTGAGCACAGCACCATGTCTCCAGGACCAGGGGGCACAGAAACTTGAGGCCACCTGTTCATCCACTGTATTTTTACCTATTTTTAAAATGTTCAACCCTCAAGGGTGGTGTTAGATGTTTATGATGCCACCAGGTAAGCCCACAGGTGCCAAAACATTGTGTGCTTCTGCCTTGATATTCTCTGATGGGTATTGCTGGCCCCAGCTTCCCTCTGGTACTTGGGGGAAAGTGGAAGAAGAAGAAAGATGAGCTGGTTGTTCTTGCTGCTGTTTCTCCACAACGAGACAGAGTGAAAACCCTCTTTGGTTCCCTTCTGAATCCACCACCTGAGGACCAAGATATTCTCGGCTTGAATGAAATCAAAGTGGTTTAAATTAAAACTAATTATATCTGCTTTTAGAAACTGTAGGAATAGGCCAGGTGCAGTGGCTCACGCCTGTAATCCCAGCACTTTGGGAGGCCGAGATGGGCAGATCACCTGAGCTCAAGAGTTCAAGTCCAGTCTGGGCAACATGGTGAAACCCCATCTCTACTAAAAATACAAAAATTAGCCAGGCGTAGTGGCACGTGCCCACAGTCCCAGCTACTCAGGAGGCTGAGTCAAGAAAATCGCTCAAACCCAAGAGGCAGAGGTTGCAGTGAACTGAGATAGCGCCACTGCACTCCAGCCTGGGCGACAGAGGAAGACTCTGTCTCAACAACAGCAAAAAAAACAATAGGAACACAACCAATGGTTTTGAAAATACACCTTATCTATTAAAAGCATAAAAACATGAATGAGAAAGAAATACACTGAAATTCTTGTTGCTAGTTCCTCTGAAGAGGGAGAGAGAACAGAAGTGGAGGAGAAGGGAAACACTGTTCAAGTGGATTTTAGCCACATCTGTTTTATGTTTGATTTCTTTTAAATGTAAAATGAAATTTGAAATAGATATGGCAGAAAGTTAACATGTGTTAATATTGTTAATTCTGGGTTATGACTACATAGGTGCTTGATATGTTGTTCTCTGTATTTTGTTAAACTGAATGTTCTCACAATAAAAATATATTTACAAATATTTTGTTACCACTATGACTGAACGCTAAAAACAATGAGGTACATGGACTGTGAGAATGTGTAGGAGTCCTGAGGTTGGGAAGTGTGGCCAGGGGCACTTCCCTAAGAAGAAACTGAGGAGGTGTCAGGAGGGCTTTGTATGCCCAGAGTGTATTAGGATTCTCCAGAGAGACAGAGAATCAATACGAGAAAGAGACAGATGGATGGATGGATAGATAGATGACAGAGATGAGAGATGATTTATTATAGACAGATAGATAGATAGATAGGAGATAAGATTTATTTTTTATTTTATTTTATTTTTTTGAGACAGTCTCACTCCATCACCCAGGCTGGAGTGTAGTGGCACGATCTCAGCTCACTGCAAATTCTGCCTCCCAGGTTCAAGCGATTCTCCTGCCTCAGCCTCCCGAGTAGCTGGGATTACAGGTGCCTGCCATTATGCAGGCTAATTCTTGTAGTTAGTAGAGACGGGGTTTCACCATGTTGGCCAGGTTGCTCTCAAACTCCTGACCACAGGTGATCCGCCCGCCTTGTCCTCCCAAAGTGCTGCGATTACAGGTGTGAGCCACTGCGCCCAGCTGAGAGAAGATTTGTTATAGGAATTGGCTCACATGATTATGGAGGCTGAGAAGTCTCACTATATGCTGTCTGCAAGCTAGAGAACCAGGGAATCTGACAGTGTAATTCTGAGTCCAAGGCAAGAGGCCTGAGAAACAGACTGGCTGCTGGTGCAAGTTCCAGGGTCCAAAGAACCAGAGAACCTGGAGTTCTGACATCCAAGGGCAGGAGAAGAGGGCGTCCCAGTTTCAGGAGTGAGAAAGCGAGAATTTGCCTGTCTTATACCTTTTGGTTCTATTCAGGCCGTCAAAGGATTGGATGGTGCCCAGCCACATTGGGTGAGAGTGGATTTTGTTTACTCAGTCTACTGATTCAAATGCCCATCTCTTATGGAAATACCCTCACCAACATACCCAGAAATAATGCTTCACCAGCTGAGTATCCCTTAATCCAGTCAAGTTGATACCTAAAATTAACCATCACACAGGGATTGCCCTGTTACTGAGTGACACAGCTGGGAAACTATTTTGGAAGTTGAGATGGCAGGGACTTGGACTGGAGTAGTCATAGTGGTGGATACAGAGAGAAATTGATGAGTTTAACAGAAATTGAGGAAGTAGGCCTGGTGCAGTGGCTCACGCCTGTAATCCCGGCACTTTGGGAAGCCGAGACGGATGGTTCATCTGAGATCAGGAGTTTGAGACCAGCCTGGCCAATACGAAGAAACCACATCTCTATTAAAAATGCAAAAAAAAAAAAAGAAAAAAGAAAAAAATTGGCTGGGCATGGTGGTGCATGCCTGTAATCCCAGCTACCTGGGAGGCTGAGGCACGAGAATGGCTTAAACCCAGGAGGAGGAAGTTGCAGGGAGCCAAGATCATGCCACTGCACTCCAGCCTGGGTGACAGAGCAAAACTCCATCTAAAAAAAAACAAACAACAACAACAAAAACAAAACAAAACAACCCATAGAATGCTCAAAGAAGCCTGGGTCTGGCAGGGAGAATCATGAGTTTGTTTTGGACTTACTGATTTTGAGATATCTTAGAGACATTCAAGGAAAAACAGGGTACAATTAACAAGATAGTGGCAATAGGTGCTGGACAGCCCAAAACTGCTGGTCACTTCTACTTTAATCGCTGGAGGGCTGAAGTCTGGCTGCCTCTTCCGTGCCCTGCCTCTGTGACATGTCCAAATTGCCACATTCAGGTTTAGGATGCAAAAAATCTGCTTTATAACAGTGTGAGGAATCTTAGGATATTACCTATCTATAGCTGGGAAATTTAACTAAAATTCCCAGTTTAGTCACATTTGACTAACTTGTTGAAGATGGTGTCTGATTCTTCATTTTCCTCCCCAGGCCTGCTAGACTCTTTCTCTCATTTCTAGTCTTTGCTGATTTCAGGTTTCTTTTAGTTGGATGCCATGTATAAATAACCCTAAACTCAGCTTTTAAGTGCTTTTTTTCTCTGCTACCCAAAATTCATATAGATTCCTATTAGGTTAGGTTGTCCCAGAATCACACCTTAAGGCAGGATTTGAGTGTGACTAGTTTTGTTGTGTATATTTTGTTTTGTTTCATTTTTTAAAATTGTGGTAAAATACATATAACATACAATTTACTATCTTAATAAGTTTTTTTTTTTTTTTTTTTTTTTGAGATGGAGTTTCGCTCTGTCACCCAGGCTGGAGTGCAGTAGCACGATCTCAGCTCACTGCAACCTCTGCCTCCCGTGTTCAAGCGATTCTCCTGCCTCAGCCTCCTGAGTAGCTGAGATTACAGGCGTGTGCCACCACGCCACGCTAATTTTTGTATTTTTAGTACAGACGGGGTTTCACCATGTTGGTCAGGCTGGTCTCAAACTCCTGACCTGGTGATCCGCCCGCCTTGGCCTCCCAAAGTGCTGGGATTACAGGCGTGAGCCATCGTGCCCAGCCCCATCTTAATAAGTGTTAGTGTCCAATTCAGTGGTATTAAACACATTCACAATGTTGTGTAGTCATCACCATCATCCATCTCTATAACACTTTTCATCCTGTAAAACTGAACCATATACCTTAAACCAAATAACTCCCCATTCCCTCCTTCCCCTACCCCCTAGCAATCACTCTACTTTCTGTTTCTAGATTCAACTAGTTTCTTTAAGAGGTGATTGCAGGAAGACTAGAGTGGGGAAGTAAGGCAGGAAAGGGAAGGAAGCCAAGAAAAGGAACATTATTAAGCAAGTTGCTGCTGTGTAACTGCAACTGGGGTTCAGTCCTACTGGGGACCCTGAGAGACAGTGCAGAACATGCCTCTGAGCTTTCCTACCCAAGAGGTGAGGAAGATGGGGAGCCTCCAGTTTCCATCCATCATCGGCTGAGGCCTGCTCATAGGGTCAGTAACCCTCCAGCATGTCTGTGTCTCAGGTGGAAGGAAAACTGTCAGGTGAAGAATCCCAGGTGCTTGCAGTAGGACAGCCACTGGAATGTACTGGAATGCTGAGTGACAAGGGGATATGGATCCCAAAAGAATTTCTGAGCTCCCTTTAAGGAACAGACTCTAAAGTGGTCCCCATGATCTCCACCTCCTAGTAACTCACACCTTTGCATAATCATATAATTCCCTCCCTTTGAGTGTGGGTGGGTCCAGTGACTGCTTCTTTTTTTTCTTATTTTGTTTTTTTCTTTATTTTTCTTTTTTTATGAGATGGGGTCTCACTGTGTTGCCTTGGCTAGAGTGCAGTTGCTATTCACAGATGCAATTATAGCCCACTACAGCCTCTAACTCCTGGGCTCAAGCAATCCTTTTGCCTCAGCCTCCCAATCTAAGACTACTTCTAACCAACAGAATATGGCAAAGGTGATGGGCTGTTAGTCTGTGATTAGATTACATTATATACAATTCCACCCCACTAGCTCTGTTCCTCCCTTAGTGGCTTTGAGGAAGCAAGCTGCTATTTTGTAAGAGGACCTATCAAGAGGTCCACATGGCAAGGAACTGTGAGCAGCCTCATAGAGCTAAGGGCAGCCAACAGTCAGCAAAAAGCCAGGCCCTTGGTCTTACAGCAACAAGGAACCAAATTCTGCCAACAACCCGAATGAGTTTGGCAGCAGATCTGTCACTAGTCAGGCCTCCAGATGGAGCTGAGCCATGGCCGACACCATGATGACAGCCTTGCAGCCTGCACTATGCCCAGGCCCCTGACTCACAGGGTGTGCGATAATAAAAGGAAGTTGTTTTAAAGTAGTACGTTTGTCATAATATGCTATGCAGCATAGGAAACAAATATGCTCCCTTATCCTATAAGCCTCCAATCTGAGCAAGATGGCCTCAGCTCTTCTGCTTTTTCCTCTGATAACCTTTACTCCATGTCCGCTGATGAGCAATTCTTTTTTATCTTTTTTTTTTATTTATTTATTTTAGTTTTTTAAGACAGGGTCTCCATCTGTTGCCCAGGCTGGAGTGCAGTGGCATGATCACAGCTCACTGCAGCCTCAACCTTGGCTCAAGTGATCGTCCTACCACAGCTTCCTGAGTAGCTGGAACCAGAGGTGTGTGCCACCACACCCAGATTTTTATAGGTTTTTTTTTTTTTGTAGAGGCGGGGTCTCACTATGTTCCCCAGGCTGGTTATGAACTCCTGGCTTCAAATGATCCACCTTGGCCTCCCAAAGTGTTGGGATTACAGGTGTAAACCACCACGCCCGGCAGCAATTCTTATGGTTTAAATAAATGTAATGCTTTTTTCTCTTATTAGGAAAGTAAGACATATTCATTGTAAAGCATATAATATATATAAGCAAAAAAAGAAAAAAAAACCAATGCTGTTCATCTAACTTTTTCTTAGGTAAGTTCAGACTTTCTTCTGGAGAGTTCTCTTGTCTTTGAGTTCTATAATTTATTCTCTTTCATCCCTACTATGAAAGAACTTTAACCCAAATATAAATGTATCATTAGAAAAGATTGTATTTATATGGATTGTTCTTGACCTTTTCCAAAGAGGTGTACACTGAAAATGCCCATATAATTGAGAAGGGCATTATTCCCAGAGGGAAAATTTCCGTGGACATAGTAAAGCCATTATCCAGCTTTGTTCAGAGGGATTCTCATTCTACCTGAGGAGGAAAGAGGTGCCAAGTGTTTGGGACCATTGAGTCCAAACGTCTTTTGAGTAAATAAAGGGCTTTTGCATTTAGCATGTAGGTGCTGAATTCAGCAAAGGAGGCACAGCAGAGACAGAGGAGCTCTCTGTGTCTTCCTTCACCTTTTTACTTCCCTCTTTGCATGCAAAAGAAGAATCTCCTGCTGGCTCTAAGACTCCCAGGGAATAGCCCCAAGGTTTTTCCCTCTTCCTTTTTCACTTTCCTTCTTTCTGCTGCTCACAGAGCAGTTCCAGTTCTACCAATTCTACCATGACGTAGTCTCCATGAGGCCTCTTGCCAATAGGAAAAACTCCTCCCCTTCCTACTGCACTTGTGCTCCTTTCTGGGGCGTCACTGGGTGTTTTCAGTTCACCCGAGTGTTCATTTAACAAACACCAGGTAGGTTACAGGAAACAAATATGCTCCCTTATCCTATAAGCCTCCAATCTGAGCAAGATGGCCTCAGCTCTTCTGCTTTTTCCTCTGATAACCTTTACTCCATGTCCGCTGATGAGCAATTCTTTTTTATCTTTTTTTTTTATTTATTTATTTTAGTTTTTTAAGACAGGGTCTCCATCTGTTGCCCAGGCTGGAGTGCAGTGGCATGATCACAGCTCACTGCAGCCTCAACCTTGGCTCAAGTGATGCAGTGGCTCATGCCTGTAATCCCAGCACTTTGGGAGGCGGAGGCGGGTGGATCATGAGGTCAGGAGTTCAAGACTAGTCTGGCCAACATGGTGAAACCCCGTGTCTACTAAAAATACAAAATTTATCTGGGTGTGGTGGCTCAGTTTTTTTGAGACGGAGTTTCACTATTGTTGCCCAGGCTGGAGTGCAGTGGCACGATCTCGGCTCACTGCAACCTCTGCCTCTCGGGTTCAAGTGATTCTCTTGCCTCAGCCTCCCAAGTAGCTAAGATTACAGGCATGTGCCACTGAGCCCGGCTAATTTTTGTATTTTTAGTAGAGACAGGTTTCACCATGTTGGCCAGGCTGGTCTCGAACTCCTGACCTCAAGTGATCCACCCACCTCGGCCTCCCAAAGTGCTGGGAATATAGGTGTGAGCCACTGCGCCAGGCCGATTTACATGCAATTATAAAAGACAGTACAATCCTGTCTCTACAAAAAAGAAAATAATTAGCCAAGCATGGTGGTACATGCCTGTAGCCCTAGCTACTTGGGAGGCTGAGATGGGAAGATCACTTGAGCCTGGGAGTTTGAGGCTTCAGTGGGCTGTGATCACACCACTGCACTCCAGTTTGGGTGACAGAGCAAGACCCTATCTCAAAAAAAAAAAGGGGGAGATAATACAGAATCACAATGTGTTACAATTTCACACTTACTAGGATGGCTATAATTAAAAAAAAAAAAACAACAGACAATAACAAATGTTGGTAAGGATGTGGAGAAATCAGACCCTTCAGACATTGCTTATGGAAATGCAAAACAGTGCCACCCCTTTGAAAAACAGCTTGGTGATTCCTTAGAAAGTTAAACATAGAGGGCTGGGTACGATGGCTCACACCTGTAATCCCAGCACTTTGGGAGGCCAAAGCAGGCGGATCACGAGGTCAGGAGTTCGAGACCAGCCTGACCAACGTGGTGAAACCCCGTCTCTACTAAAAATACAAACATTAGCCGGGCGTGGTGGCACGCGCCTGTAATCCCAGCTACTCAGGCCTCAGGCTGAGGCAGGAAAATCGCTTGAACCCGGGAGGCAGAGGTTGTAGTGAGCCAAGATCATGCCACTGCACTCCAGCCTGGGCGACAGGTGAGACTCCATCTCAAAAAAAAAAAAAAAAAAGAAAAAGTAAGTTAAACATACAGTTACTATATGACTCCACAATTCCACTCCTAGGTATGAATACCTAAGAGAATTAAAAACACATGTTCACACAAAAACTAGTACATGAATGTCCACAGCAGCATTATTCATAGTAGCCAAGAAGTAGAAACAACCCAAATGTCCATCAACTTATGAATATGATAAATAAAATGCCGAAATAGATCCATACAATGAAGTATTATTTGGCTGTAAAAAGAAATGAAGTACAGATGCATTTTATAAAATATTAATAGATGGATTTTGAAAACCTTGTGCTAAGTGAGAGAAGCCAGACATAAGGCCACATACTGTATGATTCCATTAATATGAAATATCTAGAGTAGGCAAATCCAGAGACAGAAAGTAGATTAGTGGCTGCCAGGAGCTGGGGGAGAGAGGAATGAGGAGTGACTAATAATGGATACAGGGTTTCTTTTGGGGGTGATGAAGAGGTTCTAAAATTAGATAGTGCTGAAGTCGCACAACTTTGTAAATATGTTAAAAACCACTAAATTTTACCCATTAAAAAGGTAAACATTACATGAATTTTATCTCAATAAAACTTATTGAAAAAAGAAATAATACAGAGAGATTCTGTGTACCCTTCGCCCATTTCCCCCCAATGGTAACATCTTATATAACTATTGTACAATAGCACAGCCAGGAAACTGACATTGATAGAACCCTTCACCATTACTCAGATGTCATCAATTTTATACACACTCATGTGTGTGTATTTAGTTCTTTTTTTTTTTTTTTGAGATGGGGTCTCACTCTGCTGCCCATGCTGGAGTGCAGTGGCACGATCTCGGCTCACTGCAAACTCCACCTCCCGGATTCAAGCGATTCTCCAGCCTCAGCCTCCCGAGTAGCTGGGATTACAGGCATGTGCCACCACACTTAGTAGAGATGGGGTTTCACCATGTTGGCCAGGCTGGTCTTGAACTTCTGACCTCAAGTGATATGCCTGCCTCAGCCTCTCAAAGTGCTGGGATTAAAAGCATGAGCTACCACACCCAGCCACTCATGTGTGTGTATTTAGTTCTAAGCAATTTTACATGTATGGATTCACGTGACCACCACTAAACTCAAGATGAAGAACAGTTCCACCACACAGACCCCTTATGCTACCTTTTTATGGCCACAGTCACTCTTCCCTTCTACCTGACCCCTGATCTGTTTTCTATCTCTATACATTTATTGTTTCAAGAATATTATCTAAAACGAATCACACAGTATGTAACCTTTCGAGATTGGCTTTTTTCACTCGGCAAAATTCTCTGGAGATCCATCCAGATGGTCATGTGTATCAATAATTCCTTCCCTTTTATTGCTGAGTAGTATTCCATGGTATGAATGTACCATAGCTTATTGAACCTTCCACCATTAAAGGACATTTGAGTTGTTTCCAGTTTGGGGCAATTAGGAATAAAGCTACTGTGAACAGTTATGACCAGGAACATAATAACTTTCATTTCTCCGGGTAGATGCCCAGGTGTGTAATTGCTGCATCATATGGCAAGTGCATATTTAATATTGTAAGAAGCAGTCATACTCTTCTAGAGTGGCCATACCATTTTATATTCCTACCGGCAATATATGAGTGATCAAAGTTCTCTCTATCCTCACCAGCATTTAATGGTGTCATTATTTTTTATTTCAGTCATTCGGATCATACATATACTTTTTACAAGTTAGACAAACATGCACCATACTCTTGACAGAGGTGGTTTCTAGTGTATGTATGGGTTAATTCAATGGAAGACTTCTCCTTTATATATTATATACTTTTGTATTGTAGTGTTGTTTTTTTTTTTTTTAAGACGGAGTCTCGCTCTATCGCCCAGGCTGGAGTGCAGTGGCGCGATCTAGGCTCACTGCAAGCTCCACCTCCTGGGTTCATGCCATTCTCCTGCCTCAGCCTCCCGAGTAGCTGGGACTACAGGCACTGCCACCACGCCCGGCTAATTTTTTGTATTTTTAGTAGAGACGGGGTTTCACCGTGTTAGCCAGGATGGTCTCAATCTCCTGACCTCGTGATCCGCCCACCTCGGCCTCCCAAAGTGCTGGGATTACAGGTGTGAGCCACTGTGCCTTTTTTCTTTTTTTTTTTTTTTGCAACAGGGTTTTGCTCTGTCGCCCAGGGTGGAGTGCAGTGGTGCAATTCGGCTCACTGCAACCTCCGCCTCCCAGGTTCAAGCGATTCTCCTGCCTCAACTCCCGAGTAGCTGGGATTACAGGCGTCTGCCACCATGCCCGGCTAATATTTTGTATTTTTAGTAGAGACCGGGTTTCACCATGTTGGCCAGGCTGGTTTCGAACTCCTAACCTCCGGTGATCCGCCTGCCTAGGCCTCCCAAAGTGCTGGGGGCGTGAGCCACCACGACCGGCCTGTAGTGTTCAAATTTTACATAATTTAATGTTGTATTTGTAATCTAAAATGCAATAAGGATTTTAAAAAGTTGGCCAGGCACAGTGGCTCACGCCTGTAATCCCAGCACTTTGGGAGGCTGAGGCAGGCGGATCACCTGAGGTCAGGAGTTCGAGACCAGTCTGGCCAACATGGTGAAATCCTGTCTCTACTAAAAGTACAAAAATTAGCCAGGCGTGGTGGTGCACTCCCGTAATCCCAGCTACTCGGGAGTTTGAAGCAGGAGAATTGCTTGATCCTGGGAGGCGGAGGTTGCAGTGAGCTGAGATCGTGCCACGGCACTCCAGCCTGAGCGACAGAGCAAGACTCCGTCTCAATAAATAAATAAATAAATAAAAGTTAATAGGTAGTAAGGAAGTGGAGAAGATTACTAAAAACTATTCTATAGACGAATTGTCCCTGGAAGGAAGGGGAGAGGTGGGCCAGCAGAGGAGAGAAGACAGCATTCTAACAGAGAAGGGGAGGCTGAGCACACAGGACGGGGAAGCCATGCGCTGGCTATGGTCCGTGTACCCAAGACCCTCCCTTCTCCACAACTGCTCCGTGTTCCAGGAGACTCCATCAGGCAGCCTCCACTGCCCTCCAGCTTCCAGGAGCCTCTGTCTGCACCACGGATGGGCAGGAGAGAGAGCGGCAAGGCTTGTTGCTGTCAAATACAACTCTACTCCACCTCACTCCCAGGCCCCCACTCTCCACAGAGCCCACTTGTGCCAGGCCCCAGGGTCACCGTTTACCCCCCTTGTGGCTCCTTGCTGTTGCCTGTGCCCATGCACCCTGTCCTGTTCTGCTCACACCCTGTGGGTGGGCTCTTCATCGAACCCTGCTTAAACTCTGACAGTGCTCAGCAGCCCAAGTTTTGAGTGCACCAACTCTCTTCTGCCAGGACCCTGATGGGTGCATCTAATGAGGCAACCCCCAAAACAGTCAGGAGACACCTAGATCAAGAGCTAAAGCAAGGGCAGACCCAGCTCTCTGAGACAGGAGGAAGGCAGCAGAATGGTCTGACAAAGATGTCTGCAGGCAGGAGTGTCTGCAGAATTCATACCCAATTCCCTCAGTTTTCTTGGTGAACCAGGGGGTGGTGACTTGTGCTAAGCACCCAAACTAGAGACCAATCACTCCTTTTCACAACCATTTTATAAAGAATAGTCTTGTTCTTTTCTGATGAAGAAAGAGTTTTCTCTGCTCTTTTAGTTAGGCTGCTGAGCACTGCTGGGTTTTATTATCACGAAGCTAACGAGGGGTTAAGGATGTTGACTAGAGCCAGACGATCTAGTTTGAGTCCTCATTATTGCTATTTTGTGACCTTGGACAAGTCACTTAGTCTCCATGCCTCAGCTTTCTCATCTGTAAGATAGGAGTGATAATAATAGGATTTGTTTCATAGGTTTCAAGAGGATTAAAGGATTTCACACGTGTAAAACACTTAGAACAGTGCCCAGTCCACAATATGCACTCAGTAAACGTTAGCTATTACTGCTGAAGAGAGAGGCAGCAGGAGGGTAACTTGAGCAAGTGGAAGAGCCAGGGCAGGAAACAAACAGGACTTAAGCAAAGACAGGTGAAAAGTGCTGAGAGAAGACAGAGAGCTCAGATAGCCCAGCAGAGGTTGAAGCAATGCATTTCATTCATTCAAACACTGTCTGGAGTGCTCACTATGTGGCAGGAATTGCACTAGGGGCTAGAACCACAGCAGTGAATAAAACAGAGTTTCAATCCATGCAGACAGGGATATGAACAGTAGTGGGGTCCAGTCTTCTGGCTGCTGTTTCTCCAGGTACTCAGCAGCCCAGGGACGGGGTGGCTGGACTGCTCCCCGGGTAAGGACAAGATGCTGCTCCGGGCAAGGTGAGGGGTTACAATGAACAGGTATCCACTTGAGCTAGCTCAGGTCAGAAAGGGTGGTGCCAGCAGTGGGCATTACTAGGACACAGCAGGCAATCTTGGATTGCTGGATTCAAAGAGCAGGAAACAGGGCAAAAGGATGCGCCTTAGGGGACCACGGTGCAACAGAAAAGGAGGCTCCCCTCTGCTTTCTGTACTCCGGGGTCCTTCAGCTCCACCTCTCTCCACTCATCTCTCCTGAGCAGTGTCTTCTGCCTAGCTTTCTCTTAAAAGGCATCTCTCAGCCAGGCGCAGTGGCTCACACCTGTAATCCCAGCACTTTGGGAGGCCAAGGTGGGTGGATCATGAGATCAGGAGCTCAAGACCAGCCTGACCAACATGGTGAAACCCTGTCTCTACTAAAAATACAAAAATTAGCCTGTTGTGGTGGTGTGCGCCTGTAATCCCAGCTACTTGGGAGGCTGAAGCAGGAGAATTGCTTGAACCCAATAGGTGGAGGTTGCAGTGAGCCAAGATTGTGCCACTGCACTCCAGCCTGGGCGACAGAGTGAGACTCCGTCTAAAAAAAAAAAAAAGGCATCTCTCTGTCCCTCTTATCCACAGAATGATGGCAGATCTGAGTGAAAGTGTTCAAGGGAGGGCATCTAGGGCATAGTTTATCCAGTGGACTGACTGGTCTCAGAGCCAGATCCCCAACCCTGGTCCATCAGCAGTGGGCAGGGCATACACCTTAGCAAACTCATTACAAAATTAGTATTCCTATAAAATAAGTTGCATTTCCACTCTCATGTAACAGTATCAAAGTAGAAATGGACACTGGTTGATTTCACTGAGGGATTTTTTTGCTTCATCACAACTTCCTCTGTCCACATCCTGTATCCTTTGTCATCCTCTGCAGAGTCCCCAGTTTTCAGATTTGCACAAGTGATGATGTTTTACAAATGACTTGACTCTGTGGCCAGAGGAAGTTCTGATGGAACAAAATCTCAAGGTAGTGTTGTGCCCGTCTTTTTTTTTTTTTTTTTTTTTTTTTTTGAGACGGAGTCTCACTCTGTCACCCAGGCTGGAGTGCAATGGTGTCAAATTGGTTCACTGCAACCTCCACCTCCTGGGTTCAAGTGATTCTCCTGCCTCAGCCTCCCAAGTAGCTGGGATTACAGTCACATACCACCATGCCTGGCTATTTTTTGTATTTTTAGTAGAGATGGGTTTCACCATGTTGGCCAGGCTGGTCTCAAACTTCTGATCTCAAGTGATCCACCCGTCTTGGCCTCCCAAAGTGCTGGGATTACAAGCATGAGCCATCCACTGTGCCTGGCCATGTGCCGGTCTTGTCTCAGGAATGGCAGTCAAGTGTAGGTCAAGAGAGGAAGCATAATGTGAGTTACTTTAAGCCAGGATCAGTCTGTGCCAGAGATGGAGGGAAATCATTTTCCCCAAATGCCTGGCCTTACATGGGTGCCATTAACCGTCTCAAGTGTTGGGTGGGCCTTGGCAGCCTGAAGGCCAACAGCCCCATGTGAGGGGCTGAGCTCCCACTGACCTGCCCACCTTCTCCAGGAAGTTCTTCCTCTGGAACTAATCACGAAGAAGTATCTCCTACAAGAAAGGTGTATTCTTTTGCTGCCATAACAAAGGGCAACAGCCTGGATAGCTTAAACAACAGAAATGTATTGTCTTGCATTCTGGAGGCTAGAAGTCTGAAATCAAGGTGTCAGAAGGGCTGCTTGGTCTTCAGAGAGCTGTAAGGGAATCTGTCTGTGGCCTCTCTCTTTGGCTGGTAGGTAGCCATCTTCTCCCTGGGTCTCTTTGCACCATCTTTTCTCTATACATGTCTGTCAAATTTCTCCCTTGGATAAGAACACCAGTCTTTATACAATATTGTTTAGAAAAAAAAAAAAAGAATGCCAGTCATATTGGATTAGGGGCGCACCCTATTCCAGTATGACCTCATTGTAACTAATTACATCTGTAATGACCCTATTTCTTATTTTTTTTAAATAACTAATTACATCTGTAATGACCTATTTCCCCTTCCTTCCTTCCTTCCTTCCTTCCTTCCTTCCTTCCTTCCTTCCTCTTCCTTTTTTTTTTTGACAGAGTCTCACTCTGTCACCCAGGCTGGAGTGCTGTGGCAAAATCTTGGCTCACTGTAACCTCCACCTACTGGGTTCAGGCGATTCTCGTGCCTCAGCCTCCCAAGTAGCTGGGATTACAGGCACGCACCACCATGTCTGGCTAATTTTTGTATATTCTGCAAAGACGGTGTTTTGCTGTGTTGCTCAGGCCGGTCTCAACTCCTGAGCTCAAGCAATCCTCCTGCCTTGGCCTCCCAAAGTGCTGGAATTATAGGCATGAGCCACCGCACTTGTCCTGTAATGACCCTATTTCTAAATCAGGTCACATTCTGAAGTGCTATGGGTTAGAACTTTAACATGTGAATTTTGGGAGGATGAAATTCAACTCATATCATAGGGATTTGACTCTGATCTCTGATGGGATGAAGCCTGAGGGCCATCTAATTGTACACGAAGGAATGACGCTTAGGAAATATGTGGAAAAGATTGAAATAACTCAAGAACCCATCAGAATAAGTACTGTTGCTTTGTATTTCTGGCAGCATAGAAATCAGACTGTCTCTAAAACAGCTGTTCGTATGTTTATGTTTCTGCTTTGGTGTGCCACATGTGGCATGGTTGGGACATGGTTTGTTTGTCCCCACCAAAACTTGTGTTGAAATTTGATCCCCCATGTGGCGGTGCTGAGAAGTGGGCCTAGTGGGAGGTGTCTGGATCATGGGGGAGGATCCCTCATGAATGGCTTGGTGCAAGACTGGATTAGTTCCTGTGGGAAAGGATTAGTTCCAGGGAGAGTGGGTTGTTTCTAAAGCTGAGGCATCCCTCAGGTTCTCCCTCTTCACATGTGTTCACTTCCCTTTTGACCTTCCCTACCATGTTATGTTGCAGCATGGAAGCTCTCACCAGAAGCCAGGTCCATGCCCTTGAAATTCCCAGCCTGCAGAATTGTGAGCCAAATAAACCTCTTTTGTTTATAAATTACCCAGTCTCAAGTGTTCTGTTATGGCAACACAAAATATACCAAGATCACATGGTTTCAGAGAGTCTGGAGCAGTGATTTGCTTCTGAGGTTAATTTTATAATACAAACCTAAGTTGGAGGTGGTGGCTCACACCTATAATCCTAGCACTTTGGCAGGCTGAGGCAAAAGGATTGCTTGAGGCCAGGAGTTTGAGACCAGCATGGGCAACAAAACAAAACCCTGTCTTTACAAAAAAAAAAAAAATTTTTTTAAGTTAGCCGGACATGGTAGTGTGCATCTGTAGTCCTAGCTAATCAGGAGGCTGCGGTGGGAGGATTGCTTGAGTTCAGGAGTTCAAAGCTGCAGTGAGCTATGATCGTGCCACAGAACTCCAGTCTGAGCAACAGAGTGAGACCCTGTCTCTAAAAAATAAGAATTGTTTTCATTTTTTTATAGACTGTTTCTCGGTGTGGCTATAATAAAATTTTTTTAAAATTAGAAAAAAGAATACAAAACTATAATAAAGTATGAGAATTCTATTTTTCTTTATTCTTTTCGTTTTCATCATTTTATTATTCTCATACTTCCCTAGCATTAGTTACTAACACTAATCATCTAATGGTGCTAAAGTACAGTAGAGATGTTCTAAAAGCACGTGCAAATTGGCATTAGTTTGCCATATCTTTATTTTATTTCCAACGAGATATATACAACCTGTGAGAAACAAGACTTATTTACCAATTACCTACCTATTATATTTCACCAAATCAGTCAGGAAAGGAATTGAGAGGCCCCAAGTACAATTTTTTAAATCCTGAATTATGAAATTTGATTGCCTATGTCATTTAAATAAATTGGATAATCATGACACAGTAGGATACATCCATTTACTAACGACTTTACAATTTGTTGCTTTTTATTATTTTATCTTAATCTCACAACAAGTCTGAAAGGAGGGAATTCAAGTATTATTGCCATTTTACAGATGAGAAAGCTGAAATGTCTCAGCCAAGTTATTTCAGTTTCATAGATTGGGCCATTGCTACAGAGGGCTGATCTCAACAATTTTTCCTAATTTCATTTTCAAAGGATAGTCTTTGCTTCACTTAGACTTTGCAGGTACCTTCCCCTTGACCCTGTGTACCCACTATAACACCAACCTGAATTAATAATGAAAACCTTTTTGGAATGAATGCTACTAGCGGTAGTGATAGGGTAATAGAATTATGAGTGGATTGTTTTCTTGATCTATTCTCTATTTTCCAATGTGTCTTTCTCTCTGTTTTCTTAGAGGTGGGGTCTTGCTGTGTGTATCAGCAGTCAGGGATCTCCAGAGGGACAGAACTAATAGGATAGATGTATATATGAAAGGCAGTTTATTAAGGACAATTGATTCACACGATTACAAGCCAAAGTCCCACGATAGGCCATCCGCAAGCTGAAGAGCAAGGAAGCTAATTGGCTCAGTGCGAGTCACAAAACCTCAAAAGCAGGGAAGTCAACAGTGCAACCTTCAGTCTGTGGCCCAAGGCTGGAGACTTCCTGGTAAACCACTGGTATAACTCCAAGAGTCCAAAAGCCAAAGAACTTGGAGTCTGATGCTTAAGGGCCGGAAGCATCTAGCACAGAGGAAAGATGAAAGCCAGAAGATTCAGCAAGCCATCTTATCCCACCTTCTTCTGTCTGCTTTGTTCCAGCCATGCTGGCGGCCGATGGGATGGTGCCCACCCACATTGAGAGTGGGTCCTTCTCTCCCAGTCCACTGACTCAAATGTTAATCTCCTCTGGAAACACCCTCACAGACATACCCAGAAGCAATACTTTACCAGCTATCTAGGCATCTTTCAATCAAGTTGACACCAAATATTAACCATCACACTATATTACCTAGGCTGGTCTTGAACTTCTGCCCTCAAACGATCTGCCATCTCAGCATCCCAAAGTTTTGGGATTACAGGCATGCGACACTGCTCCCAGACAAAATCTTTCATTTTAAGTTATTTGGAGTTAGAGAGGCTGAGTTCAGAATATTCACCTCTGGAAGGGCTGACCTCCCTTCTACCTAAGCCTGGTCCCCAGCACCACCAACCCTTGCACATGTGTGTGCAAGGCAGGGGCAGCAGCACTCTGTGAGCCCCAGCTTTTCTCCAAGGCATGGCAGGTGTTTGAGGACCATGCCCCAGGGATGGACGCTTCACCTAACTGATACATTCCAGACTGGGCTTACTTTTTAAATTAAGTGGCCTCAGCAACCCAGCGGTGTAATTTCCCATGTGCTTCCATGAAGGAAGCTTGGGATTTCCTGTAAAGAGAACAATAAATAAGAATGGACTTCCCAGCTCTGACCATTCCCTCCCCACTCCCTAATCCATTTGGCCAGAATAGGGAGTAAGAGGTTAGAGAAAAAAGAGGGAAAAATGGAGAGGAAGAGAGAAAGGAAGAGCCTAGAAGGGGAGGAGTAGAATTAACAGATAAAAAAGAACTGGAGAGCTCATCCTCTTGCCTTCCCACTACCTAGGCTGGAGAAGAATCTTGCCTGGTACTCTCCAGAAATCTTCTCAAAGGCAAGAATGCAAAGGCTAGACCACCACATAGGCCAACAAGCATGTGCTTAGTGGATAAGGAAATAGCCTGTACTACTGCAAGTCTCTGCTAGGGAAAGATACAATTAGCAGAGCTGGCCGACTCTGAGAATTCTGCTTTCATGTTCAACAGTTAGGAATTTGCTCAGGCTGACTCTTGGCAAATATCAAATCCCAGGTATCAAAGAAATTTGCTCAACAAATTCCTAGGAAGCCTCCTGGGCAGGTGGCCATGAACACTTCCCTATTTGCAGATCTACCCAAAGGGGACCAAACTGCAGAGGTGGATTCAGGAAGAAAAAGCAACAGTCCTACTGTTCCCTTACTCAACAGAGAGACTTAAGCAAAATTGTCTAGTATGTGACATTTGTCTTCTTTCGTCTCTTTTCTGAATCTCCCTTTAAGTTTCAAGCTAAACTCAGCTCACCAGTAGTTACCAGCCCTCCCAAGACCTTCCTGGGCCACACCCCTGAGTCCCACTCCCTTCAGCAATTCCCAGAGCCTCTCCCCTTCCCCAGTCTGAGCCCTACTCCCTAAGGAACATGTGGTCCCACCTCACTCTCATTACCAGGTCCTAAGCACACCCATCAGAGTCCCCACTTCCCCCACCACCCCCCAACCCCACCAGCTTCCCCAGGAATTTCTGGAATACCATGCCGAGGATCCTTAGATTTTTATCTGTGAGCCTGATTTATCTGTGAACACTGAAAGAAAGGTGGTGGTTTTCTGTGTTCTTTAATTCCAGTATGTAATAAATTATGCCTGTTTTTTGTTGTTGTTGTTGTTTTTGAGACAGTCTCACTCAGTCGCCCAGGCTGGAATGCAGTGGTGCCATCTTGGCTCACTGCAACCTCTGCCTCCTGGCTTCAAGCAATTTTCCTGCCTCAGCCTCCTGAGCAGCTGGGATTGCAGGCGCACACCACGACGCCCAGCTAATTTTTGTATTTTTAGTAGAGACGTGGTTTCACCATATTGGTTAGGCTGGTCTCGAACTCCTGATCTCTGGTGATCCATCTACCTTGGCCTCCCAAAGTGCTGGGATTACAGGCGTGAGCCACTGTGCCCAGCCTATTATGTTTGTTTTAATGAATCCTTTAATAAATGAAGAAATGACCAAATGAATGAATGAATCTTCAAGACATTCACCAACATCTTTGGATTAAAACTTAATTTGGAGTTTATACAATAAGAGAGAGAGAGCAGAGAGAGACAGAGACAGTGTCCAGAAACTAGTAACAAGCCATTCTCCACTGCACCATCACCCCAGATGCACTGCTAAATGCAGGGACTAGGAGGAAGGCTCTTCTCCCAGGACAGGCTGAGTGAATGTCCTGGGAGAGGGGAAAAGTAGAAGAATGTGGTCATCTGAACACTAACAAAAAACTTCTAAATCATGGATAAGACATTGTAATGGCTTTGTACTGGTATTTGTTAGTTAGGACTGGCCAAACTTGCCTTTGTATAGAATGATGACACTACCAACAGAAAAGTTTCCTGGGCAGAACAACTGCTGAAAAGACTCACTGTTTGAGCCGCATGAGGGTGTATCAATTTTATTTGGTTCCCTGACAGCTTGTACCGGGGTTATGTATGGCACCATGGGTGGCCATAGTTCCTGCCAACATAATGTCTGGAGGGGTTCCCTCAAATAAACTTGAGTTACTCAAATCACTTTTGGTTTACAACCATCATTGCCAATTTATCTATGGATATGTGTATGTCTTGGATTTGGGGGAATAGTTTCAATTTCAAACCCTGTGTCCTATTGCTAGGCTTTAAGTCAGGCCAGGTGTCCTGGTATCTTTAGTTCTAAAAATTCTCCTCATAATGGCATACGGTTCTACTTGCACTTATGAGTTTTTTAATTATTAAAAATCTTTCCACTATAAAAATAATGTAATCACATTATTAAAAATGTTGGAAAAGTGGAAAGAAAAACAAATCACCCATAATATCACCATCCTGGTATATGGGTATATACTTGTATATAATTTTCCCAGCATAAAATAAATATACAATTCTATATCTCATTTTCTCCAACCCACATTACAATGTGTTTTTTTCTTTGTAGAGATGGGGTCTTGCCATGTTTCACAGGCTGGTTTGAACTCCTGGCCTCATGTGATCCTCCCACCTCGGCCTCCCAAAGTGCTGAGATTACAGCGGTGAGCCACCACACCTGGCCAACATCACAATTTTAAAAACATTTTAAAAAACATTTCTAGTAAAACTTATTAAGGATAGCATTTTAATGGCAGGATATTTCACTTGGGGGTTACTAAAATATATTAATCATATGTCTATTTGTTTATACTTTTGCACTATTAATAAATCTGCAACAAATACCATTAGACATACATTTTCTGGGCCGGGTGCGGTGGCTCACGCTTGTAATCCCAGCACTTTGGGAGGCCGAGGCGGGTGGATCACGAGGTCAGGAGATCGAGACCACGGTGAAACCCCGTCTCTACTAAAAATACAAAAAAATTAGCCGGGCGTGGTGGCGGGCGCCTGTAGTCCCAGCTACTCGGAGAGGCTGAGGCAGGAGAATGGCGTGAACCCGGGAGGCGGAGCTTGCAGTGAGCCGAGATTGCGCCACTGCACTCCAGCCTGGGCGACAGAGCAAGACTCCGTCTCAAAAAAAAAAAAAAAAAAAAAAAAAAAAAGACATACATTTTCTGTATTTTATTTTTCCTTGGTTTAGATTCTAGATGCTGAATTATAGGCTCAGAGTATGAATATGCTCATGATTCTTGATGCATTTGCAAATTGCTTTCAAAAGAGGTTTTATCAATTTATACAATCATCAACAATATCTGAGGGGTCTGTTCCATATAATCACCACCAACAAACTAAAGTGGTAAAGTTTTGAAATGATTTTCATGATAATTTCATTGAACAATGGCCCCCTACTTTAGTAGGTAAAGTACAGATACAAGATGAATAAAAAACAGATGCTATACTGAAGATGATAAACTGAAGATCGGTGTCATTTAAACCAGGTGAGTATTAAAAAATAAAAAAATCCTTAAATGATGCTCCAAACCACAATTTCCAATAATGTATCTAGGGACTGCTAGGAAACAAAGCAACGGCTGTCACATAAACTGGAATGTAGCAATCACAAACAGGGTAGCTTTCTCAGAAGAAAAGGCTTTGGCACATTTGAGTCTCAGGCTAAACTCCAAACAGCTCCAGGCATACTGCCTATTTGAAGGGCGCACTTTCTATGCAAATGCCACAGAAAGCACTGTTGCCCTATGTTGGTCTTGTCAGCTCTACTCATAGATGCTGTATGTGGGAATGATGCTATTATTTTCTAATATAGCAATAAATAGGAGCTGACACAAACCAAATAGCTATTTATTGAATAAGAGAAGAGGAAAACCACATTCAATGAGCACCTGCAAAGAACCAGGCCCCTTCACATTGGTCTTGTCCATTTCATAAGCCTGGGTCCAGTGTGCTGGCCCTTCAGCCTCACACTGCAGTTTGGAAAAACACATTCCAGGGGAGCAGAGGGACTGAGCTCTGGGATCCTACGGCTGGGGATCCCTGGGCTTCTGAGTTTCATCCTGGTCGCTGCATCTCTCTAGGAGCTATGGAATAGCAGTGCTTCTACACCTCAAATATGACAAAAAAGTATTTGTGAAGCACCACTAATAGGCTAACTGCTGATTCATGGCAAATGGGTGGTTATTCACCTTCCTTACTGGAGGACTCATATCTAGGTACTACTTTCTTTGAAAATTACTGCAGCTTTTAACATTATGCATTATAATCTTTGATATATATATATATATTTATCAATTTCAGCAACTTGTTGTGAGGTTATTTGTATATTTATATGACACTCTAGAAAAGTGGACCAATTCTTGATAGGTAAAAATATGATCAGGCTGGGCGTGGTGGCTCACGCCTGTAATCCCAGCACTTTGGGAGGCTGAGGTGGGTGGATCACGAGGTCAGGAGTTTGAGACCAGTCTGGCCAAGATGGTGAAACCCCGCCTCTACTAAAAATACAAAAATTAGCCAGGCACAGTGGCGGGTGCCTGTAATCCCAGCTACTCGGGAGGCTGAGGCAGGAGAATTACTTGAACAGAGGAGGTGGAGGTTGCAGTGAGCCAAGATCACACCACTGCACTCTAACCTGGGAGACAGAGCGAGACTGTCTCAAAAAAAAAAAAAAAAAATCAAATATGGCCATTTTTAAGATTTTAAAGGTAAATTTCTGACAACTGTCTGTGACTAATTTTAGTTGAATAAATGCTTGTGAATCATATGGACAGCAGAGCCTGGGCTACTGAGCAGATTCAGGGGTGGAGTCCCAGCCCTGCCACTTGCCAGCCTGGTCAGTTACCTAACCTTCCTTAGCCTATTTCCTCATCTGTAACTGGGGCAGAATAATAGACACATTATTATTATTGAGAAAGTGCATCTAACATTCAACACAAGGCCTGGCACACCATAAATGCTCAATAAATATTAGCTATGTTTTTTTCAACTATTTGATGGACTCTCTAATAATAATATTATTTATACATAATATATAACATATATAATGTAATAACACAAATTATACATATATTATTATACGTAATATAAATTTTTTTTGAGATGGAGTCTCACTCTGTCGCCCAGGATGGAGTGCAGTGGCTCACTGCAACCTCCACCTCCCAGGTTCAAGCAATTCTCCTGTCTCAGCCTCCCAAGTAGCTGAGACTACAGACGCACATCACCATACCCGGCTAATTTTTTGTACTTTTAGTAGAGACAGGGTTTCGCCATGTTGGCCAGGCTGGCCTCAAACTCCTGACCTCAGGTGATCCGCCTGCCTCGGCCTCCCAAAGTGCTGGGATTATAGGCATGAGCCACCGCGTCTGGCCTATTTTCTCATTTCTGATTATATGTTAACCTTTAAATTTTCAACCATTGGGCTTATTAGGGAGTCAGGGGATTTCACACCCACACATGAAAATTTGTAGGAGTGCTGGGCACAGTGGCTCATACTTATAATCCCAATGCTTTGGGAGGCTAAGGCAGGAGGATCACTTGAGGCCAGGAGTTTGAGACCAGCCTGGCCAACATAGCAAGATCCCATCTCTATGGGAAAAAAATTTTAAAATTATCCAACCATGGTGACATATGCCTGTAATCCTAGCTACTCAGGAGGCTGAGGTGGGAGGATGGCTTGAGCCCAGGAGTTGGATGTTACCATGAGCTATGAGCCACTGCACTCCAGCCTAAGCAACAGAGCAAGATCCTGTCACTATTAAAAAAATAAATAAATAAAAAAAAAAGAAAAGAAAGAAAATTTATGGGGGCAATAGTGGTTATAGAAAGACTTTCACTAGCCGGGCGCAGTGGCTCACGCCTATAATCCTAGCACTTTGGGAGGCCGAGGCAGGCAGATCATGAGGTCTAGGAGTTCGAGACCAGCCTGGCCAATACAGTGACACTCCATCTCTACTAAAAGTACAACAATTAGCCGGGCGTGGTGGCTCACGCCTGTAGTCTCAGCTACTTGGAAGGCTGAGGCAGAAGAATCGCTTGAACCCAGGAAGCGGAGGTTGCAGTGAGCCGAGATGGTGCCACTGCACTCCAGCCTGGGTGACAGAGCGAGACTCCGTCTCAAAAAAAAAAAAAAAGACTTTTACTAATATCTGTATCACTTGCATTTAATGTTCGTGGAAATAATGTTACCTCATTTCCTAATAAGTGTAAAGGGCACATTTTGGAATGGCAATGGACCTCTCTTTCATCATTGACTCCCGGTAAATATGTGTGACTTAAGCTACTTTGGGTGTTCAGGAAACATGGCTGGGCACAGTGGCTCACGCCTGTAATCCCAGCATTTTGGAAGGCCGAGGTGGGCAGATCACCTGAGGTCAAGAGTTCAAGACCAGCCTGGCCAACGGGGTGAAACCTCATCTCTACTAAAAACACAAAAATTAGCCGAGCATGGGTGGCGCACACCTGTAATCCCAGCTACCCAGGAGGCTGAGGCAGAAGAATAGCTTGAACCCGGGAGGCGGAGGTTGCAGTGAGCCAAGATCGTGCCACTGCTCTCCAGCCTGGGCGACAGAGTGAGATTCTGTCCAAAAAAAAAAGAAAGAAAGAAAAAAAAAGAAACCTATAAGCAAGAAAGAGCTGATCCCCCTCAAGGAAACATAAAACTATAATCCCAAGATAACTGGTAACTTTTCCTGTGGCTTTTAAATAGCAGTGGGGAATCCTTGATGACTGAGAGGGAAGGATACCACTCACAGGCCAGAAGACTGCCTTGGCAGAGTCTGTTTCTCTCTCTCCTATGGAACCAGTCTGGAGAAATCTATCCTCCTGATGCTGCAATTACTTTTCAACCTCACAGACTGGGGACACTGAAGGGCTTCTAGTAACGTGGCTATTGCATTTTTTTTTTTTTTTTTTAAGACTGGGTCCACTCCAGGCTGGAGTGCAGTGGCACGATCTCAGCTCACTGCAACCTCTACCTCCCGGGTTCAAGTGATTTCTGGCTAAGTTTTGTATTTTCAGTAGAGACAGGGTTTCACCATGTTGGCAAGGCTGGTCTCGAACTCCTGACCTCAAGTGATCTGCGCACTTTGGCCTCTCAAAGTGCTGGGATTACAGGTGTGAGCCACCACATCCAGCCAGCTATTGCTTAATTAAGCACCTTCCCCCTAAAGGTAACCTGAACTTCATGCTTCAAAAAGGTCACATTTCACAGACATGTTTGGGAAGCATTAATACAGCTATTTTAAATTGTAATAATAAAGACTGTATCACTCCTTTGAAAGCAGTAAAGATGGGTATGACACAACGGATCATCATTAGTGGAGCCTGGACTTTGTGTCAGGTACTCCATCTTCATTCTCTCTAATCCTTATAGCAACCTAACAAGGTAGGACTATTATCGTACTTTAAGGTAATTTTACTCATTTTACAGACAAGGAATCTAGGATCCAGAGGGGTTAATACTCCCCTAGTAATAATTGGCAGTGCTGGGATTCAAACTCAGCCCTGTTTGACTTCAAAGTCCCTGCCGTTCCCATTTGGTCCTGTTTTATCCTGGTTATGCCAAGGGATTGTCACTGGGTAGGTTCTGCTTCGTGAAGAACTAATTAGGAATTGAACTTGGATGGCACTGTCAACTTTCACAGTGAGCTTTGTACCGTAAACTGTGAGAAGAACCTGACGGCTCCATGGGGTAGGTTTCTTGGCAGAGTATCTAGGAGGGAGACCAGAGTAATCTCAGCTATTATGGAGCTCTGCCCATAGTCCATGGAGAGTTCTAAATGTCCATGAAAGACAACAGTTAAGGGACCTGAGAGGGTCTGGAAACTCTTTACCTTCAATATGGAGACCTATATATGGAAAAATTCTCTTGCTAGAAAGGGAAGGATGGATGTGGCAAGAATGCAAGTGGACACCAGCCCTTCAGGCCCATGGAAGGAAGCCAGGTTCAGCTGCTAACGAACAGCTCAGAACAGTGTCAACAACCAGGAGCTGGGGCCATGGAGAGTTGAAAGAAACAGCACTATAGCAGGCGGTTAAGTCTGCCAGATTTAGCAAATCAAAACATACGATGCCCAGCTAAATTTGAATTTCAGATAAACAACGAATTATTTTCTAGTGTAAGTATGCCCACGCACCATTTTATCTGGCAACCTCAGCAGGGGGTGACTTCCTGGACTACATTTGGAGACTAACAGTAGAGAGCACTCCCTCCATGAGGCCTTGGGACAATCTATACAGGATGGGTCATGCTGTGGGTGGATGTCAGTGTAGAAAGTGAACTTGGGAAAGCTTATTGTCTTAATAGGGAGCCATGTCGCCCCTAAGTGCTCACATTGCAACCTAGGAAGGGACAAACCATCTGAGACTGCAAGAGAGGTAAATGAATTTTTAGACTGAGGTGACTTAGAAATTTTCATCATTGAGATAAAGGCTTCACACTTAAGGTTTGATCTGTTCTTCAATTAAACTTATTAATAATATAATAGGAAGCAGTCTACGAAAAAAAGTTCTTAATAGGATAAGTTACCTTGTCTGGTATTTCAGATATTCTCATAAATGTTAGGAATGAGGCAGGCTGTATGAGAATTCACTTTCTTTTTCAGGCCGGGTGCGGTGGCTCATGCCTGTAATCCCAGCACTTTGAGAGGCTGAGGCAGGTGGATCAACTGAGGTCAGAAGTTCGAGACCAGGCTGACCAACATGGAGAAACCCCATCTCTACTAAAAATACAAAATGAGCCGGGCGTGGTGGTACACGCCTGTAATCCCAGCTACTCGGGAGGCTGAGACAGGAGAATTGCTTGAACCCGGGAGGCAGAGGTTGTGGTGAGCCGAGATGGTGCCACTGCGCTCCAGCCTGGGCAACAAAAGCGAAACTACGTCTCAAAAAAAAAAGAGTAAACCATGCTATAAACAGATGTACTGTCATCCAGGCTTTGTTGTTCCATTTATATAGAGCACAGGCACAGTAGATTTAGCATAATTCTTAAAGGCCGTAGAATTTTCACAACGGTAAATAAGCACTGACTTCCACTTAAAGTCACAGCTGTGTTAGCCCCTACCAAGAGAATAATCCTGTTCTTTGAAACTTGAAGGCAGGCACTGATTTCTCTTCTCTAGCTATGAAAGTCTTAGATGGCATCTCCTTCAAATAGAAACTGTTTCATCTACAACAAAAATCTGTTTAGTGTATCCACCTTCATCAATTATCTTAGATCTTTTGGATCACCTGATGCTTCATCTTGCACTTTTTTGTTAGAGATGGCTTCATTACTTAAACCTCATTAACCAACCTCTGCTCGCTTCAAACTTTTCTTCTGTAGTTTCCTCACCTCTCAGGATTCAGAGAATTGAAGAGAGCTACGACTGTGATCTGGATTAGGCTTTGGCTTAAGGGAATGTTGTAGCTGGTTTGATCTGTCCAGACCACTAAAATGTTTTCCCTATCAGCAAGAGGGCTGTTCTGTTTCTTATCATTCAGGTACTCACTGGAGTAGCACTTTTAATTTCCTTCAAGAACTTTCTCTTTGCCTTCACAACTTGGTTAACTGTTTGGTGCAAGAGCCCTAACTTTTGGCCTATCTTGGCTTTCGACATGCCTTCCTCATTAAGCAAAATCATTTCTAGCTTTTGATTTAAAGTGAGAAACATGCAACTCTTCCTTTAACTTGAACACTTAGAGGTCACTGTGGAGCTATTAATTGGCCTGGATTTCAAAATTGTGTCTTAGGGAATTGGAGGCGCAAGGAGAGAAAGAGAAATGGGGGAACAGCCAATCCATGGACATCAGAACACACAGGACATTTATAGAGTAAGTTTGCCATCTTATACAGGTGCAGCTCGTGGCTGCCCAAGACAATTACAATAGTAACATCAAAGATCACTGACTACAGATCACCGTAACTGAAATAATAATAATGGAGGGCAGGTGCGGTGGCTCATGCCCATAATCCCAGCACTTTGGTTGGCCAAGGCGGGCAGATCACTTGAGGTCAGGAGTTTGAGACCAGCCTGGCCAACATGGCAAAACCCTGTCTCTACTGAAAATACAAAAAAATTAGCTGGGCGTAGTGGCACATGCCTGTAATTCCAGCTACTTGGGAGGCTGAGGCAGGAGAATTGCTTGAATCTGGGAGGCGGAGGTTGCAGTGAGCCACGATCACACCACTGCATTCCAGCCTGAACCACAGAGTGAGACTCTGTCTCAAATAATAATAGCAATGGAAAAGGCCAGGCGCAGTGGCTCATGCCTGTAATCCCAGCACCTTGGGAGGCCGAGGTAGGCGGATCACCTGAGGTCAGGAGTTGAAGATCAGCCTGGCCAACATGGTGAAACCCCGTCTCTACTACAAATATAAAAACTAGCCAGGTGTGGTGGTGGACGCCTGTAAACCCAGCTACTCGGGAGGCTGAGGCAGGAGAATTGCTTGAACCCAGGAGATGGAGGTTGCAGTGACCTGACACAGTGCCACTGCACTCCAGCCTCGGCGACAGTGAGACTCTGTCTCAAAAGAAAAAAATAGTAATGGAAAAGTTTGAAATACTGTGAGAATTACCAAAATGCCATTAGAAAAATGACTTCCTCAAAGCAGGGTTGCCACAAACCTTCAAATAGTAAATAACACATATGTGAAGCACAATAAAATGAGGTATGCCTGTAATGAATTTTATATTTATTTTTTAAGTTTCTTGTTTGTTTGCTTATTTATATTGTTGAGATGGAGTCTCACTCTGTCGCCCAGGCTGGAATGCAATGGCGTGATCTCAGCTCACTGCAACCTCTACCTCCTGGGTTCAAGGGATTCTCCTGCCTCAGCCTCCTGAGTAGCTGGGATTACCGGCACCCACCATCATGCCCAGCTTATTTTTGTAAAGATGGTGTTTCTCCATGTTGGCCAGGCTGTTCTTCTCCTGACCTCAGGTGATCTGCCTGTTTTGGCGTCCCAAAAGTGCTGGGATTACAGGTGCGGTGGCTCACAACTGTAATCCCAGCACTTTGGGAGGCTGAGGCAGGTGGATCATCTGAGGTTGAGTTCCAGGCCAGCCTGACCAACATGGAGAAACCCCGTCTCTACTAATAACACAAACTTGGCCAGGACTGGTGGTGCATGTCTGTAATCCCAGCTACTCAGGAGGCTGAGGCAGGAGAATCGCTTGAACTCGGGAGGTGGAGGTTGCAGTGAGCCAAGATCAAGTCACTGCACTCCTGCCTGGGCAACAAGAGCAAAACTCTGTTTCAAAAAAAAAATAATAAACAAACAAACAAACAAACAAACAAAAAAGTGCTGGGATTACAGGCTTGAGCTACCGTGCCAAGCCCAAATTTTAAAATCAAGTTCCATATGAATGGCTCCAAATACCCTCCACTAATCCTTGGTGTACCTTACAAATATGATCATTTACTTTTTTTTTTTTTTTTTTGACATGGAGTTTCGCTCTTGTTGCCCAGGCTGGAGTGCAGTGGTGTGATCTCAGCTCACTGCAACCTTCACCTCCCGGGTTCAAGATTCTCCTGCCTCAGGCCTCCCAAGTAGCTGGGATTACAAGCGCCCACCACCACGCCTGGCTAATTTTTTATATTTTTAGTAGAGACAGGGTTTCATCACGTTGGCCAGGTTGGTCTCGAACTCCTGACCTCAGGTGATTCACCCACCTCGGCCTCCCAAAGTGCAGGGATTAGAGGTGTGAGCCACTGCACCTGGCCAAATATGATCATTTTCTAAGAAGAAAATGACATGGGAAAGGTTAGAAAGTTTGCCTTAGAAGATGGTGAGACAGTCCTATTAAAAGCTGGGGGAAGAGAATTCAAGCTTCAGAAAGAACAGATGCAACGATACTAAGGCAGTGGAGGACTTGATGGACCAGGGGTGGCTGGTCTGCAGCACAGTGCTGAGGGGAAAGAGGGGTAATGCCAGGGCCTACACATGTAGAATTTAACCAAGAGCAGTGGGAGGCCACTGAATGGATTTAAGCAAGAATTCGACCTAATCTGATTTATATTCTATAATCTAATCTGTGTCTGCTTGGTAGTAAATAGAATACAGAGGTGCAGGAATGGAAAGAGAAAGGTCATACAGAAAGTTACTGTTGAAGGCCAGGTAAGATATGAGAAGAGGAGTAGGTCATTCTTATAAGCATTTCAGAGCAGGACCAATAGACTGGCTATGGGGGTGAAAGAAAAAGAGGCTCAAGGAGGCTGTCTGTACTTTTTGGTTTGAGTTGAGTAAATGGGAGTGCTATTTACTGGACAAGGCTGAGGGAAAGGACAGTTTTAGACAGACAGTGTAGATCCAAAGCCTCAGGATAAATTATCCATATTTTTCTTTTCTTTTGTTTGAGATGGAGTCTTGCTCTGTCGCCCAGACTGGAGTGCAGTGGCGCAATCTCTGCTCACTGCAACCTCCGCCTCCTGGGGTTCAAGCAATTCTCCTACCTCAGCCTCCCAAATAGCTGGGACTACAGGTGTGAGCCACCACGCCTGGCTAATTTTTGTATTTTTGGTAGAGATGGGGTTTCGCCATGTTGGCCAAGGTGGTCTCCAACTCCTGACCTCAAGTGATCTGCCCACCTCGGCCTCCCAAAGTGCTGGTATTACAGGTGTGAGCCACCGAGCCTGGCCAATCCATATTTTTCAACAAAGTACAAATACAGAGAAAGAATCTGTAGATTATAAGAGGTTTAAGGGGCACATCAATCATCTATTTGACTCCTATAATACATACTAAATTATTTACAGATGAAATAATGTAGGCTGGGATTTGCTTCAAAATAATTCGAATGGGGGAGGTAGAAGTGAGTAGAGTATAGAGGCAACCCAATATTGGTCATGAGTCGGTAATTTCTGAAGATGGGTACAAGGGGTTCATTGTTTTATTCTATTTTTCTGCATGATAATTTCCATGGAACTGGATGAGATCACCTAATAAAAAGGTACAGCAAATGATCAGGGACAGTAGAAAAAATAGACAAGACCACCATTACCTCAGAGGTTATATTCTTTGGGGAGGAAATGGACAATAAGCAAGTGAACAAATGATAGATGTAAATCAATGTGATAAAAAGGTGATGTGAAATCAATGTGATAAAGTGTGCATGGAGATAGGATTAGAGTGACCAGAACCATCTCCATGAGGCAGTAATCTTTGCAGTTGATTGACAGGAGCCAAGTAGATATGAATAGCATTGCTTTTAAAATCCTTTCCATTCTACTTTTCTACTTATAAACAAATCTAAATTCATGGCCATAAGTACTCTATTCTAGGGAAAATATTTTAACTTAAAAGCTTTTACTCCCATCCTCCCCATTTCTTTTTTAACTGCGAATGTTGAGGCCATTATTAGCCCAAGAATTCATGTTTGTTTGTTTTTGTTTTTGTTTGTTTGTTTTTTTGAGATGGAGTCTCACTGTTGCCCAGGCTGAAGTGCAGTGGCAAAATCTCGGCTCACTGCAACCTCCACCTCCCAAATTCAAGCAATCCTCCCACTTCAGCCTCCCAAGTAGCTAGGATTACAGGCGTGTGCCACGACGGCCAATTTTTATTTTTAGTAGAAACAGGGTTTCTCCAGGTTGGCCAGATTGGTCTCAAACTCCTGATCTCAAGTGATCCACCCACCTCGGCCTCCCAAAGTGCTGGAATTACAGACGTGAGCCACTGTGCTGGGCCTGAGTTCTAGTAAAGCCAATTCAGGACTGACCCATAGGGCCCTGTGAGAATCTCTTCTTGCTCTGGCAGCTCTCCTCCCCCATTATCTAGACTCTACAGTTCACCTCTCTCCTTAGCTATAGTTTTTGCCAATCTTGGGGCTCCAAAGTCCCTCTTTCTTTACCCCCTCCTGGTGCTACTTCCCTGTGCAAAGCAGTGCTTCCAGAGATCATAAGCCCCATGAGGGCAGGAACACTGCTTGTGTTATTCACTGCTGCATTACCAGCACCCCTGAATTGTGCTGAGCAGAGTTGGCACTCAATATTCATTCAGTGAGAAAACTTCTGAAGCCACTAGGAGGGTAACCAGTCACCTCTCCAGGGCGCTTAAATACTTGAACCTACTAGAAAGAATTTGTGGCCTAACTTCATAGAGATAAATATTATTATTCCCATTTCACAAATGGACAGCTTAGTTCAAATAATCTAAGATCATAACTACTCTACCTAAAATGGTCTGACCCTTGGTTAGAAATATTTTTTAAAGCCAAGAAGTAGAAGCTATTGAAAAATCCAGCATACAAAGAGAACATTACCCATGTCATTTAACATTTCTTGAAGATATGATGCATTTAACTAAGCGGAACAGCCTTCCTGGATAAATCCAACAATAAATATTTCGGTTTCCTGAAAACAAAACAAAAAACAAGCAAAGTAACTCATCTTGGCTTGAATTATAGGAAATTCTTTGCTGGCAGCTCGGCCCAAGCTAATTGCATATGTGCTTTTAGGATAGGATTAGAGATTGCATGTGTTCTGCACAGCAACCACCGACACTTAACATTCATGAAATAATAATGAAACGGGAGGCCTGGATTTCTGTTTGTTTGTTTCTCCTAGGTCTCTTCCTCACTTAAGTGACCTTGGACAAATCCATTTCTTCCCTGCTATCTGATTTCCATGTATCTGTTTCGGGATAATGTTTATCACTAAGATGCTTTGTGAGATCTTCAGATTACAAATAGTTACTGCCCTTCATTTATGAAATTTTCCTCCTTCACTACGGGATATTTGCATGACCCTTCTATTGAAAACCTTTACACACAGTTGTGAAGCGTCAATACCATCTAGAGACGGTTCAGAGGTTCCAAAGCCAATCAACTGACAAGTCGTGAGGATAACTTGGGCCATGAAAAGTCCGTTTCCTATGCTACTGAGAATTGGAAAACAGGTATATGTACTAATTCCCAAACCATGTTTGCCTTCTTTCTGCCGTTTTCAGCCTCTTCTAAACTATGCAGAAGCTGCGGACATTTGACTATCTATATTTGGCAATTCCTTTCCAAAGCAATCCTACCGAAAACAGATCACACGGCCCCCACGGGCGGGCAGGACAAGCCACCGGGCCCTGGTGCAGGAGCTGCGCGCTCCACACATTGTTTAGAGGCCGACGCGACACAGCCATCTTGCGTCGGGGGCCCGGGCCCGGGAGGAGGGCGAGCCCCGTCCCCTGATCCCGGAGGCCGACACCGGCGAGGGGCTGCCCTGCACGCAGGCGACCGGCCCAGGAGTCTTAGCGGATCAAGTTGTCTGCGGCGGACTCGGGCCGGTCCCGCAGGACCCGGCCGCACTTGGCCGAGCGCGCAGGCGGGAAGGAGGCCGTCGGTCCGCCCCTCCCGCTGCCGCAGCGGCCCGGTCCGACAGCGGGCGCGGGACGCTGGATTCCTATTTGCCAGCTTCCTGCTGGGGAGCGTTTTCCAATGGGGCGCGGCGACCCGGCCGACCGCGTCCTCCTCCCCCACTGCCGCCCGGGTCTCCTCGGGGGCGCGCGCCGGGGCCTGCGCGGGGGCAGCCCCTCCCTCTCCTCCCCGCCGCGGCCCGAGACGCCCGCAGGCCGGGCGTTCACCCGCCGCGCCTCCGCCCGCCTTTCCCTTCCCCCACTTCCCTCCGGGCGCCCCAAACCCGGGCTTCGGGGGTTCGACGCCGTGCGCACACGGAGCGGGATGGGAGTGCAGGGCCGGGGGCGGGGGCTGGCCGGGTGCGGGCGGCAGTCTCGGCGGGAGCCGGCGGCCCCTCAGCGTGTCTTTTGTGTTTGTACACACACGGCGCGAGGCGGCCTGGAGGAGGGAGCGAGCGGTGCGCGGGGGAGGGGCGAGCGCGCGCCAGCGAACGGGCGCGCGGGGGGAGGGGCGGGGGCGGGGCGCAAGAGGGGCTATGGGGGCGGGGCCGAGCCTTCCCTCCATTGTGTGTGATTGGCTGGCGTGCGGCGCGGGGGCGGGGCGGCGTGTGTTGGGGGATAGCCTCGGTGTCAGCCATCTTTCAATTGTGTTCGCAGCCGCCGCCGCGCCGCCGTCGCTCTCCAACGCCAGCGCCGCCTCTCGCTCGCCGAGCTCCAGCCGAAGGAGAAGGGGGGTAAGTTTCCCCGTCTGCCCGCTTCCCCGAAACCGAGCCCCGATTGCCGTCAGCCCCGAGTCGGGCCCTGGCGGTGCCAGGAGGGGACCCGTAGCCCCTCCGGCTTAGCCCACAAACTTTTTGGCCCAGAAATGGAGATGAGGAGCGAGTTTCCCTGTTCCCTCTGGCGGCGGCGGCTCCCCCGTCTCTCGCCGCCTCAGCCCAACAGCAGCAACCGCCGCGGCGCAGAGCCTGCTCTCCCTCCTCCTCCCCGCGCCCCTGGCTCCTCTTTCTTCGTTGAAATCCCGCCCGCCGCCCCTTCCCCGGACCCCAAACCTTCACCACGACCCGCGCGGGCCTCTTAACTACCGCCCCCGGGCCCCAGCCCCCAGTTTTCGAGCGGGAAAGGGGTGGAAATCGCCGCCGCTTCGCACCCTGGGGTAACTCGCTTTTTGCTGCCTCCCCACAGTTGTTGCTAAGCTTCACCATCTTGTCTCTCTTCTCTGGTCACCGACCATATTTTTTCCCCCGTTTCTCTCTTCCCCATTTCAAAAAAGCAAGAATTTTTAAAAGAGGGACATTTTTTTCCCTTTTTTGGAGAAGCGGAAACTTGATGCATTTGAAATGCAAAAAAAACTTTTGCATTTTGGAGGGCGGCACGTGGCAGGGGATAGGGGTATTTTCGAGCGATTTGGTGTTTTGTCTCTTTGGAACGGAATCGGATACGTTTTGCGATTGTTTCCATTTTGTTCTGGTCTGGGAGCCGAGTTGGTTCCTGCTCGAGGCGCTGGGAGCGAGGCGGGCAGGTTGGGGGACCCTGTGCCGAGGGACCTGGAGGAGGCAAAACCAAAAGTTTATGTGGTGCTTGGGGTGGACCGGTCGGCGGATGTCGTGCGTTAATTAAAGCCTGGGTGCGGGGCACTTTTTATTTCACTGCGAAGCCTGTGAGGACTGGACGCGAGGACGGGGCTTTGTAGAATGCTCGCTGGTGGTAGCTGTTGTTCCTCTCTTGTTTTTTCGAGACGCCTTTTTGTCAACATAACTGTAACGATGCAAAACCAAAAATATTTTCAGATATTCACAGCAATCCATCAACAGTCAGACGGGGGGGGCAGCCAAAGTGGGGGGAGTAAGACCTTTTTTTGCTGTAATTTGACTCGACCTTCCAGTGGTTTATGGCTTCGTTCTTTTGACTTGTTTGTGGACGGAATGTTTACAGACATTTCTAATTACTGCTTTAATTAAATAAATTGGATCAAAGGCTCTTCGAGGTATTTTTGTTTTGCCGTTTGTCTCTCAGAATTGGCATTTTGAGAGGTGATTGATATTGCTAACAATTTTCTAGTACTCTAGTTTGTTTCAAGAAGAGATTTTGGGTAGACGTAATCTTCACCCTTTCAAATTATATAACAATACGAACATTATTTTTTATACTGATCATAATTTCCAGATATGGGGAGGGGGTGATCGTGGCAGGAAAAGTTGTATGTTTAGTGGTTGCATATGGTGATTTTTGATTTTTCAATGCTGGTAGGTAAGTAAGGAGGTCTCTGTACCATGGCTCGTACAAAGCAGACTGCCCGCAAATCGACCGGTGGTAAAGCACCCAGGAAGCAACTGGCTACAAAAGCCGCTCGCAAGAGTGCGCCCTCTACTGGAGGGGTGAAGAAACCTCATCGTTACAGGTATTAAAAAACAGGAAAAAAATGGGACAAAGTCTCTCTTGTATGTATCCATATAATTTAACAAAAAGATGGATAACAGGAAAACTCTTTGCTTTAGAAAAACTTTTTTTTCATTTGAACACTTAACTACTGCTTAAATATATGTACTGTATGATCACTTATATATAAAGTTAAGTATTGGGTTTTATTGAAAACGTTTAACTTTGAAGCCATAATCTGACCTAGAGGTCTAAGGAGACCTCGTATATCACTGATAATGTTAATGGGATATATTGACATTTTAGTTAACTATTAGTAATTTTTTAAAAATAGTTAAGTGTTGCTTTCTTGAATGCACGTTTGAGGATATCTTTCCTAGCTTTTGGCAAAATAATAATTTAATCGAGATTGGGTGTTTTATAAAGTTCCTACCCCGTCATTTACTTGATTAGCTTATTTCCTTCTGTATTAGCTCTTGATTGTGAACTACCTGAGCCACTGTGTTGTTAAGGGCATCTGCCATTAGAGGGCAGAAGTTGCCCAGACTTAGCCTCCGCAAATACTACGATTAACCTAAAATAAAAGCTCATACAGTGGAAGAAATAAGTCAGAATGAGAGGTAAATTTCTTGCTGACAATTACTTAGTTAAAAAAAAAAAAACTTTTCCACGTGGAAGGAACACTGCACAATCGGGTGTATTCAAATTTAATAATTAATGAGGGATGAACTGTAGTCAGGGTAGAGGTATTCTGGGAAATAGAACTTAAATGTCACAATCAGATTTTTAAATGAAGTTCATTGGGTTGTGTTGGTCAACTTTAAGGGAAGATAATAGAGGGTGTAGGGAAGGAGAGTGGTGCTAAATTGAGAGGAGCCAACTTCTTTATTAGCCTGACAGCTAATACCTTCCCAAGGTTTATATAAATGAATAACTTTTTAAAATGAAAATAAACAGGGCTTTGATAAACTTCTTGCTAAGAATGCATTTTAATTTCATGATTTTTGCTTTAAAGGTATTGTTACTCTTATTAGATTTGAATGTTTACATCTTAAGTTGATTAGTGAAATTTGATACTGAAGCTGAAGAATTGTTGGGTGGCTTATTTTTTGAAAAATTACTGCATTTCTTTGAAGCTGCCCACTTACCTTTTTGTGCTATTTATGTTTTTGGTAACAGTTTCTTTATTAATTTTTTAAAGGCCTGGTACTGTGGCGCTCCGTGAAATTAGACGTTATCAAAAGTCCACTGAACTTCTGATTCGCAAACTTCCCTTCCAGCGTCTGGTGCGAGAAATTGCTCAGGACTTTAAAACAGATCTGCGCTTCCAGAGCGCAGCTATCGGTGCTTTGCAGGTAAAATGGCGGGTGGGAAGACTCAGAGAGTTTGTATTCCTGTTGTGTACCAAGAACAGTTCCAAATTGTTGCATATGCTTATATCATTTAATCACATGCCTATCAGGTAGTTGATATTGTTACTTCACTGTTGAGACTTCAGAAAGGTTAAATTGCTCAAGGTCATACACATAGAAAATGGCAAAACCATAATTTGAACCTATTTGATTCCAAGGCTTAGTGCACGTTCCATTATACCATTTAAAATTTTGAAAAATTACACTAAAAACAGTATTTAAAGAAAATCCTCTGGTTTGGTTTATGGATGCTGCAGGACATTAAGAAGAACTTGAGACTAGAGGTCTGTATTTGTAGTAACAATTTCAAACAGCAGTGCCTAGAATAAAAGAAATGTCTCTTCAGGTCCTGAAGAAACACAGGTAGAGAGAGCTTAATACCTAGGATGGGAATAGGCAGTATTAAAGAATTATGCATTAAGATGTAAAAGGAGCAGTGAGTGGAGGATAGGATTGGATTGGCAAGATGGGGGGAACGGTGCTTAAAGGTGATACTGGATGTGTAAAGGGACCGGGATTTGCCTTCTGGTTTCCTAAAGGGGATTAGGGATTGCCATTTAAATGTGGAGCATATTGAATTTAATCTTAATCTCTAGCATGTCAGGACTTAGAGAAATACTGTTCTAGAGATATTTGTGTATTTTAGATATTTGTGGTTTAAGTTAAGACCAAAACTTGAAATTCCTACAAGATACTTGATAAAGGTATGTAGACTTCATTAACATCAATCACTTAAGTAACCTAGTTTATATTGTGTGGTTGGATTCTTTAGATGCAAGTATCCCAGAATACAGTAAAGCTACCACCTCCATCAGAAGCATGCAGTTGGGGGTCATTAAAAATGCTGATTGCTAGGCACCATTGCAGACCTGAATCAATCTGGGGGTGGGGAGGGAGCATCCAGAATCTAAGTACACTCCATTGGAGGATTTTCAAGGCTGCTGTTGCTGTGCCCAGCTTTTGCTTTATGTGTGAGAAAGATATGATAGGTGGATTCCACCCTGAAGTGTAATTGGTCGAGCTGTTTCTATGGTTAGTCTAAACTTCATTTGATTGGTGAATTCCAGGAGTAGGCATCCATTAAATTCTCAGTGAGTTGCTGAAATTTCAACTACTCAAATCTTCCATGCTTTTACTTAAAACTTTATTTTCTGTTTTAATAGCCAATTATCTTCAGTTCTTATTTATTACTAAATACAGAAATGTTATTAAGATTTGTAAGCATTGATACAAAGCTGCTAATATTTTCTAGTTAGAACTGTGCTTAACACAATACCATACTTGAAAAGTGTAGCATTTTTAGCTTGAATGTCAATAATGTAGCCTTTTAAATTGAATTTACTAAACAATCTGGGTAAAAGACTCATCTTTCTAAAATTATTCACATGTAAACTTCCATCGTTACTGTTACATATTTGTCAAGTGTGGTTGTATTGGTTTTAAGCAAAATGTTCACCTCTTTTGTCCACAGTTCTCTTAGTGTTAGATAGCTCTTTATTGGAAAGAGTGATCTTTGTTAAGCTTTTGTTTTCTGTTTGCTTTTTTATGCATATATTTTAGTTAAAGATACAGAGAGTGGGCCGGGCGCTGTGACTCACGCCTGTAATCCCAACACTTTGGGAGGCTGAGGTGGGTAGATCACCTGAGGTCAGGAGTTCCAGACCAGCCTGGCCAACCTGGTGAAACCCCTTCTCTACTAAAAATACAAAAAATTAGCTGGGCGTGGTGGCGGGCGCCTATAATCCCAGCTACTAGGGAGGCTGAGGCAGAAGAATCGCTTGAACCCAGAAAGCAGAGGTTGCAGTGAGCCGAGATGGCGCCATTGCACTCCAGCCTGGGCAACAAGAGCAAAACTCTGTCTCAAAAAAAAAAAAAAAAAAGATAACAGGGAGAATTTGTTGATGGAATAGGATAATAGAAGATCGCAATTGAAGTAGAAATCCAAAGGTCCTTTGTTTTTGGCCTTAGAATTACACACTTTACAACTAAAGGATAGCAGGCAGTCCAGTGAGAATGGTAGAGAAGTTAGTCTCAGTTTGCCATGGATAATCAAGAATTTACTTACTTAAAATATAGTCTTTGCCTTTAATGTCTGAGAACTTGAACTCAAATATTCTTATGTTAAGTGGACAGTGTTGCTTTGAAATGGTAAAGAGGCAGACATTGAATATACTCAAAATGTCCTAAACTGATATTTTCTTGTAGTTCTTTTTTTTCTTTGCCATTAACTCAAAATTAATTCATAGGTCATAAATTAGTGTAGCAGTCTTTAATTCCCATTACAGCCTTAATGTTTTAAGGGACTTTGGGCTACATGTAATAGAATTGGCAACGTATGGGTCATGGTCAGATCCTCTCTAGGAGTTGAATCTCCTCTCAGGGCTGACCAGACACAACCCTTATAAACTAGTAGCCAGGTTCTAAGACAGCAGTGAGAGCCCCAGCTACCACATGCGACATGTGAGTGGTTCTAAGCGGTACCACTCTGAAAGGCCACCAGAACCATGGTACCTGATGGTTTGCCCGCATAGTAGCTTGTACCGCATCTTAAAAAAGCATTCTAGCTTTCTGTAATCCTGAGGTGCCAGGTTAAGCAAAATTAAACTGTTTTCTTTCCTGATATAATAGCTGATATGCTGTCTTAGAACCTGGCTACTAGTTTTTCTTTCCTCCTAAGGAGGCTACAATACGCCATTTTTTCCAGGATTTCTACCCACTTCTAGAATATCTTACAAACGAATCTTGGAATATTAAGGACTTTTGCTTTTAATACCTGTGGAATAGGTAAGATGCGAGGGACTAATTGCATAGAATAGAAACATTTTTTAAAACTAGCAAATAATGAAAATCTACTTGAGGGCAAGGCATTTTGAGTATTAAATGAGATTTCTATTATCAGGTAACTTAAGGGCACCAAAAAATGGCTGATAATGCAAGGTCATTGTGAGTGCCAAGGAACTAGGAGTTCAGGGTTGCGTGCACTGGCAACAGGAGCAAGAGACAAGTATGCGATTTTCTCCTTCATGGAATAGTCTGGAGCTGGGCCTTCAAGGGTAGATAAGTAAGACTTAGTTGTTAATAACAAATGCTGGAGAAACACACGTGAAAATAGTTTAATTTGAATGAAAGAAACTTGTAGAAGAGTAGTGATAGGGCTAAAAAGGATGAAGCTATAAATGTGAATATACCTTTTTTTTTTTTTTTTTTTTTTTTTTAGACAGTCACGCTCTGTCGCCTAGGCCGGAGTACAGTGGCACAATCTCGGCTTACTGCAGCCTCCGCCTCCCGGGTTCAAGCAATTCGCCTATCTCAGCCTCCCAAGTAGCTGGGACTACAGGCACATGCCACCACACCCAGCTACATTTTGTATTTTTAGTAGAGACGAGGTTTCTCCGTGTTGGTCAGTCTAGTCTCAAACTCCTGACCTCAGGTGATCTGCCTGCCTCAGCCTCCCAAAGTGCTGGGATTACAGGCGTGAGCCACCACGGCACCTGGGCTGGAATTTTTTTTATTAGAATAAAAATAGCAACTATAAGACTGTTTTCTCCCTTAATATATCTTCAGCAGAGAAATAACTTTTCCTTATAGAAAAGGAGAGAGAGAGCCAACTAACCTATCATTTCATGCTCCAGATCCAAAATTGTTGGATTTATGATTATTTTTTTAAATGGTAATTTCTCCATTTCAAAATGAGTAAGCAGGCCGGGCGTGGCGGCTCACACCTGTAATCCCAGCACTTCGGGAGGCTGAGATGGGCAGATCACCTGAAGTTAGGAGTTCAAGACCAGCCTGGCCAATATGGTGAAACCCCGTCTCTACTAAAAATACAGAATTAGCTGGACGTGATGGTGCATGCCTGTAATCCCAGCTACTCGGGAGGCTGAGGCAGGAGAATTGCCTGAGCCCGGGAGGTGGAGGTTGCAGTGAGCCAAGATTATACCACTGCACTCCAGCCAGGGCTACAGAGCAAGACGCAAATCTCAAAAAAACAAAAAGAGTAAGCAGATGTTTTGGCTTAGACTAAAAGATTCTTCAGCTTTTCAGACAGCTGTAAGTATACTAACAATTTGAGTTATGAGTTAATTCTAAGTGGAAACATCCCTTTTTCCTCTTCACAAGTTAAGTGTCAATGAGTGCTTCATACACTGTCATTTTTGAGTGATAGTAGGAATAAGATGACTTGAAAGGATCTTACAGTCAAATGGGAAAAACCAGAGAGATCGATATTAATACTAGAGGGCAACAAATGCTGTTACAAATTGGGGTACATAGAGGAAGGTACTTGGTAGAGGACAGGGGCACGTCTCTGGGGCATAGATCAAAGTATATAAATAAGGAACTGCCGGGCCAGTCACAGTGGCTCACTCCTGTAATCCCAGCACTTTGGGAGGCCGAGGCGGGCGGATCTTGAGGTTAGATCGAGACAATCCTAGCTAACACGATGAAACCCCGTCTCTACCGAAAATAACAAAAAATTAGCCAAGCGTGGTGGTGGGCTCCTGTAGCCCCAGCTACTGTGGAGGCTGAGGCAGGAGAATGGCATAAACCCAGGAGGAGGAGCTTGCAGTGAGCTGAGATCTCGCCACTGGACTCCAGCCTGGGCAACAAAGAGAGACTCCGTCTCAAAATAAGGAACTGCCGAGTGCAGTGGCTCATGCCTATAATTCCAGCTCCTTGGGAGGCCAAGGTGGGTGGATCACGAGGTCAGGAGTTCGAGACCAGCCTGACCAACATGGTGAAACCCCTTCTCTACTAAAAATAAAAAACGCAGCCAGGCATGGTGGCGCGTACCTGTAGTCCCAGCTACTTGGGAGGCTGAGGCAGGAGAATCGCTTGAATCCGGGAGGCGGAGGTTGCAGTGAGCCAAGATAGTGCCATTGCACTCCAGCCTGGGCGACAGAGCAAGACTCCATCTCAAAAAGAAGGAAAGAAAGAAATAGGTAACTAACTTGTGATATGTTCTGGAATCAGAAGTACTCTTATGATAAAACACGTATGAAAGGGAAGGTAGATGAGAAGCATGTGATAAAAAACCACTTGTTCACCATATTATACTACTGGACAAGGCAGAGGTTCACATACTGTGTGAATGGGATTCAGAGTGAGGAGGAGACTAGGCTGGGATGGGGTATTTGGATTGGACATGATTCCATTTATAAGAATTAGAGTGTTAAATTGGATTTCTTGCTGTATTTGTGACATTTCAGTTTATTAGATATTATGTTACCATTAGAAAAACTAAAGTTTCCTAGTAACAGTAATTTGATTTGTGTAACTTGGTAAAAGATTTACTGCCTTAAGCTTTTGGTTTTTTTCATAAGCTGCTTTTGAGCTTTGTCCCACAGGTTGTAAAATGTAAGCATTTGGTAAAATTGTCAGCATCTTGCCCAGTCATTTTTTTAAAGGGTTCAAAAACCTTTTTGTTTTAATTCATATAGTTGGGTCTTAACTATTGGAAATAACACCATCAATAATTTTTTCTTCATTCCTTTTGCAGGAGGCAAGTGAGGCCTATCTGGTTGGCCTTTTTGAAGACACCAACCTGTGTGCTATCCATGCCAAACGTGTAACAATTATGCCAAAAGACATCCAGCTAGCACGCCGCATACGTGGAGAACGTGCTTAAGAATCCACTATGATGGGAAACATTTCATTCTCAAAAAAAAAAAAAAAAAAAAAATTCTCTTCTTCCTGTTATTGGTAGTTCTGAACGTTAGATATTTTTTTTCCATGGGGTCAAAAGGTACCTAAGTATATGATTGAGAGTGGAAAAATAGGGGACAGAAATCAGGTATTGGCAGTTTTTCCATTTTCATTTGTGTGTGAATTTTTAATATAAATGCGGAGACGTAAAGCATTAATGCAAGTTAAAATGTTTCAGTGAACAAGTTTCAGCGGTTCAACTTTATAATAATTATAAATAAACCTGTTAAATTTTTCTGGACAATGCCAGCATTTGGATTTTTTTAAAACAAGTAAATTTCTTATTGACGGCAACTAAATGGTGTTTGTAGCATTTTTATCATACAGTAGATTCCATCCATTCACTATACTTTTCTAACTGAGTTGTCCTACATGCAAGTACATGTTTTTAATGTTGTCTGTCTTCTGTGCTGTTCCTGTAAGTTTGCTATTAAAATACATTAAACTATATCTGCTTTTGGTCTTTATTATAGCCTTGCCCTACTATTATATTCAAAATAATTATTAAGTCCTTTAATAGTTTATATCTGAGACGTAAGACTTACTGAGAGATGAGGAAAGTATAGACTTGGTGGCAAAAGGAAACTGGCTTTATTTCTAATTTTTAGAAGCTTGCCACTACTCAATGGTCTTAACTCTTTGGATATGTTGTCTTCTGAACCAATAATTCGAAAAGCTAATCAACAGAATCAGCTGGAAAAAGTGGAATCTGTAAGTAGATTGAACTTTCATGAATGTTTAATAACAAATGAGAGTGTGTAACAGTCTTTAGCTCAAAAATTAATGAATTCAAGATCTGGCTATTTTAAGATGCTCTGTATTAGTTAACCCTGAATTTATTCAAGCACTAATAGTTAATTCTTAGCCTTGTTTTGTTTAGCATTGGTACAATTAATGTGAAATGAGGATCATTAAACCTTCTAAGACTTTTTAACACATCCCATTAGTTGTAACGTTTGAGTGTTTGAAACTGCCCTAGAAGTGATATGAAATGTTAATAACTATGCCAAGAATAGACGCATGTCAATAAGATACAACGTTGGGCTTGCATTCTTACTGCTCTTAAAAATTTAGCCGTAACTTAATCTTTTGACTATAGGTGACTATAAAATTCTTTAATGGGAGAATTAATTATTTTAAGAGCCTGATTTTGTTAGCATGCATCCTAGTTTTCAGTGTGATCTTTTGCATATACTTCTACAGGGAAGTACTGGTAACACTTGGTACTTTCTGAATATAAGTTACTAAAAGCCAGTTGTAGTTCAATGTTCTCTGTTCAGTCCAGTTTTTCAGTGCAAAAGACCAAATGGCCTTTTCATGAAAAACACTTTAGAAGAAAAAGGTGTCTCCAGTAAGGGAGGAAGTTAATGTTACCTGCTGGAATCTGATAAAGACCAGTTATTTACAAGTAGACGATACAGTCCTTTGAGTTCTTGGAATCCTAAAATCTCGAAAAGTTTTAGTGCTCTAAAAGTACATCTTTTTGTTGCCCCATGAAGTGGTTGTTAACAATTCTTTTTTTAAACAAAATTTCGATTTGTTTAAGCAAATATTTAGTACTATGTGCTCACTGTCCAGGTATAATACAGTAAATTGTACATTATAAAATGAGCCAGATAGAAAAATAGAAAAAAGCACAAAGATAAACTTGGCACTCAATGTATGTACACAAATGTCTGATCAATTTATTGAATTGTCTCATACAATGCTATGTTAATATTGAGCATGTATTATATATTCCTAACTTACCAGGACCTGACAAATACGCATAGTAGTTTTGAGCTCACGGGCTATCCTTTGACTCAGGTGTAAGTGGATCTGCCAGCTCTTTAATACCTGGGTTAATGCTCAGTAACTGTTAGGTTCGTAATCCTCTTTCCTGTGATGCTTCAGAGCTGCTATATGGCAGTCCCCCTAGAAAAAAAACCTAGAGTGAATTGGAATTCGGCCCAAAATGTATGGAGACTAGCTAGAATTACCACTGTTTCAGCTTTTCAATAGCAAAGTAAATAGCCAATAAACACCTTTTAAGATTCCAGAAAAGTTCACTAAAGTCTAAGTTAACAGATGAAAAACCCCAGAAAATTACATTTAAAGATAAAATTTTCAGGTAAATGTCATAGGAAAATCGGGAATACTATGGAAGAATCTTGAGGAATTTGAACATCCTCTTAAGCAAATGGTGGGAATCTCAGCTATTACAAATAGGTGAGTGCTTGAACAATGCCCAAGCTCTTGCCCTTTCTTGACAGTCCAGAATCTTTAAGAGGAAATACATTCAAATTTGCAAATACATCGAGGGCCTGCTAAATGCTGAGGATGCAAAAGTATGCCCCAACTCAAAATTTAATTCTCAACAACTATGACGCGGGTACTATTTTATGCCCTATTTTACAGGTAAAGAAACGGCAAATGAAGGAGGTAGACTTTGTCCCCAGGTAGGCTAAATCGAAGGCCATTCTCTTAAGTGATACATAGAATAAATCAGAGCAGTTAATTTTGCCAGGGATTGTAGAAGTTGAAGTCTTGGCAGTAGTAGAAGCAAATGGGGGTTGGGAGGGAAGACAATTAGGATTGAGGGTGATATTTTAGAAATCATAAGCCTGTATGCAGTCAAAACCATGCTGCTCATCACCTGCTCAGTCATAACTTACCCCCTTTAATTCCACTCCTATTACCTATTCCTTTAGGCTCTTCCTCCAAAGGGGCATCCAGAACTTTTCACTCCCCACTTCTACTGCCCTAATCCAAGCTGCTATTTTTGCTATTTTCTTTTTTCTTTTCTTCTTTTTTTTTTTTTTTTTTTTTTTTTTGAGACGGCGTTTTGCTCTGTTGCCCAGGCTGGAGTGCAATAATGTGATCTTGGCTCACTGAAACCGCCTCCCAAGTTCAAGCAATTCTCCTGTCTAAGCCTCCCAAGTAGCTGGGATTACAGGCGCCCATCACCATGCCCAGCTAATTTTTTTGTATTTTTAGTAGAGACGGGGTTTCACCATATTGGTCAGGCTGGTCTCGAACTCCTGACCTCAGGTGATCCACCCACCTCCGCCTCCCAGAGTGCTGGGATTACAGGCGTGAGCCACTGTGCCCGGCCATTTATCTACTATTTTATTGGCTGCTCCCACTAGAATGCTACAAGAACGGGGGTTTGCCCTATCCCATTATAGCCCCCATGCTGATATATAGTAAATCTGAATAAAAATCTGTTGAATTAATGCTAGAATGAATGAGTGGTCCTGCTCACCTCCATGTCAACATTAAGCTTCTGTAACCTTAATATATGGTAACTTATTTGTTATTTTGAGGATTAAATGCAAGTAGATACAAAAACACAAGGCCTGGCCGGGTGAGGTGGCTCACGCCTGTAATCCCAGCACTTTGGGAGGCCAAGATGGGAAGATCACTTGAGGTCAGGAGTTCAAGACCAGCTTAGGCAACATGGTGAAACCCCGTCTCGACTAAAAATACAAAAATTAGCCGGGCATGGTGGTGCGTGCCTGTAATTCCCCCCTACTCAGGAGGCTGAGGTGGGAGAATCACTTGAACCTAGGAAGTAGAGGTTACAGTGAGCCTAGATCTCACCACTGCACTCCAGCATGGGCCACAGAGCGAGACTCTATCTCAAAAAAAAAAAAAAAAAAAAAAAGCCGGACACAATAGTAAGTGAACTAGAATCTAAAATTCTCATAAGGCAAGCCAGCATACATACTGTTCCTCGCAGAATTGTAGGGCAAAACCTGGTTTCAAACTTAATCTTTCCAAGTAGCATCCCTACTGAATAGGTATGATTCTTATGCTAGTGAATATTAGTCTCAAAGTGAAATAGATCCTGCAGGAGCTGGATTTTATGGAAAAAAGTGAAATAGGACTAGGTGGGTTACAACTTTATCATGATAGCAAATAAATCAGTAACAACATAAGTGGTGAAACTAGTTAGGAGGCATTCTCAAAGTCATTATGAATACTTTTTTTTTTCTTTTTAACCACTAGCTACTTGGGAGGCTGAGGCAAGAGAATTGCTTGAACCCGGGAGGTGGAGGTTGCAGTGAGCCGAGATCGCGCCACTGCACTCCAGCCTGGGCAACAAGAGTGAAACTCCGTCTCAAAAATTGAGCCACCACATCCGGCTAATTTTGTGTTTTTAGTGGAAATGGGGTTTCACCATGTTGGCCAGGCTGATCTCTAACTCCTGACCTCAGGTGATCCACCTGCTTCAGTCTCCCAAAGTGCTGGGCTTACAGGCCTGAGCCACGGCGCCTGGCCTGGAAATTATTTTTTTAAGGAAATAATTATTTGCAGTGTAGCTCCACAGTTAAGAGTTCAGGCTCTGAGCTGGGTGTGGTGACTCACGCCTGTAAGAGGCTGAGGCAGGAGGGTCACTTGAGGCCAGAAGATTGAAACCAGCCTGGGCAACATAGTGAGACTCTGTCTCTACAAAAAAAATTTAAAATAACCAAATATGGTAGCACCCACCTGTGGTCCCAACTATTCAGGAGGCTGAGGTAGGAAGATCATTTGGGCCCAGGAGGTTGAGACTGCAGTGAACCATGATTGTCCTACTTGCACTCCAGCTTGGGCAAGAGATACTTTGTCTTCAAAAAAAAACAGTAGCTAAACTGCCTCTGTACTAGCTGAGTGACCTCGGGCAAATCACCCAGTCCCCCTATGCCTCGTTCATTCATTCATTCATTCAGTATTTATGGAGTACCTTCTATGTACCAGACACTGTTGTGGGGACACAGAAATGAACAAAGTTACCTATTGTTATGGAGCTACATTGTAGTGGGAAAAGAAACAATAAAGATGAAGTAAATGCAGAGTCTCCTTGACTTAGGATAGGGCCATGTTCCAGTAAACTGACTGTAAGTTGAAAATACCCTAAATCGACAATGCATTTAATACACCTAACTTACCCAACATCACAGCCTAGCCTAGCCTACTTTAAATGTTCTCAGAATGGCCAGTCATGTTGGCTCACGCCTGTAGTCCCAGCACTTTGAGAGGCTGAGATGGGCAGATCACTTGAGGTCAGGAGTTCAAGACCAGCCCGGCCAACATAGTGAAACCCTGTTTCTACTAAAAATATAAAAATTAGGCTGGGCGCGGTGGCTCACCCCTATAATCCCAGCACTTTGGGAGGCCGAGGTGCGTGGATCGCCTGAGGTCAGGAGTTCGATACCAGCCTGGCCAACATAGCGAAACCCCATCTCTACTAAAAATACAAAAATTAGCTGGGCATAATGGCACATGCCTGTAATCCCAGCTACTCAGGAGGTTGAGGAAAGAGAATCGCTTGAACCCGGGAGGTGGAGGTTGCAGTGAGCCGGGATTGCACTACTGCACTCCAGCTTGCGCAACGGGAACAAGACTCCATCTCAAAACAAAACAAAAATTAGCTGGGCGTGGTGGCACGTGCCTGTAATCCCAGTCACTTGGAAGGCTGAGGCAGGAGAATCGCTTGAACCCGGAAAGTGGAGGTTGCAGTGAGCTGAGATCTTACCACTGCACTCCAGCCTGGGTGACAGAGTGAGACCCTGTCTCAAAAAAAAAAAAAAAAATGTGCTCAGAACACTTAACGTTAGCCTACAGTTGGGCAAAACCATCTAACAGCCTTTTTGTTTTTTGTTTTTTGTTGTTGTTGTTGTTGTTTTTTGAGATGGAGTCTTGCTCTGTAACCCAGACTGGAATGCAATGGCACAATCTTGGCTGACTGCAACCACCACCTCCTGGGTTCAAGCAATTCTCTTGCCTCAGCCTCCTGAGTAGCTGGGACTATAGGTGCATGCCACCACGCCCAGCTAATTTTTGTGGTTTTTTTTTAGTAGGGATGAGGTTTCACCATGTTGACCAGGTTGGTCTTGAACTCCTGACCTTGTGATTCACCTGCCTCGGCCTCCCAAAGTGCTGGGATTATGGGCGTGGGCCACCGCGCCCAGCCTATTTTTTAAATAAAATGTTGAAGAGTTCATGAATACTAAACAAAGTGACAAACAATGGTTGTACGGATACTCCAAGGACAGTTTCTATTGAATGTGTGTCACTTTTGCATCGTCGTAAAGTTGAAAAATTGTAGGTCGAACCATCATAATTTGGGACCATCTGTACATAGTTTATCAGATAGTGGTAAGTGCTAAAAAGAAAAAAAGTGTGGATAACAAGTGTTGTGGACTCGGAGGGGAGATGTTGGAAGTTAGCGTAGCCATGGGAGGCATCACTGAGGTATCTTTCAAGTCAAGTCTTGAAGAAAATGAGACGGCAAGCCACACAGATTTGAGAGAAGAGTATTTCAGGTCCTATTAGGGGTCCCATTGGAGGAGCCAGCCTGGTATGTTCTAGGAACAACAGGGAGGTGAGCATGCCACAGGAGAGCAAATGAGCAGAGAAGCACGGTGGGAAACCAGAGATGTAATGGGAGCCAGAGCATGTAGAGCTTTATAGGTCTTGCAAGGACACTGAGTGAGGTGGGAAACCTCTGGAGAGTTTTGAGCAGAAGGATAAAATGGTCTGACTAATGTTTTAACAAAATCACTCCAGCTGCTGTCTGGAGAGTAGACTGAAGGCAATAAGGGTAGAGCAGAAAGGAAAACCAATTAAGCTATTGCAGTAACCTAAGTTGGACTTGGGTGGTGGCAGTGGAGGTGTGCAAAGTGGCATTCTGAATATTTTACAATGATAGGAGGATGGCTAGGACTTAATGGATGTAGGCATGAGAAAAAAAAAGGCGGGGGGTGGGGGGCGGTTAATGGGGCCAGGGTTTTGACCTGAGCAACCGCATGAAGTTGCTATTGCTTGACATAGGGAAGACAGTGAGGGAACAGGTTTGGGAAATATAAGGAGCTCAGTTTTGGACGTGTTAAGATTGAGATGCTTAATTAGACTTTTTAGTGATTTCAGGTAGACTATTGGATATGAACCTGGGGTTTAGGAAAGAGGTTTGGGCTGGAGATATAAATTTGGAAGTCATCAGCATGGTCTTAAAACTAGCTGAGATCACCAAGGAAGCAGGTGCTGATAGAAATTAGAGAGGAAGGCCGGGCGCGGTGGCTCACGCCTGTAATCCCAGCACTTTGGGAGGCCAAGGTGGGTGGATCACGAGGTCAGGAGATTGAGACCATCCTGGCTAACAAGGTAAAACCCCGTCTCTACTAAAAATACAAAAAATTAGCTGGGCATCGTGGCGGGCGCCTGTAGTCCCAGCTACTGGGGAGGCTGAGGCAGGAGAATGGTGTGAACCCGGGAGGCGGAGCTTGCAGTAAGCCGGAGATCGCGCCACTGCACTCCAGCCTGGGCAACAGAGCGAGACTCCATCTCAAAAAAAAAAAAAAAGAAACAAAAAAAAAAATAGAGAGGAGCACCAAGGAATGAGGAACTCAACATTTAGAGTTTAGGGAATGAGTGACAGCTCCAAAGAAGACTGAGAAGAAATAGGCAGAGAGGAAGAAAGTCAGACATATGTGATCAACTGGAATTCAAAAGAAGAAAGTGCTCCAATGAGGACAAAGTGATCTACGGTGTCAAATACCACTAAGTCAAGGGGAGTGTGAGGTCTGAGAATTGACCATTGAATTTGTAGAGGTCATTGGTGATCCTAATAACAGTTTTGATGAAATAGAGGGAACAAAACCTGATTAGAGTGAATTCAAGAGAAATTAGGCCTTAATCAAACGATGAAACTTCATGTCATCAAAAAGGAGACAAACTGACATCATACTGAGGATTCAACGTCACCCAAACTTTTAGCCAAAATGTTTAAACTGAATATAATAAGGATAAAGAAACAACCTGATAAATCCAAAGTGTAAGACATTGGGCCGGGCATGGTGGCTCACGCCTGTAATCCCAGTACTTTGGGAGGCCGAGGCAGATGGATCACCTGAGGTCAGGAGTTCAAGAGCAGCCTGGCCAATGTGGTGAAACCCAGTCTCTACTAAAAATACAAAAAATTAGCCAGGCATGGTGGTGTGCGCCTGTAGTCCCAGCTATTCCAGAGGCTGAGGCACAAAAATCACTTGAACCCAGGAGACAGAGGTTGCAGTGAGCCAAGATTGTGCCACTGCACTCCAGCCTCTGTGACAGAGCAAGATTCCATCTCAAAAAAAAAAAAAAATTTAGCCAGGCAGGGTGGCACACGCCTGTAATCCCAGCTACTCGGGAAGCTGAGGCAGGAGAATTGCTTGAACCTGGGAGGTGAAGGTTGCAGTGAGCTGAGATCACGCCATTGCACTCTAGCCTGGGTGACAGAGCAAGACTCTGTCTCAAAAAAAAAAAAAAAAAAAAACGGCTGGGCGTGGTGGCTCACGCCTGTAATCCCAGCACTTTGGGAGGCTGAGGCAGGTGGATCAGGTCAGGAGATCGAGACCATCCTGGCTAATATGGTGAAACCCCGTCTCTACTAAAAATACAAAAATTAGCTGGGCGTGGTGGTGGGCGCCTGTAGTTCCAGCTCCTCGGGAGGCTGAGATAGGAGAATGGCGTGAACCCGGGAGATGGAGGTTGCAGTGAGCTGAGTTCGTGCCACTGCACTCCAGCCTGGGCGACAGAGTGAGACTCCGTCTCAAAAAAAAAAAAAAGTAAGACATTGTACAAAGCAACTTGCCTAAACTCCAAAAAAAAGAAAAAAATGTCAGCCAGGTACAGTAGCTCACACCTGTAATCCCAGCACTTCTGAAAGCTGAGGTGGGTGGATCACCTGAGGTCAGGAGTTCGAGACCAGCCCGACCAACATGGAGAAACCCTGTTTCTACTAAAAATACAAAATTAGCCAGGCGTGGTGGTGCATGCCTTTAATCCCAGCTACTCAGGAGGCTGAGGCAGGAGAATTGCTTGAACCCAGGAGGCGGAGGTTGTGGTAAGCCGAGACTGCACCATTGCACTCCAGCCCAGGCAACAAGAGTGAAACTCTGTCACAATTTAAAAAAAAAAAAAAGTCAATTTCATGAAACAAGGCAGGGGAACTGTTCTAGATTAAAGGTGATTTAAGAGACATGACAATTAATTGCATATTAATCAATCCTTCATTGGATTCTAGGTTGTTGTTTTTTTTCTGAGAGCCCAGTGTGTGTAAGAGTCTGGATTTTTTTTAAACATTAAAAGGAAATTATTGATGAGATTTTAATAAGCACTATATATTAAATAACATATCACTCTCAAATTTATTGAATGTATAATAATAACAGTATTATGATTGTAAAGAGAATGCCCTTGTTCTTTGAGGTAGATGCTGAAGGGGTAAAGGGTCATAATGGCTGCAGTTTAAAATATATTTAGAGGTCAGGCACAGTGGCTCCTGCCTGTAATCTCAACACTTTGGAAAGCCAAGGCGGGTAGATTGTTTAAGTCCAGGCATTTGAGAACAGCCTGGGCAACATAGTGAGACCCATCTCTACAAAAAATGCAAAAATTAGCCGGGCATCGTGGCATATAACTGTGGTCCCAGGTACTTGGGAGGCTAAGGCAGGACAATCCCTTGAACCTAGCCTAGGAGCCAGAAGCTGCAGTGAGCTGAGGTCATGCCACTGCACTCCAGCCTGAGCAACAGAATGAGACCCTGTCTCAAAAAGAAAGGGCTGGCCAGGTGCGGTGGCTCACGCCTGTAATCCCAGCACTTTGGGAGGCCGAGGCAGATGGATCACCTGAGGTCAGGAGTTGGAGGCCAGCCTGACCAACATGGTGAAACCCCATCTCTACTAAAAAATACAAAAATTAGCCAGGCGTGGTGGCACGCACCTGTAATCCCAGCTACTTAGGAGGCTGAGGCTTCAACCTGAGAGGAGGTTGCAGTGAGCTGAGATCATGCCACAGCACTCCAGCCTGCATGACAAAGCAAGACTCCGTCTCAAAAAAAAGAAAGCAAGAAAATAAAGAAAGTAAGGGAGAGAGAGAAGGAAGGAAGGAAGGAAGGAAGGAAGGAAGGAAGGAAGGAAGGAAGAAAGAAAGAGAGAGAAAGAAGGAAGGAAGGAAGGAAGGAAGGAAGGAAGGAAGGAAGGAGAAAGAAAGAAAAGAAAGAAAGAAAGAAAGAAAGAAAGAAAGAAAGAAAGAAAGAAGGAAAGAAAGAAGAAAGAAAGAAAGAAAGAAAGAAAGAAAGAAAGAAAAAGAAAGAAGGAAGGAGAAAGAAAAGAAAGAAAGAAAGAAAGAAAGAAGGAAAGAAAGAAGAAAGAAAGAAAGAAAGAAAGAAAGAAAGAAAGAAAGAAGGAAAGAAAGAAGAAAGAAAGAAAGAAAGAAAGAAAGAAAGAAAGAAAGAAAGAAAGAAAGAAAGAAAGAAAGAGGAGGAAGGGAGGGAGGGAGGGAGGGAGGGAGGGAAGGAAGGAAGGAAGGACAGAAAGAAGGAGCGAGCCAGGCGCAGTGGCTCATGTCTGTAATCCAAACACTTTGGGAGGCCAAGGCCGGTGGGGCCAGGAGTTCAAGACCAGATTGGCCAACATGGCAAAACCCCACCTATACAAAAAATACCGAAAACAACAACAACAAAAAGAACAAAAAAGCTAGGCATTGTGGTGCATGCCTGTAGTCCCAGCTACTTGGGAGGCTGAGGTAGGAGGATGGCTTGAGCCTGGGAGTCAGAGGCTGCAGTGAGCCAAGATCACACCACTGCACTCCAGCCTAGGTGACAGAATGAGACCCCATCTCAAAAAGAAAAAAAAAAAAAAAAAAAGGAAAGGAAGCAAGGAAGATTTCAAAACAAGCAGTTAGGGGAAATGCTTTTAAAAAGAGAACTGGCGGTGGCTCACGCTTGTAATCCCAGCACTCTGGGAGGCCGAGGCGCGCGGATCACGAGGTCAGGAGATCAAGACCATCCTGGCTAACACAGTGAAACCCCGTCTATACTAAAAATACAAAAAGTTAGCCGGGTGTGGTGGCGGGCGCCTGTAGTCCCAGCTACTCGGGAGGCTGAGGCAGGAGAATGGCGTGAACCTGGGAGGTGGAGCTTGCAGTGAGCCGAGATCGCACCACTGCACTCCAGCCTGGGCAACAGATCGAGACTCCGTCTCAAAAAAAAAAAAAAAAAGAGAATTGGATGAGGCCAGGCGAGGTGGCTCACACTTGTAATCCCAGCACTTTGGGAGGCCAAAGTGGGTGGATCACCTGAGGTCAGGAGTTCCAGACCAGCCTGGCCAACATGGCAAGACCCCGTCTCTACTAAAAATACAAAAATTAGCTGGGTGTGGTGGCAGGCGCCTGTAATCCCTGCTACTCAGGAGGCTGAGACAGAAGAATCGCTTGAACCAAGGATGTGGAGGTTGCAGTGAGCGGAAATTGTGCCACCGCACTCCAGCCTGGGCAACAAGAGTGAGACTCTGTCTCAGGAAAAAAAAAAAAAAAAAAAAAAGAGGAGAAAAGGAGAGAAATGGGCAGTAACTAAAGAAGAACGTGGAAGCTCAAGAGGCCTTTTTTTTTCTTTCCAACTTTTAGGTTCAGGGGTGCATGCATAGGCTTGTTACATAGGTAAGTTTCGTGTCTTGGGTTTAATGTACAGACAACTTTGTCACCCAGGTAATCAGCATAATACCTGATAGGTAGTTTTTCTTTTTCTCTTTCTTTTCTTTTTTTTTTTAAAATCCAGGGACTCACTCTGTTACCCAGACTGGGGTGTAGTCGTATGATCACTGCTCACTGCAGCCTCAACCTCATGGGCTCAAGGGTTCCTCTCGCCTCAGCCTCTTGAGTAGCTGGGGCTACAGGCATGCACCATGGCACTCAGCTAATTTTTAAAATTTTTTTGTAGAGACAAGGTTTCACCATGTTGCCCAGGGTGGTCTCAGACTCTAGGCTCAAGCAACCCTTCCCACCTCAGCCTCTTAAAGTGCTAGGATTGCAGGCATGAGCCACCGTGCCCAGCTCCGATAGGTAGTTTTTTAATACTCACCTTCTTCCCACCCTCCACCCTCAAGTAGTTTCTAGTATCTATTTTTCCCTTCTTTGTGTCCATGTGTACTCCAATTTTAGCTCCCACTTATAAGTGAGAACATGCAGTATTTGGTTTTCTGTTCCTTCGTTAATTTACTTAGAACAATGGCCTCCAACTCCATCCATGTTGCCACAAAGGACAGGACTTTGTTCTTCTTTATGGTTGTCTAGTATTCCATGGTGTATATGTACCACATCTTATTTATCCAGTCCACTGTTGATGGGTGGCATCTGGGCTGATTCCATGTCTTTGCTATTATGAATAGTGCTATGATTAACATATGCATGCATGTATCTTTATGGTAGAGTGATCTATATTCCTTTGTGTATATACCCAGTAATGGGATCACTGGGCTGAATGGTAGTTCTATTTTAAGTCTTTGAGAAATCTCCAGACTGCTTTCCACAGTAGCTGAACTAATTTACATCCTACCTGCAGTGTATAAGTGTTCCCTTTCCTTTGAAACCTCCACAGCATTTGTTACTTTTTGACTTAATTTTTTTATTCACTGGATGTGGCAACAATAGGATGACTTTTTTTTTTTTTTTTTGAGACAGGGTTTCCCTCTCTCCCCCAGGCTGGAGTGCAGTGGCACCATCTTGGCTCGCTGCAGCCTCGACCTTCTGGATTCAAGAGATCCTCCTGCCTCAGCCCACCAAATAGCTGGGATTACAGGTGCACACCATCATGACTGGCTAATTTTTTTATTTTTCTAGAGAATCGAGTTTTGCCATGTTGCCCAGGCTGGTCTCAAACTCTTCAGTCCAAGCAATCTGCCCTCCTTGGCCTCCCAAAATTCTGGGATTATAGGCGTGAGCCACTGCACCCCACCTGAGTTTTTAGTAATAGCCATTCTGACCGGTATAGGATGGTCTCTCATTGTGGTTTTGATATGCATTTCCCTAATGATTAGTGATAGCAAGCATTTTTTCATATGCTCGTTGACTGTGTGTATGTCTTCTTTTGAGAAGTGTCTGTTCATGTTCTTTGCCCATTTTTTCTTTTCTACTTTTTGCCATTTTCTTCCTCCAGTGTCATTTGCCCATTTTTTTCTTTTTCTTTTCTTTTCTTTTTTTTTTTCTTTTTTGAGTCTCATTCTGTCACCAGACTGGAGTGCAGTGGCATGATCTCAGCTCACTGCAACCTCTGCCTCTTGGGTTCAGGCAATTCTCCTGCCTCAGCCTCCTGAGTAGCTGGGACTGCAGACATGTGCCACCACGCCAAGCTAATTTTTGTATTTTTAGTAGAGACAGGGTTTCACCATGTTGGCCAGGATGGTCGTGATATCTTGACCTCATGATCTGCCCACCTCAGCCTCCGGCAGTACTGGGATTACAGGCGTCAGCTACTGTGCTCGGCCCATTTGCACATTTTTAATCGGGTTGTTTTTTGCTTGTTGATTTGTTAGACCTACAAAGAAGCAAGAATATGTAAGTGATGATCAAGAGAAAGATCATACTACAGAGGATCCAGATATTTGAATTAGCACACAAGAATATTAAAATAAACATGATAGCCGGGTGCAGTGGCTCATGCCTGTAATCCCCGCACCTTGGGAGGCCAAGGCAGGCAGGTCACTTGAGCTCAGGAGTTTGAGACAAGCCTGGCCAACATGGTGAAACTCTGTCTCTACCAAAAAATACAAATAAAAATTAGCTGGGCATGGTGGCATGCACCTGTAATCCCAGCTACTTGGGAGGCTGAGGCATGAGAATTGCCTAAACCCAGGAGGTGGAGGTGGAGTGAACTGAGATTGCGCTACTGCACTCCAGCCTGGGTGACAGAGTGAGACCTTGTCTAAAGAAAAAAAGAAAAGAAATCTATAAAAAGGAATCAGATGAATATTCCAGAACTGAAATACTTATCATTTGATGCTAAGAACTCAACTCAGATTCTTAGGTAGATTTCATGGCAGAATACAGGATTTTTGACTTGGAATATGAATCTATGGAAAACACCCCAAGTGAAACACCATGAGAATAAAGAATGGGAAAAAAAATCATGTAAGAGAATGTATGAAAGTGGAGTCACACAAGGATAGGAGAGTGATAATGGAGCAGGAAAAAATATTTGAAGACATAATGTCCAGGAATTTTCCAAAACCGATGGAAGATATTCCCCCCATTACTTCAAAAAGCTCAACAAGCCACAAGCTGGATAAATGTGAAGAAAAACGCAGCTCAGGACACCACAGTCAAACTGAGGAAAACCAAAACCAAAGAGAAAATGTTAAAAGCAGCCTAAGAACAAAAGAGACATTTACCTACCAAGGAACAGTAATATGACTTATGGCTGACTTCTAAATAGACATAATGGAATGCAGAAGACAATAGAATAACATCTCTCTGAGCACTTTAAAGACATCTGCCAACCTAGAATTCTATAGGCCTCAATATTTTCCCTTCAAACTGAAGGTGAATTAAAGACTGGAGGCAAAAAAAAAAAAAAAAAAGAAAATAATGAGGAATTGTGTTGCAAGCAGGTTCATACCTTTTACTAAAGAGAATATTTCAGGCAGAGGAACAATGATACCAGAGAGACATAGAAACACAAGAAACACAAATAAACATAGAAAGGTAAATATGTGGGTAAGCCAATAATCACAATGACGTAAGGAGTTTAAAATAGTTGTAGAACTAAAATGCATGACAGCAATAACAGAAAAAGTAGGAGGCAGTAAATGTAGTTAAAACATATTCCACAGCACTGGAGCCATGGTTAAAGCAATACTTTGTGTTCCACCATAATAAGTCAAGTATCTATATTATATAACTCTTAGGGTAATAACTAAAAGAACAGAAAAAGAATGTAAAACTAACAAAAGAAGGAAATGTGTTTGATTAATCCAAAAGAAGACAAGAAAGGAGGAGAAAACAACATTCAAAAGATGGACCAAATCCCAGCACTTTGGGAGGCTGAGGCAGGCGGATCACGAGGTCAAGATATCAAGAACGTCCTGGCCAACATGGTGAAACCCCATCTCTACTAAAAATACAAAAATTAGCTGGGCGTGGTGGCACACACCTGTAGTCCCAGCTACTCGGGAGGCTAAGGCAGGAGAATTGCTTGAACCTGGGAGGCAGAGGTTGCAGTGAGCTGAGATTGCGCCACACCACTGCACTCTAGCCTGGCGACAGAGCGAGACTCCGTCTTAAAAAAAAAAAAAAAGATACAATAAATATAAACCTAATTATATTATAATTAAATGCAAAATGTAAATATATTAAATATTCCAAGTAAGATTCTAAGAATATTTTTAAAAATCAGCAAACAATGCTGCAAATAGGCACACTTTAAATAAAAGGACAAGAGGAGGCCGGGCACAGTGGCTCACGCCTGTAATCCCAGCACTTTGGGAGGCCGAGGTGGATGGATCACTTGAGCTCAGAAGTTCCTGAGTGACAAGAGTGAAACTTCGTCTCAAAAAAAAAAAAGAATGTTCCACATTCTGGGTTTGTTGGCTGTTTCCAGATTAGATCAGGTTATGCATTTTTGTCAGAAACACTCAAGACCAGCCTGGGCAACGTGGCAAAACCCCATCTCTCCAAAAAATACAAAAATTGGCTGGGCATGGTGGTGTACTCCTGTAGTCCAAGCTACTCGGGAGGCTGAGGTGAGAGGATCACCTGAGACCAGGAGGTCGAGGCTGCAGTGAGCCATGATCAGGCCATGGCACTCCAGCCTAGCAAACACAGCAAGACCCTGTCTCAAAAAAATATAAAATAACATACATAAAAGGACAAAGAAAGAATGGAAGTAAAAGAAAAATACACCTTAATATTACCATTACAGTGGCTCATGCCTGTAGTCCCAGCACTTTGGGAGGCGGAGTCAGGAGGATCGCTTGAGCTCAGGAGTTCCAGACCCATCTGGGCAATAGGATGAAACCCCGTCTCTATAAAAAATACAAAAATTAGGCCGGGTGCAGTGGCTCACGCCTGTAATCCCAGCACTTTGGGAGGCCGAGGCGGGTGGATCACGAGGTCAGGAGATGGAGACCATCCTGGCTAACACAGTGAAACCCCGTCTCTACTAAAAATACAAAAAATTAGCCAGACATGGTGGCGGGCGCCTGTAGTCCCAGCTACTCAGGAGGCTGAGGCAGGAGAATGGTGTGAACCCGGGAGGCGAAGTTTGCAGTAAGCCGAGATCGTGCCACTGCATTCCAGCCTGGGCGACAGAGCGAGACTCTGCCTCAAAAAAAAAAAAAAAAATTAGCTGGGTGTGGTGGTGTGGGCCTGTAGTTCCAGCTACTGGGGGAGCTCAGGTGGGATTCCAGATCGCCTGAGCCCAGGAGGTAGAGGCTGCAGTGATCCCTGATCAGGCCACTGCACTCCAGCCTGAGCGACAGAGTGAGGCCCCATCTCAAAAATAAAAACAGCAAACAAACATAAAAGTATACTTTAAGGGAAGAAACATAACAAGAGGTAAAGAGGCCATTTCATAATGCTAAAGGAAGCAATCAAAAAGGAAGACATCACAATCCTAAATCTGTATGCACCTAACAGCACAGGTTGAAAATACACAGAGCAGAGAAAACTAAAAAGAGAAGTAGACAAATTCACAATCATTGTGGGAGACTTTAAAATATATTTTATATCAGCTGAGAGAAAAAACAAGAAGTAAAGATATAGAAGATTTGAACAACACAATTAACAAACTTCATCAACTAACATATATAGAACTCTGAACTCAACACCTGAATTCATTCTTTTCAAATTCACAAGGAAAATTTTTACCAAAGCTGTTCACATGCAGAGCTGATAGAAAGCCTAACAAATATTCTTAACTGCAGTTACATAGAGCATGTTCTTCAATCACAATGGAATTAAGCTAAAATTAATAGAAAAATACAACTAGAAACAGACCAGCTGCCTGAACATAAAACAACTAAATAATTCATAGTCAAAGAAAACAATAAAATATGGATTTTTTGAGCCCAGGAGATCGAGTCCACCCTGAGCAATATACTCTAAAACAAAACCCAAACAAAAAATTTTAAAAAGAAACACCACAAAACCATTAAAAAGAATGAGGCAGGGCTGGGCATGGTGGCTCATGCCTGTAATCCCAGCACTTGTGGAGGGCGAAGCAGGCGGATTGCTTGAGCCCAGGAGTTCCAGAACAACTTGGGGCAACATAGCAGAACCCATCTCTATACAAAATACAAAAATTAGCCAGGCATGCTGCTGCGCGCCTGTAGTCCCAGTTGCTCAAGAGGCTGAGGTGAGAGGATCGCCTGAACCGGGGGAGGTTGAGGCTGCAGTGAGCTGTGACCGCGTCACTGCACTCCAGCCTGGGTGACAGAGTGACACCCTGTCTCAAAAAAAAAAAAAAAAAAAAGGGCCAGGCGCAGTGGCTCACACTGTAACCGCAGCACTTTGGGAGGCCAAAGGGGGCGGATCACAAGGTCAAGAGATTGAGACCATCCTGGCTAACACGATGAAACCCTGTCCCTACTAAAAATACAAAAAATTAGCTGGGCTTGGTGGCGGGCGCCTGTTGAGGCAGGAGAATCGCTTGAACCCGGGAGGCGGAGATTGCGGTGAGCCGAGATCGCGCCATTGCACTCCAGCTTGGACAACAAGAGCGAAACTCAGTCTCAAAAAAAAAAAAATGGCCGATCCAATTTGTTAAATGTGTGTATGTATGTATTTTTAGTTTTTGAGACGGAGTTGCTCTGTTGCCCAGGCTGTAGTGCAGTGGCACAATCTTGGCTCACTGCAACCTCTGCCTCCCGGGTTCAAGTGATTCTCGTGCCTCAGCCTCCCGAGTGGCTGGGACCACAGGTGCGTGTCATCACGCCTGGCTAATTTTTGTATGTTTAGTAGAGACAGGGTTTCGCCATGTTGGCCAGGCTGGTCTTAAACGCCTGATCTCAGGTGATCCGCCCGCCTCATCCTCCCAAAGTGCTGGGATTACAGGGGTGAGCCACCACGCCCGGCCAGTTTCAAACATTTTCAAGGTCTATATGTTGCATATGAATTAGTAAAATAAACATTGCACATCAAACCTGTGATTTCGTATAACACCTCTAAGTTTAAATTTGAGTCAATTAAAACATCATAATAGTAAGAGTTCAGTTTTACAATTAGTGCTGGCAAGGCAAAAATAAGGAAAGTGGTAGGAGGTCCGGGGATTATGTGAGAGAACGCATGACAAATGTTTAGCACAGAGTCGGGCACGCACAGTGAGGACTCAATTCACGGTGGATTTTATTTGGTCATCATCATCACATTTGGAGCTGAAATAAAACAGTTCTGATTCCAAGTGAAGGGGAGGGAGGTAGAGTGGAGGGGGTAGGGAGGGCTAGCTTGGATTTCTGCTAAGATGTCACAGCCTCGGATACCCTCAAGGCATGCCATGCCCGGGCTTAGCCAGTTGAGGGGCCTGTGAAGCCTGATGGTGTGTAAGAGACCTCGGTGGCCTCACTGTCAGCATAGCCGAGGCCACCACGCTGGCTCCAGACTGGTCAGCAGATGGCCGCGCACCAGGCCCTTCCTGCGGCCCGGGCGACTCGGCTCTCAGTGGCGGAAGTGGCCGGCCCCGGACAGACTCCTGAAGAGCGCTGCCTGCAGTCTCAGGAAACGGGGCGTGGGGCCAGCTGTTCCTTCCAACTCCTCCTCGGGGGCAGCATGAGGGAGGGTCGCTGTCAGGGCCTCGAGGACTGAGGGTTCAGGGTGCCCGCCGCTCGTCCCCTCTCCCCTCCCCCCCAGGTCGTGGAGGCCGCTCCCCAGCATCTCTCCAGTGTCCCCACTGTCGTGGCTCCGGGGCGGGCTTCTCCCTTTTCAGGCATTTCTGAAATCGCCGCCACACCCGGGCTCTCTTCCTCCGGCTCGCCCTCCCCAGCCCCAGGTGCCAGAGAGACCTTTCCCCAAAACGCGAAACTGATCCTTTCAGACGCCTCGCGTTCGCCCAACAGCACCTCTAGCCTCGGTCGTTGTCACGTGACGCGGCCCCAGCGCCCAGGCCACGCCCCCGGAGCTCGCCACGCCCACCGGGTCCGCCCCCACGCGCCCGCCTACCCAGGGGGTTCCCGCCACCCGCGCTTTCCCAGGTTTGCCGACCTTACGGGCCCTTTTCCGCCAGCCCTGGCTGGGTCACCCCCACGACCCGGGACTCCCCCGCCGTTCCCGCCAGGGCTGCCTGCAGTGAGGTCGGCTCCTCAAGCCTCAGCCTCGCTGGGGGCAGGGCCCACTCCCGCCGTCGCCGCAGCTCCTTTCCGTCCCGGGGCCTGGGGGGCACCGTCCCACTGGTGAGGGCCGCCTCCAGTGCCCAGCCCAGCCATGCGAACGCCTGGAGCCCGCGAGCTGCAGCTGCGGCCTTGAAGGTGCCGCACATCCTGCCGAGTGGGTGAAGCTTGGCACTTTCGAAAACAAAGCGGGTTAGTGCTCAGCTGCCTCCGAGCCGACGGGTGGGGATGTCATACTATGAACTGAGAGCCCGCGAGCTGGAAAAAACAGTGCCAGTCCTGCCTGCGCCTCGCGGGACTCAGTAATTCCCGGCCCCGCAGCGCTCCAGCCTGTTCCCCGCAGCTCCATCCCCTCTGCCCGCGAAAGTGGTCTCAGGGGCCGGGCGCCGTTGGCTCACGCCTGTAATCCAGCACTTTGGGAGGTCAAGGCGGACGGCTCACTTGAGGCCAGGAGTTCGAGACCAGCCTGGCCAACAGGGCGAAAACCCATCTCTACTAAAAATACAAAAATTAGCCCGACGTGGTGGCGCACACCTGTAACCTCCAGCTACTCGGGAGGCTGAGGCAGGAAAATCACTTGAACCCGGGAGGCGGAGGTTGCAGTGAACCGAGATCACACCACTGCACTCCAGCGTGGGTGACAGAGTGAGACTCCGTCTCAAAAAAGAAAGAAAGAAAAAGAAAAGAAAAAAGCGAGGCCAGGCGCAGTGGCTCACGCCTGTAATCCCAGCACTTTGGGAGGCCTAGGCAGGTGGATCACGAGGTCAGAAGTTCAAGACCAGCCTGGCCAAGATGGTGAAACCCCCTCTCTACTAAAAATACAAAAATTAGCCGGGCATGGCTGGGCTCAGTGGCTCACACCTGTAGTCCTAGCACTTCAGGAGGCCAAGGCAGGTGGATCACTTGAGGTCAGGAGTTTGAGACCAGACTGGCCAACATGGTGAAAACCCGTCTCTACTAAAAATACAAAAATTAGCTGGGCTTGGTGGCAGGCGCCTATAATCCCAGCTACTTGGGAGGCTGAAGGAGGAGAATCACTTGAACCCTGGAGGCAGAGGTTGCAGTGAGCCCAGATCTCACCACTGCACTCCAGCCTGGGCGACAAAGCGAGACCCTGTCTCAAACAAAACAAAATAATAAAATAAAATAAAAATTAGCCAGATGTGGTGGTGTGTGTCTGTAGTCCTAGCTACTTGGGTGGCTGAGCTGGGAGAATCACTTGCTCAAGAGTTTGAGGCTACAGTGAACTGAGATCACACCACTGCACTCCAACCTGGGTGACAGAGCGAGATCCTGCCTTAAAAACAAACAAGGGCTGGGCACGGTGGCTTGCCCCTGTGATCCCAGCACTTTTGGAGGCCAAGGTGGGCAGATCACCTGAGGTCAGGAGTTCAAGACCAGCCTGGCCAACATGGTGAAAACCCGTCTCTATTAAAAAGACAAAAATTAGCCAGGCGTGGTGGCAGGTGCCTGTAATCTTAGCTACTTGGCAGGCTGAGGCAAGAGAATTGCTTGAACTGGGGAGGCAGAAGTTGCAGTGAGCCGAGATCGCACCATTTCACCCCAGCCTGGGCAACAAGAGTGAAACTCTATCTCAGAAAAAAAAAAAAGAAAAGAAAAAGAAGCCTGGGCGCAGTGGCTCACGCCTGTAATCCCAGCACTTTGGGAGGCCGAGGCGGGCGGATCACGAGGTCAGGAGATCGAGACCATCCTGGCTAACAAGGTGAAACCCCGTCTCTAATAAAAATACAAAAAATTAGCCTGGCGTGGTGGCGCGGCACCTGTAGTCCCAGCTACTCCGGAGGCTGAGGCAGGAGAATGGCGTGAATGCGGGAGGCGGAGCTTGCAGTGAGCTGAGATAGCGCCACTGCACTCCAGCCTGGGCGACAGAGCAAGACTCCGACTCAAAAAAAAAAAAAAAAAAAAAAGAAAAAGAAAAACAACAAAAAAATCAGTTTGTTCCATGGGCAGTAGGCCATTGCTGCTCATCTTTTGATCAGAAGCAGTACTGAGTGGAGTATTAGGATGGTGAGGAAGGCATTCTGTTAATCCATGCATGGTGGTGCTGGCAGAAACAAGATGAACAGGTAAAGCAAATCCAGAATTATGTGTATAATGTCCTTTCCATGATGGAAAAAGTCCATTGTAATCAATTTGCCACTAGATGGCTGGCTGGGTCCCCCAAGGAGCCACAGTGGGCTCAGTGTTGGTCTCTTCTGTTGGCAGATTAGGCAGTTAGTAGATGGCTTACTCAGCCTTGGTGAGGGGAAGCCCATGTTGTTGAGCTGGTGCATAGCCTCCAATCTTGCCACACAGCCTCTTTGTTACATAGGTCCATTGGGCAAGCAATGGTAGCTGGAAAAAGAGACAGCCCGACCTCCAGAGAACGTGCTTTGTTCCCCTGATAGTCAAGAGCCTCCTTTGCAGTGATACCCTTTGGTGTGCATTCACACGGGACCCAAATATCTTTATATTCTGGGCCTGTTTGGAGAGATCTGTCCACATACTTCTTCCCCAGACCTCCTTGTCACCAATCCTCCTTCCATGTTCCTGCCAGTGAATCTATGTAGATCCCTCCGTCTGGCTGTCTCTCCATCCAGGCAAAGTAGACAAACAAATGTGCCTCTTGAAGTTCTGCCCCCCAGGAAGATTTTCTTTCACCACTTGTCCTTCAGGGCCACCCTGGAGGGGGGCTGGAGGGCTCCAGCTGTCCATTCTGTTGTGCAGGAGCCATCTGTAAACCAAGTCTGGATTTGACTGACTTCCTCAGTTAACTGACACAGGAACTTTTTTTTTTTTTTGAGATGGAGTCTCGCTCTGTGGCCCAGGCTGGAGTGCAATGGCGTGATCTCGGGCTCACTGCAACCTTAGCCTCCTGAGTTCAAGTGATTCTCATGCCTCAGCCTCCCGAGTAGCTGGGATTACAGGCCACACCGGGCTAATTTTTGTATTTTTAGTAGAGACGGGGTTTCACCATGTTGCCCAGGCTGATCTCAAACTCCTCATCTCAGGTGATCCGCCCGCCTCAGCCTCCCAAAGTGCTGGGATTACAGGCATGAACCACGGTGCCCGGCCGACACAAGGAACTTTCTATGAGGTCCTAGGAATGAAGGAAAACGGGCAATAAGGCAAGAATCGCTGTCGAAGGAGTCTGCGCCACCTGCTCGCACAGCTCACTTGTGCCTTCTGAGCCTGCTCGAGCCCAGTGTACATATGCCGTCTCCACGTGATTAGAGATTGCTGCTGCACGTGCCCAATCCCGTGGCGGGGTGAGTAAGACAACATGCAGTGCACACGCGGCCGCTTCACGACCCATAACTAGGTGTTCTGTTTCTACCAGGGACCAGCAGCAAGCCAGAAGAACAGTTATCTGTGAAACAGGCTGTGCATCTGTTCCCAAACCCTAGAGGCCTGTGCTGTGATTCTCTTACTGGTGCTTCCCAGGGCCTCCATATAGCATCCCCACTGCCACAGACACTCGGATATTGTTGGGTCTGTGGATCATAAGGGCCAAAAGAAAGAGCAGCTTGCACTGCACCCTGAACTTGGTACAGAGCCTTCTCTAGCCCTCACTCAGATTTATTTTTTTAATTTAATTTAATTTTATTCTTTTGTTGTTGAGACGGAGTCTTGTTCTGTCGCCCAGGCTGGAGTGCACTGGCGTGATCTCGGCTCACTGCAAGCTCCGCCTCCCGGGTTCACGCCATTCTCCTGCCTCAGCCTCCGGAGTAGCTGGGACTACAGGCGCCCGCCCCCGCGCCCAGCTAATTTTTTCTATTTTTAGTGGAGACGAGGTTTCACCGTGGTCCTGATATCCTGACCTCGTGATCCGCCCGCCTCAGCCTCCCAAAGTGTTGGGATTACAGGCGTGAGCCACCGCGCCTGGCCTCAGATTTATTTACTTAAGGTATTTCTTTAAATCGACTCACTATTTTTTACCTAAATAAATTCAGCCTCATCCAAAGCAATGATATCTCTGGTGAGGTGGTTGTATTTTTTCTTACATAGGTGATAAGTAAAATAAATACTTAAGATTTAAAATTGGGTGGGTGCAGTAGCTCATGCCTGTAATCCCAACACTTTGGGAGGCCGAGGTGGGTGCCTGTAGTCCCAGCTACTCGGGAGGCTGAAGCAGGAGAATCACGTGAACCCGAGTGAGCCTGAGATTGTGCCATTGCACTCCAGCCTGGGTGACAGAGCAAGACTCTGTCTCAAAAAAATAAAATAAAATGAAATAGAATAAAATAAATAAAAGGCAATAAGCCGGGCACCATGGCTCATAGCTGTAATCCCAACACTTTGGGAAGCTAAGGCAGGCAGATCTCTTGAGGTCAGGAGTTCGAGACCAGCCTGGCCAACATGGTGAAACCCTGCCTCTACTAAAAATATGAAATTAGCTGGGTGTGGTGGTGTGCACCTGTGATCCCAGCAACTGGGGAGGCTGAGGCAGAGACTCACTTGGGCCTGGGAGGTGGAGGTTGCAATGAGCTGAGATTGTGCCACTGCACTCCAGCCTGGGCAACAGAGTGAGACTCCATCTCAAAAAATAAATGAAAATATAATAAAAATAAAAGGCAATAAGTGTCTGCTTATCAATTGCTCGTAGGAGGTTTGCACTTACAACCCATGCCCCAGGCTACGGGAAAGCCACGCGTCCATACAGAAAGGTCATGCATAGGTGTTTTAGCCACAAGACCAACTAAAGTCCCAGCCAACAACCCGCAATAACCAGACAGGTCACTGACAGAGCCCTCAGATGATCTCAGCACCCAGGCTTTGAGATGCTTGAGCTGATACTGAGTAGGGCAGAGATAAGCTGTCTCCACCAAATGTTACAAAAATAGTAGATCTGTGAGCAAAATAAATGTGGTCAACATTTTTTTCTTTTTTAATTTTTTAAAATCACAACCCTGCTCACCTATGTTGTCAATATTTGACACTAACAATTTTGAGATGTTTTATTATGCAGCAATAGACCACTGGTACAGGAGCCCTCTTCTCTCCCTAGATTCTCTCTTCTTGGTCTTACTGCTTGTCCCCACTTCCCTGTCCCCAGAAGCACTCGGCATAATCTCTTCAATGACACCAGCTCTGAGAAAACTAAAGCCAAAAGCCAAAAAATAAAATGTAATAAGCTGCTAGTTATGCCTCAAAATATCTTCTCCCCTCCTTCCTAATAAATGAGGTTTTGTTTGTTTGTTTGTTTCTTTGTTTTTGAGACGGAGATGCACTCTGTCACCCAGGCTGGAGTGCAGTGGTGCAATATCAGCTCACTGCAACCTCTGCGTCCTGGGTTCAAGCGATTCAAGTGATTCTCCTGCCTTAGCCTCCCGAGTAGCTGGGACTACAGGTGCCTGCCTCCAGGCCTGGCTAATTTTTGTATTTTTTGTATTTTTAGTAGAGACGGGGTTTCACCATGTTGGTCAGGCTGGTCTTGAACTCCTGACCTCATGATCCACCCACCTCAGCCTCCCAAAGTGCTGGGATTACAGGCGTGAGCCACCGCGCCTGGCCACATACTTGACTTTTAAATAAGCACACGTTACTCTAGAGAGAGAACACATTTCTAACTAGATGCATCTATAGGATGCATCCATATGATGTAATTCCAGACAATGGAATGTGAGTATGAGTGATGTATATCATTTCCAAGCCTTGGCCATAAAACATGAAGCACATGCTTTTCTAAATTCTTTACCTTTTCCATAGGCTGGAACACAAACAGGATAGTGTTCCAGCTGCAACCATGCAGATGAAGACTATACCCTAGGAGACAGAGGAACAACAGACAAGAAAGAAACCTGGGTTCCTGAATAACCACGTGGAGCCGAGCAGCTTACTTATCTCAAACCACTGCTGCCCACCTCCAGATTGGTTCATGAGAGAGAAATAAGCTTCTATCCTTTTTGCATGACTGCATTTTGGGGTCTGTGTTATAGCAGCTTAATCTCTATCTGAATTATATTGGATTTAAGTGTCTGAAGCCCAATGACTTAACCTTTCCTGAGTGAAAAGGCACAGAAGAGCCTATTTTCCTAAAATGGGAAAATGAAGACATAGGACGGAAAAACCCAACAAATGGTCAGGAAATTATGCTGCTATAGGCTCTTCTCTGATGAGTGTCTAGTCCTAATGAGGGGGCTGTGGGAATTCAAAGACAGAGAAACTGCCTTCAGATAGCGCTAGTAGGGAAGACCCCTGCAGACGGTGACATTAAATTGAAGGTAGGATTTGGATAGATGGACTTGGGGAGGGCAATTCAAACAAAGGGAACTTGAGCAACAGGGTGGAGGTAGAAAGGTGCCAGATCTTTTGGGAGATGCAGAAGTGATATCGCACAGTTTAAAGCCAGAGTTAAATATAAACCGATACTTAGAAGCTTAAATTCAACATGGCAAATTCACAGGTTTAGTTTCCTAAAAGATTTTTCATGTTTTTATTACAGAACTGTCTGCAAACAAATCTTTACTTGATGAGAAGTTTAAATATAATTAAATCTAGACTATTACATGAATATTTTATTGCTTTATTAAGTCTTTCAAACAACACATTTATTTATTTATTTATTTTTTTTTTTTTTTTTTTTTTTTTTTTGAGACAGAGTCTCACTCTGTTGCCTAGGCTGGAGTACAGTGGCACGATCTCAGCTCACTGCATCCTCCACCTCCCAGGTTCAAGTGATTCTCCTGCCTCAGCCTCCTAAGTAGCTGGGATTACAGGAGTCCACCACCACACCCAGCTAATTTTCAAACAACACAGTTTTTAGAGGTATAATTAACCTCCTTAGAATATTACCTCACAGCAGAATAAACAAATCAAAAACTTCAGATATTTTTTCTAAAGACCCCCTTAGTCAGTAATATCTATAATCACATGACAATGAGTGGCACCATGTGATAGTGGCCTGAAGGCTCAGTGATGCTGGCCACCCAACTCACTTACTTAACCTCCTCTGGCAACAGATTTTCTTTTCTTTTCTTGTTTTTTCTTTCTTTCTTTTTTTTTTTTTGAGATGGAGTCTTGCTCTGTCATCCAGGCTGGAGTGCAGTGGCACGATCTCAGCTCACTGCAACCTCTGCCTCCTGGGTTAAAGCGATTTTCCTGCTTCAGCTTCCTGGGTAGGTAGAATTATAGGCGCCCGCCACCATGCCAGACTAATGTTCGTATTTTTAGTAGAGACAGGGTTTTACCATGTTGGCCAGGCTGGTCTCAAACTCCTGACCTCGGGTGATCTGCCTGCCTCAGCCTCCCAAAGTGCTGGGATTACAGGCATGAGCCACCGTGCCTGGCCTGGCAACAGATTTTCTACCCACAAGGAAGGGCATGTTTACCAGGGCTGGATCCTTGAGGGACTCATTCCCCAGGCCACAGTGATGGGCCAGAGATGGGCATGTGATCCCAGCAGGACCATTCAGAATTCTCCCTTAGAACTGATGCACAGAGGTAGGAAGAGAGGTTTTTCGGGTTACTTCACTCCTTGGACTATTAAGCGGGGGTTGCCTCATGGAGGAACAGAGCCTGCTGGCAAAGATGAGCAGCAACAAAAGACGGACAGAGACTTAACTGTGTGGAGTCCCCTTTCAGGGTCCCTGCAGCTCTTCCTCCAACCCAAAGACCTAGTCCAAGGATCCTGTCCCACTACCAAGCCAGTAAATTTCCCTTTGAGTGGGATTTCTGTCACTTGCAACCAACAGGCCTAACACAAGAGTGAACTGTAAGGGAGACCTCTAAGGCCAGCCACTTAATGCCGCATCTCATCAAGATGCCCTTGATTGTAAAATATATCATCATTTTACGTACCATGAGGAAAGGGGAAAATGCTGCCAAGTAAGCTATGACAAGCCACTGATTATGAGATGCATCCCAGCTTCAGAAGCATGAAAATATGGGGAAAATATGCTTCTTAGGCCTGATGAAATATGGCAGCTGTGTGCCCTTGGGTGAGTTACTTAATCTCTGTTCTCCTCTGTGTCCTCGTCTGTAAAGTGAGGATGACAATGCCCACCCGACAGGACTGTTGTGAGGATTTAGCCTATCTACACACAAATGTTCTTAGTAACATTATTCATGATAGCCAAAAATTGGAAACAAGGCTGGGCACAGTGGCTCATGCCTGTAATCCCAGCACTTTGGGAGGCCAAAGTGGGCGGATCCCTTGAGCCCAGGAGTTCAAGACCAGCCTGAGCAACATGGGAAAACCACCATCTCTACAAAAAATATAAAAAAAATTAGCCAGGCATAGTGGCACATGCCTGTAGTCCCAGCTACTTAGGAGGCTAAGGCAGGAGGATCACCTGAGTCCAGGGGGTTGAGGCTGCGTTGAGCCATAATCACATCACTGCACTCCAGCCTGGGCAATAGAATTAGATCCTGTCTCAAAAAAAAAAAAAAAAAAAAAAAAGGAAACAACCTAACTGTCCATCAACTGGTGAATGGATAGAGAGAATGTGGTACATCCACACAATGAAGCACTACTGAGCAATGATAAAGAACAAACTACTGATACATGCTATGCCATGGATAAGTCTTGCGAATGCTACACGGAGAGAGAAGCCAGACCCAAAACAATGCATACTGTATGCTTCCATGTATTTATTTATTTTATTTAGTGGGGTTCTTTTTCTTTTTTGAGACAAAGTCTTGCTCTGTCACCCAGGCTGGAGTGCAGTGGTACAATCTTGGCTCACTGCAATCTCTGCCTCCCGGGTTCAAGTGATTCTCCTGCCTCAGCCTCCTGAGTAGCTGGGATTACAAGTACGCGCCACCATGCCTGGCTAATTTTTTTTGTATTTTTAGTAGAGATGGGGTTTCAACGTGTTGCCCAGGCTGGTCTGGAACTCCTGACCTCAAGTGACCCACCCATCTCGGGCTCCCAAAGTGCTGGGAATACAGGTGTGAGCCACCGCGCCTGGCCTGTTATGATTCCATTTATATGAAATGTCCAGAAAAGACAAATTTAGAGACAGAAAATGGATTATGGAGCTGGGCACTGCAGCTCACACCTCTAATCTCAGGACGTTGGGAGGGTGAGGTGGGAGGATTGCTTGAGGCCAGGAGTTCAAGACCAGCCTGGGCAACATAGTGAGACCCCCATCTCTGCAAAAAAGAAACTAGATTAAAGGTTGCCTGGAGGAGGGGGAGAATGGGGATTAACAGTAAATGGGACTGAGGACTTTTATTGGAGTCATGGAAATGTTCTAAAATGGATTTATGGTGAGGGTTACACAACTTGGTAAATTTACTAACAATTCACTGAATTGTACACTTGAAATAAGTAAGTTAAACAATATGTAAGCTATACATCAACAGTAGTATTAAAAATAGATGTACAATGCCTAGATGAGCTGCTTAATATGGTGTGTGCTTAAGAAATCATGACTCATTTCAGAGCTGCTCTGGCTTAGATTCCTAAATCCATAAAACTTCCCTTTCCTGGTGTCCTGAAAGGGTGAGTTTTCTTTCCTTTTACATCCTGCACCAGGACCTCTGTGGAGGGTACCAAGAAGAAGTCCTGCTTCTAGAAATTATTAGTCAGTTAAGCTGTCAGGGTCTTACAAGGAGACAGCAGAAGAGAGCACCTCTGTCTACAGGGAGCAGAGGTAGGGGATTTCAGAAGGCTAGGAAACCTCACCCTTCAGTTCACCCTCCACCCACCACCACCATCACACACACAAACTAGGAGCCTATTGACCTACCGCTTCCCAGATCTGTCCTGGGGTCAGGAAAAGTTCCCAGAATCATAAAGAAATGAGGCTGATTTCACCTCCTGGATCACCAGTTTCGTTTCCTCGGCACGACTCCCTGAGAGTCTTCTCTCCAGCCTAACCATGCGCTTTTTCAAGTGTCGAGATGCTTAGAAACTTCCAAAAATACTTGACCACAGTGCCAGAAAGACATTTCTAAGAAAACTTTCCAGCAAAGGGCTGGGAAGACCCCAAGTGTCTCTCATCAAGGAAGCTTTATAGACTTAGCTCCTGGGAGCCAGCTGGGCCCTGGCTTGCTAGACCATCCTGCAAGGGCCTGGCCTCTCTCCCCAGCCCCTGCCAGGCCTGCTGGAAGTACAGTGGCTGGAAAGAAATGGGGGCTTTGGGGTCAGGGAGCCTGTGTTCCAACTCCAGCTCCCCTTGCACTGGCTGTGTGGCTTTAGGCATGTGACTGAACCCCAAGAGCCACAGTTCATTCAGCAATAAAATGAGAGCTTCTGTCACTACTGCCTCTCTAGAGGCTGCTGTCGATTAATGGAATGTCATGGGTGATTGCATTGGGAATGGGGGGCGTCCAGTAAAGGCAGGTTCCTGCCCTAGGCTTCTTCCTGGTGCCCACTGGAACTGCAATTGGACCTGGCTGCCTCCGATTTACCGAGGCTCCATTTTATTTATTTATTTTTAAACTTATTTTAAAAGTAGAAATGGAGGGGGTCTCCCTATGTTGCCCAGGCTGATCTTGAACTCCTGGCCTCAAGCAGTCCTCCCACCTTGGCCTCCCAGGTGCTGGGATTTTAGGTGTAAGCTACCGTTCCAGGCCGACTTTTACTTTCTTTGAGACTGTGGCAGATGCACTTGAAGCCAGCAGCAAAAGCAATGCCCATGGAGTGGTTTGGGCTGAAACTGTTCAGCCATTCATAGCTCAGGACCGTCTTGGTCTTCCATTACCAGTGGCAGGGTCCAGGGCTCCTGAGAGCAGCTTGGCCCCACGCAACGGCTTCCTCCACTTCCACAATCCCCTAACCTGGCAGGGAGATAGTGAGCAAGGCAAGAAGGGGATTAGCCTCCTGCCCGGGCAGGACCGTGGGGCACAAGGCAAGCTCCAGGCAGGGTTCTTCAGGACAGAGAGGGCAGCACAAACACCAGGCCCTGGCTTTTTTTTTTTTTTTTTTTTTTGAGACAGAGTCTTTCTCTGTCCCCCAGGCTGGAGTGCAGTGGTGCGATCTCAGCTCACCACAACCTCCACCTCCTGGGTTCACGCCATTCTCCTGCCTCAGCCTCCCGAGTAGCTGGGACTACAGGTGCCCGCCAACACGCCCGGCTAATTTTTTGTATTTTTAGTAGAGACGGGGTTTCACCGTGTTAGCCAGGATGGTCTCGATCTCCTGACCTCGTGATCCGCCCGCCTCGGCCTCCCAAAGTGCTGGGATTACAGGCTTGAGCCACCGCGCCCGGCCCAGGCCCTGGCTTGAATATGTGTTTCACCACTTGCTGGCCAGCAACCCTGGGCAGATCTCTTAACCTCTCCAAGTTTCAGTTACTTGCTCTGTAAAATGGGTATGATTACACCTGTCTCCCAGGGCTGCTGGGGGATGACAGTGTGTAAAGCCTAAACGCAGTGCTGGGTGCATCCCTGGCACCTGCCATAGTTAAGGGTGGGAGGTGGGGCTGGTGGGAAAACAGGATGGGGGAGAGAAAGAGAAGCAAAAGAGGAAAATGCTGGGGAAGGAGAATGCCCTGGGTTTTGCAGGATTCTGCAGTTTAGAGTCATTCTTCTAACCTCTCCCACCTTTGCTCAGGGCTTGGGCACATGCTCTTCCTTCTCCTCCTGTACACTCCTGCCCGCTATCCAGCAAGGCCTCTCCACCCTGAGGAAGCGTCAGTTTAAAAACCATCTCCTCAGCTGGGCATGATGGTGCATACCTGTTAGTCCCAGCTACTCAGGAGGCTGACGTGGGAGGATCGCTTGAGCCTAGGAATTGGAGGCTGCAGTGAGCCGTAATCATGCCACTGCACTCCAGTCTGAGCAACAGAAGGAGACCCCATCTCTAAAAAACCACGAGAAAAACAAAACCCCACCTCCTTGAAGAGATCTTCCCTAGCAACCCCCACCCGCCTCTAGAATAGATCCCTCCCACCCTGTTTTCCCTTCGGGGCAAGATTTCTAGATTTATTTGTCTGATTATTTGCCCCCAAGACCATCAGCTCCAGGAGGGCAAGGACTGTGTTCATTTTGCTCACTTCTGTATACAGCACCCAGCATCATGCCTGGCACAGAGTTTGGGAAGGGGACGATGATGATCCCTTGTCTGCACCTCAGAGAGGCAGCAGGGACTGTGGGCAGGGACCTCCAGGCCATAAGGAGCTGGAGGGAGTCCTAGAGGGTGGAGGGAGAGAAAGCAGGCCAGAGAGGCAGCGGGGCAGGAGACATGTGAGGGCATTCTAGGTGTGGGGAATGGCTCATGCCACTGTCCAGGTGCATGAACCTATCAGGCAGTTGGGGAAGACAGAACTCCTGTAGTGGCTGTAGCAGAGCAAGGGTGAAGGAGCCAGTCTGCCGCGGCTACTCTTCAGGACTCTGTTTTCCTGGGGCCAGGTTGCAAACAACCTTGAAGCTTGACCAGGGTATGTGGACCTTATCCTAATTTTTGTGGGTTTTGTTTGTTTGTTTAATCACAGACAGGGTCTCTCTATGTTGCCCTGTCTAGTTTCCAACTCCTAGACTCAAAAGTCCTCCTGCCTCAGCTCCCCAAAGTCCTGGGATTACAGGCATGAGCAGCCTGGCCTATTGGAGGTGGTGTGTGTTTGTTTGTTTGTTTGTTTGAGACAGAGTTTAGCTCTGTTGTCCAGGCTGGAGTGCAATGGCACCATCTCAGCTCACTGCAACCTCCATCTCCTGGGTTCAAGCAATTCTCCTGCTTAGCCTCCCGAGTAGCTGGGACTACAGGTGCACACCACCACGCCCGGCTAATTTTTGTATTTTTAGTGGAGATGAGGTTTCATCATGTTGGCCAGGCTGGTCTTGAGCTCCTGACCTCAAGTGATCCACCCGCCCCTGCTGCAGCCTCCCAAAGTACTGGGATTACAGGTGTGAGCCACTTTGCTTGGCCCCTATCCTAGGTTTTTAAGTAGAGAAGTAACATGATCAAGCTTGTCTTGCTCAGAGCTCCCCTCGGAGGAGAGGCTGGAGGAGGTGACTGAAGCTGTTGCCTTAAGGACTCAGGCTGGTCTCCAGCCTCAGTGCTTCAAGGACAGGGTCCTTGCTGTATAGAGCTACTGGTGATTCAAACACAATCCACCTTGTGCTGCTTGCAGCTGACCTCCACTGGCAGGTGCCCTCTCCCTCTACAGTGGAGGTGGATGCGCTCAGGCAATGCAGGCTCAGCCTAGCTGTGGTCCCTCTGGAGGCAGTGAGCCTTTTGAGAGGTCTGAGCCGGGGTGGTGGCTCACACCTGTCATCCCAGGAGTCTGGAAGGCTGAGGCTGGAGGATTGCTTGAGGCCGGAAATTTGAGACCAGCCAAGGGAACATAACAAACCTATCTCTACCAAAAAAAAAAAAAATTAGTCAGGTGTGGTGGTGTGTTCCTGTAGTCCTACCTACTCAGAAGGCTGAGGTGGGAGGATTACTTGAGCCCAGGAGTCCGAGGCTGCAGTAAGCTAAGGTTGCATCATCACTGCACTCCAGCCTGGGCAACACAGCAAGACCCTGTCTCTAAGTAAATAAATAAATACATTTTTTTTAATTAAAAAAAAAGAGAGGGAAATCCAAGCCAAATCCTCCAGGGGTCCAAGTCCTGCTGTCCTCCCCTGCTCTGCTCACCCCCAGCCTACCTCTGTGTGGGGTGGGGGTGTCGGGGGAACCCATGCTGCTGAGCAAGGAGCTCCCTCAGCTGGTCTATTAGTCAGGTGAGGCTAGGTTCTACTGCAGTCAATCAGCCCCAAACTTCAATGACTTCACACAACAAAGCGTATTTCTCAATCATGTTATACGCTCAGTGCAGTGGAGAAAAGAGGATGGAAGGGCAGGGCTCTGTTCCACCTAGTGTCTCAGGGATCCAGGTTGCTAGAAGAGCCACCATCTAGACAATCACCAGTCACCATGGCATGGGAAGAGAGGGCATGGAGAACTTATACCTTTTGATCCAGTAGTGACACATGTAAAACATAAAGTGACTGAGGCAGGTCTCAATTGATTAGAAGCTTATTTAACCATGGTTGAGGATGCAAAAAAAACAACAAAACAAAAACAAGTCACAGAAGCATCTACAACCTGTGATTTTTCCAAGGAAGGTTTCAGGAACTTCAGTATTTGAAGGGGAAAGAGCAAGCAGGAGAGGAAAAAAAAAAAAAAAAAAAAAAAAGGAGGGATGGGGCTGGGCACGGTGGCTCATGCCTGTAATCCCAGCACTTTGGGAGATCGAGGCAGGTGGATCACCTGAGGCCAGGAGTTTGAGACCAGCCTGGCCAACATGATGAAAACCTGTCTCTACTACAAATACAAAAATTAGCCGGGCATGGTGATGCATGCCTGTAATCTCAGCTATTTGTGAGGCTGAGGCACGAGAATCACTTGAACCCAGGAGGTGGAGGTTGCAGTAAGCCAAGATCGCTCCACTGCGCTCCCGGAAGGGTAGACAATGAGGCAAATGGATACAATCTTAGGTTCCAATTAGCCTTAGTGAATGTACTTTTTACATGTGAAACAGAGGACAAAGTCAATTATGCATTTGTCTTGGGGTAGGAGGAGGGATGATTTCTAGTCTTGTCCTTATCCTGTCCCTGTGAAGATAAGCTGATAATTGACATTGTCAGGGTGAAGTTTAACAGAACTTGATTTTAGAACTAGCTTATAGGGGAATGTGTATTCTGAAAGGTTTAGGGGCCCACAGGGAATTTCCTTGTGAACAATTGGGGAAATACGTAGCCTTCTACAGTTGTGGGAACCTGGCTTACGAATGAGGCTATGACACAGGATTGTGAAACTACCGCTATCTGTTTGGGAACAAAAGGAATTTGTACCCAGTTTTTCTGTGACTCAGTTCCCAAACTTAACTTTCCCTTTGGCATAGTGAGTTTGGGGTCCCAAGACTCTGTTTGCTTTCACATATAGGTCACACTTCTGATTATAGCCAATTGGCCAGCACTAGCCCACTGGCCAGCAGCCAGGGTTCTGGAAAGGTAGAAGAGCCCACGGGTACTCAGTGGGCAGTGACTGTTCGGCCAAGTGCAAGCCAGGTTGGAGAGCAGGTTGGCTCCTGCCTGGACATAGGAAGATGGATGACAAAAGATGCCCGGAAAGGTGTGGGCTCCTTCCCAGTTACCTCCAGCCTCCATCTGCTCTCTGATTCCTAGAGCACAGCTCAGAGAACATCAGTTCCACTTTCCCCCAGCTTACCCAAAATACAGCCCCTACCCATTCTGGCCTCAGCAAAACGCTGCCTGATTTCCCTCCACTCTTTCTCCCCTCCCCTCCCCCTGCCCTCCCCATCTCCCCATACCTCCCAGCTCCAACCACACGAGGCTGCCCCTGCTCTGTAACATATACTTTATTTCCTTTACCCCTCCTGGAATGTTCTAGCCCTCTCTGCTCGCTAGAATCCCACCCATTCTTCCAAATCTAGCTCACTTATCATCTGGTCCATGAAGATTCTTCCCGCAGAATATCCTCTGCTTCCTCTCACCCTACAGTCTCCTGCAGATGAAAGGCCCAGCCCACAGCCCCCCACCGAAGGGGCAGCCCCAGGCAGACCATGTGATCCCATTCCATACCCCAGCCACAGTGAGATGGACCCACACGGCCACTCTGTTGCCTGGGCAGTGGCCTGTGAGGTGGGGCCTGGTGGGAAGGATGAGCTAGGTCTATCAAACTCTCTTGAGATAACTTTTTTTTTTTTCTGGAGACAGGGTTTTGCCATATCACCCAGGTTGGAGTGCTGTAGTGCAATCAGGGCTCACTGCAGCCTTGAACTCCTGGGCTCAGGCAATCCTACCACTTCAGCCTCCAAAATAGCTGGAACTATAGGCACGTGCTACCATGCCTGGCTAATTTTTTTAACTTTTTATAGAGACGGCGGGATCTTGCTTATGTTGCCCAGGCTGGTCTGGAACTCCTGGCCTCAAGCAACCTTCCCACCCCAGACTCCCAAAGTGCTGGAATTACAGGTGTGAGCCACTGTGCCAGCCAGCCAGTGCTTTCTTGCTGTGTCCTCAAAGAGAGAAAGGAACTAGTGAGCTCTCTGGGCCTTTTTTATAAGGTCACTAATCCCAATCATGAGGGCTTCACCCTCATCTCATCACTTCTCAAAGGCCCCACCTCATAATACCATCAATTGGGGATTAATCACCTCTTTTGAGAATGAAAGTTAAAAAAAAAATTGGGGGTTACAATTTCCACATACAAGCCAGGCATGTTGGCTCATGCCTATAACCCCAGCACTTTGGGAGGTGAGGTGGGAGGATTGCTTAAGCCCAGGGGTTCCAGACCAGCCTGGGCAACACAGGGAAACCCCATCTCTATAAAAAGTTTTAAAACTAGCCAGCTGTGGTGGCATGGCTGCAGTCCCAGCTACTTGTGAGACTGAGGTGGGAGGATCACTTGAGTCTGAGAGGTTGAGCCATGACCACATCACTGCACTCCAGCTTGGGTGACAGAGTGAAACCCCATCTCAAAGGAAAAAAAATTTTTTTTCAACATACGAAATTGTAGGGGTGGGGACACAAACATTTAGACCATAGCACATCCAACTCTGTAACTCCTACCACTGGGCTTTTTATGTAAGAGACAACCACACATAACTGGATTCAAGTTGACTTCATTTCACATAAGCAGTGTCTTCTTAAAGAACAACTTGTCAAATACAATTTTCATTCACTGACTTCCACACTGAGGGAGGATACTGGGTCCTAAACAATGTTTTCCTAAAATATTCTGTGCAAACCAGATTTCAACCAATGTAGTCATTGTTCTCCACTGACTTACTTTATGAATATTAATGATGACTTTGATATTCAGCGTTCACTTGGTGGTGACACCTAGCTAGTGTTTAGTTTTTCAAAAATTTCACTCCTTAGCCCATTGGGTAATAACCAGCAAACAACAGGTAAGAGTCCCAAACTGCTGCTTCAAAGAGAAAAATCCCTTTGGAAGACCACGGTAATAACTACCCCTAATGTGTGGGGGCTTTTTTGTTTTGTTTTGTTTTGTTTTCAGAGGGAGTCTCGCTCTGTTGCCCAGGCTAGAGTGCAGTGGCACCATCTCGGCTCATTGCAACCTCCACCTCCCAGGTTCAAGCGACCCCAGACTCCCGAGCAGCTGCGATTACAAGCGCCCGCCCCCGCGCCCGGCTGCACTCTAGCCTGGGCAACAGTGCAAGACTCCATCTCAAAAAAAAAAAAAAAAAAAAAAGAGTAATACACTGTATTTTCCGAAGTATATTCATGGCCTGGGATGCTGTTAACAAGCATTCAGATTTTAAAAGGGCCCGAGGTCAAACCATTTAGGAAGAATGCCTAATTCCCAGTTAAGGCTCAGTGGGTGGGCGCATGCGCACAGGATCTTCGCCGCCAGGCACCTGCGGAACACACTTGGGAATCGCTTTTTCCGGAGGCTCAATTTCATTTCATTATACACCACACGACACTGTGCTGGGCTCTGGAGGAAGAACGGGAAGCAGTTTTGATCCAGTCCTCCTAGGACTTGCCACCTAGTTTTAGAAAGAGGGTGGCAAGGCGCCGGGCGCAGTGGCTTACGCCTGTAATCCCAGCACTTTGGGAGGCCGAGGCGGGCGGATCACGAGGTCAGGAGATCGAGACCATCCTGGCTAACACGGTGAAACCCCGTCTCTACTAAAGATACAAAAAATTAGCCAGGCGAGGTGGCGGGCGCCTGTAGTCCCAGCTACTCCGGAGGCTGAGGCAGCAGAATGGCGTGAACCCCGGGGGCGCAGCTTGCAGTGAGCTGAGATCGCACCACTGCACTCCAGCCTGGGCAACAAAGCGAGACTCCGTCTCAAAAAAAAAAAAAGAAAGAGGGTGGCAAGGCAAAAAAAAAAAAAAAGAGAGAGAAAAAAGAAAGCACAAATCCAATTACAGTCATTAGTTTATAACAAAGTTTCTATTAATAACGGACCGCATACAGACGGGGCCCCATAAGATTATGATGGAGCTGAAAAATTCCTATGGCCTAGTGATGTCATAGCCTTCTTAAGTCTTAGCGCAACCAATGCATTACTCACGTGTTTATGGTGACGCTAGTGTAAACAAACCTACTGCACTGCCAGTCATATAAAAGTACAGCACAGGGGTCCCCAACCCGTGGACCAGTGCTGGTCCGTGGTCTGTTAGGAACTGGGCGGCACAGCAGGAGTTGAGCAGCGGGCCAGCCAGCAAAGAAAGCTTCATCTGTACTTACAGCCACTCCCCATCGCTGGCGTTGCTGCCTGAGCTCTGCCTCCTGTCAGATCAGCAGAAGCATTAGATTTTCCTAGAATCGGAACCCTATTGTGAAGTGCGTATGCCAGGGATCTAGGTTGTGCATTCCTAATGAGAATCTAATGCCTGATCTGTCACTGTCTCCCATCACCCCCAGATGGGATGTCTAGTTGCAGGAAAACAAGCTCAGGGCTCCCACTGATTCTACATTATGGTGAATTGTATAATTACTTCATTATATATTACAATATAATAATAAAAATAAAGTGCACAACAAATACAATGCGCATGAATCATCCTGAAACCATCCCTCCCCCTTACCCTGATCTGTGGAAAAACTGTCTTCCACGAAACCAGTACCTGCTATCAAAAAGGTTGGAGACCTCTGGTATAGCACATATAATTATGTACAGTACATAATACTTGATAATGACAATAAATGACGATGTTACTGGCTTATATATTTACTATGCTATACTTTTTATTGTTATTTTAGAGTATAGACCTTCTACTTATAAAAAGAAAAACACATTAACTGTAAAACAGCCTCCAGCAGGTCCCTTGGGAGGAATCCAGAAGGCACTGTTATCATAGGAGATACCAGCTCCCTGCATGTTATTGCCCTGGAAGACCTTCCAGTGGGACAAGATGTGGAGGTAAAAGATGGTGATGTTGATGATCCTGACCCTGTGAAGGCCTAGGCTACTGTGTGTGTTTGTGTTTTAACAGAAGAGTTTAAAAACTAAAAAAAAGCTGGGCATGGTGGCTCACGCCTATAGTCCCAGCACTTTGGGAGGCTGAGGCAGGCAGACCACCTGAGGTCAGGAGTTCGAGACCAGCCTGACCAACATGATGAAACCCCGTCTCTACTAAAAATACAAAAATTAGCCGGGCAAGGTGACACATGTCTGTAGTCCCAGCCACTTGGGAGGCTGAGGCAGGAGAATCACTTGAACCCGGGAGGTGGAAGTGGCAGTGAGCCGAGATTGCACTACTGCACTCCAGCCTGGGTGACAAGAGTGAGACTCTGTCTCAAAAAAAAAAAAAAACCCAAAAACAAAACAAAACAAAAAAAGTAGTAAATTATAAAAATAGAAAAAAGTGTATAGAATAAGGAAATAAAGAAAGAAAATGTTTTTATACAGCTCTACAATGTGTTTGTGTTTGACGCTAAGTGTTATTACAAGAGTTCAAAAGTTTAAATTTTTTCTGTAAGGGTCTCGCTGTGTCACCCAGGCTGGAGTGCAGTGGAGCAATCTCGGCTCACTGCAACCTCTGCCTCCCAGGTTCAAGTGATCCCCTAATCTCAGCCTCTCAAGTAGCTGAGACCATAGGCGTGCTCCATCGCCCCAGCTAATTTTTGTGTTTTTAGTAAAGGCGGGTTTTGTTTGTTTGTTTTGAGACAGAGTCTTGCTCTGTCACCCTGTCACCCGGGCACAATCACTGCTCACTGCAGCCTCGACCTCGTGGGCTCAAATGATCCTCTTGCCTCAGCCACCTGAGTAGCTGGGACTACAGGTGTACACCATCATGACCAGCTAATTTTGTTGTTTTTTGTTATTTTTTGTAGAGATGGGGTTTCACTATGTTGCTCAGGCTGATCTCAATCTCCTGGGCTCAAGTGATCTGCCTGCCTCGGCCTCCCAAAATGCTAGGATTACAGGCATGAGACACTGTGCCTTGCCTAAGAAAATTTTAAGTCACTTCAGTGTACCCTGTGTACAGTGTTATAATATCTACAGTAGTGTACAGTAATGTCCTAGGCCTTCACAGGCACTCACCACTCACTGAGTCACCCAGAGCAGCCTCCAGTCTTGCAAGCTCCATTCATGGGAAGTGCCCTACACAGGTGTACCATTTTCTTTTGCATCGTTGTTTTTGTTGTTGTTGTTTTTAGAGGTGGCGTGTCACTATGTTGCCCAGACTGGAAAGCAGTGGCTATTTACAGGCACGATCACCACCCACTACAGCTTCAAACTCCCGGACTCAATCACTTCTCCCACCTGTCTCCCTAATAGCTGGAACTACAGGCATAGGCCACTGCACCTGGCCAGGGATACCATTTTTTTCTCCTTTTTTAATTTTTTTTTTTTTTTTTTTTTTTTTTTTTGAGATGGAGTCTCGCTCTGTCGCCCAGGCTGGAGTACAGTGGCACTATCTTGGCTCACTGCAAGCTCCGCCTCCCAGGTTCACGCCATTCTCCTGCCTCAGCCTCCCGAGTAGCTGGGACTACAGGTGCCCACCACCTCCCCAGCTAATTTTTTGTATTTTTAGTAGAGACAGGGTTTCACCATGTTAGTCAGGATGGTTGCGATCTCCTGACCTCTTGATCCGCCCGCCTCGGCCTCCCAAAGTGCTGGGATTACAGGCATGAGCCACTGCGCCTGGCCTCTTTTTAAAATTTTTAATTTAATTTTTTTTTGAGATGAAGTCTCGCCCTGCCGCCCAGGTTGGCGTGCAGTGGTGCAATCTCAGCTCACTGCAGCCTCCGTCTCCTGGGTTCAAGCAATTCTCCCGTCTCAGCCTCCCAAGTAGCTGGGACTACAGGTGCGTGCCACCACACCCAGCTAATTTTTCGTATTTTTAATAGAGATGGAGTTTCACCATGTTGGCCAGGCTGGTCTCGAACTCCTGACCTCAAGTGACTCACCCGCCTTGGCCTCCCAAAGTGCTGGGTTTACAGGTGTGAGCCATCATGCCTGGCCCATATTTTTTCTCTTTTATACCATATTTTTACCATACTTTTTCTCTGTTTAGATACACAAATACCTTTGTGTTACCATTGCCTACAGTATTCAGCACAGTAACATGCTCTACAGGTTTGTAGCCCAGGAGCAATAGGCTACACCGTGTAGCCCAGGTGTGTAGTAGCCTCTACCATCTAGGATTGTGTTAAGGACACTCTAGGATGTTAGCACAGAGACGAAATCACCTAATGACGCATTTCTCAGAATATATTCCTGTCATTAAGTGATGCATGACTGTACTCAACACTGCTAGAAAGGCGAGTCCAGAGCAGGGCTTATCAGAATGCAGCTGTCTTAGCTGAGAGAACTCAGTAACCTGCACAGCCCCACAAACCATGCATAAGAGGGAGGCTAGGGCCCGAGTTCACCTGTGTCCCAAGGAGAGACAGGCTCTGTGGCGGTTGGTAAGAGGAACTGGTCCTGGATGTGGGAAGGAGAGGGAGCCAGTGCTGCCCAGGCCCTGGAGTATACAAGAAGCAAAGCAGATGGCATATGCCTTCACTGGGTGCTGTTTTCCTTCAGTCTTATAATAAAAAGAAGAGTTCTGGCTGGGCACGGTGGCTCAAACCTCTAATCCTAGCACTTTGGGAGGCCAAGGTGGGCGGATCACGAGGTCAGGAGTTCGAGACCATCCTGGCCAACATAGTGAAACCCTGTCTCTACTAAAAATACAAAAAAATTAGCAGGGCGTGGTGGCGGGCGCCTGTAGTCCCAGTTACTCGGGAGGCTGAGGCAGGAGAATGGCGTGAACCTGGGAGGCAGAGCTTGCAGTGAGCCGAGATGGTGCCACTGCACTCCAGCCTGGGGGACAGAGCCAGACTGTCTCAAAAAAAAAAAAAAAAAAAAAAGAGTTCTGATGGAGGGATAGGCAACGGGATAACTGCAAACGGGGCACACCGATTCAGAGGCAAATCCCAAGTACCAAATTGAAGCAATCAGAAGAGAACTTCCACAAGTTCCCACCACTGCCTCACGCACCGCCCTGCATCTGGGCCCAAGAATTCTGCTTTCCCTGTTGTACCTATGAGCGAACCCTCAACCCCCCAGCAAAGACTCCAGATGTCCCTACGCATGCCACCCAGCTCCCTCCCACTCTGGACTTCCGCTCCAGCCACTCTGGCCTCTCCGAGTCATCCCCATCAGCAGGACACATGCTGCTATTCCTCCCTGCTATACAAGAACACTTCCTGTCTCACCTCCTACTCCAGCCACCCCTCCCTTCTTCCTTTATAGCAAAACTCTGCTGATGAGTCCATTCCTGCTGATGAGTCCATTCCTGCTCTCTCCTGGACCTACTCCCATCAGGCTTGGCCCTCGCTGTTCCTCCAAAACTGCTCTTGCCAACGTCACCATTGCTGAACTTGGTGTTCATCCCTTGTCCTCATTACTTGATGTTGCAGCAACATCCATCTGACCAGATGGCTCCCTTCCTCCTGGTAACGCCCTCTTCCAGGAGCTTCCAGGACAACACACCTACCTGGTTTTCCTCCTACCTCTCAGACTGTTCCATCCCAGGCTTTTCTGCTGGTTCTTCCCCATATCACTGGCTTCTGTGTAAAGCAGCGCCCCAGAGTGCAATCTGTGAACTCCTCTTCTCTATCCATACTCCCTTCCAAGATTGACACTATCTAACAGAAAGTTAATGTGAACCACATGTGTAATGCAAAATCATCTAGTAGCCACTTTTGTTTTTTTTTTTTTTTTTTTTGAGATGGGGTCCCACTCTGTTGCCCAAGCTGGAGTACAGTGGCATTATCTTGGCTTGTTGCAACTCTCGCCTCCCAGGTTCAAGCGATTTTCCACCTCAGCCTCCTTAGTAGCTGGCACTACAGGCATGTACCACCACGCCCAGCTAATTTTTGTATTTTGGTAGAGACAGGGTTTCACCATGTTGGCCAGGCTGATCTCAAACTCCTGGACTCAAGCCATCCACCTGCCTTGGCCTCCCAAAGTGCTGGGATTACAGGTGTGAGCCACCACACCCAGCCACATTTTTAAAAAAGTAATAAGAAGGCCAGGCTCGGTGGGCTCACGCCTGTAATCCCAGCACTTTGGGAGGCCAAGGCAGGTGGATGGCTTGAGTCCAGGAGTTCGAGACCAGCCTGGTCAACATGGTGAAACCCTGTCTCTACTAAAAATACAAAAAATTAGCTGGGCGTGGTGGTGAGTGCCTGTAATCCCAGCTACTCGAGAGGCTGAGGCACAAGAATCGCTTGAACCCAGGAGGCAGAGGTTGCAGTGAGCCGAGATCACGCCACTGCACTCCAGCCTGGGCGACAGAATGAGACTCCGTCTCAAAAAAAAAAAAAAAAAGTAATAAGAAACGGTAAAATTATTATTATTTTGAGATGGAGTCTCATTCTGTCACCTCGGATGGAGTGCAGTGGCATGATCTCGGCTCACTGCAACCTCTGCCTCCCGAGTTCAAGTGATTCTCCTTCCTCAGCCTCTCAAGTGGCTGGGACTACAGGGATGTGCCACCACGCCCAGCTAATTTTTGTATTTTTAGTAGAGACGGGGTTTCAGCATGTTGGCCAGGCTGGTCTCAAACTCCTGACCTCAGGTGATCCGCTGCCTTAGCCTCCCAAAGTTCTGGGATTACAGGTATGAGCCACCGTGCCCAGCCAGTGAAATTAATTTTAATAACATTTTATTTATCCCAATGTAGCCAATTAGTATCATTTAAACATGTAATCAATAAAAAACTATTAATGAAATATTTTAGTTTTTGTACTAAATATTTGAAATCCATTGTATATTTTTCACTTAAAGCTCACCTCAATTTGGATGCTAAATTTTCATCAGAAAATCTTGATCTGTATTTAGACTTCATAAACTTGGCTGCTGAAAAAGTAGATTTATATACTTGATTTGTTCCAAACATACTTAAACCATTTTCAATAACTGAATCAGATATCAGTTTTCAAATTTAAGTTAATTAAAATTAAAAATTTAGTTCTAAGGCCGGGCGTGGTGGCTCAAGCCTGTAATCCCAGCACTTTGGGAGGCGAGGCAGGCGGATCACAAGGTCAGGAGATCAAGACCATCCTGGCTAACACGGTGAAACTCCGTCTCTACTAAAAATACAAAAAATTAGCCAGGCGTGATGGAGGGTGCCTGTAGTCCCTGCTGCTTGGGAGGCTGAGGCAGGAGAATGGCATGAACCTGGGAGGCGGAGCTTGCAGTGAGCCGAGATCACGCCACTGCACTCTAGCCTGGGCGACAGAGCAAGACTCCATCTCAAAAAAAAAAAAAAAAAAATTTAGTTCTAGGCGGCTGGGCGTGGTGGCTCACACCTGTAATCCCAGCACTTTGGGAGGCGAGGTAGGAGGATCACAAGGTCAAGAGATTGAGACCATCCTGGCGAACATGGTGAAACCCCGTCTCTGCTAAAAATACGAAAAAAAATAAAAATTAGCCAGGAGTTGTGGCGGGCGCCCATAGTCCCAGCTACTCAGGAGGCTGAGGCAGAAGAATTGCTTGAACCCCGGAGGCGGAGGTTGCAATGAGCTGATATCGCGCCACTGCACTCCAGCCTGGCGACAGAGCAAGACTCCGTTGCAAAAAAAAAAAAAAAAAAAATTTAATTCTAGGCTGGACATGGTGGCTTATTCCTGTAATCCCAGTGTTTTGAGAGGCCGAGGTGGGAGGTTTGCTTGAAGCCAGGAGTTCAAGACCAGCCTGGGCAACAGAGGGAGATCTCGTCTCCACTAAAAAAAAGATAATAATAATAAAATAAAATAATTAGTCACAGTGGTGTGTGCCTATAGTCCCAGTTGTTCAGGAGGCTGAGGTGGGTGGATTGCTTGAGCCCAGGAATTCCAGGCTACAGTGATTGTGCCACTGCACTCCAGCCTGGGCAACAGACCAAGACCCCATCTCTTTAAAAAAAGTTAGTTCTTCAGTCACATAATTTGCACTAATTTCTTTCTTTCTTTTTTTTTTTTTTTTGAGACAGAGTCTCAATCTGTCGCCCAGGCTAGAGTACAGTGGCGAAATCTCGACTCATTGCAAACTCTGCCTCTCAAGTTCAAGCGATTCTCCTGCCTCAGCCTCCTGAGTAGCTGGGATTGCAGGCACACACCACCATGCCCGGCTAATTTTTTATTTTTAGTACAGATGAGGTTTCACCATGTTGGTCAGGCTGGTCTCGAACTCCTGACCTCATGATCCACCCGCCTCGACCTCCCAAAGTGCGAGGATTACAAGCGTGAGCCACCATGCCCAGCCATAATTTGCACTAATTTCACATGTTGGAGAGCCACATGTGGCTAGTGGCTACTGTATTGAACAGTACAGAGCTAGACAGTCTCAGAAAACTGTGGCTTTAAATACCAGCAGATCTGTGCTGGTGGCTCCCCAGTATTTATCCCCAGCCTGCACATTTCCTCTGCATCAGACCTGCCTAACCAGTGTCTACTTAACCCTCCACACAGATGTATCTACCGGGTGTCTGAAACCTAACCCGTTCAAAACTGGGCTTCTAAGAGTCCCACCCCCACCCACCAAACTAGCAAGGCCAGTTTTCTCCATCTTGATTAGTGACAACCCTTTCTTCCTGTTGCTCAGGCCAAAACCTTGAGACTTTCCTTGATTCCTCTCTCTTCTTTCTCTCTCCCACTTCATATTTGGCCTGCCGATAAATCCTGTCATCCTTTAAAATATTTCCAGAATTCCACCCCTTCTCTTCACCTCCTCAGCCACTATCCTAGGCCAGCCTCTAGGGTAATCATCTCTCCTGGGATTACCCCAAGAGCCTGCTGACTGGTCTCTTGTTTCTGCCCTTGCTTTTACAATCTCCCCACCCCGCAGGGTGCTGCTTTCAAAGAAGTCAGAAGTGTCCCTCCTCTGCTCAGAAAGAACCCTGCAGTGGCTCTCACCTGTAAGCCCAAGTCCTTACAATGGCCCACCGTCTCTCTCCAAGATCTGATCCCCCTCTCTTATCTCTCCAGCCCTAGCTTCTTATTTTCATTTTCAAAGACAGGGTCTAACCCTGCTCTCCAGGCTGGAGTACAGTGGCATGTTCACAGCTCACTGCAGCCTCACACTCCTGGGTTCGAGCCATTCTCCCACCTCAGCCTCTGAAGTGGCTGGGACTACAGGCACAACCATCATGCCTAATTTTCTTTTCTTTTTTTTTTTTTTTTTTGAGACAGAGTCTCACTCTGTTGCCCAGGCTGGAGTGCAGTGGCGCAATCTTGGCTCACTCAACCTCCACTTCCCAGGTTCAAGCGATTCTCGTGCCTCAGCCTCCTACATAGCTGGGATTATAGGCAGGTGCCACCGCACCCAGCTAATTTTTGTATATATATATATATTTTTTTATGAGATGTAGTTTCACTCTTGTTGCCCAGGCTGGAGTGCAATTGCGTGATCTCAGTTCATTGCAACCTTCGCCTCCCGGGTTCAAGTGATTCTCCTGCCTTAGCCTCCTGAGTAGCTGGGATTACAGATGCATGCCATCACGCCCGGCTAATTTTTGTATTTTTAGTAGAGACGGGGTTTCACCATGTTGGCCAGGCTGGTCTCGAACTCCTGATCTCAGGTGATCCACCCGCCTCAGCTCCCAAAGTGCTGGGACACCCCGCCGGCCTAATTTTTGTATTTTTAGTAAAGCTAAAAATACATGTTGGCCAGGCTGGTCTCAAACTCCTGGCCTCAAGTGATCCACCAGCTTCAGCCTCCCAAAGTGCTACCATTACAGGCATAAGCCACCTTACCGGCCAGCCTGTCTAATTTTCCAAAAAAAAAAAGTATAGAAATGGGGAGGGGGATGGGCTGGCTTTCGATGTTGCCCAAGCTAGTCCTGAACCCCTGGCCTCAAGTGATCCTTCCACCTTGGCCTCCCAAAGTGCTGGGATTAAAAGGCATGAGCCACTGAGGTAGGCCCCTGGCTTCCACTAGGCACCTCCTCTTCACTCTGCTCCATCCGCTCTGGCCTCCCTGCTCTTCCGGGAATACAGCAGGCCGCCGGATATCTGTGTGGGTGGCTTGCTTGGTTCTCTCTGGCCTTTACTCAAAAATCACTGTAGCCTTCTTCTCAGTGAGGCCTTTCCAGGCACCCTATCCAAAACTTAACTTCTCCTACACACACATTTCATTTCCTTCTTCCCTGTGGTTATTTTTTCCCCTTAGCTTGATCACTATTTAACATATTTTACATTTTACTTTGGTTGCTCTGTCTCTCCCATTACAATACAAACTCTAGGAGGGCAGGGATTTTTGTGTTTGTTTTTGCTCCGTATCCCCAGTTCCTAGAATAGTGCCTAGAATAGGACCTATTAGGCGCTCAATAACTATTTTAAATGAATGAATGGATGGCTTCCAGGTAGGGAGAATAGTTGGAACAAATGCAGCTGTTCCCTTCAGAAGACTGAAGCCTGAAGCCTGAAGCCTGAGCTGGGGAGTCCAGGCCGCTCCATGGGGTATGCGGTCTCCATGGGGTATGCGGTCGAGCTGGGCACTGACACTTCCCTACCCTGGAACTGTGCTATGAGCAAGATGGGAGCAGGCGCTGGATCCGTGGCGCATGGGGAAAGCGGGGGTCGGAGTGGGGCTTCCTGGCCTGTCACCTCCTCCTGAGCTGTTGCGAGGAGAGGCGCGTTGGCCTCCTGGGCCACAGCTGCCTCCCTGCCCAGGGAATCCCGGGAGATGCGAATATCGAAGAACTCTGAAAATCAAATCGCATTTCTAAACGCCAGGTGGAGATTTGTTTTGAGATGTCCCGGCGGAGGAGCGCAGAGGAGGGCGGGCCAGTTGCGTCGGGAGAGGAGGAGCCGCGGGCTGGGAGGTGCGCGCGTCACTCGAGGGCAGGGGCTGGCGGGCCGGGCGCGCGGCCGGGCGGGGGCTGCTCCGGGGAGCGCGGGGGCGGGGGCGTGCGCGTGGCCGGGCGTGCGCGCGGCCACCTGGGGCGTCCAGGCTGCCCGCGCGCGCCCAGGCCCTGCTTAAAAAAGGGAGCCCCGAGCCCGCTCCCTCTGCGCGGTGCGTCCCGCGGGACGTTCCAAGAGCCAGTGCGGAGAGCGCGTGGGCCGCGGCGGAGGCCGGGCTGGGGGCGGGTTCGCGGCAGTCCCCCCAGCTCCCCTGCCGCCTGGCCCGGGAGCTGCCCTTTATTTATTTCAGTGGGCAAAGCGGGGTCATTTGTGTTGAGGACGCAAATCTTTCCAGGAAGTTTGTGCCTATTAATATTTCAGTTCCTGGCAGCCGCCTCGAGTGCGGGGCGGGGGAGTTCAGTGCTGCAGGGGAGGGAGGCGCCTGCAGCTGCTGCCCTGGCCCCCTGGCCTCGGCTGGTCGCGCGCGGCGAGGCCGAGGGGCAGCCCCTGGGCCTCCTGGGCGCCCCCCGACCCCCGCCACCACTGGGGAAGGCAGGGCTGGCGCGGACCCCCAGAGGCAAGCCGACCTGCCTCCGGAGCCACGCGCGGGGCGAAAGGGGCGGCCCCCGATGCTGCGACCAGAGCCAGGGCGCCAGCTCGGGGCTTCCCGGAGCGGGGGCGGAGGAGGCAGCCGCCGGGAGAGGCTGCTTAGCCACCAGATGTCCGCGGGTGGCCCAAGCGGCGCGGGCGGAGGAAGGAAGGGCGGCTCTAGGGGCGTCCTGGCCAGTCGCCCGCGACCGCGCTCTCGGGGAGCCGGGGATGGCGGGGCCTGGGGCCCGGGGCCCTGTTGCCTTTGCTCCAGCCACACAGCCGGAGGGCGCTGCAGCAGAAACTTGCCATTTTAAAGCTCGGCTACTCCTCACCACCACCTTGCAAGATTGTCATCATCTCCAATCTACAGAAGCGGAAGCCGGAGCTAAATAGCCTGCTAGAGGTCACAGTACTGCTGCCCAACCGCGGGAGCCCGGATTTCTGACATGTCTTGCAAGAAAGAGTCCCTTGGAAGCAAATGCAATTATATTCTTCTGTGGTATCAACCAACAGAATCCCCCTACTAAGAGGAACTCAAGATACAGATGGAACTCTAGGCTGGAGTGGCGGGAGTTTGCCAGATACTCGTAATCTTCGTTCCCCAGCATAAGTGCCTGCTCACTCTTTCTAGCCAGTCACATCTGGAACACCCATCATTTCCCAGATAAACTATTTTTAACACCCCCAGGTGCATATTTAGATAAAGGCATTTGAAGCAGTTGACATAGCCACCTCTGGAGTGTGGGCTCCTGACAAGGACACTTCAAATGCTAACTGTCCCCAGGGGATAAATTTAAGTCGTCAAGCACACAGGGACATCACACTATTTTTTCCTCAGTATTCTAACGTCAGTGGTAGACGCTATGGCCGCCTTCCTGCGCAGGATTATCAGCCCACTGCTCAGGGACTCTGTCCAGCTCTGCATGGAAGTCACTGGCACCAGGTCATTAGCACCAGGGCCAAGACTTGGAAACCTCTGGGCAAAGGGAGGGTTTGTCTCATAAACCTTCTCACTCCAAGGTCCTCCTCCCCTTTGTAGCTCCTTCCCCATTCTACCCTCTAATTCCTTTCACTGGCACACCTGTTCCTCCCAGGTGGCCAATGGGCCCGTAGGGAGGATATGACAGATTCTGGCATTTTAAGTTAGGACTTGCTGAGTCCCCAAGGGAGTGTGAGCAGAGCTGGCTATAGCATCTGCCTCCCTGAGATGCCAGGCTTGGTGATGCAGTGGAGGAATCTCAGCTCCCATGGCCACAGGCAGCAGGAGACGCATTTAGGAGGCTTAAGTCCTTGAGCATGGCTGGTCCTATGAGACTTCCCAGCTCGGAGCCATACCCAAAGTGCCCTGCTTCTGTTTGCATTCACGCCCACGAGGGTTCAGTGAGGGAGGTCCGTGAAATAACTGCCCTCTCCTCGGCTTGGGTGGGCCAGGCCCTGCCAGCTGCCTTCACTTTTGGCTGCAGAAAGCCTGCCAGGCTGCAGTGTGCAAAGGCCTGGAACAATGACTGGTAGCATCAGCTATTTTAATGCAGAGTTAGGCACACAATCCTTGCTAAAAATAAATACAAAGGAAAACCCCAAAGTAGCTAAGCCTATTTTAATACCTTTTATTTTTCTCATTCCTGGTTCTTTTGTCTTCTTCTTGCTACTTGAGAGCTGCGGTTCACACAGGGCCCACCCTGAGTGTTGTCAGGGCTCCCACCCATGTCCTGGACACACAGCCCAATCTTGATCATTGGCAGAAATGGAGTCAGAGGGAAGAGATCCAACAACTATTTCTTTGAATCCAATTGACGTTAAATCAAAAGTGAATGATGGCACCACTTCTAGACTCGGTTACTGAAAAGGAGCCTAGGGTCAGTGTAGCCTCTTCCCATCCCTCCCCTCTTCCAACTCTCTACGCAGTCCCTCCATGGGGAGAAGGGATGTTTGCAAATCACCAACCTAAGAAATGACCAGCAAATGAAGGATGCCGTCTTCCCAGTGGGAGATAACAAATCCAAATGCCATTGGGCTCCTGGAGGCATCAACACTTACCTTTCAGAAAAGAAACAAGAGCAACAGACACCTCTGGAGGTGTCTAAACTGGAACCAGTGACCTATCTTTTCTCTAGGAAATGATCTTCACCCTTGTGGGGTCAAGTAGCTTCCACCTACTATGTTATTACAATTTTTCTTTTTTCTTTTTTTTTTTTTTTGAGACGGAGTCTCGCTGTGTCTCCCAGGCTGGAGTGCAGTGGCGCAATCTCAGCTCACTGCAAGCTCCGCCTCCCGGGTTCACGCCATTCTCCTGCCTCAGCCTCTCCGAGTAGCTGGGACTACAGGTGCCCGCCACCACGCCCGGCTAATTTTTTTTTGTATTTTTAGTAGAGACGGGGTCTCACCGTGGTCTCGATCTGCTGACCTCGTGATCCGCCCGCCTCGGCCTCCCAAAGTGCTGGGATTACAAGCGTGAGCCACCGCGCTCGGCCGTTATTACAATTTTTCTCTGCCCACTCCACCTCCTCCACAGATGATAGGATCGGGGTGGAACCTGGCCAGTCAGAGCCTCATCCCTGGAAATTGGAACAGGGAGAAAGAGAGGGGAGGAGAGAGACAAAGTCTAACATCTGGGCCCCCTCAGTGAGTTTCTGTTGACTCCTTTTTCTTTTTTTCCAGAGTGTGGGTCACACTTTCCTTTTTCTTTGCAAGTCTTGCAATTTTTTGTTGAAAAATGGACATTTTAGATAATATGGCCAAACACAGTGGCTCACACCTGTAATTTCAGTACTTTGGGAGGTCGAGGTGGTAGGATCTCTTGAGGCCAGGAGTTTGAGACCAGCCTGGGCAACATAGTGAAACCCTGTCTCTACAAAAAATAAAAAATTTAGCTGGTGCGCTTGTAGTTCCAGCTACTCAGAGGCCGAGAGTTTGCAGTGAGCCAAGATTGTGCCACTGCACTCCAGCCTTGGTGACAGAGCAAGACCATGTCTCAGTAAATAAATAAAATAAGGCCGGGCACAGTGGCTCATGCCTGTAATGCCAGCATTTTGGGAGGCTGAGGCAGGCAGATGACCTGAGGTCAGAAGTTCAAGACCAGCCTGGCCAACATGGTGAAACCCCGTCTCTACAAAAATACAAAAATTAGCCAGGCATGGTGGTGCACACCTGTAATCCCAGCTACTCGGGAGGCGGAGGCTGGAGAATCCCTTGAACCCGGGAGGTGGAGGTTGCAGTGAGCCAAGATCGCGCCATTGCACTCCAGCCTGGGTAACACAGCGAGACTCCATCTCAAAAAAAAAATTAAAATAAACTAACATAAAAATAAATAAATAAATAAATAAATAAATAAATAAAATATATTGTAGCAACTGTGGATTCCAGGTCCCTTTCCCAGCGTTGTTGTTGCCGTCTTGTCTGTTCATTTAGTGGCTGGCTTGGACTGATTCTGTGGAGTCTGCCTTCTCCTCACAGTGTGCAGCTGCTGCTATCTCTGCTCAGTTTTTCTTTTTTAAGAAAACAAGTTTTATTTTTATAATTAGAATGTTCTAATGAAAATATTATTGTAATATTAGTAACCTTTATTCCGGGCCCTGATCTGCTCAGTATTTTTCCTGCTTGTTTTTATTTATTTTTTTATTTTTTGAGACAGAGTCTCACTCTGTCACCTGTCACCTAGGCTGGAGTGCAGTGGTGCAATATTGGCTCACTACAACCTCCGCCTCCACCCCCACCCCACTGGGCTCAAGCGATTCTCCCACCTCAGCCTCCCGAGTAGCTGGGATTACAGGTATGCACCACCATACCCAACTAATTTTTGTGTTTTTAGTAGAGACAGGGTTTCGCCATGTTGTCCAGGTTGTTCTCCAACTCCTGACCTCAAATGATCCACCTGCCTCAGCCTCCCAAAGTGCTGGGATTACAGGTGTGAGCCACTGCGCCCAGCCTGCTTGTTTTTATTTTTAAGGCTGACTTTCTAAGGGTTGTGCCTGGAAGCCAGTGATTGGTCAGAGGTTGTGTGAAACAATTTGAGCCAGTAAAGCTTCCACTGTTTGCTAATGGATCTGTGTGTAGATTGTGAGGAACACATTCAAAGTCCAGACAACGTTACAAGTCTGATGATGCTTTTGCTTTCCCCCGGGCCCTTTCCTGTCTCATCTATAGTGTGCAAGGCATGATGTTCTCCTCCACATGTGTGGGTAGCTAGGGCCCTCTCTGGTCTCTCTTGAGTATGATGCAAACTTTCGCATGCATGCAGCCTTCCAGACCACTGAGGGTGTGAAGCCGCTTACACCACTAATCCCTCCTTCTCAGAGGAGGGTCAGGGTGAGCCGTGTTCAGGCCCTTAGTGCCACAGTCAAGAAGGATGCCTGGGCCGGTCACAGTGGCTCATGCCCGTAATCCCAGAACTTTGGGATGCTGAGGCAGGCGGATCACCTGAGGTCGGCAGTTCTAGACCAGCCTGGCCAACATGGTGAAACCCCGTCTCTACTAAAAATACAAAAGTTAGCCAGATGTGGTGGCGGGTGCCTGTAATCCCAGCTACCTGGGAGGCTGAGGCAGGAGAATCGCTTGAACCCTGGAGGCAGAGGATGCAGTGATCTGAGATTGTGCCATTGCACTCCAGCTGGGCGACAAGAGTGAAACTCCGTCTCAAAACAGAAAGGATGCCAGGACCTCAGGCACAGCCCAGAAGCCCACGCTCCCCTGCTGAGGTGCTGCAGGGAAAATGGGGGTCTTTCTGCTCCCACAGAAAGATGACTTCTGCTCCCAGGCCAATTCTACATGGCCTTCTCCCTTCTCTTCCCCTTCACAAATATATTCAACAGTCCACAGGCAGGGGCCTTGGGGAAAGGGATAACAAAGACAAGGTTCTCAATGACGAGAAACTCGGGCTAGCCTTAAGTGATTAACTCCTTTTCTTTTTTTTTTTTGAGATGGAGTCAGTCAGGTTGGAGTGCAGTGGTGCAATCTTGGCTCACTACAACCTCTACCTGCTGGCTTCAAGCCGTTCTCCTGCCTCAGCTTCCTGAGTAGCTGGGACTACAGGCGCCTGCCACCACACCTGACTAATTTTTGTATTTTTAGTAGAGATGAGGTTGCACCATGTTGGTCAGGCTGGCCTTGAACTCCTGACCTCAAGCCATCTACCTGCCTCGGCCTCCCAGAGGGCTGGGATTACAGGCATGAGCCACCGCGCCCGACCTGTGATTAACTTTTAGACAATATCCTAAGTGCCCCAACCAATGTTAACTGGGAGCTAAGGGCAGAGTGTTGCTGGACAGATACTGTGCTCTGAGGGATGAGGAGCACCCCAGCTTCCCCCATGCACCCCCAGTTCACAATGTTGTGAGTGATGTTCATTCCTTTGCATGCCTCACTTTATTTATTTTTTATTTTTTATTTTTAGAGACAGGTTCTCACTATGTTGCCCAGGCTGGAGTGTGCAGTGGCTATTCATGGGTATGATCACAGCGCACTGCAGCCTCCATCTCCTGGCCTTAAGTGATCCTCCCACTTCAGCCTCCCGAGTAGCTGGGACTATAGATGTGTACCACTGCACCTGGCTGTATGCCTCAGTTTTTATCAATATTTTATTTATTTACTTGTTGGGTAACATTCATGTAGCTCAACATTCTGAAGGGGCCAAAGGGTATTGAGGGACAACTCCCCTCCCTTCCCCAGCCCCCAGCAACCCGGCTTCTGTGCAGCCCTGTGTTCCAGCTGTAAGGTTTGAGCTCCCAGGTATGCAGCAAACATTTCCCTGCCAGTGGGATAATGAAGCTGCCTGTCAGGAGCACTTCCAGCCCCAGTCCTGGAGATGAGACTGCCTTATAGCGCTCTAGCTTGATGGGTGCAGATGACAATGACAGCCAAGGCCAGAGGAGGGCAGGACCAGAGTGGGTCTAGGGACCTGGGAACCTGGGAGAGGCTAGGAGCAAAGCAGGGAGTGTCCTGGCTTGGGCCTCATCCTCCAGAGTCCCAAAGGCCTGCTCACTCTCCCCTCAAAGTGACCAGGGACCTCAAGCATTGCAAAGTCTCCACGGCCGGTCTCTGACTGCCCCCAGCATGCAGCTCCTGAGGGCTGTACTCTATCCTGTAGGAGGTGGGGTGGGGTCCACTCTTTCCCTTTGGGTGGGGCAAATGGCAATTGTATTCTAGATGACATAAGGGCTGTTGGTATTTGGGGGAACCAGGTCAGGAAGGGAAATTGGGGGAGGATTCTCCTGATGATCTGTTTCAGCAGAGGCATGTCACTTCTTGAGGGACAGTGGCAGCTGTCAGCTAAAAGGTTTATTAAAGAAGCCCCTGACACTAACAGAGAGGTGATGAAGAATGATGGTGATGAATGTGGGTGCGATGAACTGTTCATTTTCTCATGGTGCTGTCCCCACATGAGGCTCCTGCCTCAGGCGGCCTCTGTCTGGATTCATCTAGGCAATTAAGATTGCTGTGGGTGTCGGGGGTTGTGGTGTCTATATCCCCTCCCACCTTGGGCTGCTGCTCACGGTGTGGAGGAGGAGAGGAGATGGGAAGAGGGAGGAAGGGAAGGGTGAAGGAGGGGGAATCAGCTTTTTCTTAATGAGCAAACTCTTGAGGCCTGGGACCCTGACTGCTGGGGACCCTGGGCTACTTTGATGGGTAGGAGGTGGGGTACAGGGTAGGGAGGATCCTTAGACCTTCCTGGTGTGAACGGGCGTTTTCTGGAGCTGGGAGTCTATTTCTAAGGGAGGAGAGGAAGGGTCTGGATGAAGCATAGTCAGTTCCCCTGGGCTGACGCCTGACTGCAGGGAGGTGTGCACCCCCTTCCAGACACGTCCAGAGCAGGCCCTCATAGGATGGGGGAAGCCCTGCGAGGAAGTCATACAGGGCGAGTTGGAGAGCCAGAACAAGGATGGGGCCTCGTGACTCAAGTGGCTTAGAGAGCTGTTTCTCCCTTTGTGGTATATCTGTCCCTGTCCCAGACAGGAGTCCTCAGTGACCCTCAATATTCAATCAGCCAAGCCACAGGCAGCAGGCCCTTGGACATCACTGGACAACAGGAAGGAGCCCCAGGTGGGTGAAGGAAGGTGGAAGAGAGACAAAGCGCCTTCCAGGAGGAGGGTCTGGCCTATCTCCACAGTCCCCAGAGCCCCTGGCTATCTTTCTGCTGTGGCCAGAGGACGTTCCACTGGAACCCTTCACAACCTATGGCCAAGACTCACAGTGGAGGTCTCTGGGCAAGTCCCCCTTGGTCCCATTTTATAGATGAGGAAACAGTCTCAGAGAGGCTGGATGACTTGCCTTGCTTGGGTCACACAGCTAGTAAATGGTGAAGTCAGAGTGTCCCCCCTAACCCCCCAGTATGAGGAAGTAAGAATCACTCTCCATGAACCCTAGAAAAATATGTCTTTATGTTTCCGCCCTCACCGCTACTGGAGAGCCTGATTCAAAACAAGTGTCAGGGCGGGGCGCGGTGGCTCACGCTTGTAATCCCAGCACTTTGGGAGGCCGAGGCGGGTGGATAACGAGGTCAGGAGATCAAGACCACGGTGAAACCCCGTCTCTACCAAAAATACAAAAAATTAGCTGGGCGTGGTGGCGGGCGCCTGTAGTCCCAGCTACTCGGAGAGGCTGAGGCAGGAGAATGGCGTGAACCCGGGAGGCGGAGCTTGCAGTGAGCCGAGATCGCGCCACTGCACTCCAGCCTGGGTGACAGAGCAAGACTCCGTCTCAAAAAAAAAAAAAAAAAAACAAGTGTCAGGAACTGTGGGTAGGACAAATGAATGAAGAATAAACAGAAAAGGATGGAGGCAATCCACTGCATGAGGTGCATTCTGCCTGTGCACAGAGGATGAAGCCTGTCTCTCTTGAATGGGCTCTAAGCCCTCTCAAGCTGCAGGGATGCGGTGGTGGGAAGGACAGCCCCGGAGCTGTAATGAAAGCAGCTGGGTGGTTCCCACCTGAAGCCCCAGGTCTGGTGCCCCTCCCCATAGGCTTCTCAGGATTCCACCCTCACTGTGCACCAGGGCAGGCCTGAGCATCACCCCAGGGGAGGCCGGGGCTGCTGGGGAGGGGCAGCTTTCCAACCTCAATGGGAATGAAGAGGGCTCCATCAAACCGGCACTGGCTTCCGCCTCTTCTGCAGGTGAGAGGGTGGAAAGCCTGTGCTGGTTCTACCAGCTTTTTGGATTTAATGAAAAATTCACAACGTTCAGGAGATTGATTTTTGGGTTGTTTGTTTTGTTTTGTTTGTTTTTTGTTGTTTGCTTTTTTGAGACGGGGTCTCACTCTGTCACCCAGGCTGGGGTACAGTGGTGCGACCTTGGCTCACTGCAACCTCTGCTTCCCTGGTTCAAGTGATTCTCTTGCCTCAGCCTCCCAAGTAGCTGGGACTACAGGAGTACATCACCACACCTGGCTAATGTTTGTATTTTTAGTAGAGACGAGGTTTCACTCTGTTGGCCAGGCTGGTCTCGAACTCCTGGCCTCAAATGATCCACCCACCTCTGCCTCCCAAAGTGCTGAGATTACAGGTGTGAGCCACTGTGCCCCGCCAACATTCAGGAGATTTAAAAGCAGCAAGTGAGCAATGGTATTTACTAATGGGTCCCTCACCAGAACCGAGGGGCCCCAGGAAGGCCGAGGCTTGAGTGGCCAGGGTGAGCTGAGGCTGGTGGGCCAAGATATGGCCCAGAATTCCCGTGCAGTTCTGGAGCCTGAGTGGCCATTTCCTCCATCCCTCTGTGCGCAGAGAGATGCCCTACTGAGTTTGGCAATGCTGCGGTTGAGCGAGGGTGGGAGTCCCCAGGCCAGGTGGGACAAGCAAAGTCAGAATCTTCACAAGGAGCACCCACTCCCGGTAGAGCTACAGCCTGGGAGGCCGTGCCTGGCACACCTTGGGTGCCTGGCCAGTGAGGGTGCTCCCTGCATGGCCTCCAGGTCTCTTCCAGTTGAGCCTAGTGGAGCAAAGGATCTCCCCTAGGAGATGGGGCACAAGAGAGGAAACAGGTAGGAAGGGGCCCAGCTTCAGCATCTTCTGGCCAAGGAAGGGTAGAATCCTCCTGGACTCCCTGCTGGAGTGGATGCAGAGGGAATGGGAGGGATCCAGGCTCAGAGGCCCATTAGAGAACGTCCTAGGCGCCCATCAGGTGAGCCGGCAGCATGCTCCAGCTGAACCACAGGCCCATCCTTGGCCCTGGAGCCATTTTTACCACGGAAGTATTTATTTTACAGTAAGACTCATTTCCAAGTCCGCTGGCCTGTTACAAATATTCATTTACACAGGTGATTTGCCTACAATTTACTCAATGAGAAAAATCCCGTTGCAAATTATTTTGTAAGTGGAGGAATCCCTTTTCAAGCAGATTATCAGCTTCTGCTTGTTGGGATGGATCTCCTTTTACCGAGCACGCTTAAAGGAAGGGCTGTACATCATTTTCCAGGCTCGTATTGAGCAGTGACAAGATCACAGCTTTGGTGAGTGGTGCACCTGCAAATGAGGGGCCCTGGCTCCCACCTTCCTTTAAAATAACAGCCGTAAGCCAGTTAGTAGGACGTCGTCAGTGCCCTTGCTAAGAGAGTTCTCACGCGGGACCTCAGGGGCGGCGGGGCCGCTTTCTCCCCCACAGCCAGCCTAGGGGAGCTTGGGAATCGCGACCCAATGCACAGACGGGCAGTGCTCGCTCTCTCTTCACAGGCGGGAAACCGAGGCACAGCGAAGGCTAGCACCTGCCCCGAGGTCGCACGGCGACCTAACTCGGTTCTCTGGCCGGCGGCCTCTGTTGGTTCCGGTCTGGGAAAGGGACCCTGCAATCGTCCCCCTGGCCGCCAGCAGCGCCAGGCCCCCCGCGCAGGGGCCGGGGGTGGCGGGCCCGCCGCTGACCTCCCCCGCCCGGCCTGGGTCCCGCGCTCCGCGGGGTGACGGCGGCCGGGCGCCCTCTGGTGGCCGCCGCGCGCAGCAGGGGGGAGCGCGGAGCGTCGGGGCCTGCAACCGGGCGGGGGTGACGGGGGCCTAGGGACCCTGCACTTTGGGGCGATCTGGCCTGGTGGCCGCGCTTCCTTCGCTACAAAAAGGAAGCACATCTTGGAAACACCTAACTTCTGTGACACCAATAGTTACACCTGGCCTCTGAATCGGGCGAGCAGCGCCCTCGCGCCCCCAGCGCTGAGCAGGGGCGGGCGGGGAGCGGAAATGGTGGCTGTGTTTGTTGCAGCGCGGCTGGGCGCCTGGGGAGCCCGCGGAGGGGCGCGGCCGCCAGACCCCGCCCGGCCCGGAGGTGAGGAGACCCCAGCCCCGGACGCCGAGGCTGCGCCCCGCCTGCGATGCACCCCCCGCCCACCTCCGCGCCCCTTTGTCCCGCGGCCGCAGTCCTGCCGAGAGCCGCCCTGAAGAGCCCTGGCCGGGCCGTCCCGCGGCCGGGCAGTGCCCAGTCCCGCCGTTTCCCGCCGCCTCACCAGTCTCGGGCGGGAGGGGCCCCGGCGCTGGCGTGGCCGCAGCTCCCACAGCGCAGCCAGGACTGCACTCGGAACTGCTGGGGCCCGCGTGCGTCCCGGGCGGCTCCACGCGGCGGGGTCGCCCCCGCGCCTCCCACCCCCGGCCTCTCGGGGCCTCCGGCTTCGCGCGCCCTCCAGGCGAAGGCCAGAGGCCGCAGTGAGGGGCACCGAGTGGCGGGCTCCTCCGCACCACCCCCGGGTTTTATAATAAAAGTCGCCCTTGTTTAAGAGCCGGGTCGGAGGCGCCGCTTTCTGGGCGGTGAAAGCCGAAGCGAGAGCGGGCAATTCGCTGCGGCGGCGGCCGCTTCCTGGGCGTCGGTCCAGCGCCCCGGCCCGGCCTGGGAGACCCGCACCAACCCTGGGAGGGAGGACGGGGCGCGGGCGCAGCCCAGGGGCCGAAGCACTGCACGCACGGCCGGCGCGGGGGCAGGGGGGAGACAGGGAAGCCTGAGCTCGGCGCTGCTGAAGGCTCCGGGGATGGGTGGGCGGCGGTGAGGTAGCCTTGCCCGGGCCCGGCCCGCGTGGGCGCTCTCTGAGTCTCTGTCGCGTGACGGAGGCGGGACCTAGGCTGTGTCTTCTGCTGGGCGAAAGCACGGAAGAGATCCGAGGGCATTTCTTGAGCCTGGCAGGAGGCCAGGGGTTTTACAGGGCAGGAAGGAAGCTGGAGGAACCGAGGCGCCACGTTTTTGGTTGGAAAGAAGGGTGGCCAGGTGGGGAGGAGTCTGGCAAAGGGTCCCAGACAGCAGGAAGGGCACCTGTGAAGCCGCCCTGACGAGTGTGTGGTAGAGGCGGGGTGAAATGAGCACTGCTCATAAAAGTGACTGTTGTGTTTTTTTATGAGATGGAGTCTCCCTCTGTCGCCCAGGCTGCAGTGCAAGGGCGCAATCTCGGCTCACTGCAACCTCTGCCTTCCGGGTTCACGCCATTCTCCTGCCTCAGCCTCCCCAGTAGCTAAGATTACAAGGCGCCCGCCACAACGCCGGGCTAATTTTTTTGTAGTTTTAGTAGAGACGGGGTTTTGCCATGTTGGCCAGGCTGGTCTCAAACTCCTGAGCTCAAGTGATCTGCCCGTCTTGGCCTCCCAAAGTGCTGGGATTACAGGCGTGAGCCCCCAGCCTAAAAGTGACTGTTTACTACAATAAGTACAAATAATAGGTCACCAGCACTTGTCTGCTAAGGCCCTGGGGCTGGGTGTGTTTAGGGGACCCCTCTCCTCTCCAGGCCCTCCCCAAGCCTGCCCACTGGTGGGGAAGCCGCAGGGCTATCTCTCCAAGGGGAGGCCCTGACAGGCCAGGGAAGGTCCAAGTGGGCGCTCACCAAGCTTCCTACGTTCCCAGTTTTCTTGAAAGCATCTTCCCAGCACAGTCATCTCCTGTGGTTGCCTTTAGCAAGTCACATCCCCTGACTCTTAACATCTCGGTCCTGGCAGCTTCTTGGTACGGCACCATCTCCCTACATGGACCACAGGTTATCTATCACACTGACCTGCTGTCCCTCACACACAGTCACTCACCTGTGACACTTGGAAAGGACTAGCTCCACAGGCCTGGCCAGGGCCCAAAGGGAGGTGGCCAGCAATCGAAACCAACCCTGATGACTAAGTAGAAAAGGAGTCCTTGGGAGTGTTGTGGGGAGCTCAGGGAGCTGACCAGGAGTCTAGACGGCCACAGCCACAGCCAGGGACAGTCTTGGGAGGTGACTGTGGTCACCACCTGTACCGGGCTGCAGCATCGCTGAATGCAGCTCCTGCCACAACTCCACAGGCATCGGCTATAATGATGGGCGGGGGTGCTGGGCACCGCAGCGGGGAGGGAGGGCTCCTGTCCCTGCATCTTTGCCTGGGTCAGCCAGATGCCCAGGAAGGGAGAAGGAATGCTGCCCCTTTAGCCTTTGAGGTGGGAGGAGGGGCCCTGGCTCCCATGACAGCTCACAAAATGGGGATTGCCCCTCACTAGGAGAGGTGTGCGGATGCTGATCAGCCCACCGAATGCTCACCACCGAGCACCATGGAGGCTCTTCAACGGAGGAGCAGCAGCCGGCGCTTTCTGAAGGACACCTGGCTGGGAGTGATGTGGGGAGGGGCTGCAGCGGCCAGGCGTGAGGGGAAGAGACTGCAGAGAGGTGACAAGGCCGTCAAAGGAGAGGAGCCACCACTGGGGAGCCTGGTGGCTCAGGAAGGTGGCTGGTGTGGGTGTGGGAGAGTCAGATCGGAAGGCCAGCACTGCTCATCATGGAGCACCTGGGAGAGCAGCAGCGACTCAGCTCCTGGCACCAGGTGAGGCAGGAAAATAGGGTCTGGAGGCAGGGAACATAAGGCCGATTCACACTTCAGTTGTAACAGGAAATATCCTCTCCATAGGGCGTACCAGGTAAATGACTTTGTAACTTTACTTCATCCTCTCTGTTTATATAGGGCATACCCGAAGTAACCAATGGAATCCTCTAGGGGGTATTTAAACTCCCCCAAATTCTGTAACAGGGCCTTTTGAATCCTACACTCGGGCCCATTCCCACACTGTGGAATGTACTTTCATTTTCAATAAAATCTTCATTCCTTCCTTGCTTTTGTTTGTGTGTCTTCCAATTCTTTGTTTAAGATGCCAAGAACCTGGACACCCTCCACCTTTAACACAGGGGTTGTTTAATTTACCTTTTGCCTTAGAAATATAAAAAGATACACAGTAAAGGTGTGTAAAAGGAAAGGCCTCTTTCACCCTTCTCCCACCCCCATCCCTCCCTAGAGGTCCCCAGGATTAGCTTGGTGTGTGTCCAGCCCTCCCTCTACATTTCGAATGGACATGTGAACAATGGATCAGGCTTGGGTCTAATAAACGGCATCATGCTGTATGTATTGTTCTTTAATGTGCTTTTGGAGACGTTTCCAATCCAGCAAAACCTTTTATCCATTTCATAATATTCCATAGAATGCATGCTCCCCATCTTGAGGGAAGTTTGGGTTGTTTCATTCTGTTCTGTTACGACGAATGCCTGCTTTTGTACACACAGTTGAGTATGGGGCTGGGATTTGAGGGGAAGAGGCTCTGTTTGAGTCCCTGTTGTTGTGAGGTGAATGTGTGTTGGTCTGGCATTGAGCAGGCAGTGGACAATACATGCTGAGCTGGGTTGGGAGAGTGAATGGACTCTTGGGATTTGGGACTCAAAAATAATGTATGGCCAGGTAAGTCGCTGGTTTTGCTTCTGGGTCACAGGAAGGGCCGCGGTCCCCGCAGACCCAGATGCGTCCACTAGATGGCGCCAAAGCCAGTAAGGTGAGGCCCTTGTGACAGAAGCCCCGACTTGCTGCGGGAGTGTGGGCCCAGAGTCTGACTCCTTAGCTCCTAGGAGATGGAGGAATATTCTTCCTGCACCGCCGGCTGCCTCGCTTAAACAGTGGGGAGGCTGAAGAGTGTGCAAAGCTGGGTGAACATGAGTGGTTAGAGAGGATGTGCCCTGGCCAAGACAGGGAGCTAAAATTCAGTCTGTGGGACAGGCTGTGATGGCCCAGAGGAAATCCATAGGTGGGAGGAAAACTATGGACCCTGTGTTCCATATTGCCAGGACCTGCAGAAGAGCTAGCTCCTGCAGAAGATACAGGATTTGGATGGGAAGATTGGGCAAGGGGCACTGCCCAATTGGGCACTGAAGGTTTGATGAGGACACTGGGATGGTCCCTGCCACCAAAGCAGCTCCAGCTCAGGCAGAGGAAATAGAAACTGGACTAATGCAATATTTCTTATGAGCACTGCTCTAAGGAGTAATTTGGAATCCAGTAGGGTGATGTAAGTGAAGGTGCTTTGAAACCTCCCAAAGCCCTTGCCCAGGTAAGGAGGGTTGTGGTCCTTGTCACTGTTTACGCAGGAAAGCTTCAAAGCAGCAGCAGCAGAAGAATAATTTCTCTCCTTCCCTCCTGTCACTCTCCCAGCCTCCTCTCCCTCCTATCACTCTCCTAAGTTCAAAGCTGACCCCACTCCTCTGCTACCCATGGTGGTAGCCAGGCCTGTGCCTCTCCTAGCACCAGAAGCTGCCCCAGGCTCCCAGGACCGGAGCTCAGATCTGATTTTGAAAAAAATGAATGAGTGGGTGAGAGCGGTGGCTTATGCCTGTAATCCCAGCATTTTGGGAGATCGAGGTGGGTGAATTGCTTGAGCTCAGGAGTTCAAGACCAGCCTGGGCGACATGGTGAAACCCTGTCTCTACAAAAAAATGCAAAAATTAGCTGGGCATGGTGGTACACACCTGTAGTCCCAGCTACCTGGGAGGCTGAGGTAGGAGGATTGCTTGAACGGGAGACAGAAGTTGCAGTGAGCCGAGATTGTGCCACTGCACTCCAGCCTGGATGACAGAGTGAGATTGTTTCAAAAAAAAAAAAAAGTTTCAGTGCTAAAACTAAGAGTCCTAGGCAAACTGGAACAGTTGATCACACAGTAAAGTGGGGGTTCTTGGGCTGGGTATGGAGGCTCATGCTTATAATCTCAGTACTTTGGGAGGCCAAGGTGGAAGGATTGCTTGAGCCAAGGGCTTCAAGACCAGCCTGGACAACATAGCAAGACCCTATCTCTACAAAAGAAAAAACAAGCACACACTTATAGTCCCAGCGACTTGGGAGGCCGAGGCAGGAGGACTGCTTAAGGCCAGGAGGTGGAGGTTGCAATGAGCTATGATGGCACCTCTACACACTCCAGCCTCAGTGACAGAGCAAAACCCCATTTCAAAAACACACACACACACACACACACACACACACAAAACGCATAAAGTGTGTCTGAAACTTTGGTGTGCATCAGAGACACCTGGGGACTTATAAAAACACAGATGGCTGGCCCCACCCTAGAGTTTCTAATTTAGTAGGTCAAGGGTGGGGTCCAGTAATTTGCATTTCTAACAAGTTTCCTGATACTCCTGCTGTTGCTGTTGGTTGGGGCCCAAACTTCCAGAACAACTGGTCTGAATAAAGGGCTGGGTCCAGGATCTGCAAGTCCCACTGTGCTGCTTGCCCTGGTACCTCCTCCTAAGTCTGGACCAGCAGGAAACGGAGCGTGGGTCAAAGTCCTCTCACAGTCAACCAGGAGAAACCTGTGTCTTCCTGGCAGGGTGGCTGGGTGCTGTGGAAACAAGGCTCAGCCCAGAAGTGCCCAGCCTCCTTCCCAGAAGCAACTTCAGCCTCTAGGGGAGAAGTGAAGTGAACAAATGAAAGGGCAGAGCTCAGTTCCTGGATGGAAGGGGCACCTGCATGGAAGCACCCTCAGCAACCTCAGGGCCCAGACTTCCGGGAAAGGAAATCATTCACCTCACAGGGCCCCTGGCTTGAGTTTTGGAGCTGGAAGGGAACTTTGCAATCTTGGTTCAACTTTTTATTTTATTTTATTTTCTGAGATAGATCCTCGCTCTGTTGCCCAGGGTGGGGTGCAGTGGCGCAATCTCGGCTCACTGCAACCTCCACCTCCTGAGTTCCAGTGATGCTCCTGCCTCACCCTCCTGAGTAGCTGGGATCACAGGTGCCTGCCACCACAGTTGGCTAAATTTTGTATTTTTAGTAGAGATGGGGTTTCACCATGTTGGCCAGGCTGGTCTCGAACTCCTGACCTCAGGTGATCCGCCCACCTCTGCCTTCCAAAGTGCTGGGATTACAGGTGTGAGCCACCGTGCCCGGCCCAGTACATCTTTTAACTGGGCTGTGAGTGACATGACTTGCTAAGACCTGCCCACTAAGAATGAGCTGCAGCCAGCACAAGTTTGCCCGCTTCCAGCCACTTTCCTAGATACTCCTCCATTCCTCAGATTCCAGCCCCCACCCCAGCCTGGAACGCCCACAGCGCTTTTATCACAGCTCTTAACTCCACTTGGTTCCCCAAAGCTATGAGCCCACATACCCCCTCCCAGGGCTACAACATTTTGGGTTTCTCAGACCCCATCAACACTAACCAGCATGAACTGCAGGACACACAGGACAGCTGGAGAGGGGCAGTGAGTCACTGTGTCATAGTCCTGCCCAAATTCCAATGTTAAAATTGCAGAAGCCTGGGGCCCACCCTAGAGAATCTGATTCAGCAGGTTGGAGGTGGGGCCCAGGCACTGATATTTTCAAGAGGCCTGGGTGATTTGGATGCCGATAGCACTGGCTACATGCTGAGAAACACTGCTGATAGCATCATCTTCCACAGAAGGCCACCCAGGAAGAGGTGATGAAGTGACAGGACTTCATCACCCAACTCAAGAAGGCTTGGGAGGAAGGGGTAATTTATTGGTTCTAAGCCCAGACCATAGACAAAACAGAGTGCAATGGTTCAAATGTCCCCAGCAACGTTCATGTTGAAATGTAATTGCCGTTGTGATGGTGGCATTGGCAGGTGGGGCCTTTGCAAGGTAATTAGGTTATGAGGGCTCTGCCCTCAGGAATGGATCCATGCCATCATCTCTGGAGTGGGTTCTTGATAAAAAGGATGATTCTGGACCACTTCACTCTCTGTCTCACATGCTCCCCTCTGCCTTCCATCCTTCTGCCATGGCGGGGCCCTCACAAGATGCTGGTGCCATGCTTTTGGACTTTCCAGCCTCCAGAACTGTGGGAAATCAATTTCTTTTCCACCCAGTCTGTGGAATTCTTTTTAAAATTTTTATATTATTATTACTATTATTATTTGAGATAGAATCTTGCTCTGTCACCCAGACTGGAGTGCAGTGGTGCAATCTCGGCTCACTGCAACTTCCGCCTCCTGAGTTCAAGCAATTCTCCCGCCTCAGCCTCCCGAGTAGCTGGGATCACAGGTGTGCGCCACCATGCCCTGCTAATTTTTGTATTTTTAGTAGAGATGGGGTTTCACCACGTTGCCCAAGCTGGTCTCCAGCTCCTGGGCTTAAGTGATCTCCTGGCCTCAGCCTCCCAAAGTGTGTGAACCACCGTGTCTGGCCCACTCTGTGGAATTCTGTATGGCAGCAGAAAATGGACTAAAAAGCAGTACAGAGATGTCACTCGGCTTCATGCACAATGGGAGCTGAGGCCTGCGTTCTCCGGTCTCTCCAGGCTAATTTCCCCACCCAGCTGGGAACAATCACCACAGGGTCTATCTTCCACCAGAGGAACTCACTCGCTGCCAAATTAAAAAACCCTGGGAGACAGCAATTGGGTTAGGTGCTTCTTCCTGGACCAATGAACTGTGATCAGGTGAGTGGGCCCCAGATGGGCCAGCTCTGGGTCAGTACCACTCAGGGTCTAAGGGAGGGAAGGGTGGTGGAGAAGGGGTAAAGCCTCACCAGTTTTATTTTTTTAAAAAAACAGTTGGCCAGGCGCGGTGGCTCACACCTGTAATCCCAGCACTTTGGGAGGCCGAGGCAGGTGGATCATGAGGTCAGGAGTTCAAGACCAGCCTGGCTAACATAGTGAAACCCCGTCTCTACTAAAAATACAAAAATTAGCTGGGTGTGGTAGTGTGCGGCTGTATTCCCAGCTACTCGGGGGGCTGAGGCAGGAGAATTGCATAAGCCTGGGAGGCGGAGGTTGCAGTGAGCCAAGATCTTGCCACTGCACTCCGGCCTGGGCAACAGAGCAAGACTCCATCTCAAAAAATAAAAGTTAACACATAAAAATTGTATATATTTATAGTGTACAACATGATGTTTTGATATATGTATACACTGTGGAATGACTAAATCAAGATAGTTAACATATCCATTCCATCTCCAGAACTTGTTCCTCCTAACTGAAACTTTGTATCCGGTGACCAACATTTCCCCACTGCCCCTAAGCTCACTTACCAGATTATTGGTTTCCTTCTGTGGAGGCTGCTTTCAACCACTAAGACTCTGGGCTGGAGACTCGGTGTGGTAGCTAGTCTCTAAGGTGACCCCATAATTCTTGTCTCCTGGTATTCACATTCCTATGTAGTACCTCCTACATTGAGCAGGGATGACCTGTGTAATGAATAGGATATTGCAAAAGTGACAGAGTGTGTCTTCCAAGGCTAGACCATAAAAGACAATGCCGCTGCTTCCTGGCTCTCTTGGACCACTGTGGGGGAAGCCAGCTACCATATTGTGAGGACACTCAAGCAGCGCTATGCAGCAGGGCTGGGACCAGGGTGAGGTGAGGCAAGGCACTTGCCTCAGGCACAAAATGTAACAGGATGCCAAAAAAGTCAGTAATCAAGATAGATAATGCAATATTTTAAAAATAGAAATGAAAACAAATCTATGATGAACAAAATATTGAAACTACTTAAAGACGGTCTCAATAACAGTACCATGTTGAGCTGTATTGGAGCCTGACCAATAGGAAAAATCAGTGGTGCTGGTCCTGAAAGCAGGTATAGGAACCCAACAGGAGTTTGGGAGGTCATGGTCCCAGGACTGAAGACTTACTCCCTTAAGAGGTGACTGGACAAGGAAAAGAATGCACACATGTTCTCCTGGCTCCAGTAAGAAGGCAAACCCGGGGCCAGGTGCAGTGGCTCATGCCTGTAATCCCAGCACTTTGGGAGGCCAAGGCGGGTGGATCACCTGAGGTCAGGAGTTCCAGACCAGCCTGGGCAACATGGTGAAACCCCAGTCTCTTCTAAAAATACAAAAATTAGCCGGGCGTAGCAGCACATGCCTGTAGTCCCACCTACTCGGGAGGCTGAGGCATGAGAATCACTTGAACCCAGGAGGTGGAGGTTGCAGTGAGCTGAGATTGCACCATTGCACTCCAGCCTGGGTGACAGAGCAAGACTGTCTCAAAAAAAAAAAAAAAGGCAAACCCAGTAGTGCCTTAGACCTAGGGGTTCAGCTGTGGGCCCTGTGTAGCAGGACAAGAAGGGTGCTGAGTGGAGGGGTCCACCTCGCTCAGTTTCCTTCCAGCTAAACCTCAGCAGGCTGTGGGCGGCAAGCCACCCAGGCAGCAAGGCAAGAGACCAAGGACACAAGCTGTTCCAGTATAATAAAATATAAAACAAGAATAGTCATACCAGACATAGATCTTAGATATGATTATATATGAATATCATTAATCATTAGTTGGTAGTAATTACTCTTTATCCCAATGTTATAATAATCCCCGCTCTATAATCATAACCTAGGAAAAACCAGGCCATACAGAGATAGGAGCTGAGGGGACATAGTGAGGTGTGACCAGAAGACAAGAGTGCGAGCCTTCTGTTATGCCTGGACAGGGCCACCAGAGGGCTCCTTGGTCCAGCGGGGACACCAGCATCTGGGAAGATGCCTGTTGCCAGGCAGACCGTGGTCTAGCGGTAGCAAAAGGTGTCAAGGAACAACACCCGCTACTTAGCAGACCGAGAAAGGAAGTCTCCTTTTCCCCGGGGGAGTTTAGAGAAGACTCTGCTCCTCCACCTCTTGTGGAGGGCCTGACACCAGTCAGGCTTTCCTGCAGTTATCCGGAGGCCTGTCTCCCCGTGATGCTGTGCTTCAGTGGTCACGCTCCTAGTCCACCTTCATGTTCCATTCTGTACACCTGGCTCTGCCTTCTAGATAGCAGTAGTAAATTAGTGAAAGTACTAATAGTCTCTGATATGTAGAAATAATGGCATAAGCTGTCTTTCTCGTCTTCTCTCTCTCTCTGCCTCGGCTGCCAGGCAGGGAAGGGCCCCCTGTCCAGTGGATACATGACCCACGTGACCTTACCTATCATTGGAGAAGACTCACATTCTTTACCCTGCCCCTTTTGCTTTGTATCCAATAAATAACAGCGCAGCCAGACATTCGGGGCCACTACCGGTCTCCGCGCATTGGTGGTAGTGGTCCCCCGGGCCCAGCTGCCTTTTCTTTTATCTCTTTGTCTTGTGTCTTTATTTCTACACACTCTCGTTGCTGCACACAGGGAGAGACTCACCGACCCTGTGGGGCTGGTCCCTACAGAAGGCCAGTTCCAGGGCCATGATGACCATGAATCACCATCATGCATTATGACGACCACACCTGCTGAATGCTTATCATCAGGCCCTCTGCCTGGCACCTTCCATGCATTCACTCTCCACTCTTCAGAACAACTTTTGAGATAGGTTCTGTTATCAACACCATTTCACAGATGAGGAAACAGAAGTTTAGAGAGCTAAGTCACTTGCCCGAGTTTTCAGAGTGAGTGATGGAGTCAGGATTTGACCTCAGGCAGTCTGACTCTGGAAATCTTCATCTTAATTTCAGTTGGAGATCTGGAGCCAGACAGCCCTGAAATTGACTGTCAGGTCTGCCAATTATTTGCTGTCTATAATCTATATTGGGTAAATGGCTTGACCTCTTTAAGGCTCAGCGTCCCGCTCTGTAAAACGGGAATAAAAAGTGAGAGCGTGTTGAAAGCACTTAGCACCGCAGTTGGTAGGAAGTAAATGCTCAGTGTGCGCCTCTGTGATTATTCCAGAGGGTGGAAATGAACATAAGACAATAGCCCCCTGCCCCCTCACCCCGCACTGACAGCTCCCTCCAGTATCCCCTCACTGGCCTGGCCAACCACCTGCCCTCACTTTGCAGGGACCGCTTGGCCTCTACTCCCGACCTATCCTCATGCAGTGAAACTTAAAAACCCAGAAAGAGGGCCAGGTGTGGTGGCTCACACTTGTAATCCCAGCACTTTGGGAGGCCAAGGTGGGTGGATCCCGAGGTCAGGAGTTTGAGACCAGTCTGGCCAATATGGTGAAACCCTGTCTCTACTAAAAATACAAAAATTAGCCGGGTGGGGCCCCAGGAGGCGGAAGTTGCAGTGAGCCGAGATCACATCACTGCACTCCAGCCTGGGTGACAGAGCGAGACTGTCTCAAAAAAACAAAACAAAAAAACCTAGAAAGAACTATGGGATTCTAGGGAGAGACTGGGTGGAGTTGGGGTATAGGGACAGGAGAGTGAGCCAGCTGGGGAAGGACATGGCCCTGGGGCAGGAAGGTCCCCCAGGGAGAGTCCTGTGGGGCCTCCAGAAAGCAAATTTGATCCTGTTTGCTCACTAGCTGACCCTCAGGAAAGCTTCTCAGCATGCACCCCACCAACACCAATCCCGGGTCTCCTTCCAGTTCCACCCGCAGGCTGCCGACCTGGCAGCTCCCAGGGCCTCACTAGGTGGGAATGGAGACCAAGGAACAAAGGCCAGGCTGGGACACTGCCTAGGACACTGGCTTGAGGGGATGGAAGAGCCACCTCTGCACCTTCTTTCCTTGCCACTGTCCTCAAATTCATGCTTACAGAACAGCTGTGTGGGCGTGAGCTGAGGGCCACTGACCCTTCATGCCACCAGTGTGCAGGCTGCTGTGAGCGGGCAAAGCTGTTCCGGGCAGCCTCTGCCGGTGCCTCTGCCCACGCAGCGCCCTTCAGCTCTTCCAGTGCCACCAGTTGAACCCATCACAAGTTCAACCCGTCCAGCCTAGCAAGTTTTCTGGAAAGACTTGTTCCTCTGTTCTCTTAGTGGCCCTCCGCCTCCTCCCTTCCTGGGAAGGGGCTGGTGTTCACCGTATTATTAATGTCCTGTCGCTATGACAGGAACCGCAAGAGACACACACGAAAGACGGCCCTGCCCTCCAGGGCTCTCCAGATCCTTGGTTCCTGTCGTGGAAGAGAGGGGCAGGTAAGAGCCAGTGTGGTCCAAGGTCAGGGCTACAGTGAGAAGCTGTGTGAGGACAGGGGCCCTGTGCTGTGTGCAGAGGGGGTCCCTGGGCCTCTGTGGAGGGAGGACAGAGTCCTGAAGGTCAAGTTAGTAGGAAGGGCAAGGCCCAGAAGGGTGACTGATGAATGTGGGGGCATGTCCTGGAGGCAAATGGGGAGCAGTGAGGGGGCCTGGGAGGAGGAGGTGGAGCTGATGCTGTGCTTTGGAGTGACCTCTGCTTAAAAGTATGGCTCTTGTCTAGAATTTTTTGGGGACTGAAGAGTTTTAAGCTGGGGAGGGACATTAGATCTGCCTTTCGGAAAGCTCCCTGGCTGTGTTGCAGAGACTGGATGGATGAGGAGGCTGGGCAGCAACTCAGCAGAGAACTAGTGAGAGCCCGGGGAGGGAGAGGAGCTGGCTTAAGAGTCCTTGGGAAGTGGAAGCAATAGGACTTGGGCGCTGATGAGGAGGGAGGATGGAAAGAGGACACCACTCACAGACACAGGGATCCAGGAGGGTGGATTTGGGGGCAGTTTTGGACAAAGTTGAGATGCCAGTGGGACTCCACAGTAGAATCCAGGACAGCTCAGCGTAACCTGGCCACCTCCGTTCCCATCATGAATAAGGGGAGCAGCCTCCATTACATTTCCAGGTACATCATGCAGCCCTCCCTCCAGCACCGACAGGAGATTCCCCTTCCCTTCCCCACGTATCTTCTCCCAGGTGATACCAAACCCACTCAGTGTGCAGGTAGAGACCCACTCAGCGTGCAGGGTGAGGCCCACTCAGTGTGCAGGGTGAGGCCCACTCAGTGTGCAGGGTGAGGCCCACTCAGCGTGCAGGGTGAGGCCCACTCAGCGTGCAGGGTGAGACCCACTCAGTGGACAGGGACAGACCCACTCAGTGTGCAGGGAGACACCCACTCAGTGTGCAGGGAGACACCCACTCAGCGTGCAGGTAGAGACCCACTCAGCGTGCAGGGAGACACCCACTCAGCGTGCAGGGTGAGGCCCACTCAGTGGACAGGGAGACACCCACTCAGTGTGCAGGGAGAGACCCGCTCAATTCAATGGACAGTGTGCAGGGAGAGACCCGCTCAATGGACAGGGAGAGACCCGCTCAATGGACAGGGAGAGACCCACTCAGTGTGCAGGTTGAGGCCCACTCAGTGTGCAGGGTGAGACCCACTCTGTGCAGGATGAGACCCACTCAGTGGACAGGATGAGGCCCACTCAGTGCACAGGGTGAGACTGTGTACAGGTGTGGTGGCCATGGTCTCAGGCAGCAGATCCCAAAAGACTTTTGAACACTGCTCAGGACACCAGGTGGGGTGACTTTCAGCATAAACCGTGGCCCAGCAGCACCCCAAACATTGCCACTCCAGACAGGTCCTGTCACCTGTCAGCTCTGTCTTCAAAATGTATCCTGCATTCGACTCCCCTGTCTTCACTGCTTCAGCCTAGTTCAAGCCACCAGAGCCCCACCTGGACCACTGCCCTCACCTCCTAACTCATCTCCCTGTATCTACTGCTCCCCCACTCTCTATACAGCAACCAGAGAAATGTTTTCAAATAGAAGCCAGATCATGCCCTTCCTGGGCTTCACACCTCCCCCACGGTCCCCACCACACCTGCAAAGGAATGATGTGCCCCGCCGCTTTCTCCAATCTCATCCCCTGCTATTCCCCCCGCCTCTCACTTCGCGCTTCACTGGCCGTCGTCCTCCACACACACAAACGTGTTCCTACCTCAGGGCCTCTGCACTGGCCGTTCCCTCCTGGAAGCCTCTGCCCCCATCTTCACGGGGCTAACATCGTTCAGGTCTCAAACAGCCCCTCTTCACAGAGCCTTTCCTGACCTCTCAAGCTAAGGTAGTGGCCCCCGTATCATCCCTTCACTTTTCTCACGGCTTTTTGTTATCTGTTATTTCCTTTCCTTATTTGGTCTGTCTCTGGCCAACAGGATGTCAGTTACTTGACAGCAGGGCCTGTGCTGGGCTCCATGCCCGGCTTCGCCCGCGTCTGGTGCTGGGAGCGCAGGTACTACAAGAGTGTTTGTTCAATGAATTGTTACTGAATGCTGCAGAACCCTGCTCCACGCTGCTTCCTCGCCCTGGCGTTTGGGAGCCTGATGACAGCCCTGCCCCTGAAGACCGCACCTAGGGACAATGTCAGGCTGAGGAGTTAGCCCGGGTGGCCTTGGCTCCAATGCTGCTGCCCTCTGTGCAGTCGGCCCTTCTTCACAGGCCGGACCCAGGGCAGGGCGCCCTCACAGCCTCCGTGCTAGGCCTGGCCTTCCGCCAGCACCTCTCTCCTCTCCCAGTGCCAAAGTCCACTCTCCTTCCTGCTGTGGGGAAAATGGCACTCCTTTTAGGGGAAACACCCACTCCCCACTCAGCCTGGAGCTGGGCTTAGGAGCCAGTGAGAGCTGCAGGAGGGGAGAGAGACCAGCCGGAGCGTGCAGAGCAGTAGACACTTCTTTGGTCAGCGTCCTTTGAGAACAGGGTAGAAACTGAGAAAAGGCCTAGGTGTCCACATCCTGCACTGAGGTTTCCAGAGGGTTCACACATCACCACAGCCGATCCACAGGGTTCCAGGAAGGACCGAGGAGCCCTCCCTCCCCCGGTGTCTAAGCTGCTAACACTGGTTACCAAAGGCGTTTTACACACAAGACTGCTTAAAATCCTCAAACAACGCTTTGCAGGGGGTGCTCATGTTTCCCAGACTACAAGAGAGGAGGCTCCCAAACCGGTGGGCCGGGTGGGAGCGCACAGGGGAGGGAGAAGAGGGCTGCAGCTGGAATCCCAGGGACCTGCGTGTTTCGGGGACAGGCAGGAGCCAGGGAGAGGGCGGGAGAGTGCTCAGGGAGGCAGCAGGGAATGGAGAGCACCGGGTGGAGCAGACTTTCAAGGAAGAAGGGGCAGGAAAGAGGGTGACATATTGCAAAGCAGCCCAGGATACAAAGGTGTCAAAGGTTTTATCCACAGAAACTGCTGGTGATCTTTGGTGAGGGCAGAAGCCAGCCTACTGGGTTGACAGGACAGATGAGGGGTGTAAGACGTTGCTGAGCAGCCTGCGTCTGTGTGACAGAAAGGAGATGCAGCAAAAGCTAGCGGGGGCCAGGCTCCGGGCACATTAGTTTTTTTCCTCCTAAGATGAAACTTGAAGGCTGGGTGTAGTGTGGTGGCTCACACCTGTAATCCCAACACCTTGGGAGGCCGAGGCGGGCAGATCGCTTGAGCCCAGGAGTTTGAGACCAGCCTGGGCAACACAGCCACCTGCCCCCTCACCCTGCATCAACAGCTCCCTCCAATCTCCCCTCCACTGGCCTGGCTGACCCACCTGCCCTCACTCTGCAGGGACTGCTTGGCCTCTCATGGGATGGTACCTACTCCCCACCTATCCTCATGCAGTGAAGCTTAAAAACCCAGAAATCAGGCTGGGCACGGTGGCTCACGCGTGTAATCCCAGCACTTTGGGAGGCCGAGGCGGGCGGATCATGAGGTCAGGAGATCGAGACCATCTTGGCTAACAGGGTGAAACCCCGTCTTTACTAAAAACACAAAAAAATTAGCCGGGCGTAGTGGCGGGCGCCTGTAGTCCCAGCTACTTGGGGGGCCGAGGCAGGAGAATGGCATGAACCGGGAGGCGGAGCTTTGCAGTGAGCTGAGATTGCGCCACTGCACTCCAGCCTGGGAGAATGAGCGAGACTCCATCTCCAAAAAAAAAAAAAAAAGATCAGGCAAAAATCTACTCTTAAAATACTAGGGAGGAAATGGAAATATATTGCTGTAATGTTCTTCTTTTTTTTTTGAGACTCAGTCTTACTCTGATGCTCAGGCTGGAGTGCAGGGGCACGATCTCAGCTCACTGCAACCTCCACCTCCTGGGTTCAAGGGATTCTCTTGCCTCAAGCTCCCGAGTAGCAGGGATTACAGGCGCCCGCCACCACGCCCGGCTAATTTTTTGTATTTTTGGTAGAGACAGGGTTTCACCATGTTGGCCAGACTGGTCTCGAACTCCTGTCCTCAAGCCATCCCAAACTCGAACTCCCACCTCAGCCTCCCAAAGTGCTGGGATTACAGGTGTGAGCCACCACACCCGGCCTGTTGTAATGTTCTTATGCTGTATGTGAAGTAGTGTAATATATTTGAAAGTAGTCTGTGCTATATTAAAGATATAAATTTTGGATCCAAGCACACTAAAAAACAACAAAACTAAAAATAAAACAGAAGAACTAATGTAATAAATCAACAAGAGAAGAAAATAGATCTATAAAAAATAATCAATCCAAAAGAAGGCCATACAAGAGGGAAAAAATAATCCAAAGAACAGATGGGGGCTGGGTGCGGTGGCTCACACCTGTAATTCCAGCACTTTGGGAGGCCGAGGTGGGCAGATCACCTGAGGTAGGGAGTTTGAGACCAGCCTGACTGACATGGAGAAACCCTGTTTCTATTAAAAATACAAAATTAATTAGCCAGGCATGGTGGCACATTCCTGTAATCCCAGCTACTTGAGAGGCTGAGGCAGGGGAATCGCTTGAACCCAGGAGGCAGAGGTTGTGGTGAGCCAAGATCACGCCATTGCACTCCAGCCTGGGCAACAAGAGCAAAACTCTGTCTCAAAAAAAAAAAAAAGAACAGATGGGACAAAGAGAAAATAGCAAAACTGTATATTTAAATCCAATCACATTGATAATTACATTAAATGTAAATTGTCTAAACATGCCAATTAAGAGAAAATGACTGTCAGGTCGGATTTTAAAAAGACTCAAATTATATGCTGTCAACAAGAAACTCACTTTAAATATAAAGACATAGATAAGTTAAAAAGTAAAAAGATGGATAGATTGGGCATGGTGGCTCACGCCTATAATCCTAGCATTTTGGGAGGCCAAGGCGGGTTGATGGCTTGAATCCAGGAGTTAGAGACCAGCCTGGGCAACAAAGCAAGACCCTGTCTATACAAAAAGTAAAAAAAATTAGCCAGGTGTTGTGGTGCAAACCTGTAGTATCAACTATATGAGAGGCTAAGGCAGAAGAACAGCTTAGAACCTAGGAGGTCAAGGCTGCGGTGAGTTATAACTGCACCACTGGTTATAACTCACCACAGCCTTGGCCTCCTGGGCTCTAAGCTGTCCCCCAGCCTGGGGGACAGAGCAAAACCCTGTCTCAAGAAAATAAAAATAAAATAAAATAAAAAAATAAAAAGATGGAATAAGATATATCATGTGAACTTTAATCAAAAGAAAGCACGAGTGGCAACACTAATACCAGATGAAATGGACTTCAGAACAAGGAATATAACTAGACATGAAGAGATATGTTACATAATAATAAAGAGGTCAGTTCATAAAGAAGCCATACAATCATAAACGTGGATACACCAACAAAAAACTTTGAAATAAATAAAGCAAAAATGGGAAAAAAAAAAAAGTGGGAGGAGGGAGGAACAAATCTACAATTTAGTTAAATAATTCAAAACTCCTGTTTTGGTAACTGACAGAACAAGCAAACCTTACCATCACTACCAACCAACTTAACTTGATTGACATTTACAGAACATTCCACCCAATGACAGCAGACTACACATTCTATTCAAGTGGACATGGAACATCCACTAAAAGACGCCATTCTGGGACATAAAACAAGCCTTGGTAAATTTTAAAAAAATGAAATAATGAAATTAAATTAGAAATCAACAACAGAAAAACACTTGGGAAATCCTCAAATATATGGAGCCTAATACACTTCTAAATAACCCATGTAACAAGGAAGAAATCACAAAGGAAATTAGAAAATATTTTAAACTGGGCCGGGCCTGGTGGCTCATGCCTGTAATCCTGGCACTTTGGGAGGTCTAGGTGGGTGGATCACCTGAGGTCAGGAGTTGGAGACCAGCCTGGCCAACATGTGAAACCCTGTCTCTACCAAAAATTCAAAATTAGCTGGGCATGGTGTTATGTGCCTCTAATCCCAGCTACTCGGGAGGCTGAGGTAGGAGAATCGCTTGAACTCAGGAGGCGGAGGTTGCAGTGAGCCAGGATCACGCCACTGCACTCCAGCCTGAGCAACAGAGTGAGACTCTGTCTCAAAAAAAAAAAAAAAAAAAATTTTAAACTAAATGCAAACAAAACCCCAACATATCAAAATATGTAAGATGTAAAAGAGCAACACTCAAAAGTTTTTAGTTTTGGATTAAAAAAAAGGGAGGCTCGAATCAATAACCTAAGTTTCTACCTGAGGAATCTGAGGAGCAGGGGAAGCCAAGCACAGTGGCTCACACCTGTAATCGCAGTACTTTTGGAGGCCAGGGTGGGAGGGTCATTTAAGGCCAGGATTTCAAGGCTTGTACCAGTGTACTCCAGAGAGACCATGTCTCAAACAAAATATATGGAAAGCTCAAACCATGAAAGTTTAATAAATCTGAATGAGGGCTGGGTGCGGTGGCTCATGCCTGTAATCCCAGCACTTTGGGAGGCCGAGGCAGGCAGATCACGTGAGGTCAGAAGTTCCAGACCAGCCTGGCCAACATGGTGAAACCTCGTCTCTACTAAAAGATAAAAAATTAGCCGGGTGTGGGGGTGGGTGCCTGTAATCCCAGCTACTTGAGAGGCTGAGGCAGGAGAACAGCTTGAACCTGGGAGGAGGAGGTTCCAGCGAGCCGAGATGGTGCCACTGTACTCCAGCCTGGGCGACAGAGTGAGACTCTGTCTCAAAAAAAAAAAAAGGCTGGGTGCGGTGGCTCACACCTGTAATCCCAGCACTTTGGGATGCTGAAGCGGAAAGATCACTTGAGGTCAGGAGTTCGAGACCAAAAACCCAAAGTGTGGCACCAATTATTTGTGATGCACACAACCAAAAAGACCGTAGTATCCAGAATATTTAAAGTACGCCTACAAATCAAGACATGTACAACAGAATAATGAACAAAGGATATAAATACACAACTCACAGAAGGCCAGTAACATATGAAAAGATGGTTATCCCCGCTGGTTATTTTTTATTTATTTTTTTTGAGACGGAGTCTCACTCTGTTGCCCAGGCTGGGGTGCAATGGCATGATCTTGGCTCTTGCAACCTCTGCCTCCCGGGTTCAAGCAATTCTCCTGTCTCAGCCTCCTGAGTAGCTGGAATTACAAGCACGTGCCACCAGGCCCGGCTAATTTTTGTATTTTTAGTAAAGACGGGATTTCACCATGTTGGTCAGGCTGGTCTTGAACTCCTGACCTCAAGTGATCTGCCCACCTCGGCCTCCCAAAGTGCTGGGATTACAGGCGTGAGCCACCACGCCCAGCTCCACTGGTTATTAAGAAAATATAAATTGAAACCACAGATGAGATTCTGTTTTACACCCCACCAAACTGGTACAATTACAAAATCTGACAATTCAGCAAAGACATGGAAGACAGGAACTCTTTTACTATTGGCAGTTTAAATTGGCATCACCTTTGAAGAGCAATTTTGTATTGTCTAAAATAGACCTACATAGTTACGGCTTAACAATTCTGCTTCTTGGTATATACACTGGAGAAACCTGCACATGAGCATAAGCAGACACGTATAAGAATTTTTTTTTTTTTTTTTCAGAATTTTGTTTCTCAGACAGAGTCTTGCTCTATCACCCAGGCTGGAGTGCAGTGGTGCCATCAGCTCACTGCAGCCTTCAACTCCTGTGCTCAAGTGATCCTCTGGCCTCTGCCTCCCTAGTAGTTCAGGAAGGAATAAATTTATTTATAAAATAAATAAAAATTCCAAGAATTTATGATCCAGTATCCACTTTTTTTTTCTTTTTTTGAGGCGGAGTCTCACTCTGTCACCCAGGCTGGAGTGCAGTGGCATGATCTCATCTCACTGCAACCTCTGCCTCCTGGGTTCAAGTGATTCTCGTGCCTCAGCCTACTAACTAGCTGAGATTACAAGTGCCTGCCACCACGCTCAGCTAATTTTTTGTATTTTTAGTAGAGATAGGGTTTTGTGATGTTGGCCAGGCTGGTCTTAAACTCCTGGCCTCAAGTGATCTGCCCACCTCAGCCTCCCAAAGTGCTGGGATTACAGGCGTGAGCCACCACCTGGCCCAGTATCCACTTCTTGGTATATACTTTTGAAAACCTCATGGAGATTTGCAGAGACAAATAACTGGAACATCACTTCTAATAACAATGATTAACAAAAAAAATCAGAAGTAACCTAAATGTTCAATAACAGAAAAACAGCCAAAAAGACTTCTATGGAAGAACACAGTTGATTAAAAGAACACGATAGAACAATACTTAAAAGCTCTCCGGGCCGGGTGCGGTGGCTCATGCCTGTAATCCCAGCACTTTGGGAGGCTGAGGTGGGCGGATCACGAGGTCAGGAAATCGAGACCATCCTGGCTAACACGGTGAAACCCCATCTCTACTAAAAATACAAAAAATTAGCCGGGCGTGGTGGTGGGCGCCTGTAGTTCCAGCTACTTGAGAAGCTGAGGCAGGAGAATGGTGTGAACCCAGGAGGCGGAACTTGCAGTGAGCCGAGATCGTGCCACTGCACTCCAGCCTGGGTGACAGAGTGAGACTCCGTCTCAAAAAAAAAAAAAAAAAAAAAAAAAAAGTTCTCCAAAACACAACCTGGAATTTTAAGTTGCAAAATGTAGACCTTATGAAAAACATGTTCACATTTCCATACTTTGCCATGCCCAAAAAAGGTGTGTTACCTTTAACTGGAGACATTTAAGTTAATGACCTTGGAAAAAGATAAAAATCGTTTTTATTGGCCTGGCATGGTGGCTCACGCCTATAATCTCAGCACTTTAGAAGGTCTACACAGGCAGATCACCTGAGGTCTGGAGTTCGAGACCAGCCTGGCCAACATGGTGAACCCCCATCTCTACTAAGAATATAAAAATTAGGGCGGGGTGCAGTGGCTTATGCCTGTAATACCAGCACTTTGGGAGGCTGAAGCGGGTGGATCACATGAATCCAGGAGTTTGAGACCAGCCTGGACAACATGGTAAAACCCCATCTCTACAAAAAATACAAAAATTAGCCAGGCATGGTAGTGCATGCACCTATAGTCCCAGCTACTGGGGAGGCTGAGGTGGGAGGATCGCTTGAGCCCAGGAGGTCGAGGCTGCACTGATCTGTGATTGTACCACTGCACTTCAGCCTAGGTGACAGAGTGAGACTGTCTCAAAAAAAAAAAAAAAGAAAAAACATCTTAAAAAAACTGAAGAACTGAGATATACATGAGACAAAAGTCCAATACTGATTCACATGTAATTTGAAAAGTTAATGAATGGAAATGAAGATCTGCTCTAACCCAAGCAGATACACAGGCACACGTTTTTAGGTTGCAGACGGAAGTGTTGAACTGAGAAAAAGCCAGGGAGAGAAGCAAAGATGGTTTTGGTTGTAGATTGTTGAACTTTTTTTTCCCCCAAGACAGAGTCTTGCTCTGTCGCCCAGGCTGGAGTGTAGTGGTGCAATCTGGGCTCACTGCAACCTATGCCTTCCAGGTTCAAGCGATTCTCATGCCTCAGCCTCCCGACTAGCTGGGACTACAGGTGTGCACCCCCATGCACGGCTACTGACTGTTGAACTTTCATTTTTATTTTTTTGAGACAGAGTCTCGCTGGGTGGCCCAGGCTGGAGTGTAGTGGTGTGATCTCAGCTCACTGCAAGCTCCGCCTCCCAGGTTCATGCCATTCTCTTGCCTCAGCCTCCCGAGTAGCTGGGACTACAGGCGCGTGCCACCACACTCGGCTAATTTTTTGTATTTTTAGTAGAGACGGGGTTTCACCGTGTTAGCCAGGATGGTCTTGATCTCCTGACCTCGTGATCTGCCCGCCTCGGTCTCCCAAAGTGCTGGGATTACATGCATGAGCCACCGGGCCCGGCCCGACTGTTGAACTTTAAGCCCTAATGAATTATTAGCAATTATTTATTATTTTGAACCGGTTGCTTCTCCTGCTCCAAAAGACAGATGGTCAAGACTCAGTAGCGTGGTTTCCAAGATGTGCTTACCTCAACCGCTCTCCTTAATGTGTCTTCAGTCTGGCTTTACGGTATCCCACAGAGCAAAAATACCAAGATGGTCACCTCATCTGTCTCCCCAGATTTCAAAAGAAAAAAATTACGCCAGTCACCCTGCCTATCAGTGGGGTCATCTGGATGTAGCAACCTCATTCTGGGACTCCACATCACACTGACTGGGCACTTCCCCACAAGTGCTCTGCAATCATCCACCCTGAGCAAGCGAGGGCTCTGCCTCCGGAGATCCATTAAAGTGTGCGGGGTCCACACATTTCATGGAACACACTACATACATGGTAGTGTAGAGAAACAACTTTATAACCTAGTCATTTTCAGTAAGAAATCAGTGCTAGCCTTTGCATTTAAAAGTGTGGAAAAATTTAAATCTATTTTAACTCCGTAAGGTAATTAATAGTAAAACTAAAATAATCGGCCAGAAAGAGTTGTTTTTCAACTAGAGCCTTTTAAAACAAAAAAGATGTTTGAAACGTTTTTCTCCTACCCAAATGTTGAAATACCATACTAATGCTTCAGAGAGTAACTATATTAATGAAACATCAACAAGTTACAGATAAACATTTTAATTGATTAAATATATTACTTTCAAGATCTTTTTGAAATCGCACTTGTACTGTACTAATCAACAGCCAAAGGCAATAAAAAAGTTTAAAACCAAAAATATTCTGACATGAACACGACAGGAACCGCTGCTATGTAAAGTAACATACACTGCTCCCAAGAACAATGATATTTTTAGGAGATAATTCGTCTTAACATGTGCAAGGACAGATCTGTAATCAAAGGCTAGAAGAAATATATATTAGTGCCTGCTTTTTAAAAGTTTATTTTACATTTTAAATACAGTGTTTTTCTCATAAAAAAAAAAATCCAGGAAGTGCCTAACTCCATGGTTTCTATACCATATGTACATGAGAGCTGACAGAGAGCCTGACAAATGTTCTGGATGTAACAGTATGAACACCTATGAGCTGGGACTACTTCTGAATCAAAATTAAAAAAACACAAATTAAGCACTGCTTAAGAAAAAAATAATCCAGTTTCTGAATAAACAAAAGAGAACAGAGTTAGATATGTACAAAACCAGGTATTAAAAAACAGAAATACAGCACACAAAAAACTCAAACAACCCATATGTAGTGAACTGTATATACTGCAGTTAATGAAAACCCTCCTACAAGAAGTGATTTAGGATTTGAAATTTTAAAAATCTAAGTACTTCAGTAACAACATATAATAACAACATTAAGTGTATATTGCCATCTTTGTCATTTTCTATCTATACCACTCTCCCTTCTGAAAACAAGAATCACTAGCCAATCACTTATACAAATTTGAGGCAATTCATCCGTATTTGTTTTCAGTAAGGAAAAAAAGATGTACCTCTTCCCGTCAATAAAGAAATAATACAAATTAAAGCTATAAAATTTAAGCATGGGCATATGTATTTCCAATTCTCCTTAATAAGTAATTCCAAACTGGAATAATGTGGGGTTTGTGACTAAGTAGTAACAAATTAAAAGAAAATAGACTGCCTCTGGCAGTGACTTCCGTATTAGTGCAATGTTACTTCCCATATGCTGAATTATATTTAAACGATTTTATGTATTTTAATTCAGTAGGTGCCAATTTGAGTTTGTAAAATCCCTAATTTTATTCTTTGTGCAGAAAAGTTTCAATTTGAGATACTCTATGAAGCCAAATCAAAACAAAACAAAAAACCTGTATTTTGCTACTAGTAGTATGAATACCAAATAAAGATACAAGGATTCAAAGTTTGTGGAAGCTCCTGAAGAAAAATCTCTGAGGTGTTCTACGTATCTTGATACTTCAATTATCAATTAGTTTTGAACATTCTAGTTTAAGATTATCTCAGAAAATAATTCTCTGTAATATAACTCTGAACTAAACAGCTGCACCCAAAGCAGAAACAATCTGGGTCATTCCGAACAAGATCAAACTGAGGCCATTTCTTTTTCTATTATAATCTGTGAGGTCTTGAGTTTTTAAGTTTTAAAAATGACCTTTAATCAAAGCCAGCTGCACCTGATATAGACTTATTAACTTATGGATTTCAAATTAGAGGGCACTGTAACTACGGGCTCTCATAAGACACATGGAGCAGGCAGCAAGGGGCTACCATCAGCCGGGTAAGGTCAACGTTGGGGTGTTTTATTTTGGAGACTTTAAATATTTAACATGTAGCTCAGGTAACTTCAGCATCCACTAGTGACTCTGCTGGTCAGCACCCAAGGACTGGATGAGTCTGAGGAATCTCCTCTAACCCCAAAGTATGAATGCTAAAGAGTCTCAAGGAAATTTTGATTCCCAGCAAGAGTTCACAAACCATCAGACCAATATCAATAAGGTAAACTCTGACTCTAATGCTCCACAAAAGTAAAAAGAAACTTCCAAATTAAATGTCATCTTCTGCCCAACCCTAGACTCCAGACTTTGTAACAACATTTTTATCTAGTATAATAGACTCTGTAGTAGACTGATTTTGACCTCCACAAAGAGTAGGAGTTGTCAAACTTGAGGAGATAGACTCCTCTCCCTGGATATTGGTGGCTGCCAGCATACACCTCCTCATGACAGTCCCGTCGGTACACAGGCACAATCTCATCCAGGAGAGGCTTGTTGGCATTCTTTTTGGCTTTCTCTTCACAACTGATGTTTTCTGTAAGAACAGAGACAAGTCAATGAACAGATTCAGGAAAACCACACTTGCATCAAGCAATTAAAATCTATCCTTTCTTTTTTTTTTGGAGACAGAGTCTTGCTCTGTCACCCAGGATGGAATGCAGTGGCGTGATCTCAGCTCATTGCAACCTCTGCCTCCTGGGTTCAAGCAATTCTCCTGCCTCAGCTTCAAAGTAGCTGGGGATTACAGGCGTGCACCACTACACCCAGATAATTTTTGTATTTTTAGGAGAGAGAGGGTTTCACCATGTTGGCCAGGATTGTCTCGATCTCCCGACCTTGTGATCTGCCTGCCTCAGCTTCCCAAAGTGCTGGGATTACAGGCATGAGCCACTGTGCCCAGCCTATCCTTTCTTTGAGAAACTGCTCTTGTTGGGAATTCTGTTGAACCATTTAACAAGTTATGTGCATGTGAGCATTTATTAGTTCATTCATTCATTCATTCACTCACTCACTCATTCAAATACCACAGTATGTGCTATATATCAAACCCTGTTCTGAGTCCTGGGAGCCCAGTGATGAACATCTAGTGGTAGCAGTGGTCAGCATCCTATCTCTTTCTGTGCTTACTACCATTCCTATTTCTAGGTCCCATTTTCCCCTTTCCATAGCCATTCAATTTCTAATTCATCCCCAGGAATTTCATTCATCTAAGTAACATGAAAATGTTGCTCTCATCATCCTCCTTCTGACCAATATTTAGAAAGATGGAAGATGATTTGTGAGGACTATTGCTTTCTGTATATCTTAAATATAAGCAGTAAAATGAAAAAACCATAGTAGGGAGATAGGCATTCAGAGATACTCTGAAAATTCAATTATTTTCACTAGGTCAATTTAACCCAGAGATGATCTAAGTGGCAAAAAATGGGCTCTGAAAGGTTTGCCCTGACTAATAGTTTTCTGAACTGTAATGCTATGAGGTTAGGAAAAAAAAATGCCTCTAGAAACCTACAGGAATGAGAAAATTATGAACCAGCTTCGAAGTCTCAGTTTAACATATTTAATACAAACCAGCTCAAAGAAAAGAGGTCAAAAGAGTATTCAGCATAGAAGACAAGACTTTCAGGTTTATGGGGTTTTTTTTGTTTGTTTCTTTTTTGTTTTTTTAAGAGATTGGGACTACAGGCATGGATTTTCAGGTTTATAACATGGCAGAGTGAATTCTGGCAACACAAATTAACTGAGTGATGCCTGTCAATGGCCACTATCGGGAATTTAAAACAAGGTAAGTTTGAGAAATTCTCACCGTCCATAGCAGATTAAGGAGATACGATGATTGACTATAATGTGGCATCCTGGAATGGATCTTGGAACATTAGGTAAAAACTAAAAACATCTGAATAAATATGGACTTTAGTTAATTAATGAATCAATGTATCAATATTGTTTCACTAGCTGTGATGAGTGCACCACAGTACAATGTAAGATGCTAACAAGAGAGGGAACTTGGTGCAGGGTATATGCGTACTCTTTGTACTATCTTTGTAACTTTTCTGTAAATCTACAACTATTCTAAAATTAAAAGTTCATTTAAAAAAAGCAGATGGCACTCTTATAAAGGTAGGTTAAAACCAGATTTACTTTACCACAGAAATACCTATAATTAAGCATGTTTCACGTGCAAATGAGAAATACAGAACCATCCAAAATGTACACTATTGTTGACATCCAAGAAATAGACTGGTCCATTGATTCAAGACTCAAATCTTGTTCTAAATCTATAAAACTAAAGATTACCGGGATAGATGAAAAGGCATCTTTTATGAATTTAAGCTAAGGTTTAGGACCTGTAAACAGTGAAGAAAGTGGAGAATTAAAACAGGAGGATGTGTTACCATCCATGCTTCTTCAGAGAAAGCAAACTCCTCTGTCTACCTTTCAAGACCTAAGGAAGAAAAACCAAAACAAAAAACAAAAAACTCAGACTCTTCTACCATATGAAATACAAGACACGGTAGGACAGTAGCTTCTAAGGCATAGGGACAAATACAGTTTGTGAGCTAAATCTTTAAATGGGACAAAGTGACGCTCACGTAATAAACAATTCTTAGGAATGATAAAGCTTCACTGCTGTGAGGCTAAAATGTTTTAGCTGCAAATCATTTTATGATTAGGAATGGTACAAGCACAGGGAATGCCATCTTTCATTTGAGGGACATATTAGAACTAAGATCAAGGATATTAAGGTTCTCACCTCTAGAAATGAACCCCTGCCATTTTCACTAGTGATCTTCCCAACACCAATATAACCCCAAAACTATCATCAGCTGAGGGTTCAGACTCGGCAGTAACCACCTTTTAGAAGCTCTCTAATAGGCAAGCCAGGAGAAATACACTACCTCAACCAACTTCTGAACAGAGAATTCTTATTCACAAAGTTCTTTTTTTTTTTTTGAGACGGAGTCTGGCTCTGTCGCCCAGGCTGGAGTGCAATGGCACGATCTTGGGTCACTGCAATCTCCACCTCCCGGGTTCAAGCGATTCTCCTGCCTCAGTCTCCCAAGTAGCTGGGATTACAGGCACGCGCCACCATGCCCGGCTAATTTTTGTACTTTTAGTAGAGATGGGGTTTCACCATGTTGGCCACCTGACCTCAGGTGATCCACCCGCCTCAGGCTCCCAAAGTACTGGGATTACAGGTTTCAGCCACTGCACCTGGCCATCTTGTTTTTTTCTTTTTCTTTTTTTTTGAGATGGGTTCTGGCTCTGTGGCCCAGGCTGGGGTGAACTGACTTGATCTCAGCTCACTGCAACCTCTACCTCCTAGGCTCAAGCAATCTTCCCACCTCAGCCTCCCAAGTAGCTGGGACTACAGGTACACGCCACCACGCCCAGCTAGTTTTTTGTATTTTTGGTAGAGACAGGGTTTCACCATGTTGCCCAGGCTGGTCTTGAACTCCTGAGCTCTGGCAATCCATCCGCTTTGGCCTCCCGAAGTGCTGAGATTACAGGCAGGGGCCACCGTGCCTGGCCTTACAAAGCTCTTTTTAAGTACAGTAATTTGTACACATACAAAAAACTTTCCTTCCCAGACATCTGCAGAGAGTCTGACTTTAATGAGTCCCTGTGATGCAACAGAAAGGACAGAACAGGTTCTGATGTTGTTGAAGGTCACATGAGAAACAGTAGTGCCCCCTGGCCAATCTGCTACAGTCCTGCTCTCTAACTGCTTTTTTTTTTTTTTTTTTTAGAGGGAGGGCCTAGCTCTGTCGCTCGGGCTGGAATGCGGTGGCATGATCATATAGCTCACTACAGCCTCGAATTCCTGGACTCAAGTGATCCTCTTGCCTCAGCCTTCCATGTACCTGGGACTACAGGTACATGCCACCACACCCAGCTAACTAAAAATAATTTTTTTTCATAGAGATGGGGTGTCACTCTACAAAACTGGTTGCCCAGACTGGTCTTAAACTTCTGGTCTCAAGAGATCTTCCTTACTTGGCCTCCCCAAAGCTGAGATTATAGTCGTGAGCCGCCGTGCCCAGACAGGCTTTTTCTTTTTTTTATTTTTGAGACGAAGTCTCGCTCTGTCACCCAGGCTGGAGTGCAGTGGTGTGATCTCGGCTCACTACAACCTCTGCCTCCCAGGTTCAAGTGATTCTCCTGCCTCAGCCTCCCAAAGCAGCTGGGATTACAGGCGCCTGCCACCACGCTTGGCTAATTTTTATATTTTCAGTAGAGACAGGGCTTCACCATGTTGGCCAGACTGGTCTCGAACTCCTGACCTTGTGATCCGCCCACCTCAGCCTCCCAAAGTGTTGGGATTACAAGCGTGAGCCACCGCACCTGGCTCAGGCTTTTTCAATCTTACATTTTTTCTTTCTGTCTCAGTCAGTATTATTTATGGGCAATGCTTTACCTTGCTGGTGGTATTCAGGAATAAAGACTGATGAAAACAAAATGCCACATAAGACAAAGCAGCTCATGCTTCCATATTTACCAGCTAGAATCTTGACCTGTGGTATAATGAAGGATTTTAAATCTGCTTCTGTCGTTAAGAGTCAATCTGCAAGATGTACTGAAATTTCTGGGATACTCCGATGGTTCATGTAGATAATGGTACGGAATTATCTTTGGATTATCTTTTGATTAGCATTAAATATTAACTGTTAAATTGAATATTAAACTTAATTTCAAGAAATGTTATGGTACACCTGCTGTGTATGTTTCTGTAGATAGCCCCAGAGGCCCCAGGGTGTTGCATGGTATGGTAATATGATTGGACAACTCTGTACTTCACAAATTGATAGAACTTTCAGGCTTATTCCATGTACTTTCAACAGTATCTTTTTAACTTTACCCCACTGTAATCTGTAAAGCAACATTGCCAACCCTCTTCAAGAACAAGCAGTCTGTTTACAAGCCACCTGAAAGGTCAGTTAGTCCGGAAGAACTGAGACATGGTGCTTTTCCATTCTCACAGGGCATGCATTCCATATCACTTTCAATCAAGTCAACAAATAAATTAAGTGCTTATTAAGTGTATATAAACAAACCCTACATTCTAACTTTCCTGGGTAACAAAAATAAACAGACCATCTTCTCAAAAAGCAATACATTTATAACCTTTTTCTTAGACCAAGATATTTTAGACTGTCCTTTAAAACACCCAATTTTGTCTACTTATTCAGAGGAAGTAAAAAAATTCCACTCTAGCAAAATAGGGATTTCCAAATGGAAAAATAATTGAAATTTTTTTTAAGTGGAATGTTCTGGTGAGTTTCTGTATTTACATAAAAAATTTTAGAATAATGACCTAAAAAGCTAATATCAACAATATAATTTAAATAAATGCCAGGGTTGACAGGAATTCTTACTTGCTCCTCTAAAATTTTTCAAAGTAGGCCGAGCCGTGGCTCACGCCTGTAATCCCAGCACTTTGTGAGGCCGAGGAGGGTGGATCACAAAGTCAGGAGTTCGAGACCAGCCTGACCAACATGGTGAAACCTCGTCTCTACTAAAAATACAAAAAATTAGCTGGGCACAGTGGTGCGTGCCTGTAATCCCAGCTACTCAGGAGGCTGAGGCAGGACAATCGCTTGAACCTAAGAGGCCGAGACTATAGTGAGCAGAGATCATGCCACTGCACTCCAGCCTCGGCAACAGAGTGAGACTCCGTCTCAAAAAAAAAAAAAATTTTTTTTTTCGAAGTGATCTTGCGTATTTGGCTTTTCAACACACAAGGTTAGAAGTAAAATAGTATTCAGAAAGGAGTAAAATAGCAAATTGCCACATAGATTTTCCTGGCATTCAGAAAAATTCAGGTTCAGGCCCCAGTCCCCTACAGGAGCCTGGCCTCACAACCTTTTCAGCCCAAGGTCCCACTAATGAAGAAAGTGCTCCCTAACCGTGAAGTGTTAGTCAGGAAGCATAAGGCTGGGTGACACCTGAACTATGTACCATTTCTGCCAACACACAACCCAGCAGCTACTGAATATGGACCAAGGGTTCTACCTTCTTCCTCCTCGTCGTCATCGCTGGACTCACTGACATGCACGCTGACAGCAGTGTTTGGAGAGTCTGTCCATTCAAAATACACCCCAAACCCAATGTCATAATTGTCTGTAGCAAATTCCCAAAAGAGATATGATCCTTCTTCATGGGTGGGTACTCGAACAGTGACCACTTCTCCTCGGCCCACTGTAATCACGGAATCTGCATCCTGCTGAATCTTCTCTTTGAAGTCTTTGATCTGAGGTCGTGTCCACATGGATGGAGCTGCTATTACTGGAAGAGATTCTAAAGGCAACAGGAATTAAAAAGCTAAAGAAAAAGAGCCTTCACCCGGCAGGTAGCCACATTTTCATAGGACTACCTGATCAGTTGTACTCAGGCACCAAGTACAATATGGTCTAGCTTAGATCAAGGACTTGGAGGAATAAAAAAGCTTCCCCATGGGATTCTCTCCAGATTACTATGTTTAACAATGTTGCAGGCACTCAGAGGTCATCATACTTCTTCAAGTAACAATGGCAGCCCACAATTTTAGAATCAAATTTTTTTCAGCACTCCCTCTATGAGGATTCAAGAATGACCTTGGGAAGGCCCCAGCTGGAGTGAGGGAAATATTCTAGCAAAGAAGAGAGATTCTGGCTTTAGGAATAAATTACTCTTGTGGATGTGAACAAAGAAAGCTGGACTTTGACTTCAGCCTGTCTGTTGAAAAATTCTTCAACTCCGACTATCCCAAAGTTCTAGGGGCTATTCTAAAGGAGCTCAAAGAAACAAAAACTCGGACAGGATTAGAACCACTAGGGATTGAGAAAAAGGGGTAAAGTCTTGTTACTGAGCAGTATCTATGTGCACTTGACTATGCAATAAGTTTTTCAAAGTTAGTCACAGAGCCTTTGAAATATTTTCTCTCATTTGAAAATGCTAGTATAATCCCTTGATAAAAAAAAAAAAGGGAAGGGGGCAGTAAACTAAGGGATTTCAAAGCCTTTTCTGAAGCAATTATTACTTGTTCTAAACAGACAAGGAAGATCTCTGAAACCAGATTTCTTATGAACCATACCACTATCCCTGACCACTGTCACTGAAATGCTCTCCTCTTCCTCCTTAGTTAACTCCTCTTGCTTCAGATATCTCAGGTCAATTGTCCCTTCCTCTGGGAAGCCTCTGGTGGCCTCTCTGACTAGGTCACACTTCCCTGTTTTACATTCTCTCAAAGATAATGTACCTCTCTCTCCATCATACTTATCGCAGCTACAATCTACATTTTCTGTGTGTTATTTTGCCTTACCACTGTACCCCTAGCACTCAGGAAACCTTCAACTAATTGCTGAATGAACAAATGAGCTGCCCATGGAAAGCTAGTAGAGCTTTGAAAATGCAGTTATTTTCTAGGCAACATGATACGTTAGTCTCAAAAATATATCTATTTATATGGTAGCCAGCCTCCAGGATGGTCCCCAGGGATCCTCACCTCTGGGTCTTCATGCACTTGTGAGGTACCACCCACAATATATTAGGATTGGTATGTGTGACCAACAGAATATGGTGGGAGTTCCAAAGTCAAGGCATAAAAGACACTGCCACTTCTGCTAGGGGAAGCCAGTAACTGTTTTGAGGACCCCCAAGAAGCCCTATGGAGAGGCTTCATGGGGCCAGGAATTGAGCTTCCGGCCAAAATCCAGCCATATGAGGGAACCATTTTGGAAGCAGATCTTCTAGTCCTGGCATCAACATCTTGACTGCAATCTCATGAGGGAGTCTAAGTCAGAGCCATTCAGCTAAACTGCTCCTGAAATCCTGACCTACTGAAGCTGTGCAAAATAGTAATAAATGTTTATTGTTATTTCAAGCTACTAAATTTAGGTGTAATTTGTTTTTGTTTTTCTTTTTTTTGAGACAGAGTCTTGCTTTGTCACCCAGGCAGGTGGAATCATAGTTCACTGCAGTCTCAAACTCTTGGGCTCAAGTGATCTTCCTGCCTCAGCCACCCAGAGTGCTGGGATTACAGGTATGAGCCACTGTGCCCAGCCTGTAATTTGTTATGCAGCAACAGATAATTTATTTATATGTATATATATGATAAGACAAAACATAACTTTTGTCTTAAAAGTGTCCAAAGACATCTGATTTGCTCTTCTACACTGGTCTGTATGAGTCACCCAAGCATCAGATTCAGACTAAAAAGAGTAAAAAAAATGTTCAACTCTCACAAATATGTAATCGTTCTCAAAAGCTAATTATAACCTGACTTCATGACTTTTACCTTTCACAGATTCGGAATTAGGACATCTGGACAAACACATATGCAAAACCTACCTTTTGGTCCATTCTCCAGGGCTTCTTCTGCAGCTTCTGGTTCCAGTTCTTTTTCGGAGCTCTCAGTGTGTGTTTTGGCCTGTCCATTAACCGACATCATATTACTTGGTACAGGTGCATTCACTTTTGATGATGTAGGCAAGGAAGACCCAGCCACTACTACTTCCTGTTGTTTCTGTAATGCTGCCTACAAATCAAGAGAAAGTGAAGACACACTGACCAGGAAGGCTAGCAAATAGGACATCTGCCCTGGAGTACATCTGATACCATGCTTTTGCCCTACCAAAGTGCTATGCTCAAGAAATTACTAATAAATTTTTATCAGTTTTTATCCTGTCTATAATATTAGTAGTACAATATCAAACTGACAGCTGAAAATAATAAAAAATCAATAAAAATTAATGTGGACAAAAACCTGCAACTAAGGCTCACATTTCTGTGATCTGAGAATCACCATAAAAACTAACCAGGAAAAACTGAAGTAAGTAAAGCCAGAAGTGGCTCACACCTGTAATCCCAGCACTTCAAGAGGCCAGGGTGGGTGGATCATTTGAGGTCAGGAGCTCAAGACCAGCCTAACCAACATGGTGAAACCCCGTCTCTACTAAAAATACAAAATTAGCTGGGCACGGTGGCGCATGCCTGTAATCCCAGCTACTCGGCAGGCTGAGGCAGGAGAATTGCTTGAACCCGGGAGGCGGAGGTTGCAGTGAGCTGAGATCATGCCATTGCATTCCAGCCTGAGCAACAAGAGCGAAACTCCATCTCAAAAAAAAAAAAAAAAAAAAAAAAAAAAAAAAAAAAAAAAAAAAAGTAGAAATAACCCAAAATAAAACTATTAAAGGCAAAAATTGAACACAGTAACATGTGCTCTTAAAATTGATGGAAGAAAAAAATCTTGATAAACTTTAAATATACAAAATTTGAATTAGAAAAATTAAACTTGGTGGGAATAGTCACAGAAGAAAATTCACAAAGGCAGAAGCTATAACTGGCAAAATCTGGTATGGGACCCCAAAGTAATAAAAAAATCAAATATGGACAATTATTCTAACATAATTGACCCCAAAAAATCAATACATTAAAACTTCAGGGAAAAGTTATGATCACAATGAAATTGAAAATTGTTAATCGTGTTGTAAAATGCTGACCTAAGAATTAAACAGATTTACAGGATGTAATTTGAGGTTAAAAATATTTTCTCAATGAAAATTTGTCACTGTTTATATAGTTATGATTGAAATGTGTATTCACAAATATAAAATCAAAATGTCCTCTGAGTCAAAATGGCCATAAAAACATCTTAAATCCAAAGGACTATTTTGGGACATTCCTATTCTAAATCAATATGGACAGATACTACTTCAAATATCTGAGTATTACTTAGGTAACTTTGGTGGGGAACTATAAATTGAATTACAACATACATGTAGAAAAGTGTACAAATGATAAATTACACAGCTTGATCAATTTTCATAAATCAAACACATCCATGTAACTAATACTCAGATCAAGACAGTATCTGCATCCAGAATATTCCCTGGTACCCCTTTCTGGGCACCTGCCCTGAAGGGTAACAACTATTCTGACTTCTAACACTATAGATTTGCTTTGCCTATTTTAAAACTTTAAAGAAATGGGTTGTATAGTATACGTTCTTTTTTATGTCTGGCTACCTTCACTCAACATTACTTTTATAAGCTACATCTATAGGGTCACAAGTAATTGTATTTTGTTGTTTGCATTACTATTAAGTTATTCCATCATGAAAAGATAAAATCTATTCTACTGCTGATGAGCATTTGGGCATGTAAGCAATGTTTTAAACTAAAACATTGTCACAAGTAAGCAAGTATGCATATGTTCACTGCAGGAAAAAAAATACACACACACACATACACACACACACGGAAAAAGGCTTTAGGATCCCATGGGGTAGGGATAATGATATATTTTGGCATATCTCTACACACATTTCATTGAATGTATCATTTACAAGCCAATTACTTAAATGAATAGCAACGCCACTCTTTGCTGCTAATATAGGTTAATAATATGCTTAAGATTTTAAGATATCTTCTTCCAAGGTCTGGATTTTCAGTAATTTCCACGTCAATTTTCTAGAAGGGATACTAGCTTCCAGAAAAAGTACCTAAAATCAAAACAAGTCAGCACATTCAGAACATTTACTGCATGACAGGAAAGCAAAAGAGCATTTTTGATGATCAATAGGCCCAGCTCAAATGGTCCCTCATCTCCACTAATCCTTTCTTGAAAGGCTCTAGCAGAAAAACAACTTTCTCTGGGATCCCCCGACCATGAATCTATTGTACTACATGTAATAGATTGTAATGATATATTTACATACTCTCTTCCTGTTATTAGGAACTTTAAAGCACAGAAAGGTATCCAAGCAATGTAACAAACACCCACAAATGTATCTACACCCCAAAATTAACAAATGTGTTCATTTTGCTATTTACATAAAAATTAATATTTTATAGGAGTAAAGTTCCCTTTGTTCCTTGCCCAGTCCCTTTCCTTTTCTCTTCTCAGAAGCAACCAATCAATTTGATAAACTGAGTTTGATCACTCTAATCTCAATTATGGCTTTTTTTTTTTTTTTTGAGATGGAGTTTTGCTTTTGTTGCCCAGGCTGGAGTGCAATGGCACAATCTTGGCTCACTGAAACCTCCACCTCCTAGGTTCAAGTGATTCTCCTCCTTCAGCCTCACCAGTAGCTGAGATTACAGACATGTACGACCATGCCTGGCTAATTTTGTATTTTTAATAGAGATGGGGTTTCTCCATATTGGTCAGGCTGTTCTCGAACTCCCAACCTCAGGTGATCCACCCACCTCAGCCTCCCAAAGTGCTGGGATTACAGGCGTGTGTCACCGCACTTGGCCTATGGCATTTTTTTTTTTTTTCAAGACAGGGTCTCACTCTGCCACCCAGGCGGGAATGTAGTGGCACCATCATAGCTCATTACAGCCTCAAACTCCTGAGCTCAAGTGATCCTCCTGCCTCAGCCTCCCAAGTAACTGGGACTAGAGGCGTGCACCACCATGCCCAGCTAATTTTTTTTTCTTTTTTTAAGAGATGGGGTCTCCCTATGTTGCCCAGGCTGGTCTCAAACTCCTGGCCTCAAGCAACCATTTTGGCCTTAGCTTCCCCAAGTGCTGGGATTAAAGGCATGAGCCACTATGCCCAGCCTCCATTATGGCTTTCTAGTTTTGTTTCAAAGATTTGTGGTTTTGTCCTATTTGACTTTCTTCTCATTAAATGATAGCAACCTATAAACAGGACAGCGTGTGTGTGCTATTAAAAATGATCTCACTGCCTATCAAAGAAGCAGGAAAATGGAAGTGAAACTAAAGTAGAAACAGGCTTCAGAGGAGAGAGAATAAATCTCTCAAAAATACCACCTATTATCTTGAATAAACTCTGGTTTGGCATCTTTTCCTCCTCTTCAGGATTACAAAAAACTTGCAGTGCTTTTTAACTTCTAACTGATGCCAAAGACTCAGGAGAAAAGGTTGTTTAGTAAGAATACACATTTTCAAGGAATTTAAAGAGTTTGGCAAAAACAACAAAGATTATTTCATGCAGTAAGAAATGCTGAGCAACTATAATGTAACACTTTTCTTCACTCAGATTTTTTGGCAGGTGGTAACTGCTTTATAAGTGAAAATTAAGTAAGTTAAACTAAGCTATGTTAAGTTTAAGGAGATATTTTATGCCTGCACAAGATGTAAAAAAATGAATGTAAAATTAGTGTCTTCCACAAGTACAAAAATCGTTCACAGGACAACTCTTTTCTCATTTGACTCCTCTGATAGTCCTGTGAGGTTAACAGGACAGGTGCTTTGATTTTATATCCTATTGTTACGGACTGAAAGAAAGGGCAGAACAATCAGAGCAGTAAGAACTTGTCTGAGATCAAACAAGGTAATGTCAAAGCCCGAAGAGAATCCAAGTGTTATGAGACTCCCAGTCCCATGTTCTTTCACCTAAACCAACCTCTCCTATGTGGAAGCAAAATATTTGGGGGCAGGCAGTTGGAGGAGGAATAGCAATGTGCTGTTATGAGCACTGCCTAACCATGGTGCCTAACACAAATTCAAATGGACCCAAGCTAGCTCTGCAGAACCAGCCCATGGTCTTAGGGCAGGGGCATCCTCCCACTGGAGGCTGTCCGAGCCTCTGACAGTGCACTGCCTGAAGGACATCTTTGAACTATGGCTAGTTACTCAGGTCCTTGTGTTCCAAGACCACTATTAGGGTCTATGCCAGACTCACAGTAAAGACACTCAACCCATACAACTCCCAAATACCCTTATGACAATATAACATCATCGGTTGCTTCGATAACACATATTTTCTCTCACAATTGTCTGTGCAATTCTCAAGTCTGCCTAAAAGATCACCCAAAAGTTACTTTACACCTTAGAGGCTAACTAATGCAAAATTCATTTGCGACTGTTAAAAAAGAACTTGGGTTCCAATGAAACTAAAAACTCTCTCTAAGGCTGAATTCTAGGGTTGTCTATCGTACCTGTTGCTGTGCAAGCTGGACTTGATACAACTGCTGCATATACTGCTGATAGTGTTGCTCCTGCAACTGGCGGATGAGAATTTGCTGCTGTTCGTAGTTCCCTGGATACTGTTGGGCTGCATACTGCTGGAACTGCACGGCAGTCTGGGAGTTTAAAGCTGCCATTATCTGCTGCCTAAAAACATTAAAAATATATATACTAGTCTGGCTACAGGAGATTGTTCATGACAAAATAAAATGTCCTTATTACTTACTTTTATAGTCTGTAACTCTTAAAAACAACTAAGCTAGTAATGTACAACAACTAGTATGTGTTCTGGGTCCAGAAGAAAGATTTAAGAAAATAAGCTTGGCCACTAATTTTTTACTTAGGATTTTCCAGGAAAATTCGGGATGGAAGATAAGCATATGATCATCATCATCATGACCACCATCATAATTATTAACACTTATTGTGCCCTTACTATGTGCCATGCAGTGTTGAAAGTACTCACACATACTAACCCATTTAGTCCTCACAACAACCCTATGACAGAGGGTTCAGTAACTTGCCCAAGACTATACTGCTAGATGCTAGAGCCTGATGCAAATCCAGGCAGTTTGGCCCTAGAGCTATACTAATTTACCATGATGCTATGATGATGGATTGTCATCTCTGACATAGATGAGGTATTTAACTGTTGGCTATGGCTTCTGTACCTAAATACATAAAAAACAGTAAGAGGCAGAAGAACAGCTGGAAGATGTTACAGGTGGCCCTGGTAAGTATAAATAAAGCCAGTGAAAAATTAAGGGTCCACAGCATTTAATTTAAAGCCTGTCTTAATAGAGGAAATACTGAAAATATCTTGGCATGCTTAGTTTAGAGATACTCATATTCTTTTATAGATAAACCACATGCTTTTTTTTTTTTTTTTTTTTTTTTTGAGACGGAGTCTCACTCTGTCACCCAGGCTGGAGTGCAGTGGTGCGATCCCGGCTCACTGCAAACTCCGCCTCCCGGGTTCACGCCATTCCCCTGCCTCAGCCTCTCCGAGTAGCTGGGACTACAGACGCCCACCACCACGCCTGGCTAATTTTTTGTATTTTTAGTAGAGACGGGGTTTCACTGTGGTCTCGATCTCCTGACCTCGTGATCTGCCCGCCTCGGCCTCCCAAAGTGCTGGGATTACAAGCGTGGGCCACCGCGCCCGGCCCTTTTTTTTTTTTGAGACGGAGTTTCACTCTGTCACCCATGCTGGAGTGCAGTGGCGTGATCTCAGCTCACTGCAACCTCCACTTCCCAGGTTCAAGCGATTCTCCTGCCTCAGCCTCCCAAGTAGCTGGGATTACAGGCACCTGCCACCACACTTGGCTAATCTTTACATTTTTAGTAGAGACGGTTTCACCATGTTGGCCAGGCTAGTTTCAAACCCCTGACCTCAAGTGATCCGCCCACCTCGGCCCCCCAAAGTGCTGGGATTACAGGCATGAGCCACCACGGCCAGCAACCACATGCTTCTTAACTTACTTATGTGACCAACTTAACAGAGACCTCAAAGCCATCTATTAATAGATAACAAAGCAAAGCCTCACAAACGCCTGCATACAGCACGACACTCGATCCACCTAGGACAACCTCCCTCAAAAAAGAGCTGCATTCATAGTCTTTCTCCAAAGTTGAATGAGGCCCTGGATTAGTTTGAGGCTAGCACTAAACCTTTTTCTGAGGAACTACCCAGAAATAATGAGAAGAAATCAATGGACTCTCATGTTCTCTGGTTTAACCTACAAGCCATGCCACCCCTACAAACTCAGACTTACTTCCCACAGTGTTCTATGGGTGTTAATCACTGCCTCCTTGTACCCACAGCTCCCTCTTGAAGAACCTGTCAGTCCCTGAGTCTCAAAGCCCTTACTGAGTAAGCAATAGTTGCAGCCTCCAAATGTACTGAGGACTATAAATGGTATAAATGGATATCTGACATAGACTGGGCCAACAAGATTCTCTGTCCTGGGAAATTGCAACTGGGTCTCACAGATTCCAGCCAGTCTCTGTCAGATGCATGGAAACACAGACCAAATAAATCCTGGGATAGCCTTGCATATGCCAAAGCAGACAGTGACAATTTGCAGAGAGCAAGAATGAAGCAGAGACATAAGCCAAGAGAAGCAGAGACAGGAAACAGCGCAACCAAGCAACCTCAGCTCCTGCTTCCAATCTCCGGGTTCTGCAAGTGAACCCCAAAACCTTCTAATACATTCCTTTCGTTTTTTGAGGGACGGAGTTTCGCTCATTACCCAGGCTGGAGTGCAATGGTGCGATCTCGGCTCACCGCAACCTTCGCCTCCCGGGTTCAAGCGATTCTCCTGCCTCAGCCTCCTGAGTCAGCTGGGATTACAGGCATGTGCCACTGCGCCCGGCTAATTTTTTGTATTTTTAATAGAGACGGGGTTTCACCGTGTTAGCCAGGATAGTCTCCATCTCCCAACCTCAGGTGATTTGCCCGCCTCCGCCTCCCAAAGTGCTGGGATTACAGGCGTGAGCCACCACACGTGGCCCGCTCATTTCTTATTTTTATTCTATTTTTTTCCATTTCTCATTTTAAAACATAAGCCATATAATAAACTTACTTTTGCTGCTCCAACCGAAGCCTCTCTTCTTCTATCCGTCTCCTTTCTTCCTCCTCCCGGCGAAGCCTTTCCTCTTCTTCTCTCCTACGTTTCTCTTCCTCCTTTTGCAGACGTTCTCTTTCTTCCTCTTCACGCCGCCTTCGCTCCTCTTCCTCCTTCCTACAAGGCAAAGGATAGAGAATGAACCCTATATGTTGAATCCTGTTTAAAAATAAAACTGTAGCTCCCAGGGAAAACTGACACGACCTTTTAGAGAACAAGGTGGATATATACATCAAAATTTAAAATACATACACTTTACTAGCAGAAACTTATAGGGAATCAACCTCACAATATACAAATCACATCAAGAATAATTATTGTTGCACAGCAACAGAAATGTGTCCATCATATGACACTACTTAGAGCATTATATTCCTATACCCTGAAGGATCCCCTCTAATATAGGCTCACAGCACTAAAAGCTTTTCCTTCATAATACCTGCTGTCATTATAATTAAATTTGTGTGATACATTCAGCAACAGATCTGCATTACCCATTAAAGTAGATGCTCCATAGGGGAAGAGACTGCCTATCTCACACTACTACATCCTCAGGGCTTAGCACTGTGCTGGAAAGAACAAGCACTCGACAAACGTGTATAGAAGTAAAAAATCCACCCTGAAACATCGCAGAGCCAAAGGATAGAAATACATGCCTAATATGTAAAGACATTTAATACATTTGCTTAATGAAAAACAAAAAAGGTGAATACAAAGGAAAAGATCTGGAAGGACATACCCTAAGTTTATCAGTTATTATCTATGCAGAGGAGAGTGGAATTAAAAGAAATGTGGGAAAAAATATTTTTTTCAGTTTGTGTTTCACATACTGCCACAAATGAAAATCTTTATATTGCATATATTTGTGTATTATTTCTGAAATTAAAATTTTTGTAAAGCTTTTATTTAAAAAAGAACGGTTAACCTTTCAGGGCAGCCCTTGCCCAGCTTTCACCCACCCCACAAGACCCTTCCAAAAAGAACAGATCCTATTGTGCTAGGAATGGACATCTTCAGGGTCTAAGAGTGGTATGGTGTTCAGGGAGGCTGCAGACAGGATGAAAGGGAAGATTTCTAAGGAGTATCAGGTAAGACACCATTTCTTGGTCCTACCACGAGAACTGTCTAAGCTACCTCACCTTTCTCCCCTCTAACTCCTATAAGTGATTAACAAATACCTAAGCCACAGCCAAGTCTCAAAATATAGCAATAACATGACCTACTTTTTTTTTTTTTGAGACAGGGTCTCACTCTGTCACCTAGACTGGAGTGCAGTGGCACGTTCTTGGCTCACTGCAACCTCCGCCTCCTAGGCTCAAATGATCCTCCCACCTTAGCCTCCTGAGTAGCTGGAATTACAGGAACCTGTAACCACACCCGGCTAATTTTTGTATTTTTTTTGTAGAGACAGGGTTTTGCCATGTTGCCCAGGCTGGTCATGAACTCTTGGACTCAAGTGATCTGCCTGCCTCGTTCTCCCAAAGTGCTGAGATTACAGATGTGAGCCACCAGAGGCATGAGCCACCACACCCGGCCATGACCTACTTTTAATGTGTCACAGCTGGTACAGGGCAAGAAGGTTCACAAGCCAGAGCTTAAGCTTCAGGATAGATGAAGTCTACTCTTAAACACTTTAAAATAATTCTATATGGACTTTATCCCATGACAAAAGTATATATATATATATATATATATATATATATATATATATATATATTTTTTTTTTTTTTTTTTTTTTTTTTGAGACGGAGTCTCGCTCTGTCGCCCAGGCTGGAGTGCAGTGGTGCAATCTCGGCTCACTGCAAGCTCCGCCTCCCGGGTTCCCACCATTCTCCTGCCTCAGCCTCTCTGAGTAGCTGGGACTACAGGCGCCCGCCACCACACCCGGCTAATTTTTTTGTATTTTTAGTAGAGACGGGGTTTCACCGTGGTCTCGATCTCCTGACCTCGTGATCCGCCCGCCTCGGCCTCCCAAAGTGCTGGGATTACAAGCGTGAGCCACCGCGCCCGACTGACAAAAGTATATTTTAAAAAAGAAAATGCAGCTCTATATGTTGAGTAGTAACTTTTGACAATACTTAGGAGAAATATGCATATATATCATCAAAATAAGAACTTAAAAAGCAATATATAGATATTTCTACAGACATCCTAGCGATACCTGATTGATCCAACATCACTACACAACGGACTGTAGGACATAAATCAATTTTCCACACCTCTGCCCAGCCGCCCCATCTGGGAAGTGAGGAGCGCCTCTGCCCGGCCACCCCGTCTGGGAAGAAATGAGGAGCGCCTCTGCCCGGCCGCCCCGTCTGGGAAGAAGTGAGGAGCGCCTCTGCCCGGCCGCCCCGTCTGGGAAGTGAGGAGCGCCTCTGCCCGGCCGCCCATCGTCTGGGATGTGAGGAGTGCCTCAGCCCGGCCGCCCATCGTCTGGGAAGTGAGGAGCGCCTCTGCCCGGCCACCCCGTCTGGGATGTGGGGAGCACCTCTGCCCGGCCGCCCCGTCTGGGAGGTCTACCACGGAGGCCAGACGCAATGTGGGGGCTGGACGTGGTGGCTCACGCCTGTAGTCCCAGCACTCTGGGAGGCCGAGGCAGGTTGATCACTTGAGGCTAGGAGTTCGAGACCAGCCTGGCCAACATGGCAAAACATGAAAAATACAACAGACAAACCAACCAACCAACCCAGCGACAACAAAACAGGTCTACCCTGGAGTCATACTCTAATTTTTTTCTATTTTCCTCCCTTTCTGATCCTTTATCCCACTTTCTTTTTCTTCCTCTTCCTTCTCCTTCTTCTTTGTCAAATAGAGGATTCAGTTATTATCACTGATCCATACAAAGTCCCTCTCTCATTTATCTTCTTTAATTCCCACCCCCATTTCTATTCCCCGTCTTCCCATGTGCAACCTTCCTGTTTGATATACATCTTTTTGTTTGTATGTATTTTTAGAAAATTTTTATTGTTTTGTGTGCAAAAAAAATTAATAAAATTCCTTCTAGTCCTAAAAAAAAAAAAAAAATCAATTTTCCAGTTAAAGAAATTTCATTCTATTCTCATAAGAATCAAAATCTTTCCTTTAGATTTAAAAAAAAAAAAAAAAAAACTTTCTTTGGATAAGTATCTTCTGAAAATGTAATCAAGCAATTTCCTATTATCTTAAACAGGAATAAATCATATCTAATGTTCCATCTCTTGATGACTCAGGGGTTACAGCTATAAACACAAAAATTATACATCATACTATTGTAATGGAGAAGTTTACCTTCATATTAAATGACCCCTGACTGCCATGCTTTTATAATTCTCGTGTCTATTTTTCATGCTTTCTATTATGTCCCTAATTATCAAGCTATTTTCTCTTCTAATCTGTTATTTCTAATCCACGTTAAGGTAGGAAACCAGAGAATCAATTGTTTTTAAAGAATAACATCAGCTGGGCAAGGTGGCTTACGCCTGTAATCCCAGCACTTTGGGAGGACAAGGCGGGTGGATCACCTGAGGTCTGGAGTTTGAGACGAGCCTGGCCAACATAGTAAAAACTCATCTCTACTAAAAACACAAAAATTAGCTGGGTTGGTGGCAGGCACCTGTAATCCCAGCTACTCGGGAGGCTGAGGCAGGAGAATTGCTTGAACCCAGGAGGCAGAGGATCGTGTCACTGCACTCTGGCCTGAGCAATAGCAACAGAGCAAGACTCCATCTTAAAAAAAAAAAAAAAAAAAAAAAGTATAACATAACCTGAAGAAAAATTGGTTTTGTAGCATCATTTTCATCACCTAAAATTTTAGATAGTCAAAACTGATGAAAATATAGCCACTAGATAAATAAGGTGTAACTATAATTCTAATTCACAACTACAGTGGAGAATCCCATAAGCATAAACAGCACATTCAGTAGCTCCTCCTCCAAAACTTGAAAATAATCAGCCGGGTGCGGTGGCTCACGCTTGTAATCCCAGCACTTTGGGAGGCCGAGGCGGGCAGATCATGAGGTCAGGAGATCGAGACCACAGTGAAACCCCGTCTCTACTAAAAATACAAAAAAATTAGCCGGGCACGGTGGCGGGCGCCTGTAGTCCCAGCTAATCGGAGAGGCTGAGGCAGGAGAATGCCGTGAACCCGGGAGGCGGAGCTTGCAGTGAGCCGAGATCGCGCCACTGCACTCCAGCCTGGGCAACAGAGTGAGACTCCGTCTCAAAAAAAAAAAAAAAAAAAAAAAAAAAAGAAAATAATCAATAAGCTAGCTGGAAGCCAAAGCCAACATATGAATGTCTATATAAGGTAGCATAGTTGCAAACTATGAAATGGAGCATGAGTATTCTAGAAGCTCAAGGGAGACTGCAACAAAGGGTATATCAGACCAGAGGATAGGGAGGAGGGAGTGGTTGAGTTTATGGTGGGGCTTATTCAGCAACTTAGTGTAATAAAACAAAAGGAAGGCTGCCATGATGGATGGGAGGTTCCTTTTAAAGGCCCGGCCAGTAGGAAGCAGTCCTCCCTCCCCCCAAAACTTATAATATAAATAACTGCTCACATCAGGAAGTTTGAACAATTGCCACAAGAAGTGGGGATCCAAGGAAAGCAAGACACCTGATCTAGAACTAGAACAGACACTCTATAAAACAAAAGCATCAGTACACTGGGTTGCACAGCAGTAAAGTATTCCATGCCCTCAAACTTCACCTTTTTTTTTCTTGCTCTTCCTTCTCTATTTTGTGGGATGCGACATATGTTGAAAAGAGATGGCAACATCTATTTAAGAGCTTGACAAACTCCACCATGGCATCCTCTTTCGACATGTTTCCCAGGGCTGCCCATTCTCTCCTGTAAGGAATAACAAGAAAAGTCACCTCCCCTTCTTAGTAGAACCAGAACTTTTAAATTTAAACGTAAACATGAATAATTCTCAATTGTAACTAAAATGAAGAATGATTCTACTGGAAGCAAAAGGCTCAAAACTTCAAGTTTTAACAAGTATGTATTGACTTACTAAATTAGATATGCCACATACAATCCAAACAACTGCATTGCTGATGATTCCCATATAGCAAAAGGGTATCAATTTTTCTTTTATTTTCTTTTTTCTTTTTTTTTTTTTTTTTTGAGACAGGATCTCACTCTGTTGCCCAGACTGGACTGCAGTGGCACGATCTTGGCTCACTGGAACCTCTGCCTCACAGGCTCAAGCCATTCTCCTGCTTCAGCCTCCTGAGTAGCTGGGATTACAGGCGTGTGCCAGTACCACCGGCTACTTTTTTTATTTTTAGTAGAGATGGGGTTTTACTATGTTGGCCAGTCGGGTCTTGAACTCCTGACCTCAAATGATCCACCCACCTCAGCCTCCCAAAGTGCCGGGATTACAGGCGTGAACTGCCGTACCCGGCCTATTTTTCTTTTATAATATTTGAGGCTTAATTAAACAAAAATACTCAATGTATTCTTTTTTTGTCACAATTTTTATGCCTCAGTAAGGGAATCAATTACTATATATTTTAAATGACTACTTTTAATATTATTTGGGAAGAATCAAATGAAGCTCTACTTGTCTTATGTTCATAATCAGATGAATACAGTTCTTCCACAATATTTAACCATAAACATCTCTAAGCTAAAAACAGATAAATATCTGAAGACTCCAGAAGCTACAAGCAAAAATGTTCAGTTCTTATTCCAAACCAATGAACCAGCTATTCACGTCTTAACCAATACACATTGTACCCTTTGCCAACATTCTCATTAAATTCACTAGACAGAAAAACACTGTTACCTCCTGTCATTCCCCAACACATCAAAGAATCCAACCTCAGGACAAGTGTCTGGATTATATGGGCCCATAAGAACCTGCTTATGCAGTGCCACAAGCTTCAATTTTTCTTCATAAGTTGGATGAAATGCTTTGCCATCTTTTTCTATAAGAAAAAGAAACACAAAGAAAACAATTAGCACGGGCAAAATACATAATTTTCAGCATTATATACTAAAGCTTTGCTACAAAGTATGTCACAAACTGCCTGTAATAGACACAAACACTAATGGTGAAATTTTTATTTCAATTACTACTTTAAAAAAATTTTTTTATTTGTAGACAGTCTCACTCTGTTGCCCAGGCTGGAGTGCACTGGTGTGATGACGGCTCACTGCAGCCTTGACCTCCTGGCCTCAAACGATCCTCCCACCTCAGCCCCCAAGTAGCTGGACTACACGTGCGTGCCACCAAACCTGTCTTTTTGCGGAGACAGGGCTGCCCAGGCTGGTCTCGAACTCTTGGGCTCAAGCAAGCCTCTTGTCTCAGCTGCCTTTTCGAAAGTGCTGGGATTTGAGCCAACATACCCGGCCCAATTACTACATTTTATTAACAACAGAACCTAAGACGGAAATCCTGTGTGCTGATTTTTTTTTTTTTTTTTTTTTTGAGACAAGGTCTCGCTCTATTGCCCAGGCTGGAATGCAGTGGCACGATCACAGCTCACTGCAGCCTCAACCTGCTGAGCTTAAGTGATCCTCCCACCTCAGCCACCCAACTACCTGGGACTACAGGAGCATGCGCCATCATACCTGGAAAATGTCTTTATTTTTGTAGAGACAAGGTCTCACTATGTTGCCCAGGCTGGTCTCGGACTCCTGAGCTCAAGTGATTCTCCCGCCTCCCAAAGTGCTGGCATTAAAAGTGTGAACCAGCATGCCTACTCTGAATTAGGCTGTAAAAATAAGCCAACTATCAATATTTATGCTAAAGCTACTACAGAAAAACCCATCTGTCAAGCTGCAGTCAGGCTGCAGCCTTGACCTCCCAGGCTTAAGCAATCCTTCTGCCTCAGCCTCCCGAGAAGCTGGGACTACAGGCACGTGCCACCACATCTCGTTAATTTTTTACTTTTTGCAGAGACGATGTCTTACAGTGTTGCCCAGACTGGTCGTGAACCCTGGGCTCAAGCAATCCTCCTGCCTCAGCATCCCAAAGTGCTGGGATTACAGGTGTGAGCCACCATGCCCAGCCTAATAATCGGTTTTTAAAATAGCTTTTAAAAATAATTTTTAGCCAAAAGAGAAAAGAAAAACTTAAAATAATTTTATATTAGTCCCTTTTAACATGATCATGCATAAGAGATTACATACACTTTGAAAGGCTGTATTCAAAAATGTATCCATCCCACTGAGGCAGTATGATGTGGTGGAAAAGGCTTTGGAATTGGATGGCCTGGGTTTAAATCTCAGCTGAGACACTTCCTAGCTATGTGACTGTTCAACCTCTCAGTTTATTCATCAATAAAGAGAGAGTTACACTTCAGAGGTTGCTACTTCAGAGGTAATAGGATTATTATTATTAATAACTATTAATGCTTTTCTTTCCTTCACCAGATTGGCTCTGGTAGGTTTCCATATAGGCAATTAAGAGTGCAACCAGTTTGACCTATAAAGACTAACTGCTACCAACATTTAAAAGCCGTATGAAATTGGGTTCTGGTAAAATGGGAAATACTCAGAGAATAGTTCTGCTTCTTTGATAAATGGTAGCATTAACTACTGGTTGATTCCAATGACAACAGACTACCAAATTTAAAGAAAACGGGGAGGGCGCTTGAAAGTAGTATATACTACCTATATGTCTCATTCATGTATATAGTGGTGAAATAAAATCACTAATTAGTGAGAAGAATATAGGTTAGAGAACAGGAGGAAACTCAGAGAAGAAAAAATATAGAAGCTGCCAATACACATCCAAAAAGATATTCAACCCCACTAGTCAAGAAATATAAATTAAAAGCATTAGATACCAAGACCCCCACCTCCCCAGATAAACAAAAAAGTTAGATAACATCTAAAGTTATTAAGATCCTACAAACAGGTACCCATTCTCATATATGAATGCTGAAAGTATAAACTGTTATAGTTACCTTGAAGGGCAATTTGGCAATACACAATAGTCCCTATCTTATCCCCCAGTGGATGCTTAAAACTGCAGATAATATTGAACCCTATATATATTATGTTTTTCCTAAATGTACATACCTGTAATTTATAAATTAGATACAATAAGAGATTAACAATAATAAAATATAACAATTATATAATATACAACAGTAAGTTATGTGAATGTGGGATCTCTCTCTCTCTCAAAATATCTGACTGTACTCTACTCACCTATTTTCAGACCTTGATTAACCCCGGTTATCTGAAACTAGGGAAAGCAAAACCGTGGACAAGGAGAGACTCCTGTATTTCAAAATTATAAATGTGTATGCCCTATGATCCAGTCATTCCAGTTCTCATTACATATGCTTGACAAGCACTCCCAAATATACAGAAGGAGGCAGATACATGGACATTCATTGCAGCACTGTTTTCTTGTTACTGGAAATAACTTAAAAGGTTATCAATAAGGGAAAGTCGAAACAATGTGGTACAGTCACGCTCTGCATAATGGCATTTCAGTAAGGGACAGATTGTTTCTATGACTGTAGTCCCATAAGATTATTATAATGGAGCTGAAATTTTCCTATGGCCTAGTGGTGTGGTAGCCACCATAACATGATGCAACATATAACTCAAGTATTTATGGTGATGCTGGTGTAAACAAACCTACTGTGCTGCCAGCTGTATAAAAGTATATATAGCACATACAACACATAATACTTGATGACATTAATCATCAAATACTTGATAAGGATATTAATCACCAAAAGTTTTCTTACACTACTATGTCACAGGTAATTATTAGAGAAACACAGCCCAGAACAACTTCCTTCTCCCTTTTTTTTTTTGAGACAGAGTCTCACTCTGTTGCCCAGGCTGGAGTGCAGTGAGTGGCACAATCTCGACTCACTGCAGCTTCCGTCTCCTGGGTTCAAGTGATTCTCCTGCCTCAGCCTCCCGAGTAGCTAGGACTACAGGTGTGCGCCACCACACCCAGCTAGTTTTTATATTTTTAGCAGAGATGGGGTTTTACCATGTTGGCCAGGCTGGTCTCCAACTTCTGACCTCAGGTGATCCACCCATCTCAGCCTCCCAAAGTACTGGGATTACAGGCGTGAGCCACTGTGCCCACCCCCTTCTCGCTTTTAACAAATGGTGATAATTTGAAAAATAGCTCCAGCTTCTGATCTTAGCCTTGTGATTTAGAGTTTTTTTTTTTTTTTTTTTTTTTCTTGAGACAGTCTCGCTCTGTCACCCAGGCTGGAGGGCCGTGGCACAATCTCGGCTCACTGCAAGCTCCGCCTCCCAGGTTCACACCATTCTCCTGCCTCAGCCTCCCGAGTAGCTGGGACTACAGGTGCCCGCCACCGAGCCTGGCTAAGTTTTTTTGTATTTTTAGTAGAGATGGGGTTTCACTGTGTTAGCCAGGATGGTCTCGATTTCCTGACCTCGTGATCTGCCTGCCTCGGCCTCTCAAAGTGCTGAGATTACAGGCTTGAGCCACCGCGCCCAGCCTGCCTGGCTAATTTTTATTTTATTTTTTATTTTTTTGGTATTTTTAGTAGAGACAGGGTTTCACTGTGTTAGCCAGGATGGTCTCGAACTCCTGACCTCGTGATCGGCCCGCCTTGGCCTCCCAAAGTGCTGGGATTACAGGCGTGAGCCGAGTTTTTGTTTTTTAAAACAAAAAAAAAAGGGCATTAAGCAGCCGAGCACAGTGGCTCACACCTGTAATCCTAGCACTTTGGAAGGCCAAGGCAGATAGATCACCTGAGGTCAGGAGTTCGAGATCAGTCTGGCCAACATGGCAAAACCCTCTCTCTATTAAAAATACAAAAACTAGCTGGGTGTGGTGGTGCAGCACATCTGTAATCCCAGCTATTCAGGAGGTTGAGGCAGGAGAATCGCTTGAATGAGACGGAGATTGCAGTGAGCCGAAATCATGCCACTGCACTCCAGCCTAAGTAACACAGCGAGATTCCAATTCAAAAAAAACAAAGACATTAACCTATGTCATTTTATCTTGAGCCTATGAAAGAACATATGCTGCCAATGATTCAAGAAAAAAAGATGTGGTGGGCCTAAGAGTGCATTTTTCCCTTCTTTTTTTTTTTTAAGAATAAATTCAATTAAGTGGTTTTATCTAAATAAATGTCAGTAAAGATAAAATCACATGGAAACTATTCAACTGAAGACCACTTTTCTGATTAGTCATGCAAAATAGCAATTTTGAACATACACACACACAAAATTATTTTTTTGCTGCAGGAAGGTGATTTGAACTAATAGATGGGGCAAGTGGATATGAAAAAAATGTTCTGAAATCTCTGACTATTGCTATAAAGTTATCTGTAAAAGACTGCTATTTGGGTTTTCTTTTTTTTGAGACGGAGTCTCGCTCTGTCACCCAGGCTGGAGTGCAGTGGCACAATTTCGGCTCATTGCAAGCTCCGCCTCCCGGGTTCACACCATTCTCCTGCCTCAGCCTCTCCGAGTAGCTGGGACTACAGGCGCCCGCCACCAGGCCCAGCTAATTTTTTGTATTTTTAGTAGAGACGGGGTTTCACCGTGGTCTCGATCTCCTGACCTCGTGATCCGCCCGCCTCGGCCTCCCAAAGTGCTGGGATTACAAGCGTGAGCCATCGCGCCTGGCCTGGGTTTTCTACTAATGGAGGGAGGGTTCACTTCCTACCAGATGATAAGTTTGCTTCTTTTTGAGACAGGTTCTCACTCTGTCACCCAGGCTGGAGGGCAGTGGCACAATCACAGCTCACTGTAGCCTTGAACTCCTAGGCTCAAGGGATTCTCCCATCTCAGCCTCCTGAGTAGCTGGAACTACTGGTGAGTGCCACTATGCCCAGTTAATTTTTGTGTTTTTGTAAAGAGAGGGTTTTGCCATGTTGCCCAGGTTGGTCTCGAGCCCCTGGCCTCAGTAATCAATCACCCTAGCCTTCCAAAGTGCTGGGATTATAGACATGAGCCACCATGCCTGGACAACTTGCTTCTTTATTTCAAGCATTTGATAATGTGAACTAGGTGCAGGGGCTTTGAGGGATGGTAAGTAAACAATTTTTTTTTTTTTGAGACAGAGTCTCACTCTGTCACCCAGGCTGGAGTGTGGTGGCACAATCTCGGCTCACTGCAACCTCCATCTCCCGGGTTCAAGCGATTCTCCTGCCTCAGCCTCCCAAGTAGCTGGAATTACAGGCATGAACCACCACGCCTGGCTAATTTTTGTATTTTTTAGTAGAGACGAGGTTTCACCATGTTGGCCAGGCTGGTCTCGAACTCCTGACCTCAGGTGATCTGCTCGCCTTGGCCTCCCAAAATGCTGGGATTACAGGTGTGAGCCACCGCGCCTGGTTGAGTTTCAGTACTTTTGGATGTTATTTTAACATCTGCCCTTTTTACACCTGACAGAATTAAAAATATAGTGCAAATTAAAAAAGTATTTTTATTTATTTATTTTGAGATGGAGTCTTGCTCTGTCACCCATGATGGCGCACAGTGGCTTGATCTTGGCTCACTGCAACTTCTGCCTCCCAGGCTCAAGCGATTCTCGTGCTTCAGCCTCCTGAGTAGCTGAGACTACAGGTGTGTGCCACCATGCCCGGCTAATTTTTGTATTTTTCGTAGAGACAGGGTTTCACCATATTTGGTTGGCCAGGCTGGTCCTGAACTCCTGACCTCAGGTGATCTGCCCGCCTCAGCTTCCTAAAATGCTGGGATTACAGACGTGAGCCACCGTGCCTGGCCAATAAATGTATTTTTAAAAAGAAGAATACGTGGCCAGACACGGTGGTTCACGCCTGTAATCCTGGCACTTTGGGAGGCTGGGGCGGGTGGATCACCTGAGGTCAGGAGTTTGAGATCAGCCTGACTAACATGGTGAAACCCTGTCTCTAATGAAAATACAAAAATTAGCCAGGCATGGTGGCGCACACCTATAATCCCAGCTACTTGGGACACTAAAGCAGGAGAGTTGCTTGAACCTGGGAGGCAGAGGTTGCATTGAGCCGAGATCGTGCCACTGTACTGCAGCCTGGGCAACAAGAGCAAAACTCCATCTCAAAAAAAAAACAAAAAGAAAAAAGAAGAATACATTTTCAGTGTTAGTCCTGGTCAGGCAAACAGATTCACTGACCTCTGTGAACTTCAGTGCTTAAGCCTACGTTTTTGTTCACAGGCCCTCATCAAAAAACACGCCCAGCAAATCTCACAAAAGAAATTGACTTTGTGGGTCAACTACTATGAGAATGAACAAAACAGTATATCCATGCTTGTGAACTGTCCTGGCATTCCCATTTACTCTTTTATGCACTTACTAGTTTTAACAATTGCTCTATTGCCAGCTGCAGTGGCATGCACCTGTATTCCCACCTATTTGGGAGGCTGAGTCAGGAGGATCATTTGAATCCACAAGTTAGAATCTAGCCTGGGCAATCCACTGAGATTCTGACTCTGAAGAAAATAAAAATAATTGCTCTATAATCCTTTCTGTAAATCTTACTACTGAATCTCCAAATTAATAATTTTTCTAGATGAGAGCCAAATTTGTCTCAAAAAAAAAAAAATCAAGAAAACAAACAGCCAGGTGCAGTGGCTCACACCTATAATCCCAACACTTTGGGAGGCTGAAGGGGGAGGATCACTTGAGTTCAGGAGTTTGAGACCACCCTGGGCAACACTGCAAGATCCCACCTCTACAAAAAACTAAAAAACAGCTGGGTGTGGTGGCATGCGCCTGAAGTCCAGGCTTCTCTGGAGGCTCAGGATTGCTTGAGCCTGAAGGTTGAGGCTCCAATAAACCGTGAAAGCACCACTGAACTCCAACCTGGGTGACAGATGAAGACCCTGTCTAAACAACAAACCAACCAACCAACCCAGCTGGGCCTGGTGGCTCAGGCCTATAATCCTGGCACTTTGGAAAGCTAGGGCAGGTGGATTGCTTGAGCCCACGAGTTTGAGACCAGCCTGCGAAACATGGTGAAATCCTGTCTCCACACACATACAAAAAACCAAAAATTAGCTGGGCATGGTGGCGTGTACCACAGTCCCAGCTACTAGGGTGGCCAAGACGAGAGGATCCCTTGATCTTGGGCGTTGAGGCTGTGGTGAGCCATGATGGTGCCACTGCACTCCAGCCTGAGTGACAGAGTGAGACCCTGTCTCAAAATGAAACAAAAGTCAAATGTTAATACTAATAATTATTTTTGAAAGACTGTATTACAAATTAATTTTATTTATTCATTTTTTATTTCCCCAAATTTTCAGTAAGCAAATGTACTTTGTAATCAAACACACATACACATTATCTTTTTTAACACACATTTTTAAAGTCAAAGCAATGTGTTTTCAGCCTTTGGGATGAGGTTAAGAGATTATTCTCCCAAGGAATATACAAAACCCAGGAGGCTGTGCTAATCCCAACCACTTTTGGTATGGCACAGTTCACACAGTACTGAAGTTCTAAGCTTCAAAAAAAAAAAAACACAGAAAAATAAAAATCCTTCACAATCTATTTTGTTATGCAGACTATTAGTATTACACAAAAGGTTACTTCTCTCTTACTCTTCAGGTGGCTCTGGTTGACACATCACAAGAATTTAGTCTTTTAAATCAGATGAGAATAATTTTCTTCTTTTTTTTCTTTTTTTTTTTTTGAGACAGAGTCTCACTCTGTCGTCCAGGCTGGAGTGCAGTGGGACGATCTCGACTCACTGCAACTTACGCCTCCCAGGTTCAAGTGATTCTCCTGCCTCAGCCTCCCCAGTAGCTGGGATTACAGAAGTGCACTACCACACCTAATTTTTTTATTTTTAGTACAGATGGGGTTTCACCATGTTGACCAGGCTAGTCTCAAACTCCTGACATCAGGTGATCCGCCTGCCTTAGAGTCCCGAAGTGCTGGGATTACAGCATGAGCCACCACACGCAGCCAAGAATAATTTTCTTCTAAATTATTTCTGGTATTATAAACGTTAAATGTAGTTAGCAGGAAAGTAATAAGTACCACTAACTGCACAGACACAAAAAGCCTTGTAGAAACTCAAAAATCTTTAACCAGGGCCCTATTCCTAAAGGAAAGTTCTATTTCAGTCCTCCCAGAAGGGAACACAGGCATCATCCTCGGCTCTTGCACTCATTAATTATCAATATTACAAAGTTATTTAATTCAATCAATTTTGGAATTCTGCTTTCTATGGCAAACAAAACCAAACATAAATTCTGCTTGGAAAAGAAAACATGCAGATAAACCTCCAGTTAAACATGATAGATTGAACACACACAATTATCTCTGATCCTTAATAAAATCCCACTAAAAGGAATAAGGAAGCCAATTCAGAGAACCCTGGAAAGGGCCACGTGTGGTGGCTCACACCTGTAATCCCAGCACTTTGGGAGGCCAGGGCGAGTGGACCACCTGAGGTCAGGAGTTTGAGACCAGCCTGACCAACATGGTGAAACTCAGTCTCTACTAAAAACACAAAAATTAGCTGGGAGTGGTGGTGCACGCCTATAATCCTAACTACTTGGGAGGCTGAGGCAGAACAATCCCCTGAACCCGGGAGGCAGATGTTGCAGTGAGCCAAGATCGTGCCACTGTACTCCAGCCTGGGCAACAAGAGCGAAACTCTGTCTTGGGAAAAAAAAAAGAGAACCCTGGAAAGGTTCACAAATTGAAGGCATCAGGTTCTTTAAAAGCTGAAGTGTAGATGAAAACAAGAATCTGGTTTAAAGTCTATATAAGATGTAAGGAGCCACCCTCCCTCCTATTGTGTTTGGCAACCCCAAGCAGGCAGATGGCTACCCTGCCCCTACCCAGTAGAGGGCTGGATATTTACTACAGAAAGTGAATCAGGGATGCTCCAGATGTTAGGATACTTGGCTTACAGTATACTATTAGACATATAAATGAAATGTTTCCCCAGTAAATGGTAAGTACCTCCCACTCATCCCCCCTTCTCCTGCCTAGTTCCTGAATGTTGGCAACCAGGTTCATATATCCCATGCAGGAGATAGGAGTATCTTCTTGAAAAACTGGCCCCAAATAAAGACCTACAGACACTGATTTGAAAGATGCTGATATGTGAAGGTTCTTCCGTCTCATCACCTTAGAAACCCACAGACACTGATTTGAAAGATGCTGATATTTGATGGTTCTTCCGTCTCATCACCTTAGAAAAAAGGTTTCTACTTTAATGTTACAATTAGGTGTTCTGTACTTTATCCTTTAACATGAAATACTGAAGGATCACCAGACATTTGAGGAAAGCTTCCACCATGGAAACAAAAAAACTAAAATAAATTTTAACAGTGAAATAACATTCAAAATTTATAGTCAATATCCTCAGAAACAGAAGCTAATGCATCCATGAAGCAAAGCCAGATACTTAAAAAAAACAAAAAAGACAATTCAGAGAAAAAAGAACTCTTGGAAATTAAAAATGTAAAAAAAAAAAAAAAAATTAAAAAATCTAGAAGATGGAGCTGAGGATATTTCCTAGAAAACAGAGCAAAAATATAAACATGAAGAATGGGGAAGAAAAGGTAAGAGAATTAGAAGTTTAATCCAAAAGATCGATTACCTATTAACAGTACCAAAGAGTGAAAACAGAGAAAATTACCAAAGAAATATGGCCGGGAGCAGTGGCTCATGCCAGCAATCCCAGCACTTTGGGAGGCCGAGGCAGGCAGATCACCTGAGGTCGGGAGTTCGAGACCAGCCTGATTAACATGGAGACACCCCATCTCTACTAAAAATACAAAATTAGCCAGGCCTGGTGGCACATGCCTGTAATCCTAGCTACTTGGGAGGCTGAGGCAGGAGAATTGCTTGAACCCAGAAGGTGGAGGCTGCGGTGAGCCGAGATCACACCATTGCACTCCAGAGTGGGCAACGAGAGCAAAACTCTGTCGAAAGAAAGAGAGAGAGAAAGAAAGAAAACAAGAAAACAAGAAAATTTCCCTGAAATGAAGGGCCCACGTTTCCAAACTGAAAAGACTATCAAGTATTCAGCAAAATCACTGAAAACAAACAAGGAGACAATAATTCTCTAACTTTTTAACATGGAGATTAAACAGGAGATCCTACATACGTCTAAAAAGAAAAACTGGTCACATACACAAGATAAAGAATCAGAATGACTATAGACTTTTTAAGAATATGAATACTGCTGAGTGCGGTGGTTCACGCCTGTAATCCCAGCACTTTGGGAGGCCAAGGCAGGTGGATCACGATGTCAGGATCCTGTTCAAGACTAGCCTGGCCAAGATGGTGAAACCTCATCTCTACTAAAAATACAAAAATTAACTGGGTGTGGGGTGGTGGGTGCCTGTAATCCCAGCTACTCGGGAGGCTGAGGCAGAGAATTGCTTGAACTGGGAGGCGGACGTTGCAGTGAGCTGAGATCACCCCACTGCACTCCAGCCTGGGTGACAGAGCCAGACTCCATCTCAAAAACAAACAAACAAACAAACAAACAAACAAAGAATACTGAATGCTAGAAAACAATGAATGGGAAGCTGGGCACAGTGGCTCAGGCCTGTAATCCCAGCACTTTGGGAGGCCAAGGCAGGTGGATCACCTGAGGTCAGGAGTTCGAGACCAGCCTGACCAACATGGTGAAACCCCGTCTCTACTAAAAATAAAAAAAAGTTAGCCGGGCATGGTGGCATGCACCTGTAATCCCAGCTACTCAGGAGGCTGAGACAGGAGAATCGCTTGAACCCGGGAGATGGAGGTTGCAGTGAGCCGAGATTGCCGCTGCACTCCAGCCTGACAAAAGAGTGAGACTCCATCTCAAAAAAAAAAAAAAAAAAGAAAAGAAAAAGAAAAAAGAAAACAATGAATGGAATAATGTCTTCAAAATTCCGGAGGGAAATTATTTCCAATCTAGACTTTTATGCCCAATCAAATAAATCAAAAGTGACAGTAAAACAAACACATTTTTGGAAAGGCGTGGTCTCATGCACTCTTTTTACAGGAAGATATTAAGGGGTGTGAATTTCCAAAGTAATGGAACAAATAAAAACAACAACAAAGGAAAATAAGTGATTCAGAGAAAACAGAATCTAACACAATAGGAAAAGGTGAAGGTAATTTCCAGGATGACAGTTGGACAGCCAACTTAACTAAGTCTTACCACAAACACTAAGACTGGTTCAAGAATTTAAGGACATTTAAGATAGATGTCTTAAAAAAAGGTTTGCATAAGAACAAAAATGTAATCAAAGTGTATAATCTGTTTCAACAATGAATAACATAAAAACAAACAGCAGACAACAATTTCACCACAAAACAAAATTAGGAGTCTGAGAGGAGGAAAGGAGAAAGAGATATAGACATACATTAGAAGTTTTTTTTTTTTTTTTTTTAAATTAAAGCAGCAGTAGGAAAATGGAAGCAAATACCAGAAGAAACAGTTAAAATAATGGAAAGCCGCTGCTTCTGGGAAGAGGGCCTAGGAAATGGGAAAAACACCAGAAAACAGGTTGATTATTTTTCATTATAAATGTCGTAGTACAATTTCACCTTTTCAATTGCTCTGGTTTCCATTTTTAATGAAAAGATAAAATGAATAAACTCATGCTCAATTTCAGTAATCAGTTCATAAGCTACTACGACACAAGTGGTGGGCAGAATAATGGCTCCTCAAAGATGTTTAACTTCTGGAACCTGTGAATATGTTAGGTTGCTTGCAAAGGCAGAATTAAGGTTCCAGTTGGCCTTTTTCTGAACTACTCGTGGGCCCAATGTAATCATAAGGGTCCTTATAAATGGAAGGGGAGAAAGAAGAGTCAGAGATTTGAAGAAGCTATGGTGGCTCTGAAGATGAAGGAAGGAGCATAAACAAAAGCTTGCGGCCGGGCGCGGTGGCTCACGCCTGTAATCACAGCACTTTGGGAGGCCGAGGCGGGCAGATCATGAGGTCAGGAGTTCAAGACCAGCCTGGCCAACATGGTGAAACCCTGTCTCTACTAAAAATACAACAATTAGCTGGGCATGGTGCACGTGCCTGTATTCCCAGCTATTCAGGGAGCTGAGGCTGGAGAACTGCTTGAACCAGGACCGGGAGGTGGAGGTTGCACCACTGCACTCCAGCCTGGGCTACAGAGTGAGACTCCGTCTCTGGGGAAAAAAAAAAAAAAAGCTTGCAGGTGCTCTCCAGAAGAAACAAAGCCCTACTGACACCTTGATTTTACCCCAACAGGACCTATCTCTAACCTACAGAACGGTAAGAGTGTGTGTGTGGTTTTTTGTTTGCTTTGCTCGTGGTCATATTTATTACTACAATTTTTTACACCTTCTTTAACAATAGTTGTGACCCTGGTGGTCTTTGGCAAGAGGACACTCAGAAAAGCATGATTTAACTTTTGGTATTATGAGTGAATGAGAAATTACTATCATAAAAACTGTGACTATATGAATATGAAAAGTAAAATATACATGAAGAAAAAATGCCTTAAGTTTTGTGAATACTGACTCACAATGTCAAATAATCAGCAAAATTGTAAAGCTAATTATAAAGTTTATCTGATTCATGACTGTCAATGAGATATTTTTTCTTTTCAGTAAATTAAAAAAACAATATTTGTTAGTAGATAAATTTTAGAAATTGCTTTTAACTGCTTTTGAAGAAACATGTCCATCAACTTTGAGGAAAAAGTGTGCACATTATTTTTAATCACATACAATCAAACATAATTGGTAATGTACCGAAGATTACATTCAGCCGTGAGTAACGGGAAACACCCACAATATTCCTGATATGAGGAAAGTGCTTATTCTCACATCAAAGTACTGGGTGAAACCAGTCACTGCACAATGCGGCAGAGGAGCAAACTCCCATGTAACTGTTTTTTTTTTTTTTTTTGAGATGGAGTCTTGCTTTGTTGCTTGAATCGGGACCGGTTCAAGTGGTCCCGGTTGATGCTGGAGTGCAGTGGTGTGCTCTCGGCTCACTGCAAGCCTCCCAGGTTCATGCCATTCTCCTGCCTCAGCCTTCCGAGTAGCTGGGACTACAGGTGGCCACCACCACTCCTGGCATTTTTTTTTTTTTTTTAGTAGAGACGGGGTTTCACCATGTTAGCCAGGATGTCCATCTCCTGAACTCGTAGATCCGCCCGCTTCGGCCTCCCAGAGTGCTGGGATTACAGGCGTGAGCCACCGTGCCCAGCCCCATGCAGCTGTTTTTGACAGTACCATTGTAGCTGTCATCTTGAATCAGGAACAGTCAATACCAGTATGAACAGAGGAGTTTACTATACAAATCAGATCTTCTATCAATTTAATCCATAGACTAGGGGAGTCAGATCATCAGAGGATATTCCCAACCATGAGAGTCTGAACAGGTTGTCCAGTACACGTTAGGGCTTGCAGGAAAATCTTAAGTGCAGATGGATTTTTAGTATGAGTTGTTTTAAGCCACTATTTTTTTTTTTTAGACGGCATCTTGCTCTGTAGCCCAGGCTGGAGTGCAGTGGCACGATCTCACTCACTGCAACCTCTGCCTCCCAGGTTCATGTGATTCTCCCACCTCAGCCTCCTGAGTAGCTGGGGCTAAAGGTATAAGCCACCAAGCCCGGCTAATTTTTGTGGGTTTTTTTGCAGAGATGGAGTTTCCCCATATTGCCCAGGCTGGTCTGGAACTCCTGAGCTCAGTGATCCACCTGCCTCAACCTCCCAAAGTGCTGGGATTACAGATGTGAGCCACTACACCCAGCCCAAGCCAATAAATTTGTGGTAATTTGTTACAAGAGCAATAGGAAACTAACATGATATACAAAACACATTTTTCAGGCAATTAAAAACAGATAATGGGATCTACATTATGTTCTTACTAAACTTACAAGCATTTAGCTTTACAGTTCAAATAGGACAGCATAATTTGATACCAAGTCCAAAGCTCTGAAAGATTACAATTAAGTCCCTCTCACCTGAAATTAAGTATACAAATGACTATTAGGGGCCGGGCGCGGTGGCTCACGCCTGTAATCCCAGCATTTTGGGAGGCCGAGGCGGGCGGATCATCAGATCAGGAGATTGAGATCATCCTGGCTAACATGGTAAAACCCCGTCTCTACTAAAAATACAAAAAAAAAAAAAAAAATTAGCGGGGCATGGTGGCGGGCGCCTGTAGTCCCAGCTACTCGGGAGGCTGAGGCAGGAAAATGGTGTGAACCCGGAAGGCAGAGCTTGCAGTGAGCCCAGACTGCGCCACTGCACTCCATCCTGGGCGACAGAGTGAGACTCCGTCTCAAAAAAAAAAAAAAAAAGACTATTAGGCTCACACCTCAATTGCTATTTTATAGGAGAAATCATATTTTTTCTCTTCTCTCTGGAGGCAAAGGAAAGTACCAAATTATTTCAATGTCCCTTCTAGCCTTCATTTAATGAAAGAAGGCCATAAAATCTACGGCGTGGAAGGGGTGTTAAAGATAGGTGATTGAATTGCAAACTAAATCTCAAATCCTCTCTACAATATCCACCCAGCAATTGCTAACCTATGCTTGAATACTTCCTGGTGATAAGAACTCACTGTCCCAAAGCAGTCTAATCCATCTTTGAATAGCTGTGATTCTTAGCTCTTTATTCTGAGGTGCTATCTCTCAACTCCATCCACAGGGTTTATTTCCTGTCCTCATCATTAACTAAAACACATCTAACTAATTAGACCTCAAGAAAGTCACAAAATACATATTGTGTTTGCCCTGAGTTCTCTATTCTCTTGGCTAAATATTCCCAGCGTAGTCAATCTTATACCTCAAATTTAAATTTAATTCCCAGCTCTGCTATTAAGTATATAACATGGACAAGTTATTTAATCTTTTGAAATCTGTTTTGTTATCAATAAAATAAATACTGCTCCTTAGGGTTCATGTGAGGGTTAGAAATGTGTACCAAAATCTTGGTACAGTGCCTGCATAGGGCAGACACTGACTAAACAGCAGCCATTATGATAATAATGGCAAGGATTTGAATTCCCACTAGGTACAAGTTGCTCTCTTCTGAATGAGCTCCATTTTGTTTTTAACCCTAAAGGATGATGCCTCAAACAAGCAGTATTCAGGGCTTGTTTCAGGTGCACTCCTTGGTACAGAGGAGAGCAGGACTATCTCTCTCTCCCTCATCCTAGGTACCATATTTCCACCAAAGCAGCCTCAGATCAAATCTGTTTTATTTCATGGCCATATCACACTGTTGCCTCACAGAGAATACGCTTTGATTAAAATCCATCTTTTAGAAATATTAAAACTGGGCCAGGCGTGGTGGTTCATGCCTGTAATCCCAGTACTTTGAGAGGCCGGGTGGGCGGATCACCTGAGGTTGGGAGTTTGGGACCAGCCTGACCCAACATGGAGAAACCCCGTCTCTACTAAAAATACAAAAATTAGCTGAGTGTGGTGGTGCACACCTGTAATCCCAACTACTTGGGAGGCTGAGGCAGGAGGCAGAGGTTGCAGTGAGCCAAGATCACACCATTGCACTCTAGCCTGGGCACCAAGAGTGAAACTCCATCTCAAAAAAAAAAAAAACAAATATTAAAACTGAAAAACCAACCGGGTGCAGTGGCTCTCACCTGTAATTCCAGCACTTTGGGAGGCCGAGGTGGGTGGATCACGAGGTCAGGATTTCAAGACCAGCCTAGCCAACATAGTGAAACCCTGTCTCTACTAAAAATACAAAGATTAGCTGGGTGGGGTGGCACGTGCCTGTAGTCCCAGCTACTCGGGAGGCTGAGGCAAGAGAATCGTCTGAACCCAGGAGGCGGAGGTTGCAGTAAGCCAAGACTGGGCCATTGCACTCCAGCCTGGGCAACAGAGCAAGACTTTGTCTCCAAAAAAAAACGGGTAATACAATGCAGTATTCCTAAATCAATGAGTAGGAAACACTCTGGGAATTGCCTAGCATATACTAACTGCTTAGTAGAAGTTTTAAGACTTCCCCTCCATTAACTCAAAACATCCATAATCAATTCTCAGAAGTACCTCCTTTTCAACAACATAAGCAGCCACAAAAATACCAATAGCCAGGCATTCTGCTAAGAGTTTATATATACAATTTCTTATAATTCCTAAAACAACCCTTTGAGTACAGGGAAGCACAAAACGTTAACAAAATTAAGTGGTAGAGCAAGGAAAACACACCCTAAAGAGTGTTGACTCCAGAGCTTACCTTTCTAAATACTGATTCACAGTAGCTCTTGTATTAGTTAACTGATAAAACATCTGCTCCTGGGCATTGGCTACACTGTCCACTTTGTAAAAACTCATCAAACTACACACTTAGTATTTGTGTACTTTAGTGTACTGCATGTGTGATAAAGGGAAGCCTCAGGAAAATGTTAAAATCACTTACATTAAAAACATATACACACTGGGCACAGTGGCTCACGCCTGTAATTCTAGCACTTTGGGAGGCCAAGGCAGGTGGATTACCTGAGGTCAGGAGCTCGAGACCAGCCTAACATGGTGAAACCCCGTCTGTACTAAAAATACAAAAATTAGCCAGGCGTAGTGGCATGTGCCTGTAATCCCAGCTACTTGGGAGGCTGAGGCAGGAGAATTGCTTGAACCCAGGAGGCGGACGTTGCAGTGAGCTGAGATCGCGCCATTGCACTCCAGCCTGGGTGACAGAGTGAGACTCCACCTCAAAAAAAACAACAACAACAAAAAAAAAAAAACAAAAGAAAAACGACAACAACAACACATACACATCCCTGAATCCAGTCAAAAGAAAGTTTTGGTTCAGCTCAAATTTAACATCAACTTGGTGGCTATAATTGTTTTTCTGTCTTACATCTGTCTCTCTTAGGTCTATATATCCTCCTACAGTATTACATACTTATGTCTAAAGGTAAAGATAATAAAAGGGAAAAAGAACTCTAATAGATGTTCCATAGTAACAAACTTGAAATTATCTGAGGATAGACCACTGAAGTCCAGGAGGCACACTAATTATGTATGTTTCCAATGAATAAAGTATAGCTGTACAGCATTTTAAAACATTAAGGAAGCCATTCACAAATGCTCTTGTAGTTGCCTATGTTTAAAGAAGACAAGAGGAAATGGAACCATTTCAGTTGTCCATCTGATTGCTATCATTAATATAATTCTCTCCCAACATATAATACTCTGCTATCAGTAACATAATTGGGCATAATCAATAGCAATGCTAGTAGAATTAACTATTCCATAAAGAAAATGAGTCCAAGACTTACCTTCCAAATAACTGAGGGGCCTGAGGCAGGATCCTTAACTCAGAAATGGGGTTAATACCCTTACAGAAGGCCTCTTGGAGGATTAAACAAAATAATATATACACAGTTTTTGGCATAGTACCTGAGATTTAGTAAACATCTACTCAGTAACTACTGACAATTATTACTCTGAAATTTTAAATTAATGTAAACAATCTACCAGCTTAATGTAATACAGTAATAAAGTATTAGAGAAGGAAAAGTCCACCCCAAATAACTCTAAAAACCAAAATACAATTCCCCAGGTCAACTTCATCCAAGAAGTATAAAGGCCATAATAAAACGAACCCACTGGATTCCTGTGGGTCCTTAACCATGGAGATAAGAAAACCTAGCTTAACATTGCTAAAATAGAACTGGGCAACTCTGGCCGGGTGTGGTAGCTCATGCCTGTAATCCCAGCACTTTGAGAGGCCAAGGCGGGTGAATCGCTTGAGCTCAGGAGCTCAAGACCAGCTGGGCAACAAAGCGAGACCTCTGTCTCTATAAAAAATACAAAAATTAGCCGGGCATGGTGGCTCGTGCCTGTGGTCCCGGCCACACAGGAGGATGAGGTGGGAGGATGGCTTGAGCCTCGGAGGCATAGGCTGCAGTGAGCCAAGATCGCACCACTGCCCTCTAGCCTACGTAACAAAACCAGACTGTCTTAAAAAAAAAAAAAGAACTGAGCAACTTTGCTCCTCCCTTTAAAAACCTCCAGTGGTTCCTCATCTTCTAATTTACTGACAAAAAGGCCGAACTATTAATATTTACATGGCCAGGCATGGTGGTTCACGCCTGTAATCCCAGCGCTTTGGAAGGCCGAGGTGGGCAGATCATTTGGGGTCAGTTCAAGACCAGACTGGTCAACATGGTGAAACCCCATCTCTATTAATAATAGAAAAATTAGCTGGGCGTGGTGGCACAACCTGTAAGCTTAGCTACTCAGGAGGCTGAGGCAGGAGAATCGCATGAACCCAGGAGGCAGAGGTTGCAGGGAGCAGAGATCACGCCACTGCATTCTAGCCTGGGTGACAGAGCGAGACTCCGTCTCAGAAAAAAAAAAAATTACAATGGCATGTAAGTCCTTCCAAGATTTGAACTCAGTTACCTTCCCAGCTCTCTCCATCAAACTGCTTTCTATTTTCCACTGCGCAAACACACATGCTTTGCCTTTTCATGGCTCTCAGCCTTCCCCCCCTCTGGAATGGCATCTGCTCCCTCAGTCCTCCACACTGTATTGCAGTTGTCACTGGGTCCTTAACTCCTCTTTTGGACTCTAAGCAAAAGATAATGTACTATTCATTTATAGTTGTAACCTAATACAAAACTATCCATACTGAGGAGGCAATAATGGCTGAAATTTAGATGGTAAAATGCTAACTTACATTTACCCATATCTTCATCTATTTTACTTTTACTGCCATAAAAAATTAAGAATAGTTGACATAATCGATTCAGTCACTGGTCTATTACCACCTGACAAGGATGGAATAAGAAATAGGGCTTGTCATTTCCAATCCAAGCTATTTGCAATGGAAAAATATATCCATGCTTTCAAGATTTGTATTTATTTCACAGTGGAAGAGAAAATGTAATGTTCTTTCCTTTATTTATTTATTTTTTGAGACGGAGTCTCGCTCTGTTGCCCAGGCTAGAGTGCAGTGGTGCAATCTCGGCTCACTGCAAGCTCCACCTCGATGGTTCAAGTGATTCTCCTGCCTCAGCCTCCCAAGTAGCTGGGACTATAGGCGCCCGCCACCACGCCTGGCTAATTTTTTGTATTTTTAGTAGAGATGAGATTTCACCGTGTTAGCCAGGGTGGTCTCGATCTCCTGACCTTGTGATCCCCCCGCCTTGGCCTCCCAAAGTGCTGAGATTACAGGCAAAAGCTACCGCACCCGGCCGAAAATGTAATGTTATTTCTAATTCTCGTGAGATACTGGTACAAAACCATAGAAGAGCGATTAAAAGTCCTTGCAAGACTGACAAAACACCAAGTGTTCCACTAGAAAAATCCACACATTAAAACAAAGGTGCCGGGCGCGGTGGCTCACGCCTATAATCCTAACACTTTGGGAGGCCAAGGCGGGCAGATCACCTGAGGTCGGCAGTTCGAGACCAGCGTGGAGAAACCCTGTCTCTACTAGAAATACAAAATTAGCTGGGCGTGGTGGCACATGCCTGTAATCCCAGCTACTCCGGAGGCTGAGGCAGGAGAATCACTTGAACCCTCGAGGCGGAGGTTGCAGTGAGCCGGATCGTGCCATTGCACTCTAGCCTGCGCAACAAGAATCAAACTCTGCCTAGAAATAAAAAACAGGCCGGGAACGGTGGCTCACACCTGTAATCCCAGCACTTTGGGAGGCTGACGCACGTGGATCACGAGGTCAGGAGATAGAGACCATCCTGGCTAACATGGTGAAACCCCGTCTCTACGAAAAATACAAAAAATTAGCCGGGCGTGGTGGCGGGCACCTGTAGTCCCAGCTACTTGGGAGGCTGAGGCAGGAGAATGGCATGAACCCGGGAGGCGGAGCTTGCAGTGAGCCCCGAAATCGCGCCACTGCACTCCAGCCTGGGTGACAGGGTGAGACTCCGTCTCAAAAAACAACAACAACAACAAAGGCAGCATTACTTGGCTCACTCCACATTCCATAATTCTTCTGACTGCTTTTACATCTTTCCCTTTCTTTTGTCAGTTAGTGTCTCATATACTAACAGTCTCCAATGATACATGCAGAAAGGTAGCTTTTAATTGCTACACAGCTATTTCTCCTTTTTAGTACCTGGATATTGCTTTGAGAACTTAATTTAGGAAGTGAGTGAACCACACCTATCAGTGTAGCTTTATTCTCTAAGGTGACTAACACCTAGGCTCCAAGTTATAAGCTTCCCAAGGATTCCTACCACTCAAGACACATGTTAAAATAATGTTAGGTTTAGACCACTGAATCTTAAATCTGAGACATCATATTTCATCAAATCCAGCTCCCTTTATACATGAAACTGAGTCTGGAAAAGTTAATTGTCTAGTTTACAAGGTAACTAGAATCCAGAGCTTCCTGACTCTCCAAACACTGCTAAGTGTACTACATATTATAGTGTTTTAATCTTTCTTTTTCTTGAGACAGAATTCCACTTTGTCGCCCAGGATGGAGTGCAGTGGCATGATCTCGGCTCACTGCAACCTCTGCCTCCCAAATTGAAGTGATTCTTTTTTTTTTTTTAGACGGAGTTTTGCTCTTGTCGCCCAGGCTGGAGTACAGTGGTGCCATCTTGGCTCACTGCAACCTCCGCCTCCCGGGTTCAAGTGATTCTCCTGCCTCAGCGTCCCTCAGTCCTGCAACAGAGCAGGACTCCAGCACAAAAAAAAAAAAAAAAAGGAATTAGTTCATTTCTACTCTTACTCTCTGCTACAATATACTTTACTGAAAAATAAGTTCCAAGAATAAAAATGTAAGATGGAATGTAGCTATATAATTTGTACAAAAACTACCTGATTTTTATAAAGTGGTACTATATCATCACTACAGCAAACTCTAAATTCAAGCTGGTGATCTAAAAGTCAAATGATCCAAAACCCATTAGCCATTACCAATTCCCCAAGCTAGTTAGTACACAGAGGGCTCAACTCAATGTGCAGTGACCCCGAATATGTCATTGAATGTGAAATGATCAAATGTTCTGGAAAACTTATAAAACTTTAACTAGTTTGCACAATTAAAGTTATTTTGAGAGAAAACAACTTCCGTGTGTATCATTACACTGAACTACTCAACTTCAGCTAGGAAAATATGTACTCTAAAAGGTACTCCCTCCCTCTGGGGAAAGTGTCATAAATATGCCGTTCTGGAATGTACGTGGAACCTAGCAACCACTTTTAAAGTTTCATTTGCTGATGTCCCTCCCTGTCCATTCGCCCTACAAGACTAAGTATCTTTCAGAATCAAACTAACGGGCTTTTCATCAGTTTTTCCCACTGACAAAAATCATGTGATTGGTCTCTCCACCATTTGACTAAGTGAATCACCCAATTAAAAAAAAAAAAATCCACACACTACAATCTTGCTCTAAGACAAGAGACATTTAACAATTAATTATGCGAAAAGCACAGAAGGTACTTTTAGGCCTGACTCTGAGAATTCACTCTTGCACATTGCTTACAATGTAGAATTTTAACCACCTAGAAGTTACTAGAACATAGTGGACATCTCTCCTCAAGAGTTTGACAAGCCGGAGGGGATGATGAGCTTAACACTTTACTTCCTCCTCTCTGCCACATCAATCTGCCAGGGGATCAAGTCCTATTCCAGTTTATGGTTCCCAACAATGGCTGGAAAGGTTATGTATGGAACCTCTTGACAGATTTCTTCCACTAAGGGTAAAAATCGGCAGGCCCTGATGTGACAAGCCATGGGAAACAGGAAAAGAAAAGCGTCAGTTGAAAAAATAATAATAATAAAAGGCAATCCCAGAATGGGATCCTTTGGAAGAAAGTGGGCTCATTCTTCCGCCGGGGCTCCTGGAAATCCCAGAAGCTAAATCAGGTAAAATGTCCCGGTAACCGCTGGGAGGCGGGACATGACTGCTAAACCAAGGTTGCAGGCCCGTCAGGGGTGTGACCTAGTGGCCAAGCGGGTAGTGACAAACTTCGGGTACCCCCAAGGAAGGAACCCCGCTTGAGTCACCACAGCCCAGTATGAGTGGGTGAGGGCAAGTCTAGTCCAGTCACCCTGGGGACCACAGCCCATGCCGGGCTCCCGGGGCCGGGCATAAGCGGCGGGGGTGGGGCTGGCACGGCTCACCTTTGAAGAAGCGCAGTGCCAGGCCGTACAACTCCTCCAGGCCGAAACCCCAGCGCTGCTCCAGCCGCCGCGCCTCCTCCGCCGCGCCCCCAGCCGCCGCCTCCCCGGACTCGGGCTGCTCTCCTGAGGCGCCCGGGCCGCGACCGGATCCGGGTGGCGAGGGCGGTGGCAGCGGTGGCGGCAGCAGCGGGGCGCCCTCCGCGCCAGGTCGCTCCTCCGGGTCCGGGCTGAGCGTGAGGCCGTCGACGGACACCTCGAGTCGCTCTGCGTTCAGCACCGCCGCCATCTCCGGCTGCACCTCCTCGGTGGGGACAGGCGGCGGCCACGTATCGACTTCCTGCTGACCTCTGACCTCCGCTTACCGACACCGGAACTTCCGCTGCTGAGGAAGCTGGAGGGCTGCGGGAGAGGGGCTGAGGCCTGGTGCCCCGCCCCCTCCGGAACCGTCAGTTGCCCTGGCTCCGCGACCACCCTTCAGGCTCCCCGCCTCCCGTTGGTCCCGAGCTCCCCTCCCCCCGACCCCATCCTTTCGGATCCCAGTTGTTCCAGGTGGGCGGGTGCTACCACCCCCACCGCTCGGTTCGGTGCTGCGGCTGTCAGTGCCCAGCAGGGGCGGGGTCAGTGGAGCCCCGCGCGGGAGTCGGAGCAGGGAGGATTTACGAGGTCGGCCAGCACCCAACCCTCCAGGTCAGAAGCCCTTCACGTTTGCAGGGGCTTGCGTGGTTGGCAGAGCTCTTTTGCCCACCACCATCTCGTTTGGCCTTCACAGCAACTCTAAGGAAATGCAGAGCAAATTCCCAATTTTTTTAAAAGGGGAAACTGAGACTGCAGAGAAATTCAGTGACTTTGAGGTTGCAGACGGGGCTGATCCTGGTTTTGCAGGAAGCGCAGCTCATACAATTTGTGGGGACCCTCATTAGGAAAGAGTACAAAAAGTTACACGCAGAAGGGTAGGAAAGTGAATGTATATTTAGAAAGAGAAAGAAATAGCAAATGACATTTTAAAAGTTAACAAAACCCACAAACATCACACACATAACCGTAATATTTTCATTGACTGCCTGATATTCTTATACAGGGCATCCGAGAGCCCAGAAACCTATTTTTTTCTAAAACATTGAAGTCGCCCCGGACATTAGGTATATTCACCTGTGTTTCCAGACTTTGGGAGCACCATTTATGATCATTTTTCCCACCTTTGTTTTGGCCGCGTACTTTTGATTGCCTTTTCCTATAATAATTATTTTGTAACTTTTTTGGTTTTGGAGATAGTCTTGCTGTGCCACCCAGGCTGGAGTGTAGTGGTGCAATTTCGGTTCACTGCAACTTCTGCCTCCCGGGTTCAAGCAACTCTCCTGCCTCAGCCTCCCGAGTAGCTGGGATTATAGGTGCCCGCCACCATGCCCTGCTAATTTTTGTAAATTTAGTAGAGTCAGGGTTTCTCCATGTTGGCCAGGCTGGTCTCAAACTCCTGACCTCATGTGATCTGCCCACCTCAGCCTCCCCAAAGTGCTGGGATTACAGGTGAGAGCCACCGCGCCCAGCCTATTTGGTAATTTTCTATAAAGAAAAGAAAAAGATCAGTCTTTTCTCCAGCATGGCTGATTAAATTTGTTTCTTAATAATTGTTTATAAGTTTATTTTAGCATCACAACTCATTACTGATATTGTTACGTACTTTTTTAAGGTTATTGTTCAGTTTGGGAAACCTCTCTCGTTTCATAGATGTGCTATGAAATTTTATGGCCGTTTGGCTGCTTCAGTGACAATTTTGTGTGTGGTTTTTACTGAAGCCCTAGAGAGTTTTTTTTGTTTTTTTTTGTTTGTTTATTTGTTTGTTTTTGAGACGGAGTCTCTGTCGCCCAGGCTGGAGTGCAGTGGCGCGATCTTGGCTCACTGCAAGCTCCGCCTCCCGGGTTCACGCCATTCTCCTGCCTCAGTCTCCTGAGTAGCTGGGACTACAGCTGCCCGCCACCACGCCCGGCTAATTTTTTTGTATTTTTAGTAGAGACAGGGTTTCACCGTGTTAGTCAGGATGGTCTCCATCTCCTGACCTCATGATCTGCCCACCTCGGCCTCCCAAAGTGCTGGGATTACAGGCGTGAGCCACCGCGCCCGGCCGAGAGTTTTTTCAGGACAAGATTTGTATGCTACCTTCAGACAGCATCTGATCCATTACAGTGGATGAGACATATAACTTCACATACAGACAGACTCACTGTAGTACAACTATAAGTTTATGTCCCATAAACATAGGGATTCTAATCTATTCCCTTTTGCGTGATTCACCTGAAAACAAGTAACAAGTATGGTGCAGTTATAATTGCAGATATGACTTAGATTCTCAGTGAGTGAGAACCTTCATTTTGATTAGGCATTGAGAGAATTGATCCCTGTCCTTATAATTTTCCACTTCTGTTGGTTGGAAGCATATTTTTAAGTCTTTTAATTACTCAGAAAAGCTTCATTTTTATTTAGCTTTCTGACCCTGTGCTTGTGCCTTCAACACTCTCACAATGATTTTCTTTTCCTCGATTAGGAAAACATGCTTGATCCTGTCACGAACACATATAGCACACGTGGAACCACCATAGGCCCTGCTGACATGGTTTTTTGTGTTTTGGACAATCTCATAAGAACTTTGGGTCTTACAGCACGAACCCCTTGAAGTCTGCTTGGGTACACACCGCAGTAGATTTTGGTGCTTTCCCAGCCTTCTTGGTATAAAGGTAAGCAATTCTATTACCAGGGATTGAGGACAGCGTAGTTTTATTAGAAGCTGTATTGTAGGAAAGCCTACAACAGTATGTCAAACGCTGGACCATTCTGTGTGCCTATAGACAACGTTCCCAGAAGAGGAGAAAGAATGGAAGAATTTTACTAGCTCTTTCTTCTCTTTCAAACCTTGTTGCTCCTCCACTACCCAAGTGCTTCCTGTGTCAGGCAACATAGGGTTCCTTCGCCCTCTGGCCTTGCACTTTTGTGACATGGTGCTGGCTGAATTGACATAATGGGCAGTAGGTATGTTCCAGAAAGCCATTCCTACACTCATGGTGAACAATAATTTAACAACATGCAGAAGTGACTGCAAACCACTTAAATGCATGCCACTAACCCCAAATTAAATGTATCCCTATTCATTGTCCCCTTAGCCAAATCCCCCACAAAGCCTATAGCCATTTCAATACCTCCTAACCAGAGGAGGACGATGAAGGGAAGTTAGAAACGAAGACAGAGGTCTTAAATATCTCACTCTCAAAACTGTTACAGAAGCGTATACTGCTAAGGCCGCTCTAAGGGCCTTGGGAGGGGCCTGTGTAAGCAAGGGGCCCTGAAGCTTGAGCTTCATTAACTTTATGGTAAACCCACTTCTAGTTGTTGAGGACTAAAAACTAATTCTACTACTCTAAGGTCTGTGTTCTTCCCACTTAGCTTGGATCTTTATATTTAGCTTTCATTAGCTTAAAAATATGCATATTATGTGCCCAACCTTCAAAATGTTATATATATATATATATATATATATATATATATATATATATATATTCCCCTGTGTTTAGCTCAGTGTTCTACCTTTAACATTCAATAACTGTTGGGATGATAATGAGTAGGGTAAATATAACCCTTCTTCATGAAATGATGGATTCTGTTTTCCAAGTTTTCACAATAAGCATTTCTTTTGTAATCAGAAAAAGAAGGTTATTTTAAAAAAAGTATACAATAATTATTAAAACCTATAGAATATACCTAGGAAGGTAGGTAAAATATGGTAATTAATTAATTACATGGACTTTTTATACAAAAATTAGCCGGGAATGGTGGTAGGCACCTGTAATCCCAGCTACTCAGGAGGCTAAGGTAGGAGAATTGCTTGAACCTGAGTGGTGGAGGTTGCAGTGAGCCGAGATCGCACCACTGTGCTCCAGCCTGGGTGATGCAGAGAGACTCTGTCTCAAAAAAAGACATACATTTAAAAAAATTATATGGACTTTTTTATTGTTTTGTAATTTAACATATTGCATATGCTTGGAAAACCCAAACATCCTCCAGACCAAACATCTGAACCTCTTGCTAATAGAACCATCAAGGGCAATTGTGTAGGTGGTTGCCCTTAATGACTCAAAACATTAGGGGTTGGCACAGTGCATCATGCCTGTAATCCAGCACCTTGGGAGGCTGAGGCAGGAGGATTGTTTGAGCCCAGGAGTTTGAGAACAGCCTGGGCAGCATAGGAAGACCCTGTCTCTACAAAAAATAAAAAATTAGCTGGGCATGGTGGCATGTGTTGGGAGGCTGAGGTGGAAGGATCACTTGAGCCTGGGAGGTCAAGGCTACAGTAAGCCGTGATGGCGTCACTGCATTCCAGCCTGGGCAACAGAATGAGACCCTGTTTCTAAAAAATAAAATTAAAAAATTAGAGAATATAACTTCCCTTTAACAGTTTACTGTGGGAGATGAGTTCCAGACAGGCTTACCTGAATGTCTTATTAAACTGCAGATTCTGACTCAGTAGGTATAGAGGAGGCCTGAGAGTATACATTTCTCATAAGCTTTCTGGTGATGCCGATGCTGCTGTCTACAGACCACACTTTGAATAGCAAGTCTAGGAAACGTGTTTTTCCCATGCTTTATTGAGTATAATTGTTGTATAATAAACTGCAAATATTAAAGTTTACAATATGATGAGTTTTGGCACAGGCATATACCTGTATAACCATTGCCATAAGATAACAAACATCCATTACTGTTTTGTAATTCCTCCTTCCCCCAAGACTTTTCAATAGATCTTTGTTATAATGCACTTGTCACAGTAGAATCTAACTTATATAAACAGTTCAGCGCAACTTTCTGTTTTTCTTTTCTTTTTTTTTTTTTTTTTTTTGAGACGGAGTCTTGTTGTGTCGCCCAGGCTGGAGTGCAGTGGCGCGATCTCAGCTCACTGCAAGCTCCGCCTCCTGGGTTCATGCCATTCTCCTGCCTCAGTCTTCCAAGTAGCTGGGACTACAGGCGCCCGCCACCACACCTGGCTAATTTTTTTGTATTCTTAGTAGAGACGGTGTTTCACCTTGTTAGCCAGGATGGTCTCAATCTCCTGACCTCGTGATGTCCCTGCCTTGGCCTCCCCAAGTGCTGGGATTACAGGTGTGAGCCACCGTGCCTGGCCAACTACTTGTTTTTCTGTATCCCTGTCTTTTATATGTGAGGAGGCACACAGATTGATCAAAACAGTGTATTTTTGAAACCTTTCAAATATCTTCTCCATGTCTGTTCTTTTATAAAAGGGTGTTCTGCCTATGGTGTACCCATTCTTTTATTCCTTTACTTTCTTAATAAACTTGCTTTCATTTAAAAAAAAAAAAAAGATACTTTTCTCTTTTTTTGAGATGGAATCTCACTCTGTTGCCCAGGCCGGAGTGCAGTGGCGCGATCTCAGCTCACTGCAACCTCCGCCTCCCAGGTTCAAGCAATTCTCCTGGCTCAGCCACTTGAGTAGCTGGGATTACAAGAATGCACCACCAGCCGGGCGCGGTGGTTTATGCCTGTAATCCCAGCACTTTGGGAGGCCGAGGCGGGCGGATCATCGGGTCAGGAGATTGAGACCATTGTGGCTAACACGGTGAAACCCCGTCTCTACTAAAAACACAAAAAATTAGCCGGGTGCGGTGGCGGGTGCCTGTAGTCCCAGCTACTTGGGAGGCTGAGGCAGGAGAATGGCGCGAACCCAGGAGGCAGAGCTTGCAGTGAGCCGAGATCACGCCACTGCACTCCAGCCTGGGTGACAGAGCGAGACTCCGTCTCAAAAAAAAAAAAAAAGAATGCACCACCATGCCCAGCTAATTTTTGTATTTTTGGTAGAGATGGGATTTCACCATGTTGCCCAGGCTGGTCTCGAACCCTTGATCTCAGGTGATCTGCCTGCCTTGGCCTCCCAAAGTGCTGGGATTCCAGGCATGAGCCACCGCGCCCAGCCAAAAAAAGGTTACTTTCCAATCTGCAAACTTTGCTGTGTGAATTTCTTAAGCTCCGTTCCATTCAATAATTTTCCAGATGAAGTGTTTACCATTTCTGAAATGCTTTCTGAAATTTAGACTTTCCATTTGTTCTCTCCACATATTTTCTTTTTTTTTTTTTTTTTTTATGAGACGGAGTCTCGCTTTGTCGCCCAGGCTGGAGTGCAGTGGCGCAATCTCGGCTCACTGCAAGCTCCGCCTCCCCGGTTCACGCCATTCTCCTGCCTCAGCCTCTCCGAGTAGCTGGGACTACAGGCGCCCGCCACCACACCCGGCTAATTTTTTTTGTATTTTTAGTAGAGACGGGGTTTCACCGTGGTCTCGATCTCCTGACCTCATGATCCGCCCGCCCCGGCCTCCCAAAGTGCTGGGATTACAAGCGTGAGCCACCGCGCCCGGCCTTCTCCACATATTTTCATCTTTTCTGTAAATATCGTGGATCACTAGACAGGGACTGAGTTCAACTTTTTGTTTCCTGCTTTTTCTGGTGAACTAATAATCAGTACTTGGTAAAGTTTTGCAGTTAGTCTTATTTAGTAATGCAGTACCCTTTAGTAGTGAAAATTATTTTGTACTCCTTGACTGCAAGCACTTAGAGAGCAAGGGGCATTTCCCTGGACTTCCACAGTCCCTAGCACAGGATAGGAAACATGATAGGCACTCAGAATGTTTTATTGAGTGAATGAATGAAGGTGTAATTACACTATTACGTACAATATCAGTTCAGCTCAACATACATGTAAGGATTGCCTTGTATACCAGGTATTTTATTTTATTTTATTTATTATTATTATTTTTTTTTGAGACGGAGCCTCGCTGTGTTGTCCAGGCTGGAGTACAGTGGGATGATCTCAGCTCACCACAACTTCCGCCTCCCGGGTTCGAGCAATTCTTCTGCCTCAGCCTCCTGAGTAGCTGGGACGATAGGTGCACACCACCATGCTCAGCTAATTTTTGTATTTTTAGTAGAGACAGGGTTTCACTGTCGTGGCCAGGCTGGTCTCGAACTTGACCTCGTGATCTGCCTGCCTTGGCCTCCCAAAGTGCTGGGATTACAGGCATGAGCCACCATGCCTGGCCATATACCAGGTATTTTAGGATACAAAGGTGAGTGCTGTGGTATCTACACCCAAGGTGTTTATGGTCCAGTAAGTGAGACTGTGGCAAAAGCACCAAATTAGGGCCAGGCTTCCAGTGCTGGAATTTTACTTACCAACTCATGACCTTGAGCCGGTTACTTTACTTCTGTTTCCTCCTTTACAAAATGGGAATAATAATACTATCCCCCTCTTAGGCTGTTGAGAGGACTGAATCTATGAATACTGTACATGTAAAGCACATAGAAAAGGACCTGTTTGAGGCTAGGCACAGTGGCTCACACCTGTAAACCCAGCACTTTGGGAGGCCAAGGTGGGAGGATCACTTGAGGCCAGGAGTTCGAGACCAGCCTGGGCAACACAGTGAGACCCTGTCTTTACAAAAAATTTTAAAAATTAGCCAGGTGTGGTGGTGCACACCTGTAGTCCTAGCTACTCAGGAGGCTGAGGTAAGCGGATATTTGAGGTTATAGTGAACTATGATCGTGCCACTATACTCCAGCCTGGGCAACATAGCAAAAAGGACTAGCCTGACACATACTGAGCCTTTAGTAAATTTTGTCCACTATTATATACAATGTTCTCTTACAATGTAAAAGAGAGTTTGCACACTCGGGGCTCCCAAGATAAAGCCTACCCACTAGTATCTTTTATTTGGCTTGGAAGAATTAGCCCCTATAATGCTTTAAATTTGAATTGGTTGCTAGATTTTAAGATCTGGAATTTTAATGTAAAAATCCAGATTTATGACTTACCTTAAAAAACTAAGAAATCTGGCAACTGTGGGCCTGACATTGGTGCTTGACAATAATGAGGTGGAGTTGTGTAGAGAATGCCTTCTTCAGGAGAGACATGTGCTCTCAAGTTCTCAACAGTCCCCCAGCCCATGGTGACAGACACTGTCCATGCTATCTATCATGGACCTATATTTGGTTTTGTAGAAAATGATAAAAATTAGTTTATCAGCTGAGCTCAGTGGCTCATGCCTATAATCCCAGCACTTTGGGAGGCCAAGGTGGGCGGATCACCTGAGGTCAGGAGTTCGAGACCAGCCTGGCCAACATGGCGAAACCCTGTCTCTACTAAAAATATAAAAATTAGCCAGGCGTGGTGGTGTGTGCCTGTAGTCCCAGCTACTCGGGATGCTGAGGCAGGAGAATCACTTGAATGTGGGAGGCGGGGGTTGGAGTGAGCTGAGATCGCGCTACCGCATTCCAACCTGGGCGACAAGAGCAAAACTCTGTCTCAAAAAAAAAAATCTGTTTATCATCTTATACAGCTCTCTATCAATTTATATTGTTACTTGCCTGACCACTGTCTTAGTCTGCTTGAATTGCTGTAATAAAATACCATTTACTGGGTAGCTTAAAAACAACAGAAACTTATTGCTCACCATTCTAGAGGCTGAGAAGTCCCAGACCAAGGCTCCAGCAGATTCAGTGTCTGGTGACGTCCCGCTTCCTAGTTTATAGATGGCCATCCTCTGGCTGAGTCCTCACATGGTAGAAGGGACAAGGGAGCTCTCTGAGGTCTCTTTTATTTTATTTTTGAGACAGGGTCTCACTCTGTCACCCAGGCTTGAGTACAGTGGCGTGATCTCACTGCAAGCTCCGCCTCCCAGGCTCAGGTGATCCTCCCACCTCAACCTCCCAGTTAGCTGAGACTACAGACACACTCCACCACACCTGGCTAATTTTTGTATTTTTTTGTAGAGGTGGGGTTTCTCAAGCTCGTCTTGAACTCCTGGACTCAAGTAATCCACCTGCCTCAGCCTCCCAAAGTGTTGGGATTGCAGGTGTGAGCCACCATACCTGGCCTGGGGTCTCTTTTATAAGGGCTCTAATCCCATTCATGAGGGCTCATGACCTAATAACCTCCGAAGGGCCCCACCTCCTATACCAACACATTGGGGATTAGGTTTCAACATACACATTTTAGGAAGAGGTAAACATTCTGTCTACAGCACCACTGTAGGCATTCGTGACTCCCTAAGATAGAAGAAAGAGGAATGCACACTGTCTGGAAGGTTTGCGGATGGCTTCCACAGAGGATAGAATTATCTGATTGGTCCATGTGCTCCTTTACATCTGAAGGATGTGGAAACAATTGGATAGGCAGAAGGAATACCATCTGCTAATGCCCTGAGGGCTAAGAGAGCCTGGCATGTTTAGTTACCCCTGGCTGGAGCATTTACTGCAAGGGTAGAGAGACAGGAGATGAGCCTGGGGAGGCCGGCAGGGGGCCAGATGTGCAGGGCCTGCGGTGGTCCTGTAGGTGGTGGGGAGCCAGTGAAAGATTTTATGCAAGGGAATGTCATGAAGGAGAGGCTGCAGGAGAGGCTGGCAGCAGGGAGCTCAGAATGGAGGCTCCCCTTACAGTCCAGGTGAAAATAATGAGATTCGGAAGAGGAGCAGGGTAGGGAGATGACAAGAAAGAGGAGATCAGCAGCACAGTCAATAGAGCCAGCAGAGCCAACCAGAGTAGGTGAGGGAATGGGAGTCCATTACATTTAACTGTGGCAATCTGAGACCCACTTTTTGGACCTCTGTCTCTTTATCTGTAAAAAGTAGAGACTGTTTCTGCCCTGGTTTCATCATGTGATGTTGATAGGTCTAAGTTGACTTATCTCTGTGAAAGTGCTCTAGAAACTTTAAAATGATAAATAGATAAGATGGTTTTTATAGTCGCTATCGTCATTTCTCTCTGGCCTTCATGTCCAAAACACTTTTTTTTTTGAGACAAGGTCTCATTCTGTTGCCCAGGCTGGAGTACAGTGGTGCAATCACAGCTCATTGCAGCCTCGACCTCCCTGGGCTCAGGTGATTCTCCCACCTCAGCCTCCTAAGTAACTGGGATCACAGGCATACATGCCTGGCTAAATTTTTTTGTATTTTTTGTAGAGATAGGATTTTGCTATGTCGCCCAGGCTGGGCTCAAACTCCTGGGCTCAAGCAATCCACCCACCTTGGACTCCTAAAGCACTGGGATTACAGGCATGAGCAACTGTGCACAGCCCCAAAACACTCTTAAGGGCCACTGTCCATTATGAAATTATACATATTTTTTTCATATTCAAAAGTAAAGATGATTCTAACAAAAAAAAATCAAATACCAGTGGGCAGATCACTTGAGGTCAGGAGTTTGAGACCAGCCTGGCCAACATGGCGAAACCCTGTCTCTACTAAAAATACAAAAATTAGCCTGGCGTGGTGGTACACGCTTGTAGTCCCAGCTACTCGGGTGGCTGAGGCAAAAGAATTGCTTGAACCTGGGAGGCAGAGGTTGCAGTGAGCCGAGATCACGCCACTGCACTCCAGTCTGGGCGACAGAGCAAGGCTCCGTCTCAAAAAAAGAAAAATCAAATACTTACAGAAATTTGTTTTTTAAAAAACAAGTCTCCCAAAATTCCATAACATTGACAATGTTGGGAACGTTCCTCCACTTGTCTTGCAAACTAACATTCATATAGTAATAATGATGATAATTATTATGAAATAATATCCTCCAGTTACAGCAAGAAGATGTGAAAAGTTGGGAAAGGAGACCTCTGATTCCAAGGACTCGTTCAAAAGATGCTGAGAGACCGAGGCTTAAGCTTCAGGGCACCTCGGCCCCACCTGCTGGCCGGAGACGGTAGCGCTGCCTCAGCCGCTCAGTGCTTATGGGGCTGGCAGAGAGATGGGCTGGGAAGAGGAGGCTGCTGAGTCCCTGCCTGGGAGCTGCAGAGCTGGGGGCAAACCTGGGGCTCTGGGCAGGTCTGCCCCAGGCAGTATACTGTGGAGAATGAAACTTTTCTAAATAATCAATAAAAAGCCAAAGTGGAGTCAGCTGTGCTGGAGGAAAGACTGAATTATCTTTCTATTCTCTCTATAGACAAATTATGAACTTATCATATGGAGACCAAAGAGTATGCAGTCAAAAAATGGAAGAAAAATGAGTACAGAGCTGTGTCACGAAGTTAAATAATACTAGCAATAATAATATAATAGGCCAGGCACGGTGGCTCACACCTGTAATCCCAGCACTTTGGGAGGCCAAGGCGGGCAGATCACTTGAGGTCAGGAGTTTCAGACCAGCCTGGGCAACACAGTGAAACCCCACCTCTACTAAAAATACAAAATTAGCTAGTTGGGGTGGCACACACCTGTAATTGCAGCTACTCAGGAGGCCGAGGCAGGAGAATTGCTTGAACCCAGGAGGTGGAGGCTGCAGTGAGCCAAGATTGTGCCACTATACTCTAGCCTGGGCAACAGAGTGAGACTCCGTCTCAAAAAAGAAAATAAAATTGGAAAGTGCAAACAAATAGGAAGAGTGGAAACTGGGTCCCCAAGTGCTGAAAGGATGATCAGAAAGGGGCCATAATAATTGCTTAGTGCAGTTTGCGAAGGCTTCCCGGAGGAGGGGTATTTTCGAGACTTGATTAAAATCGACAAACAAAAAGATGTGAGAGGTGCAGTAAAAGGATCTGGGAGAAGGAGGTGAACCTAAGAATGAGATATGTCAAGGAATCCATGATGACTATCGTTATCCCAGTGACTCTCATGTAAACAGAAGTTGGTCTTCTTTTATATTCAGTTGTGCTCACAGACCTGGCCCAATTCCTGGCACACAGGAGATGCCCAATCAGTGTTTGTTGAACAGGCTGGGCACGGGGGTTCACACCTGTAATCCCAGCACTTTAGGAGGCCGAGGCAGGTGGATCACTTAAGGTCAGGAGTTCAAGACCACTGTGGCCAACATGGCAAAACCCCATCTCTACTAAAAAAATTACAAAAATTAGCTGGGCATGATGGCATGCGCCTGTAATCCCAGCTACTAGGGAGGCTGAGGCAGGAGAATCACTTGAACCCAGGAAGTGGAGGTTGCAGTGGGCTGAGATCATGCCACTGCACTCCAGCCTGGGCAACAGAGCAAGACTCCATTTCAAAAAAAAAAAAAAAGTTTGTGGAACAACTGAAACAGTATGCAGAATTCCTGGCATGGCAATACCAGGAAGTTATAGGGGACCAATGTCATCTCAATAGCTTTCTAACTATTAGAACTGACCATTAAGGAGTGCCAGTAATAGCTACCAAACGCCTCAAAAGTGCCAGGAGCTAGGCTAAACTCTTTATATACATTCTCATGTTAGCTTACAATAGCTGTTGAAGAATCATTGTCCCTATTTATTTATTTTGAGATGGAGCCTTGCTGTGTCACCCAGCCTGGAGTGCAGTGGCGTAGTCTCGGCTCACTGCAACCTCCATCTCCCAGGTTCAAGCGATTCTCCTGCCTCAACCTCCCAAGTAGCTGGGATTACAGGTGTCTGCCACCACGCTCGGCTAATTTTTGTATTTTTTTAGTAGAGATGAGGTTTCACTGCGTTGGCCAGGCTGGTCTCGAACTCCTGACCTTTGGTGATCTGCCTGCCTCGGCTTCCCAAAGTGTTGGGATTACAGGCATGAGCCACCGTGCCCGGCTTGTCCCCATTTAAAAATAAGGAAATTCCAGGTTCAGTTCGATTAAAACATAAAAGAAAAATTAGGAAACTATCCAGGCAAGGTGGCTCACACCTGTAATCTCAGCACTTGGGGTTCTGAGATGGATCATGGCTTGAGGCCAAGAGTTCGAGACCAGCTTGGGCAACATAGTGAAACCTTGTCTGTACCAAAAAAAAAAAAAAAGGAAACTAAATTACAGAGGTGGCTGGGTGCAGTGGCTCACGCCTGTAATCCCAGCACTTTGAGAGGCTGAGGTGGGCAGATCACGAGGTCAGGAGATCGGGACCATCCTGGCTAACACAATGAAACCCCATCTCTACTAAAAAAATACAAAAAAAAAAAAAATTAGCCGGGCGTGGTGGCAGGCGCCTGTAGTCCCAGCTGCTCGGGAGGCTGAGGCAGGAGAATGGTGGGAACCCGGGAGGCGGAGCTTGCAGTGAGCAGAGATCGTGCCACTGCACTCCAGCCTGGGAGACAGAGGGAGACTCTGTCTCAAAATAAAGAAATAATAAATAAATAAATAAATTACAGAGGTTAAGCAACGTGCATAGGATGCATGTTATCTATTTACCTGTAGATAGACTTTTGGATTTCTTCAGATTCTGGGCTAATACAAATTAAACTGCTATGAACATTTAGATACAAATCTTTGCATAGACATGATTTCATTCCTCTAGAACCTGATGTGTGTCCAAATCCCATCCTGAAGGTCTAGCAGTGCCTCCAGCCCTGGCTGGTCTTTGCCTCATGCATCTTGCTCACATGTGGAGTGAAATCCATCATTTTCCCTCCACAGATCTGATCAAGAGCATTTCTCAAGGGAATATCCTTGGAAGACCAAGGTCCATATACAGTGCACCTCCCAAACCCCCATCCCCCTCAGTGGGATCTTCCAGGATATTAATAACGGTTGATTTTTTCTTTTTTTATTTTTTCTTCTTCTGCTTTCTTCTTTCTTCTCCTCTTCCTCTTTCTCCTGCTTCCTCTTCACCTTCCTCTTTTTATTTCTTTTCTTTCCTCCTCCTCCTCTTCTTCCTCTTCTTCTTCCTCTTCCTCTTCTTCTTCTTCTTCTTCCTCTTCCTCTTCTTCCTCCTTCTCCTTCTCCTTCTTCTCCTTCTCTCCTTCTTCTCCTCCTTCTTCTCCTTCTTCTCCCTCTCCTTCGACAGGGTCTTGTTTTATTGTTCAGGCTGGAGTGCAGTGGCACTATCACAGCTTACTGCAGCCGCCATCTCCTGGGTTCAAGCCATCTTCCTGCCTCAGCTTCCCAAGAAGCTGGGACCACAGGCATGTGCCACCATACTCAGAAAAATTTTAAATTTTTTTTGTAGTGGTGGGGTCTCCCTATGTTGCCCAGACTGGTCTCCAACTTCTGGGCTCAAGCGATCCTCCCAACTTGGCCTCCCAAAGTTAATGTATTTCGCATATACTATGCCCTACACTCTTTATCTATTTGGTCTTATTTCTCAAATTTTTCTTGAAGTAGATGTTTATGGGTGAGGAAACAAAGGGTTAGGGAGATCTATAATAACAGAACATTACTCAACAGAGAGGTGAGAGAGGGTGGTGCTAAGCAGAGTAGACTCTAGAGCTGGTTTGTACAATTTTGGAGCCAGTTATACACTATCCTAGCTGTGTGATCTTGGGCATGTTGCATAACCACTGCATGCCTCAGTTGCTACGTCTGCAAAATGGAACAATAGTAATAGTACCTAATCAGGATGTTGTGTATGTTAACACATATAACCACACTTAGAATAGTGACTGACAAAGTTAATTCTCCATAAGTGTCAGCTATTTAATTATTGCCATTTTTATAAAACCCTCCCAGAGTCCTGAGTCAACAAGGGGATAAGAAAGATCCTGTCACCAGATGCCAGAACACAGGCAGAAATCCCAGCTCCTACTCCACATCCAGGCTGCTATAGGTAAACCACTCAAGGGAACACTACACAAGAAGGAAAAGGCATTCCCAGCTGCCAGAAAACTATTCAACATAAAATCTAGGTGTTTTTCTTTTTTACTGTAAAAGTACATGTTTGTTGTAGAAAATTTTGTTAACAGAATAATATAAAGAAAAAGATAGAATTCTGCCACCAGAAAGCTTCTATTAACACAAGTTCTGTTAACACCATTATTTCCTAGTGTGGTGCTTTCCTGGCCTGGCCCAGCAGAGGTTGCTGTTTGAGAAACAAAGCCCTCCTCCCATCTCTTTGCTTGGGGCTGGCCAGGGGAAAGCAAGATTTAAATCCAGTCTCTTGGCGAGGGGTGCAGAGAGCTCTCAAAAGTGTACACAGGATAGAGACAGTGTCAAGTGCCCATCAATAAGGGACAAGTGACATACATTATGGTACATCCATTCAGTGGAGTTCTAGTAGTTGTTAACAAGCATGCCCTAAAATGGAAAGATCTCAAAAATATATTACTATGTTACTTACAAAAGCAAGGTGCAGAACCATGTTTATAGTATGGTTCTTTTTTCTTTTGTTTTCTTTCCTTTCCTTTTTTTTTTTTTTTTTTTTTTTTTTTTTTGAGACAGGCTCTGTTTCTGTCCGTCGCCCAGGCTGGTATGCAGTGGTGCAATCACAGCTCACTGCAGCCTTGACCTCCCAGCCTCAAGCAATCCTTCTCCCTCAACCTTTGGAGTAGCTGGGACCATAGACGTGCGCCACCATGCCTGGCTAATTTTTACATTTGTAGTAGAGACAAGGTCTCACTGTGTTGCTCAGATTGATCTCCAACTCCTGGGCTTGAGAGATCCTCCCCACTCAGCCTCCCAAAGTGCTGAGATTACAGACATAAGACACCATACCCAGCCATATAGTAGGGCTCTTTTGGATTGAAATATGTATGTAGATTAAAAAATAAAAATATATGGGATATATATGAGTAAGATTTAACCTTTCATTTCCTACTTTCTGTACTGTTTGAATTTTCCAATCTTCCACATGCATTATTTTTTAAATGTCACTGAGAATTAACTGGGAAGGAAGATTATGGCTAATTTCAAAAATATTTCTATTGTGTACATACTTTTTTTTTTTTTTTTTTTTTTTTTTAGACAGAGTCTTGCTCTGTTGCCCTGGCTGGAGTGCAATGGCGTGATCTTGGCTCACTGCAATCTCCGCCTCCTGGGTTCAAGCGATTGTCCTGCCTCAGCCTCCCAGGTAGCTGGGACTGTAGGTGCCCACCACCACACCCAGCTAATTATTGTATTTTTAGTAGAGATGGGGTTTCACTATGTTGGCCAAGCTGGCCTCGAACTCCTGACCTCAGGTTATCCACACGCCTCAGCCTTCCAAGGTGCTGGGATTACAGGCATGGGCCACCACACCTGGCCCATACTTGTATTTTTTAAAAATCATCTTTTTCTCAAAGCCTATCGTAGGATTTTTTTGAGCCACAGCACCTGTTGCTACCGTAGCTGCTATGACTCCTAGTGCCTGACACATAGTAAATATTGGGCAAACATTTGTTCAATGGATGAATAAATCTAATATAAAGGTCAAAAGCATTTCTTTTTAGCTTTATTTCCCTTTAGAGAATATTTCCTGAATTAAATTTACTGCATCTCCCCCTCTAGTGTTCCTACAATCCCTGAAGGGCAGGTTAGGTGACAAGGTTATCTTAAACCTACCTTTTGCAGCTTTCCTCTTCTGCCAAAAGCTCAACCATCTCACACATTCATTTCAAAATTATGTAGCTGCGTACAATGGCTCACACCTGTAATCCTAGCACTTTGGGAGGCTGAGGTGGGTGGATCACTTGAACCCAGAAATTCGAGACCAACCTGGGCAACATGGCGAAACCCCATCTCTACAAAAAATACAAAAAATGAGCTGGACGTGGTGGCATGCGCCTGTAGTCTCAGCTACTGAGGAGCCTGAGGTGGGAGGATCGCTTGAGTCTAGGAAGTTGAGGCTGCAGTGAGCCATGATCACACCACTGCACTTCAGCTTGGGTGACAGAGAGAGACTCTGTCTAAAAAAAATAAAAATTAAAAATAAATAAATAAATAAATATGTATTGGTCACTTACTGCAAAGGACAGAACAAAGGGCTGGTGCTAATTTCTTGGAAAGATTTTCCTAGTGAAGTTATTCATTTAACAAACATTAATTGAGCACCTACCATATATTCCTGGTGCAGGACGATTGGGGTGGTCTCTGTTCTAATGTACTCTTGAGGCCTGAGCGCCATGGATCTCAGCCCTATCAGACACAAAGCCTTTTTGTTAAACAGTTTCTAATATCCCTTTTACCATGTGAAAGAAATTCATAGATAAAGCAACATATCTACCCAATGAATTTGTAAATGTCCTAATTGTAATATAAAGGAGACATACGGGGAAAGTGACTAATAACAAAACTGTGAATGTTTGTACATGACTCCTAGGATGATCATGAAGTGGTCAGAGGTTTGAACCTATCCATGGAACTACCCTGAATACATCTGCTGCAAATGCAGATGGAGACCAGCTTCTCTGTGGGTGATGTGATCTTTTAAATTTCAAACCCTTGAGAAACAAATTAGTTTCTACAGTAGATACTTTCTTGAAAAATTTAGCATATGTTAAAACCATGCACAAAATTCACTGTGTTTATTTGTAAAAACGCAGGTTCTAGGCTCAGATAATTATAGATTGTGTTTTTGTCGCCATAACTGTCCAGGGACGAGGGATGTTGAGTGAACTGACCTGTGCATTGCAGGACATCTGGCATCCCATGCCCCACCCAGCAATCACCAGGCCCATCCTCTCCAGGCCTGAGCCTTTTCTCCTCTGAGGAGAGATCCCCCACTGTCGAGAACACTGGGTCCAGGGGCTGCTATGCGAGGCGTCAGAGGCAGGAACTCTGAAAAGTCAGAAGCAGCCCTGTCTCACTGCATATCTTCAAGCACCAGGAAGTCCTAACACCCAGGAAAATGTGGTGTGCAAACCTCAGAGCAGGGGATAGGGTGATGGATTCCCAGGTGTCACACAGCAGGATTCTGGCTGGAACAGACATAAAGGTGATAATCGAATAAAACCCCCAGTAAGAAGGACCTTATAATAAGTACCAAGAGAGCAGGCCAGCCATGCTCTGCCTCATGACACGGGCATGTGTGTCTGGCTACATCTATTTAAAACAAAACAACTTCTTTTTTTTTTTTTTTTTTTTGAGATGGAGTCTTTCTCTGTCCCCCAGGCTGGAGTGCAGTGGTGCGATCTCGGCTCACTGCAAGCTCCGCCTCCTGGGTTCACGCCATTCTCCTGCCTCAGCCTCCCGAGTAGCTGGGACTACAGGCGCCTGCCAACACACCCGGCTAATTTTTTGTATTTTTAGTAGAGACGGGGTTTCACCGTGTCAGCCAGGATGGTCTCGATCTCCTGACCTTGTGATCCGCCCGCCTCAGCCTCCCAAAGTGCTGGGATTACAGGTTTGAGCCACCGCGCCCGGCCTAAAACAACTTTTTAAGTTGTCTGGGAAGCAGGATTATGGTGGCTGTTGTATTGGGTGCAGAACAGGTGAGAGGCTGATAGTACATACAGCACACATCAGTCAAAAGGCAGACAGGCAGGGGATAAGGCAGTATTTTCTTATATAATTTTTATTCCTTATGTAAGTTATTTATTAATCCTTAATATTAATTATACTTAATATATTTTAATATATCATGTATTTTAATAAATATAAAATATAAATATATTCTACAACTATAATCAAATAATATAATCATATAAATATTAATGATTACTATTAATAATTAATAAAGAAATATCCAGTCAGGCTTGGTGGCTCACGCCTGTAATCCCAGCATGTTGGAAGGTTGGAAGGAGGATCACTTGAACTCAGGAGTTCAAAACCAGCTTGGGCAACATAGTGAAACCTTGTCTTTACCAAAAAAAAAAAAAAAATACAAAAATTAGCCGGCTAAGGTGGTTCATGTCTGTAGCTCCAGCTACTCAAGAGGCTGAGGTGAGAGGATCGCTTGAGCCTGGGAGGCAGAGGTTGCAGTGAGCCGAGATCACGCCACTACACTCCAGCCTGGGTGACAGAGCGAGACTCCGTCTCAAAAAAAAAAATCTTTTATTTCTTATTAACTTATTTTCTAATAATATATTTACTTTTTAATTATCACAAAATAATAGATATTTGTGGAAAAAAAATAAAAGATTAACACAGCACGGAAGGGTATAAGAGTGAAAAGTAAAATTCCTCTTCCCTACCATAACTTCCCAGTCCCACTTCCCAGGATTGAGTTTCTACTTATTTATTTATTTATTTATTTATTTATTTATTTATTTTTCAAGGCAGGGTCTTGTTCTGTCACCCAGGCATAATCATGGCTCACTGCCACCTCAACCTCCCAGGCTCAAGCAATCCTCCTGCCTCAGCCTCCCCAGTAGTTGGGACTACAGGAGTGTGCCACCACACCTGGCTAATAAAAAAAAATTTTTTTTGTAGAGACAGGGTCTCCCAATGTTGCCTAGGCTGGTCTTGAACTCTTGGGCTCAAGGGATCCTCACACCTTGGCCTCCCAAGATGTTGAGATTACAGGCATGAGACATCATGCCTGTCCCAGAATTTAGCTTCTTATGTGTCCTTCCCTGATATTTTTTTCTATACATATGCAAACATATACATGTATAGACAGAATAGATCCTTTTTAAAATCATATAGATGTGCTTTTAGTATACATCCTGTTGGGCAGTTTGCTTTTTCCATTTCACAACATCTTGAGGGACCTCTTTCTATGCTATTACATTTAGAGCCACAGATTTTTTCTGTTGGGGTCTAGGTTTCCTTTGAATCAATGCACCCCAGTTTAGTTACCAGCAAGGAGACACCCTCAGGAACCTTGAGTGGTTGAGGGCACAGCACACAGGCCTGGTGAGCTCACCCAGGCAGGAGTCTCCCAGGCACACCCGGGAAAGAGCAGAGAGGCCATGTCCCAGAAGGTGGCTGTGCTGGGTCAGGTTAAAGAAAAAAATGACTCAGTGTTACTTGTTTTTGTTGTTGTTGTTGTTGTTTGTTTTTTTTTTTTGAGATGGAATTTCACTCTTGTTGTCCAGGCTGGAGTACAGCGCTGCAATCTCAGCTCACTGCAGCCTCCGTCTGCCAGGTTCAAGCAATTCTCCTGCCTCAGCCTCTGGAGTAGCTGGGATTACAGGTGCCCGCCACCACGCCTGGCTAAGTTTTTGTATTTTTTGTAGAGATGGGGTTTCTCCATGTTGCCCAGGCTGGTCTGGCCACAAGCAATCTGCCCACCTAGCCTCTCAAAGTGCTAGGATTACAGGCGTGGACCACCGTGCTTGGCCACAACACAATTTTTAATAGTTGCATAGTTGCACAGCATTCTTTTTTGTTTGTTTGTTTGTTTGTTTGTTTGTTTTTTTGAGACGGAGTCTCACTCTTTCACCCAGGCTGGAGTGCAGTGGCACGACCTCGGCTCACTGCAAGCTCCGCCTCGCGGGTTCACGCCATTCTCCTGCCTCAGCCTCCCGAGTAGCTGGGACTACAGGCGCCCGCCACCACGCCCAGCTAATGTTTTGTATTTTTAGGAGAGACGGGGTTTCACCGTGTTAGCCAGGATGGTCTTGATCTCCTGACCTCGTGATCCGCCCGTCTCGGCCTCCCAAAGTGCTGGGATTACAGGCGTGAGCCACCGCGCCCGGCCTAGTTGCACAGCATTCTGTCTTATGGATGTACCATAATTCACCCAGGCAATCCTCTGTTGGTGCTGGTTTATCAGATCAGATGTGGAGAGATCAAGTGACCAGCAATACGTATTCCCTGTGCACCTCTTCTGTGTTCAGTGTGTGCTGAGGGGAGGAGAGAAGGGCGAGTCATGGCCCTGTCTTCAGGAAGCCAACCATCCACAAACACAGCTCCAGGAATGACACGAGACTGTGTGTTGCTAAGTTGGGAGGTTATGAATGTGCTGGAGTTGAAGAAGTGAGTGATGGAGCTTTGGAGGGTTGCCGTGGTGAGGAGGTTAGACTGTGGTATCAGGCAGACCTGGGTTTGAGTCCAGGCTTGGCCACCAAACAACTTGGGTAACCAGGTTTTGGGTAAGTTATTTGGTCCTGTCCCAAAGCCTCAGCAACTTCATTTGTAAAATAAATTGTGGTATCTATACAATGGAATATTATTCAGCCGTAAAAAGGAATGAAGTTCTGATACATGCAATAACATTAGATGAACCTCAGAAACACTACACTAAGTGAAAGAAACCAGGCACAAAAGGTCACATCTTGTATGATTCCATTTTATTTTTTTAAGAGACAGGGGCAGCTGGGCATGTTCATCTCCTCTCGAGTCATTTCCTCTCCTGAGATGACAACTCTGTTCTCAGAGTGTCCTTGACGCTCAGGCACTGCAGGTTCCCTCTCTGCACCCAGGGTCCCAGGACAGGTCCAGAGCCCCATCATGGGACTTGGTGAGAATCTGGAGCTGGTGCTCTTCCGGGTCCACTCTGGACAGGGAGGAGGAAAATTGATTGGAGTCTCTGAGGCAGAGAGAGGGAGAGGAGCCAGGCCTCAGGCTTTCCAAACCCTTCTCCTTCTGGTGATTTGAGGTTGGTGGATAATCCTTGTGCTGCTTCCCTCTCCCAGCTGCTGGCTTTCAGATCATATTTCACTGTTCACTGAGGTTTCTACCAAAGAGCGCCAGGAGAAAAGAAAAGAGATAAAAAAAATACCAAATCATTTAATGAGATTATCTACTTGCAACTCTAAGTTTAAAAAAAAATTGGCCAATGGGGAGAATAAAACCTAACCAAAAAGAGTACTGAAAAGATTATAGGTTGATTTCAGTTCTGCCATATTTTACCTTCTGATGTACAATTGAGAAATGGTTGAAAATAAGTTAATACTTGAATACTGTACACATAGGGTGTTCCAAAGACTCAGACAGAGCAGTTAAATTTCCAGATCCCCTACCAAAGCCCCCAGAGCCTGCTCATGTGGTAGGAAAGTGAGCTATGATTATGGAGTCACAGAATTCTAAAAATCCTCTCTTCCAGTCTTCGAATCAGGCCGCATTTTGGAATCACCCAGGGAGCTTTAAAAACTCCTAATATTGAGGTCCCACCCCCGCCAGAGACCCAGATTTCTTCCATCTGGGGTGCAGCCCGGTGTCCGAATTTTAAAAATGTCCCCAGGAGATTCTGATATGCAGCTAAGTTTGGGAACCACCCCATCTCCTCCTTTGACACATCTGGAAACTGAGGCTCAGAGAGGAAAGGCCTCGCCTGAAGTTACCAAGATGGCCTTGCAGGCCTCCATCCCTTGGGTCCAGTTTCCTCAGCGTGTTGTCACAAGTCCCCTCCTCAGGGAAATGACAGATTCTCATTCCTGATAAGGGCTCTCCTCCTGCATCCCATCCCCCCTCGCGCCCTAGGTGTGACTGATTGGCATGCTAATTCCCCACCGGCATCACCCTCTGGGGGGCTTCACAACTACCTGTCAGCTGACCACTTCCTCTTGCCGCTCCTCCAAGGCTTCAAAAACCCAGGAGAAACTTAATATGGCCCCAAGACCCTTTCATCCCATGGCTGCCTTTCATCTGAGCCTTTGAAAGTGCCGTGAAAAGTTTCAGCTATCAAAGAACCCCCAGGAAGAAGGCAGCAGGCAAGGACCACTTCCCCATTTCACTGCTGGCAAAACTGAGGCTCTGGGAGAAGCTGACAGTTGCTCCAGGCTGTAAAGCTGCAAATCTTCAGCTCTGCCCTCTGGTTCCTTTTTGAGATAAATCAGTTGACAGAAACCTGTAGGGGCTGAAAGAACCCCTGCTGAGTCTTCCAGAAAGAGATAGTAAACCAGACAGTTGCTCTTGGGTGGACACTGTCCCTTGTCCTTGTCCTTATCCTCTTGAATCTCAGCAACTTGAATGGGTTCCTTGCCTCTGCACCCTCAGGAGTTGGGGTTCCAGCTTTTCCTACAACCACTGCCTGAGCTACCACCATTTGAGCTGGTCACTGAGTTTGCCACTAACATGGAGTCCTGCCCACCAGGAGCTCACAGACCAGATGGGATCCAAGATGAGCACACCTGAAAAAACACTGACTTTGCAGAGCTGTGTGGTGAGATGTGACAGACTGGCAGTGTGAGTGCCTGCCAGGGGCCTGGCCAGGTGGAGGCCATGGACGGCAGGAGGGGCTGTCAACCGAGCTAAAGTGAGTGTCTCCACCTCATGAAATCTGCAGCATCAATAACATCAGCAGCAACATTAGTGTAGGAAGAATCACCAAGATACTCCATAAGCAGTGGTTTGCAATGCGTTCATTACTACGCACACGTTGGTTTTGGCTTGTATGGGTAGGGCTGTACAGCTTAAAAAATGTAAATATGCCACGCACAGTGGCTCACACTTGTCATCCCAGCACTTGGGAGGATCGCTTGAGGACAGGAGTTGGAGGCGAGCCTGGGCAATACAGTGAGACCTCATCTCTATTAAAAAAAAAAAAATTCAAAATTAACCAGGCATGGTGGCATGCACCACCTATAGTCCTAGCTACTTGGGAGGCTGAGGTGTGAGGATAGCTTGAACCCAGGAGATGGAGGCTGCAGTGAGCTATGATCGCACCACTACACTCCAGCCTGGGCAACAGAGTGAGACAGTGTCTCAAAAAAAGAAAAAAAAAAAAAAAGTAACTAGGTAAGCTAATGTGTTCACTGCTGGCACATTTTGCAGATGAGAAAACCGATGCTCAGCGAGGTTAAGCGACTTGCCTGAGGGCCAGCAACTGATGAGGAACTAAAGTGAAGACAGCTGGGCATGGTGGCTCACGCCTGTAATCCCAGCACTTTGGGAGGCCGAGGCGGATGGATCACCTGAGGTTAGGGGTTCAAGACCAGCCTGGGCAACATGACAAAACCCTGTCTCTACCAAAAATACAAAAATTAGCTGGGTGTGGTGGCAGGTACCTATAGTCCCAGCTACTTGGGAGGCTGAGATCACGCTACTGCACTCCAGCCTGGGCAACAGTGCAAGACTCCATCTCAAAATAATAATAATAATAATAATAATAATACTAAAATAAAAAATAGGGCAAAGACAAAGTCAAGAACCTGCACCATTTGTAGTGTAGAGTCTTGACCCAGCAAGGGCAGGACCTGTCAGAGCCCATATAGGAGGCCAGCAACAGAGGCACCTTCACCCCTGCATATTTATTCTATTCTGAAGTGTTCATTGGGCTTTATCCAGTACCACAATCTGGGCTGGAATTGGAAGTGTGGTGAACAAGGCAAACCCGGCTTCTGACAGTCTCCCAGGGATGACAGCCCATCACACAGGGAATCCCGGTCCACGGAGATGAAGAGTACACATGGGAGGGCTGACGGTGCCCTGCAGAAGACCTTGACCTGGTCTTGGGGTCTGGGCTCTTTTAGGGTGTCCTCACCCACATTTCCACGTGGGACAGACCTCAAGCCATCTACCTAGCTCAGGTCAGGAACTTTGATGGCCATGTGGGTGGAAGGAGGAGTCACATGGACGGAGCTGTGTGTGAGGGCGTGTCCCTGTCTGGGTCCTGGCTGTGGAATGACACCAAGCCACAGTTTAGTATTAAGCCTGAATGGACGCCTGCTGCAAGGAAAAGCTGTGGGGTTAAACCAGGGAGACTACTTTTAGGGTCTGAGATGGATGCTCGCCCAACAGCCTCCACCAGCCCTTCCTCCCCCAGGCCCTGGCTAGCTCCACCCCTTCGCCCCTCAGACTTAGGGTGCCTCATGGAGCCCCAAGTAAGAGATGCGAGCTTGTCCTCACACCATGCTCTCCACCACGCCTCATTCTCTTTCTAGGAAGCAGAGGCCTGCTCACATTCCTGATCTTCTGACTTAACGGCTTTCAAAACATCTTTGAGTCTAAACAAAGGCTGTCCGAAAGTTCCTCGCTCAAGACAGATCTCTCTCAAGGCCCTCCTGGAGTAAATGTAATTATGTTCCTCTCCCACCCCCAGACTGAGCAGGCCTGGCCCTGGTCAAGGCAGAGATTATTACAGATTTTGTAGCATCCTAGGTGTACAGCAGACACGGTAATACCAAATATTTGTGCCCTCAAACAAATTATATTCTGCCTAGGGGAACAAGATTAGTTTACATAAAAACTATACATGAAATTTACATAAATTTACATATGTATATACACACACAGAGAAGGCTTTATTTGAAAGGGTTGATAGTGGCTGCCCCAAGAAAGATTTATTTATGGGTTTTTTTTTATGGTTTATGTTTGATTTCTCTGTAGTAAGCATAGAATACTTTGTTCTTTGTAGAGATAGGGTCTCCCCTTGTTGCCCAGGCGGTCTTGAACTCCTGGGCTCAAGCGATCCTCTTGCCTCAGCCTCTCAAAGTGTGGGATCACAGGTGTGAGCCACCAAGCCTAGCCTAGCATATAATATATAAAAAAATTATACTACTATATAATATATATACATTATATATATAATAATAGAAAACTTTACAAAAAACAAGACTAGCATAAGCTGATAGAGAACAGCACATAATTAACGGAGAAACTGTGATGTGGGCAGCTCTGGGCAGAGAAACCTGTGGTTTCCAAGGGAAGGAGGACTTGAACTAGCTGTGCAGCAAGGTGGGTGGGTGGGACTTGCAGCAGGAGGAGGAACCGTCTTAGGCTAGAGAAGGAACAGGGAGTGGAGAGTGGGGTTTGCGAGGTGTGGAAGGATGGCCTAAAGCAGGGCCAGATGGCTAGGCCCTGGATTTGGTCCACGTTGTTCTCATTCCAACAACCTGGTGCCTCTTGAGCCCGTTCCCTCCGCCTGGGTCATCCTCAACCCCATGGGGTGCAGGGAGGAAAGGCCACATCTATGAAATCATACATAAAAGGCCTGTCTTTGGTGCCTCTGAGAGCCACTCAGGGACTTCCAGGCTGGGCAGCGCCTGGCAAATCCTCCGTTAGGCCTGCAGGAGGCAATGCGGATAATTTATTTATTTATTATTTTTTTGAGGCGGAGTCTCGCTCTGTCGCCCAGGCTGGAGTGCAGTGGCGCGATCTCGGCTCACTGCAAGCTCCGCCTCCCGCGTTCATGCCATTCTCCTGCCTCAGGCTCCCGAATAGCTGGGACTACAGGCGCCAGCCACCACGCCCGGCTAATTTTTTTTTTTGTATTTTTAGTGGAGACGGAGTTTCACCGTGTTAGCTTTCACCATGTTAGCTTTCACCATGTTAGCCAGGATGATCTCGATCTCCTGACCTCATGATCCGCCCGTCTTGGCCTCCCAAAGTGCTAGGATTACAGGCGTGAGCCACCGCGCCCGGCCGGCAATGTGGAGAATTTAAAGCAGGTTCTCCTGCTGCAGTGGACCAAGAGTGGTCCACCCAACTGGAAATTTCCCAGGCTGGGCTCCTGGGCTCAGCACTGCCCAGACAAGTACCTGCTTGCCCCAGTCTGTGCCTCCAGCCCAGGAACCCAGGACTGAGTGTGCAGGAGGTGGGAGTGGCCTTCCAGAGTGGGACCCCTACCCCCAGCTGCTTCCCCAAGGTGAGGCCTGGGCCTGTGCACCCCATCCCTGCGAGAGCTACCAGAAAGGATGCACCCTCTGTGGGGCCCAATGGCGGGTGTGTTTCTGATGCCTCACTGAGGGTAACTGTTAGGGGCTGTGGTTAGGGGAGTCCCTTCTCCTAGACTTCTAAATGAACAATTGTAAGTTGATCCACTGTGTGGCCATCTTGCCACCTGTGCTGATACAGCCTCCAGCGCCTCATTTGGAGTAAATTTAACAGATAAGAAAAAATTCCTGGAGACATCCAGAACTCAACCCAGAGGCCCCAGAAACTTGCACAGGACAACAGGGGAGAGGAGATGGCCCTCCCGGGTAAAGGTTTGTTGGTGGAAGGAAAAGCGTCCCCCTTGATTTTCCTCGTCTGTGTGTCCCAGATCTTCCTCTGGGGCCGCTGGTCCTGAGTCCATGCCCCACAGCCTCATGCCTGTACTGGGGGTAGAGTGCGGTCTTCCAAGCCTGGGCCCCAGCCTGCCTGCTGTGCTGGCTCTCTGCAGGCCTGGCACATTCTGCATTTGTACTTTTGTTCACACCTCTGCTCCCAGGGTCCTTCTCACGACCTACCTAAACCCTGCCTCCTTTCAGGCTCGGCCCTGGCCCCCTTCATCCAGAAAGCCTCCTTCCCACACTCAAACCTGCCCCTACCTCTCCACCAAGCCCATATACTCCAGACACTGAGCACAGCCAGGTGTTCTGTGCGGGGTGTAGGAACTAGGGCTTGGTGGCTGTGGCTTGTGCAGCCTGCCCTGGGGCGGATTCCCCAGAGGAAAAGTCATGCTCACATCCTGCACTGCACTCCTCCAGCCCCCGGCTCCACAGGGAGGGACTGTGTCTCCTCTGGGTTCACAAAGCGAGAGCCGCCTCAGACCAGAAGACCTTGCCTTCCCAAAATGGTACTTTTGTTCTCATGCTCACTATCTTCTACCTCTCTCAAAGACGCTTTTTTTTTTTTAAGCTTTTTATTCTGGAAAATCTCAAATATACACAAAAGTAGAAAGAGTCATAGAATGAATCCTGATGACCTAGCTTCAACTGTTACCAGTTTCCAGCCACCAACCTTGCTTCTTCTCTATTTCCCTCTCGTTCCCTTAGCCTCAAACTAGATTATTTTGAAGCAAATCCCAGACATTTTATTATTTCATCTGCCAAAATTTCTGCATATATCTCTAAAAGACAAGGAGGCTTTTAAAAATATGACCCCAAAATCACCATATAAACTAAAAGAAAATTAACTACAATTCCATTATCTCACATCTAATGCTTAAATGTCCCAACTTTTCCTAGAAATAAATATTTACAGATAGTTTGCTTCAATCAGGATCCAATCATTGCATTTGGTTCATATGTCTTTTAGGTCTCTTTGAATCTATAGGTTATTTCTTTTTCTATCTCTCTCTTTTGCAATTGCTTTGATTATCTGATGAAGCAGCTGGCTGTTTATCCTGTAGACCTGCAGCAGTCTGGTTTTTGTTGATTGTCTTCCTGTAGTGATGTGGGGCAAGTTCTTGCTCCCTGCAGTTCTTTTGAATGGGCAGTGAGTTCCAATGCTGGATTCGATTATGGTTTTATATTTTGGCAAGAATGATTCATAGGTGGTAGTGTGTATTTCTACAGGGAAGTAGTTATCAGTAGCCACGAAGGTCATTGCTTAGGCCCATTATTTCATCAGAGGTTGCAAAATGGGGCTATTCTAACTCTAGCATCCCTTCTTCATTTACTAGCAGAATACTTCCATAAGGAGGAACTTTTCTTCATCAGCAGTCTGTTTACCTTGTGTTGCAGTAATAAGAAAAGGCAGGACAAATGCTTGCCCCCTTCTCTTGGCTTACCAGTTTGCAGAATTAAGCGTTGGTTCCCTAGAACCTTCCAAGGGGATCAGTTTTTTTCCCCAGGATCATCACAAAATAATGGATTTTAACACATTTAATGTGTTTCAGTCTACTGCTATTATTTTTCTTATTGATGCTCACACTGTCCTATGTTTGGCTAGTGGGAGCCTCTTCAAATTATTTATTGAGAGTGTTTGCTACCTTGGTAGATTGTTACAGTTTTCTTGTTTTCAGCTATGACTATTCCAGGCCTGTGGTGTTTTCTTTGTTTTTGTTTCTTTTTTTTTTTTGAGGCAGATTCTCGCTCTGACACCCAGGCTGGAGTGCAGTGGTGCAATCTCAGCTCACTGTAACCTCTGCCTCCTGGGTTCAAGCAATTCTCCTGCCTTAGCCTCCCAAGTAGCTGGGACTATAGGTGCACGCCACCATGCCCAGCTAATTTTTGTATTTTTGGTAGAGACAGGATTTTGCCATGTTGGCCAGGCTGGTCTCGAACTCCTGACCTCAAGCGATCAGCCCGCCTTGGCCTCCCAAAGTGCTGGGATTACAGGCATGAGCCACTGCATCCAGCCCAGGCTTGTGTATTTTTTGTCCCAGGCCTAGAATGAGCCATTTCTCAGTGGAGTGTTTTTTTCTTTTAGTGGGAAATGGTATGGAGAGACCAGAGTCTGAGTGCTAATTGCTTTCAATGATCGCACAATGGGCAACCACGTTATAAACATGGCTCTCTTTGGCACTATTTGTACAAGTGATAAACCCAAAGTGAATGCAGATTTTGGGCAATATATGGGAATGAGCTGAGTGTAGATCTAAGGGAGATTCCCGAGAGGGATGAGTTGGCTGAGCCAGATGGGCTTCCTCAGTGCAGGCCAGCCACTCACGCAAGCAGCCAGGCTGCTAAACAAAAGAGATTCTTCTTACGTACTGCAACTTGGGGCCTGGCCTGACACGAGTTGGTGCTTGGAGCATGTGAGTTCAATGTAAAAGAAGAGGTCAAAGTTATTTCCTCTTCCATCTAAATGAGTACAGAAGGTTCAGGTTACTATGAAGGCTAAATGCCCAATCACCTGAGGGAGTAGAACTGTTGATTTCTAACCACATCTTCCTAGTGCACATTGAAATGAATGAGGATCTATTTGAAAGTGTCTTCTTATATCTCAGATCCTCCAAGAATCTGTGTTTGATTAGATAACAGAGTGGCATGTTACCTGCAGAATGTCTTCCAGCGATTACAGGCAATCCAAAGAGACAATGTTTGAGAAATACACACCCAATGCGTGCAGGCTGGGACAGAGTCCAGAATTGATCTTAGGTTACTCTGGGTGTCTGCTAACACTTTAATAAATTATTTGGGGCAGGGTGCAGTGGCTCACGCCTGTAATCCCAAAACACTGGAGGCTGAGGCGGGCAGATCACTTGAGGTCAGGTGTTTGAGACCAGCCTGGCCAACATGGCAAAACCCTGTCTCTACTAAAAAGACAACAAAAATAGCTGGGCATGGTGGTGCGCACCTGTAATTCCAGCTACTCAGGAGGCTGAGGCAGGAGAATTGCCTGAACCTGGGAGGTAGAGGTTGCAGTGAGCCGAGATTGTGCCATTGCACTTGAGTCTGGGCGACAAGAGCAAAACTCCGTCTCAAAAAATAAATAAAAAAAAATTTAAAAAATAAAGTATATGGGAGCAGAAAAGACAAATATTGGCAGATTCTATGTTCTCCTAATGCCTCTCTCTTTACTTGTCCTTGTCCAGTATGACTTCATGCAAGGTATATGATACACACGAATTCAATATCATGTCATATTCCACAGAGTCAGTGAATGACAGCAGAGTTTCACTGTGTGGTTAGAAAAGAATTAAATGAGGTTTAAATCAAATGACAATGTTAAAGAAACTTGTATTATTATTCCTTAGTAGTATCATAATTCTTTAGCCAGCAAGTGACCTCAAATTGTCACTTTTGAAGAAAGATAATTTATGAATGCTACAGTAACGTGTTTTTGTTTTTTAAAGACAGGGTCTTGCTCTGGTGTCCAGGCTGGAGTGCAGTGGTGTAATTATAGCTCACTGCAGCTTCAAACTCCTCCTGGGTTCAAGCAATCTTCCCACCTCAGCCTCCTGAGTAGCTGGGACTATAGGTGTGCACCACCATACCCGACTAATTACAATAATATTTAACACACTTTTTGCCAAATCTATAGGAGTCTGTTGGGTATAAAATGAAGTAACAGGCTGGGCGTGGTGGGTAACGCCTATAATCCCAGCACTTTGTGAGGCTGAGATGGGCGGATCACCTGAGGTCAGGAGTTCAAGACCAGCCTGGCCAACATAGTGAAACCCCATCTCTACTAAAAATACAAAAATTAGCTGGGCGGGGTAGCACACGTTTGTAATCCCAGCTACTTGGGAGGCTGAGGCAGGAGAATTGCTTGAACCTGGGAGGCAGAGGTTGCAGTGAGCCGAGATCATGCCACTGCATTCCCACCTGGGTGACAGAGTGAGACTCTGTCTCAATAAAATAAAATAATAAAATAAAATAAAATAACCACTTTGATGATCCAGAGTTGTGATTAAACAATAAAAATGAGAGTCTAGAATTCAAGTCTAGTGTATTATTTTGTACCAACTGGATACCTCTCTGTATATACACATAAAAAGTTATCAGAGCCGGGCATGGTGGCTCACACCTATAATCCCAGCACTTTGGGAGGCTAAGGTGGGTGGGTCGCTTGAACCCAGAAGTTTCAGACCAGCCTGAGCAACATGGAGAAACCCTCATCTCTACAAAAAATACAAAAATTAGCTGGGCATAGTGGTGCACACTTGTAGTCCCAGCTATTTGGGAGGCTGAGGTGGGAGAATCACCTGAGCCTGAGGAGGTAGAGGCTGCAGTGAGCTGTGATCCACTGCACTCCAGCCTGGGTGACAGAGCAAGACCCTGTCTCCAAAAAAGTACATAAAATAAAATTATCAAAAAAGGGTGATTTGCTGGATGACTGTTTAGAGCTGTGCTGGTAGATATGGAAGCTACTAGCCACCTATGGGTAAATTCAAATCTGCTAAAATGAAATGAAAAATTCAGTTCTTTTTTTTTTTTTTTTTTTTTTGAGATGGAGTCTCGCTCTGTCGCCCAGGCTGGAGTGCAGTGGCGCAATCTTGGCCCACTGCAAGCTCCGCCTCCCGGGTTCACGCCATTCTTCTGCCTCAGCCTCTCCGAGTAGCTGGGACTACAGGCGTCTGCCACCACGGCCGGCTAGTTTTTTTTTTTTTTTTTGTATTTTTAGTAGACGGGGTTTCACCGTGATCCGCCCGCCTCGGCCTCCCAAAGTGCTGGGATTACAAGCGTGAGCCACCACACCCGGCCAAAAAATTCAGTTCTTCAGTCACAGTAGCCCCATTTCAAGTGCTCAGTGCGTACACTGAAGAAAGGAATATCAGTCAAATGTCAGGTTTGAGAATATTCTGCTAGTTGTTCCAGTTCTTCGTTTCAAGTATGCAGACATAAGTTTGGAAAACTTCTGGATCCTGTTCTCTGAGGTTGAAATGTTATTTTATTTATTTATTTATTTATTTATTTATTTATTTATTTATTTTTGAGACGGAGTCTCGCTCTGCCGCCCAGGTGGGAGTGCAGTGGCGCAATCTCGGCTCACTGCAAGCTCCGCCTCCCGGGTTCACGCCATTCTCCTGGCTCAGCCTCTCCGAGTAGCTGGGACTACAGGCGCCCGCCACCACGCCCGGCTAATTTTTTTGTATTTTTAGTAGAGACGGGGTTTCACCGTGGTCTCGATCTCCTGACCTCGTGATCCGCCCGCCTCGGCCTCCCAAAGTGCTGGGATTACAAGCGTGAGCCACCGCGCCCGGCCTTGAAATGTTATTTTAACTTTATTGGTTAACTGTGTGGATTGGGGTTGCAAAAGACTCCTCTGTGTGAAAAGAGGCTTCAGACAAAAATAGTGGGAGGAAGAAAAGGAATCACTATTTTAAAATACACGTTGGGTTCAGCATCTATTGTGTGCTTGGTTTTTGAATGTATATGGTGCCAAATCAACAACAAAAAAGGCTTCTTAACGAGGGAATTTAATCACTTTGCTGGCACATTAATACCTTTTGGGGGGTGTTGTCTTTCAGTCTGTTGTACCCACTGGTTCTGAAATAAACTTAAGGAATTGTGGAGGCCCGGGCAGCCAGAGGGGAGGAAATCAAAGTGAGGCCAGATCAAAGGGGCAAACAGCGCTGCAGATCTCAGGGTGGAAGCAGAGCCATCGACTCCCCTCGGCTGTCTTTTCCTGGTTTTCCCTTTAATAAATACCCAGGCTCTCGGCCCGGTCTTAGGCAGTGGAGGGCCTGACTTGAACAACAAAGAGAGCCCGGGGAAGAGAGTACTTAGCACTTGGGGAGGAAAGACAGGCCTCTGTGATATTTGGGTGATTCAGTGACAGGAACCGTGGTGGGAAATGTTGAGGATGCAGACAGTGACCCCGAGTGGCCCCATCCTGCCCAGCCTGGGCTGCTGTAGAGCCGGCCCTGGATCCAGATAATCATGTTTGTTTGTTTTTTCCCTACTGCCTCTTGTATTTACTGGTCCTCCCCCATTATACAGGAAGCATCTTTGAGGATTGTCTTCTGTTTCACCTTGCCTTCCCTTGTGTCTATTTCAAGTTACTGACAGACTAAATGTAAATAATGGCCAAAATCTCTCAGCAAATCAAGTGGTGAGTTCGCCCAGGTGCTGAAGAGTGAGGAATCCAGATCCTAATCTCAGTGATTGCCATCTTCAGCTAACCCTGAACTTAAGTTTGCTATGCTGGAGCTGGTCAACTGATGTGCTTCTGTAGAAAAAAAGTATGGAGCTTTATATATCACAGGGTATCTGTTTTGGGAAAATAACTTGCAATAATTATTTTAAAAATTATATTGCCAAGGATAGGGCTCTTCCCATTTTCCTATTGAAAAAATGAATATAGAAGAATTAGCAAATGGATATGTGATATACCTATCCATTGTAGGCCTGCAGCAGGGTAACTGAGTCAGGAATCTAGAACTTGGATATAGTGAAAACCACTTATACATTTGTAAGTGTCTGTCAAAGAAAAGAGAAGTAGCAAATCATTTTAATTTCAAGTGCTTTTGTAGAAACTCAATATGGCTTCTATCTTTCCAACCCTAGTCAATGAAGATCCCAAGTGAAATGGGAAATCCACTCACATAGAGAAGTATTTTCTTTTTCCTTTTTCTTTTTCTTTTTTTTTTTTGAGATGGAGTCTCAGTCACCCAGGCTGGAGTGCAGTGGCGTGATCTCGGCTCACTGCAACCTCTGCCTCCCAGGTTCAAGCGATTCTCCTGCCTCAGCCTCCTGAGTAGCTGGGATTACAGGCGTGTGTCACCACACCCGGCTAATAATTTTTTTTTTTTTTTGAGACGGAGTCTCGCTCTGTCACCCAGGCTGGAGTGCAGTGGCGTGATCTCAGCTCACTGCAAGCTCCACCTCCGGGGTTCACGCCATTCTCCTGCCTCAGCCTCCTGAGTAGCTGGGACTACAGGTGCCCACCACCACGCCTGGCTAATTTTTTTTTTTTTTTGTATTTTTAGTAGAGACGGGGTTTCACCGTGTTAGCCAGGATGGTCTTGATCTCCTGACCTCATGATTCGCCTGCCTTAGCCTCCCAAAGTGCTGGGATTACAGGCATGAGTAATCCCATGAGCCACTGCACCTGGCCAACGGATGTTGGCTGTTTTGGAGATGCCGGGGAATTAACTTATTTTTTTCTGAGACAGAGTTTCACTCTTGTTGCCCAGGCTGCTGTGCAATGGCACAATCTTGGCTCACTGCAACCTCTACCACCTGGGTTCAAGTGATTCTTCTGCCTCAGCCTCCCGAGTAGCTGAAATTACAGGCACACGCCACCACGCCTGGCTAATTTTGTATTTTTAGTAGAGACGGGGTTTCACCATGTTGGCCAGGCTGGTCTGGAACTTCTGACCTCAGGTGATCCGCCCACCTCGGCCTCCCAAAGTGCTGGGATTATAGGCATGAGCCATGGTGCACCGGCTGAAAAGTAATTTCTCTTTCCAGATGTATTAAACTGCATCCTCTGCTTTAGTTTTGTAGAATTACTTTTTTTTTTAAATTCAGATTTTACTAATTTTCCCGTTAGTGTCTTTTTTCTTTTCCAGGATCCAGACCAGAATACCACTTACATTTAGTCATCAAAAACTAGGGTTTGAAAATGTACTTATAGCAATAATACATGCATATGATTAAAAAATAATAAAGCAGTCCTGAAGGGTATAAAAGTCTCCCTTTCCAACCCTTGTCCAGTATGACTTTATGCAAGATATGTGACATACGCTAAGTCAATACCACATCCCACAGAGTGTCAGAAAACTTCTACAGAAGAAGAAGTTGTATGGTTAGAAAACCAAGTGAGTTATGTGTTCATTTCGTTAGAAAATAACTATTAGTACATGAGGTTTAAGTCAAATGACAATGTTAAAGACACTTGTAGTATCAGGTCAGGAGATCGAGACCATCCTGGCTAACACGGTGAAACCCCGTCTCTAGTAAAAAATACAAAAAATTAGCTGGGCATGGTGGTGGGCACCTGCAATCCCAGCTACTCAGGAGGCTGAGGCAGGAGAATGGCATGAACCCCAGAGGCAGAGCTTGGCAGTGAGCCAAGAGCGTGCTACTGCACTCCAGCCTGGGAGACAGTGAGACTCCATCTCAAAAAAAAAAAAAAGAAAAAAAAAAAAGAAACTTGTAGTATCATAATCCTTTAACTGATTCCAACCCTGACTTTCCACTGTATCCTTGTGGAGATTGTTTTTTAGACATATATAAGCACACTCCATAAGAACTTCATTTAAAGCAAAAGGAGGAGAGAATGGGAAAGGCTGAAATCTTATTTCACTTATTGGAGATTATGATCTAACACAAACTCCCAGGAAAACATTTATAAGAGAATAATGCCTGTTTAGTCAGTTTGGAGGATTATCAAACCACAAAGTGAATGCTGGAATTTCTTTTTTTTCTTTCTTTTTCTTTTCTTTTGAGACGGAGTCTTGTTCCATTGCCCAGGATGGAGTGCAGTGGCACAATCTCGGCTCACTGCAACCTTTGCCTCCAAGGTTCAAGTGATCCTCCTGCCTCAGCCTCCCAAGTAGTTGGGATTACACGTGTGTGCCACAATGCCTGGCTAATTTTTGTATTTTTTTGTAGAGACAGGTTTTCGCCATGTTGGCTAGCCTGGTCTCAAACTCCTGACCTCAGGTGATTTGGCCACCTTGGCTTCCCAGAGTGCTAGGATTAGAGGTGCAAGCCACTGAGCCTGTCCTGAATGCTGGGATTTCTTCTCATGAGTTTAGATTGCTTTACCTATATGTTTATGCTTCACTAAACTACTGCCTGCTTCCGTGATGAGCAGGTGCTCCATTTGTCTCCGCAGGTCCATGTTCCTGGCTATGACAAAACGGGCAGGCTCTGGGTCCCCTCACAAGTGAGCAGATGGCGGCAGAGGACTGAGGCCTGGACAGAGGACCCAGGGGAAGGCAGTGGATTTCCACATGGTGGGCTGGAGAATTCCTATGATGCCCAGCTCCTGGGCAGAGTTTCTGGGCTGCTCAAGCCATCTCTGGCTCTTAAGCTTCAGCTGGCGGCCAGCAGCCAGCAAACCTCCAGTGTCCGCCTGGGGCTGGCCTCCTGGTCCCTGTAGCTACATACAGTAATGCATCCATCACTGCAGCCTGCAAACAGGAACCTGAGGAACCTAATGTGCCTGAAAGATGACAACCCGAGACTGGGGTGGGGCTGGGCTTCACCGTCCTCCTGAGGGAGACAGAGGAGCTCCATGTAACCATGGGAGTCATGCCTGGAGGTCAGCTTGGCACACTGGCTTTAGAGTTATTTGGGCCTCTGTGTAGATTGTGGCATATCTCCTGATCTGTGAAGTTGGAATAGGAATAACACACACAAAACCCAGCCTGGCACAGTGACACTTCACACATGTTTTTTTGAAATAATGAATGAATGAGCATAGAGAAATATTCCTGAACTCCTGCTCCCAGCATGAAAACCTCAATGACCTCGCAAAGGAATAAAAGAGGAAGAGAAGAAGGGGAAAGAAAGGAACAGGGGTGGAAGGAAGATGGAAGAGCAGGTGGTAAGTATATCAGCTGCCCAGAGGGCCTCAGGGGCTGCACAGGACACAGTCCCTGCCAACCCCACCCCTTACCACAGCCAGGAGAGAATCAAGCCCAGAATTCTCTGCAGCAGCTCCAAGAATACTTTCCGCTTTGCCACCTGGAATGTCCACCCAGGATAAAAAGATCCAAGCTCTTCTGAGACTGTCTATTGACCTTCCAGAATGCAGAGACAGGACGGGGACTGTGCCTGAAAGATCCTCCCAATAAAGATCTCCCTTTGAGTCGGCCACAGTGAGTGATCCTGATGAAATCAGCGCTCAGGTGCTGTGAGCAAAAAGACCTGGGCCTCTGTGTTCCTCTCTTGAGTTCTTGCATTGTGGTGGGGCAGTTGCCATAATGGATCATGGGTTTCTCTTTCAATAAGGAGAGCTCAGTGACATCCAATTTGACAGACATTCAGTAAGGGCCTAGCACCGCACCTCACGCAGAATAGGTGTACAAAGTAGACACTCAATAAACTCAGAAAGGGAGAGGTGGGTTCCGGCTTGCTAAGACTTTATAATCTAGCAGGGGAAGCAGATAGAGAAACCATAACCATAGCACAAAGTAGAGAAAATGGGAGCTTTCAGAGCCCCAAGTGGCAGAGGAAAGAATGATGATTCAGGGCGCGTGGAAACTTCATGAGGTGACTTTCATCTCCTCCCATCCAATAGACAGTCTTGGGCATTGTTGAGTATCTCCACAAAGGCCAAACTGCGCCGTCTCCTCCGCTAATGGGGCACGTTGCCAACCCCGCCCTACCTAGGGTATCTTTATTAGTGGGCCCATGGACATTCCAGCCAGAGCCCCCCACCCCCCCTACCCATTTAATCAGGAGGAATGTGCTGCCCCCTGGATCCCTTTATCTTCACCCTCCTCCCCCCTTGGATTCAGGATGTGTTAGGGAGTCTTGCAGAAGACAGGGGCCGGGCTGTTTGACCAACCTGGTACAGGGTCTAGCACATAGCAGGGGTGGTAAATAAATAGCTTTGATGAGGACACACGGGACTAGGACAAGGCGCAAGGCCCGGGCCATGTAAGGCACAGGCCAGGCAAAGGTCCTTCCGCCGCTCTTAGCGGGGATTTGACCCGGAGAAGAGAGTTCTGTGGCCTGCGGCCTGCGCACCCGGGCCCCTCCGGGCTGCCCCTCCTGGGCAAATCGTCCTTCGGGGATGTGGATTGCGCCGGAGGGTCGTGTGGGCGGAGAAGGACACGCAGGGGGCCGGGACCCAAGTTCACGCCTCCCTCCTGCATCCCGCGGCCGGCGGAAGCGATTATTCCCCGGCGTCTGGCGGGGCCAGGGCGGGCTCGCACCCGGAGGAGACACGGGTCTCCCCGCGCCCACCTTTGATCGCGCCGCCCCGCCTTCCCCGCCCCCGGCCCGGGAGGGTATAAGTGCGGCCCGCGCCCCGCCGGGCGGCGCGCTGGGCTCCGGAGCGATGGCCGCAGCCGAGTCCCGTGCGCTCCAGTTCGCCGAGGGCGCTGCGTTCCCAGTGTACCGGGCACCCCACGCCGGCGGGGCGCTCCTGCCGCCCCCGAGCCCTGCGGCAGCCCTGCTCCCCGCGCCGCCCGCGGGCCCCGGCCCAGCGACCTTTGCGGGCTGCCTCGGCCGGGACCCGGGGCCGGCCCCGCCGCCCCCCGCCAGCCTGGGCTCGCCTGCGCCCCCCAAAGGCGCGGCCGCCCCGTCGGCGTCGCAGCGCCGCAAGCGCACGTCTTTCAGCGCCGAACAGCTGCAGCTGCTGGAGCTCGTCTTCCGCCGGACCCGGTACCCCGACATCCACTTGCGCGAGCGCCTGGCCGCGCTCACCCTGCTCCCCGAGTCCAGGATCCAGGTGAGGGCCCGCTGCGTTCGCAGGTGCGCGCTGGAGCGGAGGCGCTGCGGAGTCAACCTGAGGCCACACCCGGGACGTTGCAGGCACGGTGCTTCCCCTGAGGCTCTGTGTACTAGACTGAAATAGGGGGTGATATCAGCACCTGCTGCACAGGGTGGTTGTGAGGCTTGTGTGAAATAATTTAGGCCTGCACTGAACGATTTCTAACTCTCATTATTAAATATAATAAGGGCTCCTAAGAGGCTAGCCGGTCCCCTGAAATGGCCAGAAAGTAATTCTCAGCAGGAAGATAAGAAGTTTTACACTTTTTCTTTATCCAGGAAGAAGACACAGATGAGGGGGCAGTTGGGGTTTTCCTCTGGCTTTAAGTGTGAGAATGGTAGCTGAGAGCGGGGAAGGCTGGCTCGCCAAGTTACCCCCATGCTACTTTCTTGGCAAGTGTTAGGTTTTGGGATTAGATTTGAAAGGATGTAGCGAATTGAGGTAAAGCGAAAAGCACCTGGAGCTTGTTGTCAGTTTGAAAGATCTAGTGCAAGGTGTGTTTATTTATTTATTATTTATTTGAGACGGAGTTTTACTCTTGTTGCCCAGGCTGGAGTGCAGTGGCGCGATCTGGGCTCACTGCAACCTCCGCCTCCCAGGTTCAAGCGATTCTGCTGCCTCAGCCTTCTGCTGCCTCAGCCTTCTGCTGCCTCAGCCTGCGGAGTAGCTGAGATTACAGGCGCCAGCCACCACGCCCAGCTAATTTTTGTATTTCTAGTACAGATGGGGTTTCACCATGTTGGTCAGGCTGGTTTCGAACTCCTGACCTCAGGTGATCCACCCGCCTCAGTCTCCCAAAGTGCTGGGATTACAGGTGTGAGCCACCGCGCCCGGCCGTGTTTATTATCTAAAGTAATTTAGATCAGAATCTTAGAGTTGGTAGGGAGAAGCCTGCCTTTTTGTCTGTCTGTAGCCCCTTGGTCGGTGTCCAAGCGCAGTTTTAAGTAGCAACCCTCATTTAAACACTGGGAGGGTGGACTTGTTTTCTCTGCACCCCTGGCGGTCATACAGCTGTCAGTCTCAACAGCTGGCATGAGCAAAATACCTCCTTGATTAGTTTGACAAGGGAGTGCAGACCTTCAAAAACAGGTTTTCTTCATAATTTAATGCAGTTTTTTTCTAAGAATTCTAAGTGCTTCCATTTTTGTGACCCCATTTTTCATGAAAATTTCTCTAACTAAAGGATAGAACTAGGCATTATTCCAATGTTTCCATCTGGGAATGGGGAGGCAAGGAAAGCCAGGTGCTCTGAACTTCTAACCGTCAACCCAAGTGCTTTCTGAAGACAAGGCTCTGGAGGGGAAGCCAGATGTTAAACTGGAACTTACTAGTATGAACTGTGAACATAATGTTAGCATAAAAAACTCCAACCAAAAGCAGCTTTTATTTTCTCCCCTCTTCCAGGTATGGTTCCAGAACAGGCGTGCCAAGTCTCGGCGTCAGAGTGGGAAATCCTTCCAACCTTTGGCTAGGCCGGAGATTATCCTCAACCACTGTGCTCCTGGAACTGAAACGAAATGTCTGAAGCCCCAGCTGCCTGTTGAGGTAGATGTGAACTGCCTGCCCGATCCAAACGGGGTTGGAGGGGGCATGTCTGACTCTAGCTCCCAAGGTCAGAATTTTGAAACCTGTTCCCCTCTCTCTGAAGACATTGGTTCAAAGCTGGACTCATGGGAGGAACACATCTTTTCTGCCTTTGGTAACTTTTGAGGATTCTGGGAGAATTCGGGATAAGCTCTGAGGAGCCATGACTGACAGCCTGGGAGAGACACATCAGCATACTGTCCTTTCTGACTTCCATGCTAAGGACATGTCCTTGTTAACCTTGATGATGGTTTTGACAGCACCTCTCACATTTGAAGATAGGCCGCCACTTTGTCAATGATGTTTTAAGCCCATACTCCCACCCCAGAATTCCGGCATTCGTTTTTACCTGTGTTCTCTCCAAGCCTGCACATTCCACTGGTCTGCATCCCTATGCCTTCTTGCCAGGCCTGTTTTTAGTTTTTGGACTGGTTGTTCAGAACTCATTATTTTCTTCACAAGAATGCCTCAGCTTGACTTGGTTTCCCCTTGTGCTTGACAGCTGCCATTTTCTCCTGGTCCCTCCAAGGCTTATAATCTTTTTTTTTTTTTTTTTTTTGAGACGGAGTCTCGCTCTGTCGCCCAGGCTGGAGTGCAGTGGCGCGCTCTCGGCTCACTGCAAGCTCCGCCTCCCGGGTTCACGCCATTCTCCTGCCTCAGCCTCTCCGAGTAGCTGGGACTACAGGCGCCCGCCACCACGCCCGGCTAATTTTTTTGTATTTTTAGTAGAGACGGGGTTTCACCGTGGTCTCGATCTCCTGACCTCATGATCCGCCCGCCTCGGCCTCCCAAAGTGCTGGGATTACAAGCGTGAGCCACCGTGCCCGGCCAGGCTTATAATCTTAAACTCACTCTACCCCGTCTCTTCAACCCTCATCCTAGGTTTATTACTTTTTAAAATTGGGCCTGTCATCTTCACGTTCAATCATAGCTCCAATGACTCTGCATGCAGATTATTTCGACAGGCCCCTTGCCTCTAGCTTCTCAATACTTAAAAAAAATTACCCTCTGTGGGCCAGGTGCAGTGGCTCACTCCTGTAATCTCAGCACTTTGGGAGGCCGAGTGGGTGGATCACCTGAAGTCAGGAGTTCAAGACCAGCCTGGCCAATATGGTGAAACCCCATTTCTGTTAAAAATATAAAACTTAGCTGGGCATGGTGGCGGGAGCCTGTAGTCCCAGCTACTCAGGAGAATCACTTGAGCCTAGGAGGTGGAGGTTACAGTGATCTAAGATCACACCACTGCACTTCAGCCTGGGAGACAGAGGGAGACTCTCAAAAAAAAAAAAAAAATTACTCTATGGTTCTGTGGTAGCCTCCAGTTGCTATCAAATTATAAAAAGCTTTCAGTTACCCTCCCAGATAACTGATGTCATCCTTAGCCTGCAGGACAGCTATGCAAATCTGAAGGTCAGCTATCCACAATATATGCTTTGGTCTTAAAGTCACTCCTTTCAGTTTTCAACCAAATTCATACCTTTCGCTTTCAAAACACTCGAGGACTCCCCGCCTGCCTTCTGAAGTCTGAAATTTTCTCTAAGTAATCCTGATTTTGCACCTGTTACTTCGATCACTCCATTACCCTTAGCACTTGTTATTGTACTTCCTGTGCAACTTTGTGGATTATTAAATGTCTTTCACAAATGTTTCAATGTAATTTCTATTTAAATGAATTCTTTTAGATAACTCCTAGTACAGTGCTTCACTCCACAATTGCTCAGTACATACTATGTGGCCATGAAAGACATTTCTAAAGGCTTCTGCAGATGTAGTTTTTAGCCAGTAATCAATATTATATCAGCAGGCCACTGAGCTGAGAAATTTAATTTGGTTAAAAACATATTTTTGCTTGAATGTTTAATAATATTTTATGAGTATTTTGGTTTTGGGAAATTTCTCTTTGCAATTTATAATTCTAAATTTATGTAAATAACTGTTTCTAAGTCGGTCTAAGATCAATTAAAATATTTTGATATTTTGAGAGTTTTCAAACTCCTTTAAAGTCAAAGGAAATGGTCTGTGTATGAGGCAACCACAGGTGAGGTTTCTTTGTAAACTGTGCTTTAAAGTAGGCTCATGGGATGCCACAGCTAGCTAGGGCCAGGACATCATGTCTTGATGGTTACTAGAAGAGCATGAGATTATACACGCCAGATGCCTTAATTTTCAGAGATGTTATTCAAGTGGTTTGTACTTTTCTTTTTTTTTTTTTTTTTTTTTGAGATGGAGCTTTGCTCTGTCACCCAGGCTGGAGTGTAGTGGCATGATCTTGGCTCACTGCAACCTCTGCCTCCCGGTTCAAGCGATTCTCCTGCCTCAGCCTCCTGAGTAGTGGGATTACAGGCGCCCATCACCACGCCCAGCTAATTTTGTATTTTTAGTACAGACAGGGTTTCACCATGTTGGCCAGGCTGGTCTCGAGCTCCTGACCTCAGGTGATCTGCCTGCCTTGGCCTCCCAAAGTGCTGGGATTACAGGTGTGAGCCACCACGCCTGGCCTTTACTTTTCAGGGTAGCAAATCCACCATTTAAAGCAACCAAGAGCTGGGCAACAGAGCAAGACTGTGTCAAAAAACACCACCACATACAAAAATTAGCTGGGCATGGTGGCACATCCCTGTAATCCCAGCTACTCGGGAGGTGGAGGCAGCAGAACTGCTTGAACCTGGGAGGTGGAGGTTGCAGTGAGCCAAGATCATGCCACTGCACTCCAGCCTGGGCAACAGAGCAAGAATCCATCTCAAAAAACAAAAACAACAAAAACCAACCAAGAGTTTCCAAGCACTTAGGAGTTGAGGAAAAAAGCAAGCAATCAACCAACCAGGAGGTTAGGCACAGTAGCTCATGCCTATAATTCCAGCAGTCTGGGAGGCTGAAGTGGGAGGTTTGCCTGACCCCAGGAGTTTGAGACCAGTCTGGACAACATAGCAAGACCCTGTGTCTAAAAAAAACGGTGGCTCACGCTGTAATCCCAGGACTTTGGGAGGCTGAGGCGGGCAGATCACTTGAGGTCAGGAGTTCAAGACCAGTCTGGCCAACATGGTGAAACCCTGTCTCTACTAAAAATACAAAAATTAGCTAGGCATGGTGGCAGGTGCCTATAGTCCCAGCTACTCAGGAGACTGAGGCAGGAGAATTGCTTGAACCCGGGAGGCGGAGGTTGCAGTGAGCTGAGATTGGGCCACTGCACTCCAGCCTGGGTGACAGACTCTGTTTCAAAAAAAAAAAAAAAAAAGAAGAAGTCAGGCATGGTGACATGTGCCTGTGGTCCCAGCTACTCGGGAGGCTGATGTGGGAGGACTGCCTGAGTTCAGGAGTTCAAGGCTGCAGTGACCTATGAGCATGCCACTGCACTCAGCCTGAGTGACAAGAGTGAGACCTTGTCCCTGCCATTCCCCCAACAAAAAGCCGCCAAGAGAACATAGTTGAGGCCTTAGCAGCAAAGTGTACTTCTTAATTCTTTGAAAACTGTTTGAAACCAAAAATGAGCTGATAAACTAAATTAGTTATTAACACTGCTCAGGGCCCATCCTGGAGGTGCTCAGGAGGTCTCACAATCACAGAACTTTACATTTAAACTTGTGACATGGCCAAATGAGATACTACAAATACATCCACAAAACTGAAAGACATATAACATTTTAAATTATGGTCCACTAAGAATCGCACTTACGAAAAAATCTGGTAATTATTTTATTATTGCTTTTATATTATCTCATGTTGTTTCCCCAGTGAACAACTGTAAAAATCTATAAATATGTAAATCTTGTTGTCACATTTTAAATTGTGGGAGCCTCTAAGAAGTAGCCTGCAGCTCTCTCAAACTCTAAGAGGCCCTAACTGCTAAATGTGTTACAGACATTATCTATTTTATCCTCACACCTACCATGTAAGACAGGGACTAATCTTCCTACTTTAAAGATCAAGAAACTGAATCTAAGTAGTGGCTCACAATTATACAGCTTATAAATGGCACGGCCAGGACTCAAACTCAGCCCACCCATTAGTCTACCACCATACAGTGCCTCCTATATTGCACTGGTCTTGTTAGTCAGAACTAATGATAAAATAATGTGATAGCTTTAAAAGCAATCCCCAAGTCAGAATTTCTACATGCCAGTCATTACTGTCTCATCTTTCAAAGAAATCATCATGGAAGACCATACTCTTATTCTGATGACATTAATGTTGCTTAGAGCTTTTATTTGCCCACTCATTACACAAATATTTATTTGTTGCCCATGAACAGGCACTTTACCAGGACCTGGAAATAAATAGTGAACAAAAACAGAAACAGTCCCTCCCCTCATGGAGCAGAGGCCAGTAGGGAGACAAAAGATCTCCAAGAAATATTAATATTAAATTGCAAATGTGCCAAGTGCTGGAAGGAGAGATATATGATCTAGAGACATTGTAATAGGAGATGTGCTGTGGTTAAGGAAAGCTTCCTTGAACAAGTGATGCTGAAGGTGAGATCTGGAAGATGATCAAGAGTTACAAGGAGAGGAGAGGGAACGTAGGTACTGTATGTGCAAAGACCCTGTGAAGTAATGAGCAGATAAAGAAGTGGGGGGGCCAGATCATGCATGGCTTTATAGGTCTTGTAAAAGAGTTTTGAATTTGTCCTGAAAGCCAAATGAGGACTTTAAAAGCATTTATAGACAGAGGGATAACATGATCCATTCTGCATTTTAAGATGATCCCTCTGACTGCATTTGAAGAGGACTGAGTAGATGCTGGGAGATGTTAGGAGACAACTGCAGTGTTCCAGGCTAGTGGTGATGGCAGCTGGGCTGCAAGTAGTGGTGATAATGAAGATGGAGAGAGGTGCATTGATTCAAAAATGCTAATGGGCAAATATTTTTGTAGATTCTCAATGGTTACGAGTGAATGTGACTTTTAGAACTAGCTTAAAGTAACTCAGAACCAAATCTATATAAATAAAAGCCATGTATGTGCTTGCATGTTTGCTCAGTCTGGCTTTGATAGCTTTCTTTAGAGCTCCAAAAGTGTGTTAAGCAGTGGCATATCATTCAAATCAATGTACGGCTGACCCAACATGACTACTTTGAAATATAGATTTCTTCCTCCCTAAACAGAAATAAAATTCAACTGTATTCTTCAGCACAGTCCCTGCTGTCAACACACGAAGGCACTGAAAGACAAACAATGCTCAATTAAATATGTGTAAAATGAGGTACTATTTAAGTGTGACAAGTAAGCCTTAAGAAATGTAAGACAGGCCGGGTGTGGTGGCTCACACCTGTAATCCCAGCACTTTGGGAGGTTGAGGCAGGTGGATCACTTGAGGTCGGGAGTTCGAGACCAGCCTGACCAATACGGTGAAACTCTGTTTCTACTAAAAATACCAAAATTAGCCAGGCGTGGTGGTGCGTGCCTGTAATCCCAGCTACTCAGTAGGCGGGAGAATCCCTTGAACCCAAGACCTAGAGATTGCGGGGAGCCGAGATTGCACCACTGCACTCCAGCCTGGGTGACAGAGGAAAAAAAAAAAGAAATGTAAAAGAAAAAATGCACAAAATACCCAATTCTAGGCAGAATATATTAAAATCAACCTTTCACTAGGTCTATACCAGGCCAAATAACTTACCTGCTTAATACCGTACCACTGGATGGTATGGTAATAAATAAAATCCATATCACTGGATGGTATGGTATGGTACTTCAGAGAGACTCGGTAATCTGTACTGTTTCCCCTAAAAATATAACTTAATGGAAATTACAATTCTTCAAAACTTTTTAAACAGAAGGAATGCATATCGACTTGAATTAAATGAAAATATAGAAAATAATAATTTTCATAGATCAATTTATTTAGAATTACAAATATTAAGAATAGAAGATTTATGCATTTCTTAATTAACATAACAGTTTAGCTAAATATAAACTCTGCACTAAAGTTCTGCAGTGGCACAATACCAACAAAGAATACGGAAGCCTTTTTAAACTATACAAAAATTTCAAATGGAAAATAATCTTGTTTCAGTTTTATTATACATTAACATATAAAAAGTCTCATTTTATGAGACATCTAAAGGAATTAAAACCACCTCTACAGCTGTATCTTAAACTCCAAATTTGAAAAAAATTTATATTTTGACTTTATAATATTCTATTAAAACGAAGAAAATTCCAAATACATACTTTTTACAAGATTAACATTTTAGGCAGGGTTTTCCTAAAAAAGAAAAACAACCAAAACAAGCCTTTCTTCTGCATTTCACAGCACTGGTTATTATATTTGTTTTCCTTATAAAATTTTTTTACTTTATAAATTGTGTACTGTTGGATTTTAACCAGTAATCTGGTTTAAAAGTTGTGCAAATAAACAAAAAAATATGAAAATAGTGTGTTATTTTTTTTTAAATAAATCTCATAACAATGCACTTTTGACCTGAACTGATGGGAAGACATGCCAAATCCATTTTCAGAAATTTAGCATTTTGCACCTTTTTTTTCCTGTTCCTTCATTTTCTTTCAACAAACAACAAAGGTTTCTTTAATATAAGTTATGATAAATTAAAATATTTATTATTATAAAACGATCTACAGAACCATGTCACATTGCCAAGTATATATAACATATACTTGTAAAGTCCACATTTCCCATCTATATTTCAGTGGTTTCCTTAAAACTAGGACTTCCCACACCTCATGATGTTATCTTTTGAAGACTGAGATGGTGATCAACTAAATTAAGTGGAGTTGTCATTTTCTGGATGGAATTTCCACACTGCCACCGACATGAATAAAAAGACCAGGTTTCTTCATACTCTCCATTGCAGCAGTTGTCTGCATGTGTTGTGGTGAATTCATGCACATTAAAAAAAATGGTCAATGTATTCTTCCACGAAATTATATTATGTTCAGATATTTCAGTTTAAAAATATTTGTGAATATAAACATATGTAACATAAGCAATGCTACTGCATCTGAATAATAAAAGAAAAATAAATATAATGCTGGTCAGCAATGCTGGTTTAAGAAGCAGTACAGTCTATTAAAATGCCTTATTTGGAGATGTAAATTTCCCTTGTTTTCCAGCAGTTAGGTTATTTGGTGTTGGAAGCCTATATAAAGGAAAAGAACTTCTCAGAAACAATGTCCCGTGCAGTTGGAATAATGAAATCTTTACTCAGTCTCTGTTGGTGTTATTTGCTGCAAAGGCATGTAAGTTTCCCATCTGGCTCAGGCCACTCTGAATATGTGCAACATGGATTTCTACATTATTCTGAAAGCAACTAAAGAAAGAAGAAACATGGTTAACTACTTTATTTCAAAAAATTAAGAAAAAATTTTTTAAAAAAGGAAGAGCTGAATTTTAGTTAGGAAACAGCTATGATAAATCTTAGGGAAGGAATAAATCTCCTCTAATATATTAGCCATAATTCTACTTCAGTAGTAGTTGAACAAATATGCTCTAAAGAAGCAAAGGAGCCACAGGGGGCTGGAAGGAGAAGATGAGTCTCTCACTGACTGGGGAAGGTCTACTTCTAAGCTCAACCTCCATGCTGACCCCAAACCTAAATATATCTCCTGATTTCTTTATATACAAAATCCATGTGAAATTTCTATTCTGTCAATAGGCTGGATATAAGTGAAAAATATATTTAATGGATAATAATATATGAGTACTTCACAAATATGCATAATTCTTAAAACGTGGACTGAAAATCACTATGAACTTCACATTAAAATGATTAGAGTGTACCTAACGAATTACCTGATATTAGAAGCATCTATTGTACTCTTGATATCATTTAATGAGTCTGTAAGTGATTTGAATTCAAAGGAATTCAGGTCTCCTCCTTCTGCTAGACACTAAAGGGAAAAAAATTTCAAAATTTAATTGCATTATAGCTCAAATATAGTCAAAAAATACCTGATATAATCAATGAATTAATTTCTTGGCAACAAATTAGCATGGGTTGTTTTGTGTCAAATTAAGAAAATATTTTCTCTAAGATTTACCTTAATTTGTAACAAAATAGCTGTAAGCCTGGAAATTAAGTCTGTCAGATTTTCATTTTCAACACAGGGCTGTCCTGTTGAGGAATTTGCATGCCGAACAATTTCCTGTGCTTCTTCCTCACACCTGCGTCTCATATCTGTTGGCTGATCTGCAGGCTGGAGCCCCTGGTCTGGAGCAAGCTGAATACAGATGATTGAAGCATGAGACGCATGTTCGAGAAGCCATGATTATTTCTGTATGTGTTTGTGCCCTCTTTTCAGATTTTAATTTTTATAAAACTAGCATTTAAAACTAAAGTGGTACTCTTACCTTAGAAGTTTTTTTCCTTTAATAGTTTCTGATTTATTTTCTATTTTTTGTAACTTTTAATTTTGATATAATTTCAAACTTCTAAAAAAAGTTAAAAGAATAAAACAAAGAACCCTTGATAACATTTACTCAGATTCACGGTTTATGTTTTACTACATTTGATCTGCCATTTGATCTCTGTGAATGTATAATTCTTCCCGTTACTAATTTAAGAATAAGTTGCAAATACTGTGCCTCATTACCTCTAATCACTCCAGTTTGTAATTCCTTGGTATTTTTGAAGAGTATGAGCCAATTATTTTGTGTAATATCCCCCAATGTAGGTTTGTGTGTTTCCTTATGATTAGACTGAAGTTATGCATTTTTGGGCAGAAACACTACAAACGTGGTGCTGAGTTCTCTGGCATCTTTATTAGAAGGCACGTGATGTTGACCTGTCCCATTACTGGTGATGTTCTCTTTGATCAAGTGGTAAGTTAAGAGTCTGCCAGATTTCCCTACAGTAAAGGATTTCCTTTTTGTAAGTACTAAGTAGTTGTGAAGAGATACTTTGAGGCTATGTAAACATCCTATTTGTCATCAAACTTTTACCTACCAATTTTAGCATCTGTTGATGATTCTTGTCTTTATCAATTATTACTATGATGGTTGCAAAATGGTGTTTTTCTCACTCTTAACACTGCTTCTGTATTTATTCGTTGGCATTTTACTACAAAGTAGTTTCCCTTAAAAATGAATTAGTATCAGTATGAACCCATACTGATATGATTTTATTCTATGGGTTATAATCTCTTACTATATTTATTTATTAAGAAGCTCAAATTGTCCCAGATTTGGCCAGTGGGGACCTTGTCAAGCTGGCTCTTTTTGACACATCTCCATAATTTGGGGGCACATTTTACTTCCTTAGCATAATAAGGTGGGCCAGGCTCATCTTCTTTCTCTGCCCCAGGTCTGGAATCAGTCTCTTTTTCAAGGAGTCCTGCTTTTTTAAATTGGAGAACAGAGTTAAGAGACCAAGATCTGGGTCTAGTGTGTTCTTTGCTATTAGGGTGTCATTGCTTTTGGCCCTCCCAGCAGACATATATACTCACTTATACCTATAGCATAAAGATAAAATAAACCATGAATTCATACTGATTTCCCCTATTCCCATCTAATGCCACAGGGTTCACTCTAGTCTTCCCCCTCTTCATAACTGCCTTCTTCAACAGTGAGAAACCTGGCTCACGTTATCCTCAAAAATTTTTTTTTTTTTTTTGAGACAGTCTCACTCTGTTGCCCAGGCTAGAGTGCAGTGGTGTGATCTCAGCTCACTGCAACCTCTGCCTCCCAGGTTCAATATACTTATTTGCTTCTTTGCTCAGTCCTAGAGTACACAGTAGGAGTTTCAGAACTGCTGCCGGACGTGGTGGCTCATGCCTGTAATACCAGTACTTTGGGAGGCCGAGGTGGGTGGATCACCTGAGGTCAGGAGTTCAAGACCAGCCTGGCCAACATGTCTCTACTAAAAATATAAAAATTAGCTGGGCATGGTGGTACATGCCTGTAATCATAGCTACTGGGGAGGTTGAGGCAGGAGAATCACTTGAACCTGGGAGGCGGAGGTTGCAGTGAACCGAGATTGCGCCACTGTACTCCAGCCTGGTGGACAAGAGCGAAAATCCATCTCAAAAAAAAAAAAAAAGAGTTTCAGGACTGTTATGCATGCCACCAAGAGAAAAAATTCTACTAACTAGAGTTCAATGTTTAAATTTTGGTTCAGACTAAAGGTATACAGTCAAAATACAAGTTGAGTATCCCTTATCCAAAATGCTTGGGACCAGAAGTGTTTTGGATTTAGGATTTTTTTAAATTTTAGAATATTTGCATTATACTTACTGGTTGAGAATCCCAAATACAAAACTCCAAAATCCGAACTGCTCCAGTGAGCATTTTCTTTGAGTTTCACTTTGGCCCTCAAAAAAATTTGGACTTTGGAGAATTTCAGACTTGGGATGCTCAACCTATGCTATGTTCAAGCTATCTGAATCAGTTTTTATCCCCTTCAGTAAGCTTATGTCACTCCTTTGAAATATAGTTAGGTTCGTTTATTTCTGTTTGCATTTACTTGTAGTTGTTGGGGAAACAAACACTCAGAAAAATGTCATTCCTTCTTACTCACCAACTCCTACCCCATTCCCAAATTAGTTTCTAATGTATCCTTTCTGTTTCCTTTTGAAAAATTAAGCTGATACATATATATTGTATTTCCACTTATTTCCTACTCTAAAGGTAATATACTTTGGAATATGTATGTGTATTTTTGAATTTGCTTTTTGCATCTAATAACATACCCTGGAAATCACTCCATATCAGTAAATAGAGAGCTTCCTCTCTTACAGCAGCATAGTATTCAATTGTGTGGATGTACCATAAATAGTCAGTTCCCTATGTGTAGGCATTTGTGTTTATTTCTAATATTTTATAATTACCAATAATGCTTCAATGAATAACTGTATCCTCTAATACTTTTCTAAAATTTAAATTGAAGCATAAATACATAAAAGTACACAAATCGTGAAGTACAGGTTAATGAGTTTTCACAAATCAAACATGCCTGAGAAGTCAGCAACTAGATTAAGAACCAGAATATTACCAATGCCCCAGACCCCCGATAATGCCTTCTTCCACTACCACCTCCCTCAGGGTAACCACCATCCGGACTTCTAGCATCAGAGGTTAGCTTTTGAGCTTTATAAAAATGTAAACATACATTATATATTCTCGTGTCTGACTTTATTTATTTATTTTTATTTTTTTTTCTTGAGATGGAGTCTCGCTCTGTTGCCCAGGCTGGAGTGCAGTGGCGCGATCTCGGCTCACTGCAAGCTCCGCCTCCCAGGTTCACGCCATTCTCCTGCCTCAGCCTCCCGAGTAGCTGGGACTACAGGCACCCGCCACCATGCCCGGCTAATTTTTTTTTGTATTTTTAGTAGAGACGGGGTTTCACTGTATTAGCCAGGATGGTCTTGATCTCCTGACCTCGTGATCCGCCCACCTCGGCCTCCCAAAGTGCTGGGATTACAGGCGTGAGCCACCGCACCCGGCTTGTCTGACTTCATTTGTTCAACATTGTATTTGTGAGATCCATCCATGGCGCTGAGTTGTAGTTGAGTTCAGTCATTCTCATTGCTGGGTAGCATTTCCATTGTGTAATTATACCATGTTTATCAGTCGATTGTAGTACTGATGGGTATTTGGGTAGTTTGTGATTTCTGGCTATAATGAACAGTGATGCTATGAACATTCTAGTATATGTATTTTGGTAAATACATGTTGATGTATCTTTTTGATATATATTGAGAAGTAGAATTGCTTAGTCATGGTGTTCTCTCTGATATGTTCTTATTTTAAAATCTATATTGTAGTTCCATAAGAACTTTGAGAAGATTAAATCACTTTACTTCATTAGGAAAGGAACCTATCACAAATGGCCTTGGGTACTACAAAAAGATTGATGAGCAACCCGTTTCTGCACGTACCATCAGCTTTGTTATGTGTCATCCTGGACTGCATAGTCTGCATGTCTTGTGAATAGTTGCTAGTCCAGGGGAGAAAATCTATTTACTAATACAATGCATATTATTATGTGGGTGACTGACAACTATCAGGAAAATAAGCCAACTGTTTAAAAATTTGATATTGCTGGGCGCGGTGACTCACGCTTGTAATCCCAGCACTTTGGGAGTCTCAGGCAGGCGGATCACCTGAGGTCGGGAGTTTGAGACCAGCCTCACCAACATGGAGAAACCCCGTCTCTATTAAAAATACAAAATTAGCTGGGCGTGGTAGTGCATGCCTGTAATCCCAGCTACTCGAGAGGCTGAGGCAGGAGAATCACTTGAACCCGGGAGGCAGACGTTGCAGTGGGCCGAGATGACACCACTGCATTCCAGCCTGGGCAACAAGGGCGAAACTCCGTCTCAAAAACAAAATAAATAAAAATAAAAAAATCTGATATCACAGCCAGGCACAGTGGCTCACGTCTCTAATCCCAGCACTTTGGGAGGACGAGGAGGGCGGATCACTTGAGGTCAGGAGTTCGAGACCAGCCTGGCCTATAATATGGTGAAACCCCATCTCTACTAAAAATACAAAAAAATTAGCCAGGCATGGTGGATGGTGGTACACAGCTGTAGTCCCAGCTACCCAGGAGGCTGAGGCAGGAGAATCGCTTGAACCTGGGAGGCAGAGGTTCCAGTGAGCCGAGATTGTGCCATTGCACTCCAGCCTGGGCAACAGAGTAAGACTCCATCTCAAAAAAAAAAAAAAAAAAAAAAAAAAGAATCTGATATCACAAACAGAGGTGGCTTTCCTGGAAACACACAACCTCAAAGTATGCAAATGCAGGAGCATTTTAAACTCACCTGAATCATTTTAATTCTTACTCTGTAGTAGGAAACTCAAATTTTGGATGAAACTTTTGAACCACTCTCATATAATCACATGTGAATGAAAATTAAACAAATAACCCTGTTACCTATGTATTTGAAATTCAAGAATTCATAGTTCTAATGCTAATTTAAGGTTTAAAAAAGAAGGCAACAAAATTGTATAGCCAGCATGATCAGAACTGTATGAGAAAAAGCATGTATTGTTTTAAAAAAAAAAAAACAACAACCAAAAAAGACTAAGGAGAAATAAAGCAAAATTTGGTCTTTGGGGCTGGGCACAGTGGCTCATGCCTATATCTCAGTACTTTGGAAGGCCAAGGTAGGAGGATCGCTTGAGCCCATGAGTTTGAGACCAGCCTGAGCAACATAGCGAGACTTCAACTCTGTAAAAAATAAACTGGGCATGTTGTGCACCTGTGGTTCCAGCTACTCGGGAGGCTGAGGTGGGGGGATAGCTTGAGCCTGGGAAGTTGAGGCTATAGTTCACCAAGATTGCAAGATTGCACCACTGTACTCCAGCCTGGTCAACAGAGCTAGACCCTGTCTCAAAGGAAAAAAAAAATGAAGAAAAAACAACGACAACAACAAAATTTGGTCTCTGGGGTAGTGGAATTAAGAGTAATTAGTTTTCTGGATTTTTCCATATTTTTTTGGAGGGCCTTATCATTTGTATCTTGAACCAAAAAACTCAGAATTGATAGCTTTCTGTGTATAAAGCACTCTTCAACACTGATGCTGGGAGGAGTAAGAAACTTTATATAATACAGTTCTGCAAAAGGACTTTATGAAGATATTGGCTTGGTATGGATTTTCTAAAGTGTGAAAGTAAAAGGATTAAGCTTCAAATACAAATATGGAGGGAAATCTATACATATCACTTACTTCATAGCAATACTGTTGAACTTTATGCAAAACTTTGTTTAGGTCCTTGTTCAGCTGTTCAAGCTCCAGAACAATTGTTGCATATCTCCGCTGAAATTCAATGCTGATGGGCATGGAATATGATTTCTGAGAAGAGAAAAAAATCAGGTGTCGGTAAGAGTTTGTTTTTTAGCAATGCAATTTCAATGATCTAAAAGGAGATTTGACTTATCTAAAAAGCAAACTAAAGGTCATTAAATTTGTCTGTTTTAATTGTTATAGTTCTTGTCTGTGATAATGGCATTGTTATTTAGGAGACTGCCCTTGTTCACTGGAGCATCATGATGTCTGCCATTTGCTTTTTTGAAAAGGAGATCTTCTATAGAAACGGAGCAAAATGTTAATTGATAAACGTGTATGCAATGTTCATTATATTCGTCTTTCAACTTTTTCATGGGATTGTTAGTTGTTAAACCGTTATGTCCTCATTTGAAACATTCTAGTTATTTAAACCAATTGATGCTGTACCTGGAATCAATTCAGTATAGCATAACGGTTTAAGAGCGTGGGTATTAGAATCAGATTATATATGTTCAAATTCCACCTCTATCGCCATCTAGCTGTGTGATGTTAAGGAAGTTCTTTAATCTCTCTGTGCCTCATGTTCAACTGCAAAATGGGGATTATAAGACTATCTATCTAGTGGGGTTGTTGCAAAGATTAAATGAGATAATACATGCTAGCACAGTGCTTCCCACATAGAAGATGCTCAATGGATATTAACTTTTTATTGTGTCATCATTCCATATATGCTCCTTACCAACAAGTGTTAATGGACTTTGATGCCATTTCCTTCCCTCTCTTCATAGTACTTCCAATAAATTATACTCTCCATTTCATTCCTGCTAAAAATGCTGGCAATGAAACCTCTCTAGTCAAGGAAAATTTAACCACATTTCTTTTTTCAGAGGGTTTCTGAGAAAGCATGTTGTTATGTACTAAGGAAGCAAAATCGCTCCTTCTAATAAGTATAGGTAGGGAAAGAAAACTTTCCTAGACCTAGGGAGGAACTACTTATACAGGTTCCAAATCACAGAATTATAGACTGAGCTAACAGAAACCTCAGAGGTCATCTAGTTAAGCCATACCATTTTATAGAGGAGAAAACTGAGGCCCAGAAAAGTTAAACGACTTAACAGCACACACTATTAATGATGTGCTGATTACTTAATGATGACAACAGATGTACTAAATACAGCTGACTAATGTGCCATACACTAAGAGTGGCTTTGTTGTTGTTTTTGGGATGGCGTCTTGCTATGTTGCCCAGGCTAGACTCGAACTCCTGGCTTGAAGCAATCCTCCTGCCTCAGCCTCCCAAGTAGCTGTGACTATAGCATGTTCCACCACACCCAGCTTGTTCTAAGTTTTTTTTGTTTTTTTTTTTTTTGAGACAGGGTTTCACTCCTGTCACCCAGGCTGGAGCGCAACGACGTGATCTCTGCTCACTACAACCTCTGCCTCCTCAGCTCAAGCAATCCTTCTGCCTCAGCCTCTCAAGTAGGTGGGACTACAGGTGCATGCCACCACACCTGGCTAATTTTTGTATTTTTAGTGGAGACGGGGTTTCACCATGTTGGCCAGGCTGGTCTCGAACTCCTGACCTCAAGTGATCTGCCTGCCTTGGCCTCCCTAAGTGCTGGGATTACAGACGTGAGCCACCGCGCCGGGCCTGTTTTGTTTTTTAGAGACAGGGTCTCACTCTGTTGCCCAGGCAGGACTGCAGTGGCACGATCATAGCTCAGTGCAGCCTCAAACTCCTGGACTCAAGGGATCCTCCTGTCTCAGCCTCCCAAGTAGCTTGGACTACAGGCATGTGCCACTATGCCTGGCTAATGTTCTAAGTGTTTTTAAAGGATTTCATTGAATCCTCACAATAACCCCATGAGAAAGATATTATTGCTTATTGTCTCCATTTTACATATGAGGCCCATGTACCACAGCCAGTAAGTGGTAACCTTGTGGGATCTGAAGCCAGTTTGCATCAGTTAGAATTCTTCTGCTACTATGGATCTGAAGCAGTAAAAGAGAAAGAGGGGAGGGAATGCCACAGTGGGAGTAGGGAAGGGATAATTTCCACATAGGCCTGGAATCATATCCAGGACATCCTACTTTTAGTTTACCATTGGTGCTTCCTGAATTCCTTCCTCTTCGTAAACCTCAGTTTTTGTGAAGTTAAAACCATTGGATCATCCAAAAGATTTTCAATAGGAATGCAGGGATAATGCAGGACATACTGAATTTAATTTCATTTCCTTGTTGGGAATTGGGGGTTACTGAGGACATAGTGTAACGTAAATTATAACTAAGTATTTGATCAAGCCTCTTCTCGGGGCTAAGTGTATACTTTTGCAGACTCAGAACTAGTTAATCAAAATCATTAAAAGCTCTGTATCTCTTACAGCAAATTTGAGGGTGTCAAAAGTCTCTATCTTCATCTTTTGTGTTCAACATTTTAATGAATTAAAGATGTACAAAGGGTTTACATATACAGTATACATCAAAATGTATGAAATTGGGAGATGGCTAATGCATTACAAAATGGGGTGATATAGGCCGGGCGCAGTGGCTCACACCTGTAATCCCAGCACTTTGGGAAGCTGAGGCGGGCAGATCACAAGATCAGGAGATCGAGACCATCCTGGCTAATATGGTGAAACCCCATCTCTACTAAAAACACAAAAAATTAGCCAGGCATGGTGGCAGGTGCCTGTAGGCCCAGCTACTAGGGAGGCTGAGGCAGGAGAATGGCGTGAAACCGGGAGGCGGAGCTTGCAGTGAGCCGAGATCGCACCACTGCACTCCAGCCTAGGTGAGAGAGACAGACTCTGTCTCAAAAAAAAAAAAAGGGGCGGGGGGTGATGTAACTAATGAACCATAAAAAAAACTCCAAAACTAAACAGATATATACTTCCCGTCGAAATTATCATCTGGTTGTATCTCCAACTTCTAAAAATATTTTTTGAGCCCCCTTTTTTGAAGCTGTTCTCAAAGTCTTTATCTTTTTGAATATCTCCCAATGATGGAAAAAATTTCCCTTATCTTCTTAAACATCTAAATAATGAAGGGTTAATGTAGAAGCATAAATGTATAAGAATGACCAAATCAATTTTGAAAGAGAAAGACAAATGGAGGGACTTGTACTGGTAGTTATCAAACAGTATGGTATTGACATGGGAGACAAATACACCAATGGGAGAGAATGGTGGCCAGTCTTTATACTAAATTCCAACACATATGTATATGTATGCCTGGCACATATGCTTATGTGTGTACGAATATATGTATATTAATGTTTGGAAATTTTGTATATAGTAAAGCTGGCCTTTCAAATCAGTGGGAAAGGATGAACTATTAATAAACTGGAACAATTATCTATTTGAGGAAAAAAGTTAGCTTTCTATACTCAAATCATTCACAAAATTTTAGGATGTACTGAAGGTCTAAATATTTAAAGAAACTATAAAAGTATCATGAGAAGACAGGAGAATATGTTTATGAATAAGAGGTAAAGAAGCTATTTTAAACAAGTTACAAAAACCAGAAAAAGGAACAGGCTGATATAGAGCTGACCCTCAGACAACACAGGTTTGAATGGCGCAGGTCCACTTACATTATTTACATGCAGAATTTTTAAAATTAATTTTTGTAATAGCCCACCAGATCGTATAGATGCAGACTTTTTCAAAAGTTACACCAGTGTGCCTGCTTCTCCTGCCTCTCCATCTCCTCTACCTCTTCTGCCTCTGCCACCCCTGAGACAGCAAAACCAACCCCTCCACTTCCTCCTCCTCCTCAGCCTACTCAATGTGAAGATGACAAGGATGAAAACCTTTATTATCTACTCCTGCTTAATGAATATGTTTTCTTTACCTTATGATTTTCTTAATAACATTTCCTTTTCTCTAGCTTACTTTATGTAAGGATACAGTATATAATGCATATACATGATATGTGTTCATCTACTATTTAGGTTATCAGTAAAGCTCCTGGTCAACAGTAGGCTATTAGTAGTCAAGTTTTAGGGGAGTCAAAAGCTGTATGCGGATTTTTGACTGCTGGCAGGGGTTGCACCCCTAACCCCCACATTGTTTGAGGGTCAACTGTATTTGACTACATCAAAATTTAAATTTTCTGTACTATGGTAACATGAGAAACAAATAATTTGGTTAATATAAATAGCCAATTAAAATGCAAAAAGATGCTTAATTCCACTAGTAGCCTTAGAAATACAAAATAAAACAATGAGATTTATATTTCACCTATCAGATTGCTAACAATTTAAAGATCTTCTAACACTAGGATTGAAGAGAGTGATCTATATTTACTGATACTATACAGTGAAAAGCAGAATGTTACATAGTATAAAATTTATTTAAAAATGTCTGCCCTTGGCCGGGCATGGTGGCTCAGGCCTGTAATCCCTGCACTTTGGGAGGCCAAGGCGGGCAGATCATTTGAGGTCAGGAGTTCGAGACCAGCCTGGCCAACATGGTGAAACCCCGTCTCTACTAAAAATACACAAAATTAGCTGGGCGTGGTGGTGCGTGTCTGTAATCCCAGCTACTTGGGAGGCTGAGGCAGGAGAATTGCTTGAACCCAGGAGGTGGAGGTTGCAGTAAGCCAAGATTATACCACTGTACTCCAGCCTGGGCAACAGAGCAAGACTCCATCTCAAAAAAAAAAAAAAGTTCCCTCTTCAAAAAAACCCAATAGTATATATTCTATAGGTATTTATACATTAAAAAACAAATACAAAGAAAGAAAAACACACATCAAACTCAATAAGAATGGTAATTTTTTAAAGAAAAGTACATTCATTTTACACATACACACATACAATTAAAAATTATTACTATTTTTTGAGATGGAGTCTTGCTCTGTCGCCCAGGCTGGAGTGCAGTGGCACAATCTCGGCTTACTGCAACCTCTACCTCCAAGGTTCGAGTGATTCTCCTGCCTCAGCCTCCCGAATAGCTGGGATTACAGGTGCGGGCTACTGTGCTGGGCTAATTTTTGTATTTTTACTAGAGGTAGGGTTTCACCATGTTGGCCAGGCCGATCTCAAACTCCTGGCCTCAAGTGATCCACCCGCCTCAGCCTCCCAAAGTTCTGGGATTACAGGCGTGAGCCACCGTGCCTGGCCTAAAAATTACTTTTGGAGGTCAAGGAGGGTAGATCACTTGAGGCCAGGAGTTAAAGACTAGCCTGGTCAACACGGTGAAACCCCATCTCTACCAAAAATATAAAAAATTAGCCGGGCACGGTGGCGCATGCCTGTAATCCCAACTACTCGGGAGGCTGAGGCAGGAGAATCGCTTGAACCTGGGAGGCAGAGGTTGCAGTGAGCCGAGATCGTGCCTCTCCACCCAGCTTGGGTGACAAAGCGAGACTCCATCTCAAAAAAAATAAATAAATAAAATAAAAACAAGTCAAAAATATGACATTCAATTAGGCCTGTATGAATAAGGTGAGGCATTTGAGCCATTAGAAATAACTAATACATTCTGATAAAAAACCAGCTATGATCACAAATTAATGAAAGGTTTTCTTGTGTGGCTTACAGGTTCATGTTGAAGGCAGTCTGTAAAAATATGAGCTTATAAGGGACAAGATGGAAAATACCAGATTTAGCAGTTCATGATCAAGGGTATGGACTTATTTGACTAGTCCTCTACAGATATTCATTTAACCATTTATAATCTTTTGCTATTACAACAATGCTGTGATGAACATCCTTGTATGCGCATCTTCGGAATGATACTCTAGAAGTAAAATTTCTGGCCCATCAGTATGGCCAAGCTGCCTTCCAAAAAGACTTCAATTAACTTATATTCCCACCTAGAGTGTATAAACATGCTCACTTCTTCACCCGTTCACTAACGCTTTATTTGAAACATTTACAAATCTGATGGGAAGACTAGTAATATTTAGTCTGAATAAGAATAGAAGATGGTAGAAATGTAGGTTGTCTTCAAATAATTTACTTTTTTCTTTTGTTTTACATGCACAGATTGTGTAATGATCAAGTCAGAATATTTGGGTATTACCTTGAGAAACAAGGGACCTTGCAATGTACCTTAATACTATTAACAATAAAGTTGGAGATATAACCAGATGATAATTTTGAAGGGGAGTATATATCTGTATATCCATTTTGTTTTAGAGTTTTTTCATGGTCCATTAGTCACATCACTTTATTTTGTAACATGTTAGCTATCTCTCAACTCTGTATTTTTTTTTTTTTTTTTTTTTTTTTGAGATGGAATCTCACTCTGTCACCCAGGCTGGAGTGCAGTGGCATGATCTCAGCTCACTGCAACCTCCGCCTCGTGGGTTCAAGTGATTCTTCTGCTTCAGCCTCCCAAGTAGCTAGGATTACAGGCATGTGCCACCACGCCTCGCTAATTTTTGTATTTTTAGTAGAGACGGGGTTTCCCCATGTTGGCCAGGCTGGTCTCGAACTCCTAACTTCAAGTGATCTGCTCACCTCAGCCTCCCAAAGTGCTGGGATTACAGGCATGAGCCACCATGCCCAGCTATTTTGTACATTTTTATGTATACTGTATATGAAAACCCTTTGTACATTTTTAAGCGATTCATTAAAATACTGAACACAAAAGATGGAGAGACTCTAACACCTTCGAAAAAAATTCTCTGTAGGAGATACTGAGTATTTAATAATTTTGATTTTAACTAGTTCTGAGTCTGCAAAAGTATACATGTATCCCTAGGAAGAGGCTTGATCAAATGCTTAGTTATAATTTATGTTACCCTATGTCTTCGGTAACCCCCAATTCCCATTTGAAAAGATAATCCCAATCTGAAAGGCAAATACCTCATATTCTTACTCATGTGGGAGCTAAAAAAAACATGAATTCATGGAGATGGAGAGTAGAATGATAGATAACAGAGGCTGGGAGGGGTAGTATTACCCAAAATACTCTGACTTGATCATTACACAATCTATGTATGTAAATACTTAAGGTAATACCATTATTATCTCTATATGACTAAAATATTTAAAAGCCTCTCTATTTTGAAATATATATTTTTGCTAACTATAGTCACTCTGGTCTGCTATCAAACATTAGAACTTATTTATTCTGTTTGAACCCATTCAACAACCTCTCTTCATTTCCTCCTCACACCCTCTGGTTTCTATCACTCTACTCTCCATCCCCATGAGTTCAGGTTTTTTTTTTTTAGCTCCCACATGAGTAAGAATATGAGGTATTTGTCTTTCTTTATCTGGGTTATTGCACTTAAAATAATGACCTCCAGTTTCATCCAGGTTGCTGCAAATGACAGGATTTCATTATTTCTTATGGTGGAATAGTATCATATTCTTTATCCATTTATCCATTGATGGACACTTAGGCTGATTGCCTATCTTTGCTATTGTAAATAGTGCCATTATAAACGTGAACACAGGCATCCCTTTGATATACCGATTTTGTTTTCCTTTGGATAGACACCCAGTAGTGGGACTGCTGGATCATATGGTGGTTCTGATTTTAGTTGTTTGAGAAATCTCCGTATGTTGTACATAGTGGATGTACTAATTTGCATTCCCACCAACAGTGTATAAGAGGTCCCTTTCCTCCACATCCTTGCCAGCATCTGTTATTTTTTGCCTTTTTAATAACAGCCATCCTAACTGGGGTAGGATGATATCTCATGGTGGCTTTGATTTGCATTTTCCTGATGATGAGTGATGTTGAGCATTTTTTCATATACTTGTTGGCCATCTGTATGTCTTCTTTTGAGAACTGTCTATTCATGTCCTTTGCTCACTTTTTAATGGAATTACTATTACTTTTATTGTTGAGTTATTTTACTTGTATATTTTGGATATCAGTCCCTTGTTGCATGAATAGTTTATAAATACTTTCAGGCTGGGCGTGGTGGTTCACGCCTGTAATCCCAGCACTTTGAGAGGCCAAGGCGGGCGGATCAGGAGGTCAGGAGATCAAGACCATCCTGGCTAACACAGTGAAACCCCGTCTCTACTAAAAATACAAAAAATTAGCCGGGTGCGGTGGCGGGCGCCTGTAGTCCCAGCTACTCAGAGAGGCTGAGGCAGGAGAATGGCGTGAACCCGGGAGACGGAGCTTGCAGTGAGCCAAGATAGCGCCACTGCACTCCAGCTTGGGCGCAAGAGCGAGACTCCGCCTCAAAAAAAAAAAAAAAACTTTCTCCCATTCAACTGGCTGTCTCTTCACTCTGTTTTCTTTAATGTGCAGATTTTTTAGTTTGAAATAGGACCATTTGTCTATTTTTATTTTAGTTGATAGTGCTTTTGAGGTCTTAGTCCTAAAATCTTTGCCTGAACCAATGTCCTGAAGGGTTTTCCTTATGTTCTCTTCTATTATGTTTATAGCTTCAGATCTTTTGTTTAAGCCTTTAATCCATCTTGAGTTTTGCATATGATGAGATAGGGATCCAGTTTCATTCTTCTTCATATGGATTTTTTTTTTTGAGACGGAGTCTTGCTCTGTTGCCCAGGCTGGAGTGCAGTGGCGCAATCTCGGCTCACTGCAAGCTCCGCCTCCCGGGTTCATGCCATTCTCCTGCCTCAGCCTCTCCGAGTAGCTGGGACTACAGGCACCTGCCACCATGCCCGGCTAATTTTTTGTATTTTTTAGTAGAGATGGGGTTTCACCGTGGTCTTGATCTCCTGACCTCGTGATCCGCCCGCCTCGGCCTCCCAAAGTGCTGGGATTACAAGCGTGAGCCACCATGCCCGGCCCTTCATATGATTTCTAATTTTCCCAGCACCATTTATTGAAGAGGGTGTCTTTTTCTCAGCATATGTATGTTCTTGGCACCTCTGTCAAAAATCAGTTGGCTAAACATAAGTAGATTTCTGTGTTCTCTACTCTCTTCCGTTGGCCTATGTGTCTATTTTCATACCAATATCATGCTGTTTTGGTTACTATAACCTTGTAATATAATTTGAAGTCAGACAGTGTGATGTTTCTGGATTTGTTCTTTTTGCTCAGAATTGATTTGGCTAATCTGGCTCTTGTTTCAATATGCATTTTAGGATTGTTTTTACTATTTCTATAAAAATAACATTGGTATTTTGATAGGGATTTCATGTAATCTGTATATTGCTTTGGGCACTATGGTCATTTTAATGATAGTCTTCCAATCCGTAAGCATGAGAAGTCTTTCTATTTATTTGTGTTATGGTCATTTTAATGATATTAATTCTTCCAATCTGTGACCTTGAGATGTCTTTCCATTTGTTTGTGTCCTCTTCAATTTATTTCATCAGTGCATTTCCTTGTAGAGATCTTTCACCTCCTTGGTTAAACTGATTCCTAAGTATTTAATTTTCTGGCCGGGGGCGGTGGCTCACACCTGTAATCCCAGCACTTTGGGAGGCTGAGGTGGGCGGATCACCTGAGGTCAAGAGTTTGAGACTTGCCTGACCAACATGGAGAAACCCCGTTTCTAGTAAAAATACAAAAATTAGCCAGGCATGGTGGCGCATACCTGTAATCATAGCTACTCGGGAGGCTGAGGCAGGAGAATCGCTTAAACCCAGGAGGCAGAGGTTGCAGTGAGCCGAGATCACGCCATTGCACTCCAGCAGCCTGGGCAACAAAAACGAAACTCTGTCTCAAAAAAAAAAAAAAAAATTTCTTTGTAGCTACTGTAAATGAGATTACCATCTTGATTTTTTGGCTACTTCATTATTGGTGTGTAGAAAATGCTACTGATTTTTGTATCCAGCAACTTTACTGAATTTGCTTATCAGCTCTAAGACTTTTTTGGTGCAGTCTTATGGTTTTACAAAATATAAGATCATGTCATCTGCAAAGAGGGACAATTTGACTTCCTCTTTTCCAATTTCAATGGCTTTTCTTTCTTTCCTTTGCCTGATTGCTCTGGCTATGACTTCCATTAGTTTGTTGAATAAGAGTGGTAAAAGTAGGTTCCAGTTCTTAGAGGAAAGGCTTTCAACTTTTCCCCATTCAGTATGATGTTAGCTATGGGTTTGTTATCTATGGCTTTTATTATTTTGGGGTATGTTCCTTCTATGCCTAGTTTGCTGACAGTTTTTTTTTTTTTTTTGAGACGGAGTCTCGCTCTGTCGCCCAGGCTGGAGTGCAGTGGCGCGATCTCGGCTCACCGCAAGCTCCGCCTCCTGGGTTCACGCCATTCTCCTGCCTCAGCCTCTCCGAGTAGCTGGGACTACAGGCGTCCACCACCACATCCGGCTAATTTTTTTGTATTTTTAGTAGAGACGGGGTTTCACCGTGGTCTCGATCTCCTGACCTCATGATCCACCCGCCTCGGCCTCCCAAAGTGCTGGGATTACAAGCGTGAGCCACCGCGCATGGCCGACAGTTTTTTTTTTTTTTTTTTAACATAAAGGGATGTTGGATTTTATCAAATGCTTTTTCTGCATCTATTGGGATAATCACGTGGTTTTTGTCCTTCATTCTGTTGATGTGATGTACATGTTTATTGATTTACTTATGTTAAATCATCCTTGGATCCGTAGTATAGATCCCTCTTGATAGTGGTGTACTATCTTTGTTATGTGCTGTTGAATTCAGTTTGCTAGTATTTTCTTAAGGATTTTTGAGTCTATGTTCATGAGTGACAATGGACTAGCTTTTTTAGTTGTGTCCGTATCTGGTTTTCGTATCAGGTAATGCTGGCCTTGTAGAATGAGTTGGGGAGAATTCTCTCCTCTCCTCTCCAATATTTTGGAATAGCTTAAGGATGATTGGTATTAGTTCTTTATATATCTGGTAGAATTTGGCTTGAATCCATGTGGTCCTGGGCTTTTCTTTGTTGGGGGGGCTATTTTTATTACTGCCTCAATCTCACAAATTGTTAGTGGTCTGTTCAGGTTTTCTGTTTCCTTTTGATTTAATCTTGATAGCCTGTTTGTGTCCAGGACTTTATCCATTCTCTCTAGGTTTTCCAGTTTGTTAGCATATAGTTGTTCATAACAGTCTCTGATGATATTCGGTCTGTCAGTGGTACCAGTTGTAATGTCTTTTTTTCATTTCTGATTTTATTTAGTTCTTTTCTTGGCTAGTATAGTTAGTAGTTTATAAATTTTATTTTTTCAAAGAACCAACTTTTAATTGATCCTCTGTATTATTTTGTTTAGTCTCTATTTTGTTTAGTCCTGCTCTGATCTGTATTGTTTTTCCTTCTGATAATTTTGGGTTTGGCTTGTTCTTGCTTTTCTAGTTCCCTGAGGTGCATTGTTAGATTGTCTACTGGAAATTTCTACTTTTTGGATATAGGCATTTATTGCTATAAACTTCCCTCTGAGTATTGATTTTGCTGTATTCCACAGGTATTAGTATGTTGTATTACCATTTTAAGATTTAAAAAAAATTTTCCATCATAATTTCTTCATGACTTAATGGTTGTTCAGGAGCATGTTGCTTAACTTCCACGCATTTGTATAGTTTCCAAAGTTCCTCTCAGTATTGTTTTCTAGTTTTATTCTATAGTGGTCTCAGAAGACACTGGATATGATTTTGATTTTTTAAAAATTTGTTGAGATTTGTTTTGTGCCTTAACATAGGGTCTATCCTGGAGAACATTCCATGTGCTGAGAAGAATGTGTACTCTATAGTTGTTGGATAAAATGTTCTGTAAATGCCTGTTAGATCCATATGGTCTAAAGTCCAGTTTAAATCCAAAAATTTTTTTTTTTTTTGAGACAGAGTCTTGCTCTGTCACCCAGGCTGGAATGTAGTGGCGCGATCTTGGCTCACTGCAATCTCTGCCTCCTGGGTTCAAGTGATTCTCCTGCCTCAGCCTCCTGAGCAGGTGGGACTACAGGCATGCGCCACCACGCCCAGCTAATTTTTTTTTGTATTTTTAGTAGAGACAGGGTTCCACCATATTGGCCAGGCTAGTCTCGAACTCCTGACCTCATGATCTAACCACTTTGGCCTCCCAAAGTGCTGGGATTACAGGCGTGAGCCACCGCTCCTGGTCAAAATCCAGTATTTCTCATTAATTTTCTGTCTAGATGATCTGTTTAATGCTGAGTAGGGTGCTGAAGTTCCCCACTATTATTGCACTGGAGTCTATTATTATTAGTATTATTTTCTCTTTCCCCATCATGAAATAGCTCTCTTTTTAGATCTAGTAATATGTGCTCTGTGAATCTGGGTGCTACAATGTTGGGTGCACATATATTTAGAATTGTTATATACTCTGACTGGATTGATCCCTTTATCATTATGTTATATAATGACCTTATATTTTAAAAAAACTGTTATTGGCCAGGCGCGGTGGCTCACGCTTGTAATCCCAGCACTTTGGGAGGCCGAGGCGGGCAGATCACGAGGTCAGGAGATTGAGACCACGGTGAAACCCCGTCTCTACTAAAAATACAAAAAATTAGCTGGGCGTGGTGGCGGGCGCCTGTAGTCCCAGCTACTCGGAGAGGCTGCGGCAGGAGAATGGCGTGAACCCGGGAGGCAGAGAGCTTGCAGTGAGCCGAGATCGCGCCACTGCACTCCAGCCTGGGTGAAAGAGCGAGACTCCGTCTCAAAAAAAAAAAAAAAAAAAAAAAAAAAAACTGTTATTGACTTAAAGTTTGTTTTATCTGATATTAAGTGTAGCTACTCCTGCTCACTTCTGGTTTCCATTTACATGGAATATCTTTTTTCATCCCTTTACTTTCAATCTATATGTGTCTATACAGATAAAGTGCATTTCTTATAAGCAGCATATACTTGGGTCATGTTTGTTTTGAATACATTCAGCCAGTCTATATAAGTAGAGAATTAAATCCATTTACATTTAAGGTTATTGATTTGTGTGTTTTTGTTCCTATCATATTGTTGTTTGCTGGTTGTTTTATATATTCTTTATTTCTTCTCTTATTGTCATTTTGGTTTGGTTGTTTTCTGTAGTGGTACCATTTGAGTACTTTCTCTACCTGTGTGCTTGCTTTACCAGTGTTTTATATTTCCATGTGTTTTCATGATGGTAAACACTTCCAGGTTTAGGATGCTCTTGAGCATTTCTTGTACGGTCAGTCTAGTGGTGATGAATTCCCTCAGCATTTGCTTGTCTGGGAAAGGCGTTACTTCTCCTTCATTTAAGAAGCATTAGTTTCTTTCAGCACTCTAAACATATCATCCCATTCTCTCCAGGCCTGTAAGGTTTCTGCTGAGTAATCTACTCTTAGTCTGACGGGGATTCTTTATAGGTAACTAGATGCTTTTATCTTGCTATTTTTGGAATTCCCTCCTTGTCTCTGACTTTAGTCAGTGTGACTATAATGTGATGTGAAGAAGTCCTTTTTGATTGTATCTATTTGGGGATCTCAGAGCTTCCTGTATCTGGATGTGTAAATCTATTGCTAGACTTGGGACGTTTTCATCTATTTCATTAAATAGGTTTCCTAATCCTCTTGTTCTCTCTTCACCTTCTGGGACCCTAATAATTTGAATATTTGGTCACTTTATGGTGTCCCATATGTCATGAAGGTTTTGTTCATTTATTTGTTCTTTTTTTCCTTTAGCCTGAATAGCTTATTTTGAAAGACCTGTCTTCAAGTTTTGAGATTCTTTTTTCTGCTGGATCTAGTCTCTTGTTCAAGCTTTTTTTTTTTTTGAGACGGAGTCTCGCTCTGTCGCCAGGCTGGAGTGCAGTGGTGCGATCTCTGCTCACTGCAACCTCTGCCTCCCGGGTTCAAGTGATTCTCCTGCCTCAGCCTCCCGAGCAGCTGGGACTACAGGTGTGTGCCACCATGCCCAGCTAATTTTTGTATTTTTTAAATAGAGATGGGGTTTCATCATGTTGACTAGGATGGTCTCAATCTCTTGACCTCGTGATCTGCCCACCTCGGCCTCTCAAAATCTTGGGATTACAGGTGTGAGCCACCGCACCTGGCGAAGCTTTCTAATATATTTTGTATTTCATTCAATGAACACTTCAGTTCCAGAATTTGGTTCTTAAAAAGTGTATCTTTATGGTGAATTTATCATTCACATCCTGAACTGTTTTCTAGTTTCTTTGTATTGTTTTTCAGAATTCTCTTCTCTCTCACTGAGCTTCTTTAGAATCAGTAATTTGAATTTTTTCCAGGATTTCAAGAATGTCTTTTTGATTGGAATCTGTTGCTGGAGAATTATTGTGTTCCTTTGGAGGTGTCATATTTCCTTGTTTTTAAATGTTTCTTGTCCTTAAGTTGATATCTGTGCATCTGGGTATAATAGTTGCTTCTTCCAAGTTTTTTGATTTTTTTTTTTTCTTTTAGAGTTGGAATCTATCTCTATTACCGAGGCTGGAGTGCAAGGGCACAATCACAGCTCACTGCAGCCCAAACTCCTGGGCTCGAGTGATCCTCCCACCTCAGCCTCCCAAGTAGCTAGGACTACAGGCATGCACCACCGTCCTTGGCTAATTTTTAAAAAATCATTTTTATGGGCCGGGCACGGTGGTTCGCAACTGTAATCCCAGCATTTTGGGAGGCTGAGGCGGATGAATTGCCTGAAGTTGGGAGTTCGAGACCTGCCTCACCAACATGGAGAAACCCTGTCTCTACTAAAAAAATACAAAATTAGCCAGGAGTGGTGGTGCATGCCTGTAATCCCAGCTACTTGGGAGGCTGAGGCAGGAGAATTGCTTGAACCCGGGAGGCAGAGGTTGCAGTGAGCCAAGATCATGCCATTGCACTCCAGCCTAGGCAAGAAGAGTGAAACTGTCTCAAAAGAAAAAAAAATCATTTTTATAGAGACGGGGTCTCACTGTGTTACTTAGGCCGGTATTAAACTCTCGGCCTCAGGCAATCCTCCTGCCTTGGCCTCCCAAACTGCTGGGATTACAGGCATGAGCCACTGCACCTGGCTGAAATTGCTTTTGTAGGGGAGGACTTCTTCCTGAATATGTATCTATGGTATTGGTTGGGTGGGATACTTTGATTTGATTTTGGATGCATGCAGCAGTGTAGTCTCTGTATTTCTTTGACTGTAAACAGCATTAATGGTATCTATGGTTTCCTCAGTAGCTCAGGGTAGAGTTATTTGTGGACGCTCTGGTGAAGTTTTGCTGAGGACTGGGATGCCAGGTAGGTCGGCCTTTGGGCCCCAGTGGTGGCAGTGGTGGGCTAAGCATGCCTGTCCTTGGATTCCAAGGTGGCGTATGCTGGCACTAATGTTAACAGGTCCAGGCACACCAATTCTTGTGGTTCCAGGTGGCTTACTTGGATGTTGGTAAGGTAGTAGCAGCAGTGGGCTGAGTGGGTGGGCAGAATTTTGGGCCCTGAGGCAGCCAGTGTCACATGAACAATGACAATGACAGTGGCAAGATGATCTAGGTCCCCAAGGATCCAGTACGTGCTGGTGTTGGCAGTGGCTGTGATGGGCTGGGTGGGCCAGTCTCCAGGTGTGCAGGTGGCATATACAGCTAGGTGCCAGCTGTGGTGGTACCGGCTGGGGGGTAGGCCCAAACTCAGGCCCCTGGAAGGAGTGTTCAGGTACAAGTGGTGGTATACTGGGCCGGGTAATAGCCTGGCTGCTGGACTGTGTACTCTGGCACAAGGGGCAGGGAGACCAAAGCTGGGCCGAGCAGACTTGTTCTCAGGCTCCCTGATGGTAAGGGCAGGTGCAACCAGTGGCAGGCAGGGGTGGGGCAATCCCTCAGGCCACCAGTGGAATGCTTGGGTGGGGAGCTGCCCTGCCACACTAGGGAGGGTGGCACTGCCTTCAATGGTGCGCAGCCTAGGCCAGGGGGTGCAGAACATGCATGCCGCTTGCACCTCAGCCCCTGCTGCCATAGCCAGTGACTCACTTGTGCTTCAGCCCCTGGTGCAGTAGCCCATGGTCAAATGCACCTAAACCCTGGGGGTAGCAGCCATACTTCTCTTGCATCTCAGCTCTGGTGCCACTAGGTTCTGGGACAGTGCACAGTCTGTTGGGGCTGGGCTCTAAAATGGCACCTTGTTGTGGCTGCTTAGGTCTCAGGGAGCATGTGAGACGCAGTGCAAGCTTCCTCTCTGGAGCAGTGCTGTTGCACAAGGTCCCGACAGCTCTGTGTTAGTTGCAGGACCCATGAGAGTCAAGGGGCTCTCTTCTGGCTAGGATTGCAGGAGCTGACAGCGGGAATGAGGACTTCTGAGGGTCTCTCATTTACCCTTTCCCTGTAATGGGGAGTCTCTCTTGGCTCTCAGCCTGCTAGGCTGTCTCACTCTCTTCTTCCTTGCTTTAAATATTTCCTGTCACTTTTCTGTTGAATTCCAGTATTCTCTTTTGGATGATCTATTTGAAATGTGATTATCTACTTACTATTTTGCTTCTTAGTGGAGGAGTTGAGTACAAAAATGCCTATAGTCAGTCATCTTGAAACCTCCCATCGTATTCTCCAAATATCTTAATAGTTACCACACAGAAGATGTAGCAGACTTATTCTGCTACATCTTATTGTTTCAGAGAGTAAAAGTAGGATTAATGAAGGAAAGCTACTGAGTCAACATTAAGAGTAAACAGTGAGTTAGGTCACTTTCTTCTTCAGCTTTGGGAAATTTTCTTGTATCATTGTTTTGATAACTCCTCTCCCCTCTATTTTCTCTGCTCCATTTCTGGGTACCCTGTTGGCTGAATGTTGGACAGTTGAATTGGTACTCTCTGTTTCTTAATTTTTTCTCAGATTTTCCATCTCTGGCTTTCAATCGTATGTTCTGAGAGAGCTCAACCTTTTCTTCTTAATCTTCTCTTGAACATAATTTTGATTTTTTTGGAATACAAAATAAATTTGCATGGTTTAAAATTCAAAAGTTAGGTCTCCCCCAATGCCACTTATTCTCTTCTCTTTAGAAGTAATCAATATTACCCATTTCTTAAGCATCTTTCCAGAGACAGTCTATTTACACACAACAAAAAAGGCATATATTTCCTCCTGAATCCACCCTTCTTTTTCCAAACAAATGGGAATATATCATAAACATGTTCAGCACTTTTATCTTCTTACTTGAAATCTTGGTTTGTTCAAGTGAGCTTCCCTATTACAGAGTGTTACACTGTATAAATATATTACACATTTAACCAGTTCCTTATTATTATTTTTAAAATTTATTTTAAAAAATATTCTTTTTTTTTGAGACAGAGTCTCGCTTTGTCACCCAAGCTGAAGTGCAGTGGCATGATCTTGGCTCACTGCAACCTCTGCCTCCCAGGTTCAAGCTTGGCTCACTGCAATCTCTGCCTCCCGGGTTCAAGCAATTCTCCTGCCTCAGCCTCCTGAGTAGCTGGGGTTACAGGTGCGTGCCACCACGCCTGGCTAATTTTTGTATTTTTAGTAGAGACGGGGTTTCACCATGTTGGCCGGGCTGGTCTTGAATGCCTGACCTTGTGATCCACCCACCTCAGCCTCCCAAAGCTGGGATTACATGCGTAAGCCACAGCACCCAGCCAAAAAAATATTATTATTGTTTTTAGAGATAGGATCTTGCTCTATTGCCCAAGCTGGAGTGCAGTGGTATGATCATAGCTCACTGCAGCCTCAAACTCTGGCAATCCTCCTGCTTCGGTCTCCTGAGTAGCTGGGACTACAGGCATCCAGAACTGTGCTTGGCTAACTTCCTAAACATTTTTGTAGAGACAGGGTCTCACTATGTTGCCCAGGCTGGTCTTGAACTCCTGGCCCCAGGCAATCTTCCTACCTTAATCTCCCAAACTAGCTCCTTCTTGATGAACATTCAGGTTGTTTCTAACCTTCACATCTTGCAAACATGCTGCAATGAACATGCAGTCATTTTGGACAAAGGCAAACGTAAGTGTAGAAGTTTCCAGGAGTGCAACTGCTAAATCAAAGGACTTGAGCATTTTAAATCTTCATAGGTATTGCCAAAGCACCTGTAGAGGCCAGAGGGACCTCCCCTTTACCCTCCGAAGGCTCACTGAAAATCACTGACAAAAGAGAGATTAATAGGAAAAAAGGCATACACATTTATTTGGTTATAATTTTATGTGACGCCAGAGTCTTCAGAATGAAGAATACAAAATAAACTGTCATTTTTTGTGCTTAGGTTCACAAAGCATATGGACAGTGGTATAGAAATATGATTGGACACAGGAGGCTGAGGCATAAGAATTGCTTGAGCCCAGGAGGCGGAGGTTGCAGTGAGCCAAGGTTGCACCACTGCACTCCAGCCTAGGCAACAGAGTAAGACGCTTGTTTCCAAAAAAAAAAAGAGAAAAAACAAAAAAGAAATATGATTGGACAAACAGGGTATGATCTAATGCTAACAGACAAAGTAGGGAAATCCAGTAAGGCCTGTCTAGATTTCTCTTGGCCTGTCTCTGCAGCAATCCTTTCTACGGGTATGAGGCAGAATCCTGTCTGGAATGGAGGTCTTATGACCTATAGTCAAAGTAGGTCAAATCATTTCTTTATGACCAATTTTTACACAGAAAGGTGACGGGCAAGCTGGAGTAATATTCTCAGGTTTTATATAAGGCTGGCTTCTGGGAAAAGGAGTTCTGGTTTCTATGACCTGCTCTGGGGAAGAGGGATTCTGGTTTCTATGGTTAGCCTCAGAAGAAAATGAGAGATCAAAGATAGGTGGGCAGAAAAAGGTCAGAGAGAGCTGCTTCTGAGGCCTTCATTTTGGGGTATCATTTTCTGAGACCCTGTACACCCTTCATAAAAGATGTACTAATTTATGTGTAAGAATGCCTACTTGTCCACATCCTCACCAATACAGTGTTTTGTCAAAGTTTCTTAGTTCTGCCAGTCACATACTCGTCATTTTTTTTTTTTTCCCCCAAGAAATAGGATCTCACTGTCACCCAGACTGGAGTTCAGTGGTACCATCCTAGCTCACCACAGCCTCAAACTTCTGAGCTCAAGCAATCCTCCCCCATCAGTCTCCTGAGTAGCTGGAACTATACCATGCCTGGCTAATTTTTCTAAAAAACAATTTTTTTTTTTTTTTGAGACTCAGTCTTGCTCTATTGCCCAGGCTGGAGTGCAGTGGTGTGGTCTTGGCTCTCACTGCAACCTCTGCTTCCTGGGTTCAAGTGATTCTCCTGCCTCAGCCTCCTGCGTAGCTGGGATTATAGGCGTGTGCCACCACGTCTGGCTAATTTTTGTATTTTTAGTAGAAACGGGGTTTGGCTATGTTGGCCAGGCTAGTCTCAAACTCCTGGCCTCAAGCAATCCAATGGCATGAGCCATTATACCCAGTCCCAATTAAACATTTTTATTGTTCCATTTCCCACCTACTTCCCCCTAATTAGCTTGATAAATATTCACCTTTTACTATTATTTTAATAGGTTCCTTAGAGATTAAAATGTCATCCATCTTTAATTTATCCAGGCCTATATGTATATACACCCCTACCCTGACCAACAGACAATATAGTGTATTTTAATTCTCTCTATACTTTAAGTGCCACAAAAATTACTTAATGTGTCACTTAAATTAATCCACATATTTACCCTTTTTGTTGTTTCTTCATTCCCTGAATCTTCATGTTTCTTTTACAAATTTCAAGTTTTTTCTTCTGCTTAAACAAAAACTTTAGTATTTCCTTTAATGTAGGTATTCTGGTAAGAAAGTCCATAAATTTGTCTACAACTGTCCTTGTATTAAGTTTATCCTTGAAGGCATTTTCACTGGTTATGGAAATCTAGGTTGGTAGTTATTTTGTTTCAGCCCTGTGAAGATGTCATTCCATTATCTTCTGTCTTCTATTGTTTCTGTGGAGATGGTAGCTCTCAGACAAACTGTTGGCTGCTCGTTTGTACATACTCCTCACTCCCATCCTGCCCTGGGTACTCTAACATTTTTTCACTTTGAGTTTAGTTTCAGCAGTTTTAAGATAATGTGTTTAGGTCGGGCGCAGTGGCTCACGCCTGTAATCCCAGCACTTTGGGAGGCCGAGGCATCCACGAGGTCTCCTGATCTCACGAGGTCAGGAGATCGAGACCATCCTGGCACCTGGTGAAACCCCGTCTCTACTAAAAAAAAATATATAAAAAATCAGCCAGGCGTGGTGGCAGGCGCCAGTAGTCCCAGCTACTTGGGAGGCTAAGGCAGGAGAATGGCGTGAATCTGGGAGGCGGAGCCTGCAGTGAGCCGAGATTGCGCCACTGCACTCCAGCCTGGGCGACAGAGCAAGACTGTCAAAAAAAAAAAAAAAAAAAAGAAGATAATGTGTCTAAAAGTCACTATCATTTTACTTACCTTGTTGGGGTTGATAGGCATTTATCTGTGGCTTGTTGCTTTTTGATGGTTTTGGAATGCCTTTAGTCATTATCTTTTAAAATACTGCTTTTGTCCCATTCTTTCTTTCTCCTTCTGCTGTTCCATTACACATTAGACCTTCCTCACTGTATTCCCTATTTATCGTCTCTTCTATATTTTCCACTCATTTTTATCTTCATGTTTCATTCGGGATATTTTCTTCTGATCTATTTTAAATTACTAGCTCTCTCTTTAGCTGTTTCTAATCTGCTGTGGTTGTATCCACCGAGTTCTTAATTTTGACTGCTAGAGTTTATAGTTTTCATTTGGTCTTTTTTATTGTTGTTTCCAGTTCTCTTCTAAAATTCTCAATTTTGTCTCATCTCTTTTAACAAATTAAACATTTAAAATATATTTCTAAAAACTCCATTGTCTGGAGTCTGCCTACTGTCTACAGTTGATTTTCTTTTTGGCTTAGGGTTATTGTGTCTCCTATTGTGTCTTGAATTTAAATTGAATTTTAGATACTATATATAAAAATTTATAGAAATAATTTGAGGCCTATAAATATGCTATAGTCCTCCAAAGAGGACTTAAAGTTTGCCAACTTCCCCCAACCCCTGGTGGGTCTCTGGACTCTAATTTTGGCCTCCAACCCATTTAAGCCTTTCAAGAATGCCACTTAGCTTCTCGGCTACCTTTTCTGGAACTTGCAGAAGCCCCCAAGGAAAAAGCAACCCTGAACATCAGGTTCCCCCTTACTTCTTTCCTTCTTTTCTCAGATCCTATAATTCCTTAATGCCTTGTTGTTGTTTATTTTCTTTCTTTCTTTTTCTTTTTTTTTTTTTTTCGAGACAGAGTCTCGCTCTGTTGCCCAGGCTAGAGTACAGTGGCACGATCTTGGCTCACTGCAACGTCTCTTTGTGGGTTCAAGCGACTCTCCTGCCTCAGCCTACCAAGTAGCTGGGATTACAGGTGTATGCTATCACACCCAGCTAATTTTTTTATTTTTGGTAGAGACAGGGTTTTGCCATGTTGGTTGGCCAGGCTTGTCTTGAACTCGTGACCTCAAGTGATCCACTTGCCTCGGCCTCCCAAAGTGCTGGGATTACAGGTATGAGCCACTGCGCCCAGCCTCCTTAATGCCTTATTAATGCTCCAGTGTTCTTCAAGCAGGTTATTTTAATATTTTATTCCAGAGGAAACAGTTATTCACAGCAGGAAGGTTAATCCAAATTACCTAGTCTACTCTTACCAAAAGCAGAAAAAAACCTTAACTTTCCCCAAATAGTACATTCAAATTCTTTAGAGAAGTGCTTCTTTCTCTCCTTTTAACTTGAGTAAATGCCACGTTTGAGTTCTGTCACTGAGATGAAGAAGGGGAACAAGGAGAAAGACCTTGAATTAATTGCCTTTTAAAATACTAATCTCATTTCTGCACTTCATCATATTTGCCAGCTCTGGATCTAGGGCCTCTTGTAGCCAAGGTTTCTGTTTCATCTAAAAACATGCCAGAAAAAATTTCAAAATCTCACAGACATTGTTAAGCAGACTGCTTCATTTTTTCTGTTTACTTCTTTTTGTACTTCATATTCTATGTGCAATTATAAAGGATATGAAAAAATATGTTCAGCCTACCATCTTTAAACTGTTTCATTAAATCTTTCATTTTACTTTCTAAAATTTATCCTACAGATAGACACAAACAAATGCACAAAAATATTAGCACTATATTAATAAAATGATGGAAATAACTCAAATATCTGTTAACAGTAAGTTGTTTAAATTATGGTACAATACAATCATTTTAAAAGATAAGCCAATATATCATAATTTAATTCCATTTTGTATGAAAATAATTTTTAGTATACACACAGAAAAAGAAATCCATATGGTAAACATATAAATAAACATATTTATAACATATGCTAACTTAATACTATTTATGGAGAAGGCATTATAAAGAACTACAGTTTGACTCATTAAATCATTTCATAATATTTGAATTTTTATAGGGAAGCTATTTTTACATAAATAAAACAAATAAACATATCAAGCCAACTAGATTACTTCTACAGAGTTCTCATATGCTAAGAAGCCAAGCCAACATCAAAACGGTCTCTGGGAATACAAATTCATTTTACACTGAAGGCTGCATCTCCTTGGTTTGCAAAACAACCCGAAATAGGTCTCTATTTGAAAGCAGGTAAGATTAACTGGGCAAAGGCAAGCCCAGTGCTTTAAAGCATGGAACTTAGAATAAAACAGTCCTAACTAGTGATATTAAAGGGAAATAATTCATTTATACATGAAGATAGAAGAGATGATAAAGTGACCAGAGAAAAACATAAGTGGGGGTGGAGGAGCACTGAAAAGGCATAGAATATAAAGGGCAGAAGTAGAACTGATGGAAACTAAGAATTAGAGTCCAGTAGGGAAGAAGCACGCACATACATTTCTATGTTTAAGATATGTAATGGCAATATGCTATAGCTAATCCTTTTCATTTTCGGATGGCTTGTGTATCTGATAATACTAATTTCATATTATGCTTAAATGAGTTAAACTGGGAAATAAACCCAAGTTTTAACACCTGTACTGCTAAAGAGAGCAGTATGATGTTACACTGAAATCACCTGACATTTTTGGTCTTAAAAATTCAGTAATTTTCAGATAAAAAAAATTCTACAATCCTAAAAGAGGATTGTTCTTTATTCACTTAGGTATCTACTTTTGCAGCTGTAGATACCTAACTGTATCCACACCTATATGCTTACAACTTTTCATTCCAGAGATTCCCAGTGCTACTACTCCCATTCCTGCACTTATGACAGACACTGATCATCAGTCACAGCACTTTGCCCCCGAGCACAGTCACTGAGCCCTCCCTTTCAGACTTCTATACAGTCATTTTCAATAAACTGGAGATAGTACGAGATAAAACCTATTTGCCATCCTACATATCCTTAAGCAAGATGTGAATTTCATTACAATTCAAAGACTTTCTTAGTGAACAGTGTCTACATAAACAGCTTTTTAAAAAACTCTGGGCCGGGTGCTGTGGCTGGCCGGGTGCCGTGGCTCACACTTGTAATCCTGAGGTGGGTGGATCACCTGAGGTCAGGAGTTCCAGATCAGCCTGGCCAACATGGCGAAACCCCGTCTCTACTAAACATACAAAAAATTAGCTGGTCGTGGTGGTGTGCGCCTGTAATCCTAGCTACTTGGGAGGCTGAGGCAGGCGAATCGCTTGAACCTGGGAGGCGGAGGTTGCAGTGAGCCAAGATTGCACCATTGCACTCCAGCCTGGGTGATGAGCAAAACTCCGTCTCAGAAACAAAAAAAAGACTTCTGGTAATTATCTTATGAATAAAATTGGCTCTCATTTTTTGAACTCATTAGATTAATAAATTAGGATATAAACGTTGTCAAGATAACCCAAAGATGACAACATAGATATTTCCTGACTTACTTATTCTGAAACATTTTTTATAACCTGCCATTACAACTTCCTTGGTCACAGGTATCTGTCTGAGCAATTCTAGACTCATGCAAACTGTTGAAAGAACCTAATATACCCATTAATCCTATTCAACTGTACAGCCAATAGCATAATGAGGTCTGGGGCAATGCATTTCCAGTTTACTTAGCATATGTTCTGTGTAACAAGAGATAGTGACAGCAATGAAGATTTACTTTTGTATGTATGTATGTATGTATGTATGTATGTATGTATGTATGTATTCTTGTATTCATTCATTTACTGAGATAGGGTCCCACTATCACCCAGGCTAGACTGTAGTGGTAGAATCTATAGCTCACTGCAGTCTCTGACTCTAGACTCAAGCAATCCTTTTGCTTCAGCCTCCCAAGAAGGTGGACTACAGGTGTGGACCTCATGCAAATGAGGATTTAAAAATAATATTTATCTGAAGGTTTCCTCCCATAGATATTTTTAAATCATTAGATATAGATGATGGTCTCACCATTTTAAAATTAGACAAACAAATGAAGAAAAAAAAAGAGAAACAAATTCTTACCAATTTTTCTGCTTCTGTGTTCATTTCCCTTAATTTCTTGATATGTTCCTTTTTAATCATGAGAATTTTTGATAATCTGGTCTACACACAAAGAAGAAATATTTTAGAATAAACAGGCATTTAGGTATATTGGTTAGACATTAAATTTCCAATTTTTTAGTAAGATATTTCAGCAATAGATTTTAGTGTTTCAACATATATATATAGCATAGCATTGTTTTTTTTTTTCTGAGACAGAGTCTCACTCTGTCACCCAGGCTGGAGTGCAGTGACACAGTCTTGGCTCGCTGCAACCTCTGCCTCCCAGTTCAAGCAATTCTCGACTCAGCCTCCCGAGTAGCAGGGATTACAGGTGCACGCAACCACGCCTGGCTAATTTTTGTAATTTTTTTTTTGTTTTTTGGAGACGGAGTCTTGCTCTACTGCCCAGGCTGCAGTGTAATGGCGTGATCTTGGCTCACTGCAACCTCCGCCTCCCAGGCTCAAGCAATTCTCCTGCCTCAGCCTCCCGAGTGGCTGGGATTATAGGCATCTGCCACCATGCCCGACTAATTTTTGTATCTTTAGTAGAGATGGGGTTTTGCCATGTTGGCCAGGCTGGTCTTGAACTCCTGACCTCAGATGATCCACTCACCTTGGCCTCCCAAAGTGCTGGGATTACAGGCGTGAGCCAGGGCACCCAGCCATTTTTGTATTTTTAGTAGAGACGGGGTTTCACCATGCTGGCCAGGCTGGTCTTGAACCCCTGACCTCAAGTGATCTGCCCACCTTGGCCTCCCAAAGTGCTGGGATTACAGACATGAGTCACCACACTTAGCCTCATAGCACTGTATTTTATATATCTGATTAAACTGACAAGCAAATATTATTTTAAAAATCCATTGTAACTAGGACATGTCAAAAGGACGAAGGAGTCAATCTGAAGAAGCTTTCACTGGTCCAAAATAGGGCAATTTGTAGACCAGTAAGAACAATAACTGTAATGAACTAAAGCCAAATGTTAAAATCCATGAGTTTACAATGATACTTAGGAAGAAGAAATGACAGAGTGAGAGCAATTCTGAAATCTTATTGAATGAATGGATCTAAGCATTGATAATCGATGGCAGCTAACATTAAAAAATAATTAGGTCAGCGATGCAGTGGCTCACACCTGTAATCCCAGTACTTCGGGAGGCCAAGGCGGGAAGATCACTTGAGCCCAAGAGTTTGTGACCAGCCTCAGCTTCCCAAGTAGCTGGGATCATGAGTCCAGGAGTTTGAGATCTCATCTCCACCAAAAATAAATAAAATTAGCTGGGTTTGGTGGCTTGCATCTGTAGTCCCAGTTACTCAGGAGGCTGAGGTGGGAGAACTTCTTGAGCCAGGTAGGTGGACGATGCAGTGGGCCGAAATCATGCCACTGCACTCCAGCCTGGGCAACAGAGCAAGAACCCATCTCATAATAAATAAATAAATAAATAAATAAATAAATAAATAAATAAATAAAGGGCCTCCTATCAAAAGAACACAAAACCACCTGTAAAAGTAGTCACATAATAACAAATAATCAGCCAACCAAAAAACCTAAATCCACTCAAACCTCTAGAAATAATTTTCAATTTACACAAGATACAAAGAACAGGTTAAATAATCCCACAAGGATTTAGTCAAAAAATCAAGACTGTGGGAGACTGTATGGATAAGTAATCCAGTTTCTTCAATAAGTTGCATGGAGAAAAAAGGCACTCAACATTTAAAAAACAACTTAAAGATCTGAATACCAACTGGATATTTGATATTGACATTTAAATTTTTATAGATGTAATAATGATATCGTAGTTGTTTCTTAAAAAAAAGAAATCTAGGCCAGGTGTGGTAGCTCACGCCTATAATCCCAGCACTTTGGGAGGCGCGGGTGGATCACCTGAGGTCAGGAGTTTGAGACCAACCTGGCCAACATGGTGAAACCCCATCTCTACTAAAAATACAAAATTTAGCCAGCGTGATGGCAGGTGCCTGTAGAGAATCACATGAACCCAGGAAGCGGAGTCTGCAATGAGCTGAGATCACGCCACTGCACTCCAGCCTGGGCAACAGAGTAAGATTCTGTTTCAAAACAGAAAAAAAAGAAAGAAAGAGTAAGGCCGGGTGTGGTAGCTTATAGCTACCCAGGCTGAGTGCAGTAGCATGATCATGGCTCAATGCAGCCTCAACCTCCTGGGCTCAAGTGATCTTCCCACCTCAGACTCCCAAGCAGTTGGGACTACAGGGACGTACCACTACACCTGGCTAATTTTTGTATTTTTTGTACAGATGGGGTCTCACTATGTTGCCCAGGCTTGTCTTCAACTCCTAGACTCATCCTTGTCTATGTTGCCCAGGCTTGTCTTCAACTCCTAGACTTCCAATCCTCCCAGCTTGGCCACCCAAAGTGCTGGGATTGCAGGTGTGAGCCGCTGTGCCTGGCGGCGAAACATTTTTAATGTTTATTTTGTCATAAGAAAAAATACATTTGGAACAGCAAAAAAATCAAAATATCAACTTCACTTAAGAGCAAAACTGAGAGTTTTATAAAACCTCACATACTATAAAAGGTAAGGACATAAAATAACTTTTATTTTTACCTCTTAAATATCTTAAAATAATAGTGGAAGTAGTATTTTAACTAGGCTTCACATATAGATTATAAATTTTAAATTAAGAACTAAAATCAAATACACAGACTTTCAGTTTACAGTCTGGGATATAAGAAGCTTGGAAGGTGCTACTCCATCCTAACACCAGGTAAAAAGCTGAACATACTTAAAAAAATCAATGACACTTGGCCGGGCGCGGTGGCTCACGCCTGTAATCCTAGCACTTTGGGAGGCCGAGACGGGTGGATCACGAGGTCAGGAGATCAAGACCATCCTGGCTAACACGGTGAAACCCCGTCTCTACTAAAAATACAACAAATAGCTGGGCGTAGTGGCGGGCGCCTGTAGTCCCAGCTACTCGGGAGGCTGAGGCAGAAGAATGGCATGAACCCGGGAGGTGGAGCTTGCAGTGAGCTGAGATCGTGCCACTACACTCTTGCCCAGGTGACAGACCAAGCCTCCATCTCAAAAAAAAAAAAAAAAAAAAAAAATCAACAACACTTCTTAGATCTCTAAGAAAATTGAGGGCCAAGGCAAACTGTCCACAAAATTGGAAAGAATGAAAGGCAAATATGTAGAATCACAATTACTGGAGCAGAAACCCATGAGCAAAAACCTCTAGGAACCAGTGCTGGGGTAGGAAAAAATGAACTGTAATTTATGTGGTAGGTGTGGGAAAGTCTGACCTTAAATTAAGCATTTACTCTACGGGACCCAGTTAGGAGGGTTTTTTGAAAAGCATACTTGGTGAGTTTTACTTCCAGGGGCTTAATCTGGTTCTTAGTGAATACTGCAGAAATACCCCCTCTTGCTTCCTGCAAGGGGAAGGAAAACTAACAATTTTGAATTAAGATAGAGCATTCTGTTCTTAGCAAGGCCTGCCCTCAGGAAAAACTATTTAACCAGAAGCTAACATGCTAGGGTTTTATCAGAGGCTAACTGACCTGGGGGAAGAGAAAAATCCAACCCCAGCCCACTCTAGCCACCCTGTACCACCTAAGAGGAGGAAAAACTGAGGTGCATTTGTGAAGTTCACAGTCCAGAGGCTCAGGCTGACACAGTTCCTTTTACATAGTACATCATGTTTGGCAATTAAGAAAAAAGTACAAGGTATGCCAGGAGGCAAAAAACGTAGTTTGAAGAGACAAAGCAAGCATAAAAACCAGCCTTAGATATGGCAGGGATGTTGAAATTTGAAAGAACTATGAGTAATAAGCTAAGGCCTCTAATGGATAAAATAGCATGCAAGAACAGATGGGCAATGCAAGCAGAGAGATGAAAATTTCTAAAGCTTGAGGATATATTATTTATTTTCCTTTTTTTTTGCTGCCACAACAGTTATCTCAGAAGAGGATATATTAATAGGAACTTCCAAAACTAAAAAACAAAGAGAACAAAGACTGAAAAAATCAGCACAGAATGTCCAAGGATTGTGGGATAACTACAAAAGGTATAACTTATGCATTAATGGAAATACAAGAAGGAGAGCAAAGAGAGAAAAAAAGGAAGAACTATCTGAAATATAACGAATGAGAATTTCCCCAATTTAATGTCAAATACCAAACCAAAGATCTAAGAATCTCAGAGAATACCAAGCAGAAAAAACACCACAAAAATCTCTAGATTTACACATATCATATTCAAACTACAGAAAATCCAAGATAAAGAAAAATTCTGGTCCGGCTATGGTGGCTCACACCTCTAATCCCAGCACTTTGGGAGGCTGAGGCGGGCAGACTGCTTGACCCTAGCAGTTCGAGACCAGCCTGGGCAACATGACAAAACTCCATCTCTACATACTAAAAAACAGGAAAAAAAAATCCTGAAAGAAAACACTTCACCGATAGAGGAGCAAAGATAAGAATTTCATCTGACTTCTTAGAAACCAGGCAAGCAAGAGGAGACTGGAGTGAAATATCCTGTGTTGAGAAAAAAAAATCTGGCAATCTAAACCTCTGCACCCTATGAAATTATCGTTCAAAAGTAAAACAGGACTGGGCATCATAGCTCACGCCTGTAATCTCAGCACTTTGGAAGGCCAAGAGGGAGGACTGCTTAAGCCCAGGAGTTGTGGAGCAGCCTGAGAAACACAGCTAGAGCTTATTTCTACAATAACAAATAAATAATTTTTTTTTTTTTGAGACAGAGTCTCGCTCTGTCACCCAGGCTGGAGTGCAGTGGTGTGATCGTGGCTCACTGCAAGCTCCGCCTCCCAGGTTCATGCCAGTCTCCTGCCTCAGCCTCCCGAGTAGCTGGGACTACAGGCGCCCGCCACCACGCCTGGCTAATTTTTTGTATTTTTAGTAGAGACGAGGTTTCACCATGTTAGCCAAGATGGTCTGGATCTCCTGACCTTGTGATCCGCCCGCCTGGCCTCCCAAAGTACTGAGATTACAGGCATGAGCCACTGTGCCCGGCCAATAAAATAAAATTTTTTTTAAGTGAAAGAAAAATACTTTCTCAGAGAAAAAAACTTGAGAAAATCTGTCACCAGTAGGACTGCCTTGTAAGAAATGATTTTTTTCTTTTTTTTTTTTTGAGATAGAATTTTGCTCTGTTGCCCAGGCTGGAGTGCAACGGAGAGATTTTGGCTCCCTACAACCTCCACCTCCCAGGTCAAAGTGATTCTCGTGCCTCAGCCTCCCAAGTAGCTGGGACTATAAGCACCACCACGCCCGGCTAATTTTTGTATTTTTAGTAGAGACGGGGTTTCACCATGTTGGCCAGGCTGGTCTCGAACTCCTGACCTCAGTGATCTACCCACCTCAGCCTCCCAAAGTGCTAGGATCACAGGCGTGAGCCACCACACCCAGCCAGAAATGTTAAATGATGTTCTTTAAAGAAAAAGAAAATGATACATGTCAGAAACTCAGATATAAATAAAGGAAGTGTATCAAAGAAAGAATATGTTGAAGGTAAAATACAAACTTTTATTTTCCTTATTCCTAATTGTTCCAACAGATAACAGTTTGTTCAAAATAACAGCAACAGCATATTTGATTCTATATGATTATGTGTATATATGCTTATGCATGCTTAGGTATAAATAAAATAATGACAGCAATGATACAAAGGAAAGGAGGGATGAATTAGGATTATTTTGTTATTATCAGGTACTGGTACTACTCATGAAGCTGTACAGTGTTATTTGAAAGTGGATATGGATTAGTTGTAAAAGTATATAATGTAAATTCTAGGGCAACCATTAAAGAAAGCTAAAAGAAAAAAAGTATAATCTATATACTAAGAAAGCAGAGAAAAATAGAATTACGTAAACCATAAAACGCAAAAAAAGAGTGGAATATAAAAACAGAAATAAAGAATATGAGCAACAAATAGAACATAGTAATAAATATGATATTTATTACTATATGATAATCCAACTATATCAATAATCACTTTGAAATCTACTTTAAACATAAAGACACAGATAGATTAAAAGTAAATGGATGAAGGCCAGGTGTGGTGGCTCACGCCTATAATCTCAGTACTTTGGGAGGCCGAAGTGGATCCCATTGCTTGAGCCAAGGAGTTTAAGACCAGCCTGGGGTACACTGACACCCCATGTCTATACAAAAAATACAAAAATTAGCAGGCGTGGTGTCTTGTGCCTGTAGTCCCAGCTACTTGGGAGGCTGAGGTGGGAGGATTGCTTAAGCCCAGGAGGTTGAGGCTGTAGTGAGCCACCGCACTCCAGCCTAGGCTACAGAGGGAGACCCTGTTCTCTAAAAAAAAAAACCAAAAACATAGCTAGTCTCGGTGGCTGACACTTATAATTCCAGCACTTTGGGAGGCTGAGGCAGGCAGATTTCTTGTGATCAGGAGTTCCAGACCAGCCTGGCCAACATGGTGAAAACCTGTCTCTACTAAAAATACAAATATTAGCCAGATGTGGTGGAGCACACATGTAATCCTAGCTACTCGGGAGGCTGAGGCATGAGAATCATTTGAACCCAGGAGGCAGAGGCTGCCTGGGCGACAAAGCAAGACTTTGTCTCAAAAAAAAAAAAAAAAAAAAAAAAAGTAAATGGATAAAGAATATAAGAATATGCCATGCTAGCACTAATCAAAAGAAAGCAGGAGCAGTTATATCGCTTTCAGACAAAGCTGACTCCAGAGCAAGAAAAGGTGTCAGGAATAAAAAGGGACATTATGGCTGGGTGCGGTGGCTCACACCTGTAATCCCAGCACTTTGGGAGGCCGAGGCGGGTGGATCACAAGGTCAGGAGATAAAGACCATCTTGGCTAACATGGTGAAACCCCGTCTCTAATAAAAATACAAAAAAATTAGCTGGGCGTGGTGGCGGGTGCCTGTAGTCCCAGCTACTCGGGAGACTGAGGCAGGAGAATGGCGTGAACCTGGGAGGCGGAGCTTGCAGTGAGCCCAGATCACGCCACTGCACTCCAGCCAAGGGTGACAGAGCACCAAAAAAAAAAAAAAAAAAAAAAAAAGGCATTACATAATGAGAAAGGGGTCAATGTTCCAAGAAGACATAATAATTTTTTTTTTTTTTGAGACGAAATCTTGCTCTGTCACCCAGGCTGGAGTGCAGTGGTGCAACGTCAGTCAGCTCACGCCTCCTGGGTTCAAGCAATTCTCCTGTCTTAGCCTCCCGAGTAGCTGGGATTACAGGTGTCTGCCACCACACCTGGCTAATTTTGTATTTTTAGTAGAGATGGGGTTTCACCACGTTGGCCAGGCTGGTCTCGAACTCCTGACCTCAAGTGATCTGCCCGCCTAAGCTTCCCAAAGGGCTGGGATTACAGGGGTGAGCCACCGCACCCGGCCAACAATACTTAATATTTATGTGCTTAATAACAGAACATCAAAACATGAGGCAAAATGATTAACTATTGACAAATAGATCAATCCACCATTATAGTTGGAGATTTTGATACCCCTCTATCAGAAACGAACAGATCCAATGGGCAGAAAATCAGCAAGGACATAAACTCAACAATACTATCAATTAACTGGATATAATTGGTATCTATAGACTACTTCATCCAACAACCGCAGAATATACTTTCTACTCAAGGTCGTACGGAAAATTCATGAAGATCTCATTCTGGGCCACAAAACATACCTTAACAAAATTAAACGAATAGAAATCATACAATGTATGCTCTTACACCACAATGAACTTCTACTAGAAATCAATAACAAAGAAAGCTATAAAATCTGAAGATATGTCTAAATAATAAATGAGTCAAAAAAGCAATCTAAAAGAAGAAATGAAAAAATATTCTGAACTAGATAAAAATAAAAAGACAACTTGTCAAAATTTGTGTGATGCAGCCAAAGCAGTGCTTAGTGGGAAACTTGTAGTATCGAATGCATATATTAGTAAAGAAGACCTAAAATCAGTAATTTAAGCTTCCACCTTAGGAAATTAAAAAAAAAAATTGCAAATTAAATACAAAGTAAGCAGAATAATATAAACTAGAGCAGAAATCAATAAAATTGGAAACAGGAAATTAATAGAAAAAAATCAACAAAACCAAAAGCTGGTTCTTTAAAAAGATCAATGATACCGATAAGCCTCTAGCTAGGCTAAGAAAAAAGAGAGAGGACACAAATTATTAATTTCAGAAATGAAAAAGGGGCATCACTACAGATCCTATGGACTTTAAAAAGATAAACTCCTTGAAATTTCTAAAACTCACACAAGAAAAAAATGGAAGGCTCTGAATAGGCTTATATCTATTAAATAAATTGATTCAATAATTAACCTTCCAAAACAGATAGCATCAGGCCCAGATGGGTTCACTAAGGAATTCTACTAAACATTTGAGGAAGAAATTATACCCAACCTCTGTTATGTTTTAGAGGATAGAAGCAGAGGAAATACTTCCTAACTCATTCTCCAAGGTTAGCATTACCTTAATACCAAAATCTGACAAAGACACTGTGAAAGAAAACTATAAGCCAGGCACAATGGAATGTACTCATAGTCCTAGCTACTGGGAGGCTGAAGTGGGAGGATCACTTGAACCCAGGAGTCTGCGCCCAGCCTGGGCAACACAGATCCCCTGTCCAAACATGAAAAGAAAAAAACTATAGATCAGTATCTCTCACAAACACAGATGCAAAAATCCTCAATAAAATATTAGCAAATTGAATCCAATGATGTATAAAAGGATTTAAGATCACGGCCAAGTGAGTGTTTTTTTTTTTTTTTGAGACAGAGTCTTGCTCTGTCACCCAGGCTGGAGTGCAGTGGCGTGAACTCTGCTCACTGCAAGCTCCGCCTCCCGGGTTCACGCCAGTCTCCTGTCTCGGCCTTCCGAGTAACTGGGACCACAGGTGCCCACCACCACGCCTGGCTAATTTTTTTGTATTTTTAGTAGAGACGGGGTTTCACCATGTTAGCCAGGATGGTCTCTATCTCCTGACCTCGTGATCCACCTGCCTCAGCCCCCAAAGTGCTGGGATTACAGGCGTGAGCCACCACGCCCAGCCCCAAGTGAGATTTACCTGAAGTATGCAAGGCCGATTCAATGTTTGAAAATTAATTAATATAATCCATCACATCAATAGGCTAAAGAAGAAAAATATGATCAGATTGATAGAGGCAAAGTATTTGACAAAATTCAACACTCATTCATGATAAAAACTCTCAGTAAACTAGGAATAGACAATGTCCCCAGCCTGATAAAAAAAAAAATTCTACAAAAAACCCCATGTCTAATATCATACTTAATGGTGAGAAACTAGAAGTTTTCCCACCAAGATCAGGAACAAGGCAACGATGTCCTCTCTTATCACTCTTTTCAACATCATACTGGAAGTCCTAGCTAATGCAATAAGACAAGAAAGAGAAATAAAAGGTAGAATTGGGAAGGAAAAAAAACAACTATCTGTTTTAAGCAGGTGACATGACCGTCTACGTAGACAATCTGAAAGAATTGACAAAAAAAAAATCCCTGGAACTAGTAAGTGACTACAGCAAAGTTGCAGGATACAAAGTTAACATACAAAAGTCAATTGCTTTGTCAAACAATAAACAATTATGATGTGAGATTAAAAACACAGTATCATTTACCTTAACAACCCCCAAAATGGAATACTTAAGTATAAATCCAACAAATATGTACAAGACCTATGTGAGCAAAACTCTGATGAAAGAAATCAAAGAACTAAATAAATAAGAGATATTTCATGTTCATGGATAAGAAGACACAACACTGCCAAGATACCAGTTCTTCTCAACTTGATCTATAAATTCAATGTAATATAAGTCAAAATCCCAGCAAGTCGTTTTATGGATATTGACAAAATGATTCTAGAGTCTATATTGAAAGGCAAAAGATCTACTATAGCCAACACAATACTGAAGTAGAAGAACAAAGTTGAAGGACTGACACTAGTCAACTTCAAAACATACTATAAACCTACAGTAATCAAGACAGTGTGGTAGTGGCAAAGAATAAAATAAAATAGATCAATGGAACAGAATAGAGAGCCCAGAAATAAATCCACATAGTCAATTATCTTCAACAAATGGGCAAAGGCAGTTGCCCAACAAATGGGCAACAGTGGAGAAAAGTCAGTCTTCAACAAATGGTGCTGCAACAACTGGACATCCACAAACAAACAAACAAAAAATGAATCTAGACAAAAACCTTACACCTTTCACAAAGGGAATCACAAACATGGATGTAAAATCCAAAACTGTAAAACTCCTAGAAAGTAACACAGGAAAAAAAATCTAGATGACTTTGGTTTTGTGACAACACTTTAGATATGACACCAAAGGCATGATCCATGTAAGAATGAAATGATGAGCTGAACTTCACTAACATTAAAAACTTCTGTTTAGTTAAAGACATTGTAAAGAGAATGAAAAGACAAGCCACAGACTGGGAGAAAATATTTGTAAAATATACATCTGATAAGGAACTGCTTTCCAAAATATACAAAGAACTCTTAAAACCCGATAATAAGAAAACAAACAACTGGATTAAAAAATGAGCCAAAGACCTTAACAGACACCTCACCAAAGAAGATATACAGGTGGCAGATAAGCATATGAAAAGATGCTCAATGAGGAAATGTATATGTCATTAGGGAAATGCAAATTTAAATAATAAGATACCACAATAAACCTATTAGAATGGCCAAAATCCAGAACGCTGACAACACCAAATGCTGACGAGGATATGGAGCAACAGGAAATCCCATTCACTGCTGCTGGGAATGCAAAATGGTACAGCCACTTTAGAACACAGCTTGTCAGTTTCTTATATAACTAAAGCATACGCTTACCATATGATCCAGCAATTACACTCCTTGGTATTTACCCAAAGGAGCTGAAAACTTACAGCTACACAAAAACCTGCACACAGATGTTTATGGCACCTTTATTCATAATTGCCAAAATTTGAAAGCAACCAAGATGTCTTTCAGTTTGTCAATGAGTAAATAAACTGTGGTACATCCCAACAATGTAATATTATTCAATGCTAAAAAGAAATGAGCTATCAAGCCACAAAAAGACATGAAAGAAACTTAAATGTATACTAGTAAGTGAAAGAAACCAATATAAAAAGGCTATATACTGTATGACTTCAAATATATGACAGCCTGCAAAAAATAAAACTATGGAAACAGTAAAAAGATCAGTGATTTCCAGGGGCTCAGGGGAAGAGATAAAAAGGTGAAACACAGAAGATTTTTAGGGCAGCAAAACTACTCTATATGATACATAATGGTGGATACATGATATTATACACTTGTCAAAACTCTTAAAATGTTCCACATCCTTAAATACATTAATGTGAACTATGGTCTTTAGGTGAAATGATGTGTTAATGAAAGTTCACTGACTGGGCCGGGCGCGGTGGCTCACGCTTGTAATCCCAGCACTTTGGGAGGCCGAGGCGGGCAGATCACGAGGTCAGGAGATCGAGACCATGGTGAAACCCTGTCTCTACTAAAAATACAAAAAAAAATTAGCTGGGCGTGGTGGCGGGCGCCTGTAGTCCCAGCTACTCGGAGAGGCTGAGGCAGGAGAATGGCGTGAACCCGGGAGGCGGAGCTTGCAGTGAGCCGAGATTGCACCACTGCACTCCAGCCTGGGCAACAGAGCGAGACTCCATTTCAAAAAAAAAAAAAAAAAGAAAGTTCACTGACTGTAACAAATGTACCATCTGGTGGGAGATAATAGGGGGAGACTACACAGGTGTGGGGTCAGGAAGTATATGGGAAATATCTGTATCGTCTTCTCAATTTTGCTATGAACCTAAAACTGGTCTAAAAAAATAAAGTGTATTGAATTAAAAATCAAATATAACAAGGATCGATAAAAATATCACTATTTAGACATAGTGTAGTAATACTTAGCTTCTGGCTCCCTTTGCTTATTGATCTCTCTCAAACTCACACACACAACACCTGTTCAAATATAACATATTAGCTTTGTTTTTACTTCTACTATTTAAAAGAAAGAATTAAAAACAAGTGTCTTCTTTGTGAAAAGAATAAGTCTTTGCTCTTACCACATTTTCAATCTTTCATATAAAAATATCCATCTGCCTTGAGAAGCCAAAGGTATAAGAAATTTTGCTGGGTGCGGTGGCTCACGCCTGTAATCCCAGCACTTTGGGAGGCCGAGGCGGGCAGATCACGAGGTCAGGAGATCGAGACCATGGTGAAACCCCGTCTCTACTACAAATACAAAAAATTAGCTGGGCGCAGTGGCGGGCGCCTGTAGTCCCAGCTACTACTCGGGAGGCTGAGGCGGGAGAATGGCGTGAACCCGGGAGGCGGAGCTTGTAGTGAGCCGAGATTGCGCCACTGCACTCCAGCCTGGGCGACAGAGCAAGACTCCGTCTCAAAAAAAAAAAAAAAAAAAAAAAAAAAGAAATTTTATATTGCAAGGATAACTAACAATATATCATTGGCTGGGCATGGTGACTCAAGCTTGTAATCTTAGCACTTTGGAAAGCCAAGGTGGGAGGATCACTTGAGCCCAGGAGTTCGAGACCAGCCTAGGTAACATAGGTAACATAGACTCCATCTCTACAAAACTAATAAAAAATATATTAGCTGGGAGTGGTGGTACATGCCTGCAGTCTCAGCTACTTGGGAGGCTGAGGTGGGAGGACTGCCTGAGACTGGAGGTTAAGGCTGCAGTGAGCCATAATGGCACCACTGTACTCCAGCCTGGACAACAGAGCGAGATTTTGTCTCAAAAAAAATAAATAAATAGACCAGGCGCAGTGGCTCATGCCTGTAATCCCAGCACTTTGGGAGGCCGAGGGCAGATCACGTGAGGTCAGGAGTTCGAGACCAGCCTGGCCAACATGGTGAAACCCCGTTTCTATTAAAAATACAAAAAATTAGCTGGGTGTGGTGGCGTGCGCCTGTAATCCCAGCTACTTGGGAGGCTGAGGTAATTCCACTGGAACCCGGGAGGTAGAGGCTACAGTGAGCTGAGATCGTGCCACTGCACTCCAGCCTGGGAGGCAGAGTGAGACTCTGTCTCAAATTAAATAAATAAATAAATATTAAATTAAAAAATGTGATTGAGGAACACAGAATGCTATATACAGACATAACAACTGACAAGACTTTTCCTCAAAATAACATCAACTGCAAAAGAACACTGTGAATATTTTCATGGATTATGTTATAAACATTTTTATTTATAAAGATCGTATCGGCCAGGTGCGGTAGCTCATGCCTGTAATCCCAGCACTTTGGGAGGCCAAGGTGGGAGGATCACTTGAAGTTAGGAATTGGAGACCAGCCTGGCCAGCACAGTGAAACCCCATCTCTATTAAAATTACAAAAAAAATTAGCTGGGCATAGTGGTGCATGCCTGTAATCCCAGCTACTCAGGAGGCTGAAGCAGGAGAAAAGCTTGAATCCGGGAGGTGGAGGTTGCAGTGAGCCGAGATTGACCCACTGCACTCCAGCCTGGGCAACAGAGCAAGACTCAGTCTCAAAATGAATAAATAAATAAATAAATGAAAATAAAGATCATATCTATCCCAAGCCAAAGTAGTTTTCATTTTCCAAAAAGGAAATGAAACATTATTAGACTATGATTCAAACTAAAAAATTTATTTAATCTAATTTTCAAACTCACTACATTTTTAAGAGTCCAGCTATAAGGAAAATTTTCTGATATAATACTTCTACACTTATTTCAGTTTAGACTTAGATTTCTTAGTGTCTAATCACTAAGTACTTAGCAAGTGAATACCTGTTTCTAGTGTCTGAAAAGAAATAAAATTTCTTCTAACCATATAAGCTAGCCAGGACATCATAACTGTTGAGCTGACTGATGACGGCAGAATACGCTGAGGTTACTAAATAAAAGCCTTCATAGTTACCCAAGTTATTAACAGCCAAACATTCAGAATTTCACAGAACATATGCAAGAATGTTTGAGCCCTTAAAATAGCAGAATAATAAGAACTCAGACACAAGACAAAGCTCAAGAAGAAAGATCTTTAAGTCTTTTTTGGTTTTTATAACTTTTATTTTCAGGCTTTGTTGGAAATAGCAGCTCTTAAAACCTACACGGTGATAAACCTACACGGCCCTAGAAAAATTTTCAACTTTAATAACATAAAAGGCATTGAGTTTTTAAACAAAGAGCCAAGATATTCAGAACAATTCTTACCACTTGGATAAGAAATTCTACTGGAAAACCACCTAATGTTTCAGTGTCAGAGCCAGAAATTTTACTTCTCCACGGCGACTGTCCTAATAAAGGATCATTATCCTATGGGAATAAAAAGGAATTATTTAATCATTGACTATTCAGAGGAAGTATCTTATTTTTTTATTTTTATCTTTTTTTTAGACAGAGTCTCGCTCTGTTGCCACGTGTGATCTCGGCTCACTGCAATCTCCGACTCCCGGGTTCAAGCAATTCTCCTGCCTCAGGAGCAGCTGGGATTACAGGCGCGCGCCACCATGCCCAGCTAATTTTTGTATTTTTAGCAGAGATGGCGTTTCACCATGTTGGTCAGGCTGGTCTCGAACTCCTGACCTCGTGATCCGCCTGCCTCGGCCTCCCAAAGTGCTGGGATTACAGGCGTGAGCCACTGCGCCCAGCCAGGAAGTATCTTATTTTTAGAAAAAGAGAAAATTCTGTTATAATTAATATTATATTAAAATCCAATAAAAAGGAAAATATTTCTGGAGATGAAGCAACTATTTATTTTATTTAATATTTTCAATTCAAAATAGTGTGCATACTTTGAAGTTGTTGTAATAGATGTGTATTTCTTAAGAACCTAGTTCACCTTCATAATAATCAATTAAATTATTGGTATTTCTAAAATATACTTACTATAATTGGTGACTGGAGAGGAGGAGTATAATGTAACCGTGGTGGGGTCATAAAAAATCGAGAAGGCCGCTGTTTTTGTCCAAAGGCAGCAATTGGCATTGTCTCATGAGGTTCATTACTCTGAGAAAACAGAATAATTCACAAAACTTAAAGAAATTTACCAATCATTTAAGCTTTATAATCATTGTATTTCAGCTTGAGATATATATTCACGCATATTCTATGATTCATATAGAATTTATTACTTATATATTTAATTATTTATAGAGTAGCATATTAGTCTATACAGATCAAAGGCTAGAACTTAAAACAGAGTATGAAAACACTACTTTGCCGCCAAAAGGATGAACTTCCAGAATAAAAAAAGAAATAAAAAAAAGGGGGGTCAAAATAGTTCAGAGAATCAAAGATTAATATTAAAGTTTTCTATGGCCACCTTTGGTTATCTGCATTTAGACTGTCTGAATACACCCTACAATTAAAAATCAACTCTTATTTAGCCAGGGAGAAATATTTGGGTGATCTCATAAAAACAGTTAAATTAATGAAACAGAGAAGCAATTTACTTTTTTTTTTTGTTTGAGACCGAGTTTCACTCTTGTTGACCAAACTGGAGTGCAATGGCATGATCTCGGCTCACTGCAGCCTCCATCTCCCAGGTTCAAGCGATTCTCCTACCTCAGCCTCCCAAGTAGCTGGGATTACAGGTGTGCGCCACCACGCCCGGCTAACTTTTTGTATTTTTAGTAGAAACAGGGTTTCACCATGTTAGCCAGGCTGGTCTCAAACTCCTGACCTCAGGTGATCCACCTGCCTTGGCTTGCCAAAGTGCTGGGATTATAGGCGTGAGCAACTACGCCCAGCCAATTTACTTTTTTTGAAAGGAGAGTTTAAAGCTTTCATCCTTTAATGTAAAAACTTAAGAGTAATGTACTCTGTTCTACATTTAGTTCTAATTTTCTTTCTCTCCTATTGCGGAGAGATATCAAGCAATATTGTATTTCTGCACTAAGGAGATACATATATATATATTTCTTTTAGGAAATATATTTGCAAAGACATACATACATACATACATGTATGTATGTATGTATGTATATTCTAGGCAGAGGTTGCAGTGAGCCGAGATCACACTACTGCACTCCAGCCTGGGCGACAGAGCAAGACTCCGTCTCAAAAAAAAAAAAAAGGATCTCAATTCTAGTCTCAGCCTAATAGGAAACCAGATCTAGAGCCTTGAATAAATTACGCAATTGTACTTATGTCTAAGTTTCATCATGCAAAAGCAAAGGTAATTAACACCCACCCTGCATACCTCTGAAGATAAAACAGGAGAACAAATAAGTACAAGATGTTACTTCATACTTTAAAAACAATTTTGCAAGAGGACTATACTTTAACCTAACAGCTGCAATGAAAATGTTATGTAGCTTCTTCTCCAAGGTTAGTCAGGACTCATCAGCTTGGTTATACTAAAGTGCTGTGTCGTTAAGGTCCAACAGAGAAATTCTAGTTCCTGGAAAATGGAAGACTTAAGTATAGATCCGAACCAGGTATCCAGCAGATAGGGCTGGGGTCCCCTAAGGATCTCTTCCTCTGTGAGCTAAGGTCTTGATTCTATCATAAAATACGATTTCCAAAAAAACTCTATATAACACATTTAACAGGCATAAAACACAAATGTATTATGAAATACTACTTACGAGAACTTCATAGTCAGGGATGGTATGGGTTCCAAGCCCTGTCCTATCAAAAGTTACTCTGTAAGTAGCATTAAGAGTATCCACAGCATCTATTTGTCCAGTGAACAAACCATCATGAACACCACGTAATCGTGCTGAGAAAAGAACAAAGGCATTATGATGTGTGGGAGATACAAAGAATAGTCAAATATAAAACTGTTCCAAGCATGTAATTTAAATCATAGTACAGTATTTTGTCTATTAGAGTTTCAAAACAAGCACACACTTTATTTTTGGCTTAGAGAAACAAAGATTTTTTGAAACAAAAACCAAAACTATAAATGATGATCCCTAATTTCATATATGAATAAAATTATATTACTCCCAAATTAAGAGAAAAATATTTTAAATCATTTAACTGCAAAAAAACAAAAGAACTTTGGTCATTGTACTCATGAGTGAAGCACCAGGAGTAGTTCAATTTAAAAAAAAAAGACAAAGATGTTGTGTAGAAAATAATTAAAGAAGTTAATACTGCAGGCCTGACGCTGCTATACTTAGGAAAACCTCCTTGCAAGGTTGGCCTTTGTCTGGTATCCGGGAACTTGGATTTTGGAAGTGTTCCCACTGTTCCCTAATTAATAATGGTGGTTTACTGTGTCTAGATTGTGCAAACGATGTGGTTAATGCTGGACACCTACTTTCCCTCTGGAAGACTGGAATTTTAGTATGTACTAGGCAAAAGATGCCTACATACTCAGCCCCGAGTAGAAACTCTGGTCACTGAGTCTCTAATGAGCTTCCCTGGTAGACAACACTTATAAGCATTGTGACAACTTGTTTCTGGGGGAATTAAAAGTCTTGCATGTCTCTATTGGGAGAGGACTTTTGAAAACTTGCACATGGTTTCCTCTGGATTTTGCCCCAGGCACCTTATTCTTTTGCCAGTTTTGTTTTGTGTCCTTCACTGTAACAAATCTTACCCATGAGTACATGTGCTGAGTACTCTGAGTCTTTCTAGTGAATCACCAAAACTAGTAGTCTTGGAACTGATGACACAGATGAACTCTGTGTCACTATTATTTAAGTCCAGCCTAAAATAACATCAGAGAAATCCAAACAAACATCCAGCATGAGTATAAAATTTAAGAACAACAGCATTGATGGCTTTAAACTGGGCAAAGCAATACATTTCATACTAACCAAAAAGTATAATACACAACATTTTAATAGAACACAGAAATACACAATGCAAGACTGTTTAAAATAAAAGGATCAATTGATAAAAACACAACTGTAAAGGACTAAAATCTCTCTCAGTTTCTGACAGATCCTGGAAATGGATCAAATGCAGAAAACAAGAAACGTTTATTGTTGAAGTGCTAGAGCTTCAGGTTAGGGCAGGGGACTCAGTGGCCTTTTTGCACGAGGTTATTCACACACCCACTACTACCATCAAAGTGGTTGATGAGAATGGTTTTATTAGTTCAGGGTTGGTCACAAAAACCAGCCAGAATTTTGGTTGGTCATGAAAGACAGCCAGAAATTTAACAGGGAGATCCTGGAAACTAGAGAGCCAAAAAAGGGCGGAAATAAGCTCTCTACCATCCCTGGCTAACTGGGTTACTATGCAAATGGATGGGGAAGATCCAAGAATCTGGCAAAAAGTAAAAGCTAAGGATGACTTGAAAACTAGCAGCAACTTTGTATATACATTCCCCAACTCACATATGAATCAATGTGAGGCTTTTCCTGATCAAGATGTTTGAGCATAACCTCTGTTCAAATCATTAGGTGACCACTAAATTATTATTATTATTTTGAGATGGGAGTCTCGCTCTGTTGCCCAGGATGGAATGCAGTGGGACCATCTCAGCTCACTGCAACCTCTGCCTCCCGGGTTCAAGTGATTTTCCTGCCTCAGCTTCTTGAGTAGCTGGGATTACTAGTGCCTGCCACCACACCCGGCTAATTTTTTTTTGTATTTTTAGTAGAGACAGGGTTTCACATGCTGGCCAGGCTGGTCACAAACTCCTGACATCAGGTGATCCGCCCACCTCAGACTCCCAAAGTGTTGGGGTTACAGGCATGAGCCATCGCACCCAGCCCTGACCACTGAATTACATGCAGACACGGGCAACTCTTTGGAAACCAAGTTTAATAATAATAATAATAATAATAATAATAATAATAGATAAATATAAGAATAAAAAAATGAAGCAGAGACATCAGTATTTGCATAGCCAAGTTATTAAAGCAAATCCAACAACTCTCCAAAAAATTAGAATACATAGTTGCTACAATATATTATCTGAAATATCACGTTTTCCACCAAAAATTACTAGACATGTAAAGAAGTAGGAAAGCATGGCTCTTAATCAAGAAAAGTACAATAAGAAATTGACAGAGATAATATATTTAGCAAAGACTTAAAAAAGCAGCTGTTATAAATATGTTCAAAGAATTAAAGGAGGCTGGGCGCAGTGGCTCACTTTGGGAGGCCCAAGAGGGTGGATCGCTGGAGCTCAGGAGTTCAAGACCAGTCTGTGCAACATGGTGAAACTCTATCTCTACAAAAACATACAAAAAAATTAGCCAGGCATGGTGGCATGTGCCTGTAGTCCCTGGAGGCTGAGGTGGGAGGACTGCTTGAGCCCAAGAGGTAGAGATTGCAGTGAGCCAAGATAGTAGCACTGCACTCCAGCCTGGAAGACACAGCAAGACTCTGTCTCAAAAAAAAAAAAAAAGTTTGTGTATGTACGTACTTTTTTCCTATTTTCTTCATTTCTATTTTTTGAAAAATTTATTTGATAAATAAAATCTTTTTTATTTCTTTTCCATTTACTTCTTTAGATAACCTACAGAAAATCCCAGATAACCTGGAATTATTGTTCATTTTACGAAGATTACTTTTAGGATAGTTCAGATTCTTACAATTTCCTAACAAATCAATGATTTTAATATCTTTCTTAACACTCTCATTTCTCCCGGGGGGTAAACAACTGTGGCTTAAGTATCACGTCTCAAACAACTTTCTATATACTATAGCTAAAGTATCATGTCTAGACATTTTTCCAAACTTCTCTACTATTCAAATTTTCCATTACTTTGAATACCCAGTGCATCTGTCCAAACTCTTGTGCTTCTAACTCTGTATATGACAATCACGAAGTCCAGTCACTTTTTACCTGCCAGATTCTTTGTTCCTACAGCAAGATCCCTAATAGAGTGACGTTTTTATTCTTTTTGCTCTTGTTTTTGAGGAATAATCTACTACTCTTTGTTTACTAAAATATTTTCTAAAGAAGGAATATGTTTAATTAAATTCTATTGTGGTCAGAGAAATTCTCTGTATGATTTCAATCTTTCAAAATTTATTGACTTTTTTTAATGGGCCAGTATATGGTATATGTTGATAAACAAGCCATTTGCATATGTAAATAATATATATTCTGCAGTTGAGTGTACTGTTCCAAAAATATTATTTAGATCAAGATGATTGATAGTGTTGTTGAGATCCTCTATATGTGTATTGACATTTTTTGGCTTCTTCTACCTATTAATTACTGGAAGTGAGGTGCTAAAATCTACAACTATGATTGTGGATTTGTTTATTTCTTTCTTTAGTTATCTCAACTGTTGCTTTCATGTATTTTGAAGCTCTATTGTTAGGTATATAGTAATATACATACATAATATTAGGATTGGTATATCTTTCTGAACTGGCCATTTTTATCATTATGAAATACTTCTCTCTGACAACACTGTCTTGATACCTATTTTTCTCTAATGTTAAAATAGCCACTTTAGCTTTCTTACAGTTACTATTTGCACTGCATATCTTTTTCATCTTTTTGCTTTCAACCTGTCTAAGATTTTATATTTAAGTATAACTCTTGAAGACAGCATATAGATGAGTCTTACTTTTTTTTAATCTGGTCTCATAATCTTAACTTTTTTTTTTTTTTGAGACAGAACCTCACTGTCGCACAGACTAGAGTGCAGAGTGCAGAGTGCAGTGGGTGCGATCTTGGCTCGCTGCAACTTCTGCCTCCCGGGTTCAAGTGATTCTCCTGCCTCAGCCTCCTGAGTAGCTGGGATTACAGGCGCATGCCACCACGCCCGGCTAGTTTTGTATTTTTAGTGGGGATGCGGTTTCACCATGTTGGACAGACTGGTCTCGAACTCCTGACCTCAAGTGATCTGCCTGCCTCGGCCTCCCAAAGTGCTGGGAATACAGGCATGAGCCACCACGCCCAGCCAATCATTACTTTTTAATTGAAGTGGCTTTTTATTTTTTTTGAGATAGAGTCTAGCTGTGTCACCCAAACTGGAGTGCAGTGGCATGATCATAGCTCACTGTAGCCTTGAACTCCTGTGCTCAAGCGATCCTCTCATCTCAGCCTCCTGAGTAGCTGGGACTACAGGTGCCCACTACCATGCTTGACCTTTTTTTTTTATTTTTATTTATTTATTTATTTTTTATTTTTGTAGAGACAGAGTCACACTATGTTGGGAAAAAGCTGAGGCAGGGCTTGCATGTCTGCCATAACGCCCCCTGGAATGTGTCTAGACTTGCTGGCTCCTTGCTTCTAGCCCTCCTAGGCTCCTAGATTGATTGTATTCCCATCATCTCAAGTAGCAGAACATGTTCTATATAAATGCTAAGCCGTCACAGCTGTAGATCATGAGCCTACCTTTTTGACCCCCACATTCTCACCACCTGTTTCTTTGTTGGATTACCAATAAATAGTGTGGGGTCCCAGAGCTTGGGGCCTTCACAGCCTCCACAATTGCGATGGGCCCCTGGTCCCACTTTCTTTCTCAAACTTTTTCTCAATCCTTTGATTCAGCTGGACTTCATCGCCCCCACGACCTGGTGTTGGGTCTGATCACCCCAACACACTATGTAGCCCAGGCTAGTCTCAAACTCCTGGGCTTAAGTGATCCTCCTGCCTTGGCCTCCCCAAAGTGCTGGGATTACAGGTGTGAGCCAGTGTGCTTGGCAGAAGTGTTTATAGTTCATTGGCATTTAACATAACAATAGGATGGCCAGACTTAAGTCTACCACCTTGCTATTTTCTATTTATCCCATTTGGGTTTTTTGTTTGTTGTTCCCTGTCCCTTCCTTCGTGCCATCTTTTTTTTTTAATTAGATAATTTTTTTTTTTTTGAGACAAGGTCTCACTCTGTCCAGGCTGGAGTGCTGTGGTAGAATCACTGCTCACTGCAGTTGAGACTAAGGTAATCCTCCCACCTCAGCCTTCCAAGGAACTGGAACTACAGGAGCATACCACCACACCTGACCAATTTTTGTATTTTTTGTAGAAACAGGGTTTCACCATGTTGCCAGGCTAGTCTCAAACTCCTGGGCTCAAGTGAGGGGCTTGCCTCAGTCTCCCAAAGTGCTGGGATTATAGGCATGAGCCACTGCACCTGGCCAAATTCAATATTTAAAAAATCAAATTCTCTTTTGACTTTTTAGCTATACCTCTTTGCATTTGTTTTGTTTTTGTTTAAAAAAAAAAAAAAAAAAAAAGGTAGTTCCCAAACCAGCAGCATTACTTTGAAACTTGTCAGACATGCAAATTCCCAGGCCCTATCCCAGACCTTCTGAATCAGAAACTCAGAGGTAGAGCCCAGCAACATGTTTTATCAAGCCCTCCAGGTGATTCTGATGCATACTAAAGTTTTTCAGGCACAATGGGCTAGGAACTATGATGCTCCCTCTCAACATTTTCTTTTTTTTTTTTTTTTTTTGAGACGGAGTCTCACTCTGTCACCCAGGCTGCAGTGCAGTGGTGCAATCTCGGCTCACTACAACCTCTGCCTCCTGGGTTCAAGTGATTCTCATGCCTCAGCCTCCCAAGTAGCTGGGATTACAGGCGTACATCACTATTCCCAGCTAATTTTTGTATTTTTAGTAGAGACAGGGTTTCACCATGTTGGTCAGGCTGCAACTCCTGGCCTCAAGTGATCCACTTGCCTTGGCCTCCCAAAATGCTGAGATTACAGGCATGAGCCACTACGCCTGGTCTTAACATTACTTTCTACTAAATTAATACTGTGTGTTCTTACATAAAACTTAAGAACTTGGCAACACAATAATTTCATTTTATTCATTTACTCATTTCTGGTGCTCTATGGTCCTTTCTGTAGATTCCAGTTTACATATGATATCATATAATGTAAAAAAGTTCCTTTCAGTCTGGAGAACTTTTTTGGCATTACTTCTAGCATTTTTTCTGATATGAAGTTGGCTGCCATCCATATCAGTGCTCCTCTTACATAATATGCTGTTTTTCTGTGACTGCTTTTAAGAGTTTCTCTGAAGATTTTCTGTATTGTGTCTAATGATGGGTTTTGTGTATATGTGGGTATCCTGCTTGGGGTTCAGAGTACCTTAGATCTATACTTTTGGAAAAATTTCAGCCTTTGTTTTGTCTAATATTTTTTATGTGCCAATGCCTCTCTCCTGTCTTTATGGGGACTACAGTCACGCATATGTTATCTTGCTTAATATTGTCTGAGGGATCTGAGGGTCTATTTTTTTTTTTCATTTTTTTCCTACCTGTTTCATACTTGGATTATTTCTACTGATACATACTCAAGTTCACCGACCCATTCTTTTAGTGTTTCCAATTTGCTTTTAAGCTCATTCAGAAGTTTTTCTTTTCAAATATTATACTTTTCAGTTCTAAATTCATTTTATCTGAAAAAATGTCCATTTATTCACTCAGATTTCCTCTGTTCATTATATTTACATTTAAGTTCATGAACATGTCTTATGATAGCTATTTTGAAGTCACTGTCTGCTAATCCCAACATCTGAGTCATCTCAGAGTCTGTCTCTGTTGATGGCTTTTTTATTGACTATGGAATAGTCTTTTTTTTTTCCCACAAGTACAGCAATTTTTTATTGTATGTTACACAGGGTATTGAATTTTTTTCTTGTAGACAAAAAAAATTACCGGCAGATTTTTTTGATCCTGTCACACTTGCTTTTATATTTTGTAGGGGCTGGTCTGTTTCAGTTATAAACTTATTTAGAGCATGTTTACTCCTTAAGGAGGCCCTGTGAACCTGATATAATTTCCATAAGTCACAACATATCATTATTCCTTTGATATTTTTCAAGCACTTACAAATACAAAAAGTATTCTTAGCTCACAAACTATGCATAAATAGGTGGCAGCCTAGATTTGGCCTACAGGCCATAAGTTTGCTGACCCCTGCACTAGCCCAAAGAGAAAATGTAAAACATTGCTTTAAAAAAGCTCTAGGCTAGGCCGGGTGCGGTGGCTCACACCTGTAATCCCAGCACTTTGGGAGGCCGAGGCGGGCGGATTACGAGGTCAGGAGTTCGAGACCAGCCTGACCAACATGGTGAAACCCCGTCTCTACTAAAACTACAAAATATGTCGGGTGTGGTGGCACGCACCTGCAGTCCCAGCTACTTGGGAGGCTGAGGCAGGAGAATCGCTTGAACGTGGGAGGTGGAGGTTGCAGTGAGCTGAGATTGAGCCACTGCACTCCAGCCTGGTGACAGAGCAAGACTCCGTCTCAAAAAAAAAAAAGAAAAAATAGCTCTAGGCTGGGTGCAGTGGCTTACGCCTGTAATCCCAACACTTTGGGAGGCTGAGGTGGACAGAAGATCACTTGAGGCTGGGAGTTTGAGACCAACCAGCCTGGCCAACTTGGTGAAATCTCATCTCTACTAAAAAAATTACAAAAATTAGCCAGGCGTGGTGGCAGGTGCCGGTAATCCCAGTTACTCAGGAGGCTGAGGCAGGAGAATTGCTTGAACCCTAGAGGCGGAGGTTGTAGTGAGCCGAGATCACACCACTGCACTCCAGCCTGGGCAACAGAGCAAGACTTTGTCTCAAAAACCAAAAACAAAAATAAAAAACACAACACACAAAACAGCTCTAGTAGTTTTCTCACATTTTGCTATAGCCTGTCTAACCTATTCTCCACTGTAACAAGAGTACTTATATAGAAACACTATCTAAGATTTTCAGTCTTGTCAAATAATATCACCAGTCCTTAAAATTCTAAAACAATGAATTTCTAAGGATTTCCTAATGAGTCTGAGAGTCACTCTTCATGTCAGCATTTCTCTGGCAAAAATCAGTATGTCAGCATTAGTACTTACACTAGACTTTATTGCTGTAGTTATTTATATGGAGTTTTTACAACTAAACATTTTTCAAATATGCTGTCTACCCATCTCATCCCATCTCCACCTCTACTTCCAGACTAGTTTTGTTAAGAGAGAGATCACATCATCTATAATCTGTTGATTACACAGTGAGTTGTCAATATACACTCATTTATTACCAAATCTAGTCTCTCCTAGATAAACTGTGTTTGCATTTCATATGCATGATTCAGTCTCTCCTCTATTTTCTACCTTTCCTCTTAATCATTTTTACAATATAATGGAAACAAGTACCACTTTTATAGCCAGGAAAAATGATAGAACTATGTAACTCCAGGTTCCCTTCCCTCCAAAAACTATTTTCGAATTACTCCAACCATTTTTCAATGGTTGAAGTACAATTACAATTACTCAGTACAATTACTAGCCTATTCTATCCACTTAACACACCTTATTTCTTGTATTACATATATTGTAATTTGCCTTCACTAAGCAATTAAGGATTAACTGAAACCTGAGATTTTGCACTTTCTCTCCATGAGTACACAGAATCACATCTATAAAATGGACAAAATTTACACCCCTATAAAATGTTGAGCAGACTAGTGAATAATTTAGTTTTATTCAATCATTAGAAATGGACTATTTCTAGACCCAAAGTCCACGAGAACAATGGTATTTGTTAACTAACCAGACAAGGCTAGTTAGAAAAGGAAAACAAATAATGTAGAAGGAAAATATAGAATAATTTAAAATTTAAAAAATTTACGGCCAGGTGTGGTGATTCATGCCTGTAATCCTGCACTTTGGGAGACTGAGGCAGGAGGATTGCTTGAGCCTGGGAGGTCGAGGCCACAGTGAGCCAAGATCCAGCCTAGGTGCACTCCAGCCTAGGTGACAGACGGAGACTCAGTCTCAAAAAGAAAAAAAAAACAAAAAAACAAACTTTAAAATAATACATAGCTATACTTACTCCAATAGATTATTAAATTTCATCTTTGTGGCAGTTGGCTTTAGTTTATATTGTAGTAGATGTTACTTTGAACCAATATACTTTTTCCCAATTACTTTAAAAAATAGATTTCATGCATGAAGAAAGAGTAACTTCTATAGTAAACTGCACAGAGCTACAGTTTAAGCTTTCTAAATTTAAAAGCCATTTCTCGAATAGAGATTATCTGGGTTATTTACACCTTCAGAATTTTGTTCCATGTGTACGTGTAAACACATTCTAGTGAAAAATCAAAGTCACTAAGGAAAAAAAAGATCAAGTGATGTGTACTACAGAACCTACTCCATCCCTGAGCATCAACCAGGCTCAGAGAGAGTTGAAGAATAGGGATAGGGTGAGGGTTAACGACGTCTATTGTAAATATTTCTTGGTAATTAAAAATGAAATAAAATAAGAACCAAAGAAACAAAAAAGATTACCTTGATTAAAAATTACAAGTCAAAAGAGTAATTAGCTTATTTTCACTTACCTGTAACTTTCGTTCCAATAACCAGAGGCAAAGGAATTTCATCTGGGAGATCTTTGAATTGTGAAACATCTGCAACTTTCCTTTGTTGTAAGAGCCTTATTTTCTGCCGTTTCTGTTTTAATGCTGATCTCTCTTCCTCAAAAAATGCAGAAGAACATCTAGAATAAATTACAAAAAACATACAAACTGATAACTACCCCATATAAAAACTTAAAATCTTTTTTTTTTCTTTTTTTGAGATAGGGTCTGGCTCTGCCGCCCAGGCTGGAGCGCAGTGGCACAATCTCGGCTCACTACAGCCTCCACCTCCGGCTCAAGCGATTCTGGGCTCCACCTCCTGGACTCAAGTGCTGAGATTAAAAACTTAAAATCAGCCGGACGCGGTGGCTCACGCCTGTAATCTCAGCACTTGGGGAGGCCGAGGCGGGTGGATATTGAGGTCAGGAAATCCAGACCATCCTGGCTAACACGGTGAAACCCCATCTCTACTAAAAAAAAAAAAAAAAAATACAAAAAATTAGCCGGGCATGGCGGTGGGCGCCTGTAGTCGCAGGTACTCGGCAGGAAGCGGCAGGAGAATGGTGTGAACCCGGGAGGCGGAGCTTGCAGTGAGCCGAGAACGCGCCACTGCGCTCTGGCCTGGGCAACAGAGCGAGACTCCCTCTCGGGGAAAAAAAAAAAAATTGTTTCTTTTTGGCCAAGCATGGTGGCTCATGTTTTAATCCTGGTACTTTGTAGTCTGAGGTGGAAGAATTGCTTGAGCCCAGGAGTCTGAGACCAGCATGGGCAACATAGTGAGACTTTGTTGCTACTAAAAATAAAAAAATTAGCTAGGCATAATGGTGTGCATCCAGCTACTTGGGAGGCTGAGGCCGGAGGATCATTTGAGCCCAGTAAGTTGAGGCTGCAATGAGCTGAGCTGTGATTGTACCACTGCACTCCAGCCTGCACAACAGAGGGAGACTGTTTCAAAGAAAGAAAGAAAAAAAAAAGAGCTGGGCAAAGTGGCTCATACTTGTAATCTCAGCACTTTGGGAGGCTGAGGCAGATGGATTGCCTGAGCTCAGGAGTTTGAGACCAGCCTGGGCAACATGGTGAAACCCCATCTCTGCCAAAAATACAAAAAAACAAAACAAAACAAAACAAAAACTGGGTGTGGTGGAATGAGCCTGTAGTCCCAGCTACTTGGGAGGCTGAGGTGGGAGGATTGTTTGAGCCTGGGAGACAGAAGTTGTAGTGAGCCGAGATTGCACCACTCCAGCCTGGGCAACAAAGCAAGACCCAGTCTCAAAAAAAAAAAAAAAAAAAGAAAGGAAAGAAAAAGGAACTGTTCCTTTTCACAGTAAATTACCTTTCATTTTTTAAAAAACAGGACCTTGAAAGACTCAAAGATTTTGCAGGTTATTCCTTCCTACAAAGCAAAATAATTTTTTCACCATCCTTTGACAAAATTGTGCCTGGAATCTAGATCTCATAGGGACCAAGTTCAATTTCAATATTCTACCCAAAAGAACATGACATTTTCTCTGTGACCCAGTAAACACACCAATATAGCAGTTAAACATGAGACCTCCTACTATGTAAACTTTTAATCATACTTTCTGCCGTAAAAGTATAAATGCTGAATTCCCTCTTATTTCTAGAGCCTATCTTCCTTCCATTTTCAAATCCCAGGATGAAGCAAAGTATTTAAACATCACTTTCACGCCATGTTATTTATGGCTTTCACTTTCAAAGGTACATTATGAGCTCTATTGTCATTTAAGTTGTCTCAAAAACTAAATAAAAACAATGAGAAAAAAGGATATAAAGACCAGCAATGTATAAAGTGAATTGTTGTAAGCAATGATGAATAATGACTGGAAATACACAGAAAGATCTTAGCTGATAATAACGATTTTTTTGTATGATTTCTGAACTTGTTGAATATTGATTCAAGCAGTATATATGGGAAGATTATGAGAAGATGAAGCAAAGGATAATGAGTTACTAGTAAGCTAAGTAGTATCATAAAAACAGACTTGCGGCCAGGCGCAGTGGCTCACACCTGTAATCCCAGCACTTTGGGAGGCCGAGGCGGGTGGATCATGAGGTCAGGAGATCAAGACCATCCTGGCCAATATGGTGAAACCCATCTCTACCAAAAACACAAAAATTAGCTAGGCGTGGAGGTGTGTGCCTGTAATCCCAGCTACTTGGGAGGCTGAGGCAGGAGAATCGCTTGAACCTGGGAGACGGAGATTGCAGTGAGCCGAAATAATCACGCCACCATACTCTAGCCTGGCAACAGAGCGAGACTCCGGCTCAAAAACAAACACATAAACAAAAAAAACAGACTTGCTTCTGGTGTAAACAACATCTTTTAGAAATCTTCCTGGTATATAACCATTATAGAAATTAATATAGAGGTTTCTCAAAAAACTAAAAATCCAGCAATCCCGTGGTTAGGTGTATATTCAAAAAAAGGAAATCAGTATATCAAAGAGATATCTGTACTCCCATGTTTATTGTAGCACTATTTACAATAGCCAAGATATGGAATCACCCTAAACATCCATCAACAGATGAATGGAATTTTAAAATATGGTATATATGCACAATGGAATCTTATTCAGCCACAAAATATAATGAAATCCTGTCATTTGCAGCAACATAGATGATATTGGAAGTCATTATGCTAAGCGTAATAAGCCAGGCACAGAAAAACAAGTATCAGATGTTCTCATTCATACATGGAAACTAAAAATGTGGATCTCATGGAGGTAGAAATTATTAATAGAATGGTGGTTACCAGAGGCTGGGAAGGGAAAAGGGAGGGGAGGATGAAGAGAAGTTAGCTAAGGGGTACAAAAATACAGTGAGATAGAAGGAATAAGTTCTAGTATTTGACAGTATAGTACGAAAATTATAGTTAATAATTTATTGACTATTTCTTTTTTGTTTTTATTTTTCTTTTACTTTGTTTTTTATTATTTCCACATAGTTAGAAGAGAAAAATTATAATGTTCCCAACACAAAGAAAAATGTTTGAGGTAATGGATATCCCAATTACCCTGATTTGATCATTACACACTGTATACATGTACTCCCAAAATATGTACAACTATTATGTATCAATTTAAAAAATACACCAAAAAAAAGTCTTCTTGACATAAGAACCCAGGACCCATGCTATTTCCCTATAGCTGACAATTTTTTTTTTTTTTTTTTTTTTTTTTGAGATGGAGTCTCGCTCTGTTGCCCAGGCTGGAGTGCAGTGGTGTGATCTCGGCTCACTGCAACCTCCACTACCCAGGCTCAAGCAATTCTCCTGCCTCAGCCTCCTGAGTAGCTGGGACTACAGGTATACGCCACCATGCCCAGCTAATTTTTGTGTTTTTAGCAGAGACGGGGTTTCACCATATTGACCAGGCTGCTCTCGAACTCCTGACCTCATGATTCACCTGCCCTGGCCTCCCAAAGTGCTGGGACTATAGGTGTTAGCCACTGGCGCCCGGCCATTATACTTTTCTTAAAGATCCTTTGTTGACACCTTAGACATATACAATAAAAAAATGCATATGTTCCTCTATTTTTCTCAAATAGCTACAATATGCAGTTGTGTATTTTGCTTTCTTGACACAGCATAGCAATCATTTCCATATTAGTACATAGAAACCATCTTCTGTTTTTGTTTTATGTTAAATGGTTTCAGGGTTTTCTATTATATGGAGTGCCATACTATAATCATTCCCCCATTTATGGACTTTTAGGCTGTTGCCAATCTTTTGCTACTACAAACAATACTGCAATAAATACCTTTGTACATGTAATTTCATCTGTGTGCAAGTAGCTCTGTGTTGTACACTCTTAAAAGTGTTACATCAAGGGAATGGAAATTTGTAAATGTTATAGATATTACCAAATTGTCCTCCACAGAGATTATATAAAATTAATCTCTCACCAGTAATACGTATGAGTGACTAACCATGCCATTACTAACCCAACACATTAAAACCTTTATGAACTCTGCCCATCTGATAGTTAAAAGCAGTATCTCGGCCGGGCGTGGTGGCTCACACCTGTGATCCCAGCACTTTGGAAGGCCGAGGCGGGCAGATCACCTGAGGTCAGGAGTTCAAGACCAACATGGCCAACAGGGTGAAACCCCATCTCTACTAAAAATACAAAAATAAAAATACAAAAATTAGCCAGGCGTGGTGGCGGGCGCCTGTAATCCCAACTACGCAGGAGCCTGAGGCAGGAGAATCACTTGAACCTGGGAGGCAAAGGTTGCAGTGAGCCAAGATCGTGCCACTGCACTCCAGCCTGGGCAACACAGTGAGACTCTGTCTCAAAAAACAAAACAAAACAAAACAAAAAAAAAACTGTATCTCAGCATACTTTAATTTTTCATTTCCCATTATGAGTAAAATGGAATTTTTTTCATGTTTACAAGAGCCATTTCTTTTTCCTTTCCTATCAATTACCTGTTGTTGTTCTTGCTTTTAAACAGACAGGGTCTCCCTTTGTTGCCCAGGCTGGAGTGCAATGGGGCAATCACAGCTCACTGCAGTCTCAAAGTCCTGGGTTCAAGTGATCCTCCCACCTTGGCCTAGTGAGTAGCTAGAATCACAGTCATGTGTCACCCAACTGGCTAATTTTATTTTATTATTTTTGAGGCAGGGTCTTGTTCTGTTGCCCAGGCTGGAGTGCAGTGGCGTGATCATGGCTTACTGCAGCCTCAACATCCAGAGCTCAAGTGATCCTTCCACCTCAGCCTCCCGAGTAGCTGGGACTACAGGTGGATGCCACCATGCCTGGGTAATTTTTGAATTTTTTTTTTTTTGGTGGAGATGGGGTCTCACCATGGTGCCCAGGCTGGTCTTAAGTTCCTGAGCTCAAGCGATCCTCCTGCCTCAGCCTTCCAAAATGCTGGGATTACAGGTGTGAGCCACCACACCTAGCCTGAATCATCTATTTATAATCATTTTTATTATGCGTTACCTGACATTTTCTTATTGATAGGAGTTCTTTATATAGTAGGGAATTAGCTCTCTGTAATAAGATGTGATGGATACTTCTGTACTATTTTTCAACTCTGTTTACGGGCTTTTGTTTTTGGCCATGTAAAATGTTCTTATTTTTGTATAGTCAAATTTATTAATGTTTTCTTTGATGGCTCCTAGGTTTAAAGCCTGCTTTTCCAGGCCAGGCGTGGTAGCTCATACCCATAATCCCAGCACTCTGGGAGGCCGGGGCAGGCAGATTGCCTGAGGTCAGATGTTTGAGACCAGCCTGACCAACATGGCAAAACCCCGTCTCTACTAAAAATATAAAAGTTAGCCAGGTGTGGTGGCGGGCGCCTGTAGTCCCAGCTACTCTACTCAGGAGGCTGAGGTAGGAGCTTAGGAGGCAGAGGTTGCAGTGAGCCGAGATCGCACAACCATACGCCAGCCTGGGTGACACAGCAAGACTCCCATCTCAAAAAAAAAAAAAAAAAAAAAAAAGAGAGAGAGAAAAAGGCTTTTTCCAATTCAAGATTAAGTAAAACTCTCCTGTTTTCCTCTTGTGGTTTTATTCTTTCATTTAAAAAAATATTTAAATCTTCAATCCTTTTGAAGTATTTCCTAGTTGTAAGGCATGAGAACAACTTGTTTTTTTCTATAGACTACTAAACAGTAGTCTCGGTTTCCATTAAACAATCCATCCTCTTCTTCACCATGTACTTGAGAGTCAACCATTGCAACTATTATACTAAATTCCCATAGACATCTGTGACTGTATCTGGATTTTCTCTTCTTTTTCATTCATTTTTCTATTTATGCACCACTACCACTCTGCTTTAATTATGATCACTTTATAATCTATTTTATTTTATTTTATTTTATTTTATTTTTCGGGAGAACGGGGTCTCGCTATATTGCCCAGACAGGTCTCAAACTCCTGGGCTCAAGCTATCCTCCCGCCTCTTGCCTCCCTGAGAGCTGGGATTACAGGTGTGAGCCACCGCGCCCAGCCTTTATAATCTATTTTAAAGTGCTCTTTAAAATGGAGTCTCTCTTCATTACCTTGCTTTTTCAGAATTTTCCTGCTTGATTTCTCCCCTCTTAAATGTAAATTTTAGAATTAACTCATCTAATTAAAAAAAGAGGCCAGGTGTAGTGGCTCACACCTGTAATCCTAGCACTTTGGGAGGCTGAGGCGGGTGGATCACCTGAGGTCAGGAGTTCAAAACCAGCCTGGCCAACATGGCAAAACCTTGTCTCTACTAAAAATACAAAAATTAGCTGGGCGAGGTGGCGAGCACCTATAACCCCAGCTACTCAGGAGGCTGAGGCAGGAGAATCACTTGAACCCAGAAGGCGGAGGCTGCAGTGAGCTGAGATCACGCCACTGCACTCCAGCCTGGGTGAAAGAGCAAGACTCTGTCTCAACAACAACAACAAAAAAGGCCTGTTAATATTTTTATTGGGACTGATTTTAACTTATTTAAGATGTTGAGTCTTCTTTTCCAAGATCCTGTATGTCTTAACATTTGTTCATATGTATCTTGCATATTTCCTCTTAAGTTCCTTCCTGGTAGTTTATCTTTCTTTGTTTCTTCCTTTTTGTCTTCCAACTGGATGGAGTTTCACCAATTGATTTTTAAAATTAAGATATTTTAAGGTCTATTGTATCAATGATTTGTATTATACCTGGACTTCTTCAAAGAAAGAAAAACTACATATTTTATTGAAAAAAGACTTCAACTATTAATTAACCTTGATGAATTAAAGGACTATAAGGTTAAATAATGTTATGGTAAGAGAATAGAAGATAATTAACAAGAGAAATATTACAACACTCAAACTACAGAATTATGACAAAACAGTAAATAGTGACCAATATCCCACTCTGATGGACAATAATTAGAAATAGTGTAACTCAATTTGCTCAAACACGCAAAATGATAGCAAAAAGTCACCAAATGGCTACTATAATTACCAAAGGCCATAAATTATGAGTATGAAACACACTAAATAACATACCAAATTTTAATTTTGTTATTATAAGAAATATTAAAAACATCATCATCAAGGTCTTTTAATACAAAAAAATTGGCAGTTTAATTAAAAGTTCTCTTTGTATTTCATCACCATCTAAAGAAATCATCAAATCTAAATTCCATTTCTATTTGTCCAAATCACTTTATATTTACAGACCTTCCTTGAACTTTCCCACCATTTAAAATGAAAAAGTCTTGCACATACTTTTTACCAGGCAGACAGACATAATGTCTGAACTAATGATCTAATTCTTCTTCTAACGGATTTCCAATTTTCACTCAAAAGTAATATAAGGTTTTCTAATGTGTTACCAGGATAACACTGGAAAAGAAAAAATCATTTCACATGAAGAGCAATTCTCAGGAAGTAACATATTAGATAGATTAATTTGTTTTCTACTTTTATATAAAGTAAAATAGGCACTTCTGGGAAGGCTCCTGAGATTGTAAAGGATTTCACAAAACAGAACAAAAATGTACACAGAACTTTATGGCATCCTTAAATACTTTTTAGGACATTCTTAAATATTTTTTGGAACACAGAGGGACATAGGTAATGTAAAACTAAAAAATTATGTTCAAATCCTGTGATTCCAACAAAAATGAAATTGTGCATTTAATTAAAAGATGCAAATGTATAAACAGCACCTACATTAAAGTTGGTTAGCAGGATATATTTAACATATAATCAATTATTCTGAAAAGTTATGTTTTGGTACTAGTCATTTTAAAGATTAAAAAAATCAATGTAGTAATGATACTAACAACTATTATTTATTGATTTTATTTTTTAATTCTTTTTTAGAGGAATGGTCTCACTGTGTTGCCCAGGCTAGAGTGCAGTGACTATTCACAGGTGTAATCACAGCATACTACAGCCCTGAACCCCTGGCCTTAAGCAAATACCCCATCTTAGCCTTCCAAGTAACTGGGATTATAAGTACATGCACTGCTCCTGGCTTGATTTTATTTTAAACAAAAACATTATTTTTACCTCCGTGGTTTTCCCATAAGCCGCCTAATTTTTCCCCATTCTACTCTTGTTAACTTTCTTGTTTTCAAATTAGGAAAAGATTCCTTTAGACATACACAGAAGTCATTATCACCTTCAAAAAGCGGTCTGTAAAACAGAAATAGTATTTTAATGGTTACATACAATGTGTTACTTTCTTAAAACACATAAAATCATAAAATGCTAAACTTTCACTTCTACCCCATATATATATATATATAAACTGGCACAAATTCAAAGTGCTAAAACTAAATCCTTGGCATTTGTGAAACATCTAATGTCGTGTAAAAATTGCTCAGGAAATATTATTTGTGTTGTGATTCCAAGAGACACTGATTTTTATTCAATCTCTTATACAGGTATATCCTTTGGGAGGCTATCCTGGCCCTGGCCTTATATCAGGTGAAGATAAACCAAGTTAGATACAAGGTATCTTTGTCCCAAAGGAATACCATCACCAAGGAGTCCTCTTTGGAATTAAACCAGTCTTGGGACACTGGAGGACTCCAGAGGGTTAGATTAGCTTGGGGGATCCCAGAAGAACTCAGATCACACTGAGACACCCTGAAAACTCTCTTAGGCCTATGGACAAAAATAAAACAATTCTATTCATGGGTCTGGGAAACCAGGAACCAGTGTTGGCAATGATACATAAATACCTTGGGCTCAAATATGAACACTCATGAGATTCACAAGCTCCAGAGTAGGCAATTGGTATAGAAAACAGAGAAGGGAAGTAAATATAAATATCCAGCAGAGCAAGCAGCAATGACTGGCATATGAGGAAGGATTATAAGTAAGAACTTTTCCTCAGTAAATTCCATTGTTGAATAATTGTATTTCAGCCAAATCTCATACTATGTCATACTTAAGCATATGTGTATACCTAACGTGCTTAAAGTACCATATCCAAACTAGAAAGACTACCCTCCTAAAAATCTGAAGCCATTTTTACCATTAGTAATGGTTTCTCTATGATTATACCAGCACTTAACATTTCAATTGTAAAATGAATCTCATTCATTGCAAATAATGGTGTTTTAAGGTATCTCTACTCCATAGTCTTTAAGAATTATAACACAGAAATTATACTCTAAACAATTCTTCATAAAAATGTACAGTTTTCTTCCCCAAAAAGGATAACGGGGAAGAAAACTATGACAAATAGAATAGATCCAACTGGAATGTGGAATAGAAAAATGAATTCAGGGAAAAATAAGATCAAAATAGACCTATAGAAAATGTTGTAGCTTAAAACACTTGAAAAACTTAAATTTCTGATTCAAGTAATATTCATAATATAAGCCATGATACATACTTATCTATATTCGAATAGAACCACTCGTATATACACCATTTATGTGCTTTAGGAAGCTTGAGCAGATTACGTAATCGAAAACCAATCTTCTGTGAAGCTTTCTTATCTGGTGTTGACATTGTTGCTGTAAATTTCTATATGATAAAAAAAAGAGAGATTAATTTATGGCTCCATTAAGTAAAAATGAACATTTATAACCCTGAATAAATTTGCAAAAGGTAAATTATGTTTAAGTATTCAAAAAGATTCACCGATATTCAATGTGGAATTTTGTTGCTGTTTTAAACACTCTGATTATTTTTGATTATTGCTTTTTTTTTTTTTTTTTTTTTTTTTGACAGTCTTGCTCTGTTGCCCAGGCTGGAATGCAGTGGCACAATCTCGGCTCACTGCAACCTCTGCCTCCTGGGTTCAAGCTATTCTCTTGCCTCAGCCTCCCAAGTAGCTGGGACTATAGGCGCGTGCCACCACACCCAGCTAATTTTTGTATTTTTAGTAGAGACAGGGTTTCACCATGTTGGCCAGGCTGGTCTCGAACTCCTGACCTCAGGTAATCCACCTGCCTCAGCCTCCCAAAGTGCTGGGAATACAGGTGTGAGCCACAGCGCCCAGCTTAGATGTATACTTTTTTAACCTAATAAAACATTTCTCCCCACTCCAACCCAAAAACCAGTATCATAATATTAAAAGACGATGAGAACGACAAATATGTCAACTACCACCACTAACCTAGTATGACAAAGATTTCAACTATCACCGCTATTTCATAACACTGTTTTGAAGGAGTTGGCCAATCACGTAAGAAGAATAAAATTTAGAAAGAAGATAAAACTACCATTTCCTTGTAGGTGAAAACTTAAGAAAATCAACTGTAACAATTAAAAACAATAAGAAAATTTAATGAAACGGGTAAATACAAAGTTGACATACAAAAACCACAATTCAAAAAAACCACTATATGTAAATAATAACTGGACAGGCCATAAGAGTTTATATCCCGTTTATAACAGCAAAAAAATTGACATAAACAAGAAACTATTAAATACGTAGGAATATACTTAAGAAACATGCAAGACTGATATGGAAAAAAATGTTTAAGTCTACTGTGGAATACTAAGAACTTAACTAGTGGAACTACAATCAGTTCTTAGGTAGTCTCAATGTTACCTATAGATATCATTTCCCATAAATTAATTTATAATATTAGTCCAATCCCAGTCAAAATGCCAACAGGATTTTTTTTTCCTAGTCAAGTTGATTCTAAAGTCTACATGGAAAAATAAATGCACAAAAATATTTAGGAAAAAATCTTAGGCTGGGCACAGTGGCTCATGCCTGTGATCTCAGTACTTTGGGAGGCCAAGGCGGGCGGATCACAAGGTCAGGAGTTCGAGACAGCCTGGCCAATATAGTGAAACCCCATCTCTACTAAAAATACAAAAATTAGCCAGGCGTGGTGGCTGTGCCTCTAATCCCAGCTACTCGGGAGGCTGAGGCAGAAGAATAGCTTGAACCTGGGAGGCGGAGGTTGCAGTGAGCAGAGATTGCACCACTGCACTCCAGCCTGGGCGACAGAGTGAGACTCCGTGTCAAAAAAAAAAGAAAAAGAAAAAAATCTTAAAAAAAGAATATGTGATAATATCTTACCAGGCATTAAAACACAGTATAAAGTCATGTTAAACCAATTGTGTGTGTGTGTGTGTGTGTGTGTGTGTATGTGTGTGTGTGTGTGTGTGTGTTTTGGTTTTGTTTGTTCTTTTGAGAAAGGGTCTCTCTCTCTGTCACTTAGGCTGAAGTGCAGTGGTGCAAACATTGCTCACTACAGCCTTGACCTCCTGGGCTCAAGCCATCCTCCCACCTGAACCTCCCAAGTAGCTGGGACCGCAGGCATGTGCCACCACACTGGCTAATTCATGTATTTTTTGTGGAGATGGGCTCTCGCTATGTTACCAGGTTGGTCCCAAACTCCTGGGCTCAAGCGATCTTCCTGCCTCAGCCTCCCAAAGAACTAGGATTACAGGTATAAGCTGCCATGCCCAGCCAAAATAATTTGATACTAGCACATATAGAGATATGCTAGACGCAGAAATAGAAAGCCTAGAAGTAATCCCAAATACTTATACGAATTTAGCTTTGATGAAGGCAGCATTTTAAATCAATGTTTAAAAAGATGGATTACCCAATAAATGTTACTAGGATAACTAAGTAGTCCTCCGGGGCGGGAGGGGCAGGGGGGAAGCTAGGTTGCAATCTTACTTCATCCCTTACTGCAACATAAATTCCAGATGTACTGAAGATTTAAACCAAAAAAATGAAATAAGAAATATGAGAGAATTCTAAAACGATACATTTTAGTGTAGAAAAGGTCTTTCTGAGCATGACAAACTCAAGAAGTCATTAAAAGGTAAGAAAGTTACATTTGACCCTTAAAATATTTTAAAATCCCCTATGTTAAAAAATACAGAAACAAAGTCAAAAGACAAACTATAAACTCTAAAAAAAATTACAGCCATTATAAACATTCAAAGGGCCAATATTTTTAATATATACAAAATTCTTATAAACTAGTAACAAAATGACCCACAATCCAATAGAAAAATGGGAAAAAGGCATAAACAGTTTACAGAAAAGGAAAGAAATCATTTTGAAACATATGAAAAGTGTCTCAACTTTCCTCTTATATAAAATGCCAACTAAAACAAGTGAGAGGCTATTTCTTTTTTTTGAGATGGAGTCTCGCTCTGTTGCCCAGGCTGGAGCGCAGTGGCACGATCTCGGCTCACTGCAAGCTCTGCCTCCCGGGTTCATGCCATTCTCCTGTCTCAGCCTCCCGAGTAGCTGGGACTACAGGCACCCGCCACCACGCCCGGCTAATTTTTTGTATTTTTCATAGAGACGGGGTTTCATCCTGTTAGCCAGGATGGTCTTGATCTCCTGACCTCGTGATCCGTCTGCCTCGGCCTCCCAAAGTGCTGGGATCACAGGCGTGAGCCACCGTGCCCGGCCGAGGCTATTTCTATGTATCAGATTAGCAAAAATCTAGATGCTTGGTTCTGTACTGAGTTGGAGGCATTTGGAAAATAGGAACTCTAATATATATAAACCAGTACAATTTCTTTCCTTTTTTTTTTTTTTATTTTTTTCTTGCTCTGTCACCTAGGCTGCAGCATACTGACACGATCGCGGCTCACTGCAGCCTTCGCCTCCCAGGTTCAACCTATTCTCGTGCCTCAGCCTCCCGAGTAGCTGGGACTACAGGCACATGCCACCACGCCTGGCTAATTTTTCTATTTTTAGTAGAGATGGGGTTTCGCCATGTTGGCCAGGCTGGTCTTGAACTCCTGACCTCAGGTGATCCGCCCACCTCAGGCTCCCGAAGTGCTGCTATTACAGGTGTGAGCCACTGTGCACAGTCCCAATTCAATTTATTTGGAAAGTACTTGGTACTGCTTTAGAAACTTTAAATGCACATATTCTACGATCCAGGAATTCTACATCTTAGGCATCTGTCCTAGAAGAAAACTTGCAAATTTATATAAACATGCTCAGGATGTTCACTGCAGCACTATTTGTCAAAGTAAAAATTTACAAACAATTTAAATGCTCCCAAATGGGAGAATTTATAAATAACGATATAAAATTGAATACTATTCAACAGTAAAAAGAAATGAAACATTGAATCCGATCTACCTATCTCAATCAATCAACATGGCCAGATCTCAAAAAAAGACAGTGAAAAAATTACAGAATGACACATGGCACAATACCATGAAAATGATACTACAAATGTAATTTTTAGAATACATACATTTAGAAAAAGAAAAAATATACATACGTTTAACAATATTATATATTTTCTATGAATACATTAAAAGTATATTTAAAAGGTCTCAAAAGGATAATCAAACTATAGTGGCTACCACTGTATGAGGAAAGTACATATTGGGATGGTGAGTTAGGGTCAAAATTTTAAAATTTTTATTATAAACGTTGTATTTTGGAAAAGTTGTAGATTTACAGGCAAGTTGCAAAGATAGTATATACTCCCACATGCCCTCCACCTAGCTTTCCCTAACCTTAATATCTTATAGTAATTTTGGTATATTTGTCAAAACTAGTGCGATACTATTAACTAAACTACAGGCTTTATTTGGATTTTACCAGTTTTTTCACTAACGTCCTTTTTCTGTTCCAGAAACCAATTCAGGATATCACACTGCATTTAGAAAAATAACTTTGCTTTTCTTTGTTTTCCCTCAGTGACCATTCTCAGGAGAAAAAAAAAATTTAAATGTAAAAAGAAGAAAAAAGAAAACATTTATAAGTGAGGAGATGTTTAGCATAAATAACCAAATTACTATAAAATATTCTTATCACAAAAAGTGTTCTTTCTACTACATTATTGACCCGGATTTTTAAATAGAGTATACAGGATATTAGCAGCTCATCGAATATAAAACTATATTAAGGACTCGCCTGTTGGGTATGGGAAAATAGATTCAAATTTTTAGAGGGAATCTTTTATTGATTGATTGAAACAGGGTCTCACTCTGTCACCTAGGCTGGAGTGTAGTGGCGCAATTTTGGCTCACTGCAGCTTCCACCTCCCAGATTCAAGTGATTCTCCTGTCTCAGCCTCCTGAGTAGCTGGGACTACAGGCGTGTGCCACCATACCCAGCTAATTTTTGTATTTTTGGTAGAGATGGGGTTTCGCCATGTTGCCCAGGCCAGTCTGGAACTCCTGAGCTTAAGCCATCCACCTGCCTTAGCCTCCCAAAGTGCCACAGGCGGGCATCACTGCACCAGACCAGAAACATAAATCATTAAAACTGACAGGGTCTCTGTTCTATTGCCCAGGCTGGACTGCAGTGGTCTGATCATAGCTCACTACAGCCTCAGTCTCCTGGGCTGAAGTGATCCTCCCACTTTGGCCTCCCAAGCAGCTGGTACCACAGGTGCCCACCACCATGCCTGGCTAATTTTTTAAAAAAATTTTTTTGTAGAGACAGGGTCTCACTCTGTTGCCCAAGCTGGTCTCAAACTCCTGAGCTCAAGTGATCCTCCCACTTTGGCCTCTCAAAATGAGCCACTGCCCAGCCAAACTGTATGCTTTAAATATATGATTTGTATATGTAAAGTCTATCTCAACAAAGCTCGTTTTTTTTCTTTTTAAAGTAGGACTCTGGAGACAGGCTGCCTGACTGTTACTAGCCTTTACTTCCTAGCTTTGAGTTCTTGGGCAAGATACTTATCTGTATCTGTTTTCTCATCTACAAAGTGGGAAATAATGTAACAGTAACCTATCTCATAGGAGTTGTTGAAGATTAAATCAAAGTAATATCTATGAAGTGCTTAGAACAGGACTCAACACGTAAGTAATTAGTAAAAGTTAGTTTTCATAATTTTTCAGCTCTGGGTGGTGTTCTTTAAATAAACATATAGACAAAATGCAAGAGATTTTGAAGATACGACTAAGGAGGGTAAGGGAACAAGCCATGTCAGGTAAATGAAAATGGAAAGAACTAGAGATGCTACAACTACTAAAGAGAAAACTCAGAGGATATAAAAACTTTTCACATATTTGAAGAAGTCTCATATCATGTTTATCCTACATTATATTTGTTCTGTATTGCTCAGAATTACCTGTATTGCTAAAAAGGGCTCTGTAAAATAGTCCCAGAAGGAGTGATGTGCTCAGGAAGGAAGGCAGTGGATAGAGTTGTGACAGGACAGCGTCACAGTCATAAAAATCAGTTTTATGTATGTTTGTGAATCATCTAGATTATCCTAGTAACATAACTATTCCAAAGTCTAGCTAACAAAATTGTTATTTAACTATTTCTTGTTCATTCAACCTTCTATACAACAGCTAACTTAGCTAAGAAATGCACATTGCATTTTAGTTTCAACAAGATCAAATTATTATTATTTTTAAATTTTAGTTAATTTATTTTTTGAGACAGATTCTTGTTCTGTCACCCTTGCTGGAGTGTACAGCTGTGATCTCGGCTCACTGCAACCTCTGCCTCCCAGGTTCAAGTGAGTAGCTGGGATTACAGGTGTGTGCCACCACGCCCAACTAATTTTTGTATTTACTGTAGAGATGGCATTTTGCCATGTTGGCCAGACCAGTCTCAAACTCTTGACATCAAGTGATCTGCCTGCCTTGGCCTCCCAAAGTGCTGGGATTACAAGATCAAATTATTAGATGCTTATGTGCACTTGTCCTTGACAACTTTTGTTTTGAAGTTCAAGATACATTTTTGTTCATTCTACAGAACATGAACATATTTTCCTGTTTAAAATTATCATACGGCATTTAAGAGTTTTTATTGGTAGGGTAGATTGCTGGTCATGCTTTTAATTTATTTAATGCTAAATCCTTGGGTCGGGTGTGGTGGCTCACGCCTGTAATCCTAGCAGTTTAGGAGGCTGAGGTGAGTGGATCGCTTGAGGTCAGGAGTTTGAGACCAGCCTGGCCAATGTGGCAAAACCCTGTCTCTACTGAAAATACAAAAATTAGCCAGGTGTGGTGGTGTGTGCCTATAGTCTCCCAGCTACTCAAGAGGCTGAGGGACAAGAATCACTTCAGTTATGGGAGGCAGAGATTGCAGTGAGCCGAGATCATGCCAATGCAGTCCAAAAAAAAAAAAAAAAACCTGGCTGGGAGCAGTGGCTCACACCTGTAATCTCAGCACTTTGGGAGGCCGAGGTGGGCGGATCACCTGAGGTCGGGAGTTCAAGATCAGCCTGATCAACATGGAGAAACCCCGTCTCTACTAAAAATACAAAATTAGCCGGGCGTGGTGGCACATGCCTGTAATCCCAGCTACTCGGGAGGCTAAGGCAGGGGAATCGCTTGAACCCAGGAGGTGGAGGTTGCAGTGAGCTGAGATCACACCACTGCACTCCAACTGGGCAACAAAAGCAAAATTCTGTCTCAAAAAAAAAAACCTAATGCTAAATTCTTGGTTGAGAATATCACCTCTACCATCCATTATACTAGAAAATCTTGTTTTATAAGACTTTGGAAAATAATGAAAGAGAAATAGGGAATGATTATATCAGAAGTTATAAATTGGATAAGACAAAAATTACATTACCCTTTTTTTTTTTTTTTTGAGACGGAGTCTCGCTCTGTCGCCCAGGCTGGAGTGCAGTGGCCCAATCTCGGCTCACTGCTAGCTCTGCCTCCCGGGTTCACGCCATTCTCCTGCCTCAGCCTCTCCGAGTAGCTGGGACTACAGGCGCCCACCACCACGCCCGGCTAATTTTTTTGTATTTTTAGTAGAGACGGGGTTTCACCGTGGTCTCGATCTCCTGACCTCGTGATCCGCCCGCCTCGGCCTCCCAAAGTGCTGGGATTACAAGCGTGAGCCACCGCGCCTGGCCTACATTACCCTTAAAGTTAATATTTCCCTATCCAATTTTCATTCCTTTGATTTTTAAGTCATTTTTATTTTTTTTTTTTGAGATAGAGTCTTGCTCAGTTGCCCAGGCTGGAGTGCAGTGGCATGATCTCGGCTCACTGCAACCTCAGCCTCCTGGGTTCAAACGATTCTCATGCCTCAGCCTCTCAAGTAGCTGAGATTACAGGCGTGTGCCACCACGCTAGCTAGTTTTTTTGTATGTTTAGTAGAGACAGGGTTTCGCCATGTTGGCCAGGCTGGTCTCGGACTCCCGGCCTCAAAGGATGCACTCACTTTGGCTTCCCAAAGTGCTGTAATTATACTCATGAGCCACTGTTCCCAGCCCACTATGAGTTTTTAAATGCCAAAATTAAATAAGGAGATATGATTTCATGCTAAATATCTTCCTCTCAGCAGGGTGCAGTGGCTCACGACTGTAATCCCAGCACTTTGGGAGGCCGAGGTGGGCAGATCACTTGAGGTCAGGAGTTCAAGACCAGCCTGGCCAACATGGTGAAACCCTGTCTCTACTAAAATATAAAAATCAGCTGGGCGTGGTGGTGTGAGCCTGTAATCCCAGCTACTGGGGAGGCTGAGGCAGGAGAATCGCTTGAACCCGAGAGGCAAAGGTAGCAGTAAGCAGAGATCACGCCACTGTACTCCAGCCTCGGCGACAGAGTGAGACTCCATCTCAAAATATATATATATATTTTTTTTCCTCTCTTGGATAAAGGAATTCTTCAATGTACTTTTGGTGATCAAGTAAAACATTTCTTCCCTCTTATTTCTGTGCAAACCTACAAATTGATTCCATGTTGCCAAATTCTTCCACTATCTCCATGCTTAAAAGAAAAGTGTGCATTTTTAGGACTAATGACTGGCTTTCTATCCTGTTTTAAAGTTGATAAAAAAAAAAATAACGTTTTCCAGGTAACTAAAACAGGACCAGAGTAGCAGTACGAATTTAAAGAAAAGAACTTGTTACTCAAAATGTAACAGAAATATAAACTTTATTAGGTTGAGCATTTGCTTACTTCCTTTCCAATGAAACAAAATTTTAGCACACACATACCTGTGGAACCATTGCAACCCTCTGGTTTCTTTTAGGTGACCTTGTATTTATTTGCCTATCATCTTCATCAGAAAAAAGTCGACTTCGTTTTGAATTTCTGAAAGGCTATGATAGAAATGTTTTCATTTAATGAAAAAGCTGAACCCTCCCATTTTTGTTCCAAAATACAATTCTATACTTGGAAAACTGAGCTAACTCTGGATTATCAGCAGTATGGAAGGATAAAGTATGGGCAACACAAAGCACACAAAGCCAAATATAAATAATCTCAGATTTAGAAAGCAGTAAGATGTATTTATGCAAGTTGCTTATGAATGAAATACCTAGCTGATGAATAAAGTAAAACTTGAACCCCAAGTCTCCTTAGTACACTGGCAGCCTTGGACAGTGATGATAGGAAAATAAGTTCTGGAAATTCCAGTTCCAATTATGTTGGTGCTTGGGTTAATACCGATTGGGTGTGTGACATGATATGTCTGCTGCACAGGGCTGGGCTGGGCCAAAGATTCTAAATCACTCTAGAAGAGTAAGCCTAAATGTGTATACTATTATACTAGATCTGCTGTCAAAAATTGTTAACCGAATTTTCATTTGTAAATAAGAATACAAGATACATATGATAGATATCTGATAATTACCCATAGAACTAAAATTGTTTCAGTACCAAAAGTACATCATACACTTAAGGGTCTGTAATAGGAAAGATTTTACAGTTCACCCTAGGTTCAGAGGTCTCATTAATAGAGAGAAAAAGAAATAATATCCCAATAAGACCTACATCCTTTTCAAAGCCTTCTCCCACCCCTCACGGCTATTTGGAAGAGAAACAGGTGCAGAGGGCTAACAACATATGGGCAACATCCACTCGGGTCTATGAAACCTTGAAATTAAACCCACTCTGGCTGGGCACAGTGGCTCATGCCTATAATCCCAGCACTTTGGAAGGCCGAGGCAGGAGGATCACTTGAGCCCAGGAGCTGGAAACCAGCCTGGGCAACACAAGGAGACCCCATCTCTACAAAAAAAAAAAATTTTAAATTAGCTGGACATGGTGGCACACACCTGTAGTCCCAGCTACTCGGGAGGCTGAGCAGTGAGGATCGCTTGAGCCTGGGAGTTCCTGACCAGCCTGGGCGACAGAGCGAGACCTCATCTCAAAAAAAGAAAAACAAAAAGAAATTAAACCCACTCAGAGTCTTGATACTCTACAGCCCTGACAGGAATTCCATTCTACACTGCCCCCCTTCCATGACCACAAGCAGAGAAGAGGAAGGGAATGAAGATGATGGAATTGACAGTGAGGAAAGCCCCTCACATTCACTGTGGTCAGCTGCCCAGGCTACTGTGACTGCTGCTGTCTATCCCAACTCCAGGATTGTTACATGACAGACCCTTAAAACCTCCTGGCTACCTGGTAGGGCAGGAGAGAAAGAGGATTCCTAAAATTGTTAGTCATGTCAATTATATGCTCATCTCTACTTCCCACCTCTAAATGCACTTACCTTTGAGCTACACAATTTCTTTTTTTTTCTTTTTGGCTATAAAAGATTTTAATACCTTACCACACATATATATTTTTGCAGGTACCAAAGCCATGTAAAATTTTTTGCATATCTAATAAAAGTATAAGTTGTAGTTTTTTTGTTTTTCCTATTTAAAGAAAACTATTACACAATTACTGAACAAATGCTTACTGATGACCAGATTATCACTGGGTACAGATTAATTTACCTCAATAAGATCAAACAGTGCTTAATGACACTTGAGGTTGGGAAAAAAATTTGTAAATTTTTTACTGTGCTGCAAGAATTTACACATGACAATAATACAGACAACTTAGCTAGAATTATTCTAAAATGTAAGAAAAACTCACTCCTTACCATTTCCACAGCAGGGCTTGTATTCCTGCCTTTCCAAACAGGTGTTTTCTGTAAAGAACTGTACTTTTCATTCCACGTGTTAGATAAGCTTCCCTCTGTAATAAATAATTAATACTAATAAAATTTTGGCTTAGTTCAAAGGATTTCATACCATGAATACTGCCTTTTTCGTAACAGCCATATATCTAAAATATTTACCAATATGGAAAAATATACTGACTATAATTTTAGGTTATTATAAATGAAAAAGCTCTTGTGTATTTTTCTGTGAAACTCTAAATAATTTGATAAGGCAATGCATCTTGAAAGTATTAAATGTCCATACTGAAACATGTGCTTCTTTTTCTTTCTTTTTGGATTTTTAATAATTTCTCCATTCCAACTTGCCAAGAACTATCTCATAACTTTTGGTACAATTCTGAAAGCAGGGGAATCAAAAATGGAAAAAGCCTTTTCTAACCTTGAATTTAGAGCACATTTCTTTTTTTACTTTTTCTTTGTGTGTGAGACAGAGTACTTGCTCCATTGCCCAGGCTGGAGTGCAGTGGCACAATCTTGGCTCACTGCAACCTCTGCCTCCCAGGTTAAAGTGGTGCTCCTGCCTCAGCCTCCCCAGTAGTGGGATTACAGGTGTGTGCCAACATGCCTAGCTAATTTTTGTATTTTTAGTAGAGACAAGATTTCTCCATGTTGGCCAGGCTGGTCTCAAACTTCAGGTGACCTACCCGCCTCAGCATCTCAAAGTGTTGAGATTACAGGCATGAGCCACCACGCCAGCCTGTATTTAGAGCACATTTCTAAATGTTTTCTGCTTTAATATGTGAATCACTTGACATATAAAAAGGAAATTAGGCCAGGTGCAATGGCTCATGCCTATAATTCCAGGACTTTGGGAGGCCGAGGCGGGTGGATCATTTGAGGCCATGAGTTCGAGACCAACCTGCCCAACATGGTGAAATGTCACCTCTACAAAAAATACAAAAATTAGCCGGGCATGGTGGCGCGCACCTGTGGTCCCAGCTATTCAGGAGGCTGAGGCAGAGAATCGCTGGAACCTGGGAGGCGAAGGTTGAAGTGAGCCAGGGTCGAAGTGAGCCAGGGTTGACGCAAGCCGAGATAGCACCACTGCACTTCAGTCTGGGAAACATGGCGAGTCTCTGTCCCCTCACAAAAAAAGAAAAAGTAAATCAGCGTGATTATTTCTGTTTTCCTTAATTCAGAGAAATGTCTTCAGAGTTGTACACAACCAGAAAAAAATTCTATCGAATAGACATATTATGATTACACATATTATAATGATTAGACATATTGTGAAAATTAAGAGGGGTAAGTTTAATTTTTGTAAAAAAGATGTTTATATAGAGGCATAGAAAACTGGGATGAATATACAAGCTGGTTATTTTTATTTTCTTCTAGTGGCTCATCAGCATTTTCTCATTTTTTCCATAAGAAATGTACATTACTTATATAAATGATTTATCAAGACGAATGAGTGCCAGGTGCAGTGGCTCACACTTGTAATCCCAGCACACTGGGAGGCCAAAGTGGGAGGATCACCTGAGGTCAGGAGTTCAAGACCAGCCTGGCCAACATGATGAAAACCCATCTCTATTAAAAATAGAAAAATGAGCCAGGTGTGGTGATGCATGCCTGTAGTCCCAGCTACTCAGGAGGCTGAGGCACAAGAATCACTTGACCCAGGAGGCAGAGGTTGCAGTGAGCCAAGATATTGTGCTACTGCACTCCAGCCTGGGCGGCAAAGCGAGACTCAGTCTCAAAAAAAAAAAAAAGGGGGGGGGGTGGGGGAGAGAAATGAGCTTAATATTGGGAGAAAAAGAATAATGGAATAATTTTTAAGAATCGCAAAAGAACAGAGATGGGATGGAGTTGATCCTGCTAGGCAAACAAACTGGGGTGTTCTGGAAGACAAATGGTCTTCTCAAGCTAGAAGGATTTAATTTGGTAAATCACCAATCCAAAGCACAATATAGTAGCTTTAAAGACTAAAAGTACTAATGAACCTTTGAGAATATTTAGCTTGGTTCCAAATTTATTGACCTACCAGAATCTTAATCAAGGGGTAAAATTTTAAAGAAACTATGTTAAAAAGGTTAGTCTAATGTACCTGCCAAAAGAAATAGTGAGACCAAGGAACATGTCAAACTTTTTCTTAGAATGAGAAAAGTACTATCATTCTTTTATTTTTATTGCAGGGCATTATTATTTAGAAAGCAAGTTTTTTTTTTTTTTTAAATTTGAGACAGAGTCTCACTCTGTCACCCAGACTCCCAGACTGGAGTGTGGTGGCCCGATCTCGGCTTACGGCAATCTCTGCCTCCCAGGTTCAAACAATTCTCCTGCCTCAGCCTCTCAAGCAGCTGGGATTATAGGTACCCGCCACCACTCCTGGCTAATTTTGTATTTTTAGTAGAGATGGGGTTTCACCATGTTAGCCAGGCTGATCTCGAACTCCTGAGCTCAAGTGGTCCTCTTGCCTCAGCCTCCCAAAGTGCCCGGATTACAGGCGTGAGCCACCGTGCCCAGTGAAAGCAAGACTCTTAAAAATAAGCTATTACGGGCCAGGTGTGGCGGCTCATGCCTGTAATCTCAGCACTTTGCAAAGATGAGGCAGCAGGATCCCTTGAGCCCAGGAGTTCGAGACCAGCCTGGGCAACAAAGTGAGGCCTCCTCTCTACAAAAAACAAAGAAATTAGCTGGGCATGGTGGCATGTGCCTGTGGTCCCAGCTACATGGGAGACTGAGGCAAGAGGATCACTTGAGCCCAGGAGGTCGAGGCTGCAGTGAACTGTAATCATGTCACCACACTCTAGCCTGTGCGACAGAGCGAGACCCTGTCTCAAAAAATAAATAAACAAAAAATCTGCTGGGCACAGTGGCTCACGCCTGTAATCCCAGCACTTTGGGAGGCCAAGGTGGGCAGATCACTTGAGGCCAGGAGTTTGAGGCCAGCCTGGCCAACATGGTGAAATCCCCTCTCTACTAAAAATACAAAAATTAGCCAGGCATGGTGGCACATGCCTGTAATCCCAGCTACTCAGGGGGCTGAGGCAGGAGAATCGCTTGAGCCTGGGAGGCAGAGGTTGCAGTGAGCCAAGATTGCACCGCTGTACTCCAGCCTGGGCAACAGAGACAGACTGTCTCAAAAACAAACAAACAAATAATTATGCTAACATATAGCTCAGCACAGTTGTTTAACAAATGCTTTTAATCTAAATACTTATGAAATGTTTAATTAGAAAGGTTTTTAATCAATAATTTTAGAAAATTTTAAAAATAATTTCTAACAACTGAGGATCAATTCTCCTATAAAAGCATATTAATTTAAGGTTATCAGTAAAAACCAATACTGAAAAGCTATAATGCATCATAACTTAGAAGGAAAAGGGAAACACTATATCCAGATTAATTTAATGAATTAGACTTTTAGCTATGGTATACCTAAAAATGCCATACTTCTTACCTTTTAAACTGACAAGGGCTTTTGCTGAAGAGCCTGCAATTAAAAATAAAACAAATCAATAATTATTTCATAACCAAAGTGAGAGAAAAAGACCTTGGTTTGGGGGTAAAAGTGATCCATTTAGTTTTAGTAATGTTGAGTTTGAAGAGATGGTAGAATGTGCAATTAGAAATATCTAGCAACAATTCAAACTATAAACCAGAACTCAGATAAAGAAAGAACTGGAGAGAGACATATGAGAGTCTTGCTGAAGTTGTGAGAACTGGAGACCATTCCAGGAGAAGAAAGTGAAGAAAGAGAAGAAAGAGGAAGAGTGGGGACAGACGTAATTTTGGATCCTCATCCAGGCGTGCTGTGGTGCTGGAAGAAAAGAGAAAGGGAACTGACATCTATTGAGGCAAAGACTGATGTAGTAATGGAGTGGAAAAAACAAACAATGGAAATGATTCAGGGACTGTCAGAGCAAGCAATAAGTCCCTTGAAAGTCTAGAATGCAGGTATATGCAATACTTCAAGATCTAAGCTGGAAAAGGGAATACAAAACGGCCAAGAGGGGCTAGAATAAAGTTGGAGGGGTCCACTGGATAAAACAAACTCCAGTGTACATTAGAGGCCAGGTGTGATGGCTGACACCTGTAATCCCAGTGCTTTGGAAGGCCAAGGTGGGAAGGATAGCTTGAGGCCAGGAGTCTGAGACCAGCCTGGGCAACATAGGGAGATCCTGTCTCTCAAAAAATTTTTTTAATTCACTGGGTATGGGGGCACGTGCCTCCAGTCTCAGCTACTCAGGGGGCTGATGTGAGAGGCCTGCTGGAGCCTGGGAGGTTGAGGCAGCAGTGAGCTGTGACCACGCCACTGCACTTCAGCCTGACAGACAGAGTAAGACTCTGCCTCAAAAACATAAAAAAGACATTAGAATAACAAGGAAGCTCCTCATACATGCAGAATCTAGACTGAATCTATATTATTAATAAACAACAGGGGATTCTGTTGCAGGTAACCCACTTTGAGAAACATCAGGCTACAGGTTCTGGTGTGAATGAATGATAGCATCTATGGGTAGGGAAAGTAGAAAAATCAATAGAGAGGCCGGGCGCGGTGGCTCACGCCTGTAATCCCAGCACTTTGAGAGGCCGAGGTGGGTAGATCACAAGGTCAGGAGATCAAGACCACCTGGCTAACATGGTGAAAACCCATCTCTACTAAAAATACAAAAAATTAACTGGGTGTGGTGGCGAACACCTGTAGTCCCAGCTACTCGGGAGGCTGAGGTGGGAGAATGGTGTGAACCCGCGAGGCGGAGCTTGCAGTGAGCAGAGACCACGCCACTGCACTCCATCCAGCCTGGGCGACAGAGTGAGACTCCATGTCAAAAAAAAAAAAAAATCAATAGAGAAAGAAGCTTTTTGAGAGTGAGAAAGCACTAAATTTAAAAATCTCAGAATTGGATGTATACATTGCAAAGTCCAAGTCATCTGAAAAATAATAATTAAGGATGATCTCAGGGGATTAAATAAAAAAGAACACGAACTAGGAACAAAAATCAGAGAGGACAGATTAATCCTCCTTGCTATTTAACAAAAGCAGCCATGATTTACATCTCATATAAATGGATAACAGACTTAAAATGAGAAGCAACAGATAAAGTATGGCAGTTATGAAACACTTCATCTCAGATCCTTAAACACTATGCATCTCTGATCACTAAACCTCAACTGACTTTTTCCTCCACAGGCCTGTATAAGAGACTTGTGAAACAGACACCTATCAGCATTAAAGACACTTACTTTCGGCCAGGCGCGGTGGCTCACACCTGTAATCCCAGCACTTTGGGAGGCCGAGGCGGGCGGATCACGAGGTCAGGAGATCGAGACCATCCTGGCTAAACAGTGAAACCCCGTCTCTACTAAAAATACAAAAAAAAAAAATTAGCCGGACAAGATGGCAGGTGCCTGTAGTCCCAGCTACTCGGGAGGCTGAGGCAGGAGAATGGCGTGAACCCCGGGGGGCGGAGCCTACAATGAGCCAAGATAGCGCCACTGCACTCCAGCCTGGGCGACAGGGAGACTCTCTCTCAAAAAAAAAAAAAAAAAAAGACACTTACTTTCACTCTACTCTCTTGCCTAGATGTGAAGAATAGTTAACAGGACACCATAAAAGCTTCTGCATGGCAAATGAAGCTTAATGACAAAAGGCAGTAAAGTCATGGGGGTGAATGACAAAAAATCTTGCTAAAAAGTCTCAAACAATGCAACACAACTGTAAAGCAGCAATAGTAGACAATACACACATCTGTGTACCAAGAGATATGTAGTGCATTTGAGAAAAAGTAGTAACCACTCACTGAATATGTAGAGTGCTGACAGCATGGCAGTCCCTACCTGCTCTAGGCAATGAGAATACAACAGCAAGCAAAATTGTCAAAGTCCCTGCTCTCACGGAATGTACATTCTAGTGATGGGAGACAAACAAAAACAGCTATCGAGTCATGATAAGCACTCTGGAAAAAATAAAGCAGAATAAGAAGAATATGCACGGTGGGGATGGGGGGAAGGAAAACTATTTGTATATAAGGTGTTCATGATGAGCTTCTATGAAAGGTGATGCTTAAGAAGAGATCTGAAGGAAGAGGTATAGGCCATAAGAATATCCACTCCTGCTCCATGAAGGCAGGAACCGTATCTTGGGATTCTGACCAATCACCTTTAACCTTTTTTTTCTTTTTTTCTTTTTCGTTTTCTTTCTCTTTTCTTTTTTTTTTTTTTGAGATGGAGTCTCACTCTGTCACCCAGGTTGGAGTACGGTGGTACAATCTCAGCTCACTGCAACCTCCACCTCCCGGGTTCAAGCAATTCTCCCCGCATCAGCCTTCCAGGTAGCTAGGATTACAGGTGCATGCCACCATACACAGCTAATTTTTGTATTTTTAGTAGAGACAGGATTTCACCATGTTGGCCAGGCTGGTCTCGAACTCCTGACCTCAGGTGATCCACCCGGCTCGGCCTCCCAAAGTGCTGGGATTACAGGCATGAGCCACCGCAACCAGTCCTTTTTTCCTTTTTCTAGATGCAGGATAGCATAGTGGTCAAGAAAATAGGTTCTAGATTGAGACTAGCTATGTTTCAATCTTGGTCCTGACACTTTCTTGCATGTTACCTTAAGCAAGTTACTTTGCCTCTCTGTGCTATTGTTTCTTCATGTGTAAAATGAGGATTAAATGAGTTAATACATGTAAAAGTGCATAGAACAATGCATATATTACACAGTTAATTTTGATATAACGCTGTATTATTTTGAGCAATCAAAAAATAATAGGTTAAGAACATGGATTTTTCAGTCAGGCAAATCTGATTAAAGTAGAATCTTGCCCTAATGAGGTGTTCATTAATCCAAAGATTCTACCCTTCGTAGTTCATAAGCATGATGATTGGGTTTTCATATTCATGTGTGAGATGTGTCTCTCTCAAACTTTGTGAAAAGTCAGCACATGACCCATCTGATGTGGAAAAAATATTTTATTGAATGCCTACCATAAGCACTGTTAGGGGCGAGGGTTACCCCAAAGAACAAGACAAAGCCTCTGCTCTCAGGAAGCTTAAACTCTAGTGGAAAGAGACATATATATATATAAAACATGTACATAATAATTATAGCTCATGATAAAGGAAATAAAACAGGGTGATATTGGTGGGGATGGGGGAATTACTCTAAGTACTAGCTACCTTACTTTTGAGTACAGACGGTTTCTCTGAGGAGGTAACATCTAAAAAACTAGCTGTGAGAGAGCAGGAAATCAAAGCAATGAGTCTGGGCAGAAGAAACAGGTGAAGTCCTAAGAAGGGAGGAGGGGTGACTGTGCTTGCATAGGGAAGAATGGTATGAAAGGGCAGAGGTAAGCCAGGTGTTATGCATGGAACTGGGAATGCAATTAGGAAGACAGAAACAGTACCTACTCTGATGGGGCTACTAACCAATCACATAAACAAAGACAAAACTGCAACTGTAATAGCTACCACTAGGAAGTTACATAGTAATACAAAAAGATTTAAAGAATATGGGCCCTGGCCTGGCACAGTGGCTCACACCTGTAATCCCAGCACTTTGTGGGGGGCTAAATGACTTGAGGTCAGGAGTTCGAGACCAGCCGGGTTCTACTAAAAATACAAAAATTAGCCGGGCTTGGTGGCACACACCTGTAATCACAGCTACTCAGGAGGCTGAGGCAGGAGAATTGCTTGAACTCTAGAGGCAGAGGTTGCAGTGAGCCAAGATTGCACCGTTGCACTCCAGCCTGGGTGACAGAGCAAGACTCCATCTTTAAAAAAAATAAAGAAGACAGGCCCTGCATGGTGGCTGAAGCCTGTAATCCCAGCACTTTGGAAGGCTAAGGCAGGAGGATCGCTTGAGGCCAGGAGTTTGAGATCAGTCTGAGCTACATAGGGAGACCTCGTCTCTACAAAAATAGAAAAAAAAAACAAAACAAAAACCTTAGTTGAGCATGGTGGTACAGGCCTGTGGTCCCAGCTACTGGGGAGACTGATGCCAGAGGATCTCCTTAGCCCAGAAGATCAAGGCTGCAGTGAGCCATGATCATGCCTCTGCACTCCAGTCTACACAACAGACTATTTAAAAAACAAAAAACAGATTTAAAGAAGACATAATTTAGTCAGGGAGGATGGGAAATGGCTCTCTGAAGAAGCATAAATTGGGATCTAAAAGATAATTAGAAGTTAACTGAAAGTAAGGGGGGTGTGGGGGGGGTAGCACTCCAGGTTGAGAGAACAGCATGTGCAAAGACCCTGGAGAAAAGGGGAGACTGGTGAGTATAGCGAATGAAAAAGGTCCAATTTACCCCAAGGGATAGAATGAGGGGACAAGTGGTACAACATAAAGCTGAGAGGTAGGGAGCAGCCAGACCACAAAGGGTCTTATAGCTACTAAAGGGTTTGTAACAGGAGGATGACATACATTCATTTTGAAAGGATCCCTCTCGCTGTGTGTTTGTGGGAAGCGGGCTGAATTAATGAGAGGCTGAGGTAATTGGTAAAGAGAAGAAATGGCGACAGTTTGGGCTACGGTGATGGTAAGAAATGGGTAGAATTGATAGATATTTAGAAGGTAAAAGTTACAGACTTAGTAAAGGCTTAAATATGGGAAGTGAAAGAGAGGAAAGTGGCTGGGTGTGCGGTGGCTCATGCCTGCAATCCCAGCACTTTGGGAGGCTGAGGCGGGTGGATCACCTGAGGTCAGGAGTTTGAGACCAGCCTAGCCAACATGGTGAAACCCCGCCTCTACTAAAAATACAAAAATTAGCCAGGTGTGGTGGCAGGCGCCTGTAAACCCAGCTACTCAGGAGGCTGAGGCAGGAGAATCGCTTGAACCCGGGAGGCGGAGGCTGCAGTGAGCTGAGATCACACACTGCACTCCAGCCTAGGTGACACAGCAAGACTCTGTCTCAAAAAAAAAGAAAAGAAAAGAAAAGAAAGAGAGGGAAGTGCCAAAGAAAATCTCTAGGTTTCTGCCCTGCCAGCTGAATGCACAGTGGAACCATTCGAATCACTAGAAGTATCTGTCCTGGGGTAGGACTGAGGTGGATTTTAAATCCATGCAGTTTGAGGGGCCTTTGAAGCATCTAAGAAGAAATGTGAAACAGGCAAGAGATATCAAGAAAGGGAGCTCAGGAAAGATCTGGGCTGAAGATAGCCTTAGTTTCCTTATATAAAAAGTGAGTACTTACATCAATTGAAATGAAGATTAAATGAGCAAATACATATAATATCCTTTGCATGGCATCTGGTTCATAGTAAATACTCAATAAATGGTAGCTTTCATTATTGATGTTATATCGACTCCTGAATAATATATTAGCTAGCCTCCTTGACTAAATGTGGCCAAAAAACATCCTATTATTTCCAGTATCAAATTGAAATCGCTTTTCCTTTTCAAGACCCTGCTCTAGTTTCATTAATAATACCTGTTACTTTGCATTAATTCCATATAAATTAAGTATTTATGTATACTTGATTTGTGGCACTGTATGACAAAGAAAGAAAGAAAATCCCTGGTTTCAACAAAGCTAAAGTCTGGCTAAACAAGACACATGCTTCACAAATACACACCAATGTACAAGAGATGTCACAAAGTAATATAAATGATAAGGTTATATAATTTGAAAGTGGAGCTGGAATTTGAACCCTAATATAAATGCCGAGTCCCTACAAAGAACCACAGTAAATTGTCAATAAATGTTGGATGATATGAAGCAAATATTCCTAATGGCAGTTGTAAGAAAGCCACTTAAAACGCCTCTCATTACAACAGAATGACTACAGTAACCAAAACAGTAGGTCTAGTGATTGTGACATCCAAGAGGTGATAAGGCATGTTTATGATAAAGATGCCAAGGATAATGAAAAACATTTTCGGATGACAAGTACACTGTGCTTAGTAGGTCCACACTCATTTGGGAGCATTCTAAGTCACAATCAAGGCCAGCCGCGGTGGCTCACGCCTGTAATCCCAGCACTTTGGGAGGCCGAGGTGAGTGCAACACCTGAGGTCGGGAGTTCGAGACCAGCCTGACCAACATGGAGAAACCCCGTCTCTACTAAAAATACAAAAAAATTAGGCAGGCGTGGTGGCACATGCCTGTAACCCCAGCTACTCGGGAGGCTGAGGTAGGAGAATCGCTTGAACCCGGGAGGCAGAGGTTGCAGTGAGCTGAGATAGTACCATTGCACCCCAGCCTGGGCAATAAGAGTGAAACTCCGTCTCAAAATAAATAAATAAATAAACAAATAAATAAATCACAATCAATTGTATTCTACAAATAAACAATACAACTCATGACTGGTCAATAGCTGTGCCCTACCCAATACAGTGACTACTAGCTACATGTGACTATGTAAATTAAAATTAAATAAAATTCAAAATTCAGTTCCTCCATCACTCTAGCCACATTTGAAATGTTCCATGGCCACACATGGCTAGTAGCTTGGCTACGCTACTGGACATCACAAAAGAGAACAGTTCCATCATGGACAAAGTTCCTTGGGGACTTAGTGCTGCTCTCTATCAAATTTAAAACGCAGACACTCTTAATACGACTTTTCACCAGCTTAGCAACTTGAATTTTTATTTTAACTTTATAACTTATTAAGAATACATGACCTCACAAAGAAAATGGAATCAGTAGTATGTTGAGTTCTCATTTTTAAGTCCATTTGCCTTGTGCATAGATAGATTCAATAGTAATCGGGCCTTTCACAGATATGTATAAACTGAATAGTGAATGTGGATTCAGGACTTTTTTGTAATTAACGAACATATTTGCCTTTTCATATAATTTATGCAATATTGTAAATTACAAAATTAAGTTCCACCGCCCTTAAACTACGGAATTGGTGCTTTTACTTACTCAACACAAGTGAGCATACATGTCTTAGATGTCAGGGTGAGTAAACATGGTTAGGTGAGGCAATGCCCTGGGGTGGGTGTCAGGCAGGGTACTGCACATGTACGCTGTGTTGGTCACATCCATGCATAAAGGTAGCTTTATGGCTCTTAAGACACATACAGAATAAAGTCTGCGGGACGGGGTCTACCTGAACACTGAGTATCCGGGCTGGATGATCTCAGGAAAGGTCCACAGCCACCTGTGGTCCCAGGGGAAGGGGCCAACCCTCTGACACGGAAACACTTCCAGGGGTGGACACACCGGTGGGGGGGTGGGGAGGACAGTGAAGATCACAAGTGCCCGTAGAGGCAGGAGCTGTGACAGGACAAGATCAGAGGCTGGGGCAAGAAGAAGGGGCCGTGGACCACCCCGTGCCCAGCCCGAGCCCTCCCCCGGCCCCGGGACAAGGCGAGTTACATAACCCCGGCGGGCGTCTCTCGGCGCCGGGCGAGTGGTGCAGGCGGCGAGGACAGCCCCCGCGCCCGGGGGCCGCTCTTCCCCCAACCTCGGCTGGGGGCCGGAGTCGGGCCAGGAGAGCAGCCACCGCCTCCGCCTGGCACAGGCTGGACTCCCGGGCTCTCGGTTTCCGGCCCTGGCGCTCACACAACCCCAGAAACCAACACACAGACACCATAACAAAGGCGGCGACGCGGCGGCAACACAGGAGTGGGAGGACTAAGGGACCACGGTGGGGCTGGCAGTCAGCCCACCTGCCCAGCGGAGGGCACGGCCGTCCGTCCCGGCCGGTGCAGCCGCTGGGCAGGCGGCAGGCGGGAAAAGGGGGGGTGCTTTGAGGTGCTACTCACTCTCGTCAGGCAACTGGTCGAGCTCCGCCATCTTGAACGAGCCGCGCCGCTTTTTCAAAGGCTGCCCGCCGCGGTGCATTGTGGGGCGGAGACTGTCTTTGCGAGGGAGGTTCGAATGCGGAGCTCGCTGCCCGCGGCGCCGCGCTGCGCTGCTCCCGCCGCGGCTGGCTGAGGCGGGCCCGGCTCCGCCCGCGCCTGCCCGAGGAGGAGGTGCCGCCGAGGGGGGGCCGCGCCTCGCCCCTCCGCCGTCGCCTCCGGCCGAGCCGGGCGGGAGGAAAGGAGGAAGGAGGCCGCGCGGCGAGGCCCGGCGCCGGAGCGCGGGGGGAGCAGCACCAGCCCCGGAGTCCCGCCCGGGCCCCGCTCCCGGCGCATGTTCCGCGGCCCGCGCTGCAGCTGCGGGAACTGCAGGCTGTTTGTTCCGAGTGGAGAACGGGAGGGAGGCCCCGGCAGGGGGAAAGAAGCCCTCGATTCTGGGCCGCATTGACCGAGGGGGCTCTACGCAAAGTGAAATATTCACAGTTCCCGAAACCCACGTTGCTCGGGCGCCTCCGTCCCCTCACTTTTCCCGAGAGCGCCAACCTCAGCAGCCCCCTGCGCGTCGCCACGTCCGGGACTCGGTCCCAGCGGCCCCTGGCGATCCGGGCACGCCTTTCCTGAATGTTGGAAGCTGAGCTGCGTGCAGCCGGGGAGCGAGACCTTGAGAGGTCATGAAGTTGGTCATTTAGGCCGACAGCTAAACAACTGTTCTGCTTAGCTGTTTCATCCATTCGACACTAGATCGTGCAGTGGGCTGGAAGAGAATTAGAAAACGAGTAACAGGAGGCTTCGAGAGGATACAGAAAGGAACAGTGACACTACAAGGTGATAAAGTACCTGATCCAAATGTTATGAGAATACTGGAGGAGAATTCAACGAAATTGAAAGAAGCCCAGGGAAAAATTTCACAATATCTGTCTGTAACACTTTCCAGTAATAAAACACTGTTGCTTTTCAAAAATTCATTTAACAAATGTCATTGAGCTCCAATCCTTTTCTCCAGGAATTTATGGGAGTTGAAGGAATGAGACCGTTAAGCAGTCAAAAGACAACATGGGTGAATTCCAGGAACTACAAAATTAAAAGGCGGTAGACTAAGATGACAGAGTGGTAGACAGAGGCCTGCCCAAGCTAAGGAGTTGAACTTGCTTAGTCCACTGGAGCAGTGGAAAAGTCGGGTGTAAGAGGGGCATGTTTCTGTTTTTGTTTTAGAACAAAAATATGGGAAATGGATTGGTGGGGGACAAGATGAGAGCCTAGAAACCAGTCAGGAAGAAGCTTATTTGGGGCATGCAAAGGACAGAAGAGAGATGCCTGCACTGGTAGCTAGAGAGGTGCAGAGGGTGGGCTCTGGAGCCCCAGGGCCTCGATGAGAAGAATCCAGATGGGCTGCTAGTTGTATAATCTCAGGCACGTTGGTTTCTTAACCGAATTCTCTGTGCCTCAGTTTCTTATCTGTAAAATGCAAATAACAGGGTTGTTTTGAGGGCTAAATGATTTGATAGATGTAAGGACCTTATGCTAGCTGCTAGCACCCATCAGTTAGCCACTACCACCACCATCACCACAGCATAGGCGGTATTACAGAGGTGGCAGCATGCACTCCACCTTTCAAGAGGTGGAAAATAAAGGATTGGGTGAGTCACTGGGTGTGAGGAGAAGGAAGTCTCATTGTTGATGCCAGCTTTGTGCCTTGGGTAGCTGTGTGCTGCCATGCTAAGGTAGGAGGGAGAGCAGGGAGGGTGAAAGTTCAATTTTACAAAGTAATCCTTCCTTCAGAGCTAGCTTAACCTCTCCTTTGCCTTCTAAACACACTCTGATCTGCTCCCTAAGAAGATTAAAACACTGGTCCTTGTTGTCAGCACCTGGGGGGGGGCTTCAGCAGCTTGCACTTCAGTATCAATTTGGAGATGAGATCAAGGAAAGGTCAGCCCTTTAAGAATGAAAGAATAGAAATTAAAGAAGCATGAGAGGCTATCAGAGTGGGAGAAGCAAAAGCTTTGTGAATGTCATGATGGTCAAGGTGTCATTAGACCAAGGCAAACCTGGTTTTTTTCTGAGGCAGTTTTCATGTACACTCAACAACACAACTACTGTTTAAATCAATGTTTTTAGGCCCTTCCATGATAATCTGCATTTTAAACAAAAACTCTAAGTGACTCTTCTCATAAATCCAAAGCCTGAAGCTGTATCCTAGCCCCAGATCTAGCGCTTAGCTGTGTGATCGAAGCCAAGGCACACCTAACTCTTCAATAAGTTTCGTTATTGAATATTTATGACAGATTTTACAATGATTGGCTTACTTGATTCTCCCAACAACCTGGTAATTTGTCCAAAGACAATGGAAAGCAAGTGCTAGAATCAGGAATCTAGCCCACTTTTTGGTGCCTCAGTGACTCCCTCTGTGATAGGAGGATTACACATATGTCTTTGTCCATTTGTGCTGCCATAACAAAACATCTGAGGCTGGGTAATTTACAGACAACAAGAATTTTTTTTTTTTTTTTTTTTTGAGACGGAGTTTTGCTCTTGTCACCCACACTGGAGTACAAGGGTGTGATCTCGGCTCACTGCAACCTCTGCCTCCTGGGTTCAAGTGATTCTCCTGCCTCTGCCTCCAGAGTAGCTGGGATTACAGGTGCCTGCCACCACTCCTGGCTAATTTTTGTATTCTTAGTAGAGACAGGGTTTCACTAGTCTTGAACTCCTGATCTTAAGTGATCTACTGGCCTCAGCCTCCCAAAGTGTTGGGATTACAGGCATGAGCCACCGTGCCCAGCCGACAACAAGAATTTATTTCTCACAGTTTCAAACGCTGGGAAGTCCAAGATCAAGGTGCCAAAGTTGTTGTCTGGTGACGGCAGCTCTCTGTTTCCAAGATGGTGGCTCATTGCTCCATCCTCTGGAGGGGATGCATACTGTGTCCTTACATGGTAGAAGGGACAGAAAGGCAAGAGAACACCTCCTTCAGCCTTGAGCCCTTTCATAAGGCTACTAACCCCATTCACGAGAGCAGAACCCTCATGACTTAATCACCTCCCAGAGGCTACACTGCTTAATACTGTTGCATTGGGGATTATGTTACAACTGAATTTTGGAGGGAATACCATCATTCAAACCATAGCAACATGCAACACAGGCGTATTAAATTTCCTGCAATCACTTATTCCAATTTAAAATGACATGACTGTGTGTGGTGTTTGCTTTTTTAAAAATACAAACCACGGTATGGATAAGGTCATTAAGTCATGAAAAACCTAAATAAAAATACACCATAAGAAACATCTCATGTACCTCATAAATATATCCACTTACTACGTACCCACAAAAATTCTAAAAAATTTTTAAAATACCATAAGAAAAATAAACATGGCCACATTTTAGAAATATCAGGTTTGACCATTTCTAGTCCTGTGGCCTATTTATCAATTATTGAGTTGGATTATTTTTGTGAAAACAGTTGCAATGACTAAAGATAAAATGTGTGTGTTGGGGGCCTGGTGCAGTGGCTCACACTGTACATTACTGCTGTAATCCCAGCACTTTGGGAGGCTGAGGCAGGTGGATCGCCTGAGCACCTGAGATCAGGGGTTTGAGACCAGCCTGACCAACATGGTGAAACCCAGTCTCTACTAAAATACAAAATTAGCCAGGCGTGGTGGCTTGCGCCTGTAATTCAAGCTACTTGGAAGGCTGAGGCCGGAGAATTGCTTGAACCCCGGAGGTGGAGATTGCAGTGAGCTGAGATCACACCACTGCACTCCCGCCTGGGTAACAGAGTGAGACTCCGTCTCAAAAAAAAAAAAAAAAAAAAAAAAAAGTGTGTGTGTGTATAGTATGTGTGTGAATGTTTTTATAAATACTTTCGATAAAGTTGGGAATTTGAGTTAGCAATGAAAAAACAAAGACAATTCAGCTTGCCTTGCTTGAGTATCTCAGCCATAATGAGGTAAAAAGACTCTCCAGCCTATACGTATATATATTTTTAAGTTATGTTGCTGGTAGGACTCCACACTCAGCATTTCCTCTTCCAGCATCCAAGTACACCAGGAGTACTGATGGCCCCAGGATCTAGGTTCAAATTGCAGTTCACCTACTTCCCTTGTGTGTATTCTTGAACAAATTACTCTCAGTAGTAGTTTTTAGTTTTCTTCTCCCTTTCTTGAAGGGTTATTATGAAGATTAAATTACTATTATAAATTAAGTGCCTATCAAGATCTCCAGTGACTGTTGGTATCCTTCCTTGATGAGAATCCCTCTTTTACAACATAAATATTCTCAAAAATGTGCCCAATGGCCATCCTGGTAATTCCCTTCAGAATCCTCTCCCTGAACATGTTCAGAGCAGTGGAAACAGGCATGAGGAGTGAGAGCAGAAGACATGGGTTCTAAGCCTTGCTTTACCTCTTGTGAGCACCATGATCTTGGACAAGTCATTGAACCTTTCTGCCTTCATCTTTCCCATTTGGGGAGTGAATATAACTACACTGCCCTACCTAGATCACAGTGTGAGGATGCATGTCCATAAAATTGAGATAATAAAAGATAAAATTCTCTACATGTGCTAGATATTATGGATAACATCCAAGTTTAGTGGAGTTTAGTATGTTACACTACTGTAATGAAAACTATGACAAAGCTTTTTAAAAAATCATATACAATACAAATGTGAAACTCATAATGAACCAAAGACCTAAATGTAAAAGCTAAACCATAAAAATTCCTAAAAGAAAACATAGGTGTAAATCTTCATGACCTTAGATTAAGCAACAGTTTCTCAGCTATGACACAAAAGCACAATCAACCAAAGAAAGTATAAATTGGACCTCATCAAAAATAAAAATGTGTGTGTTTCAAAGGGCACTATCAAGAAAGTGAAAAGACAACCCTTAGAATGGGAGAAAATATTTGCAAATCTTATATCTGATAAAGCACTTGTATCCAAAACATTTAAACACATTTAAAACTCTTATAACTTGATAATAAAAAGACAACCCAATTCAAAAATGTGCAAAGGATCTGAATAGACATTTCTCCACAGTAGATAAGTCAATAAGCACACAAAAGGCTGTTCAAGATCATTATTATTAGGGAGCTACAAATCAAAACCACAATGAGATACCAATTCACACCCACTGGGTTAGCTATGTTTAAAAAGACAGATAATAACAAGTGTTGGCAAGGATGTGAAGAAATCAGAACACTGTGTACTGCTATTGGGAATGTAAAATGGTGCAGCTGCTATGGAAAATAATATGGTGGTTCTTCAAAGATTTATGCATAAAAGTACTATACTATGTGATCCAGCAATTCTACTCTGAATATAAATACCCAAAATAATGAAAAGCAAGTACTCAAACAAATATTTGTACACCCATGTTCTTTTTTTTTTTTTTTGAGACGGAGTCTCGCTCTGTCGCCCAGGCTGGAGTGCAGTGGCGCAATCTCGGCTCACTGCAAGCTCCGCCTCCCGGGTTCATGCCATTCTCCTGCCTCAGCCTCTCCGAGTAGCTGGGACTACAGGCGCCCACCACCACGCCCGGCTAATTTTTTTTTTTGTATTTTTAGTAGAGACGGGGTTTCACCGTGGTCTCGATCTCCTGACCTCGTGATCCGCCCGCCTCGGCCTCCCAAAGTGCTGGGATTACAAGCGTGAGCCACCGCGCCCGGCCGACCCATGTTCTTAGCAGTATTACTTCACAATAGCCAAGAGTTGGACGCAACCTAAGTATTTATTGATGGATGAATGGAAAAATAAAATGTGGTACATAAATACAATGAAAATTATTTAGTCTAAAAAAGGAAGAAAATTCTGTCATATATGAGGGTTCTTAAGAAAGTTCATGGAAAATGCATATTATGAAAAAACTGGCCATGCATGGTGGCTCACGTCTGTAATCCCAGCACTTTGGGAGGCCAAGGCAAGCAGATCACCTGAGGTTGGGAGTTCGAGACCAGACTGGCCAAAATGGCAAAACCCCATCTCTACTAAAAATACAAAAATTAGCGGGGCGTGGTGGTGGGCACCTGTAATCCCAGCTATTCGGGAGGCTGAGGCAGGAAAATTGCTTGAACCCGGGTGGTGGAGGTTGCAGTGAGCCGAGATCGCACCACTGCACTCCAGCCTGGGCAACAGAGTGAGATTCCGTCTCAAAAAAAAAAAAAAAAAAAAGAAAAAAGAAAAAAACTATGCATGGATTCCAAAATTTGTTTGCACCAAAATAAACTTGTACTTACTTGTCATATCTGAATGGGATCTAGTCTGAAACACTAAGAAGGTTAAGACATCAGTTTGAACAGAGTACCTTTCAGAGCAACATAAATTCTGCTAAAATTGAAGCAAGAACAAACATCAATGGTGAAGCTTGATGGTGGACAAATGGAAGCTTTACGGTGAAGCTTGGGTGGAAGAATGATGAAATTATTGATGCTCTTAAAGCAAACTAAATATAGCCTGAGAAGAAGTCCATACTTCTATATTTGAGTCCTTGTGGACTAAGTGCAACCTAGTGTAATAGGCAGACAAGATTAAAAACTTAACTTAGGAGTACGTACCTATAACAATCACTGAGTCTTGGCCAATCCCAGCAGCCATACTTCAACCACTCTTAGACTGCTGAGTGTTCAAACTGTGTTCAGATAAGGCAAACGTCAACCTGTAACCAATCCAGCTGTTTCTGTACCTCACTTCTGATTTCTGTACATCACTTGGCTTTTTTTGCCTATAAATTTGTTCTGACCATGTGGCACCCCTGGAGTCTCTCTGAATCTGCTGTAATTCTAGGGGCTGCCCAATTTGCGAATTGTCCATTGCTCAATTAAACTCCTTTAATTAGGCTGAAGTTTTTCTTTTAACAATGCTTTGCAAAGGTTTATGAGGATGATGCACCAAAGAATTCAGCAGTTTACAAATAGATAACTCATTTTAAGAGAGGACAAGAAGATATTGAAGATGAAACCTGAAGCAACAGAGCATCCACTTCAATTTTCAAGGAAAAAATTAACCTTATTTTTGCCCTAATTGAAGAAGACCAATTATTAACAGCAGAAACAATACCCAACACCATAGATACCTCAATTGGCTCAGTTTACACAATTCTAACAGAAAAATTAAAGGTGAGCAAACTTTTCATTTGATGGATGCCAAAACAGTTTCATTCAGATCAGCTGCAGACAAGAGCAGAGAGCAGAGCATTTTTTTTCCTTCTATGTCAGACAGGTGTTGTAACACAAGTAACAAGGTTACATGTTGTAACATGTACATGCAATGTTGTAACAAGGTTCAAGGGTGGGACATCTCACACATGAGCATGAACACACAATCATCATGCTCAGGAGCTACAAAAGGATTGAGCAGAGCTTTCAATGGAAATTTTAAACGAGTGGGGTCAGGATCCTGAAGCACTTCCTTGAAGAATTATAACAGGAGATGAGATGTGGCTTTACCAGAATGATCCTGAAGACAAAGCACAATCAAAACAATGGCAACCAAGAGGTGGAAATGGTCCAGTCACAGCAAAAGTGGACCAGTCAAGAGCAAAGGTCATGGCAATAGTTTTTTGGGATGCTTGAGGTATTTTACTTGTTAACTCTCTGGAGAGCCAAAGAATGATAACATCTGCTTATTACAGGAGTGTTTTGAGAAAGTTAGTCAAAGCTTTAGCAGAAAATCCCTGAGAAATCTTCACTAGGGAGTCCTTCTCCACCACGCCAATGCTCCTGTTCATTCCTCGCATCTAAATGGGTATTTGTGCAAGCAAGAGTTTCAACAGGCTGGACACGGTGGCTCATGCCTGTAATCCAGCACTTTGGGAGGCCAAGGCGGTTGAATTGCTTGAGCCCAGGAATTAGAGACTAGCCTGGGCAACATGGTGAAACCCCGTCTCTACAAAAAATACAAAAATTAGCCAGGCGTGGTGGCACATGCCTGTAGTTCCAGCTGCTGGGAAGGCTGAGGTGGGAGAATTGCTTGAGCCCAGGAGGTAGAGGTTGTGGTGAGCCGTGATTGTGCCACTCCACTCCCGCCTGGGCTACAGAGTGAGGCCCTGCCTCAAAAAACAAACAAACAAACAAACAAATAGAGTTTCAAAAGGAAATCATTAGGCATCCACCTTACAGTCCTGATTTGCCTCCTTCTGCCTTCTTTACATTTCCTAATCTTTAAAAAAACCATAAAAGTACACCTATTTTTCTTCAGTTAATATCGTAAAAGAGACTGCATTGACATGGTTACATTCCCAGGACCCTCAGTTCTTCAGGGATGGACTAAATGGCTGGTATCATTGCTTACAAAAGTGTCCAGAACTTGATGAAGTCTATGTTGGGAAATAAACTTTATATTTTTTATTTTAACTTTTTTGACAATTATTTAAGATCTTTATTGACAGGTGCTTGCAGTTCATTGACTATTTTGAAAAAACACCAAGTTGTGAACTTTTATTACAAATTTAAAATGTTCTTAAGTCTCAACTTGACCAGATATGAAACAATTTAAAAATCTTTAGAGGCATATTGAGAAAAGCCAGACTTTTTTTTTTTTTAAGAAAACCACATTTGTTATCACCAAAAAGAGCTGTATTTAGGAAAAAAGTGATTTAAAAAACCCATGCTGCACAGATAATGCAGATAGTTCTAGTAATTGGTCAGCAGCAAAAAGCAATGTCTTCAGTGCCAATCTTTTGTTCATTTCTTATTGCTGCAGTTTCACACTCATTTCTTCTTGTTTTATGACTAAAGGGGATGATGGTAGAGATGGTAAGCTGGTATTTACTCAGCCCTACTCTGCTCAGCCTTGGCCATGGGCAAATTTTCAGCTGCTTTTGTCTCTTTGCCATATTTTCTGGGTCTCCACCTGGGCACTGACATTGCTGCTGACCTGGGGTCTAATCTCCTTGATTTCTTTTAATCCTCTTCATCACCATCCTCTAGGTGTCTTTGGCTAGGAGGGCCCCAGCAGAATCGTGGCCTATAGCCACATACATATCTTGCCTCACTGGTCTACCTGGTGCTTCTGCACCCTGGCTGTCAGCACCCTCCATCTCCGCTCCCTGTGCTGGAGGGCTGGAATACTGTGGTCCACGCCCATAGGGTCTCTTCAGGTAGTAGTGAGAGGTGACAGCGTGCTGGCAGTCCTCACAGCCCTCGCTCGCTGTCAGGGCCTCCTCTGCCTGGGCTCCCACTTTGGCGGCACTTGAGGAGCCCTTCAGCCCGCCGCTGCAATGTGGGAGCCCCTTTCTGGGCTGGCCGAGGCCGGAGCCGGCTCCCTCAGCTTGCGGGGAGGTGTGGAGGGAGAGGCGCAGGCGGGAACCCGGGCTGCACGCGGTGCTTGCGGGACACGCGAGTTCCGGGTGGGTGTGGTCTCGGCTGGCCCGGCACTCACAGCGGCCGGCCGACCCTGCCGGCCCCGTGTAATGAGGGGTTTAGCACCTGGGCCAGCGGCTGCGGAGGGTGTGCTGGATCCCTCAGCAGTGCCGGCCCACCAGCGCTGTGCTGGATTTCTCGCCAGGCCTTAGCTGCCTTCTGGTGGGGCAGGGCTCGGGACCTGCAGCCTGCCATGCCTGAGCCTCCCCCACCCCGCCCCACCCCCGCCTCCATGGGCTCCTGTGCAGCCTGAGCCTCCCCGATGAGCGCCGCCCACTCCTCCACGGCGCCCAGTCCCATCGACCACCGAAGGGCTGAGGAGTGTGAGCGCACGGCGCGTGACTAGCAGGCAGCTCCACCTGCAGCCCCAGTGCGGGATCCACTGGGTGAAGCCAGCTGGGCTCCTGAGTCTGGTGGGGACGTGGAGAACCTTTATGTCTAGCTCAGGGATTGTAAATACACCAATCAGCACCCTGTGTCTAGCTCAGGGTTTGTGAATGCACCAGTGACACTCTGTATCTAGCTATTCTGGTGGGGCCTTGGAGAACCTTTATGGCCAGCTCAGGGATTGAAAATACACCAATCGGCACTCTGTATCTAGCTTAAGGTTTATAAACACACCAATCAGCACCCTGTGTCTAGCTCAGGGATTGTGAATGCACCAATTGACACTCTGTATCTAGCTACTCTGGTGGGGCCTTGGAGAACCTTTGTGTCCACACTCTGTATCTAGCTAATCTAGTGGGGAGGTGAAGAACCTTTGTGTCTAGCTCAGGGATTGTAAATGCACCAATCAGCGCCCTGTCAAAACAGACCACTCGGCTCTACCAATCAGCAGGATGTGGGTGGGGCCAGATAAGAATAAAAACAGGCTGCCCGAGCCAGCAGTGGCAATCCGTTCGGGTCCCGTTCAAACTGTGGAAGCTTTGTTCTTTCACTCCTTACAATAAATCTTGCTACTGCTCACTCTTTGGGTCCACACTGCTTTTATGAGCTGTAACACTCACCGCAAAGGTCTGCAGAAGGCTTCACTCCTGAAGCCAACGAGCCCATGAGCCCACCGAGAGGAACGAACAACTCCAGACACGCTGCTTTAAGAGCTGTAACACTCACCGCGAAGGTCTGCAGCTTCACTCCTGAGTCAGCAAGACCACGAGCCCACCAGAAGGAAGGAACTCCGAACACATCCGAACATCAAAAGGAACAAACAAGTCCAGACGCGCCACCTTAAGAGCTGTAACACTCACCGCGAGGATCCGCAGCTTCGTTCTTGAAGTCAGTGAGACCAAGAACCCACCAATTCCGGACACAGTAGGGCAGGAAACTTCTCCAGGAAACAACTTCTTAGGAAGGGCCGGTCTTGTTGGGCCTGGCCTTTGGGAGCATTCTCCCTTCCTTCCTTTTTTTCCCCACGCTCACTATTCTGGTAATTCCGCTGGTAATTGTGTGGAGGACCCCCAGGACATGGATTGTTTCCATAATGGTTACGGCCTGCTCCACGTTTACTGCCTTGCAGTGGAATTCCACCAGGGCTGTGACATCTGCTGCCTCCGCACCCTTTTCTCCTTCAGCGTCAGACTCCACAGTCTCTCCAGCTCCTACACTGCCAAGGTACTTCCTGGGGTTCTTTTTTAATGGCGATCTGTTTCTTACATTGAACGATTTTCCTTTTCCCAAAAATCTTTGCCGTGACCTTCTTGTCCCTACCCACAGAACCATGGATGTGAGGCCGCCGAGGCCAGTACTCCCTGGGCAGCCAAGGCTGGTGGTAGAGGTGTGGCTACTTTCAGGGCTTTCTAGGGTATGCTCTCAGCTTCTGATCAAACTTTATTTTTTTATTTTTATTTTTTGAGACAGGGTCTCACTCTGTTGCTTAAGCTGAAGTGCAATGGTACAATCATAACTTACTGCAGCCTCAACCTCCCTGGCTCAAGGAATCCTCCCACTTCAGCCTCCCGAGTAGCTGGGAATACAGATGTGCACCACCACACCCAGCTAATTTTTTGTTTTTTAAGACGGAGTCTTGCTGTGACCCCCAGGCTGGAGAGCAATGGCACAATTTTGGCTCACTGCAACCTCCGCTTACCAGGTTCAAGCGATTCTCCTGCCTCAGCCTCCCGAGTAGCTGGAATTACAGGCATGTGCCACCACACCCAGCTAATTTTTGTATTTTTAGTAGAGATGGAGTTTCACCATGTTGGCCAGGCTGGTCTCAAACTCCTGAGCTCAAGTGATCCTCATACCTTGGCCTCCCGAAGTGCTGCGACTACAGGTGTAAGTCACTGTACCCAGCCTTTTAAAAAAAATCATTTAATTCCATTTTTCCACTAACTTCTTGAAGTCCTCTCATACTACAGCATAGATCAATCTTGAAGACTTTATGCTCAGCCGAATAAGCCAGTGAAATAACACATAAGGAGAAATACTGTAGGATTCCACTTATGTGAGGAACCTGGAATTCTCAAATTCATAGAGAAAAAGCAGAATGGTGCTTGCCAGGGGTTGAGGGGGAGGGGAGTGAGGAGTTATTGTTTAATGGGTACAGAGTTTCAGTTTTGGATGATAAAGTTCTGGAGGTGATGGTGGTGATGGTTTCACAACAATGTGAATGTACTTAGTGCCACTGAACTGTACACTTTAAAATGGCTAAAATGGTAAATATATGCATTTTACCACAAGAAAAAAATTCATATTACACAAACATTACAAGTATGATTCCAATTACTAAATATATTTGCATAGATTAAGCTCAGAACAAAAGATATCCAATGTTTATGGTGGTTATCTCTGTGTGATAGGGCTATGGGTGCTTTTAATTTTCTCTGAATCTGTATTTATAACAGAAATTATAAGTAGTAAATTATATAACATTATGAGCAGTAAAATGTTTTTTATTACTTTTGCCGGTAATGCAAGCCCAAAATATTTTGTGTTATCTTTTTGGTTTTTTTTGGTTTTTTTTTTGAGACAGAGTTTCTCTCTTGTCACTCAGGCTGTATTGCAATGGCACGATCTTGGCTCACTGCAACCTCTGCCTCCCAGATTCAAGGTTCAAGCAATTTCACCTTAGCCTCTCGAGTAGCTGGGATTATAGGCACCCACCACTGCACTGGCTAATTTTTATATTTTTGGTAGAGACAGGGTTTCACCATGTTGGCCAGGCTGGTCTCCAACTCCTGACCTCAGGTGATCTGCCCACCTTGGCGTCCCAAAGTGCTGGTATTACAGGCGTGAGCCACCGTGCCTGGCCTTGTATTACTTTTATGACAAAAGCAGGCATTGAAAAATGTGGTAAAAGAGGAAAACAACAGACACTTGAGGGTGGAGAGTGGGAGGAGGGAGCGGATCAGAAAAAATAACTGTTGGCTATTAGGCTTAGTAACTGGGTGATGAAATAATCTGTACAACAAACCCCCATGACATGAGTTTACCTACATAACAACCTGCACATGTACCCCGAACCTAAAATAAAAGTTAAACAAAAAGAAAAAAGTGGTATACCATACAATGAAATATTATTCAGCCATAAAAAGGAATGAAGTACTGGTAAATGTTACAACATGAATGAACCTTGAAAACATCATATGCTAAGTGAAAGAAGCCAGTCATAGAAGATCACATATTGTATGACTCCACTCGTGAAATGTCCAGAATAGGCAAATCCATGGAGAGAAAGGACAGATTAGTGATTGCTTAGGGCTGATGGGAATGGGTCAGGGGTGGGGGATGGGGAGTGACTACTAATGAGTACAGGGTTTCTTTCTCTGTTCTTCTCTCCTTTTTTAGAGACAAGCTCTTGCTTGCTGTTGCCCAAGCTGAAGTATAGTGGCCTTATCATAGCTCACTGCAGCTTAGAACTCTTGGGGCTCAAGAAATCCTCCTGCCTCAGCCTCTGGAGTGGCTGGGACTACAGTGTGTGCCACCATGCCTGTCTAATTTTTTTTTTTTTGCAGAGACAGGGATCTCATCATGTTGCTTATGCTGGTCTTAAACTAGTGAGAGGTGAAGCCAGCTGGGCTTCTGGATTGGGTGGGCACTTGGAGAACTTTTCTGTCTAGCTAGAGGATTGTAAATGCACCAATCAGCACTCTGTGTCTAGCTAGAGGATTGTAAATGCACCAATCAACATTCCATAAAAATTGACCAATCAGCACTCTGTAAAATGGACCAATCAGTACTCTGTGAAACAGACCAATCAACAGGACATGGGAGGGGCCAAATAAGGCAATAAAAGCTGGCCACCTGAGCCCGCGGTGGCAACCTGTTCGGGTCCCTTTGTGCTTTGTCCTTTTGCTCTTCACAGTAACTCTTGCTGCTGCTTACTCTGTGGGTCTGCACCACTTTTAAGAGCTGTAATACTCACCATGGAGGTCTGTGGGTTCATTCTTGAAGTCAGCAAGACCACAAACCCACCAGAAGGAAGACACTGCAGACACATCTAAAGGAACAAACTCTGGACACTCCGTCTTTAAGAGCTCTTAACACTCACCACCAAGGTCTGCAGCTTCATTCTTTAAGTCAGTGAGACCAAGAACCCGCCGGAAGGACCCGACTTCGGACACACTGGCCTCAAGGGATCCTCCTGCCTCAGCCTCCCAAAGTGCTGAAGCCACCATGTCCAGTCCACTGTACAGGGTTTCATTTTGGGGTGATGAAAATGTTCTGAAATTGGCCAGGTGTGGTGGCTCACGCCTGTGATCCCAGCACTCTGGAAAGCCGAGGTGGGTAGATCACCTGGAGAGAGGAGTTCAAGACCAGCCTGACCAATACAGTGAAACCGTGTCTCTTTTAAAAATACAAAAATTAACCAGGCGTGGTGGTGGGCGGCTGTAATTCAGGTACTCGGGAGACTGAGGCTGGAGAATCACTTGAACCTGGGAGGCAGATTCCGTGAGTCGAGATCGTGCCACTTCATTCCAGCCCAGGCGACAGAGCAAGACTCCGTCTCAAAAAAAAAAAAAAGTCCTGAAATCAACTGTGGTGGTTGCACAACTCTACAGTATACTGCACAACTGCATACAGTAGTCCCCACTTTTCCAGAGTTTCTCTTGCCATTGTTTCAGTTACCCATGAACAACTGAGGTCCAAAAAGAGATGGGTACGGTATAAGATATTTAGAGACACAGTTACAACATACAGTAACTTTTATTACGTATACATTTGTTACAGTATATTTCTGTGATTGTTTTAGTTTTGAGACAAGGTCTCTGTCATCCAGGCTGGAGTGCGGGGGTGCAATCACGGCTCACTGTAGCCTGGACCTCACCAGGCTCAGGGGATTTTGCTACCTCAGCCTCCATAGTAGCTGGGACCACAGGCATGTATCACCACACCCGGCTATTTTATAGAGATAGGGTTTTGCCATGTCGCCCAGGCTGGTCTTGAACTCCTGGGCTCAAGCAATCTGCCTGCCCTGGCCTGCCAAAGTGGTGGGGTTACATGCGTGAGCCACTGTGCCCAGCCTGTTCTATTTTATTATTAGTTATTGTTGTTAATCTCTCACTCTGCTAATTTACAAATTAAGCTTTATCATGGGTATGTATGTATAGAAAAAACAGAATATATAGGATTCAGTACTATCGTCAGTTTCAGCCATCCAATGGTGGTCCTGGAATGTATCCCCCAGGGTTAAGTGTGAACTAGTATATACTAAAAACTATTGAATTGTATATTTTACATAGGTGAATTGTGGTCTGTGAAGTATAGCTCAATAAATGTGTTACAAGGAAAATCTTGTTTTCAGACTAGGTTTTATCCCAATCTTAAAATCTTTGGTAGTCATTTTGTAGTAGACCCATTCCTAGGCACTTAATGAAGATGTGAAGTCAGAGAGGCACTCTGCTGGGCAATTTTGTTTATTTTTTGAGACGGGTCTCACACTGTTGCTCAGGCTGGACTGCAGTGGTGCAATCACAGCTCCTGCAGCCTCAACCGCCCAGGCTCAAGCCACATCCTCCCACCTCAGACTGCCAAATAGCTGGGACTACAGGGGCACGCTACTACAGGGGCACACTACTATTTTTTGTAGAGGCAGGGTTTTGCCATGTTGCTCAGGCTGGTCTAGAACTCCTGAGCTCAAGCAATCTGCCCTCAGTCTCCCAAAGTGATGGGATTACAGGCACTTGGCTTGTTCAGAATTTCTTAAATGAATTAGCACATATAAGCTAGAGGAGCCCACCAGCCCAGGCTACCCAAGGAGGAATACCTTGTCATCAGAACTGCCCAAACCAGAAAGATTGGATGACTCAACACAGTGCAGATTTGTGAATTCTAACCCAGAAAGATTACCTCTTCAGGACATGTATGTGTCCAAGGAAACATTAAGAGTTTAATAGCCTGGGCAACATAGTCAAACTGTGTCTCCACAAAAATTAGCTGGGCGAGGTGGTGTGTGCCTGTAGTCCCAGCTACGCAGGAGGCTTAGGTGTGACGATCAGTTGGGCTGGGGAGGTTGAAGCTGCAGTGAGCTATGATTGCACCGCTGCAGTCCAGCCTGGGAAATAAAGCAAGATCCTGTCTCAAAAAAAAAAACAAAACAAAACAAAAAAGGCCAGTCATGGTGGCTCACTCCTGTAATCTCAGCACTTTCAGAGGCCAAGGTGGGTGGATCACTTGAGCTCTGGAGTTCGCGACCAGCCTGGCCAACGTGGTAAAACCCCGTCTCTACTAAAAATACAAAAATTAGCTGGGCATGGTGGCGTGTGCCTGTAATCCCAGGTAGTTGAGAGGCTGAGGCAGGAGAATCACTTGAACCTAGGAGGCGGAGGTTGCAGTGAGCGGAGATCCTGGGCAACAGAGTGAGACTCCATCTCAAAAAAAAGAATTAAATCCTGGGGTGAGGATGGTGAAGACCAAGATACACCATCAAAGATCTAAAGGGACTGGGTGCAGTGGCTCATGCCTGTAATCTCAGCACTTTGGGAGGATGAGGTGGGAGGATCACTTGAGCCCAGGAGTTTGGGACCAGCCTGGACAATATAGCAAGACTCCATCTCTACAAAAAATAAAAAAATTAACTAGGCATGATGGCATGCCATTGCACTCTAGCCTGGGGGACAGAGCAAGACCCTGTCTCAAAAAAATCTAAAGAATGTCAGGTCTGCTGTTTGATTTTTAAAAAAAAATCATCCTAAATTTAATATAGATAAGTTTTTTAGCATTTGTAAAATCATTCAGCCACACTTGCATGTTCTAAATATTTTCCCATGTTCAACAAACTGATTTAAATGAAGTTATTCCACCACTTAAAGAGAAAAGTCTGTGCAATCACTTTAAACCTTGAAGTTACCTTAATTTCATCATTAAGATAGCAATAGCTCTTAATCTCACAAGGATCTGGATCCAAATTCACATTCTTCCTCACAAAATATAATCAATTTTGTGTTCACCCATATATCATCAGATTGAGCCTTGTGAATTTATCTTAAATAATTAACATCTTCTGGGGAAACTTGTTCCATTGGAATTCCTAATTCAGCTTTTAAAGGCCCCTGTGCTACCCTTTTTGCTCTAATTGCATCATTTTTTTCAAGAGCTCTTGGATGGATGACTACAAGTATTGATAAACAACCTGGAAAGGTCATTTTAGTGTATGATCTCACGGTAGTAGTAGCTTATTTTCTGTGTTTAATAAGATGACACTGGCTGGGTGAGATGGCTCACAGTGGTAATGCCAGCATTTTGGGAGGCTGAGGTGGGAAGACTGCTTGAGTCCAGGAGTTTGAGAGCAGTCTGGGGAATATGGCAAAAACCCATCTCTACATAGAATTCGCACCTATGGTCCCAGTTACTCTGGAGGCTGAGGTAGGAGGATCACCTGAGCCCAAGGAGGCTGAGGCTGCAGTGAGCCGTGATTGAGACACTGGATTCCAGCCTGACAGAGTGAGACCCTGTCTCAAAAAAAAAAAAAAAAAAAAAAAAATAAAAAAAAAATAAAAGAAAAATGAAAAAAAAAGTCACTTAAGGTGCAATGCAATAGTCCTTTTTCAATGTTTTCATTCAGGTGAATGAAACAATTTGTTTTGGTTCCATGTCCAGTTTTATTGTCATTGGCATCACTCAAAATATACATGACTATGCCGGGTACAGTGGCTCACGCCTGTAATCCCAGCACTTTGGGAGGCCAAGGCGGGTGGATCATTTGAGGTCAGGATTTCAAAACCAGCCTGGCCAACATGGTGAAACCCCATTTCTACTAAAAATTACAAACATTAGCTGGCCGTGGTGGCATGCACCTGTAATCCCAGCTACTCGGGAGGCTGAGGAAGGAATCCCTTGAACCTGAGAGGCGGAGGTTGCAGTGAGCTGAGATCATGCCCCTGCACTCCAGCCTGGGCAACAGAGCGAGACTCTGTCTCAAAAAAAGAAAAAAAGAAAAATATATATATGTATATATATATATACATATATATACATATATATATATATACATCACTTCCAGAATTGCAAAATTTTGCTCATCAAAATTGTCAATATTTATTTCAGACATGATTAAAATATGTCTGTTCTGTCCTCAGTATCCTTGCTCCAGCTACAGCAGAGGGTCCCATGGCTGAGTCAGACAGCAAGGACCAAATACATTCCTCAGGGCTTAAATGTGTCTCCTTCAGGTCCGCAGTAGAATGGTTCATAAGCAACTCCTACCAAAGATTTTCTTTCCTATGCCTTGCCACACTTGCTAATTCAAGGACAGGAACCTAAATCAATGAGTCTGTTGAACAGGGACTGGGAAATGGATCCAGAAAAGTGGATTTAATCACTTTCCAAGTGGCTACACCAAAATGCACAAACCTGTCCTTTCCTTTGGCTATATTTTTCACCAAGTGGCTAGAAGCAGCAGAAAAGGCCAGTCCACAAAGAAAAGGTAGTGAGCTCTCAGGAGCCTCCAAGAGCCAAGAGGGAAAAGCTGCAGCAGTGCTTTCTGCCCTGGTTCCATCTCTCCTTCCTTAAGCCTGGCTGCACCCTTGGTCGGGCACGGTGGCTCACGCCTGTAATCCCAGCACTTTGGGAGGCCGAGGCGGGCGGATCACGAGGTCAGGAGATCGAGACCATCCTGGTTAACACGGTGAAACCCCGTCTCTACTAAAAATACAAAAAATTAGGCGGGCGCAGTGGCAGGCGCCTGTAGTCCCAGCTACTCGGGGGGCTGAGGCAGGAGAATGGCGTGAACCCAGGAGGCGGAGCCTGCAGTGAGCCGAGATTGCGCCACTGCACTCCGGGCTGGGCGAAAGAGCGAGACCCATCTCAAAAAAAAAAAAAAAAAAAAAAAAAGCCTGGCTGCACCCTCACCCTGGGGTTATTTGCAACTCAAGGCCTCATTAACCTATATTTCTATGCTGACATCAAACTAAACTATGCATATGTGCAAAGGATGGCAAGCAAAGTAGAAAATGAAAACAGCTTCACTTTTTAGGGGGTGTGATCATGGATGAATATTTGTCTTTATTATTATTATTATTGTTAGTTTTGTAGAGACAGGATCTTGCTATGTTCCCCAGGCTAGTCTTAAACTCCTTAGGTTCAAGGGATCCACCCACACCAGCCTCCTGAGTAGCTGAGATTACAGGCATGCACCCACCAGCGGAGGCATATTCTTTTTTTTTGAGACGAATTTTTCTTCTGTCGCCCAGGCTGGAGGGCAGTCGCACAATCTCGGCTCAGCCGGATATTCTTTTTATACCTAAAAATAGTTTGCACTAAAACTAATTTTTAGGCCTGGCGCGGTGGCTCAGGCCTGTAATCCCAGCACTTTGGGAGGCCAAAGCGGGCGGATCACCTGATGTCAGCAGTTCAAGACCAGCCTGACTAACATGGTTAAACCCAGTCTCTACTAAAAATACAAAAATTAGCCAGGTGTAGTGGCGGGTGCCTGTAATCCCAGCTACTGAGGAGGCTGAGGCAGGAGAATCACTTGAACTCGGAAGGCGGAGGTTGCAGTGAGCTGAGACCCCGCCATTGCACTCCAGCCTGTGCAACAGAGCGAGACTCCGTCTCAAATAAAAAAACAAAAAACCTAATTTTAAAAAATTGAGGCTGGGCGCAGTGGCTCACACCTGTAATCCCAGAACTTTGGGAGGCTGAGGCGGGTGGATCACGAGGTCAGGAGATTGAGACCATCCTGGCTAACACGGTGAAACCCTGTCTCTACTAAAAATACAAAAAATTAGCCAGGTGTGGGGGCGAGCGGCTGTAGTCCCAGCTACTCGGGAGGCTGAGGCAGGAGAATGGTGTGAACCTGGGAGGCGGAGCTTGCAGTGAGCCGAGATTGCGAGATTGCGCCACTGCACTCCAGCCTGGGAGACAGAGACTCCCTCTCAAAAAAAAAAAAAAAAAAAAAAAACAAAGAAAAAAATTGAAACATACATTCAGTAAAGTGCACAAATCTTTAGTGTATAACATCTTGACAATTTGTTTCTTTTTAAAATCAACTATTATTGAGATAAAGGTTATATATAATAAAATGTACCTTTTTTAGTGTACGGTTTGATGAATTTTGACATCTATGTATATGTCATCATAATTAAGATATATAACATTTCCATCACCAACAAAATTTCCCTCATACTCCTTTGTAGTCAGTCCTACCCCTCCTAGTACTAGGCAAACACTGGTCTGCTTTTTGTCACTACATAGTAGTTTTTCCTGTTCTAGGACTTTATATTAAAAAATCCTACCATATATATGTATTATACACACACACACACACACACACACACACTTTTTTGGATCTGGATTATTTAGCTCATCAATAAAGTTTTCAAGATCCATTCATGATGTTGTGTGCTGTGTCTATCAGAAGTTTGCTCCTTTTTATTGCTGAGTAGTATTCCTTTGTATGGACAAACCAATTTGCTTATCTATTTGCCTATAGATGGATATATATTTTTTGAGATGGAGTTTCGTTCTTGTCTCCCAGGCTGGAGTGCATTGGCATGATCTTGGCTCACTGCAACCTCTGCCTCCAGGTTCAAGGGATTCTCCCACCTCAGCCTCCCAAGTAGCTGACATTACAGGTGCCCACCACCATGCCTAGCTAATTTTTGTATTTTTAATAGAGATGGGGTCTCACCATGTTGGCCAGGCTGGTCTCGAACTCCCAACCTCAGGTGATCTGCCCACCTTAGCTTCCCAAAGTGCTGGAATTACAGGCATGAGCCACCTTGCCCGGCTAGATGTGTATTTGGTGTTAATACCCATCCACAAATATTCATGGCAGCTTTATTAATAAAACTATTATTAATAAAGCTGTCATGAATATGCGTGTACAAGTCTTTTGGGGCTCATGGGATTTCATTCTCTTGGGTAAGTACCTAGGAATGGAATGGTTGGGTCATATGGTGGGTACATATTTAACTTTATAAGAACCTGCCAAATGGATTTCCAAGGTGGCTGTGCCATTTGACATCCCTATCAATTCTGGCCACTCTATATTCTCTTCAGCGGTTGGTAATGTCAGATTTTTGACTTTTTTTAATGTGTGTGTCCTTCTGATAGGTATGTAATGATATTGATTTCTAGATTCTTTTGTGGTCAAATAAAATATTCTATATTGTGGGCCAGGAGCAGTGGCTCACGCCTATAATCTCAGCTCTTTGTGAGGCTGAGGCGGGTAGATGATTTGAGGTCAGAAGTTTGAGACCAGCCTGACCAACATGGTGAAACTTCCTCTCTACTAAAAATACAAAGAAATTAGCCAGGGGTTGTGGTGCATGCCTGTAGTCCCAGCTACTTGGGAGTCTGAGGCGGGAGAATCGCTTGAGCCAGGAGGCTAAGGTTGCAGTGAGCTGAGATTGCGCCACTGCATTCCAGCCTAGGCAACAGAGCAAGTCTCCGTCTCAAAAACCAAAACCAAAACCAAAACAAAACAAAACTCTATATTGTGACAGTCTTTTTCACTGTAAGATTTGTTTCATGCCCAGGATATGGACTGTCTTGGTGAATGTTACATTTGCACTTGAAAAAAAATGTGTTTTTTGCCTTTTTTTTTTTTTTTGAGACGGATTCTCACTCTGTCACCCAAGCTGGAGTGCAGTGGCATGATCTCGGCTCACTGCAACCCCCGCCTCCCAGGTTCAAGCGATTCTCCTGCGTCAGCCTCCTGAGTAGCTGGGACTACGGCATGCACTGCCACGCTTGGCTAATTTTTTGTTTTTGTTTTGTTTTGTTTTGTAGAGATGGGGTTTCTCCATGTTGCCCAGGCTTCCATCCATTTATTCTTTTTGTTTGTTTGTTTGTTTGAGAAGGAGTTTTGCTTTTGTTGCCCAGGCTGGAGTGCAATGGCGCCATCTCGGCTCACCGCAACCTCCGCCTCCTGGGTTCAAGCGATTCTCCTGCCTAAGCATCCTAAGTAGCTGGGGTAACAGGCATGTGCCACCATGTCCGGCTAATTTTGTATTTTTAGTAGAGATGGGGTTTCTCCATGTTGGTCAGGCTGGTCTCGAACTCCCGACTTCTGGTGATCTGCCCGCCTCGGCCTCCCAAAGTGCTGGGATTACAGGTGTGAGCCACCTTGCCTGGCCCATTTATTCTTAATCTATTGTCTTTATATTCAAATTAGATTTCTTTATAGAGTATATAGTTTGGTCTCACTCTTTTTTTTTTTTAGGGTCTTCCTGTGTCGCCCAGGCTGGAGTGCAGTGATGTGATCTTGGCTCACTGCAACCTCTGCCTCCCGGGTTCAAGTGATTCTCATGCGTCAGCCTCCCGAGTAGCTGGGATTACAGGCATGTGCCACCACACCCGGCTAATTTTTGTATTTTTAGTAAAGATGGGTTTCACCATGTTGGTCAGGATGGTCTCAATCTCTTGACCTCGTGATATGCCTGCCTCAGCCTCCCAAAGTGCTGGGATTACAGGCGTTAGCCACCGTGCCCGGCCTCTTTTTTTTCAAGGTCAATGAGATACAATTCGTTAAGAGTAAAAATATATTGTTTCGCCAGGTGCAGTGGCTCATGCCTATAATCTTGGCCCTTTGGGAGGCCGAAGTGGTGCATCATTTGAATCCAGCAGTTTGAGACCAGCCTGCCCAACGTGGGGAAACCCCATCTCTACTAAAAATACAAAAATTAGCTGGGTGTGGTGGTGCATGCCTGTAGTCCCAGCTACTCGGGAGGCTGAGGCACAAGAATCGCTTAAGCCTGGGAGGCGGAGGTTGCAGTGAGTCGAGATTGCCCCACTGCACTCCAGCCTGGGTGACACAGCAAGACACTGTTTCAAAAAAAAAAAAAAAATTAGCCAGTGTGGTGGCCTGTGCCTGTAATCCCAGCTACTTGGGAGGCTGAGGCAGGAGAATTGCTCCAACCTGGGAAGTAGAGGCTGCAGAGAGCCAAGAGGGCACTGCATCCAGCCTGGGTGACAGAGCGAGATTCTGTCTCAATAAAAAAAAAAAATAATAATAAAAATACATTGTTTCAAACTTAGAATAATTTAATATTCTCTTTATTATTTCATATGTATCTGGAAATGGAATAGATACATGTTCTCATCCTGTCCTGAGGCAGCGTTCCAGCAACTGGTACACAGTTCCCAGATAGAGTCAAAGTGACATTTCTCTTGCAACCATTTCCATTGTCAAAAAAAATTTTGTTTTCATATATTTCAAGAGTAGCTTCAGATTAATACCTCTCAGAACAATCTCGTCCTAAAGGCCAACTTGGTTTAGAGCCGTTAACTGCAAATAATTTCCAGGAGACACTGACAACCAACATAAGGGTAACGCAGGTAAATAACATATAGGCACATTTCAGTTCCACGGATTTCACTTTCATATTTTAAGTCTATCACTTTATACCTTCAGTATCAACATTAAAATAGAACCTAAGAAGATTTCTGTTTGAGCAACGTTCTATATAAATATCTCCACCTCTACCTCAATTGTAATCAGACTAGATTAATTCACTTTGAATTATAATAACTGATAACTTTAATAGATTTTGAATCTAATAGTTTAACAGCTTTTAATTGTAAAACTTATTCTCAATTATAATTTATAATTTTTTAAATTTAATTTTTTTTGAGACAGGGTCTTGCTCTGTCACCCAGGTTGGAGTGCAATGGCACCATCACAACTTACGGCAGCCTCAACCTCCTGGACTCAATCAATTCTCCTACCTCAGCCTCACCAGTAGCTGAGACTACAACTGTATGTCATCATACCTGACTAATTTTTAAAATTTTTTGTAGAGACAAGGTCTCACTATGTTGCCCAGGCTGGCCTTGGACTTCTGGGCTCAAGAGATCCTCCCAACTCAGTCTCCCAAAGTGCTGGTGTTATGGGCATTAGCCACCGCACCTGGCGTGTAATTTACAATTAAAAAGACTAGTTCACTCAAACCTGTAATCCTAGCACTTTGGGAGGCTGAGGTGGGCGGATCACGAGGTCGGGAGTTCGAGACCATCCTGGCCAACATAGCGAAACCCTGTCTCTACTAAAAAATACGAAAAAATTAGCAGGGCGTGGTGGCAGGCGCCTGTAGTCCCAGCTACTCGGGAGGCTGAGGCAGGAGAATGGCGTGAACCCGGGAGGCGGAGCTTGCAGTGAGCTGAGATGGTGCCACTGCACTCCAGCCTGGGCAACAGAGCCAGACTCTGTCTCAAAAAAAAAAAAAAAAAAAAAAAAGACTAGTTCAAGTACTTAGGTTGATGAATCCCGTACAACTCCAAAACAAAGGAAAATTATTTTCAATAGGCAGAGATATAATTAATTGCAGATACTTGGCTTACTAAGACTACTAAAACAGCTCATGCCATGTATTTAAAAACAAAAACAAAAACAAAACATGCCTGAGGCAAGGAGATTGAGGCTGCAGTGAGCTGTGATTGCCCCAGCCTGGGTGACAGAGTGAGACACTCTCTCTTAAAAACAGAAAAAAAAAAATGAGAAAAAAAAAGTTGTACTGAGATGGATTTTAAAATAATCTCACAAAATAGAAAAATTATTAATAATCTTTACAGCTTTTGATTACATATCTTCATAATGATAATTTTAATCACAGGTCTCAAATTTTGTTGCAAATATATTGCCATTAGGTCTCTAATCGTAGATTATCTTTTGTTGAATATTCTGCTGATAAATAAACAACTGCTTAACATTCCAATCAAATGTATCCTCACAATTAACTACAAGACTGGTGCCACTACTGGGAAATGAGCTGAGTTAATCAGCAGTTACATCAAATGTAATGAATCCCAAATCACTTCTTTCTCTCGGTCCGTTGAAGTCATCTACGTTTTTCAGCTTGATGAGCGAGTCCTTGCCACCACACCGGGATGCTTCCGTCTTTGAAGGCAGTGGTGATGGTGAAAGCAGCTAAATATTAGCGCCACCATCAGGCTGAGAAGCGGCAGAGAGTTCACCTGCGACACCACCGCGTTCATCTCCCACGACCCTGTGTCCACATGCACGCTTGGGCTCCTGTTTCAGGAGTGTATCACATATCTTTAAATATTGTTATGCTACTTTACATATCATGTGAGAACCTTTTAATAATGCAACTCCATTTTCCCTTTGGAATCTTTGTGCTATTGTTTTAAGACATTTCATTTCCATTTCCATTAGAAAGTCCAAAATATATTTTTATATTTGCTTTAAATGGTCAATTATCTTTTTAGAGAAATTTTTTTAAATGAAAAAAGTATTTTATATTTACCATGTATTTACATCTCTTTCTTTCTTTTTTTTTTTTTTTGAGATGGAGTCTTGCTCTGTCACCCAGGCTGGAGTGCAGTGGCACAATCTCGGCTCACTGCAAGCTCTGCCTCCTGGGTTCATGCCATTCTCCTGCCTCAGCCTCCCGGGTAGCTGGGACTACAGGCACCCGCCACCACACCTGGCTAATTTTTTGTATTTTTAGTAGAGACGGGGTTTCACCGTGTTAGCCAGGATGTCTCGATCTCCTGACCTCGTGATCCGCCCGCTTTGGCCTCCCAAAGTGCTGGGACTACAGGCGTGAACCACCGTGCCAGGCCACGTCTCGTTATTTCTTTGTGTAGATCTCATTTTTCTATCTGTCACCCAGGCTGGAGTGCAGTGACACAATCATGGCTCACTGAAACCCCAAACTCCTGGGCTCAAGCAATCCCTCTATCTGTAGCCTCCTGAGTAGCTAGGACTAAAGGTGTGTGCCACCATACCCAGCTAATTTTTCTCTATTTTTGGTAGAGATTGTGTCTTGCTAGTTGCCCAGGCTTGTCTTGAACTCCTGGCCTGAGACAATCCTCTCCCTACGGCTTCCCAAAATGCTGGGATTGACTGGGCGCAGTGGCTCACGCCTGTAATCCCAGCACTTTGGAAAGCCGACGGGGGCAGATCACTTGAGGTCAGGAGTTCAAGACCAGCCTGGCCAACATGGCGAAACCCCATCTCTATTAATATTAAAAAATATTTAAAAAACAAGGCAACAACAAAAAGCCCAAAGTGCTGGGATTACATTCATGAGCCACCGTGCCCAGCCAAAAAAATATTTCTTATAATGCAGTTCTCTGGAAGTGACCTCACAGCTTTTATTTATCTGAAAAGGTCTTTCTTTTCTTTTCTTTCTTTCTTTTTTTTTTTTGAGATGGAGTCTTGCTCTGTCATCCAGGCTGGAGTGCAGTGGCATGATCTCGACTCACCGCAACCTCTGCCTCCCAGGTTCAAGTGATTCTATTCTCCTGCCTCAGCCTCCCCAGTAGCTGGGATTACAGGCCTGTGCCACCACACCTGGCTAATTTTTGTATTTTTAGTAGAGACGGGGCTTCACCATTGTTGGCCAGGCTGGTCTCAAACTCCTGACCTCAAGCAATCCGCCCACCTTGGCCTCCCAAAGTGCTGGGATTACAGGCGTGAGCCACTGCACCCGGCCACAACATTGGTACTTTCGATATTTGTCATTTTTTTTTTTTTCTTCACACTCACGGACTCAGGTCACAACTTTTGACATTTGGATTGACAAAGGCTTGGCACTTGTTGACATGTCTTTGTTGTGGAGGCCTTTCCTGTGCACTGCAGGATGTTTAACAGCATCCCTGCTGCTGTGGTCTGAATGTTTGTGTCTCTCCCAAATCAATATGTTGAAGTCTAACAGTAATAGTATTAGAGGAGGTGGGGCATTTGGGATTGGTGTCCTTATGAAAAAGGCCCCAGAGAGCTGCCTTGTCCCCTTTCGCCATGTGAGAAAGCGGCGAGGACACATTCTCTAAATCAGGAAGCGGGCTCTCATCAGACACCAAATCTGCCAGTGCCTTGATCTAGGTCCTCCAGCCCCCAGAACTGTGAGAAATACATTTCTGTTATTTATAAACCACCCAGTGTTTTGTTACAGCCACACAAATGGACTAAGACACCTGGCCTCTACCTTCTAGACAATGGTAGCATCTTCCCAGTCATGAAAATATAAATTGTCTCCAGATATAGCAAAATATCCTCTGGGGAGTAAACTCACCCCTGGTTGAGAACTGCTGTTCTAGGTCTCTTTTAGTTCTACTCCTAAGGTGTAACCCTTCACGGATCTTTACCACGTATCCTGAGTGTTTAATCAGGTCTCTTCTCTCAGAGTTGGAACTCAAACATACCCCAGTAGTGTGTGGGCTCTGGGAACTGTCCAACTTACATTTCCCCATGGTGAATTTTTTGCTTGGCTTTGTGGAGTTTCCTGTTACAGATACAGCTTAATATTTAGCACAAGACTCCAGGGCACTGTTATGCAGATTTCCTGGACTCTTTCTCTGGACTCTTTTCTCTGCGTTACTTTGCCTTGCAAATTCCAGCCACCTTAGCCTCCTGAAACCAATCTCTGTCCTTCAACTTGGTGAAACAACTATATTCTGTTTAGGTTCCCTCTTCTTGCACCACAGCAGTCTAGGAAGTATCTCTAGGCAGACAGCCTAGGTCATTTTTGGACTCATTCCATTTATTTTCCTTCTCACAGTCTTGAATTGCCTATAGTACATGTATGAACATTTATAGTACGTGTATGAACATTTGTTTCATATACTTTGCCCAGTTTCCTTATAGCAGGAGGGCATGTATGGTACTTGTTACTCTGTCAGGGCTGGAAACAGAAGTCTCCCTCAATAATTACATTTTTGTTTGTTTGTTTGTTTTATTTTTTTTGAGACAGAGTCTCGCTCTGTCACCCAGGCTGGAGTGCAGTGGCGCAATCTCGGCTCACTGCAAGCTCCGCCTCCCGGGTTCACGCCATTCTCCTGCCTCAGCCTCTCCGAGTAGCTGGGACTACAGGCGCCCGCCACCAGGCCCGGCTAATTTTTTGTATTTTTAGTAGAGACGGGGTTTCACCGTGGTCTCGATCTCCTGACCTCGTGATCCGCCCGCCTCGGCCTCCCAAAGTGCTGGGATTACAAGCGTGAGCCACTGCGCCCGGCCACATTTTTAAACATTTCATCTACTAACATGCCCTGTTGATGTTGGTCTTCCTGTCACTCTTTACTACTTATCTTTTCTAAACACATAATTACTGAGTAGGCCAAGGAAGACATTTCAAGTAAATGCTACTTTGTTTTCTTTGAGAGTACCTTTTCTAAAATGCATCAGATCTCTATTTTGCTTTTGGGCAATCATATTCATCCTTGGGTAAATACTGACGATATCCATTATTCGCTGTACCCAAGGCAGATACACTTGCATTTCAAATTAGAGGTAAGCAGAATGGTCCTCTGTTCTTTGATATAGGAAAATGATTAGCCAGGTTTGATGGCTCTCGCCTCTAATCCCAGCACTTTAGGAGGCTGAGGCAAGAGGATCACTCGCATCCAGGAGTTTGAGACCAGCCTGGGCAACAAAGTGAGACCTCGTCTCTACAAAAATTAGCCAGGGGTGGTGTTTGTACCTGTAGTCCCAGCTACTTGGGACACTGAACTGGGAAGATCACTTGAGCCCAGGAGGTGGGGGCTGCATTGAGCCATGATCATGCCACTGCACTCCAGCCTGGGTGACAGAGCAAGAGCCTGTCTCAAAAAAAAAAAAAAAAAAAAAAAAAAAAAAGAGACTTAAGATTGAGATAGACCCCTATCCCCTTCCACCGTTTGAGGACATAACAAGAAGGTGGCGTCTATGAAACAGGAGACAGGCCCTCACTAGATACTGAACCCACTGCATCTTAATCTTGGTCTTCTCAGCTCCAGAACTGTGAGAAATAAATGTCTGTTGTTTATCAGCTACCAAGTCCACGGTATTCTGTTATAGCAGTCCAGACGGATGAAGACGATAATAGTAGTAGTTAACATTTACAGACTACCCACCACGCACCAGTCACTAGTTAACACTTTACCTACATATTTCTCAGTTATCCTCACAACCTTTTGAGAGGGCCAGCCTTATTATCTCCATTTTACAAATGTACCAAGAGTTGAAACAACTTTCCAGGGTCACACGGCCAGCAAGCAGCAGTCAGGTGGCTTATGTTCCTCACCATGGCATGGCTGTGACAGCTCCACTGTCTCTACAACATGGGCACCAAGCTTTACAAAGGCTCTCTCTTTCAGCGAAGCTTCTACATGGTGCCCGTTTATTAATTAAAAAATGTAAAAGTCCCTAACATTGAAATGAGTGACATAAGAATTGTATTAGTCACTCTCGAGCTTTTTCATACATTTTTCTGTTTGAATGGAATAATTTGCATTTTTTATAATGGAAAACAATTAGTCACACATCAAATTCTACTGCATCACTAATACACATGTCTCGCGAGCATAATACTAGGAATTATTTGGCCTGCCACGGCTGCCAGGGATCTACAATTAAGAATTCACCCACCATGTTGTCTTTAAGTCTCATTGCATTTCCTATGCCCAGATAAATCCTCTGTCCCTAGTTGATTCAAGAAATATTTATTGCATGCATAGTGCATGCAGGATAAGTACTCTCCATTTGTTGGGGGTTTTTTTTGTTTTTGTTTTTTTCTGTTTTGAAAGCAAATCTTGTACTTTGGTTGCAAGTGTTCTTAAATTTATTGTGTCACCTGCATGAGCAAACACAGACTAGGTATTTAGTAACTATCTGTGCATTCACTGACTCCCACCCCTAGTCCTGGAACTTGTTCTTTTTTTTTTTTTTTGAGACAGAGTTTCGTTCTTGTCGCCCAGGCTGGAGTGCAATGGCGCGATCTTGGCTCACCGCAACCTCCGCATCCTGGGTTCAAGCGATTCTCCTGCCTCAGCCTCCCAAATAGCTGGGGTTACACGCATGTGCCACCACGCCCGGCTAATTTTGTATTTTTTAGTAGAGACGGGGTTTCTCCATGTTGGTCAGGCTGGTCTCGAACTCCCGACCTCAGGTGATCTGCCCTCCTCGGCCTCCCAAAGTGCTAGGATTACAGGCGTGAGCCACCGTGCCTGGCCCCTGGAACTTGTTCTTTCTCCTACTACCTTAATTCTTTAATTCTAATCCTTCCCCTGGGCCTCTGTGTTGAGGAAACCATATTACATCTCCATTAACCATCAGTGTCCTTAAGTTCTCAGTTATTTAGTACCTCCTCTTAATTTGTTCCTGTATCATTCTCATTCCACTTCTAAAGCATAATTTCCTCTCAAACTATATGGATTTTTCTCTATATTTATCTCTTGGTTTTTCTAATCCCCTCCCCCTCCCTTCCCCTCATGTTTTGCTTTAGGGAGAAAACTGACACATGTACACATTCACTGAGGCCTCCCTCCAGTAGGGAATTTTTTTTTTTTCTTCCGAAACAGAGTCTTGCTCTGTCACCCAGGCTGGAGTGCAGTGGTGTGATCTTGGCTCACTGCAACCTCCGTCTCCCAGGTTCAAGCAATTCTCCTGCCTCAGCCTCCTGAGTAGCTGGGATTACAGGCACGCCCCACCATGCCCAGCTAATTTTTGTATTTTTAGTAAAGATGGGTTTCATCATGTGGGCCAGGATGGTCTTGATCTCCTGACCTCGTGATCTGCCCACCTCGGCCTCCGAAAGTGCTGGGATTACAGGCATGAGCCACTGTGCCCGGCCCTTTTTTTTTTTTTTGAGACAGAGTCTTGCTCTGTCACCCAGGCTGGAGTGCAGTGGCATGATCTAGGCTCACTGCAACCTCTGCCTCCTGGGCTCAAGTGATTCTTGTGCCTCAGCCTCTTGAATAGCTGGGATTACAGGTGCACGCCACCATGTCTGGCTAAATTTTGCATTTTTAGTAGAGACGGGGTTTCACCATGTTGGCCAGGCTGGTCTTGAACTCCTGACCTCAAGTGATCCACTTGCCTTGGCCTCCAAGAGTGCTCACACTGCCACGCCTGGCACTTTTTTTTTTTTTTTGAGACAGGGTCTTGTTCTGTCACCCAGGCTGGAGTGCAGTGATGCAATCATGGCTCACTGCAGCCTCAACCTCCTGGGCTCAAGTGATCTCCTTCTTCAGCATTCCAAGTAGCTGGGACTACAGGCAACTACCATCACACCGACTATTTGTTGTAGAGATGGGGTTTCATCATGTTGCCCTGGCTGGTCTTGAACCACTGCCTTGGCCTCCTTAAGTGCTGGGATCACAGGTGCATGCCACTACGCCTGGCTAATTTTTAATTTTTTGTAGAGATGGGGTCTTGCCATGTTGCCCAGGCTGGTCTTGAACTTCTGGGTTCATGCAATCGTACAGGCATGAATCACTGCACCCAGCTGGGAAATCTTTCTAAAGTCCTTTATGTATTGAGAATTCTTCACTGTATCAGTTATACCTTGTGTTGTAAATAACAGAATCCTCTCACTTGAATGGATTTGGTTTCAGGTAATGAGAATCCTGGAGGAGGACATCTTCAGGTTGGTGGATGTGCAGTTTGGGGAGGCTACCAGGGACCTAGGTGTACTCTCTCCTTACTCTCCCTTCCGCCAGCACATCAGCTTGTCCTCGGTAAAGCTCTTCTCAGGGCACTGATGGTAATGACACATCTAGGAATGCCGATATCAGCATGCCCTTATTGTACCATCTCAGCTCACTGGAGCCTAGACCTCCTGGGCTCAAGCAATCCTCCCATCTCAGCCTCCCGAGTAGCTGGGGTCACAGGCACATGCCACCATGCTCGGCTAGTTTTTTAATTTTTGTTGTTGTTGTTGTTGTAGAGACAAGGTCTCACGAGATTGCTCAGGCTGGTTTTGAATGCCTGGGCTCAAGTAATTCTCCTGCCACAGCCTTCCAAACTGCTGGGATTACAGGCATGATGAGCCACCACACCTGGCTACATGCATTTTTTTAACTAATGCACTAGTAAGGGTGATGGGACAACCATGATTGACTTAGATCAGAGGTGTCAAGTTAGCAACCAAGTGCCGGGGGTATGTGGAATCACCTGGGTAGCTTTAAAAACCACTGATGCTTGAGTGTCCATGCCCTCATCATCCATTTTCATTGGTGATATGGTTTGGCTGTGTCCCCACCCAAATCTCATCTTGAATTCCCACATGTTGTGGGAGGAACTTGGTGGGAGGTAATTGAATCATCGGGGCAGGTCTTTCCTGTGCTGTTCTCATAATAGTGAATAAGTCTCACAAGATCTGATGGTTTAAAAAATGGGAGTTTCTCTGCACAAGCTCTCTCTTTGCTTACTGCCATCCATGTAAGACGTGACTTGCTCCTCCTTGCCTTCCACCATGATTGTGAGGCTTCCCCAGCCATGTAGAACTCTAAGGCCAATTAAACCTCTTTCTTTTGTAAATTATCCAGTCTTGAGTATGTCTTTATCAGCAGCATGAACATGGACTAATACAGTAAATTGGTACCCGTAGAGTGGGGTGCTGCTGGAAAGATATCTGAAAATGTGGAAGTGACTTTGGAAATGGGCAACAGGCAGAGGTTGGAACAGTTGGAGAGCTCAGAAGACAGGAAAATGTGGGAAAGTTTAGAACTCCCTTTAGTTTACACTTGTTGAATGACTTTGACCAAACTGATAATGATATGGACAATAAAATCTAGGCTGAGGTGGTCTCAGAGAAAGATGAAGAACTTGCTGGGGACTGGAAAAAAGGTGACTCTTGTTATGTTTTAGCAAAGAGGCTGGCAGCATTTTGCCCCTGCCCTAGAGATTTGTGGAAGTTTGCACTTGAGAGAGATGATTTAGGGTAGCTGGTGGAAGAAATTTCTAAGCAGCAAAGCATTCAAGAGGTGACTTGGGTGCTGTTAAAGGCATTCAGTTTTATAAGGGAAGCAGAGCGTAAAAGTTCAGAAAATTTGCAGCCTGACAATGTGATAGAAAAGAAAATCCCATTTTCTGAGGAGAAATTCAAGATGGCTACAAAAATTTGCAAAAGTAACAAGCAGCCAAATGTTAACCTGCAAGACAATGGGGAAAATGGCCCCAGGGCATGTCAGAGGTCTTCACAGCAACCACTCCCATCCATCACAGGCCCAGAGACCTAGGAGGAAAAAATGGTTTCGTGGGTTGGGCCCAAGGTCCCCATGCTGTGTGCAGCCTAGGGACTTGGTGCCCTGCATTCCAGCCGCTCTAGCCATGGCTAAAAGGGGCCAAGGTACAGCTTGGGCTGTTGCTTCAGAGGGTGGAAGCCCCAAGCCTTGGCAGTTTCCATGTGATGTTGAGCCAGGGGGTGCATATAAGTCAAGAACTGAGGTTTGGGAACCTCCACCTAGATTTCAGAGGATGTATGGAAACGCCTGGATGTCCAGGCAGAAGTTTGCTGCAGGGGCAGGGCGCTCATGGAGAACCTCTGCTAGGGCAGTGTGAAAGGGAAATGTGGGGTCGGAGCCCCCACACAGAGTCCCTACTGGGGCACTGCCTAGTGGAGCTGTTAGAAGAGGGCCACCATTCTTCAGACCCCAGAATGGTATATCTACAGCTTGCACCATGTGCTTAGACAAGCCACAGATGGTCAACACCAGCACATGAAAGCAGCCAGGAGGGGGGCTATACCCTGCAAAGCCACAGGGGCGGAGCTACCTCCTACATCAGTGTGACCTGGATGTGAGACCTGGAGTCAAAGGAGATCATTTTAGAGCTTTAAGATTTGACTGCACTGGGCGCAGTGGCTCACGCCTGTAATCCCAGCACTTTGGGAGGCTGAGGTGGGCGGATCATGAGGTCAGGAGTTTGAGACCAGCCTGGCCAACATACTGAATCCCTGTCTCTACTAAAAATACAAAAATTAGGCGGGGTGTTGGGCACCTGTAATCCCAGCTACTCGGGAGGCTGAGGCAGAAGAATTGCTTGAACCCGGAAGGTGGATGTTGCAGTGAGCCAAGATCACGCCATTCACTCCAGCCTGGGCAACATTGCAAAACTCCATCTCAGAAAAAAAAAAAAAAAAAAAGATATGACTGTCCCACTGGATTTTGGACTTGCATGGGGCCTGCAGCCCCTTTGTTTTGGCCAATTTCTCCCATTTGGAATGGCTGTATTTACCCAATCCCTGTACCCTCATTGCATCTAGGAAGGAACTAAGTTGCTTTTGATTTTATAGGCTCATAGGTGGAAGGGACTTGCCTTGTCTTGAATGAGACTTTGGACTGTGGACTTTTGAGTTGCTGCTGTAATGAGTTAAGATTTTGGAGGACTGTGGCTGGGCGTGGTGGCTCACGCCTGTAATCCCAGCACTTTGGGAGGCCGAGGTGGGCAGATCATGAGGTCAGGAGATTGAGACCATCCTGGCTAACACAGTGAAACTCTAAAGTACAAAAGTACTCTCTACTAAAAGTACAAAAAATTAGCCAGGTGTGGTGGCGGGTGCCTGTAGTCCCAGCTATCTAGAGGCTGAGGCAGAAGAATGGTGTCAACCCAGGAGATGGAGCTTGTAGTGAGCCGAGATCACACCACTGCACTCCAGCCTGGGCGACAGAGCGAGACTCTATATCAAAAAAAAAAAAAATTTTGGAGGACTGTTGGGAAGGCATGATTGGTTTTGAAATGTGAGGAGATGAGATTTGGGAGGGGCCAGGGGCAGAATGATATGGTTTGGCTGTGTTCCCCGCCCAAATCTCATAATGAATTCCCACATGTTGTGAGAGGAACCTGGTGGGAGGTAATTGAATCATGGGGGCAAATCTTTCCTGTGCTGCTCTGGTGATAGTAAGTCTCATGAGATCTGATGGTTACTATAAGGGGGAGGTTTCCTGCAGAAGCTCTCTTTGCCTGCTACCATCCATGTAAGACATGATTTGCTCCTCCTTGCCTTCCACCATGATTATGAGGCTTCCCCAACCACATGGAACTGTAAGTCCAATTGAAACTCTTTCTTTTGTAAATTGCCTAGTCTTGGGTATGTCTTTATTGGTAGCGTGAAAATGGACTAATACAATTGGTTTGGGATGTGCCTGGATTGGGGGTGGGGAATCTCCCCAGGTGATTCTAGTATATAGCCAAGGTTGAGAATCATTGGCTTAGATTCCTCAGGATTTACCCTGAGTTGAGAGGGGTGAGGAGTAAATATCAGGAAAGAAATGGGGCCAGGAAGGAGAGAAATGATTGTTGGGACTGATGAAAAATAGTGTCTGCCTCTCTCATGCATCTTTATCAAAAGTAAAGTATACTTCATTCATTTTTTCATTGATTCCTTTCCTCTTTCAGTATTTTTTGGGCTTCTACAATGTTCGGGAGATGAGAAATCAAAGGACACTGTTAGGAAATTAGAAGAAGTTATATAGGTCAAATAAAATAGAAAAAGTATACTGCCTCCAGGCAAACACAACCCCAAGGCACGGGGCTTGACTAGGGAAGAAAAGGCTGGATTTCAGCCCTCATTCCCTCCTTTGACTAGGCATCCTCATGCAGTGTGCAAACTCAGCTGTGCAAGGACGCCAAAAGCATCCAAAGATAAACAGGACACAGGCCCTGCTTGTCAAGACCTCATCATCTGAACCGGGGAAACAACAGGTAAACATACCAACTGCTTTTGATAGTTTAAGATCCATCCTAGGGGTAGCCATAGACAGTAGAAGGCATCTGAAAGTTTTATTGTTAGATTACATCTTGTGGTTTTTCAGGAGACAAATGCTTTTAATTTTTTTAGCCAATTTTCTAACTAGAAGAGTGATTATATACACATATATATTTTAGGAAACAGGTTCTCACTCTGTCTCCCAGGCTGAAGTGCAGTGATGTAGTGGGGCCATCATAGCTCCTTGTAGCCTTGACTTCCTGGATGCAAGAGCTCCTCCCACCTCAGCCTTTTGAGTAGCTTTGACTACAGGTGCTCACCACCACACCTGGATAATGTTTTAACTTTTGTTTTGTTTTGTTTTGTAGAGATGGGGTCTCACTGTGTTGCCCAGGCTGGTCTTGAATTCCTGGGCTCAAGTGATCCTTCTGCCTTGGCCTCTCAGAGTGCTGGGATTACAGGCAGGAGGCACTGTACCCAGCCTTGCATATCCTTATGTAATGACATCCTGCACAGCACTAATTCATTAGAAGGTTTTTTGTGTTTTTGAGACAGGGTCTCACTCCATCACCCAGGCTGCAGTGCAGTGGTGCAATCTCAGCTCACTGCAACCTCTGCCTTCCGGGTTCAAGCAATTCTCCTGCCTTGGCCTCCTGAGTAGCTGGGATTACAGGTGCACATCACCACGCTTGGCTAACTTTTGTATTTTTGGTAGAGGTGGGGTTTCGCCATGTTGGCCAGGCTGGTCTTGAACTCTTGACCTCAGGTGATCCACCCACCTCAGCCTCCCAACGTGCTGGGATTACAGGCGTGAGCCACCGCACCCAGCCCCAGTCTTAAAAAATAAAATAATTTTTAAAAATTTAAATGTTAAAAAAACGAAAACCAAAACTTTTCACAGTATTTGTTAAAAGTCTTTCTTTTCCCTGTTCTGAGAGTACTGAGCATGGATGCATCTCAGCCAAGGAGAGCTGGTGGTGCCGCCCACCCAGAGCCATTGAGCCTAAGCAAGTGCGGCGATGGCACAGCTCTCAGCCAATGAGTCTCCTATGCATTCTGCCTGGTTGAGTGAGTTCTGTGGCTCTCTAGCTTCTCTTTTTGCATTTATTTTGTCTCTGGCAAGTAGTTCTAACCCACGAAGGCTGGCTGTAGAAGTAATAGGGCTGGAACTATTTCAGAGAAGCTAAGGGAAAATATGTTGGATTTTAACAGAGACTGAAGGGGCTTGCAAGGAAACAGTCCAGGAAGAGAGATAGGCAGGTGAGTGAGGATTGTGAGAGTCCTCTGACTTCATGAAGGAAATAGAGATGTCGCCGCCCCTCAAGAGAACTGACAGGAAGAATTATGGCTTCAAGTATGATATGGTTTGACTCTGTGTCGCCACCCAAATCTCATCTTGAATTGTACTCCCATAATTCTCACATGTTGTGGGAGGTACCTGGTGGGAGATAATTTGAACCTGGGGGAAATTTCCTCTGTACTGTTCTTGTGGTAGTGAGTAAGTCTCACAAGATCTGATGGTTTTATCAGGGGTTTCCACTTTGCATCTTCCTCATTTTCTCTTGCCACTGCCATGTAAGAAGTGTCTTTCACCTCCTGCCATGATTCTGAGGCCTCCCCAGCCACGTGGAACTGTAAGTCCAATTAAACCTTTTTTCTTCCCAGTCTCGAGTATTCCCTTATCATCAGTGTGAAAACGGACTAATACAAAGCATGTCCATGACCTCAGGAGATTTGGAGAGAAAGGACGAGCAATTGGCAGTGGCTAATGCCCAGAACACCAGCAGAGGGCTGCACCAGCAGAGACTACTCAGAACTGATTTGCTTAATGCTCCTATTTCCAGAAGTGCTAAACAGAATACGCTCTATCTTTTGCCAGCTAATACTTTCAGAGTAGCAAGAATTAGTTCACTCAGTTAACATGGGTTTTAAAAAAAAAAAAAGCAAGGGGCTGGCATGGTGGCTCAAGCCTGTAATCCTAGCACTTTGGGAGGCTGAGGCCGGGGAATCACCTGAGGCCAGGAGTTCAAGACCAGCCTGGCCAACATGGTGAAACCTTATCTTTACTAAAAATACAAAAACTAGCCAGGCATGGTGGTGCACACATGTAGTCCCAGCTACTTGGGAAGCTGAAGCAGGGGAATTGCTTGAACCTGGGAGGAGGAGGTTGCAGTGAGCCGAGGCCATGCCACTGCACTCCAGCCTGGGCAACAGAGCAAGACTCCATCTCAAAAAAGAAAAAAAAAAAAAGAGTAAGCCATAGAAAAGCTAAGTCTTGATAGGGACTGGGGAGCTGGGAAGGAAATTTGAAAAAAACACAGGTCACCTGCCACACAGATGGGAGGTGGGGTAGTAGATTTGGTCTCCATATAAAATAAATTTTTCTGGCCAGGTATGATGGCTCACTCCTGTAATCCCAGCACTTTGGGAGGCCGAGGCGGGTGGATCACCTGAGGTCAGGAGTTCGAGACCAGCCTGGCCAACATGGTGAAACCTCGTCTCTACTAAAAATATAAAAATTAGCTGGGTATGGTGGCAGGCACCTGTAATCCCAGCTACTCGGGAGGCTGAGGCAGGAGGTCGCTTGAGGCAGAGGTTGCAGTGAGCCGAGATCATGCCATTGCACTCCAGCCTGGGGGACAAGTGTGAGACTTCGTCTCAAAAAAAATAAATAAATAAAATAAAATTTTTCTGTTTAACAACAAACTGAGCCTTATAAGATATGATTATTAGAATTATTCAATTATAACTGACCTTATAAGGTATGATTATTACAATTATTCAAGCAGTGTTGGTTTGACCAACACTCAAGGAAGCCATGCAAAGGAGTCACCCACTGGCTAGAAGGCTGGCCTATATCCAGGGTTCTTACCCCTGAGACCCCAAAGAAAGGTAAAGTCCCGGCTGGATGCGGTGGCTCACGCCTGTAATCCCAGCACTTTGGGAGGCCAAGGCGGGTGGATCACTTGAGGCCTGGAGGTTAAGACCAGCCTGGCCAGCATAGTGAAACCCCATCTCTACTGAAAATACAAAAAATTAGCTGGGTGTGGTGGCGCATGCCTGTAGTCCCACCTACTCAGAAGGCTGTGGTATGAGCATTGCTTGAACCCAGGAGGCTGAGGTTGCAGTGAGCCAAGACTGCATCACTGCACTCCAGCCTGGGTGACACAGTGAGAGTCCGTCTCAAAAAAAAAAAAAAAAAAAAAAAAAAAGAAAGAAAAAGTTGAGGACCCTTCTTTTCCTCTGAAAAATTCACATACTTATTGAATTGATAATTTATTGCTGCATAATAAATCACCTTCAAGGACAGGTAAAAACTAACAGCAGCAAAAACCTCAGGATTCTATCCCCAGCCCCTGTGTTCACATTCTACCCTTCCTTTACTCCTCCTCCTGGGCCCTCCATCCAAGGTCCTTGCAACTTACTGTGGCATGTATTTCATTCCAAAGCAGGACTGAGGGGCTGACATTTACGCATGAACCTTGAGATTCCTTCAAGAGAAAGATTAGCTGAGGTTTCAAGACCCCCCCCTCCCCCACTCCCACCTTTTGGACTTAATGCAAGTAGGACTGACAATGTTGCAAGTAAAAGTAGTTCTCATTGTCTGGTCAGAGGAAATGAGGTACAGCCAGGTTCAGCAATGCATCCATTCATGGATGTCATGGGCTGATTCCCTGTGGCTTTAATTTCAGTCCATTCATTTATTTGCTTTCCATTAATCATGAGCAATATACCCCAGGAATGGTGGTCCTAAGACGTTTTTTGGAAAAAGAAAGCAGAGTCCATTTGATTTTTTAACTTAGTTCTGAAGATTTTCTAGAGAATCATTTCTTGGTAGTGATTTTGTTTTCAGAATGGAGAAGGAGATGCTTATAGGCTTCTGGGTGTAAAATGGCTTCCTCAATCCAGCGCTTTGATGGATCAAAGCAGGGAGACGGTAATAGACTATTCTGTGACCCGCCCTTGAAGCGTCAAGCGAGCTCAGCTGAGCACTTGGGGAAAAGTACTGATGGAGCAAAGGGTTTTTAAAAACGGCCCAGGTGGGCCTGGAAATGCTGCCAGTTTTACTTCTTGCCACCCCTTTGATCATCTTTGGAACAAGCAGGGGCTGTGAGAACAGTCAGGCTCAGACACTGCCATCCCTTGCCTTAGAAGTCTGAGTGTTACTGGGAAGTGCTGACCAAATGGCATCTGTATGTCTGGGTGGTGGGGGGTCTCCCTTCCCGGGGCCTCTCAGGATGGGAGAGGACAGTGCTTGTGGCGTGAAGGCACTGCGGAAGAGGAACGAGCCCACTCCTCGGGAAGCAGATACGACCTACGGGTCTCTCACACATGGGCAACGAAACCTGTGTGTCCTCGCGCCTGGGGCTCACCCACTGCAGGCCCCATTCATCACCCGAGAGTGAAAGTGTGTCCGGAATTGGGTTCTTGGTCTCACTGACCTCAAGAATGAAGCCGCGGACCCTCGCGGTGAGTGTTACAGCTCTTAAGGTGGCGCAGCTGGAGTTTGTTCCTCCTGATGTTCAGGTATGTTTGGAGTTAATCTTCTTTCTGGTGGTTTCGTGGTCTCGCTGGCTCAAGAGTGAAGCTGCAGACCTTCGCAGTCAGTGTTACAGCTCATAAAAGCAGTGTGGACCCAAAGAGTGAGCAGTAGCAAGATTTATTGCAAAGAGTGAAAGAACAAAGCTTCCACAGTATGAAGTGGACCCGAGCGGGTTGCCACTGCTGGCTGCAGCAGCCTGCTTTTATTCTCTTATCTGGCCCCACCCACATCCTGCTGATTGGTAGAGCCGAGTGGTCTGTTTTGACAGGGCACTGATTGGTGCGTTTACAATCCCTGAGCTAGACACAAAGGTTCTCCACCTCCCCATCAGATCAGTTAGATAGAGTATGGACACAAAGGTTCTCCAAGGCCCCACCAGAGCAGCTAGATAGAGTGTCAGTTGGTGCCCTCACAAACCCTGAGCTAGACACAGGGTGCTGATTGGTGTGTTTACAAACCTTGAGCTAGATACAGAGTGCCGATTGGTGTATTTACAATCCCTGAGCCAGACATAAAGGTTCTTCACCTCCCCACCAGACTCAGGAGCCCAGCTGGCTTCACCCAGTGGATCCCGCACCAGGGCTGCAGGTGGAGCTGCCTGCCAGTCCTGCGCCGTGTGCTCGCACTCCTCAGCCCTTGGGTGGTCGATGGGACTGGGTGCCATGGAGCAGGGGGTGGCGCTCGTCGGGGAGGCTCGGGCTGCACAGGAGCCCATGGAGGGGGTGGGAGGCTCAGGCATGGCAGGCTGCAGGTCCTGAGCCCTGCCCGGCAGGAAGGCAGCTAAGGCCCGGTGAGAAATCGAGCACAGCGCCAGTGGGCTGGCACTGCTGGGGGACCCAGTACACCCTCCACAGCTGCTGGCCCGGGTGCTAAGCCCCTCATTGCCCGGGGCCAGCAGGGCAGGCCAGCTGCTCTGAGTGCAGGGCCTGCCAAACCCACGCCCACCCGGAACTCCAGCTGGCCCGCAAGCGCCGGGTGCAGCCCCGGTTCCCACTTGCGCCTCTCCCTCCACACCTCCCTGCAAGCTGAGGGAGCCGGCTCTGGCCTTGGCCAGCCCAGAAAGGGGCTCCCACAGTGCAGCGGTGGGCTGAAGGGCTCCTCAAGTGCCACCAAAGTGGGAGCCCAGGCAGAGGAGGTGCCGAGAGCGAGCGAGGGCTGTGAGGACTGCCAGCACGCTGTCACCTCTCAAAAGAAAGGACAGAGCACAGCATAGCTAAGTGGGTTCATTGCACAAACCGGACCCAAAACGGAGAGGTCCCGGGGTTTATTTATCAGTCAGGGTCTCGCTGTGTCACCCAGGCAGTGGTGCAAACACTGCTCACTGCAGACTTGACCTCCTGGGCTCAAGCAGTTCTCCTGCCTCAGCCCCCGCCCCCCGCCCGCCGAATAGCTGGAACTTACAGGCCTGTACCATCATGCCCAGCTAATTTTTTTTTTCCAAGATGGAGTCTCACTCTGTTGCCCAGGCTGGAGTGCAGTGGCACAATCTCAGCTCACTGCAACCTCTGCCTCCCGGGTTCAAGCGATTCTCGTGCCTCAGCCTCCCAAGTAGCTGGGATTACAGGTGCTTGCCATTATGTCCAGCTAATTTTTGGTATTTTTAGTAGAGACAGGGTTTCCTTATGTTGTCCAGGCTGGTCTTGAACTCCTGAGCTCAAGTGATCCACCTGCCTCGGCCTCCCAAAGTGCTAGGATTACAGAAGTGAGTCTCCGCGCCCAGCCTCCAGCTAATTTTTTTAATGTTTTCATATTTTGTAGAGACAAGGTCTCGCTATGTTACCTGGGCTGGTGTCAAATTCTTGGCCTCGAGCCATCTTCCCACCTCGGCCTCCCAGTGTTGAGATTAAGGTATGAGCCACTGCACCTGGCAAGATCCTGGGTTCTAAAGAAGCCTTCTTGGGGTTCACTGAGGGTGTGGGGTTGTGCTGGGAACTCCACCCTGAACTTTGCACTTCTTAGGCCCATCCTGCCTCCTTCTCTGCGGGAGGCCCTGACCCAGGCCTCCACCCACGCTTCGCCTCCAGGGCTGCAGCATGGGGCCCAGACTCCCCTGCTTCCCCTTCCCGTGGCTATTAAAGGCAAATAAACAGACCCTTTTACAACTCTAGAGTTTTCCTGCCTGTTGTTACAGGGAGCAGGCAGCTGTTAGCAATCAGCAAATGTGGGCAAGTTCCTGAGGTGCCAGAACTGCACAGGGTTCTTATGGGGAGACCTGCTCCACAGGCGGCTGCTCCCTTATCTTCAATCAGCCAGCAGGTTTCCTGATTTCCTCATCTCAGAGCCTACCTTTGGCCAAGGGGACCTTCTCCTCCACAAAACCCAACGTCCCAGTCAGAAATGACAATAAGCCCTTTGGAAGTGATTCAAGCAGAAAAATGAGTGCCGCTTTGTTTCTCTCCAGCGGGTAATTATGCTCCACCAGGGGATGAGGCCTGAGGAAGAAAGTTTCCTTAGAAACCGAGGCCAGCAGCAGTCTTTCAGGTGTGCGTTCTGGGAGTAAAGGCCAGGAGCTTCTTGGAGGTAACCAGCACTGGCAATGAGCTTGGCAACCTCGATCTGGCCAGTGCTACGGAGCCAGAGGAACCAGGAGAAGCTTGCTGTGCAGAGGAGGCACCAGCAGAAGCCACCCCTGGTGCCCATGTCCCCAGCCACAGTGACTTCCATCCAGGGCTGAGGGCACCACAGTTAACAAGGGGAAAGTGAAGGGACTTGGGGAACCCAAGCCCAGCGCTTATGTGTGCTAAACAGCAGGGATAATGAGAGTGTGACAGGAAAATATTTATTTAAAAGGTAATTTATTTATTTAAATCCTATTTAAAATTTAAAATCCTATTTAAAATTTATTTAAATCCTATTTAAAAGGTTGACGGTTTTTATTATCTGATTGTATAAGCTTATTGTGAAAAAATGTGAAAAACCCCAAAGATTAAAATTACTCTTATGTTTACCACATACAGACCACTACTTTTCCATTTTTGGGGTTTTCTTCTCAATCCTTTTTTCTAAAATGCATGTTTTAATTTTTTTCTCACAAAATTGCATCACGCATCAGGCAATGATGTGCCTGACCAATTTTTGTATTTTTTTAGTGGAGATGGGGTTTTACCATGTTGACCAGGCTGGTCTTTTTTTTTTTTTTTTTTTTTTTTTTTGAGACGGAGTCTCGCTCTGTCGCCCAGGCTGGAGTGCAGTGGCGCAATCTCGGCTCACTGCAAGCTCCGCCTCCCGGGTTCAAGCCATTCTCCTGCCTCAGCCTCCCGAGTACCTGGGACTACAGGCGCCCACCACCACGCCCGGCTAATTTTTTGTATTTTTAGTAGAGACGGGGTTTCACTGTCTTGGCCAGGATGGTCTCGATCTCCTGACCTCGTGATCCGCCCGCCTCGGCCTCCCAAAGTGCTGGGATTACAGGCGTGAGCCACCGCGCTCGGCCAGACCAGGCTGGTCTTGAACTCCTGCTGGGATTACAGGCGTGAGCCACAGCGCCCGGCCTAATCTCCAAATTTTATCAAATTAATATATGTACATATAGTGTGATAAGCAAGTGCAGTAGTTGAAAGGTTTAAAATAGAACGAGGGGCCGGGTGCTGTGGCTCACGCCTGTAATCCCAGCACTTTGGTAGGCCAAGGCAGGCAGATCACCTGAGGTCAGGAGTTCGAGATCAGCCTGGCCAACATGGTGAAACCCTGTTTCTGCCAAAAATACAAAAATTAGCTGGGTGTGGTGGCACACACCTGTAATCCCAGCTACTCAGGAGGCTGAGGCAGGAGAATCGCTTCAACCTGGGAGGTGGAGGTTGCAGTGAGCCAAGATCGTGCTACTGCACTCCAGCCTGGGCAACGGGGCGAGATTGTGTCTCAAAAAAAATAAAATAGAATGAGGGCTGGGTGTGGTGGCTCATAGCACTTTGGAAGGCTGAGGTGGGAGGATCCCTTGAGTCCAAGAGAGAACAGCGTGGGCAAAAGAGTGAGACCCTCCCGTCCCCCGCGTGCTGCACACACTGTCAAGGCTCTTGGAGGGAGAAGGCCCCCAGCTGGGCTGACTCAAGTAAAGAGGAAACTTTATGAGAAAGTGACGAAGACTCTGGGGATCCCAAAGAAAGAAGCAGAGGATCAAGTCTGTGGGAAACAGGAAGTGGAAGCAGAAAGTCCCATCTTCTCTCCCCTGAGGTGCGAGAGGCATGGCCTCTGGAGAGCTGCTGGGCTCCCTCTTCCCTTTGATGACTTCTACCAACTCACTATGCAGAGTCTAACTTGGTCCACCTATGTATGACATCTTAGCTCTAATTTTTTACCACTGAGGGGCAGGAGTTGATGATGTTTTTTGAATGGCATTTAAAATAAACATTTATTAAGGTGTAATTTATCTTCAGTAAACTAAAGTGTGCGACTAAATGGATTTGACATCATAATTGACACGCACATTTCCATCACCCCCGAAAAGAGTCCCTGGAGGTGCAACAATTTTTTCTTTGTACAAATTGCTGAGCGTATTGACTGCTGGCTTTGGGTTATGTGAAGGGAGTTGTCACTTGGTCCACTCAATAAGCAGGATTTGTGTAGAGGCCAGGCAAGGAAAGGCCCATCTAAACAGTCATCTACTGTGTGACCTTGGGCAGGTTAGTCCCTCTGTGCCTCAGGTTCCCATATGTAGACTCAATCATAATATCCCTCACGGGGTTGGTGTGAGGACCAAATTTAAAAATGTGCAACAGAATGTTAAAATCAAAGTTGTGGCCAGGCACAGTGGCGACGCCTGTAATCCCAGAACTTTGGGAGGCTGAGAAGGAGGACTGCTTGAACCCACGAGTTCAAAACCAGCCGGTCAACATAGTCAGACCCCATGTCTATAAACAATAAAAATTAGCCAGGTGTGGTGGCATGCACTTGTAGTCCCAGCTACTGGGGAGGCTGAGGCAGGAGGATCACTTGAGTCCTGGAGATCAAGGCTGTAGTGAGCCAAGACTTAGCACTGCACTCCAGCCTGGGCAACAGAGAAAGACCTTGTCTCAAAAAAAAAAAAAAAAAAAAAAACTAACAAAAAACTGAAGTTTTAATGGGGACTTCAAGAAAAAAATATGTGAAAAGGAACAGTCTGTGAAGAGCTCCATGATTTTTGGGAGCTTCAGCTAGGTGGGGGATATAAAAGGGCCCAGAGCGTGGAGAGGCAGGGAGCATTTCCTAAGAAGGCTATCCTAGGCCAAGAGCCCACGCTCCCCCCACTAAGCGGAAGGGAGTGATTGTCTCCTTGGAGTTTATTGGTAACTCCTTAGCTGCAGGTGTGGTGGTCCAAGGTCAGTCCCCTCCTCTGGGAGACACAGGACTAACTGCTTTTTGGGGAGCAACTGGAGAGCTGTGTGGGGATTGGCCAAGCTCCCGGAGATGGTCAGGGCCAGGAATGTGTGAGTGAGTCCTGTGGACCAGGTGTGGGTGTCCAGTGGGAGAGAGCAGGGTCTTGCCCAATGGAGACCCCAGCAGCAGGGAGCTGGAGTAAGTGCCTAATCACTAAGAACTACACAGGGGGCTACCGCAACAGGCACCTGCCTGGTTTAAGGGAGTGCCCTTTGAGGGACCCAGCAGGGACCCCCTGAAAGCTGATGAACGTACCCTAAGGAAGAGCCAGTGACACATGCCTGCCAGAGCTAGATTAACCGGGTGCCAGTGCAGGGAAGTCCTTTCCTATCCCCCAGCGGCTCCCTCCCTTCACCTTCCCTGAAACTGCCTAGAAAGAGAAGAGGCTGAGAAACGGAGGAGAAAGCAACTTTTTTCCTTTCCTACCCCAGGCTTCCAGCCCAGGGACAGAGAGACGTTAATGCTAAATCAAGTTCAGAGATTTGACTGTTACTGTGGACTAGACATCCCAATTACTGAGCTGGAAGTGTCTGAATCTGAGAGTCACCAGGGGAAACTGTCTTTTACAGAAGGGAAGGTCTGCAGAATTTCCTTCCAGTGGCAGGGGAAGGCGTCTCCTCTGAACAATTTTAAAGGGCCAGTGGGAGAAAAATAAATGTTTGTTCACACATTGTGTTTGTTCAACATAAGGTGGTTAAGACGTGTTTTGTCGAGTGTCCATTAGTTTATCAGAGGTGTCCTGCATTTCATCAGTGCTATCACAAGCCAGGGCCTGCCTGGAGATGCTCCCTCCCCGGCGACCAATGCGGGAGATGCCCAAGATGACCACACTGCAGTTCACTGGGCTTGTCCTTAGGGAGTGGCTAACCCTGCCCCAGAGATCTCAGAGGTCCTCACAGGCCCTCGGGGCTGGTCCTGGTGTCCTGGGCACCACTGTGGCTGCCCATCCTAAGAGGGAATGGAACTGCCACCAGTATAACTGGAATCCAGTAACTGCTCAGGCAAAAGATTGTGGCCCCAGTCGAGGAAAGCAGGACCATCCCCTGGGCAAAAACGTGAGTTCACAGCAAAAAGACAAGCTAGGGAGGAAAAGAAGAGTTTGGTTGACAATGACCTCCGCAGTGTCATCAAAGCCTGGCTGAGCCTGTGAGATTAGCACTAAGTACCGCCACTTAAACTATTCTGGGCAACTGTGTCTATTTCTGTGATGGTTTACATCTTTTTTCACAAAATCAAAGAACGTTAAGCAGCTGAGGGAACCTTAGTGATTATATGCACCTGAAGTTCTAAAGACCTTGAGCTCATGGGCCGCTGAGAATCTGATGGGCTTATGGACCCACTACCCACAAGAGTGCCTGTGTCTCAGCTTCTGTGCACAATTTCTAGGGCATGACACGCTCCCAGGCCACATTCTTCACTCCCTTTGTCCTTGCTGACATGCTGCACCGTGCCTGATACTCTTAACTCCAGCCTTCCTGCAGCTGTGGGGCACAGGCATGTGCCCCAACCCCTAGGCAATGAGAAGAGAGGACTATTGGGAACAATGGAGAAAAGTTTTTCTCTCTGGTAAAAGATAAGGGGGTAACTCTCCTTTCCTGCCTCTGGATGGTAGTGCTAGGTGTCCAACTGCCATCTGGCAACCATGAAAAGCCAAGAGAAACAGAAGCAGAATTAACCAACCCTGCAAACGTCAATTTTTTAAAATTTTTATTAAAAAAAAAAATTGAGACAGAGTCTATGTTGCCTCACCCAGGCTGGAGCACAGTGGCGCCATCTCCACTCTCTGCAACCTCTGCCTCCTGGGTTCAAGCAATTCTCCCACCTCAGCCTCTCAAGTAGCTGGGACTACAAGCACGTGCCACCCCGCCTGGCTAAATTTTTGTATTTTTAGTAGAGATGGGGTTTCACTATGTTGGCCAGGCTGGTCTCGAACTCCTGACCTCAGGTGATCCTCCCACTTCAGCCTCTCGAAGTACTGGGATTATAGGTGTGAGCCACCACACCCAACCTTGTTTTTTTAGAGTCAGGTCTTGCTGTCATCCAGACTGGTGCAGCGATGTGATCACAGTTCATGGTGGGCCGCAACTCTTGGGCTCAAGTGATTGCAATCCTCCCACCACAGCCTCCCTAGCAGCTGGGTCTACAGGCACACACCACCATGCCTGGCTAAGTTTTTAAATTTTTTGTAGAGACAGGGTTTCATTACGTTGCTGGGCTGGTCTTAAACTCCTGGCCTCTGGAGATCCTCCTGCCTTGGCCTTCCAACCAAAGAGTTGGGATTACAGGTGTGAGCCACAGTGCCCGGCTCCCACTTCTTGAAAAGTAGCTTTCCTTTTTCATTTTTTAAGCTGAAAGCAGCTCAACTGACAAACAGATTCCCTGAAGACCACCCAAACCATCTTTTCAGAGTTCATGGACCCAGTTTAGGAAGCATGACTAGTCTGGTCTCCTCATTCTACTGTCTTCTCTGGTCAACTTGCTTCTGCAACTAGAAATTAATCGTCGAAAGGTGAAGGCAGGCTGGAATGTGGCTTTCCAAGCCACTTTGTGTTGTCTCTGAACTCTCTAGAAGAACTGGGATGAAAGGCAGTCTTCACATATGAAGAATAATAAGGTAGAAACATCACAATGGAAAAAACACGTTCTCAACCTGGCTCAATCTCAGCCTCTCTTGGGACCTCTTACCTCTCTGAGCCTGTTTCCACATCTGCCTACTTCACATTAGGTTGTCTCGAGGGACTGCACATGGAAGTGCCAAAGTAGGTTCTTGCTGGCATCTGGCTGACTTCTTCCTGACCACAGTCGTTCCACAGCATGAAGATGCAGCCCACCACCCACAAGTGGTTCAGAGGATGATATATTTGAGGCTGAGTTGGCTGCTGGCCTTCTTTCACTTTGGCCAGGAGAGCAGTGAGAGCACAGTGCACCCAGGATACTGAGGCCCTGCCACCTGCTTGTCATCAGGGAAAAGAGGCAGGAGCTGGTGCCACCATCTGCTTCTCACCACCCTCCATTAACACCCTGCTGGCTTGACTGCCTGCTGGCTCCATAGCTTGCGTTCTTGTTGGTTCAGAAACAAAATCCTTTAAAATTATATTTCTGGAATCTTATAAAGTGCTAGGCAGACACAGAGATCACAACAACTCCAAACTTTGTTACTGGCTCTAAACCAAAGTTGCACACTGGCTTATTCAAATCTAAAAAGCCTAGCCTGGTCCCTGGGTGAGTACCACATGGCTAAAATTAGCCTGGCCATCTGCTGAGACAGCAGCTGGGCTATTCTGAGCCCCAGCAGGCCTGCCTGAAGTGGAGCTGGGCCTGGGAGTAAGTGCTGGAGAGGCTGGACACTTCACAGTTAAGGGGACTTCAGGGAGGGACATGGAGGATGAGGCCACACTGAGAGGGAAGGCCAGTGTCATGGTGATGGTTTCACAGGATAGAAAAAACAGAGGATGGTTTCTGTGTCCTGTTCTCTAGTTTCTCCTCTTACCTGGAGCTTCCTTTTTGGATTCAGACTCGAGCAAAACCACTTTTTGGGATTTTAGCAATAATGGCTAAGACTTATGGAGCACTTATGGTAGGTCAGGAACCACACAGAGTACTTTAAGAGAATCAGCACACACACTCTCAAGACAATTCTAAAAGGTAGGTACAAGATCTGGGGGATTCAGATTCTCACCACTTTGAGAAATGTGAACTCCTAAAGCACCTGGGTGTACTTTATAGAGTGGAATAAAACCAGCCCAACAGGTCAGAGGTGAATGATTCCCAATGTTCAGATCTTAATAGTTAAGATACAAGATTTCTGAAGGCCAAAAGACAATGCAGCTTCCAGGCTTTTGGTGTAAACAGTTAACACTGAGTACACACTATGCACGCACCAGGGACAAGGCCACCATTAGATTTCATTCCTAAAAGCAGTACTTGAGGTTTGCCCTAAGGCAAAGTTCCAGGCAAATCATTCTATAGCAGCTTCGCCTGAGTGCTCTGAGACGCTGAAGGAATGGTTCTTCACCTCTTGTGTAGCAAGAGATAACCACTGATGCCGAATTCATTGGCTAGCACATTGGCTGAAACACTACTGTGTGCGTAGTGCATCTTTTATAGATGTATGTATGCACCACTGTGTGGAACAGCGTGCTCTGAAACGTGAGCCCAGTACTGCCTTGGGCAACTACTGTTGGCCAAGGGCACTTCCAGGCACAAAGGCAGGAGGAGGGCAGCTCACCAGGAGGGGCAGAGGGCTGCACCTCTCTCTTCTCTCATGGAGTACCCCGAGTTTCTATGCAAGGTTGGCTTTAATTTTTTTTTTTTTTTTTTTGAGACGGAGTCTCGCCGTGTTGCCCAGGCTGGAGTGCAGTGGCACAATCTCGGTTCACTGCAGGCTCCAACCCCGGGTTCATGGTTGGCTTTAATTTTTAAATTAAATTCTCACATTTTAGTCGCTACCCTGAGATAGGACTTGAATTTTTTTTTTTGAGACCGGAGTCTCGCTCTGTTGGCACACATGATCTCAGCTCACTGCAACCTCTGACTCCCGGGTTCAAGCGATTCTCCTGCCTCAGCCTCCTGAGTAGCTGGGATTACAGGTGCGTGCCACCATGTCCAGCTAATTTTTGTATTTTTAGTAGAGACGGAATTTCACCAGTTGGCGAAGATGGTCTCCATCTTCTGACCTCGTGATCCGCCTGCTTTGGTCTCCCAAAGTGTTGGGATTACAGGCATGAGCCACTGCACCCGGCCAGGACTTGAATTTTTTTAAAGTGAAGAGAGAAAAGCAGAATGTGTATACTAAAACATAAAATGCTAATTTCTCTCTTTTGAAAGGAAAATAGATTGAGAAATGTGAATCTTCCTTAAAAAAAGAAACCAGTTTTGATTACAGGGAACCCATTAAGTAATCACTCCCACCTAAAAATACTTATTTAATCAGGTACTGTGAGGGTAATTGCCTTTTTCTGTGCTGATAAAAAAAAAAGGTAGGAGCTTGCAGTGAGCCGAGATCGCGCCACTGCACTCCAGCCTGGGCGACAGAGCGAGACTCTGTCTCAAAAAAAAAAAAAAAAAGGTAAAGAGTGCAGAATACTCAGGAGCTGAAGAGCCTGGATTGCTGGATAATCAGGAGAGGGTCTCCAGGTCAAAGGTGCTGGTCTTGAACTCCTGGCCTCAAATGATCCTCCCACCTCAGCCTCCCAAAGCACTGGGATTACAGGTGTGAGCTACTACCTCACTTGTCCCCTTCTGTAAAAGGTCAGAAGTGACATAAGACACTGGCCCTGCTTTCAGGCAATTGAAACGTAAACATTTAAGTATCATTCTCAAATGTAGAGTAGTTGTATGAGGTAACGTGGTATATGAAAGGCAGTCCTCCAGAGAGCAGGATGGGTTGATCACCACAATGCATCTGATAAGCGGAAAAAAAAAAAAAAAAAAGTGTCTCCTATGCCTGGTGCTTGGCCCACCCGTAGGTGGGGCATTCCCATTAAGCAATGCTATTTGCTGCCTGGCACGTTCTGGGGTTTCACAGATAAGGGTAGAAACAATCCCCCCAAAGTCTCTTGGGACCTTGCACTGTGAAGATTAACCATATCTGTAGTCAGAATGAGACCAGACACGCAATACACAAATAGAGAAGGCATCTGCATTTTTAATCGAGTATTACTATTAGCCCTTGGATAAGTATATTTGCGGTAGAGTTTTAATTTGGAAGACAAAAGTGCCCATAAGAAAGTCAAGAATTTCAAATGCAACTTTTAATACTACATATTTCAAGAGCTCCCATGTTCAGTATTCCTAGAGAAGGAAAGCTCTTTTTGTTTCTAAGTATGAGAAATTGTTAGCGTTCCTTCCTTTGGTCTTCCCACACCCCTCACCACAAAGAGGCAAACAAAAATACTAAAAAGGGGACAATAAGTGCAAGATAAAAAAGAAAATCTAAATAGTATGAAATTAGTTTTTATTTTTAACTAAAAATAAATGCTTAACATCTTTCCAAAATCAAAACTAAAGACGAACACTTAGAAAAAAGGGTGGAAGCGTATTTTTCCTTCCCTGGGGAAACCAGTAAGGCAGACATTCTAACGAAGCTTGGTTTTTTCCACAGGACTAGTCTATGCAAACAGAATCTCTCTCCAGCCTTTTCTCTATGTCAGTTTTATCTACCTGGCAAGAAAAAACAAAAACAACCCCAAAACAACCCGTCCCCACAAACACAACACAAAACAAGGGAGACTTGAGAAGTTAGAGAAAACCTTTAACGCGTTTCTGTAAAATCCTTTCTGAGGAGGTTTAGTACAGGTACTACCCATCAGCAACTTGGCCAGCCAGGTGAGTTGGTGCAGAAGCGCTTCGGGTGAATTCATACCAGAGCCACCAGGTGTGACTCGGCCACCTCTCCCAGTTACCACAGGGAGGTCTTAAAATTGAATTTCAGTTTCAGCAGATACTTCAGATTTACCTGAGCAATATCGTAGACAATGTACCTGAGGGAAAGCTTGTTAAGGAGCCAACAGCCATACAACAGAGGGTACATGTGCCTCATCTCCCCCAGGCTGGCAGGACGCTCAGTGCCAGCCTGAACTCTATGGCCTCTTCATGGGGCTGGGTTGCCTCATCTCCCCGGAGCTGGCAGGATGCTCAATGCCAGCCTGAAAGTTACTCTAAGTCTTCTTCAGGCAGACTGAGGAGAGGAGATCATCCTCTGGAAACTGGGGGAAGGCTCATACCCTGTAAGCCAGGCTATGCACAGGGAGGGACCACGGAAGAGAAACAGTCACCATGGGACACACTACAGGACAGCCTCTAATCCTCGTCTGCCCCGGGTAATCTGACAGCACGTAAGTGACTCTGTAGCTCGAGAACATCCCTTTGTGCTCACACAGCATACTCAAGAAAGGATACTCGTTATATAGTAGACAGGTGTCATTCACACCAGATGAAATCCCGGTCCCAAGAGGAACCTCTACACCATCCAGACTAATGCTAGCTGAAGGGTCAGGGGTAGTTTTGCCCAAACCTGAAAAACAGAAGTCACAAGTGACATGAACTGTGAGAGGAGATGTGGCAAAGCTTCCAGGGAGATGAGCTATTTGACGTTGAGTCCATGTGGTCTTTTTTTTTTTCCTTTCTGAGATGGAGTCTCACTCTGTCGCCCAGGCTGGAGTGCAATGGCGTGATTTCAGCTCAGTGCAACCTCCGCCTCCCGGATTCAAGCAATTCTCGTGCCTCAGCCTCCTGAGTAGCTGGGATTACAGGTGCGTGCCACCACATCCAGCTAATTTTCTGCATTTTAGTAGAGACAGGGTTTCACTATGTTGGCCAGGATGGTCTCGAACTCCGGAACTCAGGTGATCCACCACACCCAGCCTCATGTGCTCATTTTAAAGACATGCTCTATCTTTCTTCAGATATAAAACTAAGGCAATAAATCAATGTTCCCAGAGCATCAACCTTCACTGAGTTTAATGATAACAGTGGCAGTACCTTCCCTACAAGATCACATTTCAGCTCAATAGAATTTCAAAGCGGCCACTTCAACCAGGCAGTGGAAGGTTCTAAATCATGCTGCAAATTCTAGCAATCCAAGATGCTCCAGGCACTACTATGTCACGAGAGGTCCCTCACTGCTGTAGCTACAAGTTAGGTTAAAGCCGAAACCCATGCACCTGGTTACTGGTGCCTGCACCAAGATTCTCCTGTGGCATCTGTGACACCAGCTGCAGCCACAGAGAGTGAACTGTTTTTGAAAATGAACCTCCTGCTATAGAGCTTGCCTATTTATTTTTTTTTTTTTTTACAAAAATAAATAAAATGAACCTCCAATCATGGTCAGCTGCAGCATATTAATCACCACTACCACCCCCCAAACAACAACAACACCACCACACATACCCGAAAAGATAAAATGAATCTCCAGCTGTTTGACAGCCAGCCACAAGGCAGCCTTCTCAGGACAGCAAGCCCCCCGCTCCTGTGCTGTCCAGGGTGCCTTAGGCTGTAGCAACAGCTTTGGAAACACTTTACCTTTGACACTGTGCTTGCCCTTGGGTAACTTGCTGATATGTGAAGCGTGCTTCAGTTCATACCTATTCAAAAGAGGACAGTCTCAGAAGAGGCCTGCACACTGGGCTCTCAAAACCAACAGTTTGATTAGGAGAATAAGATCAGATATAGAGATGAGATAAAAGCCCACAAAACCCAGACCATCTTAACTGCTCAGGCTCCCTCCTGAGTTTCTGGAACTGCTCCAGAACCTGAAGCGGCAGTTGCGGCTGACCATTTTGTGCCCAGCGATCACTGCCATGGGGCCATTTTCAAGGAAAGGCCCTGTTTGGAGTGGTGCTCAGCAGCTCTGTGTTTCCGTCCACATTCCACAGTCCCCAGACCCCTGGCCTTTTACATGACCCTGTGCTTTTGGTTACAGTTCACAGGACCAGGGTGGATGTCCAAATCAAGCTGGACTAATCAGATCTTTTTCTGTGGAGAATCTGGAAGTGGGATTAAGATTCCAGTTCCATTTGGGTTGGTCTAAGAAAACTGAAACACTGGTGAGTGGAGGCGGCGGCCTGGGGGATCATCCTTTGTGCAACTCAATCTCTCTGCTTCCCTGTCCATGGAGGGAAGACACTGCCAGCTCTGGAGGCCTGGTTGCGTTCCTGCCCTTGCATTTCCTGAAGTATCCTTGTATCTCCCTTGTTCCCTTAACTTGAATTGGATTCTGCTACTTATAAGAAAAGAATCCTAATTGGTGGGTCCAGTAACTGCAGTGGGGAATTTCCACTCTCCCAGCCAAAGGGAGTTCTGCCTATAGCCCATTCCATCTGTCCCCATGAAATGCCATCAGTCCCAGAGCCAGGTTTACTCACATGTTTCCAAGGGCAACTTCTCCCAACAGGATTAAGCCTATTGGGTCTCCCTGAGATGTATGGCAGTAGTTGGCACTCTTGGAGACCATGTCAGCGAAATAGATCCCTTTACCAAACATGTAGCCCGTCTGGAAGGTTGGAAAAGGGACAGCTGAGAATCTTCTGATGGGAAATTAGGAGCAGCTGTTCACTGAGTGCCAACTTGAGCAAGCCACCCAGCTAAGTGCTGCAATCCATCACTTCTAATTCTCACAATGCCCATGGTGAGGAAATACCAAAGTTTTAGCTCACAAGCCAGGCTGCTCAGATCCTAGCTCTGCCAGGTGCCAAGGAGCTGCAAGAAGCTACGTAACCTCTCTGGACTCTACTTGCCTCTTTTCTCAAATGGGGAACATAATCTCATGGAGCTGCTGTGAGGACGGAATGAACTCATCAATGTTACTTAAACTAGCGCCTGTCAACACCCAAGGAATGCAGGCTGGTATTTTTATTCCCTTTTGTAAATGAAACACGAAGTTCACAAAAGGTAGGCCATTTGTCTGTTAAACACTACTGCACAGCACCAGAGAAAATCATTTAAACTTCTCTCCTCCTCATTCTACAACTGTGAAACAAGAGGCTTAGAAGGCCCTGTCCAGGTGGACCCATCTAGAATCCAGCAGGTGGCATCACAATCCCTCGTGTCTAGCTAAAGCCTTACTCGTTCATCGCTACGTTTTCCTGCTGAAGACACTGACACTCAGAGGTGGCCCGGCTGGGAAGTGGTAGAGGTAAGCCTGTACTCAGCTTGGCCTGTAGCCACATGTCTGTTCTTTGCTTGTCAACACACCCGATTAGCATCTGCAGCAGGCCCTGGCCTGGATGCACTACCTCCTTTGTTCCAGATACTGTGTGTGAAACCCCTGACAGGGTTAGGGTCAGGAGGATAAAAGGGTGAAGGCCTCAAGAAAGGATGTCTGGCAGAGTCCCCCTAAGCCAACTAGGCCTCTTACTCAAAGTTCTTTATGGAGACACCTGCGTAGACAGGTATTGCCCACCCCTCGCCAGGCCAGGCACATACCACGGGCGCTTCAGGCGGGGCTATCCGAAGACCCTGGGACAGGATCCCAGCGAAGTTGGTGGTCCTGGACCCGTGCCACAGCAATCTTCGGTTATGAAGCTGCTTAAAGGGCTTGTAACGCTGGCATTCGCCTTCACGCTCTATCTTAAAGATCTGGTTGGAGTAGTACACAAAGGGAAGGACAAAAGAAGCCATTTGTTACTCTGGTTGACTGAAAGACAGGACTGGATACAGGAGAAATGACCGGCTGTCCCTAAGGCTAGAAGACTTAAGGTCTACTGCAATGTAAAAAATGCTTTCCCCAAGACTGGGATGGAAGGACCAGGTCCTGCCCAGCAGAGCCCAGCCATTGCTAGTTAGTATTACTGTGCAGCAGATGTGCACTTGAGGAACTTTATCTTGGACCTCTGATAATCTATGTTCTGAGACCAGGTTTGGGGACAGGAAATGTCCTTTAAAACAGAATAAAAAGCCATCCCCAAACTACTGTATAAGACTGCTAATTTTATAATCCCAGCACTTTGGGAGGCCAAGGTGGGCGTATCATCTGAGGTCAGGAGTTCAAGACCAGCCTGGCCAACATAGTGAATCCCTGTCTCTACTAAGAATACAAAAATTAGCCGGGTGTGGTGGCTCACGCCTGTAATCCCAGCTACTCTGGAGGCTGAGACAGGAGAATCACTTGAACCCGGGAGGCAGAGGCTGCAGCGGGCCGGGATTGCACCACTGCACTCCAGCCTGGGTGACAGAGTGAGACTCCGTGTCAAAAAAAAAAAAAAGACTACTAATTTTTCTGCTGAACAAATGAGTCACTTCTTTGGGTTATTTAAAGTAAATAAACTGCTCTTTTCTACCCAGGCCCAGGTTGGAGGAGTGGGCAGGGAAAAGCTGGCAGGACACAGAAGAAAGTGGGGGAAGAAGGGATTCTTACATCGATGACTTCCAAGTCATACGCATTGTGTGTGGTTGCATGAGTGTTCTTAACATACTTCCTGATGATCTCGGCTTCTTCAGAATCTCTGTCAACCACCTGGGTAAACAGAATCTTGGGATTAGCACAAAGGAGACCCCAGGAGAGCTACAGAGGAATGCTCAGACTCAGTCGATGCACAGCTAAAACCACACTCCTCAAAGGAAGCCAGGCATGACTGAGAGCCTGTGTCCCAGGCCTGTGGGCTGGGCAGATCCTGGGCCAGTGGCTCCACTTCCCTGAGCCTCCACCTTTTCATCTACTTGGGCTGCTAGAGAATCTCAGGGTTCCTTTTTGTCTTAAAATTCTATATTTTGGGATATCAGGGAAGCTAGAATATGGGGTTCACTCTCAGTGAACAGGGCATTTCCAGAACAAGCAATTGGCTCCTGGAGGAGAGTCCAGCTCAGCATGAGTTAAAACACAATGGACCAGAGGAAGTCACAGCTATGATGTGCAATTAAAATTATCCCTGGCTCAGAGCACAAGCCTAACAAGCATCTGTCAAATAGCTGATGTAATCTATGCTAAGTAAGCCTGAGTATTATGGAGGAGACTAGTTATGTTTTATGTTCATATTTATATTCAAAGTTCAGAAAACCTAGAAATGCTGGTCTACCTCACTGTCTTTTAATTAAAAGGCTTCAGAATTGTAAAAAGAGAATAAGAATCCCTTCACAAAGAACCACACCTACAGTTTTCCCATCAGAAAGGTGGTCTAGGGGCAAAACAAATGACATGTGGTGTCTTACCCTGCTTGGACCCATACATCTGTACTTTGTCCTAGGAAAGAAGCCAAGGCTCTTTCTTTAGCGATGTAAACACCTGGTACCAGACTCAACATACTCTAGCCCACCCGAACCCCTGCAACACTGCAGGGAATGGGCTGAGGACAATGGGGCACATAAGTGTGGAGACAGGCTCAAGGACCAGGCCATCTAGAAGCTGAGGCAAAAATCCCTCCTCTAGTTGGTCTAAGCAGGGTGTTCAGAGACTGTGTGTGCCAACACAGGCCACTTCAGCTCCAGAGAAAAATGAACCCAAGCATTGTGTTTTTATTACAGCTGCCATCAAGCATTTCCACTTCTGAAATGGACACCGGTAATAAGCCTTCTAAAAGTTCACGCTATAAGGGTTTAGAAAAACAGAGCTCCTCTCTAGATTAAAGAGAGGGAAAAAAAAAAAAAGAACTTTTGGTAAGACCCTCAAAAATCAATTTGTACGCCAAGCTGAGGTGCTGGCTTGGAAGGCTGCTTTGCAAACAAGGTGCATTATCTACATGTGAAATGCCCAGAGGTTCTCAAAGGACCACCAGCAGCAATGTCCAGGAACTTGCTAGAAAAGTGAATTACTGGGCACCAGCCATCTGTTTTAACAAGGTTTCCAGGAGATCCTAACATACATGCAAGTTTGGGACCGCTGCTCTCAGGATGAGAGGTTAAGATGCTTGAGGAAGGCCTGACCCTGTTACCTTAATGTCAGTTTTGAGCTTCTCATAGTTGACATCGATGGGGTCCTTGCTGCTATCATCAGACCCTCCCCTGAGCAGACTGTAGGCCACCTCGATGTCCAGCAGGTTGTCAAGCATTTCCACCTTGGCCTGAAGGAGCAAAAGAAAGCCCCGGACTTAGGTATCATGGTGAGTGAGACAGACTCACCCAGGTGGCAGAGAAAACCTACATGCAGAGAACATCCAACACAGTGAAGGGCAAACCTTCCTGCTGGTCAGGGCCAGCCTGTTACCTGCTGCACATAATGAGAGCTCATAAGGACTTTCTGGAATGCTAACAAGGCCTTGAGGCCTGGGGGAGTTGAGAGGTGGAAGAACTGTCTTTCCTCTTGTACATGCTGACATTTGGGACATATAATGAAGGTACTTTAGACAGATGGGTCCTGAGCCAGGAGCTCTCTTAAAAGGCAGGGAGGGAAAATAGGGAGGAAGATGCTGTTATGAGGGAGAGGCTCTCCCTCTCCAATAGCTCTTGCCCCAATGGATTTGGTAGAACAGGGGCAGGAAAAACAGCTCTGCCTCCATCAATGTGGGTAGAAACCCAACTTCAAAACAAGAGCAAGAGGGTGGCCCTCCCAGCATTGGCACTGCCCTCAGGGATCATGACGGGGAGGGACAGTTGCAAGGGAGTCACACCCCAGCCCAGCAGACCTGCAGTCCCTTCTGAACCCTTGCGCTACCTGCACACTGTCTGCATTGTTCAGGAGCGGAGGCTTCTTCATCCCAAAGTCGTGGGGGATCAGGGTGTAAAAGCGGTTTGAGAGATCCAGGATCTGAGAGTCGCTGCTGCCCTGAGACAGCGCCTGGAGAGGAGGGGACAGAAGGAACGCAGGACTGTGGGAGCAGCTCTGAGCCCCCGGCCAGGCTTTCTCTTCTAGCAGGTCCAGAAGTAGCGTGGTATGTGCACATGCCAGGATGCATGGGAAACGACCAGAAGACCACCTTCCTGTTAAAGAGCAGGGCAGGACCCCCATCCTCAAAAAGCACTGCTCAACACGTGATGGGCTTCTCCCATGAAGTTTCATTTGTACAAAGAACTGTGCAGTTACAGACATTTGAAACCCCGCCACAACTATGCAAAATGTTAACTGTACAATCTAGGTGGTGGGCTCATGACTATTGCTGTAAAATTCCTTCAACTTTTTGTATGTTTGAAACATTTTCATAATAAAATATTGGGAGGAGGTTGCCCATCGCTATAAAATTCAGTCAGGCTCCCTGCCTCCACTGACCTTCATTGGAATTAGTTTTTACTGTACCTGGAGGTTGAAGTGGCCAGGCACAGAAAGGCTAAGCAACCTTACACTTACTGCCGGTGTCACTTGGTGCTCTATATGCAAAGGGTGCACAAAAAATGCACAGAGATGGACGAGTGGGGCCACTGGGATTCCAGGAATTTGGCAGACAGCCTAGGTGACCACAAGAAGGTCAAGGGGATATGAAGTGGCACCCAGCAGGTCTGAAGCCCCACGCCTGCTTCTGGCTGTGACACAGACTTCACCAAGTCATAGAACTTCCATCCGTGCTGCCTAGGTGGCTGTGGCAATGGGTAAGGATGCTATTCCAGCTCTTCTACCTGAAGACTCTACTGCATGGAAAGAAGCTGGGGCTGAGGTAAGCCTTGCAAGTTCTCACTCAGTGAGGAACAAGGAGAGAGGTTCACTGCTCAGAGCCAGCTGTAACTGGAGTTGACAGATCCGGTTCAGGGCCTTTTCTCCAGCACCAGCCAGAAAGCCCGCTGCCTGGGCCCGCTTCTGCTTCCCGTGTGCTGTCCTTCTTTCTATAGGCCAGGCCTGCACCCACCCACGAATATAAGCAGAACCCTCCAGCCCCTCCAGGATGTAGCCGGAAGGCTCCGGGACTGGGAGACCTTGAAAGATGCTCAAAGAATTTTGAAATAACATGAATGAAAGAGGTTTCCATTTGCTGACTTCCTAGTAACTGCAAAATAAACTCTGCCTAACTCTTAAGGACACATAAAACAAAAACTACAACACAGGTGACCCTTGAACAATCGATTTGAAGTATGCGGGTCCACTTATACACAGATGTTTTCAATAAATACAGTTAGCTCTCTACACCTGTGGGCTCTGCATTTGAGAATTCAACCAAACTCAGATAAAAAATATAGTATTCTCAGGCCATGTGTGGTGGCTCATGCCTGTAATCCCAGCACTTTGGGAGGCTGAGGCGGGCGGATCACTTGAACCCAGGAGGAGTTCGAGACCAGTCTGGCCAACATAGTGAAACCCCACCTCTACTAAAAATACAAAAAAATTAGCTGGGTGTGGTGGCCCATGCTTGTAACCCCAGCTACTTGGGAGTCTGAGGCACGAGAACTGCTTGAACCTGGGGGTGGAGGTTGCAGTGAGCTGAGATTGTGCCACTGCACTCCAGCCTGGGAGACAGAGCGAGACTGTCTCAAAAAAGAAAAAAGAAAAATCCCACCCCCCAAAAAAAAAATCTCAGGATGCAAGACCCACAGATGTGCAGGGCCAACTTTTCTCCTCCATGGGTTCTGCAGGGCAGACTCTAGGACTTGAGCATGAGTGAATTTTAGTGACCCCAAGGGAGTCCTGGAACCAATCCCCGAGGATATAGAGGGATAACTTTACATTTAAGAGATAGGGTAACCAACGTCTTCAAGTTTATAGTCAGTTTACTACGTATCTGACAACTGAAAATGTTGCTATTCATTAGTTCTGTGATAAACTTTTGTAAGTAGCAGGCACTTGTCATTTATTGAACTGAAAAAAACCTAAACCCTTGTGAAGTGCAGTTCAGTACTTCCAGTTTCTTAACCTTGAGTAAATGTTACCCCTGCCACCCCCAGGTCTCACCCCCTAAGTCGGCCAGAGGAGGGTTCCAGGAGGCCCCTGGTGGCCCTGTGCTTACCTGCTGGACCTCACTGAGGATGGAGTATGCGGCCTGGATCTGCCTTTTGCTCAGCTTCCCCAAGGGCATCTTCTGAAGGTCGATCTGAGGAGACAGGGGATTTCGCTCTGAAAGCTGGGCACCGCGCAGTGTGATCGCAGGAGAGCTGGACCGGGCAGCCCACCCTCAGGCCCCCAACAGGAGCAGTCAGGAGACTGCTGGGATTTCCTGAGGATACCAGTGACCCAAATCCAGAGTTTGTAGCCCCACCCCACCATGAGGGATGGTAGTGTGTCTGAAGATTCTTGCTCACTTCCTTTATGGCTGGGCTTAGCCAACCATGTCTCCTCTGCCCCATGCCCAGTTTCAAACAGCCCAGCACGTCTGGACGAAGATACAGCATAATTCCCATCCAATTCTGATGTGCAGATGAGGGCTCATAAATCATGCTGACCCCCCCCACCCAGTGGCCTTCCCTGGGGTCCCAGAGCCAAGGCAGTTAGTTAAGTGCACCCCTGGGTTCTCAGCTGGGAAAGAACCAAGAGTTTTCAAGTGTTGAACACTATTTTTAAAAAGGACACACTCCTGAACTTAAGGACTTACATTCAAATCAATGCTGTCCCTTTCACATCAGTCACCTCCAACAAATATTGCTACTGCTCATATCTTGGGAACTGCCTGCCATCAAGAGAAGCTGCAGTGGAAAAAGCATGAGATCTGCAGCCTTCATTTTCCATTTGTTAAGTGGGGCCACCTTCCTTAAAAGGCACTCACTCCCTTTTGCGAGCAGCCCTGCCTATTTGGCTCAGCCCCCATGTGGAGACACCTGTGTACCAATGGGCCCCACACTCTGTATCCTGAGACATCGTCTCCAGGGCTTTGCCAATAGACCCTTCTGAGCTCCCTGGGGGCTGCGACTGCGCCTGTCCATTTCTGCATGTCCAGCACTTCCTGCAGTGCTTGGAACAAAGAACTGAACAGGAACCTTGGAAATGGAACTGCTATGGTGATAAAATTAAATAAAAGGATGTGAAAAGTGCTCACAGCTCATCAGACACCGACCAGGAGCCAACAGCTTCTAATAACATCCACAAGCCCTGACATGGGCTTCCCTGTACCCTCAACAGTGCAAACTCCATTCTAAGGGAAGATCTGATTTCTGGCAAGAATTAAGTAGCCGGAGCCACATCTGGGGAAGAAAGTGGATAATCTATTTCAAGCCAAGAACAAGGTACAATAAAAGAACAGAGTGACTTTGGTATGGACCCTCAATCAGCTCTGAAAGCAATTCTCAAGAAGGAATCCCAAAAGAAATTCTGACGGCACAGCATGGCCAGAGTGAGGGCAGAGCTCTGAAGGGCGTGACATTTTCCAAGCTGTGTAATTCTGGTGTTTATGTAAAAAAAAGAAAATACCTAGTTTCCCTAATTGTACACCTCTCAAAACATATGCACAGACTAAGAATAAGAGGTGGGCTCCATCCACACAGGCCGCCCTCACTACTGGAAAAGAAACTCAGGCACAGCGCTGGATGGTGGGCTGGGAGCAGTGGCTCCACAGCTGCCCAGTTTAGAGAGAAACACCTTGGCACTGGGGACCCACGAGCCCCAGCTGCAGCCAGAAGAAGGCTCCTAGGGCTGCAGCCTGGAACCCTGCCCCTCACTATGTGTCCTGACTGCCCGGAACCCATTCCCTTCTGGACTCAGGATGTGCCCTCCTCACAGGGAGAGTCAGGTTCCCCTGGTGCTGGGGATGAAGCCCTGAGGGCCACTGTGTCTACTTCTCTACATGGTTACCCCAATCCCACATGGACCCCTCTGAGGTCAGGAGTGGGCACCCCGCTTTCGACACACTTCCAGCTAGCTGCCTTTTAGCTTGTTTCAGCAAGCAGCGCCCCTGTCCCTTTTCTTCCTGCTAAACTAGTTACCTGTCCAGTGAAAAACATTAAAATGTCATTTCAGGCTGGGTGCCATGGCTCACGCCTGTAATCCCAGCACTTTGGGAGGCTGAGGCAGGTGGATCACCTGAGGTTAGGAGTTCAAGACCAGCCTGGCCAAATGGTGAAACTCCATCTCTACTAAAAATAAAAAAGAAATTAGCCAGGTACAGTGGTGCACGCCTGTAGTCCCCAGCTACTCGGGGGGCTGAGAGGCAGGAGAATCGCTTGAACCCAGGAGGCCGAGGTTACAATGAGCCGAGATCGTGCACTGCACTCCAGCCCAGGCGAAGAGAGTGAAACTACATCTCAAACCAAACCAGACCAAACCAAACCAAACACAAAACAACAACAGAAACATTTCACAGGCAAGGACTTGGGTTTGAGAATAGCTGACAGCTTCTATGAATCACAGATAGACCAAGGTGTGGGAGACTGGAAATCATGTGCAGGACTTCAAAATGTGAATGCAACGAGCCCCTCTTCTCCCTTACCGTAGCACCTCTCAACCTTTCCCTCCACCTGTCCCTCATTCTCAGTGAGCCCACCCATAAGTTGTTCACACGAGTAGACCTCATAAACAAAAGTCAGATTACATAGCGATTTGAACAAGCACAGCGAACAAGCCCTGGCCATTTTTTAAACCCGGTAGAGGATGTAACTCAACACTCCACTCTACAACAGCACACGTGTGAGCATTCCTGCTAGGCTGAGCTCTTGGCAGGGAGATACTGGGTTGGCCCTGATGTCCATGGGGCTTAGGCTGCCAGTGGTTTATACTGCCCAGTTTTGACCCTCTGTCCTCCCAGCTCTAAGGCAGGCCAGGAGGTTCTAGGAGGAAGGACTTGGGAAGACAGCAGAACGTGAGCGTGAAGGGAGCAACCCCATGGAGAAGGGTGGAATGCTCAAGGCTGATCTGAGACTCTCAACCTCCACTGGTTCCTAGGAGCCTAGAACAAAGGGAATGACCAAATGCATCACAGCTGCTTGTTTTTCAGAGCAGCCTGAAGCTTCTGGGTTCAGCAGCTAGGGAAGAGAGGAGAGGGTGTTTGCTGGCCAGGTGGGACCATCTCTGCTCTGAAGGCCCCCAGGGTCAGTACTTAAGAGCTCTGATGCTAGGAGCAGCAAGAACAAGGGGGCCACCCTTTTGCACTCATCTCCCGGGGGGAGAGCGGAGATGAGAAGGAGAACAGACAGTAAACACGGAGCCTCTGCCTGCAGTCTCTGCCATTCTGCCCTGGACAGAAGCATGACTAATCCAACAACCATCACCCCCACCCCGCTGCCAACCTTTTAAAAACTGGTATGAATTTTGTCTTATGAATCAAGTGTCACAGCAATTTTCTTTTACTCTAAGTGGGCTGTCTTGCACTTCCCATGGTAACTCCAGTTGGTTGGTTTGGTTGGGCCACAAAGGAAGCATGGCTAATACACCCTGCCACAGCATGGAGAGGAAAAATACAAAGGGTGGGCCGGGCACGGTGGCTCACACCTATATTCCTAGCATTTGGGGAGACCGAGGTGGGTGGATCACTTGAGCTCAGCAGTTGGAGACCAGCTTGGGCAACAACATGGTGAGACTCTGTCTCAAAAAAAAAAAGAGTACAAAGGGGACTAGACCAGCGAACAGCTCTCTCCAACACACCACATGCTTCACTGCAAATCAAACAACCCTCTGCAACAGTGCAACCACTCCAGGCCCCAACACTCACACAATTTAAGACTGAAGGACAGGTACGAGAAGCTGACAGCCAATGTATTCTGTTTTCGAAACAGAAACAAGAACAGGCAGAGAGCTTTTCACTAGCTCAGCAAATAATCATCCACAGCAAATGCTCACAGATAAAATGATAAAGCGCAATAACCTCATACTCCACCATGGCTTTCTTCATACTTTCCACATCAAAGATCATCTTGATGAGGTCCTGAACTGGCTTGGGGAGCTTGGACTTGGTGCCAGGATTTACTGTCAGCTTCTTCACTGCCTCTTCATCCTTCAGGAAAAAAGCACATTGCTAAGAGACCCAAATCAACAACTCAAACAAGGTATCTGCGTCTGTGGGGCTGGGCTGCAGACAAAGGACACAGGCTGGAGTGCCACCAGCACAAAAAGCTGAGTGTTAATCAAAAAGGTGTGGAAAACAGTGGCCAGGATGAGTGTGCCTGATGCTGCACATGGGTCAGACTCTTCCTGTGCCTGCCCTGAAGTTCTCTTGGCTGCTCCAGATTCTTATTCTAGTTGCCACTGCAGCATCTGCATGGGCTGACCCACCTTGGCGTTGCTGGTCCCTGCCTGGGAACCTGCCTAGTGCCCACTCATGCTCAACCTGGAAGTGCTGGGCAGCTGTTGAGGCAAACCTTGGAGCAATGGGACATGAAACTGATGGACAAATTCTTTCTCTTTTATCTTACACTTCCTCACACAAGGGCCAGTTGCAAGACTAAGTTTATATAGCCTTCTCTAAATTCCCAAAGGACCAAGCAACCAGTCCCATGCGCTGCCAGCCAGCCTGACAGCGTTAAAGCACATCGTAGCATTAGCTGTCCGTCCTCTTCCTACACGGCCTAACAGACTATTGAGACTCCACCCCCCACTGTCTGAAGAACCCAGGTTATATCAAGATCACACTGTACTGAAACTGCTTTAACTCTTTAGACTTGAACTGTATGAGGGCATAGACTGTGCTCTGTTCAGCACAGTATCCCTAGCAACTAAAACGGAATTTGGTATTTGGAGTGAAAGGAATTGGCATTGGGCTTTGAACCTGGAATCAGACTGTCTTACCCAAGAGCTAACTTGTGTTGTTAAGTGTTCATGGCTGCTGCTGTCACCTTCATAGTAGACCTACTCTCAGTGTTGAAACACCATCTTAAATGTACTCTGTTACCTTCTGGGTGTAACTTCATTGGAGGGCAAACTATCTATGTGTTCAAAACCCTTATTTAAGTGCATCTGCCTTATGACCCAGTAACTACTTGTAATGACAACAATCACAGAGGCACACAAATATTTAAATGTATATCAGCTTCATTACAGTAAATGCCCAGAATCAATCTAAATGACTAACAGGAGGCAGGAAGCTGTTCTGATTAATGATGAATTCTAGCTCATGCACCGGATGGGATTCAATGCAGCCTTAAATAATGCTCTGGATTGGTGCAGCCAGTGGCCAATAGAGTAGCCACTGGCCAAACTGAGGTGTGCTGTAGGTGCAAAATATACACCAGATTTCAAAGACTTAGTAGAGAAAAAACTAAAAGGGAAATTTTCTCATTAATAATTTTGTTGGTATTGATCAGGTGTTGAAATTAGAGTATTTTGGATATATGGGGTTAATACCAAGATTAATTTCATTGGCTTCTTGCTTTTTAAAATGTGGCTACAAAAAACTTTAAATGTATTGAAATGGCTTGAATTATAATTCTATTGGACAGTACTGCTCTAGAAGACATAAGGAAATGCTCCTGGTACATGAGGGCAAAAAGCAGATGGTTGCAACATGGTACATACGGTGGTGGAAAACGTACATATGCAGTGAAAGCTGACTGAAAAAGATATCTACCATTACTTTAACTGTGGTTAATTCCAGGCAATCTTAGTTTTTTGTGCCTTAGTATTAATATTTCTCAAAAAATCTTAAAACAAATATTTAACTCAGTAAGGGGCGCTACCGAGTCAGGCCAAATCTGTCCTGAAAGTCTACTGTCTGAGCCTCATCATTGTATAAACAAGATGTCAATCCTATTTTTAATATGGAGAGTTTATGAGGCCCTCTGTAAACTAAAGAATTCCCCCTTTGAGACATGCTAGGCCTCGAAGATTTAGAATTAAAATCTCTACCCACCTACAGATGTCTCTTTTTGTAAAATAAATGTGTTTTCTTTTATCTGATTAAAAGAGTGATAAATTCTCATTTTTAAAAAGTCAAGCATTTTGCAAAGAAAAAAGACAAAACAGAAAAGTTAAAAATGTCAACCAACAGACAAATGAATGCTGTGTGCTAACAGATGTAAGGAGATGCCCAAAACTGCAGAGAGGGATAGCACTAGGAAATAATTTGGGACTAATAAAGGGTGACCTAGCAGAGCAGGTCAAGTTACTATAATTCTGTCATGACAGACCAGTCACATGATCAAGGGTGACCATGGGTTCAGATAAAAAGCCTTATCTGGAATCTGTGAATTACGCCCTATTGTTTCAGGAGTAACTGAAAAGACTGTTCCTCCTCAATATCTCAAAGATGCTACCACAATTCTCATTTAAGCTCTATCTCATACTTCAAGGTGTTGACTGTATTAAATGCTTTTTCTGCCATCTACTGAGATGATCATGTGGTTTTTGTCCTTCATTCTATTCATATATTACATTGATTTTTAAATGAAGAACCAACCTTACATTCCTGGGATAAATCCCACTTGGGAGTGGTGTATAGATCGGCCTATGCTGCTGGATTCGGTTTGTTAGGATTTTGTAACTCTATTCATAGGGTTTCTGCATGTCTATTCACAGGAAACTGCTCTGTAGTTCTCCTGTGCTGCTTTGGCCCTGGTATCAGGGTGGTACTGGCCTTCATGCAGTGAGTTGGGAAGTATTTTCTTCTATTTTTGGGGGAGAACTGGTGAAGGACTAGTATTCTCCTTTCAACATTTGGTAGTATGTTTACTATGATGCCATCTGATCCATGATGTGGATTTTCTAGAATAAGGTGTCCCTTCCTTTTCCTAGAAGCAGACAGTGTATGGGCATCATGTGGTTACCTGGCCGTAGTCAATCTCCAGGGGGTAGAACTTTTTGGGATACTTTGTGAAACTTTTGGAGTGCCAAGCGTTCCCGGTTTTTTCTTCATATAATTTCATGAAGTGCTCGATGGCATCCTCCTTGGACGGCATCTGTTCCAGTTTGTTGCTACCGATCACCGTACCCACACGGCCCCAGGATCTGAATATCCAATACCTGCGGTGGGAAGGAGGGTGTCAGATACACGTGTGGGTCAGCTGTCCCATTTCAGGAGGAGTTCCCCTTTCCTGCCATTACATTCAGGTGGGGAAGAATTTTACACACCCCAAAAGGATGGTGATTAACACAGAACAAAAGGAACTGCTATAACAATAAAGGGTCTTTATTTTACTTCTCATTAAACTTTCAAATCATATTGACTATAAAAAATGCCAAAGAATAGTTTAAACTTGGTTCTGGCAGCCAAGCCTGAGGACTGAATCCTGGAGTCTGCAGACCTTTGCATAAAAACGATTCTACTCCTCTCCCCAAAGAAATACAAAGTACTATCTGGAAGTCATGTGTTCAAGGAGTCAACCCTTACAGGTGTACCCTAAAAATAATGAACTTTCAACTCAGATCCAAGGCCAAGACATGATGAAATGAGGGGGGCAGTGGCAATGGCTCCTCAGGTCCAGTGACGTAGAGATGCAGGCTGTCATGTTCAAATTCCATCTCAATTGAGGGTGCACATCGCACATACCCAGCTGCTGTGCTGCTCAGCTTTGGATGAGCTAATTTTTGATTAACTCAAAGCAGAGGTAATGCAAAACTTAATTATCACTTCATAATAAATACAGATATATCATAAACCCACATACAAGATTTGTGTACATTTTAAAGACAGAACTACAGACTTCAAAGAAAATTTGGGACTCCCTGGCCATTCTCTGGGCTACTGAATAGGGGTATAAAAATTCATTCTCTGCTTGGTTTTTCCTATGAAAATTTTTGAGAAGCACTACCTTGATCTATGTTGAAAATTTTTTCTGACCCTAACAGCCTACACCACCCTTTCACTTAACACCAGCAAATCTAAGCCACCAGAAAAATGTCCACATCCACAATCAACATTAGAATTTAATAAGAGTTCCTTCCACATGCCTTAACACTGACACATAAATCCTATTTTGTGGTGGCTGTACCGAGGGGCAATGAACTCACTAGGTAAGGACCACTCTGCCTAGAAACATAAGGACAAAAGCTAGCCCACCCTCTCACCACCTCCCAGCTGCTGTACCCCATGATCCAGATTCCAACCTTGCCTGTCTCACCATGTTAAAAAAAAAAAAAAAAAAAAAAAGACAAATCCAAACCTCTTCAGTTACTAGGGAGTTTGAATATTAAAGAGAAAGTTCAACACTTGCCAACCTTTATTTGCTTCAAAGTTTTAAAACATATGTAAAACCAGAAAATCTTGATTCAAGTAGCTGAAAGAAAAGCCAGCGGGGGCTGGGTGCAGTAGCTCATGCCTGTAATCCCAGGACTTTGGGAGGCTGAGGCGGGGGGATCACTTGAGTCCAGGAGTTTGAGACCAGTCTGGGCAACACAGCGAGGCCCCTGTCTCCATAAAAAATAAGGCATGGTGGTGTGCACCTACAGTCCCAGTTACTCAGGAGGCTGAGGTGGGAGGATTGCTTGAGCCTGGGAGGTCAAGGCTCTGCTGAGCTGTGATTACGCCACTGCACTCCAGCCTGGGTAACAGAGCAAGACTATTTCAAAAAACAAAACAAATAGTTGGAAAATAACAACAACGAAAAACAAAATACCAAACAAAAAGAAAAGCCAGCGGAAGAATACGTGAAACCATATCTTGGGACAACTGTACAAGGACAGCAATGCTACTGGTTAGTAAGTGGCTTCTTTCTCCCCTTTAAGCAAAGGCCTTATAATTTGTTTTTGATCTCTGTGATTAGATTTCATTCCCCAGGCACTGGGCCTAACAGGTTTCACAAGGCTGATGGCACAGCACTAACCAATGCAGGACGGGCCCATGTCTCTGCACAACCAGGCTACACCCGCAGAACTCACCTATTTTCCTTGTCGTCCTCCAGAAGCTGCAGCTTGTAATAGGAGTTGGTTCCTTTAACGATGTCCACCAGACCAAGGGTGGCACTGAAGACCTTCCCACCTTTCTCCAGGACATGCGCAGAGTGTTCCAGTCCTGTCCCGGAGGCAAAGCACCTACAGTTTTCTCTCCCCTTGAGGGGCTAGCGCTCTCAGGGAGAAGGGATCTGCAGGCCTGAGGTTCACGCCTCTTGGATACACTAACACCACCCTCGGGAGGTTCCCCACAAATGTGTGTTCTCAGGACTGGGGGAGCTGGTGAAGGAGGCCTGAGGACAAAGGCACGACCACACTGCCCCAGGTATGCTGCGGGCATTCAGATGTGTGCTCCTAGTCAGCTAGGGGTGGGGAGGCGGCACAGCCCACTTGGCTGGCAGTCCTGTTTCCTTACCAGAATCAGGATCCACAGCTGCTCCTCCTTTAAGAGTTAATTTCATTCTCTTTTCAGATTTGTTGATACCTTGGAAGGGAACAGAAAAATGTAAACACGAAGTTAAACATAACTAAAAAGTAAGGGGAAGGTAGAAGGCAAATGAGTTGTTCTCATTTGCATCATCTGTCAACTCGGCATCTATATATACACTCCTCCCGCCACCCCAAAGCGCCTGCCATTCTGTGTCCTGCTCTGCAGCACTCAACAGGCCATGTCCGGGACACCAAGGGAGAGGTTCCGTGCAGGCCAACCTGGCCACCAATGTCCCCGGCTTTTGGCCCTGGAGGTGGCAGCTTGGGGCCCTCACCTTCCTCCTTGACCTGGCCCTTGCTTTTTTTGGAGAGCGCAGCCCCTGACTTCCCTCTTGGGGCCACAACTTCAACAGGCTCTGCCTTCACCTCTGCCCCCCAAGGGGACAAGATGTGCGCTAAGAACAACTCCTGAAGGCTCTTGGTGGAGGCGGAGACGTCCTGGAGGAAGTCCTCAGACACAACTCGGATGTTGGCTTCCTTTACTTCCTCCATCTTCTTATTCATCTTTTCCACCTCCTCTGTTCAAATTGAAAGGAAAAAAAAACCAAAATACAAGTTTAAAACAAAACTGAAACCTCAAATTACTAGTTATATTTACTGTGTACTTCCAAACCCTCAGCATTCGCAGCTCTCCTTTGCTTCCAAGTCTAATGCTCCCAAGAGTGTTTTTATCAGCAACATTCCCTCTTTTCTAAGGTATGATGAGCCAGGGCAGCCTTCTCCAAGCCATTCTACAGCACGATGTTAACAGACACTCCAAAGAAAAAACACCCTGATGTCAAATAAGTATGGGAAATCCTGTATTCTATGTCCCTGGTTCCTGAAGACCTACAGTGGTAATCAGCATAATAAACCCATACAGAAACCTGTTTACCTTTGTTTCACCCTACCTTTTCCAAACATACTTGAACTGTGAACTTCTGTTTTGGCAGATATCTACGCATATCTTACAGAGCAGTGCAAAGTGATGAGAATACAGGTTGAGCGACTTCCCTTATCCGAGATGCTTGAGACCAGAAACTTTTCAGACCTTAAAATACTTGCTTCATATTTACTGACTGAGCATCTAATCCAAAACTCTGAAATCTGAAATGCTCCATTGAACATTTCCTTTGAGCATCATGTTGTCACTCAAAAAGTGTTGAATTTTGAGGCAATTTGTTTGGACTTCGGGACTAGGGAGACTCAACCTATAGTAGCTTACCGTCTTTAGTTGAGAACACACAACACACGTGAATCTATAGTACAAGGCAGCAACACTGACGGCAAATACTGGTTTCCCTTCATAAAGAACCAGAGCGATGATGATGTTAAGATCCAGTTTTTCAGCACTGTGTTCGACTCTTCCTCACTGACTCGTCATCACAATCATAAGATACAGAAGCATTATCCCTGTTGCACAAATTCAGATTCAACTCACTTTTGGTGCTGATGCACAGGGAAGCCTTGTTGGCTGTCCCCGTCAACTTCCCCCCGAGTTTCTCAATCATAGCCTTCACTTCATCCTTGTTCCGGGACAGCTTCCCGAGAGTCAGGATCTTCATGTTGGATAATGGCTTATCTGGGATGAAAGGAGAGAATCATTCAGCAAGGCCAGCTCTGGTGCTGCTCCCCAGTAAGGGGAGGTGGAGGAGCAGGCGAGCCAAGCAGCGAGCTCCTGGGGAAAAGCCTATGAAAATACACTCGTGAGAAAACAGGACGGGACAGCAAGCTGCCACCTGAGCACCTACAGATGTCTCTCAACACAGAAAGGATTGGTCAGGGAGCAAGCCACAAAATGCCACTCCACGGCCAGGCCAGCCTTGCTGGTGTGAGCCAGGCAGCTGCGGGTTACCCCAGGTCCGCGCCATGGTCAGGCTAGGAAGGCTGCATCTGCGGACGAGGGACCAGGAGGCTGGAGTGGGATGGGAAGAGGGGTATGGTCACATGAACCCCCAATTCCTTGTTATTCTCCCAAACAAACTGCAATTCTTATTAATTAACCCCATTTTAAAATGAGACATGTCCATGATAGTCCCTCAAAGCAGTGGCCAGCACAATCACACAGAGCTGAGCTAACTGATTCTAGGTGAAATGCAGCAGCCTGGTGTGCACTGACCTAGGCCAGAAAGGCCTGGACAGGGGTGTGCCTTCTGTTCACAGCAAACAACACAGTGCTGGTGACACCCTTCCAGAACTGGAGATGCTGCAAGGAAAAGTCCTTCCTGCCTTCCCTGTGAGGGCAAACAACTAGGAAACACTGACAGTTTAACTGAAACTGCTGAGGTCTCCAGAGAACAAAATTATTGATTTATGCTGAACTGCAAGTCAGGGGAAAGCAGAGGAGGGAACCCTCCATGGAGGGGTCAGAATGCCAGCCCCCACCTGGCCCTCCATGTGGGCACCTGGACCCAGGCTGCCAGCAGCACAGTGGACTCGGGATGACCATCCACACACACTGCAGTGACCACTGGTCCCATCTCAGGATATGAAAAGGAGGTCAATAACAGGTTTATGTTCAAGGAAGGATCCCTCATCCTCCACCCACCAAACTGTGACCTTCACCGCTAGACTATGCCACATGTCTCTGAGTAAATAAGCAGCGGGTCACTTCTCCTGCCAAAAAAATACATTGCTCTCACTGTCTTGGTTGGCTTGGGGCATTTCTCACTAGTGCTGTTTAGTAACTCCCTCTGCATACAACAGAGACTTGAGCATCACAGCAGGGCCCGGATGACTGGTGGGCGCAGGGCAGCCTGGAGAGTGAGGCCTGCCGGATGACTGGTGGGCGCAGGGCAGCCTGGAGAGTGAGGCCTGGGATGCTGCTCTACAGTGCAGTCAGGCAGAAGACCCTGCACGCAACTCCAGGTAAGGCTGTCGACCTAGCCTTTCTTAGGAGCCCCTCTCCTAGCCTCCCAGAATAAGAGTTGCTTGTTCTTTTACGATGTTTATTTTTAGAGATAGAGTATCACTCCGTTGCCCAGGCTGGTGTGCAGCAGCGTGATCATAGCTCAGTGCAGCCTTGACCTCCCAGGCTCGAGGGATCCTCCGCCTCAGCCTCCTGAGTATCTAGGGCTAAAGGCACATGCCGCTACACTCGGATTAATTTTAAACATTTTTGTAGAGATGGGGTCTCGCTACATTGCCCAGGTTGGTCTCAAACTCCCGGCCTCAGCAATTCTTTTGCCTCAGCTTCCCAAAGTGCTGGGATTACAGGTGTGAGTCACTGCTCCCAGCCGATGCTATGTTCTTAACACTCTCCCACCTTGCTGTGATCGGGGGTGTAACAAGCCAAGAGAAGAGGCCTATCCCCTGCAGGGCAAGGCTTCCCCATGGTGGGTTCAGCAGAGAGAGACCCTTGACAGATACTTTTGTCACCAGCTCCACACCACCAACAAGTAGTGGGCAAACAATTCCTGCAAAGCAGCTCTAAGACCGGGGCCCCAAAAGCTGTACCTGCTGAAGCAGAGGAGTCCACAGCAGTAGGCGCCGAGGCTGTGGAGGGCGGGAGCGTGGCCGCCACGGGGGCGCTGGTTTCTGGGGGGAATATACGGTCCTGCTTTTTAACCTTCAATTTCTTGAGGTAAGAGATTTCTCGGAATTCCTAAAAAATATTTAGTTTTAGTTAAGAAGCCAGCTCTCCCTTGAAGTAACCACTCCATAGACCAAAGAGGATTTGGCTTGTCCAAATTAAAGAATCTCTTTTTTTCTTCTTACAATAAAGAGTAACAAAAAAATAGAAAAATGTGAGGCTTTAAGGATGAAAGACAGTATTACTGCTGCTACGGTACTTATTTCTGGTACTTTTACATTTATGATAGGGCTGATATTGTGGCTGCTTTAAGAGAAAAATCTTTCCCTAAAAAAAAACAGAAACAGAAACCCGTGGCCAATTCGGTCAGGGAACCACCACCGAACTGCTGTGTGACTACAGCCTCCCTGGCCTCATTCTTGAGTTGCTCCCTTCGAGAGTTAATAGGCCTCTGTGGGATCACACGCCTACTCCAGAACTCCAAGATCCTGAATACTATATACACACTGGGAGGTTATTACCCAAAAGGAAATCACAGTATTTGCTTTCCTTTTTAGAAGAAGGAAAAATGAATGCAGAGAACCCTATGGTATTCACTATAAATTCTTCCATCAGCACAATTCACTCTTCACTCTGAGTGATTTACAAGGGGCTTTGCTCTAAATGGTCACTCAATAAGTATCAAATACATGAAGCTCAGGGAAAGACACCGTGCTCCCAGGTCTTCATCCAGTCAAGAAACTGCCCTTTCCAGCTATGCCTGTGTTCAGGGTGTCAGTTGGATACAAGAGGTCACAGATTGCTTCCAACACACACTGACCACCTAATATATGTGCTACCAACCATAGTTTGGTTAAAAAGACAGTTTCTGCTCTTCAGAAAGTATCTCATTTGTGACTGAGCATCAGCTATAGGAAGGTGAACTTTAACACAGGAGCTAAGCTATGCCAGAAGTGTGCTAAGGTGATGTGAGACATCAACGCTAGCATGCACTTGGAGGCAGTGATCTGCTAAGCCTGCTGGGAGCTGAAAACACAGGGGATTGCCTAAGCACAGCCATCTGAGTAGCACACAGTGGCATGTGGGGCGCCCTGGCCAGGCACCTTATTGCTAGGTACTCCTAAAAAGAATGAGCAAGACTGGCGGTGGTGTGGGGAGAGGAGTATGTGAGAAGGAGGAAAAGGGTGGCAGAAAGAGGCTGCAGAAGGCCAGCAGAACCGCAGCACAGAGGGCTCTGAGGACAAGCTACGGAGCTGGGCCTTGATTCTGTGGGACAAGTGCCTGGGGGCAACAGTGTCACTACATGGGCAGCAAGCAGTGCCAGACCGAAAACTTGTCTCGCACATGCACATAACCTTTAAAAATGTATATAGATGCTCTACAATTGATATATAAAATACAAGGAATGGCACACTGCTTATTGCCATTTTACTATTTCCCCATCAAAGATAGTAGAAGAAATACAAATACCATGTAAGAGTCTGTAAGATTTGCATACCCAGAAAAATCGGGGAATCAGTATAAGATTTTAAGGGTGGGGGAAGTGACAAGGTCAGATTTATTTTAGAGGAAGCATTCAAAGGCACAGAGAGAAAATTAGGAGGGATCATGCAATCATGGCAGTGAACAAGTGAGCCAGGGGTCGGTGGAAATGGAGTTCAGTTGTAGGTGTAGAGCGAGTAATGTCAATTGTTACTCGGGTAATGATTCCTGAGTGTGTCCTGTGTGCTGCTGTTTCAAGTGCTCCACCCGAGAGCAGGCAACAGCGAGGGAAGCAGCTTGGTGAGTGGCAGAGCTCTGCACCTACCCAGGCTGCTGGATCTGGATCCTGCTGAGTCTGAGGGGGCACAGGCGAGGGCCTCGGAGCAGCCAGCCCCACAAAGATACTGCCAGAACCCCACCAGCATGACTCCAAAGAAGGCTCCCCATGGAGGTATTTTGCATTGAGAATTCCATAAGCAGTTCCATTAAAAAAAGCGAGAACGTGCAATACTAGGAGATATGTGAACCCTGGATCCAATTCTCCTGCTAGCACTAAGGCAAGGAAATGTCCTTGAAAAAAACTTGTATCAGAAAGCAGCAATTACTATCCATTTCTTCACCATATGTCCCTCAAGCCTAGAACTGTGCCTGGCACATAGGAGGCATTCAATAAATAAAAATTATTCATGGTCTTTGCAAGCAACATTTTACACCAAATGGACAAACCTCTACTCCATACTTAGAGGAGCTTTGGTTCTACATTTGTGTAGTTTGCAAACATATAATTTTATATTCTGGTTAACAGGATGACACAGCTGTAAAGAAGTCTGAGGAACATGGCCCTGCAATCTCAGGGACCTGAAGTATAAACAAGCGCAGAAAGTGGGGCCAGGTTTTTCTCCCAACAGATCTCAGGATCTTTCCCTACCCCTTACCTTTGGGGTTACCCACTCCTTCCGGTTGGGTGTCTGTGTCTTGACCATACACTTGGTCCAGGCAGTGACGTCCCCAGTGCAGTAATAAGCATCACTCTTGAAGACCAGCTGACCCGAGCATTCCTCGCAGGGAAGGAGGGCACCGAACACCATGCCATCGGCTACTCGGTCCAAGATCTGCAGCCAGTGGAGAAACACGTCAGAGGGCAAATGCGGGACTACAGAAAAGGACACTTACTAATGTGGGATGGAGGAACTTGCACAGATTTCACTCACTACAAAGAAGAGAGGCTTCCTGCTGTGGGCTTGCTGTGGGGCTCTTAACACCCCCCACCCCGGGTTTACAATGGAGCTTGGATTCTTGTAATGTAGGAGACCTTATTTCCAAGTGTTCCTGCAGCCCCCCTGTCCCTCAGTGATTTAGAAATGAAGGGAGAGCATCCACTGGCATTGCACAAAGTACAGTGCCAAGCCAACTCCCAAGAATGACAGCAGAGAAGGGCCAGCTGGGGACACTGATGGGATGCTGTCATGCCACCCCTCAGGAGGGGGCTCTCCTCTCTCCACAGGCCTGGCACTCTACAGCAAGCACTAACATGTGGAAGATGTTTAGTGGGGCGTGTGAATGCCGACCCCATCCACCCCGGAAAAATGGTGATCACGATGGTGGTGATGACCGTGCAACACAACCACGATTTATACTCCTTGCAATTAATACCAGCAGGTGTTCACACGGAGGGCCTCCCACACTCCATTGGGACAGTCACTCCACAACGACGGGGTCGGCCTCACATGCGTGTCCCACTTAACACAAAGGCAGCTCACCGCCGACTCCCCAGAAGGCACTTGCTGCTTGTTGAAGATGAGTAGCTCCTTCAGGTCATTAGTCGAACACACTTTCTTTAGCTCGTCCTTGATGTTCCAGATCAGGTCGTTCTGAGCCTATGGACAAGACCCAGTGGCTGAGAGGCTAGCTCTTTTCAAAGGAAGAATCCAACTGGAGGAGAAGCCCTGGTCATGCTGAGCCTCCAGCATACCCTTGTGCACTAGCGAGCTGCCCCTCCAAATCTGGGTGATTAGCACAGGATTTGACTCCCGGTCATGCTCCTGTGGACACCAAATTAAACCTGCTGTGTGGTCTCTCAGAGAATACTGTGGAAGGTGATGAGGAAGCCCTAAGGGTGTGGGGGAGACTGCAAGGCTCCTGGAACCAACCCTCAGAAATCAATCCCCAGAGACACCAGGTAAGAGCTTGGAAGTGCTAGGCTGAGCCCACGGCCCACGTTTATCAGCAACTAGAGGAGGCGGCGTATGGCTGTTCTCCACCAATCTTAGAGTAGGAATGATTCGCAAACACCAATTTCCTTGATGGTGTATTATATTCAGTATCATGCAGGAATGTATTTAAGCTCTTCTGAAAATGGAAGTTTTAATCTTTACTAAGTGCCTACTCTTGGTTGGATGCTTTTACGTATCATCTCACTTATTCTTTTTCTTTTTTTTGAGATGGAGTCTCACTCTGTCACCCAGGCTGGAGTGCAATGGTGTAATCTCGGCTCACTGCAACCTCCACCTTCTGGGTTCAAGCAATTCTCCTGCCTCAGTCTCCTGAGTAGCTGGGATTACAGGTGTGCACCACCATGCCCAGCTAATTTTTGTATTTTTAATAGAAACAGTGTTTCACCATATTGGCCAGGCTAGTCTCAAACTCCTGGCCTCAAGTGATCTGCCTGCCTCGGCCTCCCAAAGTGCTGGGATTACAGGCATGAGCCACTGCTCCCGGCCTCATCTCATTTATTCTCACAACAATCAAGCTTGCTGAGGAAGCTATCAGCCTCTCCATTTTAAAGGCTGACGTTTAAGTCTCCTCCTTCCCCAGGAAAATGGGCAAGTTATTCACCATCTCTGCTCAGATTCCACCTCTGCAAAATGGAGACAAAAATGCCAGTGCTATCATATCCCACAGGGTTGCTATTAGTACCAAAGGAGGATTTTAACTCCACTGGCAAAGCTGCAGGCACACGCGTCTGCACCTGTTTCCCAGCTTCATTTTTAAGGGCTCCCTCGACATCTCCTCTCCATCGCACACCAGGAATGGAGACATGGGAGGAAGAGGAAAAGGTCTAGTGATACAGGATTAAATGGAAGAAGTATAACAATGTCACCCAGGTGACCAAGGGGGTAGAGCCAACAGACACAGATGTGCCACAGTGGGAACGCTGAAGGGCATTTTAATTTTCTGACTCTCTATACATCTCTGATATCACTAGGGAAGAGAGAAGGACACTAAACTCACCAAATGGCCAATGTGAAGTGGCACCACGCTTCTCCTGCAGCCAGTTTTGGTGCATGACAGACACTTTTTTACCATAAGACAATTGAACAAAATGTGTGACTCTTATTTACCAACTAGAACCATATCAGAAATTGCTTTTAATTTTAGTACCACTAGTAAAAACTGAATACTCATAGAAGAGACACAAGCAGATGGCTCATGGAAATCATGTTCTCAAGGAGAGACCAACTGTTTGCCCCCAATTTCCCAGACACCCAGCATTTTCTGATTAATAATTTTTGCTTTGTTTCAACACATACATAATCAACACAGGGATGAATCTTTTGGTCAAGGACCACTGATTTAATGGATAGTTTTCTTCTGTCATTATCAGTCTATCGTTTTTTTAAAAATGAAGATCTTCATTTAAAAAATGTAGAGACACTTGATCTCTTCAAGCCATTTGTCTATGCTAAGAATCTTTGGCATCCTTTAATTAAGTATTCAGTTTCCAAAGTTTGCAAGTGACCACAAAGGTGCAGGGTGTACAGTAGTGCATAATTTGGCCACAGCATGAATCTCTGTCAACCCAGTATGAGGCTGGTGAGTGGAAACAGAGCACTCAGCCCTTGCTCAAGCCTGGCTGCAGGTCAGACACCTACAGCCTAATGTGGATTCTCTTCCAAATAAAAATGGTTTCTTTGGGAGGAGGGAAAACAATCTGGCTATTTAATGACAGCCATCAATTTGCTAAAGGTCTTAACAAGGGGGACACAATTCATTGAATTGTCTTTCCAGAATGAGAAAGAGAATCCAGACAGCAGAATGTTGAAAAGAGACACAGAGCTGAGAACTCACCTTTAGGGCTTTTTCAAGCTTACTATCTTTGTCTTTTTCTTTTTTAGATTTCTTCTTGGCCACTTCATCCACTCCATCCACCTCATCGCCTTTTCTCTTTCTGAAGGAGACACAGGATATGAGAGAGAGCCAGAGCCATTAAAAGTCTGACACCCAATGACTTGCGGTGATGCAGTACCTTAACGTCATTCTATCAACTCCCTCTAGGGCCTACTCACACTTGTCACTCCCTAACCCCTGCCCCACTCAGTGCCCTTAGGCAATCACTGTCTACTCAGGGAGTATTTGCAACCAAGACGGCAGAAGACACCATCCAATTCAGAACATACTCTCCCAGCCACGGAGAGGGGCTAGGGTTGTTCCAGGGACTTAGAACAACCCATTACCAGAATCCAGGGCACAGGCCCCGTCTGAGGTTAAAAAAAAAACAAAAAACAACCATGTATTTCCTGGCCTGGAAGGTTCTAGCAGGGACTAGGCTAGAGGTAAGCCCATGGCTAGGGGGGCAGGGATTGCAGAAAGATAAAGCACAAGTCCAGGGGGCTAGGCCTTTCGAACTAAAACACAGAGCAAGGGAAAGAGGCTGCTCACAGAAGTGGGGCTGTACTGCCACATAAAGCTCTGACAAGTGACAGTCAAAGCAGTGCTAACCAGCCTGCCCCAGCTGGCTCAGCAAACACGGCTCTGAGGCTATATCACCTGCCCCCAAAATACAGGGGCAGGACAGCCACAGTGGTCTGTCAGTCTCAGCTATCACATAGACCTGAGCACAAACCCTTGCACTTTCCTCATCCATAAAATAGGGAAAAGAATACCATCTGCCTCACAGAACTCTGGTGATGGGCAAATGAAACAGTCCAAATACAGGGCTTGATCTGGCATACGAAATGTGCTCAACACATTCTGGCAGTTATCACGACATAAGTGGGAGCTGATGAACTCCCAACACCTATATCACGTGCTGCAATGCCCTGTGGGCTTTTTGACCCATGGCCTGATTTTTCAGTTTTCTTGCACATTCTAGAGCCCCATGTGCTGCTGCAATGAACAGGCGTTTTGAACTGAGATAATGTGTGATGGCTGCTCGATGGTTGCCCAGTCACCATCCAAGGAGCAGGGTGCATACCAGGCTCTGCCACACCACCCCTGGTGTGCTTGTTAACAAGCAATTCTCCAGACTGAGGCTGAGGGACCAGCAGAGGGTAAACTGGAGAGAGCAAGAGGTGTCCATGGATTCAAGACAGTCACTGATGGTCCTTCCCATTCTAAATTTTAACACCATGCAAAACCCTTATCATTCTGAACTCGAAGCCAGGAAAATTATCCACTGCCCATCCCCTAACTAAAAATGGTCACGATTCTCCCAGCATTGTTCCAAATAGTGATCAACCCAGGCAAAACAAATACTCACCCAGGGAAGGAGGGTGGTCTTTTAAGTATCTAAAGGGCTGTGGTGGGAAAAGTGTAGTTAGCCTTTCCATGGAGATCAGATGTTGGAAGGGGAATAGACCACCAGGAAGCAGGTCTCACAGGGCAGAGGGCTCTCGGCAGAGGCCATGGGAACCCCTGGCTGTCCTTCCCTACCCTGTCCTTTGCCCCCACATCTCTGCTGTCACCGTTCCTCAGTTTGCATCTCCCTGGCTTACTGACAGTCAGCGAAGGGAAACAGAGGAGTCGTATGGAAACTGTAGAGCCTTTGGGCCTCCCTCAAGCCCCTCACTGAACCCCCGGGGCAAACCCACAGCGCTTCACCCACCCTTCATTCTTGACTCCTGGGAGCTGCTTCTTCAGGGCTTCTTTATCCTCTGTAGCAAGGAGGCTGAAGCCCTTGAGCTGACTCGCACTGTACTCAGGCCGGAAACCCAGCTCCTCCCTATTCTTGACAAAGCAGTTTGGGTGGTACCAGCGGTCAATCATGCCTAGCTGTGGCTTCTCCGGGTCCAGCATCTTCTTGGACAGGCGCACCTGGCCCTGCAGGAAAAACCGTATGTGGTACCAAGGGAGTGACGAGGAAGGATAGTGAACACGATACGGGCAGCCTGTGCTCCAGCCAGCGAGGAGCTGAGGGTCCAAGCCAAGGCTTGCCTGCCAACTTGAAGACTCATGGGCTTTTGAGAGGTTTAGCTCTCTCAGGTCATCAAGGATTGGGTGTTACCCACCCTCAAGACTCGGGGTTCCTTAAATTCCAAATGGCCGGCAACCTACCTACCTGTCTGGACATGTGAAGAATTGCTAACATTCCCCTTAAGATGTTTCTGCTGACCTGGGGCAGGCATAAAAACACATGGTACGGTGTGCTGGGCAGAGCTAGAGCCTTGCGTGGGCTGGCTTTCAATGCAGCACTTTTTTTGGGCGGGGGGACAGGGTCTTGCTTTGTTGCTTAGACTAGAGTGCAGTGACTTGACTTGAGCTCACTGCAACTTCCACCTCCCAGACTTATGTGACCCTCCCGCCTCAGCCCTGCCTGGCTAATTTTTTTCTTGCAGAGATGAGGTCTCACTATGTTGCTCGGGCTGGTCCAGAACTCCTGGACTCAAGCAATACTCCTGCCTCAGCCTACCGCCCCACCGCGCCCAGCCCCCAATGCAGCACTTTTGTAGTAGCAGGGACTTTCTGTCCACTCCCACCCTCCTATGGCCTCCTTAGTCTCTTTACAGATGACATCCCCTAAGGAGTAATAAACCCACAGGCAAGAATCCAGTCCTGCCAGCCTGCCCAGGTCCCCAGTCCCCAGGCCTGATATTCCCAGGAGAGTTCCAGGCCTGGGAGGCTCAACCCAGAGAATGCAGCAGGAGGGGCTCCTCGCATTACATAAAACCAGCAACCCAGCAGCACATACCATCTGGCATTCCCCTTGAGGTAAAGAGGATCTTAATGTTTGCCTTAAATTTTTGGTGGTTGAAGGTAGCTGGAGAAGATATAGCAATTCCATGTTTTTCTTTTCTAAATACCCATTGGCTCACCTCAGTTTTCTGTACAATACCTCCAGGAGGCAGAAACTTTCAATTAATGCCTTAACTGAATCAATTAATATGTGCATGTCACATTAGAGAAGGGTGAGAAGGCTGCGGGGCACAAGCCTTCCCTTCTACCTGTGTCTCCATCCATTTTGTCTGACTGGCTTTCAGCCTTCAAGGACTAGAACTGGTGGGAAAGCCTGGTTAATGAAGTTCCTTTGATTAAACAGAAGGCTGGAGGCTCATACCAGGGTAAACACACTCCTTATACCTAATTCTACCATAAAACACAGATAAACAGTCTTTCCCCAGCCACTGCTGGGTCCAAAAGAGACTCCTTTTGTTAACGCTTTCCAAGAGCAGATGCATACATGAGAACTGGACCGTGATAAGGAGGACCAAACCTGTCTGGAAGTCACTGACATATCTGGTCAATACTAATGTCTTTTTATTTTTAATCACTTGCGTTGAGCTAGTACCCTAAAGCCCCCATTTCTTCTTTTCTCTTGAGATAGCCAATACATCTATGCAAGCAATCCATAAAGTTCAGGGATCTGAGCCCCCAGTATCTTACCTTTTCTATCTTCTCCATACACCCCTTGCACGTGCTTCTGTTCGACTTGGCGTACTCTGCTGCAAAGTCACCCAGTGTCTTCTCTGCCTTGCTACCAATTCTATCCTGGCCTTTGCCTGAAGAATCAAAAACAGACAGCAATGCTCATCTCAACAGCCCCAAAATGCAGCTCAGAGGAGCCCCCTGTCCTCTTCTACCTCCCCAGGATCCTTCCACTAGGACACTTCATGCCTTGGGAGACTACGATTGGTCCTTCTCATCTGTCTGTTTGTAACAACCGTGGTCAGCTAATAGAGCTTCTTTTCTGGAGATAAATGACCCTTCTCAGACCGAGCTCCTTGAAAGAACAGCACATCAAGGGGTGGTCAGCTGTCTTGACATTCCATCTCCTCCCCTACCTCTGGAAGCCCCTCCCACACTTTAGAAAGCAATTATTAGGTGCTTACCTTAAAAGCCTGGAAGCATTATGACATCTCAGTAAGCCTTCTAATTCCCATTATACTTCTATTTACCAAAGTGTTGAATTAAAGGAAATATTTTGATATAAGTCAGACACAAGTATATGTAAGAATTAGATATGTAGTAAAGGTATCATTTCAGATTAGTGGGAAAAGGTTGAATTATTCAATAAAGAGTTCTGGGGATCACTGGCTAGCCATTTGGGACAAAAACTAGATTCTTTTCTTATTATAAAAATAAATTCCCAGGCTGAATGTTTCTTGCCTAAGATCAGGAATAAGACGAAGCTATCTTCCCATCACTTCTATTCCACATTGTATTGGAGGTTCTAGTAAGTGCATTAAGGAAAGAAAAAGAAACAAAAGGTTTAAGTTTGGAAAAGAGTAGGTAAAGCCATCTCTACTTGTAGATGATTCTATTTGATATTCCTAAGAGACATCTTGAGAAATCTATTTTAAAACCTACTAAATTAAGTGAATTTAGCAAGTACGCAGGGCACACTGTCAATATACAAACATACAAAAATGTCTAATACTAGCAATAAACATACTGGAAAAGGCAAGTGCACTGTTATTTAAACAGCGTTAAAACACATAAAACACTTTGATAAATTTAACAAAAGATGCGCAAGATCTCTACACTAAAAGCTATAAGGCTTTGCTGAAATCAAAGAAGACCTAAGTAAATGAAGAGATGCATCATGTTCATGGACTGTTAAGATGTCAATTATCTGCAATTTGATCCACGGATCCAGTGAGATGCCAATCAAATTCCTAGCAGCTGTATTTGTAATAGCCCCAAACTGGCAACAACCCCAAAGTCACCAATAGAAAAATGGATAAACGAATGGATATATCCAAACAAAGGACTACTCCCCAGAAATAAAAAGAACTAATGACACACAAGATGACCTGGATGAATCTCACAGGCATTGCGCTGAGTGAAGAAAGCGTGTAAGAGGGTATACAATTCCTTTTCTTCCTGAAATTCTAAATCAGGCAAAATTAATCTATGGGGATAGAAATCAGAATGGTGGTTACCTGAATCGGGGAAAAATGACTAGAAAAAGTACAAGGGAACTTCCCAGGGTGACAGAAATGTCTATAACTCAATAGGGTATATGCTAGATGTGTATAACCATTTGTCAAAACTCACTGAACTGTACATGTAAGATCTGTGCATGTAACTATGTAAATCATTTTTAAAATTCCAGATACAATACCAAAGACATACCACAAATGAGAAGACAGACATGACTACACAAACGTTAGTGAAATATGAAACTTCAATGAGGCAAAAAAATACAACAGACAAAAACTTGGAAAAATATTTGTAAAACGTTATGACAAAGAATCAGTATCTTTTACATTTCCTTAAGAACAAGACAAGGCGAGGCATGGTGCCTCACACCTGTAATTCCAGCACTTTGCGAGGATGAGGCAGGAGGATCACTTGAGCCCAGGAATTCAAGACCAGCCTGGGCAACATAAGAGACCTCCTCCATTTAAGGAAGAAACAAACAAACAAAACAACCAAACCCCAGCATGGTGGCACACGCCTGTACTCCTAGCTACTTAGGAAGCTAAGGTAAGAAGATTGCTTAAGCCTAGGAGTTCAAGGCTACAGTGAGCTAGGATCGTGCAATTCCACTCTAGCCTTGGGTGACAGTGTGAGACCCTGTCTCCAAAAAAAAGGAAACACTTAGGAATGGTATGTTAGTAGAGAAATGGGTATATTATATACTGCTGATATAGTATGCGCAGTTGAAGCAATCTTTTCTGGAAGGCAATTTGGCACATACATAGAAAGCCTTAAAATTATTCATCCCTTTGAACAGTAACTGCATATCTTAGAATTAAAGAAATAACTGTACAGGTGCATGGGATGTACAAGAAGTTTGCAGCAGCTCTATGTGTAATATAACTAAAAGGTTAAAATTCTAGTCTCAAAGCAAGACAGGGCTGGGTGCGGTAGCTCACGCTTGTAGTCCCAGCTGCTCAGCAGACTGGAGGATTGCTTAAGCCCAGGAGGCCAAGGCTGGAGTGTGGGCTGTGATCGTTTCACTGCACTCCACAGCCTGGGTGACAGAGCAAGATCTTGCCTTGAAAAAAAAAAAGAAAAAAAGCAAGACAGACTGGATTTGAATCCTGGCTCAGGAATTTACTACCAGTATAACCTTGGGTCAGTTACCTAACTTCTCTGTGCCTGAACTTCCTCACCTGTAAAAACTGACAAAGGACAAGATTAAATTAATATGCCAAGTACTTGGAATACTGCATGAAATTTAGCAAGACCTCACTAAATGACTACTGTGCACTTGAATCGGTAACTTTCAACATGAAAAGAATAAATATCAAGTTGTGAAAGTACTAACAGGTCAACATCACTAGTCGTTAGGGAAATGAAAATCAAAAACCACAGTGAGATACTACTTCACACACATGAGGATGGTTATTATTTAAAAAAAAAAAGTGTTCATAAGAATGAGGACAAACTGGAACCCCCTTGTCTTGCTGGTGGAAATGGAAGAGCTGTTGTAAAAAACAGGATGGAGGCTCCTCAAAAAATTAAACGTGGAATTACCATGATTGAGTGATTTCGCTTCCGGGTATATACAGCAGAGAAGTGAAAGCAAGGTTTCTAACATACATCTGTATACCGATGTTCATTATAGCATTATTAATAATATTCATTATCGTTATTATGAATACTATGAATACCACTAGTAATAGCCAAAATGCAGAAACCTGGCCGGGTGCGGTGGCTCATGCCTGTAATCCCAGCCTGGCCTACGTGGTGAAACTTTGTCTCTACTAAAAATACAAAAAAATTAGGTAGATGTGGTGGTGCATGCCTGTAATCCCAGCTACTTAGGAGGCAGAGGCAGGAGAATTACCTGAACCCAGGAAGTGGAGGTTGCAGTGAGCCGAGATCAGGCCACTGCACTCCAGCCTGGGCAACAGAGTGAGACTTTGTCTCAAAAAAACAAAAAGTGCAGAAACCACCTAAATGTCCACAGACATATGAATGGGTAAATGAAATATGGTATATTCATGCAATTAATGTTTATTATGTCTTTAAAAAGAAGGAAATCCAGACACATGCTGCAACATGGATGAACCTAGAAGAACTATGCTGAGTGAAGTAAGCCAGACACGAAAGGACAAATACTGTCTAACTCCACTTACATGAGGTGCTAGAGTTGTCAACTTCACAGAGACAGAAGCAACAGTGGTCATTAAGGGCAGGGAGAACAGGCAGTTATTGCTTAATGGATTGGGAGTTTCAGTTTGGGAAGATGAAAAAGTTCTGGAGCTGGATGATGGTAATGTTTGCCTAACAATGTGAATCTACTTCGTGCTACTGAACTCTACACTTAAAAATGGTTAAGATAGGCCAGGCACAGTGGCTCAAGCCTATAATCCCAGCACTTTGGGAGGCCGAGGCGGGTAGATCACCTGAGGTCAGGAGTTCAAGAGCAGCCTGGCCAACATAGTGAAACCCCGTCTCTACTAAAAATACAAAAATTAGCCAGATGTGGTGGCATACACCTGTAATCCTAGCTACTTGGGAGGCCGAGGCAGGAGAATCGCCTGAACCCGGGAGACAGAGGATGCAGTGAGCCATGATTGTGCCACTGTACTCCAGCCTGGGCGACAGAGCAAGACCCTGTCTCAAAGAAAAAAAAAAAAGGGTTAAGGTAAATTTTATGTTATGCCTATTTTGCCACCAAAAAAAAAAAAATCAAGTAAGAAAATTGATAGAGTAGGATCTCAATTCTGCAGGAAAGAAAGAAAATCATGCACACTCACAAGCAAATTAGTATTTTCTAAGGAGATATCCCACATGTTAATAAGTCATTTCTGAATTAGAGGATTTGGGATGAATTAAACTTTTCATATATCTAAAAATAGTAAGTTAGGTTCTCTGGATGAAAAATCCCTGGACAATTAGTAGGTAGTATCCTAACTGTATGGTTATGATGGTTTCACAAACAGATACATTTTCAGTAAATTATGCCTTTTCATATTATAAAATTATACTTAGGTCAGCCTGGCCAATATGGTGAAACTCCATCTCTACTAAAAATACCTAGCCAGGTGTGGTGGCACACACCTATAATCCCAGCAACCCAGGAGGCAGAGGTTGCAGCGAGCCGAGATGGCACCACTGCACTCCAGCCTGGGTGACAGAGATTATCTATCTATCTATGTACTTAGGTATATTTATATAACTAGATATAACATATCTATGCCCCTAAACCTACAACTTCCCCTATCCTGAATACAAAAGAGAAAACAGCCACAGAACAAGAAAAATGTCAGCCAGTGTATTTGCTCATGCCTGTAATGTGCTTTGGGAGGCAGAGGTGAGATTGTTTGAAGCCAGGAGTTTGAGACCAGCCTGGGGTCTTGCCAAGCAAGATCCCTTGGGCAACATAGTGAGACTCTGTCTCTATCTTAAAAAAAAAAAAAAAAGTTAAAAAATTAGTTGGGCAACTGTAGTCCTAGCTTCTCCACAGGCTGAGGTGGGAGGATTGCTTGAGCCCAGGAGTTAGAGACCGCAGTGAGCTAAGATCATGCCAGTACATTCCAGCCTAGGCAACAGAATGAGAGCTGTCCTCTGCTAAAACTGACATACTCACCCTCTGAACCCTTTCTTGGCAAATTTACTTACTTATTAAAATTCCCAATTCTGAGCCGTTACTAATCTGTTTGCAGCAAGCAGCTGGTCAGACATACCAACAGCTGCAAGGACCAGCTGCTGCAAGAAGGACAGACAGTGATACGGTTTGGATCTGTGTCCCCACCCAAATCTCCTATCAAATTATAATCCCGAATGTTGGAGGTGGGGCCTGGTAGGAGGTGACTGGATCACGGGGACAGATTTCTCCCTTGGTGCTGTGTCACGATACTTGTGAGTTCTCCTGAGATCTGGTTGTTTAAAAATGTGTAGCACCTCCCCTCTCACTCTCTTCCTCCTGCACCGGCCATGTGAACTGCCGGCTTCTCCTCTGCCTTCTGCCATGACAGTAACAAGGTTGGAGAACTGACACTACCCAACCTAAAGACTTACTATGAAGCCACAGCAGTCAACACAGTGTGGTACTGGCAAAAGGATAAGTAGATCAGTGGGACAGAACAGGGAGCCCAGAAACAGAGCCACACAAGCACAGTCCACTGATCTTTGACAAAAAAGTAAAGGCAAAAATGGAGAAAAGATAGTCTTTTCAACAAACGGAGCTGTAACAACTGGATATCCACATGCAAAAAAAAAAAAAAAGAAAAAAAAGAAAGGAATCTAGACACAGACCTTACACCCTTCACAAAAAGTAACTTAAAATGGATCACAGACCTAAATGTAAGACACAAAACTGTTAAACTTCTAGAAGAAAATCTAGATGACCTTGGGTCTGGTGATGACTTTTTACAAACAACACCAAAAGCCCAATCCACTAAAGAAGTAACTGATTAACTAGAATTCACAAAATTAAAAACTTCTGCTCTGCAGAAGACCAGCCACACACTGAGAAAAAATATTTTCAAAAGACATATGATAAAGGGCTGTTATCCAAAATATACCAAGAACTCTTAGGACTCAAGAGTAAGAAAACAAACAATCTGATTTTAAAAAGAGCGAAACCAGGAGTTTGAGACCAGTCTGGGCAACAAGGTGAGGCCCTGTCTCTACAAAAAATTTTAAAAAATTAGCCAGGCATGGTGGTGCGCACCTGTAGTCCCAGCTACTCAAGAGGCTGAGGTGGGAGACAGAGGTCAAGGCTGCAGCGAACTGTGATCACACCACTGCACTCTAGCCTGGGCGACAGAGCAAGACAGTCTTAAATAAAAAAAAAAGTGGGGGTGGGGGCAGGCAAAAGACATTTCATCAAAGATATACAGATGGTAAACAAACATATGAGAAGATGTTCAAGATAATTACAGTATTAGGAAAATGCAAATTAAAACAATAATAAAATACTATACATCTATTAGAATGGCCAAAATCCAAAACAATGACAACACCAAATGCTGGCAAAGATGTATGATGATACGAACTCTTAACCATTGCTGGTGGGAATGGAAAATGATTCAGCTTTTTGGAAGACAGCTTGGCAGTTTCTTACAAAACTAAATATACTCTCACCACATGATCCAGCAATTGTACTCCTTGATTACCCAAAGGAGTTGAAAACTTATGTCCCCATAAAAACCTGCACATGGTGGATGTTTCTAGAAGCTTTGTTCATAATCGCCAAAACTTGGAAGCAATCAAGATGTCCTTCAGCAGGTCAATGAATAAACAAACTGTGGTAATCCAGACAATCGAATATTATTCAGTAATAAAAATAAATGAGCTATCAATACAACAAGACATGGAGGAATCTTTTTTTTTTTTTTTTGAGACGGAGTCTCGCTCTGTTGTCAGGCTGGAGTGTAGTGGCGTGATCTCCGCTCACTGCAACCTCCGTCTCTCGGTTCAACCAATTCTCCTGTCTCAGCCTCCCGAGTACCTGGGCCTACAGGCGCACACTACCACGCCCGGCTAATTTTTGTATTTTTAATAGAGACAGGGTTTCACCATATTGGCCAGGCTGGTCTCGAACTCCTGACCTCGTAATCCGCCGGCCTCGGCCTCCCAAAGTGCTGGGATTACAGATGTGAGCCACCGTGCTCGGCCCGACATGGAGGAATCTTAAGAGCACATTACTAGTGAGAGAAGCCAATCTGAAAAGGTTACCTTCTGTATGATTTCAACTATATTATATTCTGGAAAAGGAAAAACTATGGAGAAAGTAAAACGATCAGTGGTTACTAGAGGTTAGAGGGGAGGGAGGAATGACTAGGCAAAGCACTAGGATTTCCCATGCAGTGAAAGGACTCTGGAGGCTACCATAAAGGTACGTGCATGTCAATGTACATTTGTTAAAACTGACAGAATGTATAACACAATGAGTGAGCCCTCACGTAAACTACAGACCTCGAGGGATAACGATGTGTCAATGTAGCTCATCAGTTATAACAATGGACCACTCTGGTGGCGATGTTGACTGTGGACAAGTCTGTGTATGTGTGGGGTGGGGAGGGCTAACGGGTATATGGAAACTCTGTACTTTACTCAATTTTGCTGTGAACCTAAAACTGGTGTAAGAAAAAAAGTCTATATACAGGAGAATGTCATGAACCTGGGAGGTGGAGCTTACAGTGAGCCGAGATCGCACCACTGCACCCCAGCCTGGGTGACAGAGCGAGACTCCGTCTCCAGAAAAAAAAAAAAAAAGAAAAAGAAAAAAAAGTTTATATATAAAAAAAGGTTAAACAGACAATGGAACAGAAATTTTTAAAAGGACCCCAAAATACACAGATTTTGTGCATGATACAAGACACCTCTCAATGGGGGAGATGAATAAGGCAATAAACAAAGTAGGGGCCTGGCACGGTGGCTCACACCTGTAATCCCAGCACTTTCGGAGGCCAAGGCGGGCGGATCATGAGGTCATAAGTTCGAGACCAGCCTGGCCAACATGGTGAAACCCCGTCTCTACTAAAAATACAAAAAATTAGCTGGGCATGGTGGCAGGCACCACGCTACTCGGGAGGCTGAGGCAGGAGAATCGCCTGAACCCGGGAGGTGGAGATGGCAGTGAGCCAAGACCATGCCACAGTACTCCAGCCTGGGCAACAGAGTGAGACTCCATCTCGAAAACAAAACAAAAACAACAACAAAAAAACAAAGTAGGGAAACTAGATTATCATCTGGAAAAAAATAAAACTGGAATCATGTCTCACACCATACATCAGCACACACCGGGATAACTTTCAAATAAACATTTAGATGTTAAAAGAAATAAGGAACCATAAAATTACACGTACTGGATACAGTTCATCTGTATCCCCAGGCTGGGCTACCTGACAGTGGCTGCTGGTGCCACAGCCTTGTTCCCTAGCACTGTCACTACCTCAGGGTAAGGGCCACACCCTGGCATACCCACCCTGTAGTGATCACCACAGTAACAAACACAGCACTGTCACCAACAGGCCAACTCTTTCAAAACCAGGGACTCTGAGTCCTCCCACCACTTCCAGATCCATAGGCAGCTCTGGCTGCAGGGTGTGACTGTGCAGAGGCCAGTAACACAATCTGGAAGTGCAGAGAACCACAGCACCACAGGTGAGCTAAAACCAATGAGAAACAAGAGACAGAAAGAACCAATGGATAATGCTGCTCCCTTCCTCCTGCTCCGAGGGGCTTTTCTGAAGCTTGGTGGCAAAGGACTTGCGTGAGGGCATCCTGCATGACCGAGCCATTGGCTGTTTCTCATGAAGCCATGGCCAGCTTGACAACATATGGCACTGTGCTTGCCCTCCTGCCTCCCCTTCCTCCCTCTCTCTTGCTGCCCTAGGATTACATCTCCTAATAAAGCTTTTAATAGCTTTGCTTTATGCTCTGCTCTCTATGTCACCTGACATGACCTGTACTAAGACGTGGGAGAAGACATAAAAGGAGAAAACTGTGGAGACAGTAAAAAGAACGGTGGTTGTCAGGAATTAGGAGGGATAAACAGGGGATTTTTAGAGCAGCGAAACTGATGCAGGGCAGGCCAGCCCTAAATTGGGGATTGGCCTGGAAGGGTCCTTGGCTTTGCTCTGGAAAGAATTTAAGAGTGAGCTGGTGGTAGAAGCAAGCAGCTTTATTGAGGCAGCAGTGTTACGGCTCTGTGACTGCTCCTGCAGAGCAGGGCTACCCCACAGGCAGTGTGCTGAGAGCAGCAGCTCAAAGGCAGTTCTGAGGTCATATTTACACCCACTTTTAATTATATGCAAATTAAGGGGCAGATTACGCAGACATGTTAAGAAATGGGGTGGTAACTTTTAGGTCATCAGATTGTTGTCACAGAAAGGGGTGGTTAACTACTGGGTGTTGCCATGGCAATGGTAAACTGATATGGCACACCGGTGGGTGTTTTATGGAAAGCTGCTTCGTCCCTGTCCCTGCTTTATTAGTACTCGGTTTGGTTTGGTGTCTGAGCCCCGCCTCCTACCTCATTCCCCTCTCAGAGATGAGCTATTCTTCCTTTATCTTAAGGGGGCTGCAGAAGGGTGCAGCTCTGAAACCACTCTGTATGATACTATAACGGCAGATGCATGTCATCGTACATTTGTTCAAACCCACAGAATGTACAGCATCAGGAGTTTCTGGACTCTGGGCAATAATGATGTGTCAGTGTAGGTTCTTCAATTATAACAAATGTACTACTCTGGTGGGAGGTGTTGACAAGGAAGAGCCTGTGTGGTGAGAGGGGGAGGGGGTACTGGAAACTCTTTGTTCTTTGCTTACTTTTGCCATGAACAAAAATAAAGTCTATTAAAAACAAAACAAATTTAAAGGCTACATTCCAAGCATCTGGAAAAACAAAATACCAAATATCATCCAACAGATGATGCTGAGTCCAGGAGGTGTTGCTGAAATAACATGGGCACCATACGCTTGATCTGCACGTGTGGGAGAGAGCAAGCTGGGGGAGGTTTGCTTTGCTCTCTGAGAAGAGGCCTCCCTGGGAGCTTCAGGGTGGGGGCTGAATGCCCATGCTGCCCCAGTTTGTACACACCTGTCACTCCTCCAGCTTCCGCTGTCTTCTTGACTTTCTGCTGGTCATCCCACCGAAGCTCAGAGAACCCATCCACTTCAATGTCAGGGTGCCGGATGGAGTGGCCCACCTTCCAGAAGCAGGAGAAGTGGTACCAGTGTGGGACTTTTCCATCAAACATGGGCGACTAGAAGGAAGAGAAACAGAGGGAAGTAACTGAGCAGTTAACTTTTGGCTTAGACCCACTAGACCTTGACCTCGACCTCGACCTCGACCCCAGTCCCAGGCCCAGCCATGGGATAGCACATGAAACCTTTGTTCTCCTATCTGTGAAAGGAGGACAGCCTCCGCTCTCACATGAAGAGCTGCAGTATCCTTCTCACAATCTTCCCCAAGGCTCAGAAGACTGTAGCCCACTGTTCTTGAGCTCATTCTCTTAGGACACCAAACACAGCTACGAGAAAGGTGGCCTTTTACCACTGAGCTCTGCCCCATGTCCCTTTTGACCACACACTGCTACATTTAGTGGTGAGCTGCCTCATGGCCTAGTGAAACGCACAGAAGACACCTGTGCAGAGTCACAATCCTGCAGCATCTGCTGGGAACGGCCAGACAACTGCTCCAGGCATGCCTGGACTCAAAGGGCCTGTGTGCCCCAGAAAAGGGCTCTTTAAGTGCCTCTGCAGTTAAGAATAACGAGGAACAAGACCCAGATAATGAGCAAAGCAGAGAAAGTGTGTCAGAAAAAAGTGTCAAGCTCGCAGCAGCCACACAGATGGGAGTGGAATGAATGGAGGTCTGTGAGGCAACTGTGACAGCCGATGGTTCGGGGCAGCATGCCTGAAGCTGGAGTCAGGCTCACTGGCCTTCCGGGGTGCAGTTTCCCAGGTGCAGGACCTGGGAAGTCTGGCCACAGGGAACACAGTTCCCCTCTCCAGGTGGTTTGCTTCCCACTAGGCCTTTCATTGTGACAGGGTCAGGTTCTGCTCCCAGGCCTCGAGCACTGTCTGGCTTTTTTTTTTTTGAGACCGAGTCTTGCTCTGTTGCCCAGGCTGGAGTGCAGTGGTGTGATCTCGGCTCACTGCAACCTCTGTCTCCCAGGTTCAAGCGATTCTCCTGCCTCGGTCTCCTGAGTAGCTGGGACTACAGGCACGTGCCACCCACGCCTGGCTAATTTTTGTATTGTTAGTAGCAATGGGGCTTCACCATGTTGGCCAGGCTGGTCTCGAACTTCTGACCTCGTTCACCTTGGCTTCCCGAAGTGCTGGGATTACAGGCGTGAGCCACTGCACCCAGTCCTGGCTTTACAGAGTGGACGGTGACAGCGATTGGGAAGAAGGGGAAGACACAGCATGTAGTGTGGGTCCCTGCACCTTTCATAAGCCATCCTGTGTAATCCCACAATCTGCCTCTGGGTGAGAACCAGCACTTTCATTCACAGATGGAGACAACGGGGCTGGAAATCCTTGCCTGGGGGGTTGGGAGTCACAGAGGCAGCAAATGAATGATTTGACACCATGGTTCCTCCCACCACACTCCACTGCCCGGCAGGAAGAGCTACTTAAAAATACACCAACTGTGATCTGACTAAAGTAAGGGAAGTCCCAAACATCTGCTTTTATAGAACATAAAGCTAAATGTCACACAGATGCAATCAGAGTATTAAAACAGCAATAAAAGTAAATGTGCTGAATTTTTAGGATGGAGTTGTGGGGAGAGGGAAAATACTCTGGAAATGCAATGATAAGGTGCCCCACTATCTCTCTGCACTATGAGTGGCCTCTTTCGGGATGTGATTATTAAAATACACAGCTAAGACTATGGCAGCACAAGGACGCCTCAACATCAGCTTTCCCCTGGGTCTGGAATGCTCCCCAGCCCTGTTCAGAGCACTCCCTCAGGTCCCCCAATACCCCTTCCACAGCTCCCCTCGCTCACTAAGAACCATGCATTTGGTGATTATTTCATAAGGGGCCTATCTTGCTATTCTCTAGCAACATCTGTCACAGAGGGCACGCAGTGTTTGCTTAGGGCTCCAAGTCAGATGGAAGAAAAAAGGATGGGGAAATTCCTGCTGTAGAAGAGACAACAAATGGCATTTCTGAGAGCATACTCATGTTCCAGCTCTCAAACGTTTCACCAGATCTCAACTAGGCTGCTGATACAGATCCCTAAGCATATGGCTATCATGGAACATTTGCAGTGGCCTTGACCTGGCTCTGCCTGCTTGTCTACCCCTTGTCTACCCTTCCTGCACAATGCTCCAGTTACCCTTGTATAAAAAGGCACAGGTAATGGCTATGGCACTTCTTCCTGGCTGTGCCAGGGGCCCCAGACCTGCTGCCCTTTGGTCTGGGTGCTGTCTCCCCCAACCACTGGCACAGTACTGGACACCCTAGAGGTGCTGCCCAATGGTGCAATCACACCACAAGCTTAGAGAACAAGAGCCTCAGCAGAAGCACCCTTGACGAAAGCAATGCTTTGCCCTAAAACTCAGGACTGAGAATGATGTGGCAGAAAGGCATCAGACCAAGGTCACGAGACTACCGACTCCATTTGTTAGCTGCACAGCTCGGGCAAGGCGCAGAATCTTTGGCTGTGCATCCAAGCAAAAACTGAGCACCTAACATACCAGGGTCCTCACCCAACCAGCAGCTGGTGAACTGCGTTCCCTTCTGTGCAGAACAGGCCATGCTACTTGTCCATCTACGCCACAGAGAGGATGAACTGACCTCACCGCATGCCTCCGGGTGCTCAAACCCTCCCAGGACAGAGGAACTCAAAGGTCTACCGCCATCCTCCTCTTACCAAAATGCTGGAGGGCCCAGCTCATCCTTCCCAAGATGCCCCAGGCATGAGGGCTAAAGTATCAGGTATCAGATACTCAGAGAACAATACTCCCATGTAAATGTAAAAGAAGGTATTTAAATTCAAGCAAGTGAAAAGGCTTCTTTCTTTTTGGCCTTCACCAGCTCAGCCTACCAGACCAACTTTAAATTCTGAATTAAAACTCTGAATCCACCCTCAATCACAATTACATAAAAGTCACAGTTACTTTTAATAATAAAGAGTTTCTTTCACTATCAAGTACATCAAGGAAAGCCCAGAATGTTGTTATTACTATTTTTTTTTTCAGACAGGGTCTGGGTCGGTCGCCCAGGCTGGAGTGCAGTGGCACTATCTCGGCTCACTGCAACCTCCACCTCCCAGGCTCAAGCAATCTTCCAGCTTTAGCCTCCAGAGTAGCTGGGACTTACAGGCACGCACCACCACACCCCGCTAATCATTGCATTTTTTTGTAGAGACAGGTTTCACCATGTTGGCCAGGCTGGTCTCGAACTGCTGAGCTTAAGTGATCTGCCCGCCCCAGCCTCCCAAAGTGCTGATTACAAGCGTAGGCCACCAAGCCCGGCCCCAGAATGTTAAACTTGATCAGGTTCAGTTTCCTCCATCCGGCCTCCCCCACAGCTAAGCCTCCTCTAACTTCCTCCACAGCGGTGTTGTTCTAGCCTCAACACACTGTCTGGACTTGGGTTTTCTGTTTGTCTTTCCACTAGAACACAGTACTCTGCCCACCTGTTAAGACACATGGATGTCCCTTTCTCAGAATAACATTTAAAAATGGGTAATTAAAAGGCTCGCAAATGGCCAGGCATGGTGGCTCACGCCTGTAATCCTAGCACTTTGTGGGGCCGAGGTGCGTGGATCGCTTGAGCTCAGGAGTTTGAGACCAGCCTGGGCAACATAGTGAAGACTCCATCTCAAAAAACAAAACAAACAAAAAGGCTCGAAAAGGAAACATATTGACATAATTATCAAAACATTTGAAAGGTAATTTGGGTACAGTAACCCGTGAGCTTTAAAGTATTAAATAACAAGATCTAGTACCGCCTCTAATAACTGTGATTTTTGTAGCAATGAGAGTAAATTATATTTTGAGAAACTCCCAACTGTAAAGTGATATGAAAATATCTGTAATTATCACTGGTGAAAAAAATAATAGGGACTGCTAATATGCCTTTGCTTTGCTGCTTACATTTATGATTAGAGGAAATAATTAATTTTATCTATAGGTTAGTGGAGATGGAGATATCAATTTTTTCTTATCTAAACTCATGGACCTCTTGCGTTCTACCTACCATCCCACAGACCCTGGGTTAAGAGCTCCTGCACCAAGAGTGAGAACTTCATAACAGGCTGCCTTATATATTCAAGGTAAGTTCTAGGTTCCTTAGTGGGAAACAAGGCTCTTCAAATTGTAGGCCCTGTCTACTTCCCTATCCTCATCTTTCTGCTCCACTTCTGTGAATTAACGATTCCTAATCAAGCTTCCACCCTTAGCTGGGTCATCTCGGACTCCAAGGCCCACACTGCCTAGAGCACAGCTCCATCAGGTGGCATCCATACCCCTCTGTAGGGCAATGTTTGTTTACCAATTCCCGTTTAACCAAACTGGAAATTCCCAAAGGTGGATTCTGTGTCCTTAAAACCTAACAGAGTGCTTGGAACTTAACAAATGCCTACCAAATAAGCACTGTGTGCCACGTACTGACTTAGGTATGCCCCGAGGACACCAAGATGACAGACATTGTGAAATAAGATAACGGAAGTACACCTGGCACTTGGGTATCCACTCGGTAAATGTCGCCCTCCCTTGTACTCTCTAAGTACTGAAAATCCACTGAGGGCTATCTGGTCATTCCTAAAACACATTACAGCTCATGGTAGGGAGGAAAATCAAGCTACCTTGACCATGAGCACTAAGCTTGGGTAATAAGTTGGAAGCGAGGAGGAACAGGGCAGGTGAGAACCAGAATTATTAATACAAAGGCAGACATCGACAAACTGGAAGCTGGAGGCAGGAGCCCCTGGGAAATGACAGGCGCCTTCAAGCCCACCACCTCACAGAAGGCTCAGGAAACCTCCGAAGGGGATCCTCAATCTATCAAAAAGCCCACATGAGAAACCCCCCTGGAGCCGCTCTTACTCAAACCAGACAGCTGCAAATGCACCAAGAGAACGCGTCTGTGAATCTGGAAAATTTGGGGAAAATGTTATTTTAAAGCACAAATTAGGCTCAAAGTGAATGTACTGTACAGAAATGACACCTCTCTGCATAGTTTTGCCTAATTAAAATAAAAAATGAGGGTGAGCGTTGAAATGACGTGTTGAAATGACGGCCAAAAATAGGATTTAAAAAAAAAAAAAAACCCCACAAGCCAGTCGCCACCATCCATGTAGAACAAAAACCTTCCGGAATAAGCTAGGTCAAAATCAGATTAGCTTAAAGAGACCACGTACAATTCCCCCCCAACCCTTGAGGCGAACGGCAGTAATAAAACACCACCACCCAGAAAGGAGGAGAGAAGCGGCTCCTTGTTTTCACAAAGCGAAAAGCAACACCAGCTGCAGACTGTATTTCCCGGGCTTTTCCTGCAACATCAGCAAAACCTTCCGGAAGGGTCGGCCGGGCCGCTCGGGGGAGGAGGGGCGGCCGCGGCCCCACAGGCCCCAAGTGCCGCTCTGAAGGCCCGGGCCCGCTCGCTCCCTGGGCTCGCCCTCCCCCAGCCTTCCCGGACACAGTTAACCCGGGGCGCCGCGTCCCCGCCCCGCCGCCCGCACAGCGGCCCACACCTGCACCATGATGGCCATCCGGAGCGAGTCCTTGGGGATGCTCTCGCTGCATTTCTTGCAAGAGGCGCGCCCGCTCTTGGCGTACTCGACTCGGTAGAGCTTATCCGAAGACTCCGCCATCCTCCCCTAGCTGCCGCCAAAGCTCCGGGAGCCCGACGCCACGACCTAGAAACACGCCGCCGCCTCGCCGCCCCGCGTGCGCTCACCCAGCCGCAGGCGCCTGAGCGCCCAGAGCCGCCACCGAACACGCCGCACCGGCCACCGCCGTTCCCCGATAGATTGCTGATGCCTGGCCGCGGGAACGCCCACGGAGCCCACGTCCACGGGGCGGGGCCGGCGGCGCGCGCGCCCCCTGCCGACCGGGGGGCGGAGTTTCCCGGGCGCCTGCGGGTGGAGCTCTGCGGGTCGCTGCCCTGGGGGCCGAGGCGGGGCTTGGGCTGAGCTAGCAGCTCTTTGGAGGACCCGGCGCCACCCCTTTGATTGTTCTGGCCCAGGAAGTCTTACTCGTTTTCATAATTAATTTTACCCCAACCCCTCCCCCTTTTATTTTTGAGATTAAGTCTCACTTCGCTGGAGTGCAGTGGCGTGATCATGGCTCACTGCAGTCTGGAACTCCTGAGCCCAGCGATCCTCCCACCTAAGCCTCCCGAGTAGCTGGGACTACAGGCGCTCACCACCACAGCTGGCTAATTAAAAAAAAAATTTTTTTTTAGGGCAGGGTCTCGCCAAGTTGGCTAGACTGGTCTCAAACTCCTGGCTGCAAGTGATCTTCACGCCTCAGCCTCCCGAAGTGCTGGGATCAGGGGCATGAGCTACTACGCCGGCCCCAAACTCTTAAGTGTGTCCTCTCTCCCCTGAGGGCAGCTGGGTCCGGGAAGCGCAGGGCCCCCCTCGGGAATATAGTTGATTGGCCGGAGGTGGACCCTGCAGTGTTAGGTCAACCCCTCTGGCTTGGACTGGCGTTCTAACCTGCCGTCCATAGACCATCGGGACAAAATACCAACTGAAACCTAGCATTTCCTTTATTATGAATTTGACTACAAATCCCAGGAGCATTAGTAGTACCTGTGACTTTGTGGGAAATAGTCATCACAGATATTTTCATGTTACTTTACAGTTGTTGGTGATAACTCAAAATATTAAGCTCATCACTACTCAAAATTGTGGTAATGACTAGACGTGTTGCTATCAGATATTTTGTGTGTGTGTGTGTGTGTGTGTGTGTGTGTGTGTATGTGTGTAAAGAGATGGGGAATCTCTCCATGTTGCCCAGGCTGGTCTTGAACCCCTGGCCTCAAGCAATCCTCCCACCTCGGCCTCCCAAAGTGCTAGGATTACAGGCATGAGCCACTGCACCTGGCCTAGATCTTGTTGTTTAATATAGAACTATACTTTAAAATATAGTTTATTAAAATTGGTTTCTAATCCTATGCATTTTTTTTTTCATTTCAAAGATTGTAACATGAGTATGCTGTATTTGAAAATACTCAATTCTGGTATAGAGGACAAGAAAAATAAGCAGATGAATAAAACTCATAAAAAGTGTTAACCATAGAGCAGCTAGTAGCTTAAGAGATAAAGATGTTGAGTAAGCAGGAAGGTTGTGAGACATAGGCCAAATCCTAAAGTTAGTAACCAGTTAGATACGTTGAAGGTAGGCTAGGCGCAGTGGCTAATGCCTATAATCCCAGCACTTTGGGAGGCTGAGGTGGGCGGATCCCTTGAGCCCAGGAGTTCAAGACCAGCCTGGACAACATGGCAAAACCTTGTCTCTACAAAAATTAGCTGGGGGTGGTGGCAGGTGCCTGTAGTCCCAGCTACTCGGGAGGCTGAGGTGGGAAGATCACCTGAGCCATAAAGGTTGAGGCTGTGGTGAGCCATGATAGTGCCACTGCACTCCAGCCTGGGTGACAGTGTGACCCTGTCTCAAAAAAAAAAAAAAAAGATATTTTGAAGGTAAACAGAATAAGTGGAAAATATGATGGAACAAATACAAGTTTTACTTAGAAAATGACCAAGTCAAAAGGCATGATCATGCCATCTCTGGGTTGACAACTATATCATCCTTAAATGGCCACTCATTGGTGATAAGATTATGGTCCCATCCTGGCATCCGTATGCTCTGCCCCCAAAATGCAGCTAAAGTTCAGATCTGTTCAGCAGGCTGATTGGTGAGCTGCAGCTGTGGCTGAGTGTGCTTGCACTTGTGTCTCTCTGACAGTGCAGTGTTGAGTTGCGCCAGGTACCCTCTGTTGAGCCGCCTTGAGCATCCTCAACTCTGTCAGTGGGACAGGCTGATGCGGCAGAGAGAGGGAAAACATATCAATATTAGCCAGGCGCAGTGGCTCACGCCTGTAATCCCAGCGCTTTGGGAGGCTGAGGTGGGTGGATCACCTAAGGTCAGGAGTTCAAGACCAGCCTGGTCAACATGGTGAAACCCCATCTCTACTAAGAATACAAAAATTAGCTGGGCATTGTGGTGCGTGCCTGTAATCCCAGCTACTCGGGAGGCTGAGGCACGAGAATTGCTTGAACCCAGGAGGCAGAGGTTGCAGTGAGCCGAGATCACGCCATTGCACTCCAGCCTGGGCAGCATAGTGAGACTGTCTCAAAAAAAGAAAAGAAAAGAAAAGAAGAGAAAAGGGGAGGGGAGGGGGGGACGGGAGAGGAGAGGAGAGGATTGCCTAATTTTAGGTTCTGGTGGTGTGGTCCATCTGCCTTGCCTGTATCCTATCCTGTGTATGTTATCCACCCCATCGAGTTCTTGCTGTAATGGTTTTAAACTGATTCAATAAACCCTGCAATTTAAGCATCATAATTTGGTCTGTGAGGCTTTCTGTTTTGTAACTTCTGGGATAGTTTGCCTGATAATGTACCTAGAAGCTACTATTGCATTAAGGTAGGTTCCTCCACAATATTTATTCTGGAAAGGGCTTCATGGACCACCAAAGGGGTCCTAGGCACACACACAAAAGGTTAAGAATTCCTGCCCTAGAACCTGAGGAAAGCCAGCTATCACCTACTGCCTTCTCAGTATTTTGGTTTGGATGGCTTATATGCATCTCCATTTATGTCCAAAACTGCCCTAGTGCTTCCCATCTCAGGAAATGGCCCACCATTCTTTGCATTACTTAGGCCAAATGCTTTGTAGTCAACTTGACTCTTCTCTTTTGTCCCATGTTCAATCCATCCCCGAATTCTAACTTCCTGACTTTGATCCTTTCTCATGGCCCAGCTACCATCCTTTTTGGTGGCTCTGTATCCCTCACCAGAATGTAAGCTCCACGAGGGCAGGAGCTTGTGTCTGTTTTGTTGCAATATCCTCAGTGCCTGAAACAGTGCCAAGCACTCACCAATATTTGTTGAATGAATGACTGAATCCCACAGTTGGCCCTCCCTTCCCACAGCCCAACAGTTTAATTAATAATGTTATTTCACATTTGTATATAACTAACTTATACTGTGCACCAACAAGAACCTTAAATCTGAAATTCCCATGCTGGTTTATAATCCCTATAGTATACCAGGCAAAGTCGGTGGCTATAGAAAATACCACCAGGACAGGGTTGTCTGAAGAATTACTTGATAATTCTTGTTAATAACACAAAAATGAAAAAAGAACACCGTCATGCAGTTTACAAATAAATCTTACGTGGCTTTACATTTCAATTTTTTTCTTTAAAAGGAATGAGCTGTGTCCAGGTAGGTTAAATGCTTTATAGACAAGAGAAAAAAAAAAAAAGCTGCCATAGAACCACTTTATTTGTCATTATCATCGACTTCATTTTTTATTTTCCTTATCTTCTTTGTCTTTCTCCGCTTTGTTTTTTTTTTTTTTCTTGCTTTCTTCGGCCTCGACAGCATCATTTTTGCCACATCAGCTTTCCTTTGGCTGGATATGCAGCATTCTGCTCTTGGTACTTTTCCTTCAGTCGAGAAGCCTTCTTTTTGGGCTGCTTGCCATCTGCAGCGTGGTCACTCATGTCCCTCCCAGGTTCTTGGCATCACTGCCAGTGGACAGACGGGGATCTCCTTTGATTTGAGGGCAGTACTCAGAACACAAAGTGAAAGCCCAAAGGAGGCCTTTTGGGTGCATTAGAATCTCTGAATTTCCGTTTTACTTCTCTTTTAGGAGGGATGTAAGTTTTCATTTCTTTTTCATAAAGGGCCTTGAATACTCTCGGCCATGCCTCCAATTTCCGTCTCTTTAGCAAGTAAGGTTTTCCACCTTTCTGAACATGTTAATGAACATTCTGAGAAGATGAATGAAACATCTGGTTGCTTCTCCTGTATCCGGCAAGTGTGCGCAGAATGCCTGTGATGACATTTTGCCCCTGGGATCATTGGGCTCTCCTTTGCCCATGTTTAGTTATTTTTGCTCAGTGAGGCACAGAATCACTCAGTGTCCATTTGGCCCTCACTTACCTTGGCAGTGTCTCTAGGTAAGGAGTTCTAGATCAGCCTGGACAACATAGCACGACCCTGTCTCCGCAAAAAAAAAAAAAAAAAGTAAATAAACTCACAACAAACATTTGGTGTAAGGTAAGGGTCCAACTACATTCTTCTGCATGTGGAGATCCACCATCTGTGGAAGAGACTGTCCTTTTCCCACTGAATGATCTTGGCACCCTTGTTGAAATCATTTAACCATGTATGTTGAGGGTTTATTTCTGGGCTTTCTATTCTGTTCCATTGGTCTATATGTTTGTCTTTATTCCAATACCACATCATAGTAAGTTTTGAAATCAGAAAGTGTGAGACCTCCAACTTTATTTTTTCTTTTACAAAGTTGATTTGTCTTGGTTTTGTTTTATATTTTGTCAAGATTGATCAGGAGTAGAAAGAAGAGGTGGTGGCTCGCGCCTGTAATCCCAGCACTTTGGGAGGCCGAGGCGGGCAGATCACAAGGTCAGGAGTTCGAGACCAGCCTGACTAACATGGTGAAACCCTGTCTCTACTAAAAATACAAAACAATTAGCTGGGCCTGGTGGTGCATGCCTATAATCCCAGCTACTCAGGAGGCTGAGGCAGGAGAATCCCTTGATCCTGGGAGGCGGAGGTTGCAGTGAGCCGAGATTGTGCCACTGCACTCCAGCCTGGTCGACAGACCGAGACTCTGTCTCAAAAAGAAAAAAAAGAAAGAAAGAAGGGAGACACACAATTCTGACTGCTGGTGTATCTGTGTGTGGTGGTGGTGGTGGTGGTGGGTGGTGTCTAAAGCCCCACACCAGGGATTTCCTATTAAGCAGGTGAGGCAGAAGTTGCACAGAGGAGCTGGGCTCCCATTTCACACCTAGAGACAAGGGAGATGGAAGTGCAGGCTAGCCTATGTCTGGGAAGAAGGCAGGGACAGACTTCCGTGGACAACTAGCAGTGTCTGCCACAGTTGTATCTTACATTATTCTTCTTCCTCAGGACTAAATGTCCCTGCAATCCAAAAAATCAGATCTTCAGATGTGGGAACACTTTTTTTTTCTATCATTGATTTGACTATTTGCTTTGCTTCATTTTTAGAAATACCCTCCCAATTTCATAATGTTTTGTTTATCTCTTTAACTTTTTGCAAGTTAGTGAGAAGCTGTCTCAGCTTAATTTCTCAGGTCACTGACGAGAGCTTCTGCTGTGTCCATCTTTCATTAGGTTAACAAATTTTAGCCATTACATGTTTTACTTTCCAGTATCTTGAGCTGATGTTTAATGAGTGCAACATAGTCTAGAAGTTATTGCTCTCTTAATGATGTGTCTTTAATTTTTAGGTTTTGTCAGTTCTGCTGAGTTTGGTATAGTAAGACCCTTCCACAATGTGGTGTTCCAAAACACAAATGGTAAGATGTGGGGTTGTGTAATTGTGAGGTTAGTGAGAGGATTGCTCTGAGCCTCCAACTATAGCTGGTTCTCAGGATGTGGCTGTGGGTCCAAATTCATCCTGGTCATGGCTGTGGTTTGATACTCCCGGGTAACAATTTTCCACCCTGGCTTACATATTGATGGGTTCAGTTTGGGGTCTTGTGGCTTCCTGGGACTTATGGAGAGCAGCAGCGTTTTCAGGAATCTCCCGTTTGTGGCCTGATCCAGGGACAGTAGATCTGGAGAATCTTTGGGACAAGAAGGACTGTACCACTTCCTCCCACTTCTGAAGAGGATCATGTGTAATTTCCCTACATGGATGTGCTCTCCTCCATGCTCTCCTCCCTTATCCCCTTATTGCATGATACAATTTATCTTGCTCCTATTTGAAAATGAGGTGTGGGGGAGGAAGGACGCCATCACCAGTCACCGTAACACTGAATCCGAGCTCACTGCGTTTATTGTAGGTGTCTTTCACAGTGTTGACGGTCTTCAACCATTCAGTGGTTCTTGCTTATCTGCTCATTTGTGTATTTGAGACGATCTTGATACCTATCTCCTGCTTTCTTTCTACAGCTACGTCTGGTGACTTTGTGTGGGGAGGTGAGGGTGGGTGTGTGCCCCTGCGATGGGGGTGCCAGTGGGTTGTCTCTGGCTATAGGAGTTCCATCTTCCCCAGGGGTCAGTAGCAGCCTGGAGCCACAGAGCCTCCCTCATCCCCACACTGGCTGTGCCCACACCACCTTGACAGATGCCAGGACCCCCTCCTCCCTGCCTGGGTTTGCAGTTTCCTTACTCACCCCTGGCTCTGCAGTAGGCCTCTCCTGGGCTGCTATCTGGGAGTCTCCCACATACACCTAATCCTGTGTGCTGTCCATCCTGCAGGGCTTCCTGATATATAGGTCCACTGCAGATTGTAAGGCCTGTGATTCCATCCTTGGGCCTCACAGGGCCTAATATGAGTTCCCAGGCACTAACTAGATATTTCCTCACCCAGCAGGAAAGGCTCCCCGCCAGCCAGTTCCCCAATCAACTGGATCAGCTGCACCCTACCCACCTAAGACCCCAACTTAATGGATTTCACCTTCCTGCCAGCTAGGCAAAAGATTCAAACAAGTCAATTGCATCCCCATGTGGGATCCAAGGGTCACCCCACCGTCTTGTCACTACAAAGCCTGCTTCCCACAGTCCCTGCTGGCTCACTCTGCTCCCCACAGCAACCCCTATGTGGCCCTGCAGGGTGGGCGGTATCCTTCTCCCCTAGACTCTGAGCAATAAGCTGCTGCCAGCCTCTTCTGTCCGGTGTCAGGCACCATGTCTTTGACCATCACATGCTATTGAGGGCGGGAGATCCCTCCTCCACCAACAGGGTGAATAGGAAGTGATCCAAAAGCACTGATGGCACACTTTGCTGTACACTTTTCCTGTACTATTATGGATACATTAGTTTACTTTAAGATATTTCTTCTCTGACTTCATGGGATTTGGGACAAGAGGGATGTTAAATGACACATGCTCAGTCTACCCATAAGTTACTTGGCTTTAAAAAAAAATTAGATTGTTTTGGTGGTTTCCTTTTTTTTTCTTCTTTTTCTCTTAAAAAACGTGAAAAATAGGCCGGGCACAGTGACTCATGCCTGTAATCCCAGCACTTTGGGAGGCTGAGGTGGGCAGATCACCTGAGATCAGGAGTTTGAGACCAGCCTGGCCAACATGGTGAAACCCCGTCTCTACTAAAAATACAAAAATTAGCCAGACGTAGTGGCTCGCCCCTGTAGTCCCAACTACTCTAGAGGCTGAGGCAGGAGAATTGCTTGAACCTGGGAGGTGGAGGTTGCAGTGAGCTGAGATCACATCACTATACTCCAGCCTGGGTGACAGAGCGAGACTCTGTCTCACCAAAAAAAAAAAAAAAAAAAGTGAAAAATAATGCTGTCATTTTCACTCTTCTACATTTGTCTTTGTACACCTTTGCTATGATTTCTTTGAGATGGATTCCTAGAAGCTGGGTTGCTGATGAGGTGTGTACGTTTAAAATCTTTAGAGATTCTGGCAAATTGCCCTTTGGAAAGGCTGTACCGTTTATACATCCACCAGCAACACACCTGGGATTATAGGTGTGAGACTAACAATATCCACAGCTGTGAACATATGGGGAAATGCACAATCCTTTGAATTTTGAGGAGTAAATGATTTTCTGCTTCTATTTTATTTTATTTTATTTAGACAGAGTCTCACTCTGTCTCCCAGGCTGGAGTGCAGCGGTGTGATCTCGGCTCACTGCAACCTCCACCTCCCACATTCAAGCAATTCTCCTGCCTCAGTCTCCCGAGTAGCTGCAATTACAGGTGCGCGCCACTACGCCCGGCCTATTTTATTTTTTTTGAGACAGGTTCTCACTTTGTCACTCAGCCTGGAGTGCAGTGGTGCCATCGTGGCTCACTGCAGCCTTGACCTCGAGGACTCAAGCGATCCTCCCGCCTCAGCCCCCCAAGTAGCTGGGACTAATTTTTGTATTTTTTGTAGAGATGAGGTTTCGCCATGTTGCTCAGCTGGTCTCGAACTCCTTGGCTCAAGTGATCCGCCCACCTTGGCCTCTCAAAGTGCTGATATTACAGGCATGAGCCACTGTGTCTGGCCGATTTTCTAATTTTATTTGTAATGATGTTTTTGAAGAATAACATACATACAGTGACGTGTGTACCTGGAGTGTACAGTTTGATGAATTTTTTACTGAGGGATTCACCTCTATGACCACAAGCCAGGTCAGAGTGTAGAACACTCCCAGCTCTTCCCCAGTCACAGTTCTGACTTCTGTTGTTATAGTTTTGCTTTTGAGCTTCTTATAAGTGGAATTATATACTATGTGATCTTTTGTACTTGACTGCTTTTACTCAACATTATGAATGTGAGGGTCACCCATATGGTTTCGTGTGGGTGCAGTTTTTTCATTCTCATTGCTATGTACTATTTCATTGGGTGACCGGACATCAGTTTACTTTCCATTCTTTTGTTGATGGAGGTTTGGGCTGTTTTTATTTTTTTTGGGGGGGGGCCATTTCAAGTGTTTTTGCTATCCACTTGAAGGTACATACCTTTTGGCTCTCCTTCATATCAGTTTTGGTTAGATGTTTACTTGGGAGTGGGATTACCAAGTCATAGGGTTTGCATATGCTTAGCTTTGGTAGACTCTGCCAAAGAGTTTTCCAAGATGGTTGTATCAAGTCACACCTTCAAGAGCAATATATGAGAGTTCTAGTTGCTCCACAATTGATACTTAATATTGTTGTATTATCAATTATTTATTTATTTAGAGACAAGGTCTCAGTCTGTCACCTAGGCTGAATGCAGTGGTGCAGTCATAGCTCACTGCAGCCTCAAATTCCTGGGCTCAAGTGATTCTTCTGCCCCAGGCTTCTGAGTAGCTGGGACTACAGGCGCACACTATCGTGCCCAGCTAGTTTTTTTCTTTTACTCTAGAGATGAGGTCTTACTCTGTTGCCTGGGTTGGTCTCAATCTCCTGGCCTCAGGCAATCCTCCCGTCTTGGCCTCCCAAAGCAGTGGGATTACAGGTGTGAGCCACCATGCCTGGGCTGTATTATCAGTTTTTAATGTATGTTTTCTTTTTTGCGATGTTTTTTAAACAAACATCCTCAGGGTGTGGTTTTTGGATGGGGGGAATTTGCAGCGTCTCCTTCCCTCAATTTTTTCTTGTTTTTGGGAGGGATAGTGTCTTGCTCTGCCCCTGAGGCTAGAGTGCAGTGGCGTGATCTCAGCTCACTGCAACCTCAGTTTCCCAGGCTCAAGCGATCCTCCCACCTTAGCCTCCAGAATAGCTGGGACTACAGGCTCATGCCACCATGCTTGGCTAATTTTTTCGCCATGTTGGCCAGGTAGACCTTCTGGACTCAAGCAATCCACTCTCCTTGGCCTCCCGAAGTTCTGGAATTACAGGCGTAAGCCACTATGTTATTTTTATTTATGTAGATTTTGGTTGACAATAAGGTTGAATATCTTTTTATGTTTCATTGGCTGTTGCAATTTCTTATGCTGTGAATTTCCTGTATCACCTTGTGCCCATTAAAAATAATTCCCAATGTTGTTTACTTTAAGCTTCAGTCTTTTTAAAAAAGTGATATAAACATGTCTTACTTTATTTCCCTTGTTTGCTCTTAACTTCCAAATGCTCTTTAACATGCATTATGTTGCCTGGTTTATTAAAAGAGTGAGACTAGAGAAAAAAGATGTTCTCGCATGGTGAAGGAAGAAAGAAATGCTTAAGGGAGCCTGTGGTGGGTGGATTGAAGCCAGAGGCCTGTGAGGTGTGAGAGGCAGAGGGGGCTTGGTTTCCATGGCTGCCTCTACCACATACCGCCTCCTCTTCTTTTCTTTTTTTCCTTTTTAAGAAAACCACAATGTAAACAGCCTTGTTGTCTATTTTTCTGATTATATAAATAATGCACAAAGTCTGTGAAAACAAGACAAAACCACATTCTTTTGAAGTATAAAGAAGAACATATAACACCTGTAATCCGACCCCCTTAACGCTTTGGTGACTACCCCAGAAGGCAGGCATCCTGCGGGCAGGAGCCCTGGGTCTCATTCTTGTTCTTTACTGTAACCCTCAAGCCAGGAGCAGAGCTTGGCATAAACGTGACCACATGGATGACCCCAGGACTCTCCCCTTGCTTTGATGACTGCTTCCCAAGCCTCTGCAAGGGAGAGATGTTTGCACTAAAGGAGCATCTTTGGCACAAAGCCCTCCTGGGGCTCAGGGTGGAGGAAAGGGTATAGCCATAAGATTATTATTTTTTTTTCAGACGGAGTTTTACTCTCGTCACCCAAGCTGGAGTGCAATGGCGTGATCTCGGCTCACTGCAACCTCTGCCTCCTGGTTCAAGCGATTCTCTTGCCTCAGCCTCCAGAGCAGCTGGGACTATAGGCGCCCGCCAACACACCCAGCGAATTTTTGTATTTTTAGTGAAGAGATGAGGTTTCACCATGTTGGCCAGGCTGGTCTCAAACTCCTGACCTCAGATGATCAGCCCGCCTTGGCCTCCCAAAGTGCTGGGATTACGGGTGTGAGCCACCGTGCCTGGCTCTTTTTAAGTGATTGACAACACTTGAACATAGATCTATTCCAAAGGGACAGCTGGGACAGGCTTCTTAGAAAAAGCCTCTCCAGAGAAGAAATAAACAATACATTAATTAAAGGCAGCCCTCTGTAACAGTCCTTACCATGACAATTACATTTCCTTATTCCATTAGAAATTCTTTGAGGACTGACACTTTCTGCTTGAGAGTCTTACTCATTTTATACCCCCACTGCCTGGTGAATGAATGTATAAATGAGAAAATGAATGAACAGCACAGCCCTCCTACTTGGCAATATAGGTTAAGTTTTAACGTGTGAAGTCTTTTGTATTCTTAACACTTAGCCTAGTACCTGGCACAGGTACTAGGTTGGTACTTAGTAAACATTTGTTGAGTGAATGAATGAATGATCGAATACGTATATAAATATGTCAAATGAATTTTTTGGACTTGCCTTTAAAAAAGTCAGGGCAAGTCCATCAGGGCATGATGAAGGGCAGAGCCTGTTGGGTGGCATTGATTTAATTCAGTTCAGCTGATGCTGGTTGACTTTGCCACGTGCAGAGCGCTCTGCCTGGCACCACCGCCGCAACTCTGCCCACGTAGACCAGTTCTACTGAGTACATTTCTCACCGAGCAAATAAGCCCAGTTATTTTAAAACATGAGGCCAGCATACAGAAACTCGCAATTGCCTGCAAAAATTATGTTCCCTTGCAAACCCACGCAATTGTCCTGGATGCCGATTTTCTGTCAAGAATGGGGCTTTGTTGTGATGGAATGAGACACCCTGGAAATAAATGCCAGGAGACCACAGCTTGATCTGTAGGGCTGGGGCTGATGTGGGAGCCTCGGTGGCCACAGCCAGCTGACTTCTCAAATGACAGCAAAGCCATGAGAAATGTAGATTTTTTAATTTCCTTGATTATAGTTTGAGAACCTTTGTCCTTGTTTTCTTAATGACTGAGTGGATCTTATTTTACTCCTTTCTTCTTTTAAACACACCATAAAGGAAGAAAGGAAAGAAAATAAAGCTACAGATAGTTTACCAATCCAAGAGGGAAATAGCTTCAAGAAACCACATTTACATTACGACCCAGCTGGGCATCTTTGCTTTTATGAAACAGAGCTGCTTTGGAAATTGTTACATAATTCTAACCAGAGTGCAGATTTCCTAACCACATTTACACAGAAACTTTTTTCAATTGTTATGATTTATTTTCCAATAACTCTTCTTTAAAAAAAAATAGTATCAAAATTCTGTGATTCTTCTTTCTCTACAATTTCAGGGGGCAGAAAATTCAGCTAGAACTAAACACAAATAATTTAATGTTTTACAATTTGATTTTTTTGAATTACAGTAGAACCCTATTGTGGTAGGATTTGTTATCTGACATATTGAAAAATAATTGAGTTGAATTTAGTTCTCTAGTATACAATTACATGTGCCAAAATCCTCAGACTTTTTTTTTTTTTTTTTTTTGAGACTGGGTATTGCTCTGTTGCCATGCTGAAGTGCAGTGGTGTGGTCAATAGCTCACTGCAGCCTCTGACTCCTGGGCTCAAGTGATACTTCTACCTTGGCCTCCCAAGGCGCTGGGATTACAGGCATGAGCCACTGCTCCTAGCCCAAAACCCCCAGACTTTTAAAACAGGGAGGGTTTGTGGAGACATGCCTGGTCTGCTAGATTTACAGCTGAGGCCAGAGGTAATTGCTTTTCCAAAGGTCACCCAAGGCCTATGCCTTCCTCACACTGGCCCAGCAGAGACAATTAATTTATGAGTTGAGGGCTAATGTTCTGGAAAGAGGCATTCCATAATCGTGAGACGGGTAAGCAGGTAGGGATCTAAGGAGGTAGCCACGAGCAAGCCTGTGATGATTCTGGCTCACGAAGCAGGGATGACCCAAGACAGAGTTGATTACCTTGGTGATACCACAGACAGGCACAGAGCACAAGGCCCCTATTCAGAATCAGCAATGGGACTGTGTCCAGTGGACATGACCCAAGAGGCCCTTCTCTCAAAGCTGACCAGCCAGCTATAGTTAAGAACCCAAGACAGTGCATTGGCATTTGTGCAGAGCTGCTTAATCTAAACTCACAGATTTTCCCCTGCCATGCACTGAATCCTTCTTTTTTTTTTTTTTTTTTTTTAACAATAATCTGCTCGCATATCTGGCTTTCCCATCTGTCTTAGTCTGTTTGGGCTGTAATAACACAATACCGTAGACCAGGTGGCTTACAAACAACAGAAATTTATTCCTCACAATCTGGAGTCTGGGAAGTCCAAGATCAAGGTGCTGGCACATTCAGTGTCTGGTGAGGGCCACTTCCTCATAGATGGTGCCTTCTCACTGTAACCTCACATGATGAAAGGGAAAAAGCTTGTATTTTTCTTGTAGAGATGGGGTTTTGCCATGTTGCCCAGGCTGGTCTGGAGCTCCTGGGCTGAAGCAATCTGCCCATCTCAGCCTCCCAAAGTCCTCCGGTCTCTTTTATATATGGGCATTAATCCTATTCACGAGGGTATGTCCTCATGGCCTAATCGCCTCCCAAAAGCCCCACCTCCAAACTGCACCTGGGGGTTAGGATTTCAACTTACGAATTTGGGGGTAACATAAACATTCAGTCCATTGTACCATCTAACCTGTGAATTCCTTTAGGACAAAGGCAGTATCTTGCTCATCTTTCAAACCCTAGTACCTAACACAGTGATTGGCACAAAAATAACTCAATAAATGCTTGCAAAATAAATGAGCAGCGGCATCTACCCCGTGTAGAGCCAACCCCAGGGGAGCATAAAATCATAGCCAGCCTTTGCTTAATAAATGGGAACTTGATCGTCCTCTCTGACCCGTAATTCCAGTTCTAGGTTTATCCTAGGAAAACTTTTCCAGGGGCACCAGGAAGACAGGAAGATTGCCAAAATATTTATAGTAGGATTGTTTATAATAGCCCCAAATGGAAACAACCCAAATATCTACAAACAGTAGAACAGATAAGTGTATTGTAGTATAGTCATTCAATAGAATACCATATGTCAATGTAAATGAATGAATTACAGCCCACATGTCAATACATGTGAATCTCAAAACACAAGCCTAAGAGAAATGAGTAATTCAGAAAATAATTCATTTAGTGTGGATCCACTTATATAAAATTCAAAGTCAGGAAAAATGAAGCAATACTTTGTTTAAAGTTGCATACATATATTGTAATATATTAAAGAAAAGCAAGGAAATGATTAACATATATTTTTTTTTTTTTTTTTTTTTTTTTTGAGACGGAGTCTCGCTCTTTCACCCAGGCTGGAGTGCAGTGGCGCGATCTCGGCTCACTGCAAGCTCCGCCTCCCGGGTTCCCGCCATTCTCCTGCCTCAGCCTCTCCGAGTAGCTGGGACCACAGGCGCCCGCCACCACGCCCGGCTAATTTTTTGTATTTTTAGTAGAGACGGGGTTTCACCGTGTTAGCCAGGATGGTCTCGATCTCCTGACCTCGTGATCCGCCCGCCTCGGCCTCCCAAAGTGCTGGGATTACAAGCGTGAGCCACCGCGCCCGGCCTACGTTTTCAAATAGTGGTTATTTCTGGGGTGATGGAGGGAAATACAACTGGAGAAGAAAATTTAGGGAGCTCCAAAGTTATTGGTATTATTCCATTTCTTAAACTTGATGATGAGTACATGACTATATTATTACTAATCTTTAAAAGGGTTATATATAATATTCATATTCATATATTTCATAATAAAAGGGTTTTTTGTTTGTTTGTTTTTTCGAGACAGGGCCTCACTCTGTTGCCCAGGCTAGAGAGCAGTGGTGGGATCTCAGCTCACTGCAGCCTCAACTTCCTGGGCTCAACTGATTCTTCCACTGCAGCCTCCTGAGTAGCTGGGACCACAGGCACCCACCAACACACCAGGCTCATTTTTGTATTTTTTTTTGTAGAGACGGGATTATACCATGTTGCCCAGCCTGGTCTCAAACCCCTGGGCTGAAGCAATCCACCCATCTTGGCCTCCCAAAGTGCTGGTATTACAGGCATGAGCCACTGTGCTTGGCCCAATGTCACAATAAAAAGTTTCAAACAACAAACCCAAAACAGACAAACCCAACGGAAGCTCTCCCCAGCACTTCTGCCCTGGGTCTGTCTTTGGAGGTGGGAAGCAACATGTTGCGGAGCGCAGGGCTCTCGGGCAGTCTGATTGTCCTTGCAGTGAGTGAGTCTGCTGGAGTATGAAGCAGGATCCATTGCACTGTGCCCATCTGCTTGAGGGGTCTGCCTATAGCGTAAGCAAGGGCCATGGAAGGGCAGGTGTCCTTGGTCCAGGGAACAGTGTCTCTCCATAGGATCACTTCCCTCTGGGCATCCTTAAAGGGGAAATAAATTAACAGCCCTACCCTGTAACCTCAAACTATGGTTTCCCAAGGGTCTGTGCCCAGTGGGTGCTGGTGCCCATTAACAGACAGGTTCTTTGGGGTCACTCATCAACAGGACCTTGTTAAAAGTAAGGACTGAGCCTCTGGGAGATTACAGAGCTAGCCATTCAACAAGTCCAGCGTATAGTTTTCTCAGAAAGTAAGGAAGGAAGAAGGCTTTTGACTAGGTCCCTGACAGATAATCTAGGTCCTCATTCCTAGAGTCACACAAGGCATGGTAGTTAAATTGCCCAGGTTGTGAAATCCCAGGAGGACCTGCCTCTTGCTAGCTCTGTGTCTGTAAGCAAAGTTCTTCACCTCTCCAGGCCCATCTGCTCACTTGTAAAATGGAGATAATAGTAGTATGTACCTAGGAGGCCAATGTGAAGATTAAGAAAGATAATGCATGTTAAGCCTCTAGTGAGGCCCACAGATGAAGCTCCATAAATATTTGATATTAAATGAATGCCCTCTGGTCAAGACTTGCCAGCCTGAGAAGAGGCCATACTCTGAACACTCACATTCTTGGGATGTAATTGTGGTGGTGACAACATGGTCATTCCATAGGGAGGCCAGTTGACTGGTCCTCAAGGAATGACCAGGTGGCCTGACCTTGATGGGCTCACCACGTTCTAGGGTCTGACACTGAGCTTTCTTAGTCTCGTAACTCAATTTTGTCCACGTATCCAGAAAGAATCCGTTGGGAACCAATTGGGAGATTGATATGAAAATCAGGACACCAATTTATTAATTTACCATGGGAAATAGCAGTGCTTGGAGGCCAAGTGTGGTGGCTCACACATGTCATCCCAACACTTTGGGAGGCCGAGGCAGGGGGATTGCTTGAGGCCAGGCATTCAAGACCAGCATGGGAAACACAGAGAGACCCTGTCTCGACAAAAACAATTCTTGGCATGATCTTGGCTGACTGCAGCCTCCTCCTGTCAGGCTCAAGTGATCCTCCCACCTCAGCCTCCCAAGTAGTTGCGGCTACAAGCATGCACAACCATGCCAGGATGATTTTTGAATTTTTTGTAGAGATGGGATTTTGCCATGTTGCCCAGGCTGGTCTTGAACTCCTGGGGTAAAGCAATCCCCTTGGCTTGCCCACCCAAAGTGCTGAGATTACAGATGTGGGCTACCACACCCAACCATTCTACAAAAAATTTTAAAAAGTTAGGTAGTCATGGTGGCATGGGCCTGTAGTCCCAGAGGTTGAGGTGGGAGGATGGCTTAAGCTCAGGAGCTCAGGGCTGCAATGAGTTGTGATTGTGCCACTGCACTCCAGCCTGGGTGACAGAGTGAGACTCTGTCTCTTAAAAAAAGACAAAAGAGAGAGAGAGAGAAATAGCAGTGCTTGGTAGACTGCATTTGAAATCTGCTAGGCAGGGCTGTTGTCCTTTTAGGAAAAGGGATGGGAAACAAGCTGAGAATCTGAAACTACAGGCATAGCAAGGAACCAGCATCTGGGGTGTGGACAAAAGGATCTTAAGGGCCAAAGTTACCTCTTTTTGGCACCACCCCACTCCTCCTTTCCCTCTGGCCTATTGGCAGAGTGGAGCTTCTGAAGCAGGCTGCAAGTTGCCTTTGCCTCTGATCTTGTTATGGGGTCAAGAACAATCTTTGCTTTTAAAATCTGGCTACTTATTAAATCTTTGAAGTTAGAAAGATTGACTAGGGCTTGGGGAGTTCATTCCATAGCCTGGAAATAAATTGCCCTATTGTCCACTAGATGGTGTTCAAAATACACACACACACCCAGCACATGCATCTCTGGAAACACACAAATCAACCTAATGAAGTGTGATGTTGATGAAAGAAACCCGTAAGATCTACTCCAGCCTGGGTTGGCAGCACACTTGGAGAAGAGATTTGGAAACTGGCAGGAGAGGAGGAAGATGTGCCTTTTAGACAATCCCTCTGGTTGCATTGTGAGGAGAGCTGCAAGGCTGCAGGCAGAGAAAATTGGGAGCTGTTGGAGCCATCCTGGTGAGAGGGGATGGCGGCCTGGCCCAGGACTGTGGCAGTGGGAGGAGAGAAGAGGATAGTCCTAGGAGGCAGAAAAGGCAGGGCTTTGAGGGCAGACTGGATATAGCACTCTTTGAGTTTGCTAGTTTCAATGTTTTGTTTTGTTTTGTTTTGTTTTTTGTTTTGTTTTCTGTTTTGTTTTCTTTTCCTCTGCAAGTTGTAAGCTCTGAAAGAGCAGAGATGTGGGCTTATCAGTGTATTTCCGGTGCTACACAGAGTAGATACTCAATAGACTTTTTGGATAATAATGAATAACAGAGCTAACATTTTTTTGCAAGCTAATGTGAGCCCTTCTAAGCACTGTACATGTATTAATTTCATGTATTACCCCCAAATACACACTTGGGCCCCTGCCCAGATCAAAATCCCTGGGACAGATAAACCTAGGCCAGTGTATTTTGAAAATCCTCCACAGGAAATCCTTTTCTTTTTAAATTTTTAATTATTATTATTTTTAGAGATGGGGGTCTCACTATGTTGCCCACCCTGGAGTGTGATTATTCACAGGTGTGGTTCCATTACCGATCAGAACGGGAGTTTTGAACTGCTCTGTTTTTGACCTGAGTTAGTTCACCCCTCCTTAAGCAACCTGGTGGCCCCTTGCTCCCAGGAGGTCACCATATTGATGCCAGACTTACTGTGGACACCCCACTGGCATAGCACACTACAGCCCACAACTCCTGGGCTCAATCCACCCTCTGGGCTCAAGCAGTCCTCTTGCCACAGCCTCCCGAGTAGCTGGGACTGCAGGTACACGCTTCTGTGTGTGGCTCCACAGGCAGCCTGGAAATCCTTCAGACTGCTGCCTGTGTTCTCTTGTCTCCTTTCTCCCTTTCTTCACGGAACACTGCAAGCCCCACACAAGTCTCTCTCCTCATTCCTATCCCTCCTGGGAATTGTGTGCATCATGGAGTCAGCCCTGGTCCCTCATACACAGAAGCCTTGCCCACTAGGTGGCCTCCAGGGAGGCTGTCCTTGGCACCCTGGCTCCTGACTCTCCTTGCAGGTGGGTGCCTGGCCTCTGACCTTACCCCTACACTTAGTCCTCAGGCCCACTGTTGCACATCCTGGTCTTCTTTGTACCTTCTTGCAGTTCACTTTCTTCAGTGTCCACAGTGGCCCCAGCTTCAGTCCTTTTGGGCCTCATTTCAGCTACCATGTGCTCTCCTACCAGTGCTCGGAGCACACAAAGTCCGGACAGCAGAGAGGTGGGGGGACCTGGGCCCACAGGGGCCCACATATAGAGCCATTGGCAAGGCCCTAGCTCTTGCTGTTCCCTCCCCAACAAAAGTGCGAACCGTAATTGCATTTAGTTCAGTTCAACAGTCATTCATTGAGTACCTACAGCGCACCAGGCATAGTAGTAGGCCCATCACCTATTACCAAAGTGAATAAGATACCTGGTTTGCACCCAAGCACCTCACCTCTGCAGATGCAGCCACATAGGCATCTAACTGTTACAAGGCACCTGGTAGAGAAAAGGTGCAGCATGTACAGAGAGAAGGAAGATATTGATTAATCTGGGGAGCTCCATGGTCCTTTAAAACTCAGCTCAGGCTGGACGCAGTGGCTCACGCCTGTAATCCCAGCACGTTGGGAGGCCGAGGCGGGTGGATCACCTGAGGTCAGGTGTTTGAGACCAGCCTGGCCAACATAGTGAAACCCCATCTCTACTAAAATTACAAAAATTAGCCAGGCGTGATTGAACACACCTGTAATCCCAGTTACTTGGGAGGCTGAGCAGGAGAATTGCTCGAGCCCGGGAGACGGAGGTTGCAGTGAGCCGGGATCCTGCCACTGCACTCCAGCCTGGCCGACAGAGTGAGACTCTGTCTCAAAAAAAACCAAAAAACAAAAAACTCAGCTCAAGTGTCATCTCCTCCCAGAAAACCTTAAAGCCCCACAGGCAGAGCCCAGGGTTGATGAAGAACCCCATCACTGGGCTCCCAGGGCCTGATAGCACTTACTGCACTGTAAGGAGTGCGTGGTTCCCGGGGGTCACCTTCTGTCTGTGAGCAGCTTCAGGGAGACCCCAGATGTCTCCATCTTTCCCTTCCCAGAAACCAGGGCATGGCGTGGAGTTGGTACTCCGTCTTTGCTTGTGGAGTGAAAAGGAGGTGCCATTTAAGGGGAGTCTTTGTGAACAGGGAGGATTTAGAAGGTGAAGAGAGTGGTAGGGGTGCAGGGAGCAGGTTGAGATTAAGAAGGACAGAAGCAAAGGCATGAGGCCCAGGCTGTTTTGGTGTCCCCTCCCTGCCTTACTCTCTGGGGCATCTGAGCAGGAGGGACCCCCACTCTGCCTCCAGAATGCTGAGCTTTTCAGGGACACCCTTCTCACTTAGAGCCAGGTGCACATGCCCATGGTTTACGCCACTGTGCCCTGGCTCTCTGCTGCTGGACGTTTGCATGGCCTTGAAGGGGAGGTGTGTGGTCAACCTAACATTCCTTTGCCTAAGTGTGTTCGCATCCTTTCTCTCCCTCCCCAGCAGCTGTAGCTGAGCCTGTTGGTCTCATCCCTGGGTGAACTTTAGAATCACCAGGGGAGCTTTCTGAAAATACGGATGCTTTATTTAATTGGTCTGGGATGGGGCTCAGGCATCATTAATTTTTAAAGCTCCCCAGGTGACTCCAATGTGCAGCCAGTGTGGAGAAGCACTAGGCTAGCGCGGCCGGGGCAGGACTCTTCCTACCCACACCTCTCCGCCAGCCCCCTTTGATCTCTCCAAGCCTCCTTTCCAGTAGTTTCATCTCAAGCAGTGTCTCCCTGGGCTTCTTCGTGTACACACATCCCAGAGCCCTCTCAGCACTGAATTATACACATCCCAGCAGACGACTGCTGTGTGAATTACTGAGGGCAGAGCTGTAGAGACATCTCCTGGCAAATAAATTAAAGTGTTCAATCATTCAGCCAAGAGCCAAGGCAGAGAGATGCTGAGCCCCTAGAGAGAAGGGAGCTGGGGAAAGAGCGTGGGGGAAGAGGAGAGGGAGTGAGAGGCTGTCTCACTGAGAGAAGCCACAGGGGTCGGGGGAGGGAGGAGCGAAGGAAGTGTCCTGGGGGCATGTGTCACAGCGAGCCAAAAGGGTCCTGCCTCCCTTGAGCCACCTCTTTGGAAGGCTGGGATGAATGACACATGTCTGGGACAGAGAGGGAGGCCCAGGCAGGCAGCCGCCGGTGTGCCTACTGCTTGGGGGATGGACTAACTGGGCACAGTCACTTCTCCAGGTGGACAATGTGCTGTTAGCCAATTAACAGTGGGATGTCTGGACTGAGTATGGTGGCTCTCAGCACTTTGGGAGGCTGAGGCAGAGGGATTGCTTGAGCCCTGGAGTTCGAGACCAGCCCGGGCAACATATGAGATCCCGTCTCCATGAAAAATACAAAAATTGGCCATGTGTGGTGGTGCCCACCTGTAGTCCCAGCTACATGGGAGCCTGAGGCAGGAGGATCACTTGAGTCCAGGAGTTCTAGACCAGCCTGGGCCATAGAGCGAGACCCCATCGCAAAAAAAAAGTGTATGTCTGGAATGCCACCCTCCTTGCCAGGCAGCCTGTCTATTCTCTGCAGCCATTCGGGGCCTGAGCCAGAAGTTTCTTTCCTAAGGAACAAGGATCCTGCTTCTCTAGCCCTAGGACACAGGCCAATAGGACTTCTAGGGGCAGGGGCTCCTGGGAGCTCACAACCCACTCTTGTTTAATGCACTGCTAAGTGACACCCCTAACAGCAGCACTGGCTTTGAGCAGAGGACTGGGACATGATCAGACGGGATTGGCTCCTCAGCTTGACACCCGTGCACCAGGCACCGGGGGCTCAGTGCTGATGTCTTGACCTTGAGGAATCGCGGCCTCATGATAGAGGCCTGGGGATCCCCGCAGGGCACAGGGAGAGCAGAAGGTGGTGGGGGCACATTTGCACTCACTGCAACACATCATTAAAGCATGCCTGTCTTTCTCTGTCAGCAAGTATCTGGGGCCTTTGTCCAGGAACTGTCATCAGGGAGTCAGCTACTGGCCGTAGATCTGTTCCACAAGGCTGTCCTGTCTGCAGACTCTGCCGGGCAGTGTGGTGAGAGAGCTGGCGAGGCATGGTGACCTTGGGATGGGTGCCCCGAGGCAGTGCTGGCTTTGTTCCTTGACCATAGATGGTGCCTTGGCTGGCAGTTCATGATCTATGCCCTTGGTGGTCGTGGCTGGGTGCTGAGCCAAGCCTTTTCCACTCACCAGACAATCAGATGCCCAAACACACCGTTGCAGGCCAGGAGCTTCATTGTAGCACCCTAAGGGCAGCTTGGTTCTGGTTCTGGAAGGCCCTCAGCAGGCAGTGGTAACCCCAGCACGAACAGGAATTGCATCCTAGTGGGGGAGAGTTCTGTGAAGCGATAGACCAGCTGCTCGGTTAGGTGGCCAGTGCATGGCATTCTTAAAGTTTCACAGTTACAAAAATTAGACGATCATGGTGGTGGGTGCCTGTAATCCCAGCTACTTGGGAGGCTGGGGCAGGGAGAATTGCTTGAACCCAGGAGGTGGAGGTTGCAGTGAGCTAAGATTGCGCCACTGCACTCCAGCCTGGGCAACAGAGTGACACTCCGTCTCAAAAAAGAAAAAAATAGTTTCATGGAGTATTTTAGAGCTAAACAATGGGTACATGTGGACATAGAGAATGGAATAATAAACACTGGAGACTCCAAAAGATGGGAGTATAAGAAGGGGGTAAGGGCTGAAAAATTACCTATTGGGTACAATGTTCACCATAGTGATGGGTTCACTAAAAGCCTAGACTTTACCACTATGCCATATATGCAAGTAAGAACTTTTACCCCCCAAATGTATATATTAACATGCTACAATTCACTTTAAACATGTGTAGCTTTTATTTGCCAATTCTACCTCAATAAAACTTTTTATTTTTTATTTTTTGAGACAGTATCTGGCTCTGGCTCTGTCACCCAGGCTGGAGTCCAGTGGCACAATCACAGCTCACAGCAGCCTCGATCTCCCAGGCTTCAGCAATCTTCCCATCTCAGCCTCCCAAGTCGCTGGGACTACAGGCCGTGTGCCACTAGGCCTGGCTGATTTTTTTTTTGTTTTTAAGTAGAAATGAGGTCTTGCTGGCTGGTCTTGAACTCCTGAGCTCAAGTGATCCTCCCACCTTGGCCTTGAAAAGTGCTGGGATTATAGGAATGTGCCACTGTGCCCGGCCAAAAAGATATATTTTTTTTAAAAAACAAGCAAACAAAGAATTTCATGGCATATATGCCTAAGTTTGGATTGGCTAATTGTTAAATTAAGTCAATACTTTGACTGGACCATATTTAAGAGTTTAAATACATGTATATGTATCTACAAAGAACTCAAACACATTTACAAGAAAAAAACAAACAAACCCATCAAAAAGTGGGTGAAGGATATGAACAGACACTTCTCAAAAGAAGACATTTATGCAGCCAACAGACACATGTAAAAATGCTCATCATCACTGGCCATCAGAGAAATGCAAATCAAAACCACAATGAGATACCATCTCACACCAGTTAGAATGGCAATCATTAAAAAGTCAGGAAACAACAGGTGCTGGAGAGGATGTGGAGAAATAGGAACACTTTTACACTGTTGGCAGAACTGTAAACTACTTCAACCATTGTGGAAGACAGTGTGGCGATTCCTCAAGGATCTAGAACTAGAAATACCGTTTGACCCAGTGATCCCATTACTGGGTATATACCCAAAGGATTATAATTCATGCTGCTATAAACACACATGCACACGTATGTTTATTGTGGCACTATTCGCAATAGCAAAGACTTGGAACCAACCCAAGTGTCTATCAATGGTAGACTGGATTAAGAAAATGTGGCACATATACACCATGGAATACTATGCAGCCATAAAAAATGATGAGTTCATGTCCTTTGTAGGGACATGGATGAATCTGGAAACCATCATTCTCAGCAAACTATCACAAGGACAAAAAACCAAACACCGCATGTTCTCACTCATAGGTGGGAATTGAACAATGAGAACACTTGGACACAGGAAGGGGAACATCACACACCGGGGCCTGTTGTGGGGTTGGGGGGGATAGCATTGGGAGATATACCTAATGTAAATGACGAGTTAGTGGGTGTAGCACACCAACATGGCGCATGTATGCATGTTGTGCACATGTACCCTAGAACTTAAAGTATAATTAAACAAATAAACAAAATAAAAACAGACTATTAAGCAACATTAAAAAATATATATATATGAAAGTAAAACATTTAAATCCAACTATAAATGGGAAGTAAGTGGGCTGTCCATATCTCCTGGTTAAGAATGTCATGCTGCTCTGCACAAGCTGGAATTGCACAGGGATCATGGTGGGGGCCTAGAGGGTATGTTTGGTGTTGCTCCCAGTTTGGGCAACTGGACACACAGCCCTGCTTGAGGATCCAAGTCCCACAGGCTGCCGGCAGAGCCTGTTTATCCCTCGCAAAGAGGTTGTCATCAATTTCCGATTAGCTGGAAGCTTGGCGGGCAGCTTCAGGCTCCAGACTCCGTCATACTAATGAAGGCGGGGCCCCTGCTGGAGACAGCGCTGAACGAGGATGGAAGTCAAATTAGGTTATTCCTATGGAGGGACATCCAGTCTTTGTTTTGGGGCCGCTGGCTTACCTCTGGAGGGAGGGGAATTTCTCTAGACTCGTAGGGTAAACTCGACCCAACATCTTCCTCTGGGCTGGGGTGCTGGGAGTGAGAGGTGAGTGAGCCTCAAGGCTCTGTGTCTTCCTTCCAGAGGGGGCAGGCAGAGCTGAGGACAGAGCTGTGGCATTGTCTGTTGCCTTGGACTTGTAGCAAGGAGAAACACTGGGGTCCCCGAGCCTGGGGGAAACCCCTAGAGGAGGCTGCGTCATCTGTCCACGGGCAGATTAGGTGAGGGGAACTGGGAATGGCTTCTCCTTCAGAGTGATGGGGGTAGCCCAGACTCCATCATGGGGAGCTGACAAAACCTCAGGCCCTAGGTGCACCGACAGGACGGAGCCTGTTTGCAGTGGCAGGAAAGGAGAGGCCAGAGACCTTCATTCTCTAGTTGGGAGGCTGAAGGTGGCAGCAGGCTTCAGAGCTGTTGCTGGGGAGTCTGTAGGAGCAGCTGCACTCCCTTCTTCAGAGGCAGTGCCCTGGGAATACCAGGTTTCCTTATTGGTTTGCCCTAGTCTGTCAGATGCAAACAGGCTTTCACAGACTCCAAGGAAACATCTGCTGAGAAGAATTACAGTGGGCAGTAAAGCATTTCTCTGGGGAGCTTGTGTGCTCGTTCTTTCCTCCCCCTTCTCCTCCGGCTTCTGGGAGGGGTCTGAGATAGGGAAAAGACCATTCTGAGCTCCCTCATGGTGGACTGAGGGTCAGGACCAGCCCTTTGCCTTCTTGCCATGGATTCTCAGGAAGGCAGAAACAACCAGGTGCCTTGATGGGCTGCCACCTAGCAGAGGGGGCAGGCACGCGGCTCATCCTGACCCCATGCTCAGCGTCTGGGTCTCCACCTCGGGACCCCCATCAGCCTCCTGTGTGCTGAGCATGTCCAGCGCTACACAAGGGGATTATGGGAGGAAGGGGGAAATGAAGGACAGAACTGAAATAATACTTCTTAAGTGAAGACTTGGGGCTAAAGAGCCAAGGCATGGGACCTGCATTCACAGCATGTGAGATGGACTGAGGGGCCATGTCCTGCTGGCTCCAGCATGGAGGCTCCTGAGTGGAGCCGTGTGTGTCCACAGGCATGGGGACAGTGGCCTCCACATACGTGATCTCCTGCGCCCTTCACAGAACCCCTGCTGGCCAAGCTGGTCAGGCGTCACCTCCACAAAGCAGAAGGGTTGCTGCCAATGAAGTCATGGCAGAATGGGGACAGGAAAGGGGGAGTCCATCATGAAACCCCATGCTTCCTACACATGTTGCCTGATTCCAGTGGTTCTCAATCTTATTCTTATTTATTATTTTTTAAAGAGACGGGGGTCTCTGGGAGTTCCAGGTTATAGTGAGCTATGATCACACCACTGCACTCCAGCCTGGGTGACAGGGTGAGATCCTGTCTCTAAATAAATAAATTCATTAATTAAAAAAAAAAAGAAAAAAGAGACAAGGTCTCACATCTCATTCTGTTGCCCAGCTGGAGTGCAGTGGCATGATCATGGCTCATTGCAGCCTTGACCTCCTGGGCTCAAGCAATCTTCCCACCTCAGCTTCCTGAAGACCTGAGATTACAGGTGTGAGCCACCATGCTTGGCTTGTTCTCAATCTTTAGAGCCTAGAAGGATCATGAGAATACAAATGAAATTCCTAGGCCTCACTCCCATAGATTCTGATTAAGAAAGTCGGGGGTAGGGTGCAGGGATCTGCCTTTTAACGGAAAGGGGCAGATGAAACCGTAATTGGAGAAGCATTGTCTCAGTCCAGTAAAACTAACAGACATCCACAAAGATCTGCAGTTGCTTTAAATTCACCATGAGGCTTAAATTAATTAACAAGCATTTTCTGAGAGCCTATAATTATGTCCCCAAATTATTAGGGCCTACTCCATGGGTGAGCGCATTGCACAAGGCCGCACACTTGAGGTTTAATGCTCTGTGGTGGCTGTCCTTGAAATTCTCCATGATTTAATCTTTGAATCTGTGCTTTTTGAGACAGAGTCTCACTCTGTTGCCCAGGCTGGAGTGCAATGGCGAGATCACGACTAGCAGCCTTGACTTCCTGAGCCCAAGCAATCCTCCCACCTTCCCTCCCGAGTAACTGGGACTATAGGCCTGCTCGGCTAATTTTTAAATTTTTTGTTGAGATATGGTCCTGCCATGTTGCTCAGGCTGGTCTCAAACTTTTGGACTCACATGATCCTCCTGCTTCAGCCTCTCAAAGTGCTGGGATTATAGGCATGAACCATGGTGCCTGACTGGATCTATGCTTTTGTAAGTGAAGCCTATTGGGACAGTGGAGCATGTGAGGGGTCTTGGTGCCTGGGCCTCACACCCCTTGCCTCTGGCCTGTGGGTTCTTAGCCTCACTGTTCTCAGCCCATCCCAAGATTGCAGCCACCAGCCTTCCCAGCAGGAGTCTGGGCCCAGGCAGGAAGAGCCAGGGTCTGGTATGGGTACCCCATGGTGTCTTAGAGCGGGCCATGGTGGCAGCTGGTCAGCCTACCACCCCTGGCCCCAGGTACTGATGTGTTCTGGTGTGCAGATCTACACATCCCGGGGGTTTCCCCTCTGCCAGGTTGGAGCAATGGGTCAGCAGGAGAGGCATATCCCTGCCTGGACTTCCCCAGACCTGGCTTCCTGACCTCTAGGAGGTTACAACTGACGTAAATGGAGAGGAAGGAAGCTGGCATTGATTGAACGCACACTCCTCTCTAAGACTCATTTGATTTTTGCTGATATATCCTAGTGCCTAAGACACTGGCATGTGTGCAGTGCTCAAAAACAGAGAAGGAATGAATGCATGGAGAAACTCTTTGAGGTCGATTTATTTCTTCCATTTTACAGATTAGAAATTAAGGGTTAAGGAGGCTAAACAACCTGCTGGAGGTCTAAAATCAGTAAATGACAGAAATGAGATTTAAATGCAGGTCAGAACTCCAAAGCTTTTGCCCTTTCTATGTCACAAATCTAAAGACATGGCTTAAGCACACTGGCTGCTGGGCCGGCGTTTGGCCAGTGATGCCAGTACTGACCCACCAAGTGTCCAATCACCACCAAGTCGGAGCTGCTCCCGGGAATGGTTTCCTGGTTGACCCTGGATGTCCAAGGAGGAGAGGGATTCTGAGCCCAGTAAGAGACTTGTGATTTGGATTTTCACTGGTTCTGCTCTTCATGGACCATGTCTCAGTCCAAGGAAAAGAGAGGACTAAAGAGATATATTCATGAAAATCCTCTAATTCAACTGACTCAATTAGGACTTTCCAATTGCTCAAATTGAAAATCTCAACCCAAAATGAGCTAAAACTATTTAATCTTATTTCATGTAATGGAAAAGTCCAAGCCTGGGTAACAGAACTTGACCCCATCTCTACTTAAACAAAAAATAAAAATTATCTGGGCATGGCAGCATGCGCCTATAGTCCCAGCTACTCAGGAGGCTGAGGCAGGAGGATCGCTTGAGCCCAGGAGGTTGATGTTGCAGTGAGCCGTGATTGCGCCACCTCACTCCAGCCTGGGTGACAGAACGAGACCCTGTCTCAAAAAAAAAAAAAAGAAAAGAAAAGAGGAAATTCCAGAGCTAATCAGACTCCAGGTGAGTTGATTCCAGGGCTCCCCAAGGACCCAGGCTCTTGCCATCTCTTATTGTTTCATCCTCAATGTTGGCAGCTGCAGATGTGATATCTAGAGGAAGTTATTGGGACTGGGCTAGACTATTCATCTGGGGTGCAATGGATGTTGAGGATCAACTATGATGTCACCACATCATCAGTGCATAAGCAGCCCTGCTTTAGGACCTCACTGGGAAACATTCCAGGAAGAAACTGTCCATCCTACATTGCCACAGACCACTGCCCAGCCCAGGCAGCCCGAGGGGTCCAGCATATCAGTCACACCAGTGGTGGCAGTACCGGTTATACCAGCAGAACTAACTGGGTGCTGGTGGTGCTTGATCCCAGAGGAAGCTGCAGTGTACCTTCACAAGGCTCGGTACTCAGCCAAGGTCCCAACAGCAGCCATCACTGAAGGAGGCTGCACCTGGACAGCAGCAGTAGGAGGAAGAGTGGTGGTTGGCACATGACACCCAGGACTTGTTTGTTAACACATCTGAGACGCCCCTGGGGAACTGCAGAAATAATTGAAGTTCCTGCAGGTGGCTGGCACCCAAGCATAACAGATGGGGCAAGGTGAGCTAGCGAAGCTTGGCTCTTCTTGCTAAAGAAACTCTGTCAGCCCCAGACACTGGTTATGTGTACAATGCCTGAGAGAGCTGGGTGAGACAGCCCCCAGCATAAGGCGCCCGCCAGCTCTCCCCTCCCTGGGTGGGAGTTATCACAGCTTGGACACAAATCCAGGGGAAACCTGGACCAAACTCTTCTCTTTGAGTGTGCCAATGGTCACATAATGTTAATGCTGGTTGTTCCTGCGTGGTGTGATTAGATTACTTTTTTTCTTTTTCTTTTCCTTCCCTTTTCTCCTCATTGATTTTTCCCCTTTCCTCCCCTCCCCTTCTTTTCTTTCTTTCTTTCTTTCTTTTTTTTTTTTTTGGTAATTTTCTGTACTACTAAATTAAAAAAAATGTTTTATTAAACTTTTCTGAATAGATGCTACATCTCATGGTTCAAAACTAAAAAAATACATTTAGAAAGTAATCAATGAATCAGAAGCCACATGTAGGGCTTGTGAATGAAACAAACAAGCAAACAAACAGTGAAGAATCTTCTTTATATCTCTATCTGCCCAGTTTCCCTTCAGCCCTCCTCTTTTCCATTATATCCTTTGGCTTATCCTATAATAACATGTGTACACTTGCAGAGTTTCTTTATGCATATACAAACAGGTGAAAATATATTTTTGTTTTCTCCCCCTTTTTTGCACATATATACTGCTGTATACCTTACCTTTTTCACCTAACAACACACCTTGGAGATTTTTATCAGTACAAAAAAATCCTCATTTTCTTGTATAGCTGCCCTTTGTGATAGGGCATGATACTACCACAATTTTTAAAAATCATCTCCTAGGCCAGGTGCGGTGGCTCACGCTTGTAATCCCAGCACTTTGGGAGGCCGAGGCAGGCGGATCACGAGGTCAGGAGATCAAGACCATGGTGAAACCCCGTCTCTACTAAAAATACAAAAAAAATTAGCCAGGCGTGGTGGTGGGCGCCTGTAGTCCCAGCTACTCGGAGAGGCTGAGGCAGGAGAATGGCGTGAACCCGGGAGGCGGAGCTTGCAGTGAGCCGAGATTGCACCACTGCACTCCAGCCTGGGCGACAGAGCAAGACTCTGTCTCAAAAAAAAAAAATCGTCTCCTATTGATGGGCCTTGAGTTTGTTTTCAAACTTTTGCTAATCCAAATGATGTTGCACCAAAAAAACTTGTGCATACGTTATTTTGCATATGTGTAAGTATTCCTGTAGGATAAACTCCCAAAAGTGTAAATGCTAAGTCAAAGGGCGTACGTGGTTGTGATGTTTACTGATTTGGCAAATTGCCCTCTATAAGCGTTGCACTAATTTATACCACCACCAGGAGTATCTAAGAGTGTTTTTCCCCACAGCTTTGCCAACAGAGAGTGTTATCAAATTTTTTTGGAATTTTGTCAATCTGATAGGTGAAGGTTATCTCTGTGTGGTTTTAAAATCATCCTTATTGGGCTATGATTTTAATACAACAGAATGGACTCATTTTAGTTGTATAGTTCAAAGAGTGTTGAATCAATCAAGGTATAGAACATTTCCATCACCCCAGAAGATTGACTTGTGCCCCTGCCCAATCAACACCCTTCCCATCCTGTCTGGAGAAACCACTACTGTGATTTTTATCACTATAAATTAGTTTTGCTTTTGGCTCTCTCAGCTCTTTTGGCTCTCTGAGCAGCACCATGGCAGTTGGCAAGAATAAGCACCTTAAGAAAGGTGGCAAACGGGGGGCCAGGAAGAAAGTGGTTGATCCATTTTCTAAGAAAGATTGGTATGACGTGAAAGCACCTGCTATGTTCACAAGAAATATTGGAGAGACGCTAGTCACCAGGACTGAAGGAACCCAAATGTATCAGATGGCCTCAAGGTCATGTGTTTGAAGTGAGTCTTGCTGATTTGCAGAATGATGATGTTGTCTTTAGAAAATTCAAGCTGATTACTGAAGATGTTCAGGGCAAAAACTGCCTGACTAACTTCCATGGCATGGATCTGACCCGTGACAAAATGTGCTCCATGGTCAAAAAATGGCAGACAATGATTGAAGCTCATGTCGATGTCAAAACACCGATGGTTACTTGCTTCGTCTGTTCTGTGTTGGTTTTACTAAGAAACACAACAATCAGATATGGAAGACCTCTTATGCTCAGCATCAACAGGTCCACCAAATCCGGAAGAAGATTTTGGAACTCATGACCTGAGAGGCGCAGACAAATGACCTGAAAGAAGTGGTCAATAAATTGATTCCAGACAGCATTGGAAAAGACATATAAAAGCCTTGCCAATCTATTTATCCTCACCATGATGTCTTCATTAGCAAAGTAAAAATGCTGAAGAAGCCCAAGTCTGAATTGGGAAAACTCATGGAGCTTCATGGTGAAGGTAGCAGTTCTGGAAAAGCCACTGGGGACGAGACAGGTGCTAAAGTTGGACGAGCTGATGGATATGACCCACCAGTCCTTGAATCTGTTTGAAGTTAGGACTTACAATAGTGGCAAATAAAAAAGTCTTATTTGTGAAAGAAAATTAGTTTTGCCTGTTTCAGAATTCACAGAAATGGAATCAGATAATGTGTGCTCTTTTCTGACCAGCTTCTTTTGCTCAGCATGTTTTTGAGATTCACCCATGATGTTGCATTCCTTTTTATTGCAGAGTAGTATTCCACTGAATATTCAAATATGCCACACCTTTCGGGTTTTTCATTCATATGTTGATGTTCATTTTTTTCCTATAAACTTTATAATCAGCTTGTCTGGTTAAAAAAATGGTGTTTGTAATAGACTACATCCCCTTTATCAAGTAAATTATGGAGAACTGAAGTTTTTATTATGTTGAGTCTTCCTCGCCAAAAACTTGGTATATTTATTCCCCTTGTTCCAGCCTTCCTTTGTATTCCTCAGTGTGTTTCAAAGCTTTACCCAATTCTGGTTATAGTCATTCCTAATTGTTAGCAGGTGGTAGGTTTGGCTTTTTTCCCCAATTTTCCTTGCTTAAATTTAGAAAAAAAAATGAATATGTGTTCTTTTATTTTTTATTTTATTTTATTTTATTTTTTGAGATGGAGTCTTGCTCTGTCTCTCAGGCTGGAGTGCAGTGACATGATCTCAGCTCACTGCAACCTCCGCCTCCTGGGTTCAGGTGACTCTTCTGCCTCAGCCTCCCAAGTAGCTGGGACTGCAGGAGCACACCACCATGCCCAGATAATTTTTGTATTTTTACAAAAATACAAATTTGATGGATATATAATTTCCAGCTTGGGACTATTATGGATAAAGCAGTTATGAACAATCATATACACATATTTTTGTGTTTATATGCTTTCATGTGTCTTCAGTAATTTCCAAGAAATGAAATTTCTGAGTAATATGATAAATGTATGTTTAACTTGATAAGAAGCTAGCCATCTGCTTTCCAAAGTGGTTGTACAATTTTATCCTCCCATCAGCAAAGTACAAAACTTCGGTAGTCACATATCCTTATCAATACTTGATATTGTTATTATTTTATATTTTGGTCATTGTAGAAGGTATGTGGTGGTATCTAATCATAGATTTAATTTGCATTTCCCTGATGATTAATGATGTTGAACATATTTTCAAGTACTTATTGGCTATTCCTAATCTTTTGTTTGTTTGTTTGTTTTCTTTATGAGATGAGGTCTCTCTTTCAGGCTGGAGTGCAGAGACTGGTGCAATCATAGCTCACTGCAGCCTCGAACTTCTGGGCTCAAATGATCCTCCCACCTCGGCCTCCCAGCTAGCTAGAACTACACGTGACTGTCACCATGGCTGACTAATTTTTTAATTTTTTGTAGAGACAGGGTCTTGCCACATTGCCCAGGCTGGTCTCGGACTCCTGGCCTCAAGTGATTCTCCCATCTTAACCTCCCAAAGTGCTGGGGTTACAGACGTGAGCCACTGCACCTAGCTCTCTTCCTAATCTTTTGCGGAGTGTCTTTTCAAATCTCTTCCCCATTTTGTATTGAGTTATTTGTCTTTTTAATACTGGGTTATTGGAATTCCTTATATAACTCTAACTGGTTTTAATTTGCCTTCTTTTGTGATGTATGACGTTGCGCATCTTTTCACATGCCTAAGAGCCGTTTGTATTTTCCTTCCTGTGAACTGTCTATTCATATCCTTTGCCTCTATTTCTATTGAGTTGTTAGTCTTTGTCTTACTGATTTCTAGAAAGTCTTTATACATTAGAAAGGTTAACCCTTTGTCTGAGATAGGAATTGCAAGTATTTTCCCCAGTTGCTTGTTCACCTTTGACTTAGCTTATTGATGTTCTTTGCCATGCAGAGGTTTTAATTTTTATGTATTTGAACTTATCAATCTTCTGTGGCTCCTGAACTTTTGAGTCATAGTTCCAAGCGTCTTCCTTACTCCAAGATTCAAAGAGATTCTATCATGCTTTATTCTATCATGTCTTCTCTTATGTCTTAGCCCAGATTACCTAGAAAACAGATTTTTTTTTTTCTTTTTTTGAGACAGAGTCTTGCTCTGTCACCTAGGCTGGAGTGCAGTGGTGTGATCTCAGCTCACTGCAACCTCCGCCTCCCGGGTTCAAGCGATTCTCCTGCCTCAGCCTCCTGAGTAGCTGGGATTGCAGGTGCATGACACCACACCAAGCTAGTTTTTTGTATTTTTGGTAGAGATGGGGTTTCACATGTTGGCCAGGCTGGTCTCTAACTCCTGAGCTCAGGTGATCCACCCACCTCGACCTCCCAAAGTGCTGAGATTACATGTGTGAGCCACCACGCCCAGCCGGAGAACAGATCTTAAAGCAAAGCAATAGAGAGATGAAATTACAGTGAAGCAAGAGAGAGTAAAAGGGGATGAAGAAGGGGAGGCAGGAAGGCACATGCAAGGCGGCTGGCCGGGCTTCACAAGAAACAGGAGGATGCTTCCAAAGAGTTCTTTGGCCACAAGGGGAGGGAAGGAGGGGCATTATCCATTGTTTCCTTCTATCTCTTTTCTACCATTGGTCCGAGCTTGTCCTGAGGCTGTTACTGCTCTGCCCTTCAGGTATGAGTGTGTTTCCCAGTTCCATTTACTGACAAGTTCCTCTTCTCCATTGATTTGAAAGGTCTCTTTTGTTATACACAACATTTCTATTTTTAAATTTTCTGTTTAAAATTTTCTTTTCTATTCCATTGGTCTTTCTCTTCAAGCTGTTTTATTTATTTATTTATTTATTTATTGAAACGGAGTCTTTCTCTGTTGCCCAGGCTGGAGTGAAGTGGCATGATCTCGGCACACTGCAACCTCTGCCTCCTGGATTCAAGCAGTTCTCCTGCCTCAGCCTCCTGAGTAGCTGGGACTACAAGTTTCTGCCACCACGCCCAGCTAATTTTTGTATTTTGGGTAGAGATGAGGTTTCACTATGTTGGCCAGGCTGGTCTTGAACTCCTGACCTCAAGTGATCCACCTGTCTTGGCCTTCCAAAGTGCTGGGAATACAGGCATGAGCCACTGTGCCAGACCCCAAGCTGTTTTAATTATTGAAATTTTGGAATATGTTTTAGTATCTGGTAGGCCTCTTTCCTCGTCTTCTTTATCAGTATTTTCCTAGGTATTCTTATTCATTTTTTCATAAACTTTAGAAACAGTTTGTATGGTTAAAAAAAATGGTGTTTTTAATAGACTGCATCACCTTTATAAATTAAATTATGGAGAACCGAAGTTTTTATTATGTTGAGTCTTCCTCTCCAAAAACATGGTATATTTATTCCCTTTATTCCAGCCTTCCTTTGTGTTCCTCAGTTGTTTTAAGGCATTTTAAGGCTTTACCTGATTCCTGTTATAGTCATTCTTCATTGTTAGCAGGTGGTAGGATTGACTTTTTCTCCCAATTTTCTTTGCTTGAATTTAGAAAAATAATTGAATCTGTATACTTTTAAATTAAAACAATAAATAATTAATTTTTAAATGGTAAAATAGAGGGGAAAAAGGATAGTTTTTTAAAAAAATCAAGAGCATACTATGTACCTCATAAATAAGTACAATTATTATATGTCAATTAAAAAATAAGATTAAATAAATTTAGAAATAAATAAAAACTATAAAGCAAGAACAAACACCAAAACCAAAGTTTTGTGTGTGTGTGTTTTTTGTTTGTTTGTTTGTTTGTTTGTTTTAGAGATGGGGTCCTCCTAAATTGCCCAGGCTGGTCTCATACTCCTGGGCTTGGGTGATCCATCCTGTCTCAGCCTCCCAAAGTGCTGAGATTATAGGCGTGAGCTACCATGCCCGGCCCAAAACCAACATTGTACTTTCTCCAGTCTGGCAAGGCTGAGTTCTGGTAGCCTGAAAATGCTGATGCAGCCATTGACTAGGTTTGGCCCAGGAGCTCTGGGGGGCCCTGAGAGCTCACAATCTGGCAGGGGAGGGTGGAAAAGATGAGAGGTTGTTGATTCTGCTCAGCTAATGTGGGAGTCCACATTAGTCCGAGGCTATTCCCAGGGCCACAGAATCTACTTTACCCGCTGCCCTCATCTTTGGTAAAATGCCTCTCCCAACTGAAGAATAAACACACTTGCTTTCTCACTTACTCTTTATTTTTAATGTTTTTTTTTTTTTTTTTTTTTTTTTTTTTTTTTTTTTTTTTTTGTAGAGAAGTGGGTCTCATTTTGCTGCCCAGGATGGTCTCAAACTCCTGACCTCGACTTCCCAAAGTGTTGGGATTACAGGCATGAGTCACTGCACTCGGTCACTCTCTCCCTGTAAGAACCTCCTTGCTCAACTAAATTTCTTTCTTTTGATGCCAGGAAGTCACAGGCTGGGAACTGGCATCAGACTTGCTCTGGAATCTATTTTTATTACCTATGTATCACTGTGTGAGTCAATGACTTTGCCTGCTAAGCATCAATCAGAAAGAAACCGCTTTTCCCAGCCAGAGTTCTGGGTGGTGATCTGGGGGACGAAGGCAAGGAGAGGAAAACTTGGAAGGTTTTCTAGGTGTTAGTTCTGCCCTGGGGTCACACAGCAAGTTGCCTTCCTTTCCATGTGTCCTCTGTCTGTGTCTTCTCTTCTCGAGCCTGTCTGCTCCTTTAGCAGAAGACATCTGGCTGAATGTCACGTCAAGTGTTTCATTCAATGCATTTAAGAAATGAGATCAAAGTTTCTTTCTATAATTGGCTTACACATATTGTTGAGTCAGCTTTGCTTTTCCCTGTCTTTCCCCCTGTTTTATTTTTTAATTTTTTTTTTGAGCTAGGGTCTTCCTCTGTCACCCAGGCTGGAGCGCAGTGGCTCAATCACAGCTCATTACAGACTCGACCTCTTGGGCTCAAGAGATCCTCCCGCCTTGGCCTCCCAAATGTGCTGGGATTACAGTTGTGAGCCACTGTCCAGGCCTCCTCTGTTTTATTTATTCAAGTATTTCAAAGGTATTTCAGGGAATATTTGCACCTTATGACTTTGTTCTTCAGAGAAAGTTGAAGAGTCTTATCTGGGAAAGATGAGGCAGGAATCCAGGAGGGAGGGAGAGATGAGGTTCTGGGTGCCTCTGGAGCTGGCTTTGGCCAGTTTTTTAGAAGAATGTAATTCTTGACCCCTCTCTTCAACCCAATGCCTGTCCCCGTCTCACCAGCACATTTACTGGAGGGACAATCTAATCCCAATGGCCAAGCCATTCTGTGCAAAACTCTTAAACTCTTCCCAGCACCAGTCTTATTTTATTACCTTTTTCTTTTCTTTTTTTTTTTTTTTAAACTCACACCAAAAGCCACATTCAAAGCACCAGTCTTCTTAGCTCACCTTTTCTCTCTTTCTCCTTTCTCTTGGGGTTGGAGAGGCTTCATGGATGGGAAGGACTGAAGTGAGTTAGCTAACTAGAGATTTATTTGGTTTTGAGGGACCTTGTTCCACCTATTTTGGTTCAGAGTCTAGTCAAATAACTTTATTAAAGAAGATAAGCTTGTTGTGTTCCACCTTAGGATACCAAACCAACATGCCTGTCTCTTCAAATGTTCCTCAAATGAGGTAGTGCTTCAGTTAGGTTGCCCGTGGCTGCAGGCAATGAAAAATACAGCTCTGCTCACTTAAACGACAAAGACAGCTATTGTCCTGTGAAGCAGTCAAGGTGCTTGGCTCCCTAAATCACTGACATGAGGCAGATTGACTAACAGGAGAGAAGACATATGAATTTGTTTAACATGTATACACAGGAAGCTTCAGAATGAAGATCCAATCCCCTAGTGGGGTGCAGAAGCTTATGCACCACCTTGAGGTTGCAGAGAGAATGTGGGCTCAGAGCATGGCCCCAGACAGGTTTCAGTGGCAACTCAGGTTGTGGGAGCGAGAAAGGAAGCGGTTTGACTAGCAAAGGCAGTCCTGTTGTGTAGATGAGACCTCACGGGGAGCAACCCTCAGAAAGAGCAGATGGCGGGTGCTTCTTTTCAGACCTGCAGGTGTCAGAATCTCAGTTAATCTTTCTAGACAAGGGAAGGGCTGGCTGCATTAATGCAGAGTCTCTACAGATCTACAGGTGCAAATTTCTCCCGCAAAAGACAACCTTGCAGGCCACTTCAGAATATGTCAAACAAATCTGTTTTGGGGTAAAGTATTAATATTTTGATTTCCTTCACCTGCATACTCAAGTCCTGAGGGGAGGTGGATGGCAGGATGGACACCACATAGGCCTCTGGCTCTCCTTTCTCTGTCAGCCTCTCCCTCAGCCTCCTCTGGGCACACGCTTCATCTTCAGGGCTGGTGCAAGATGGCAGCCCCAGTTCAGCCTCAGTGAGAAGGAGAATGTTCACAGGAAAAAAGTGCAAGTGGAAAATAAAATCCTAAGGCCCTCAACCAAATAAGCGGACCCCATTTTGGCCAAGGGGATCCCAGATAAACCTTAAAAACAGTGCCCAGCTGTGACAGGACAGGAGGTCAGACAAGCCTCATTACACTCCCTCCCTTTTGTGGTTTAGACGAAACAACTGACCAGCATTAATGATAAAATAGAGATTACGAGACAGATAGAAGAGGCTCTTTTTGGCAATAAGATGCCATATTATACATAGGACCTAAGACCATGCCAGGTAAGGGTTAAGCGTGCACAGTTTATTAAAGAATAAACTATGTTCTCAGATGTGAGGGTGATCTGGCTGTGACACCTGTCACCCCATGGATCGCCAGGGTTGATTCAGCTGATCCGGCTGGCTAGGTGGGTATCCCCTTCCTCCCTCTCTCTCCAAGTACGTCCCTCCCAAAGCTGCGCACTCAAAGAGGATGACCATCCCCGATGGAGGAGGACCCCGCTTTGGTCAAGGGTGTATAAGCAGCCATGCTCCCCTGCTAGAACCTCCAAACAAGCTCTCAAGAATAAGCTATGTTCTGTCACAAGGTTTTTCTTTTTTTTCTAGCAGCTGAACAAGCAATGGCCTCAAGATAAGCAAGATGAAAACAATCATAGCTCCCCGCCAGATGCTAACTGACCCTCTTCCTCCAGCCATAACTACAGCTTTGACTGGACAAGAAACTGACGGCTGTGACTTTCTCTTGATAAGAGACCACTGACCATGAGCTGGTTCTAGCTGGTTTACAGAGCCTGTGCACTTGAGTGCCCCCATATCTCTGCTTCACCTTTTGATATATAGGGCCCAACTGTAATACATTTGCGTGTTAAGTCTCTGCCTCTAAAGGAACATGGGTCATATGTAACATGCATGTTTATTCAACATGCATGTTTATTCAGTATGCACGTGTTCATGAACCACCTTCATGAATATTCATAGCTCCTCCTATCATCTATTGAATATGTATACTTGGCCAACCCATTCAACATAAATCCCTATTTCACCCTCCCCTCTTGAAGTGCCTACTTTCAGGGTCTGCTGGAGGCTATAGTTCCCAGCCTGTGGGATGGCCAGCCTACAGGTTGTAACCCCTATTATAAGAAATAAAGTCTCCTTTTCTAAATGTATAAATCTCAGGATTTTTTTCAGTTGATAAAATTGAGGCTAACTTCCTAAGAGCCATGCACCTCATTGGCTTGTATGAGCATGACAACTGAACTAAATTGGAGTTCTGTCAGGAGTGGGGAAGGCAAAATGCGTGTTGGGTAGGCGACCAGCAATGTCCACCAGAGATGGGCTCAAGATCCTTCTCATTCTTGATTGCCCTTGTGAAAATAAGTAGTTCAAAATCTAAGCTGTTGGAACTCTAAATTATTTTGAGCCTTAAAGGAATCTGGCTGGGCGCGGTGGCTGTGATCCCAGCACTTTGGGAGGCTGAGGCAGGGAGATCACTTGTGACAGGAGTTCGAGACTAGCCCAGCTAACATAGCGAAACCCCATCTCTACTAAAAATACAAAAAATTAGCTAAGCATGCTGGCACATGGCTGTAATCCCAGCTACTCGGGAGGCTGAGGCATGAACTGCTTGAACCCAGGAGGCAGAGGTTGCAGCAAGCAAGATTGAGCCACTGCACTCCAGTCTGGGTGACAGAGGGAGACTTGGTCTCAAAAAAAAAAAAAAAAGGAATGTAATTATGGAGGCTGAGTCATGTGACAAGCAGCTGTAACCTTTGTTTTTCTGTTTATAGATGAGCCGGCTTCCTTAGCTGCATTATTTTGTAAAATGTAGTGAATGACTAAAAAGCACCAGGGAAGATCCCCTTTCCTCTTCACTATTGATCTTCATTATAGATTCACTTCCATATTACCTTGCCTTTCCTTTCTTTTTTTTTTGAGACAAAGTCTCGTTCTGCCATCCAGGCTGGAGTGCAGTGGTGCAATCTCAGCTCACTGCAACCTCCGTGTCCCAGGTTCAAGCAATTCTCCTGCCTCAACCTCCCCAGTAGCTGGGATTACAGGCACCTGCCCCCATGCCTGGCTAATTTTTTGTATTTTGGGTAGAGATGGGGTTTCACCATGTTGGCCAGGCTGGTCTCAAACTCCTGATCTCAAGTGATCCGCCTACCTCGGCCTCCCAAAGTGCTGGGATTACAGGTATGAGCCACCGCGCCCGGCCTCCTCTTACTTTCTCACATAATCTTCATAGCTATCATATTGTCTTAAAAAAGCATGTTAGACATACCCTTTTAAATTAGAAAATAAATGAAAACAAGATGTAGGGAAAAGAAAACAGACTGTAACTAATTAAATTGTTGTAATTCATAAACCAACCTTGAATAGAAAATGTAATCCTGTTAAATTTCTTTGTTTTCTGCCTATATAAGCAACCATGTAACTTTTAAATTTGGAACAGTGACTCTATTTCTCTGGAGTCTGTGTCTCCTGAAGAGCCATTTCCAGTTTTTCCCTTGAATAAACCCTTTAAAATTGGAGTCTAAGGCCAGGTGGGGTGGCTCATGCCTGTATTCCCAACATTTTCAAAGGCTGAGGTGGGAGGATGATTTGAGGCCAGGAGTTCACGACCAGCCTGGGCAACAGAGTGAGATCCTGTCCCTAAAACTATTTAAAAATTAGCCAGATGCAGTGGTGCACGCCTGTAGTCCTAGCTATTTGGGAGGCTGAGCCCAGGAGGTCAAGGCTGCAAGCAGCTATGATTTCACCACTGCACTCCAGCATGGGTGACAGAATGAAAAAAAAAAGACAAAAAAAGGATTCTGATCCTTTTGATTATTTCAGGTTGACACCCTCTTCTGCATCTTTTGTTAAAATCAGCTTTGAATGATGGCGGCAACTTGAATACACAGAGAAGGAGGTAGAGAAGGGACCTATTGTGTGAATATGCAAGAATTTCTTAAGAAGTCTGTAGCCCTGTTGGAGAGGGTGCTCTGACCTGCAGAAATGACTATCTGACCACTGGACGAGCATGATTCATCTCATTTTTCCAGCTTGATGAAAATAAGCAACATGACTATCCAAGTTCATTCATCTTGTTTCATATTTACCCAATGGTCTTCTTAATTAAATTTCTACAGTAGATTTTCTTACTCTGAAGACAATATTCAGACTGGCCAAAGTAAATTCTCTAACCTCTTGTCAATTAGATATTAAATGTCATATTTCTCATTCTAAATTAATAACTAGTCCTTTTGGCTCCTTAAGCAATTTCTTTGGAATTTTGGTTTAATCAGTCTGTGGCCTGATTGCCCCTGGTGAATTGAGGACATGTGAACCTCCTGAACTAAAGACCTAGACGAAGGAAGTAACATGCCTTAGCATATCTAAAGAAGTATAAACGCATGCTATTATCATTATTGTGACTGTTGGCATTAGGTTCTTGGTGACTGTAACAGAGTGACAACAAGCTGGGTGGACTCATTCTAAAAACCGTTTCCTCGTGTTCTTTTTTTTTTTGGTGGGGTGGGGAACAAGGTCTTAATCTGTTGCCCAGGCTGGAATGCAGTGATCTCTGCTCACTGCACCCTCAACCTCCTGGGCTCAAGCAATCCTCTCACCTCAGCCTCCCAAGTAGCCGGGACTATAGGCGCGTGCCACCACACCCAGCCAATTTTTGTGTTTTTTGTAGAGACAAGGTTTCATCATGTTGCCTAGGCTGGTTTCAAACTCCTGGGCTCAAGCAATTCCCCTACTTTGTTTCTCAAAATGTTAGCATGAGCCACGGCACTGGGCCTGTTTCCTTTTTTTTTTAATCTTTACAAACCTGGTTGGCCAAGGTGACAATTAATAAATTAACAGGTAAGAAGACTGTGCAAGAGACATTTGGACATTTTCTAGGGACACGTTGCAAGGTGGGGAGGTGGTGTGGAAGCTGGTGTAAACTATAGTCCTTGGAACTCTGACCTATGGCCTGGACCCATTCGAATTAGCTTAGCTGCCTTGTGAGGGCAACTGTGGGTATAGAAAAATGTGAGCTACTGTATACCACCTTTGCTTAGTAAGTAAATGAGCATTTATTAATCATTGCCTGTGTGAACATGAGAAAATATGGAAATGGCATGAATGTACAAACATCATATTATCAGAACTTCTGGGTTTGACAGAAAAACCACACTAATTCTTTTAGAAATAGAATTTCTATTTGCTTATTTAACAGGTCTGTTGTTACTTTAGGCACAGCTAGATTCAGTTGCTCCGTTAAGGTTCTCAAGGTGTCCTCTCCCTCCTTCCATCTGGCCTATCCCACCCGTGCTTGTATGCAGGCACTATGGCTGCCACCTGGACTCACATTCTCCTGGCTTGACAACTCCAGTTGAAAGAAAACAAGTCTTAGTCTTACCCAATGTTTATAAATTAATTCCAGAGAAGCCTATGATTGGTTATAATTAGGTCACATGTCTTTTAATAAACCAATCACTATAGCAGGAGCATGAGGTACAATGATTGGCCCATTCTGGGCCAGCCGTACCCAGACCATGTAGGATTCTGCCAGAGGACATGTTCTGCCATTATCATCCAGATCATTTGAGTCCCTGTGCAGTTGCCTGCAGAAGATCTCATGCTAGTGATGTAGGAAGCCAGCCATGGTCCCTGCACTCCACATGTTTACAAGCTCTGTCTTTGGCTGGGGGACTATCCGATTAGGGTCTGGTTTATTCCCCACTCGTGAAGAAGCTTGTTGAGAAGGGGGAGTTTGAAAAGCACTGAGAGACATGGCATTGCTCTTAGAGGTTTGGTTCTGTTCTAAGGGACACTAAAGTATATTTGTGTAGAGGAAAAATAAGAACTATGACACAACGTTAAGAAATAAAATCCTAAGCCCCTCAACTGACTGGAGGGAACTCCTCTTGGCCAAGGACCCCCAGAGTAACCTTGAAAACTGAGTTCTCAGCCATGATGGAATGGGGGACTCAACACCTTGTTATACTCCCTCCCTTGTTAATCACCATTAGGCTTTCTTCTGAGGGCTGAATAGAAACCAGCCCTTTCAAATATTCCACACTGATACCAACCAACCACCTGATGCTGCCCCTCTTTTTTCGCCTGATGAGACCACCAACCACAGAGTGGTCCTGGCCAGTCTGCAGAGAATGCTCAGTGAGGGTCTTCATGTCCTCTGCTTCACCTTTTGATGTCAGAGGGTAGAAAATTCCACCCCCAGATCATGCTAACACAGCCATTTTTTTGCACATGGGTCCTATGAAAGGGCATGAAGCTCAATTGTGCATGAGCACGTTTTTTCCTTTCATAAATATTCATGACTCCTCCTCTAGCTTACTGAATATGTATAATCAGCCACCCTGCTCAGCATAAATTCCTGACCCCTTTGCCCCTCCCTTGGAGTATCTGTTTCTGGCTTCTGACTGGATTATGCTTCCCAATCTGTCAGAATGACTACCCTGCAGGCTACAGCCCTTTATGAGAAATAAGGCTCTCCTTTCTAACTGTATGAACCTCAACATTCTTCAGTTGACAATACCAACCCATGAGAGCTGTCTGCATCTTAAGGAAGGGTGTCTCAGCTACATCAATATATTAGGGTGGCCTAATTTGCATGTCTGCAAAACCCACCACCAGATGTGTGGGGGTGACAGAGGCAGCAAGCACAATGATCAAATCTAGGATCATTGTAATTAACTTTGCTATTTCACATACAACCCATCATAGCAAGGGCGTGAACAGCAGGACCCCTAGAGACACCAGTCTCAGAGAGGGAGTCCCACCACAGCGTACAAGAATGTGCAACTCTCATAGCTTTGTGGCACTTGCTCTCACTGCAAGATGCATGCCATCCTTCTGCTAAATTAGCTAAACTAACAGCTGAAGGTTCTGGACATTCTCTGAAGAAAGTCTTCATACTGGATCCAATGCACAGGTTAGCCTACACAGCTGTGGGGTAGGGAGAACAGCTGTGTTACAAGTGACCAAAAGGAAACCTCGCAGACATCCACCTAGAAATTAAGGTTCTGAGTGACCTTTCACTTTTATTTCTCAAAGGAATGTGTGTGCATTTTAAATAAAAAGAGTTCATTTAGATAATTTTATACTGGAAATCTTTATGTTGAACAATCCTATAACAAATAGAAGTACAGTCATTTGAAAAGCCTGCCTCTTGCTGGGCTCCACTAATTACTATGTCAAAGCCAGTGATTATAGCCAGGGCTCCTGAAGGTTCACCTGTATCAGGCCCCTCTGCTTTGACAACTCCCAGTTGGGGCCCCATGCTACATCCACTTGGCCCAGTGAGGGAGTGAAGAGGAGGATCTTTGAACTTCATCAGCACTCCCTGGGGAGAACAAAGGCCATTAGGTAGGGGCCGGCTAGTTCACCCTCAGCACTACCCTAGAGTCCACACGTTCCCTGCACAGGATGCCCAGCAATGCCAAGTTCAAAGTCATTTATTTCCCCCAGTGTTCCTGGGGGCTGAGGGCAAAGCTTGACTTCCCCACCTGCTTCCACACACCTGGATAATGAAGGTCTGTACCTCCTACAGTTTTTTGTTTGTTTGTTTGTTATTATTGTAGAGACAGTGTCTTGCTGTGTCACACAGGCTGGAGTGTAGCAGCGTGATCATAACCCACTGCAGCCTCCAACTCTCAGGCTCAAGCAGTCCTCCTGCCTCAGCGTCTCAAGTAGCTGGGACTATAGGAATGCTACAGTGCCTGACTAATTTGAAAAACATTTTGTAGAGATGAGGTCTTGTTACATTGGCCAGGCTGGTCTTGAATGCTTGGCCTCAATCCTCCCACCTTGACCTCCCAAAGTGCTGGGATTACCGGCATGAACCATGGCACACCAGCCTCACAGTTTTTATTACTCTTCGCAGATGTTGCTCAGAGAGGTGGAGGCATTAGGATATCTGTCCCACTTGTCTTTCTCTCCAGGCCTTAGATCAGGGTAAACGGGCCATCATTTCAGATCTGAGGGCACTGAGGCACTGAAGGGGAGGAGCTGGGCCATGGTCGTGGTCTGGTGGTGGTGATGGCTGAACCGAATCACTGAGCCATCTAAACCTCATCACCCACCACCCAACAAAGAGAGAGGGAGAACTCCCATTTCTAGTTGGCAGTCTTTTACAGAAAGCTCTTTGTTGCTGAAGGAAGTTTCTGAATAGCAGAAAATAGCCTTCTGGACTTGGTCAAGACCTGCTCTCAGACAGGGGCCCAAGGTGGGCTGGCTTGGGGGAGTCTCCCTGGGCGCTTAGCAGCACTTCCCCACACTGTACCCCATTAGCTCACACTCTCTTACCGAGAGCAAATTACAGACAGCATACTGTGGAAGGAAAGAGGTTTATAGATTCTAGCACTGTAGAACCCCTTTTCTGTTTTTAATAGTATTAGGACTTAGAAAAGAGGATAGCACACTTCAGGGCTTGTTGGATTGGCTATTTTTACTTCTCCCTTGTTAGATTTTAAGCTTGCAGAACATTTTACCTTCATAATAGTCATAGTAATCCTAATGCCATCAGTTTGCCTTTGCGGGCTGCCTTTTCTTTTAGAGCAGCCTCACACCCATTGTCTCATTTGAACAATCCTGGTAATCCTCTCTGAAGCCTCTCCAGGGGATCTACAGCCAGCACTTCTGGGGCTCCTTGAGGCCCAGGAAGCAGGGCCTGGGCCAGGGTGGGGGATATGTAATTTGTAATTTGACAAGAGCAGATTCTTCCCTAGAGCTCTCTGCTCCAGCCCAGCACAGGGCCTCTGGCTGAGTGTTGGCAGCTTAACAAGCCAAGACATATCTTTCTTCTTATGTCCTTAAATCCTTCAGAGTAAGGGTTGTGAGGCTCCTGCCTCATGGTTTGTTAGATGATGTATCTATTCTGGGGGCTGAGTGCCTATTACCATGTGAGGCTAGCTGTGCAGGGCCCACCAGGACAATGTCAGCCAAGACCTTGGGCTGCGGGGGAAGAGAGGGCGAGGGGCCGGGGCAGGACTGCCTACCTGCCCACCTGCCCACCCCTGCATACTCACTGCTGACGGTGGGCACAGGAGCACCCAACTGGAATACTGATGAGACAGGCCTGGGCCAGGCCCTGACTCTGGGCCCTGTCAGGCTTCTAAGGGAAAGCCAAATGAGCAAGTTCAAGTAGAAGGTGTTGAAGAAGTTGATGGAGAAAACAAAGAATTCTTTAAGGGTATTTTTGAAAGCAGGTAGGTTTTTTTTTATTTTTTGTTTTTCATTTTTGGAAGTAGGTGGCTAGGGAGGCAAGTGCACTGGGAGACAGTGACAGGTGCAGATGAGGCTGCACTTGCTGGGTGATGGCTGGGATTCATGCACAGGGATCACAAAAGAGGCTGTCAGGCACATGGGGACAAAAGCAGGCTTTTCCTGGCCCGGGAGGAAGGGCAGGATTCGAGGGTGGGTGGGGAAGAGATAGAAGTGACTGTCTCAAAGCCTGTGCAGAAATATGCTAGTCATATGCAAATCAGGTACAAATGAACTCGAGACCTCATTTCACACACGTCTTTGACCCTGGGGAAAAGTCTTAAATGAGATCAAGTGTTTCTCTGGAGCAGAGGCTGGCAGGGAGGGGAGAGGGTGATTAAGGGGTGGTGGGTAGCTCTGTGGTCTGCCCAAGGGGCTGTAGTGGCTCCTGCCACTGGTCAGCTACAATTGGGCCATCAGCTGGGCTGGGATATTTTCTTGGAAAATTTCATTGTTGGGTTAATAAAGGCCCATTCGTGTTCTGTTCTGGTTCCCCATTTGGCAGAGCAGCCCTGGGAGGGGAGGCCCCAGGCCAAATGGACAATAAGACTCGTGTGTGTGTGTGTGTGTGTGTGTGTGTGCTGCACGCACGTGTGTGGCTATTATGGTTACAGCCTGGTCTATACGGCTCTGGTGCCCCTGCTTGTTAGGCTGTGCTGAATCGTGCAAAAAACTCTACTTAGGAGTCCAAATAGGTGGGCTGAAGCCCCAGTCCCATCACTTCTGAGCCAGAATGGGGCTGGCCTTTCTATTATGAGCCTGAGTGTTTCAGGTAGAAGTAGACATAATGAGTCATTCCTTCCTTTGACAGCATCTTTAAGGGTTAAAGACTAAAACTGCCTCCCTTTCCTCTCCAACCCTTTTCCCCAGACGTTAGAAAGATTTGGGTAACGCATAAGAATACTTGAAGTTCTTGGAGAAGCTGTTATTACATTTCCTTTGTCAACTTCCATGTCTGCAAAGCACTTTAAGATAATAATAAAGACAGCAATAACAACTCGTACTTATAGAGGGCTTCTGCTTTCAGGGAACCTCTACCCTATTATTGCATTTTAAACAGTCACAGGATTCCACTAGATGATCAAGTTTTGGGATTTTTTTAAACCCACAGTTGATCCATTCAGCAATTGAAGAACATTTGAGATGTTTCCAATTTTTTCTTTCTTTTATTATTATTTTAATTGATACATAATAATTGTACATATTGATGAGGTACAGTGCGATATTTTGATACATGTACACAATGTGTAATGATCAAATCAGGGTAATTAGCATATACATCACCTGAAGCCTTTATCATTTCTTTGTGCTGGGAACAATGGCAAATTGTTTTGGGGAAAGGCCAGCAGTTCTGGAGGTTTACTGGGTCCCAAGCACTGTGCTGGCGCTTCACACGTGTTCTTATTTAATTTCCACAGCCTCACACCTGGTTACCAGGACACCTGGACACCTCTCACCTGGTGTCAGGAGCCCAATTTGTCAGAGGAAGAAAATAAGATTCAGAGAGATTAAATGTTCTTGCCTCACCTCAAGTCACTTTTTTGCAAAGTGGCAGATATAATTAAATCAATACAAATAAAAGCCACTCACCCAAGGCAATGCTGTAGAATCCTCGACCCCCACAGGTCTGACTTGGAGCTAGGTCGCATCTGAAGACGCACTTACAGAAAAAGAGTAAATAATTGAAGAGTAATTTTCAGCCTTGAATCTTCTGAAGAACGTGTAGGAGGATCCAATTTCTAATTCCCAGCTGTATCTCTAGTCACTCCCGTTTCACCTTCTAATTCCAGTCCCCGGATACTCTCTGGAACTCCACGTTCACCCCAAAACTGCTACCCTCCTCTGGCCCAGCCACCTTTTACTCCCCCTTTTTTCTTTTCTCTTTTGTATTCTTCTTTTTAAAATATTTATTTGTTTATTTAATTTTTTTTAGACAGAGTCTCATTCCGTTGCCCAGGCTGGAGTTGAGTGGTGCAACCTTGGCTCGCTGCAACCTCTGCTCCCGGGTTCAAGCGATTCTCCTGCCTCAGTCTCCCAAGTAGCTGGGACTACAGGCATGCGCCACCATGCCCAGACAATTTTTGTATTTTTAGTAGACACAGGGTTTCACCATGTTGACCAGGCTGGTTTTGAACTCCTGACCTTGGGTGATCTACCTGCCTTGGCCTCCCAAAGTGCTGGGATTACATGTGTGAACCACCGCACCCGGCCAGCTGCGGTGTCTTCATGGAAGTGTTGAACATACCAACTGTGCGCCTGCTATGGATAGTAAGAGGGCCACATGTATCCTCCGCTGACCTGTTGCTGAGAAACATTCCTCATTCCTTACCTCCAACAGCTGCCCCTCCAGGCATGGCCGTGGATCTCCCCATACTACACATATGCGCGTGCACACACACACACAGCCTCCACCCCAAGAACCAAGCCTACCTTTAGAGGTCAACTTTTCCTTCTTTCTGCAGATTGACTTAGCCTCTCTCTCGCCCTCTGTCCCCATCTCCCAGGGCTTGTCTAGACTTTCTGGGTACCTCCTCAGATTCCTTCTGCAGCACAGGAAACCTCATTGTTAGTCTCAGGGCCTGTCACAGAGAACGACAGATTCCGCTGGCAATTACAGGCTCTCTGGGGCTTAGAGGAGGGGGCCTCTGTGAGGATTTCCCTCATGAATTTCAGTTGAGAGATTCGTTCAAATCCAGATGTCTTTGACTTAACACTTAGGGTCTCCTCATTGTCCTCAGGACCCCTGTATTTATGGAGCAGCTGTGGTATGCTCAGCGCAGGCCTGGGAAGTAAGAAAATGGAGAAAGCAAGCCCCAAGAAGGACATTAGAAGGACATCGTTTCTTTTCTTTCCTTTCTTTCTTTCTTTCTTTTTTTTTGAGACAGGGTCTTGCTCTGTCACCCAGGCTGGAGTGCAGTGGCATAATCACGGCTTCACAGCTCACTGCAGCCTCGACCTCCTGGGCTCGTGGGACCACAGGTGCACGCCAACACAACCGGCTAATTAATTTTTTTTTTTTTTAAGAGACGGGGTCTCATTGTGTTGTCCAGGCTAGTCTCAAACTCCTAGGCTCAAGTAAACCTCCTGCCTCGGCCTCCCAAAATGCTGGGATTACAGGCATGAGCCACCACACCCGGCCAAGACACTGTTTCTGTTTTCAAGAATTTCCCACCTAGTTGGGAACCCAAGGCTAACACTAATGCGAATATAAATAAAAATAATCTCCTCTATTTGTCTAGTACTCCACAGTCTACAGAGTATTTTAACATAGCTCTGTTTTTCTCAGTCATTCCCCAGGAGCAGTCCCTAGTAGCCCAGGCACAGGACGGCAGAGGATGGTGATTTTTCTCTCAGGTGGTATCGCCCAGTGCAGCTTGTGTGCAGGTTTCAAATCTCTCTAAAGTCAGCTGTTGTCTTAAATACTCATGGGGATTTCTTGTTCTACTCCACACTGAACCTGTGTTGGCATAAATATAATAATAATGTGCTAAATTGTTTTCCTTGGAGTAAAACCGAGGTTCCTGCTGATCCTTTAGTTTGAGACACGAAGATACCCCAGCTAACCTCAGCCCAGGGCGGATGCTTACTACTGTTTGAGATGCATGTGTTCATCCAAAGACTCCCTGGGTGAAGGATGACTCCTCCCATGTAAACAAGACAACTAGTTCGCAGAGAGAAGAGACCAGCTCAGTTCCCCTGGCTCAAAGGGGATGGGGCAGGCAGTTCAGTCCAGGTCTTCTGGTAGAAGGCTCTTTGCATGTGCAACCCAGCCTGATGGGCAGGGAGCCACAGCTCTGGGCTCGGTGGGTGTAACTAACCAAGAAGAGCTTTAATGTAAGGTCTGTAGGGGGCGCTGCCAGGGCTTTATGGGAGAGGGCTCTTTTTTCCTCCGTCTAACACAGTAAGTTGAGCAGGGCATGTTCTTTTGCTGAGTAACGGGGTGTCAGTGACTTTTTCTTCCTTGGTAAGGTACATTTGCAAAGATAAAAGACAAGCCCTCAGCCATCTGGTTTTGATCATCTTAGGAGCTGCCAATGGGCTTCCAGACGCTTGAGTGGCAGCCGTAGAATGGAGCCTAACTCACTTTCCCCCGTGGCTCTGGCCGCCTGACCTTATCCTCTGCAGTCAACAACCCTCAGCCACATAAACACAGTCCCAGGTGCTGGTTCACCAGCTGCTGGCTGGGCCAACAACTGCTTCAGGTGTGCTTTTGTCAAAAGGCAACATTACAGCAAAGTTAGTTTAAAGATCTCAGCTGGCTTTATCTGCAATTGTAGAATCCATAAAATAGAATAAATGCCCCAATGAGTTGAGCAGAGGGGTTTGGTTTTTATGGACAGAAGAAGGACTGAAGGAAGCAGAAACAGATAACAAAAAGTGGATTGGCCGTTTCAAGGTTATTTTCCTTGTAAGAGGGGCAGAGCCAGACAGAACAATAGAGAAATAACTGTCTGGTTAATACCGGGTTACTTCAGGTTAAGGACTAGTGCAGAGGGAACTTCGTTTTGCCCATTGAAGATTGAAACTGGCCTGTTTGGGAAATTGGCTGTTCTCTTTCTTTCCTCGCTTCTTGAGAGGTTAGATGACAACTTAGTTTAGGTTTGGTGACATGGAACTTTAGCATAGGTGACCCTATTTTGATTTTTAGTCTGGTCTGTTGGGGCAAAGTGCAGGAGCTTAGGAAAAAATGATGTCCCCTATAGGAGTTTTTTAATTTTCAATTTTTAAATTTACTCCTAGAGACAGCGTCTTGCTCTGTCTTCCAGGCTGGAGTGCAGTGGTACAATCATAGCTCACTGCAGCCTTGAACTGCTGGGCTCAAGTGATTCTCCCATCTCAGCCTCCAGAGCAGCTGGGACTATAGGCCGTGCCACCATGGCTGGCTTATAGGAGTTTTTGTTTAACATGTTCAAGGCAAATGTTTGGTAGAGGCCCTTTTACTCAACCTCTGCTTAGCACAGTCACCTAACTGACCTTCACTCCCAGGCCCTCTGTAAAAGATAACTGCCCACAGCCTACTAGCACCTGGCATGCTTTTGCTTCCATAGTTGATATGAATTATTTTATACCAAGAATTCATTGTTCCCAAACCTGATTATGCCAATTGGACTTGTTACTACACTTACATAATTTAATTTCATTAATATGTATAACCTGAGTGCAAAAAATTTTCTTGGAAAACTAACCTAAAAGCTTTCAGAGGATTTAATAAAGGCAAGTCAAATCACACACACACAAATTAGATGTGGATGAGAGAATTGAAAAGATTGGGGAAAAGATATTGAAAAACTAGGCTTCTGAACTGGGATTACCTCACAAGTGTCTTCACCACTGATAGTGAACAGGGCTTATTCTGCTCATTGCTCAGTGTGCCAATCACGGAGACTGTGAGTTTTGCAGCAGAGAAAGGGTTTATTCACAAGGCATCTGTGATGGTTAATATCAAGTGTCAACTTACTGGATTGAAGGATGCAAAGTATTGTTTCTGGGTGTATCTGGGTGTTTCTGGGTGTTACCAGAGGAGATTAACATTTGAGTTCATGGACTGGGAGAAAAAGACCCATCCCCAACGTGGGTGGGCACTATCTAACTGGCTGCCAGCAGAGCTAGAAAAAGCAGGAAGAAGAAGGTGAGATGAGCTGGCTTGCTGAGTCTCCTGGTCTTCATCTTTCTTCTGTGCTGGATGCTTCCTGCCCTTGAACATCAGACTCCAAGTTCTTTGGCCTTTGGACTCTTGGACTTACACCAGTGGTTTTCCAAGGGCTCTTTGGCCTTCGGCTATAGACTGAAGGCTTCCCTACTTTTGAGGCTTTGGAACTTGGGCTGACCCACTGCTGGCTTTCTTGCTCTTCAACTTGCAGATGGCTTGCTGTGGGACTTCAACTTGTGATTGTATGAGTCAATCTCCTTAATAAACTCCCCTTCATATATACATCTATCCTGTTAGCTCTGTCCCTCTGGAGAACCCTGACTAATACAGCATCCAAGCAAGGAGGTGGGAGAACAGGTCTCAAATCCACCTCCCCAAAGATGGGGTTTTAGAGATATTTATGGGATGGAGCACCTAGGCCCTCTGAGGCATCAGAAATGGTGATGGGGGTAAGGAAAAGTGAGGTAATCGGTGATCTTTGCAAGCTTAGTGGGTTTGTGGCTCTTCGTAGGTTGCATGTTCACAAATGGTATGATTAGCATGATCTGAGGGTGTGTTTTTGGTCTTTTGGTGTTAAAAGGTCACCCACCGGCCACTCACACAGGCCCAGCTGAAGGCTCAGTGGTCTTAGCTGGTTCGAACTGACCCCAAGTTTCTGAAAAACAACTTCATTACTGTGGCGACACATGTGTCAGAGAGTATCTATAAGGAAGCTAGTGGGGGTTTAGATATATATTGTTTAGCTACATGACTTTTAGTTATATGGGTTTTTAAATCAACTAAAAGCAAGTGACTAAAAACAAAGGAGGCGACTTTTAAGTTCTGCAGACCCAATCAGGTTAGCCCTTGGTTTCACCATCTCCCTTTACTTTAAAGAAGCAGAGACTGGAAATCCTCAGGGGTAAATAGTAGGTCTGCTACCCATGAGAAAGAGGACTTGTAACTCCACACCGCAGATCTATGAGCAAGGGAGATACCCTTAACCCCACTCTGAAAGATTGGAGGAATATTTACACAAAAAATAACTTTTTTTTTTTGAGAAGGAGTCTCGCTGTCACCCAGGCTAGAGTGCAGTGGTGCAAATCTCAGCTCACTGCAACCTCAACCTCCCAGGTTCAACCGATTCTCCTGCCTCAGCCTCTCGAGTAGCTGGGATTACAGGCACACGCCGCCATGCCCGGCTACTTTTTGTATTTTTAGTAGAGACTGGGTTTCACCATATTGGCCAGCTGGTCTTGAACTCCTGACCTCACATGATTCTCCTGCCTTGGCCTCCCAAAGTGCTGGGAGTACAGGGATGAGCCACTGCACCCAGCAAAAAATAAAATGTTTAATGGATATATATATATATGACACACACATATATAATTTTTAGTGAATTCACTCTTCGACTGTTTTGATTAACATACCAACTTCTGTATATGATTGTGATGGATATGAGAGCTCCACTCACCACAGTTATGGGATGATGGGGTGCTGATCTACTAAATCACTGGACTTCAGAGAGGGAGGTGAATGGGAGCCTGGGAAATCAATGGTATGTAGACTTCGTGTTAAAGGAGGTCAGATCTGGGATTGTAATGTTGATGTTACACAACCATAATGTGTTTGCTCCCCATTGCATCTCCATAGCGCCTGGCACATAGGAGGCTCTCAACTACCATTGACCCTGTGAATGAATAAATGAAAGAGTCTTGTGAACATCAGAGAAGTTCCTGGGTTAGCTGTGTTTTAAAAACTCCAGATCTACATCCCCTGAAGGTAGAAGGTAGAACAAGAAGAAATGTTCTAAGGACTTTCCCTTGGAGCTGTCTCGGAGCTGCATGATAAAGTGGAATAGCTACTGATATTTCCCTTATCACATCTGGCAAATGGAGATGAAAAAAGAAAGTCACTTCCGCTTCCCCCGATTTAGCATGTAGAGCATAGGAACTCACGCTGACCGAAGCCCTTTGGTCAATATGAAGTGTTAAACAAAAAGGTGGAACAAATATAAGGTATTGATATATTAAGTTATGGTGCAGTCCCTGACTTAAGAAAGCTCATATTTTTGAAAAAAATCAGAGTTAAGGTACAGATAGACCAGGAAACAGTTGTTTGCATCACAAGAATGTCTTCACTTTGCAAATAAAGTCAACAGAGTTGATTTAAAAGTAATTTTGAGCACTTTAAAAATGCAGTGCAATTAAAAATAGTACAATGAAAAATATTTTCCAAATTTAGAAATGGTTGTAAGGCCAAATCTCATCGGGCCAATTGATAGTTGTGTGTGTGTGTGTGTGTGTGCGTGTGCATGCGTGGTAGGTGTTCCTGCAAAGATAGTTGTGTGTGTGTGTGTGTGTGTGTGTGTGGTAGGTGTTCCTGCAAAGGCTTTTGCCTCACCTGACAAAGTAAGCTTCTAGGGGTTGTAGACTCGGTCTTACACATCTAGAGCGTGGATCATCTCCCACACAGCTGGTGTATCTGTAAAATGTGCATAACAGAATGATCTTGCAGTGTTCTTGGGAAGACATATGTGTAGCATGCTGAATAATGGCCTCCAAAATGTACAGGTTCCAGGGATTAGGATCTGATATCAGATCTGATCCAATACCTGTAACTTGTAAGTTTTACTTTATTTGGAAAAAGGATCTTTGCAAATGTGATTAAGTTAAAGATGTCAAAATGGGGCGATTATCCTGGATTATCTGGGTAAGGCTTCATGCAATCACATGAATCCTCATACGAGGGAGGCAGAGGGTGATTTGGCCACACACAGAGAAGAAGGTGATGTGAAGATGGAGCAGACAAGATTTGAAGACTCTGGTCTTGAAGACGGGAGAGATGTAGCCACAAGCCAAGGAATGCTGGCTTGTGGATTCTTTCCTAGAAGCTCTGGAGGAAGCATGGCCCTGCTGAGACCTTGATTTTGGCCCAGGGATACTGATTTCAAGTGTGTGGCCTCCAGAAGTATGAGAGAATACATTTTTGTTGTTTTGCTTTATTTTTAAAAAGAGAATGTTGTTGCTGTTTTGAGACAGAGTCTCTCTCTGTTGCCTAGGCTGGATTGCAAACCTCTGCCACCCAGATTCCAGCGTTTCTTGTGCCTCAGCTTCCCGCATAGCTGGGATCACAGGGGTGCACCACCATGCCTGGCTAATTTTTGTATTTTTAGTAGAGATGGGGTTTTGCCATGTTTGCAAGGCTAGTCTCGAATTCCTGGCCTCAAATGATCTGCCCTCCTCGGCCTCCCAAAGTGCTGGGATTACAGGTGTGAGCCACTGTGCCCGGCCTACATTTCTGTTGTTTTAAACCATCAAGTTTGGGTTAATTTGTTGCAGCAGCCATAGGGAACTCTATTTGATATGCAAATTAACGGGCACAGTGCCTGGACCCAAAAAGTTTTTAGGAATCTGATAGATCTTGGTTTGAATTACCACTTCATCTATTGCTCTGTGCTTTGGGTAAATTACTTAATCTCAGTCTAAGCATTAGGTTTTTCACTGTAAAAGAGTAACAGCGACTGTTTCATAGGATTGTTGTGAAGATTAAATGAGAAAATGTAAAGTGCCTAGGATAGAGCAGAATTTGCCAACTTTGGCACTATTGACATTTTGGGCTGGATGATTCTTTATTGTAGGGGGCTGTGCTGGGCATCGTAGGCTGCTCAATAGTCTCCTTAGCCTTTACATACTCAATGCCAGTAGGGTTCCTCACTACAGTGCTGATGGTAGGAAAATGTCTTCAGACATTGCCACCTGTTCCCTGGGGACAACATCAGTCTGATTGAGAAGCACTGGTACAGAGTTTGGCTCGTAGAAAGTGCTCAGCAGACAGTAATAATTATTATTTACTGAATGAATGGGAGACAGTAGAGTATGGTGCTTAGGAGCTTGTGCTTGGGCCTCCGACTCCCTGGATTCTAATCCAATCTCTACCACTTACCAACCCTGTGACCTCAGTTGTGTTATTTAACATCTCTGTGCCTCAATTACTGGTCTGTAAAAAAAGGAAATATAATAAGATGTACTTCATAGAGTTATTGTAAGAATTAGATGAGATGATCCAGATAAAGCATTTATAATAGAATCTGCCATATTGGCTGGGTGCGGTGGCTCACACCTGTAATCCCAAAGCTTTGGGAGGCTGAGGCAGGTGGATCATTTGAGGTCAGGAGTTGAAAACCGGCCTGGCCAACATGATGAAACCCCCTCTCTACTAAAAACACAAAAATTAGCTGGGTGTGGTGGTGCATGCTTGTAATCCCAGCTAAGCGGGAGTCTGAGGCACACGAATCACTAGAACCCGGGAGGTGGAGGTTGCAGTGAGCCTAGATCATGCCACTGCACTCCAGCCTGGGTGACAGAGTGAGACTCAGTCTCAAAAAAAAAAGAAAAAAAATCTGGATTATGTTACTGAGAAGAAGGGGAGCATGGGTGCTAGGAAAGGCAATCAGCAGATCTTGTCATAGAGGGTTGAGTAATTTTCCAAGAGAGGGTCAGTTTCGACTGCTAAATGCTGTGATTTTACAGAAGAATTTTGAAGTCCAAAGTTGTAAACCAGAGGAGGTACATCTAGGAGATAATTGGGGAGCAGATGGTAGAAGGAGAGTAAGTGAGGCTATCAAGCTGTCCATATAATCTCCAGCTAGCCATTAGAAATCGACATTTCCCCCGTGTAACTGAGAGGTGACAACGCGCCAGCACTCCTCACTCACTCTTGGCAACTCCTCGGCCTCAGTGTCCACTCTGGCCATGCTTGAAGAGCCCTTCAGCCCACCGCTGCACTGTGGGAGCCCCTCTATGGGCTGGCCGAGGCCGGAACCGGCTCCCTCTGCTTGCGGGGAGGTGTGGAGGGAGAGGTGCGGGTGGGAACCAGGGCTGTGTGTGGCCCTCGCGGGCCAGCGCGAGTTCCAGGTGGGCGTGGGCTTGGTGGGCCCTGCACTCCGAGCAGCTGGCTGGCACTGCCAGCCTTGGGCAGTGAGAGGCTTAGCACCTGGGCCAGCAGCTGTGGATGGTGCCCCGGCTCCCCCAGCACTGCTGGCCCACCAGCGCCTCGCTCGAATTCTCCCTGGGCCTCAGCCACATCCCCGTGGGGCAGGGCTCGGGACTTGCAGCCCCCGTCCATGCCCCAGCCATGCCCCAGCCATGCCCCATCCATGCCCCAGCCATGCCCCAGCCACCCCAGCCATGCTCCAGCCCCACTGTCTAGCTAAAGGATTGTAAATGCACCAATCAGCACCCTGTGCCTAGCTCAAGGTTTGTAAATGCACCAATCAGTGTTCTGTGTCTAGCTAATCTAGTGGGGACTTGGAGAACTTTTGTGTCTAGCTAAAGGATTGTAAATGCACCAATCAGTACTCTGTCTAGCTCAAGGTTTGTAAACGCACCAATCAGCACCCTGTCAAAATGGACCAATCGGCTCTCTGTAAAATGGGCCAATCAGCTCTCTGTAAAATGGACCAATCAGCAGGATGTGGCTGGGGTCAGATAAGGCAATAAATGCAGGCTCTGTGAGCCAGCAGTGGCAACCAGGTAGGGTCTGTTTCTATCCTGTAGGAGCTTTGTTCTTTCACACTTTGTAGTGAATCTTGCTGCTGCTCACTCTTTGCATCCATGCTGTCTTTATGAGCTGTAACACTCATGCAAAGGTCTGCAGCTTCACTCCTGAGGCCAGTGAGACCACGAACCCACCAGAAGGAAGAAACTCCAAACACGTCCAAACATCAGAAGGAACAAACTCCGGACACACCATCTTTAAAAACTGTAACACTCACCGCGAGAGGCTGCGGCTTCATTCTTGAAGTGAGACCAAGAACCCACCAATTTTAGATACATAACCTCAGACCAATATCAAATTAATACCCTATCCGAGCATCCTTTCCTTAACACTAACCCTAACTGCAATCTCACACCAACCGTAATCTCTTTTTTTTTTGACGAAGTTTTGCTCTTGTTGCCCAGGCTGGAGTGCAGTGGTGTGATCTCAGCTCACCACAACTTCCACCTCCTGGGTTCAAGTGATTCTCCTGTCTCAGCCTCCCGAATAGCTGGGATTATAGGCAGGCACCACCATGCCTGGCTAATTTTGTATTTTTAGTAGAGATGGGATTTCTGCATGTTGGTCAGGCTGGTTTCGAACTCCCAACCTCAGGTGATCCACCTGCCTCAGCCTCCCAAAGTGCTGGGAGTATAGGCATGAGCCACTGCACCCAGCACACCAACCCTAATCTTAACCTGATGTCCATGCTGCCCCTGGGCCTGTCAAGATAACATCCCTGATGTGGTTTTGCGCACACCTCCCCATTGTGCCAAGGCGAGGATCCTTCAATCCAATTGGTATCCTAACCTTAACCCTAACCATAACCCTAACCCCAACACTAACCCTAACATTAACCGTAACTGACTCCAATCCTTATCCTCACCCAGACTCTAACCCAAATCCTGACCTTAACCTTGATACCAACCCTAACCTCTAACTCACCTTCAATACTAACCCCATCTGTAACTTCAGTTTTAACCTTCTTATCCTTTTTTGAATCTTAACTCTAATTTCATTGCTAACTGTAACCCCTTCCCTAAATTTAATCCTAAATGCAATCACAACTCCAAATTCAGCCGAAATTCCAACACTGATCCTGATCTCCAAAAAGAGCCTGTTCTCCCTCCCAAGTCAACTTTACCTCCACAGATGGGGTGTCTAAAAGGGCCCAGTTGGGTGGTGGAGAGAGCATAGACCTTGGGCCTCATCCAGCCACCCTGCCTCGGCTCACTGGGGTTAACAACATTGGACATGCAGGAATCATGTTGGAATGTTATCATCTCAGACCCAAGTCTGAGGCATGAATTCTGGTGGGAATTGCTCTATAAGATGGCAAAACCCTGGAATGCCATTTCACCAATTTGGCCTTCCCATTGAGTTTAAATATAATTGAAGCAAATTGTGCTGATTTGTATTTCACGGGCTTGGATTTAGTGGCTTTTGAATTCATCATCTAAATGTGTGTAAATTATCCACTCTGGCCCAGAATCCAACAATTTTTATAAGAGGACTATAATTTTTGTAGGAGGGCTTTACACCACCTCCTACTAGCACTGACTAGCTGGGCATGGGGCCAGCTGAAGATTCAAAGGAAGCATGAAAGAGCATTAGTGAAATTCATAGGAACAAGGAACACTTTTTAGAGAGCAGAAGAAAAGCAATAGATGTTCTTGATTCTATACAATGCAACAAATGTTGCAGTGCAAGACACTGGGATTGGCACTGCAGGAAATCAAACACAGGAAAGATTCTTGTTTGGCATGGGGCGTGGGGAACGTGGGGAGGGGAAGCAAGACCCACACAAACCATGTCTCACTCCCTCAGTTCTCTGCCTCAATGTTACAGTACAAGAGAGGCCATCTTGTGCACTTCATAAAAAATGATCACCGTGCTGCCTGAGTCATCGTCCCACAGGAAACAGAAAGTACGTTCCACAGGGATTTTGAAGAGCATTCAGGAAGAGATGGGAGCAGGAAAAGGCAACTAACTAGGAACACTGAGGCTCCCAGGGACCAGAATCATTGAGAAGCCATTCCCAATCCTGGGCTGGAGGGGTAGGAGAAGGGAATGGTGTATATGCATCTAGTTGCAACTGGATGACAGAAGAGGCTCTTCTGGATAGAGCTGTAATCCTAGAGGGATGCAGCCCTGCCTGAACTGAGGGTGGGAGGAAGTAGGGAAGATGCTCCTGGATCTCCCTGCCCTCTTACCAGTGGTGTATTAGAACTGGCCCATCCGGTTTACGAGGACTGATTGTATGCAGTGCATTCTAACTCCAGTGTCAAGATGGCAGTTTGGAGTGTCTCATGGTGGGAGTATTTGCACCACATAAATGGGCAAATACTACAAATCAGGACATTTTTTTCCCTGGAGAGCTGGCTGATAAACATTGACTAGTGCACCACTGCCTCCAATTTGCTCATCTCCTCTTCCTGCCTCTCATTGGCTGAATCCAACAGGAAGTCAGAGGGAAGGGGAGCTTGAGGGAGAGTCATTATGGGTCAGCACTTGGGGTCACAGAGCTCTGAGGGAGGAGAATGGATGGGAAGGAGGGGCAGCATATGGAGAATAACCAACACACCCCATTGGCACTTTTTTATTTTCTTGCTCTGCTTTAATTTTTTTTTTTAGGAACTTACCACCTCCTGCCATATTGCAGAGTTAATTGTTTACCATCTGTCTTCCTCACTAGAGTGTAAGCTCCATGAGAGAAGGGATTTGTTTTCTTCTCTAAGGTGTCTCTGGCACTTGGAGCAGTGTCTGACAGCTAGCAGATGCTCGGTAACCTGTTGAATGAAAGACTACAAGGCAGAATTTGTTGAATGGCTTAAGCAAAATTGGAAGTGCTGGGTTATGTGGGGGAGAGATTCCCTGCAATGTGGAGTGTGAGGTTCCCGTGGAACACCCAGAGAGAAATGTCTAGCAGACAGTTGGAAATGCAGAGATTGGGGCTGAAGATACAAGCTTGAGCAGCTGATCTTGGAGGACGCCAGTCCTCCTAGATGAAGGGACTGTTGGAAGAGGAGACAAATGACAAGGATAGAGATTTCAAGAATTCCTATACCCAGGAAGGAGCAGGAGGAGAAGACCCAAGGCAGCAGACAGAGAAAAAGAAGAATGAGGATGAGGTGCAGAAGTTAAGGAAGGAACATCTCAGGGAGAGAAGGTGAGTGATGCCAATGGGAATTGGCATTTAGTCAACACTCGGGTGTTTGTGCTGGATGAGGTTGAAATGAAGCTTGAGAAATGGCCATTAGACTGTACAATGACTTGTGGCCCGCACCAGGGTCATTTCAGATGAGCTTGGGTGTGTTCAGGGTGGTATGGCTGTAGACAGGGTTATTTCAATCAAGTGGTGGGTTCAGAAGCACGAGTCCAGTGAGCTGAGGAGCGAATGGACTGCTTGCAAAAACATGATGCTGAGTGTGAGGAGCAGACAAGAAAGATCACATATTGTATGATTTTATTTACATGAAATTTCCAGAATAGGCAAATCTAAAGAGACAGGGAGTAGAGGAGTGGTTGCCCAGAGCTGGGAGTGTGGGGTGGGAGGAAATGGGGAGTGACTGCTAATGGGCAAAGGGTTTCTTGTTGGGGTGATGAAAATGTTCTAAAATTGATTGTGGGATGGTTGTACAACTCTGTGAATATACTAAAAACCATCAAATTGTACACTTTAAATGGGTGAATTGCATGGTATGTTAACCTCAATAAAGCTTTTATTTAAAAATTAATTATGAAGTACTTTGTATATATAAATATATACCCTGTATTTAGTCTTCTCTAAGCTACCATTGACTGAGTGTCAGAAACATCATTATTTTATGTGCCACAAAAAGAGATAATACTCTACCAAATAAACTAAGGCTATTTTTTTCTTATCACGTTGATGTGAGATGCATCCCAATTTCAGAGAGGTTAAATTTTAAAAAAGTGTGCCTTAGAATTGACGAAATAAGGTGCATAGCATATATGTGTGGTTGTGGAGGAGAAGGTGGGGTTGGATATAGGCAGTGAACTAAACAAATATCAAAGAATAAGCACCCAGGACACCAATAGAATGTGCAGCAGTACAGCTGTAGCCCTTCATGTGTCCTTCCCAGTTCTGTCCCTCCCCTGTGGTGGCCACCAGTCTTGATTTTGTTTCCTTAAATGTGGCATAAGTATACATAAGAGAAAATTTGCCATTTTAACAGTTTTTAATTGTATAACTCAGTGGCATTAAGTCTATTCATATTGTTGTACCACCATCACTCTCATCCATTTCCAGAACTTTTTTTAGCTTCCCAAACCAAAACTCTGCATGCACCCATTAAATAGTAACTTCCCCTTCCTCCAGCCCCTGACAACCACCATTCTACTTTCTTTCTCTGATATGGTTTGAATGTTTTGTCCCCTCCAAATCTCATTTTGAAATGTGACCTCCAATGTTGGAGGTGGGGCCTGGTGGGGAGTGTTTTGGTCATGGAGGCGGATCCCTCATGAGTAGCTTGGTGCTGTCCTATGAGTTCATGCGAGATCCTTTTGTTTAAAGAGGCTGGTACCTCCTTGCCCTCTGTCTTGCTGCTTCTCTGTTGCTGGCTCTCACTGTGTCATATGCAGGCTCCTCTTTTGCCTTCTATCATGATTGTAAGTTTCTTGAGGTCTCACCAGAAGCAGATGCCAGCATCATACTGCTTGTACAGCCTGCAGAACTGTGAGCCAAATAAACCTCTTTTCTTTATAAATTACCAAGTTTCAGGTATTTTTTAATAGCAACACAAAGTAATACAGTTTCTATGAATTTGACTGTTCTAGATACCTCAGATAAGTGGAGTCATGTAACACCTGTATTTGTCCTTCTGTGTCTGCCTTACTTCACTTAGCGTAATGTCGTCACCATGGTTTATCCATGTCACAGTATGTGACAGAATGTCCTCCCTTTTTAAGGCTGAATAATATTCCATTGTATGTATAGACCACATTTTGTTTATCCATTCATGTGGTGATGGACGTCTGGGTTGCTTCTACCTTTTGCCTGCTATGACATTGGTGTAAGGCCAGGCATGGTGGCTCATGCCTGTAATCTTTGCACTTTGGGAGGCCGAGGTGGGTGGACCATTTGAGGTCAGGAGTTCGAAACAAGCCTGGCCAACACGGTGAAACCCCATCTCTACTAAAAATACAAAAGTTAGCCAGGTGTGATAATCCCAGCAGGCGCCTGTAATTCCAGCTACTCGGGAGGTTAAGGCAGGAGGATTGCTTGAACCCGGGAGGCAGAGGTTGCAGTGAGCTGAGATCATGCCACTGCACTCTAGCCTGGGCAACAGAGCGAGACTCCATCTAAAAAAAAGACAACCAAACAACAACAAACAAGCAAACAAACAAGGACATTGGTATACAAATAACTGTTTAAGTTCCTGCTTTCAATTTTTAAAAATTATTGTTTTTTATAGAGACAGAGTGTTGCCATGTTGACCAGGCTGGTCTCAAACTCCTGGTCTCCAGTGACCCTCCCACCTCAGCTTCCCAAAGACTACAGGTGTACGCCACCATGCCAGGCTTCAAGTTTTTGTGTGTATATACCCACAAGTGGAATTGCTGGAGCAAATGTAATTCTACATTTAATATTTTAAGGAACTGCCATTCAGTTTTCCATATGGCTGCACTATCTTGCATTCCCACCAGCAGTGCATGAGGGTTCCAATTCCTCCACATTCTCACCAACACTTTTATTTTCAATGAGTGTTCTTTAAAATACTAGTCATCCTAATGGGTGTGACTGCCATCTTGATTTTGAATATACAGTTCCTTTGTTTTTCTTCATGGTTTTACTAAACGTATGTACCTCTAAATAATACATTGTTTAATTTCACAAGTTTTTGAACTTTATTCCAAGAAATCAATCCAGCAAATATCCACAGAGCATCTGCTGGGTGAAGGCAATGGCAGTGAATAGGATGGGTGAGCAAGGCCCTGCCCCATGGGGCTGGTGGCCTGGTGAGGACAGTGCTGTTCCTATAGGGAATTACGAGAAGGATGCAGTTCCAAAGGGGGTTTGCAGGAGAGAGTTGCTGGGGGTTTAACTTAGTTCACGGGGTCAGACAGGGCTTTGGAAGGAGTCACGTTAAGTTTGATGATAAAGAATAGGAACTGAATAGAGAACAGCTGTGTGGAGGGGAGGCCGGATCAAGAGGTTTTTGTTTTTGGAAGAGGAAATCTGCCCAAAAGAACAAGAGAGGGGGAGCGTGAACAAGCCCTTGTGTTGCCCAGGTCCAGAGGAGACAGGCAGGTGGAATGTAAGTCACTGACCACATGGCCGGCTGCCACCTTTCTGCAGGGCTCTTAGAGGGGCTGGAGAGGTCGGCTCCCAGAGACACTGATTCTAAGGCCTCGAGGGACAAGCTCCCTGTGCTCATTCACCCCATAGCCTCACTCCCAGAGGCCTGTGCAGGAACATGGAAAAGCCAGATTCTGAATGAAGCAACTCTGTTCAAGTGGGCTGAGGGGTTGGGAGGAGGGAAGGGGAAGTGGGGTGCCGACAGCAGCAGTCTCTCACAACCGTCAAAGCACGATCGAGAGCTGCTCCACCACCCTCTGCAATCTGCCGTGGCGGTCACCTTCTGCCTTGTTCTATTGATAGGCCCAGGGCACGTGTTCCACTTCAGGATAAAATCCAAATTGGAGATCATTAAAACATCCTCTGTGTGCTGTGAATGGGGAGCTGTGGCGTAGGAAGGGCTCATGCCTTGGGGTTCCTGCCCTTTTCCTTTAACCTTTTCTCTTCTATGACCAATGTGCTGGGAATCCCACAGGGAGTCCAAGGTTCAGGGCCTTTTCCACTGTGCTCCAGAGCCTGTGGAGTGGAGCTGGAAGGAAGAGAAGGTCAAAGGTGTCTCGGTGTTGAGGAACCCAGGACACCTGGAATGGCCAGGACCTCTAAGGGAAAGCCGCACACCACAGCATCACTTGGTGGAGCTGATTTTGCAGCCAGACTTAAGTTCAAATCCTAGCTCTTCCACCTCTCAACTGTGTGACCTCTGGAAAGTTACTTAACTTCTCTGAGTCTTGCTTGCCTCAACTATAAAGTGGAGATCATAGTTCTCTGCAGATCAGTTTGAAAATGAAAAGAGGTAATATATGTAAACTAATTGGTATAGTGCCTGGCATGTAGGTAGCACTTAATAAAAAATAATTATGTTCATATAATGGGATACCACTCAATAATAAGAATGACTGAATTGCTGATACATGCAGCAATGTCGATGAATCTCAAAATAATTATGATGAGTGAAAGAAGCCAGACCAAGAAAGAATACAAACTGCCTGATTCCATTCGTATGAAACTCTAGAAAATGCAAACAGCTCTAGTGACAGAAGGCGGATCAGTGGTTGCCTGAGGATGGGAACACAGGCCTGGGAAGGATTACAAAAGGTCCTTGGGAAGCTCTTGGGGGTGACGGCTATGTTCCTTATCTTGATTATATTGGTGGTTTCATGGTGCGTACATGTGTCAAAATTTATAAAATAGAAGACCTTAAATATGTGTGGTTTATTGTATGCAAATTATATTTCAATAAAATTTTTAAAATCAACTAAAATGTAATGATGAGCGTGATGATCTTATTGCGTTGTCCTTCCCCACCCCCACCCTCTCCACCCTCCATACCTAGAGGATCACCATTCTCAAAAATCACAGAACTTCTCCTGAGAGGAGGGGCTGACATAGAAACATCAGCAGAACTCCTCCAGATTCCTAGCAGGGAAGAGATTTGGAGAGAAAGAGCCCCAGGGAAAGTTCTATGGGTTTCTGGGATGTGACCCCTTTTCACTGAGAACTACGGGCAGGGGGAGCCATGAGCAGGGGCTCCTGCACCTCTTGGGAGCTCACCCACCAGTTTATGGGCAAGAGGCTGTTGGGGGGATGCAAGGGGGGCACTTCTACCCTTTAACTCGGGGGCCATGGACCCACAGATGACAGCTCTGGAAGTTCCCTGAGCCCCTTTAGAGCTGTGCTTCTCTTCTGTTGTTTGTGCTCTACATATTTCTTAGATAATGGTGGCCCACTATGGCCATGGTTCTAAGTCTGGGGCTGAACCTCAAGTGGGGGATCATTGGTTCTCATAAGAGAAGGTGTGAAGTGGAAGGACATGATTCAATTCAAGTGCCACACCCCCAACCTTTTTTTGAGACAGTGTCTCACTCTGTTGCCCAGGCTGGTGTGCAGTGGCACGATCATAGCTCACTGCATCCTCTATCTCCCCGACTCACATGATCCTCCCCGCTCAGCCTCCAGAGTAGCTGGGACTACAGGTGTGCACCACAATGCCTGGCTAATTTTTTTTATTTTTAGTAGAGATGGGGTCTCTCTATGTTGCCCAGGCTGATCTTGAACTCCTGAGCTCAAGTAATCCTCTTGCCTCAGCCTCCCAAAGTGCTGGAATTATAGGCACAAGCCAACGTGCCCAACCAAGCCCATTTTTGCTCAGGGGAGACAGAGCCCCAAGGAAGCCAGGAGACTCTAATTCTCATGGCCATCTCCTCCTGCTCCTCCCCTGTGTAGAGGCTGAGCTGCCCAGTGTCAGGCGCTGTGCTTGGACACTGGCTTCTCCCTGGCAGACATCTGCATGGAGCTCCTCTCTCCCAGCTGCCTAGCTCGTGCTTGCCACTCTCCTTGCCAGGCTGGAAGGGCAGCCAGCCCATTGTCAGGTTCAAGGACTCAGTCAGGGACGCAGTATCCCTGGGGTGCTTCCTGAGCCTGTGTGTGTTCGGAAGGGGTGGTGGGACACAAGGAGACGTGGAAGACTCTGCCACGGCCAAGTTCCTAATCCCTGCAGGTGGCAGGATCCTGGTCTCAGAGCTATGCCAGGCCCCAGGCAGAGGGTGCAGACTGGTGAGAGGCCCACAGGCTGATACAGACTGATTGGGTCTGGTCCACACATGTGTTTGTTTTTGTTCTAATTGCTTTAGCTGCTGCATTAATCAGGGTTCGCCAGAGAAACAGAAGCACTGGAATAGGTAGATGGATGGATGAGAGAGGATTTGCTAGGGGAATTGACTCCTGCAATGGTGGAGGCTGAGTGCCACGCACCATAGGCCATCTGCAAGCTGGAGAATCAGAGAAGCTGGGAGTGTGGCTCAATCCAAGTCAGAAGGCCCCAAAACCAAAGAAGCCAATGGTGTCACTCTCAGCCCAAGGCTGACGGCCTGAGAGCCCCTGGGAAGCTGCTGGGGTAAGTCCCAGAGTTCAGAGGCCAAGGACTGGGAGTTCTGATGTCCAAAGGCAGGAGGAAAAGGGCATGCCACTTTGGAAGAGAGAGAGAACATTCACCCTTCTTCTGCCTTTTTGTTCCTTCCAGGTCCCTGGCTGATTTGGTGATGGCCACCCATGTTGAGGGAAGATCTTCCCTCTCAGTCCACCCACTCACACGCCAGTCTCCTCTGGAAGCACCCTCGCAGACACACCCAGAAACAGTGCTTCACCAGCTATCCAGGCATCCCTCAATCCAGGCAAGTTAACACCTAAAATTAACCATTACAGTTACTAATATGGGAAAATTGGAGGACTACTAATGAAACTCAGATTCTTAGCTTCTTTTGATGATTGGAAGATCTGACATCACTGTGCCCAGCTAGCTGAATGACAATAGTTGTCTGGGACTGAGTAACAGCTGCCCTGCTAATAGTAAGAATAATAAGGATGACAAGAGCTAACACAGAGCTCAGACAATGTGCCAGGCACGCTTCCCATGCAATTCACTTACCATGGCCTCCTAGGGCCCACTTCCCCTATGTAGGTCTCAGCCCGAACCTGGAGGAGGCTCCAGGTGTTAACCCTTGCTCCAGAGGCGGAGGGAAACCCTGGAAGGGGGAGCCCTGGGCCCCAGTCAGCCTCCAGGCTGCCTCCCCGGGCTGGAAGAGCAGATCTTCTTAACGCTGTGCCAGCCACTTTTCAGATTCATTTTAATCTTCTCACTTCTGCCACTTGGCAGCTGCCATCATACTTTACTCCCTGCCTGCTACCACTGCTCCTTGTCACTTCCAAACACCATCAGCCTTTTGATCTGGCTTTCAGGAGGGCCGAGGAGCTCCTTGATTGGGGCCAGACCCGTTCACCACATGTGACGGCTTAGGCAGGACTTCGGGAGTGAGCTTGCTGGATTCGTGTTGGTTTATTACTTAGGGACCTTGGGAGGCAAATCCTTGATGAAATCTCATGCGGGGATGTAGCCTTGATTTTAGCAAGGCATTTGATGAAATGTCTCAAGTCCTGCAGCCAAGCTGAATAAATGTGAGCCAGCTGGTAGCAGGATTTAAGTGGATTTTTAACTAGTAGAAAAACTGCACCCAGACAGATGAGATGATTGGATGTATGTCAATGTGGCTCACTGGAAAGAAAACAGAAAATATGCTTGCCACATGTTTAGAGGACAAGCCTTGAAACACCGAGGTGGAGGGTCTCCATCCAGAGACAGCAAACCGCCCTTGAAATACCAGCTCTGCCACACACTGGCTGTGTGGTTGTGGGCAGACTTCCTCCGCCTCACGGGGGCTGGTTTCCTCATCTACACAATAAGGATAATAGCAGTACTATCTCCAAGGGGTGCTGTGAGGATTAAATGGTTTAATGCCCAGGGGACCCTCAGAAAGTGTCACTGTGGTAGTGATCACGTTCACAATGACAGGTTGCTATGGAGAAACTGAGACAGAGAACTAGGCTCTGAGTCCTAATTTTTCCCCCAGTTAAGTTAGGTAGGTATGTGCCTACCTTACTGCTGCAAACACTAAACTCTGTTGTCCACCTGGGACAAAGGTAAATGGGAAGGATACTCACAGGTCTTAGCCCCTGTTGGGCACACAGGGACATGACTGAAGCCCAGATGTCACTGGGTGAGAGGGAGAAAACAGATTGTAACTAAGAATAAAATGGAAGCTAAGAGAAAGGGGACAGAGAAAGATGAGTGAGAGCAAGGGAGGGAGACACAGAGGGGCCCCCGAACTTTGTCCATTCATGGGGGAAGGTCTTACGGTTTGACAAACGACGACCTTGAGAGGGTTTGGCAGTGTCTCAGAAGGGATTGATGAGGTTCTGCATTTTTTTTTTAACTTTTTAATTTTATTATTATTTTTTCAGATAGAGTCTTGCTCTGTCACCCAGGCTGGAGTGCAGTGGCATGAACATGGCCCACTGCAGCCTGGAACTCCCGCTTTTAAGCAATTCTCCCACTTCAGCTTCCTGAGTAGCTGGGACCACAGACACGCACCACTGCTAAGTTTTTGTATTTTTACTAGAGGCAGGGTTTCACTATGTCCAGGCTAGTCTCAAACTCCTGGCCTCAAGCAATCCACCTACCTCAGCCTCCCAAAGTGCTGGATTACAGGCATGAGCCACCACACCCGGCCCTGATGAGGTTCTAGAAGGGGTGGGTGACTTTGACTGTGATAAGGGTGTACGGCTGCCAGGGCTGCCCCTCACTCCGATCCACTGGAAAGTAGGACTTGAACACCGGATAAATTCCCAAACCCCCAAACTTGGAGGGTGCCTCTGCTGCTGAGCTGCCTGTTCTCTGAGGGGGCCAGCTGCCCATTTCTCTGCTGAGTGTCTGGGAGAACTGTGCTCATGTTTGAACTTACACATGAAGAAAGACAGGTGGACTATTTTGCCTGAAAAGAGAAGTGTTCTTTTTCTCAGAAGCCCCAACCTTCAAGCACCTGGCACATAGTAGACGCTGGTTAAATGTTGAGCAAAGGAAAGAATGAAGTCTAGAATGGAAGTAGGGGTGGCAGCTCAAAAGGGACTTGAAAGCCTGTTCTGATAGTGGTGAGGACAAGCGGGGTTCTCACGTAGCCAGCATCATCCCCTGCAGAGATCACAAAGCCCTTTTTTATAGCTATCAAAGTATGATGTTCACATGTTTTTTTTTTTTTAAATCACAGGGTCCTGAAAGGTTTAAAATGAAAGCAGTAGATCCTTGCACTTTCCTGTCCTACTTCCCAGAGATGACACTATTATGACTCTCCTCAAAGATATTTATTGCTGCATCATTTGTAACAGAAAAGGGTTGAAATGAACTAGACGTCCACAAAAAGGTCAATGAATGCTATGCAGCAGCAGAAAAACAATAAAGAGTCTATGTACTGATGGAAAGTGATCTTGCTATATATTACCTGCAAAAAGCAAGATGCAGATGAGTTTGCAAAGTGTGCTACCAGTCATGGGAAAAAGGGGGAGAAAGATATGTGTGTTGCCATTTGTACAGAGCACTCATGGGAGGCCCAGGCAGCAATGTCACACTTGAGCAACAAGCTGAGAGAGTGCAGAGTGACTCATGTCTATGGGCGTATGCATTATATACATTAAATCATTTTGTTAGATTATGAAAGAAACCCATCTTATCTGTTGCCTCCCAGGCGAGAGAACTGGCTAGGAAACAAGGGTAGGAGGGACTCATTATACTCTTCTATGTATTTCAGATTACTTAATTATAAAAAATAAAAGGTTAATAATCTCATTGTGGCCAATAGATTTTAGGGTGGTCCCAAAGATCCCCCTATCCTGGTGTTTCCACTCCTTGGGTGAGGACAGGGTTTATATGGTAAAGGTGATGGAATAGTACTTCCCTGATTATGTTACATTTTACACAACTCCATCTTAGCGGAAGCAGACTGGAGGCTCCCTGGGGTGAGGGCGGGAAGCAGCATGATAAAGTCAGTAGCCATGTTGGAGAAGCAAGGAACTGGGGATGGCCCTCAGGGACTTTGGGTGGCCCAGAGGCCTGAGGGAGGCCTCCAGCCCACCGCCAGGAAAAAGCAGGTACCCTCAGTCAAGCAACTACTAAAAAATGAATTTTCAGCTGGACATGGTGGCACACACCTGTAGTCCTAGCTACTCAGGAGGCTGAGACAGGAGGATTGCTTGAGCCCAGGAGTTTGAATGCAGCTTGTGCATCATTGTGAGACACCATCTCTAAAAAATATTAGGTTGGTGCAAAAGTAATTGCATTTTTTGCCGTTATTATTTAATATTCAAAACAAGAATTCTGCCAACAATCTGCTGAGCTTGGAGTAAGATTCTTCCTCAGTTGAGCTCCAGATCAGAAAGCGGCCAGGCTGATGCCTTGATTTCAGCTGGGGGAGGACCTGCGGAGGACCTCACTTAAGCTGTGCCCAGATTCCTGACCCACAGAAACTGTGAGACGCTAATTATGTGCTGTAAGTTGCTAAGTTTGTGGTGATTTGTTATGTAGTAATAGAAAACAGATATCCTCTTTGAGCTGTTTCTTCTGGTATTTACCTCTGTATTTCTGAATAATGTGTTTATATTGCTTTTCTTGATTTATCAAGTTTAGAAATTATCTACTGATGTCCTGTTATGGCAGAGAAGGGTGTGTTCTCTTCCCATCCCATTCCCTCTGCTACTGAGCAAAAGAGGCTAGCTGCCCGAGGTGCTAGAAACCAATGCTATGACACTGGGGTTTTTAAGAAAAGCTTTTTACAGCAAGTTGACTAACAAGGAGACAGGAGTCCAGCTCAAATCTGTCTCCCTATGCTGGCTCTAAGGCAGGGATTTTATTCAAAAAGGTTTATGGGTGGGTTCTGGGGTTAGCAGTGATTTGATGGAAAGAAAGAGGAGGTCTGGAAAGGCATGCACGCTTTAGATGAGCCATCTCCCCTTTCCTCCATTCCACCAATTCCTACCTATGCAAGGAAAGGGGAGGTCCTTGGGTGTGCACAGTTATCTCTTCCTGCTACTTCGTGGATTGCATGTGTGAATTTGGGGAGCGTTGCTATGAAACATAGTGAATATTCAGGCTGTGACATCAGCAAGCTCATTCTGTGCAAACTCCAGTTGGCCATATTAGTGCCCATCAATTTCAGCCGGGTTTTTTTTTTTTTGAGACAGAGTCTCGCTCTGTCACATAGGCTGGAGTGCAGTGGTGTGATCTCAGCTCACTGCAACCTCCACCTCCCAGGTTCACGCCATTCTCCTGCCTCAGCTTCCCGAGTAGCTGGGACTACAGGCACCCACCACCACTCCTGGGTAATTTTTTATATTTTTAGTAGAGACGGGGTTTCACTCTGTTAGCCAGGATGGTCTCAATCTCCTGACCTCATGATCCACCCGCCTTGGCTTCCCAAAGTGCTGGGATTACAGGCATGAGCCACCGTGCCCGGCCAATTTCAGCCAGTTTTTTAATCTCACAAGTAGAGGGAGTTTCAGCGTCTCAGCAAGTTGTTTCTTTTTCTTACCTGCCATCCTGCAAACTCAAGAATTTCTGCTGGTCATTGGTTTCCTTAACTCTTTGGGCCTGGTTTCACCTCCTCCTACCCTCCCAGGATAGTGACTTTAATATCTTAATTAAATCAGTAGTCAGTGTTTAACTATTACAACAGTGTACATACTGTTTATGACAGAGCAAGTCATGTGCAGTGATTATATTTCCTTTCTTCTTTTGTTTGTCCTAGGATTAAGAATGGCCTCATCTAAAAGTTTATTTAGTGTTCTCTGAACCTTGCCTTATCTTTTCCCCAGTTGCTCTTGTAGCTTGGGCAAATGCCTGATGATCTTGTTTCTGCATGGCAAGACCTATCACTTCATGTACTGATCCCATATTCCCCCATGATCTTCCTCCTGCCCCAAACTGAGCAGCTTGCATTTGAGGTCTGAGCACAGCTGTCATCCGAGGTCTTGAATTCAATGCTCTGCTGAATCTCACCTCCTGTTTCCTGAGCCCCATCTCTTCTTTCTTGGTGTACAGCCTACTTTTAGTGGTGTACAATCTCCAGCAGTTTCTTAAGACAGAGTGCATGGGAGGCTAGTCGATTTGTTGTGAGTCCCTGCACATCTGAAAAACATCTTTATTCTATCCTTGCACTTACTGATAGTGGCTGAATGTAGAATCTCAGGTGGAAAATAACGTTCCCTCCCTTTAGAATGTTGAAGGCATTGTTCCCTAGACTCCTGGCTTCCAGAAAAGCCAATGCCATTCCGATTCCTGGTTTTCTTCCTGTGCCCTGTTTCAGCTCCCCAGAAGCTTTTTGGATCTTTTCTTCATCCTTGGTGTTCTGAAATTTCAAAATTGGTGTAGGTCTTTTTAAAATTTGTAGTGATGGGCCCAATTTCCAATTTGGAAATTCATTTCTGTTCTAGGAATATTTTATATATATATATATTTAAAAATTATTTCCTCCTGTGGTGGCTAATTTTAGGTGTCAACTTGACTGGATTATGGAATACCTAGAAGTCTGGTAAGGTATTATTTTGGGGCGTGTCTGTGAGGGTGTTTCCAGAGATTAGCTTGGGAGTCTGAGTGGATGAAGTGGGGAGATCTGCCCTTGATGTGGGTAGGCACCACTCAGTCTGCTGTGGGTCAGAGAGAACAAAAACAGACAGAAGGTGAGTGTGTGGAGCTGCCTGCTGGAGCTGGGATGCACTCTTCCTCTCCTGTCCTTGGACAACACTTCCAGGCTCCCTGGCCTTTGGACTCCAGGACTTAAATCAGTACCTCCACTCCCCAACCTCACCCTGGTTCTCAGGCCTTGGCCTCAGGCTGAGAGTTGCACCATCAGCCTCCCTGGTTCTGAGGCCTTTGGACTTGGACTGAACCACAATACCGACATCCCGGGGTCTCGAGCTTGCGGATGGCCTGAGTGGGATTTCTCGGCCTCCGTAACTGCACGAGCCAATCCCTCTAATAAATCCCCTCTCCTATCTCTCTCTCTATATATCCTATTGGGTCTATCTCTGGAGAATCCTAACTAATATACCTCTCATCTGTTTTCTTTTTCCTCCTTTTAGTTCTCTTTACTGGCAGATTTCCTTTTATTGAATGTTTATTTCAATGGTTATGATTTTTTAAATGTCCAAGAGTTCTTTCTTGTTCTCAGATTCTTTCCTTTTCTGTAAAAGGCAACATTTTCTTTTATTTCTCTGAACAGTTCTCACTAGAGTTCCTTTTGAAATTTTCTTCTGGTCCTTGCACTGTTTCTGACATCCTTTGACACTCACCCCACTCCTGGCTTTGTTTGGATCTTTTTCATGTTGGAGTCCTTCCTCAAATATCTGTTGATCCTTGGCTGTTCATATTTCAGAGAGGCCCTCAAAGCTGATCAGCAGCTCTGAATGCTTTCACAGAGCATGAGAACTCATGGGGCTTCTGACACTGGAAATTGCTAAATGTTAGTAGGTAGAGATCTTGCTCTCTGGGGCGTTCACCTACTCAAGAGAAGAACCCTGTAATCTCTTGCCTTGGGGAAGGTTGCAAGCAGCAGGAGCAAAACACGGGACTTTGGAATCCACTGTGAAATGTTTAGAATGCTGTCCTGAACCTAACCTCCCCCCGCCCCCTGCCTCACTTTGCCAGGTGTACTGAAGTTGGGAGCTCTCTCATCTGCTTCACTGCAGAGCAAGCCGTGGGCTCTTGTTTGGGGCACGGGGAAGAGAGATGCAAGCTGCCCAGCTGTGTGGGTGAAGGAGGGAACTGGGGGGGCTGTCTAGCTCAGCATACAGACTTGCACTTGAGCCCCTCTTCTCAGCCCCACACTTGACCTTAACTTCCCCCTGTACCTGTTGCCTCTGAATTCCAAGCCTCTCCTCGGGCTTTCTGTGGGGCAAATCAGTTCCTGCTCATCTGGATCCCCCTTTCCAGGCACTTTAGCTGGTATCTTCCTCTGCTAATGTTCCTCCTCCATCTGCTTTCTGTCTTCCAGACTTTGCTGAAATCTCTTATCTGTAATTGCCTCCTCTTACATTCTCCTAGTCTTTGGGTTTATGCTGTCAAAAATGCATTTGCTTTCATTTTAGTGGGGTTTTGGGAGAAAGGATAAACACAGGTAGTTACATTTAGTAGGAATCTGCATTTCTTATTGTTCCAGGCTTCTCCCCTATCTCCTGATGGCTCTGAGCGGAGGTTGTGCTCTCAAGGGTTATGACAGCTGCAGTCCTAATCCTGGAGCCCTCCCGGCACTCCTGATGGTATTGTGTCTTTGGAGTCTCATATCAGAAAGTTAGAACTTGTAAGAAGTAAAATGCCACCTCTTCTCTCACCCTGGGGACATTGTGACAGTGAGGAGCAGAAGCCAGCAGCCTTTGCCTGTCAGGGCCACTTCCAGATGATGATGAGGCTGCTCATGAGTGTCTTTGCCTAGACTTGGTCTGGCCTGGAGGAACCAGACAACAGAAGCTGCCCCCGGAGCAGGTGACATGAAGGATCCTGGCATCTGATGAGAGCAGAGGCTGGGGAGGCAGGGCTGGTGGCCCTCAAACACGCAGCTGTCATGGAGGTAGAGGCGCAGACAGCAGGCACTGAGCACTGGGTCAGGCACATATGGCAGCAGATGGGGCTGGCGGGCTGGGCTGACAGGCAATTGGCCTTGAGGAAGTCCAGCCTCCGGTGGGGGGATTCAGCTCAAGGACTGGGGTCTGAGTCTGGGGGAAGGCAGGATGCCCATTCCCAGGGGATGGCTCAAGGCAGGGATACGTAGACAGATTGTGTTAATACAGGGGACAATTCTGGGGACTGAGATGCAGGAGCGAAGAGGGACAAAGGGACAGGCAAGAGCCTTGGCATCTTGAGCTGGAATAACAGCAAGTTGGAAAAGCAGGCCCCCTGGGAGGGCCTTGGGACAGGGTTGATTCCCAAGCTTGGGTCAAAGCACCATCGTGGAGCTGACGTCCAGTGGACACAAGGACATGGAGGCAGGTGATTGCAAAGGAGCCTCCTCTTCCACCAGTACCTGAACTCGAGCAAACTTGCACCTCACAAGGCGGAGACTGGGGAGAGAACCAACTTTGACATCTCACTAACTCTGGCAGGGTGGGCTGGAGGAAGATGCACCACCCTGCGCTGGGAACCTGATCTGTTTGGTGGTGACGCTGATGGTGTCAATGAGTTGAACTCAGGGAGTGAGTTTTGTAGAGCAGGCACTTTACAGGCATAATCTCACTGAGTCCTCACATCAGGTTTCTGAGATGGTCTTGCCACCCCCGTTATATAGATGAGGAACCAGGGCTCAGAGAGGTTGAGCAGGTTGATCAGGATCACACAGCTAGAGAGTGGCAGAGCCAGGATTCAAACTGTGTCTGCCTGAAGCCAAACCCAATCTCTTCTCGATCCACTTTACTGCCTCCTGAGAAGTGACTCACGTTCCTTCAAGATATGAGCAGGGTCCAAACCTTGGTTTCAGGATCTCCTGTAGAAAGACCCAAAGCAGCCGTTGACATTGCACAAGGCCTGGGATCAGCTGGGGGAGGGGTCCACTTCTCTGATGACACAGCTCACCCTGGAACCCTGGTGTGTCACAGGCAGCTAAACACAAGTGCTGTGTCTGCCTGAGGGTGTGGGAAGCGCCCTCAGTTCTTTGGAGCCAGTAACAGGATTTAATTTGCAAGCCTGTCCTGAGCTCTCTTACGTTTGCCAAGTTAATTGGGTCTTGGGCGTCTGTGAGCTGTGATGAAGTGTCTACATCGTGCAGGGAAGGCTGGTCCTGCCAGTCCTGTTAATGTGTCCAAAGCCCCAAACTCAAATCTATCTCCAGCTGTTGCCTGGAACCACGTCTGCTCAGTCTGTGAGGGAGATTCAGATAGAGGGAAAAGCTATATAGGGAGGTGACGATATAGATGTAGAAATAGAAATAGATATGGATGTAGATGTAGGTATAGATACAGAGACAGATATAGACATAGACATAGATATAGATACAGAAATGTGGATGTAGATGTAGTTATAGATATACATGTAGACATAGATACACATATAGATACATAGAGATCACCAAAGACAGCCCAGACAAAGACATGCTTTGAAAATAGATACCACTTACTGAGCTCACTTAATCCTCATAGCAACCCTGTGAAGTAGGAGTTTGTTTTGTTTTGTTTGTTTGTTTTTGTAGAGAGGGGATCTCACTATGTTGCCCAGGCTGGTCTCGAACTCCTGGCCTCAAGTGATCCTCCCACCTTGGTTCCACAAATTGTTGGGAGTACAGGTGTAAGCCGCCATGCCTGGCCAGGTAGGAATTTTTATCCCCTTTTCTTCGGATGAGGAGCTAGGGCTCCCAGAGGTTGAGTGACTTGCTGAAATCACATGGGGATGGAGATTAGGAGGGGGGGTTCTGATGGGTCCAGATGTCCTTGCATGAAAGCCTCAGCCACGGCCGTTGCCTCCACTGCCCCAGACCTCTTGCTGTCAGCCCTGCCAGCCTTGCTTAGCCTTCCAGGGCAGCAGAGGGGCAGCCAGACTCCATCCTCTATGTAGCCTCAGTGAGGGAAGAAATGAGGTCCAAGGGGGAATGAGCAAAGTGAACCATGGGGAAAAGAGTTCCCAAAGGAGAACACGTCCTAGCCCAGTTCTGCTTGTCACCCCTGCCCCTGTCTCCCCTTATTCTTTGGTAATAGAATTCTGATTTTCAGCCAGGTGCAGGAACATTCAAGATAATGGCATTTCCCAGCCTTGCTAGCTGTGTTGTGACTGAGTTTTCATTGATGGGGTGTAAGTTGCAGTGGTTTGTGCAAATTCTAGGAAGTATCCTTAAAGGGAAGTGTCTTTTTCTGCCTCTTTGTTCTTTTAGCTGCCTGGCATGTGGATGTGATGGCTGGTGCTCAAGCAGCCATGGAAGCCACGTGTTGAGGAGGGCAGAGCAATAAGAGAGGAGGGGCCTGGGCCCCTGGTGATGATGCAGTGGCCATACTGCTCCAGGCTGCCTGTTTGCATGACAGACAAATACAATCCTACCTTGCTGAAGGCTCTGGGTTTTCTGGCACAGTCAACCAAATGAATCCTAATATTCAAACTGTTTAATTCCTTTCACTAAAGCTGACATCCCTCATTACAGAGGTCCCATTGTTGTCCTCTAAATTTCAAATTTGTCTGTTTCAGATCTTCTCTACTTTGTAGGCTAAATGAATGTGTTCAAAGTGGGTAGAGGTGGGTAGGAAGCAGAAAAAAGAGTTAGTTTTAACTTGGGAAAGCCAATGTGTGCTGTGAAGATGCAGGAGGGGCAGCCAGAAGCAAGGGGTGCTCAAACTCCATCAGCCGCTGCCTGATCCCGGGTATACCTATGGCTGCCTCTCAGTGGCCAATCTGCTGGCCCTCTAAAACCTGCCCTGGCTCTGGGCAGGAAGCCTGTGAGGAAGCCGGCCAGCTCAGGACTGAGCTCCGTGCTCCTTGCTGCTGTCCCTTAGCTGGTGCCTGAGCTGTGCCTGGCACAGGGTGTGTGCTTGTTGGTTATCTGTTGAATAAATGAGTGAATGTGAGGCAGCCAAGTAGAAAGGGGTCACTGGAGAACCTCCAACTGGCCTGTGCACTGGGAGGAGTGCACACTGGGATGGAGCCCCTGGAAGTTCCGCCATTTGCAGAGGGAGGAGCCTGGCCTCTCCTGTTGTAGGGTGGAACCTGGGATTCAATCTGTGGGGCTGGAAGCCTATACTAGCGGGACTTTCGCTACATGCATACAATGTGTGGTGAGCAAATCAGGGTAACTGGGATAGCCGTTGCTTGAAAATTTTAACTTTTCTTTGTTAGGAACATTTGAATTATTTTCTTTAGCTATTTTGAAGTAGATAATAAATTATTATTAATTATAGCCACCCTCTTGTGCTATCAAACACTAAATCTTATTCATTTGATCTAACTGTATTTTTGTGCCCTTTAATCAACTTCTCTTCAACCCACCTTCCCCCTACCCTTCCCAGCCTCTGGTAACCACCAGTCTACTCTCTATCTCCATGAGATCCACGTTTTTAGCTCCCACATGAGTGAGAACATGCGATATCCGACTTTCTGTACCTGGCTTATTTTACTTAACATAATGACCCCCGGTTCCATTCATGTTGCTGCCAATGACATAATTTCACTCTTTTTTATGGCTGAAAAATATGCCATTGTGAATAGGTACCACATTGTCTTTATCCATTCATCTGTTGATGGACACTTAGGTTGATTCCGTGTCCTGGCTATTGTGAATAGTGCTGGCAAAAACATGAGGATGCAGTTATCTTTTTGATATATTAATTTCCTTTCTTTTGGATTTATACCCAGCAGTAGGATTGCTGGATCATATGGCAGTTCTATTTTCAGTTTTTTGAGGAACCTCCATGCTGTTTTCCACAGTGGCTGTACCAATTTAACATTCCTACCAACAGTGTGTAAGACTTCCCCTTTCTCTGCATCCCTGCCAGCATCTGTTGCTTTTTGTCTTTTTGATAAAAGCCATTTTAACTGGGGTGAGATGATATCTCATTGTGGTTTTGATTTACATTTCTTTGATCATTAATGATGTTGAGCATTCTTTCATATACTTGTGGTTCATTTGTATGTTTCAAGAAATGTCTATTCAGATCTTTTGCACATTTAAAAATCAGATTATTTGTGGCTTTTTGCTGTTAAGTTGTTTGAGTTCCTTATATTTTCTGGTTACTAATCTCTTGTTGGATGGATAGTTTGCAAATATTTTCTCCCATTCTGTAGTTTGTCTCTTCACTTTGTTGATTTTTTCCTTTGCTGTGCAGAAGCTTTTTAGTTTGATATCATACCATTTGTCTATTTTTGCTTTCCTTGCCTGTGCTTTTTCAAGTCTTACCCAAAATATCTTTGCCCAGACCAGTGTCCTGAAGTGTTTCCCCAAAGTTTTCTTCTAGTAGTTTTATAGCTTCAGGTCTTAAATTTACGTCTTTAATCGATTTTGATTTGATTTTTGTATATGGTGAGAGATAGGGGTTTAATTTTATTTTTCTGCATATGGATATCCAGTTTTCCCAGCACCATTTATTAAAGAGACTGTTATTTCCTTAATGTATATTCTTGATGCTTTTGTCAAAAATGAGTTGGCTGTAAATGCATGGACTTATTTCTGTTTTCTCTATTCTATTCTATTGGTGTCTGTTTTTATGCCAGGATTAGGCTGTTTTTGTTACTAGATCTTTCTAGTATATTTTGAAGTCAGGCAATATGATGCCATCAGCTTTGTTCTTTTTGCTCAGGATTGCTCAGGCTATTAGGGGTATTTGTGTTTCTGTGCTTATTTTGGAATTGTTTTTTCTATTTCCATGAAGAATAGCATTGGTATTTTGATGGGGATTGCACTGAATCTGTAGATTACTTTGGGTATTGATATTTAACAATATTAATTCTTCCACTTCATGATCATGGAATATCTTTCCCTTTTTTTGTGTCCTTTTCAATTTCTTTCATTAGTGTTTTGTCATTTTCCTTGTAGAGACCTCTCACTTCTTTGGTTAAATTTATTTCTATGAGCCGGGCGCAGTGGCTCATAGTGTAATCCCAGCACTTTGGGAGGCCAAGGTCAGCGGATCACTTGAGGACAGGAGTTGGAGACCAGCCTGGCCAACATGGCAAAACCCTGTCTTGACTAAAAATACAAAAATTAGCCATGCGTGGTGGCGCACACCTGTAATCCCAGCTACTTGGGAGGCTGAGGCACGAGAATTGCTTGAACCTGGGAGGCAGAGGTTGCAGTGGGCTGAGATCACGCCACTGCACTCCAGCCTGGGTGACGGAGTGAGACTGCCTCAAAATATATATATAATACGGAGAGAGAGAGAGAGAGAGAGAGAGAGAGAGTTCTGTGTATCTTATATTTGTCATAGCTTTTGTAAATGGGGCTACATCTTGACTTTTTTCCAGACTGTTTGCTGTTGGCATATATAAATGCTACTGATTTTAGTATGTTGACTTGTATCCCATACTGAATTTGTTGATGAGCTCTAAAGGTTTTTTGGTGGAGTCTTTAGATTTTTCTAAATAAAAGATCATATCACCTGTGAACAAGGATAATTTGACTTCTTCCTCTCTGATATGAATCCCCTTTATTTCTTTCTCTTGCCTAATTGCTCTGGCTGGGACTTCCAGTCCCCAGCTCTTTATTCCCCCTTTTCCCCACTTGGGGCCACTGACTGCATTTCCTCTTCTCCCTTGCCTTCCTGTGTTGACTCAGCCCTACTTGGCCCTGCCCTCTGCCCCTTTGCCAACTATTGACCTCAGGCTGAAAGAATTTAAGTAGACCTGTCCCGATATTCTGTAACTCAGTATCGGGCCATTATTGGTGGCAATCAATCCTGATTGGGGGCCCTACTTCTCATGCATGGGCTTCACCTTGTTTCCAAGACTCAAACCCCTCCTCCAGCAGAGTCCTATTTTGGAGCACTGGACTCCTGTCTTGTTCTTGGGATCTGAGTCCCACCAGGGTGAGTGGCCTAGGCTGGGAGGCTTCTGCGATTTGTTCCTTCCTTATTCCTGGCAGGTCCTACTCCCTTGGGAATGGAGCCCTGCTGCCCCCTGGAAGCCCTGCCTGCCCTGGACTCCCTGGCATCTGGCTCCGCCCTTCTCTTGGGGCCTTTCTAACACCAATAGTTTAACTTAAACCCTTTATTTATTAATGTAGCTGAGTCATTTCTGCATACCAGGAACTTCTGTGGGCACTGGTGATATAATAGAGAATAAGACAAGGTGGTCCCGGCCCCTGGGGAGCTTATAGACACCAGTGTAGAAATATATTAAACATAATGCTGTATGGTGGTCAGTGCCATGAAAATCCTGAGGGCTGTGTGCATGACCACTCTTCAGGTAGCCTTGGTCAGAACCAGTTGCTCTTCCTTTCTTGCTTGTATTTATCAAGAATAACTGTAGAAAGTGCTGGGAATACAACATCCTGAGATAAGGAAGAACTGGCCAGAACAGCCTGGGATCTGTTCCTGTCCTTCCTAGAACAGGGTGCCCTACAAAACTTTAACCCAGCAAATCAGGTTGCTGGTGGGGTTTAAATCCAGGTGGTCTGCTTTCTGAGGTCCCTTAGCTGTGGTGCAAGTGGGGGACGTGTAGACAAGATTCCATCCACCCCGGGCAACTTTCCTGAGCCTCAGGGGACTGGTTCACCACAAATCCCAGGTTCCTACTGTCCCTTGCTGCCTGTGAGTGATAAAGTTGTTTTATTTAACTTGCTGTGTGAGTGGTCTATTTCACTTGACTCGTGCAAGTGGTAGAAATTGCGGCCGAAAACATGGTGGGCTGAAGTGGCAACCAGAGCATAGCAAGCCTGCTTTGCATGGGTAGTGTTTTATAGGGGAACCTGGGCAGGTCTGAGGGGATCAGGGAAAGCTTCTCGGAGGAAACGATGTGAAAGTTGAGGTCTGAAGAAAGAGCAGAGGCTCTAGGTGGAAGGGGAGAGTGTTCTCAGGAGAGGTAATGGCATGGGCAAGGTTCTGAGGCAGGAAGGTGGGTGGCAGAAAACCTGAGAGTTTGAGCACAATCAATGAGAGGAAGAAGGGTGCATGGGAAGGTTGGAACCTGGGCAGGGCCTTCTGATGGCCCACGGAGCATGCCTGTCTGGGCCTCCCCATGGTGTGGGCCTGAGCCTTGCCCCTGCACAGCCAGGTAGATGCTATCCAGGTCTTGCCACTTCCAGCTGCCCACAGGTACGGGGCCATGCCTAGCTGGGTCCCAAGTTCTTACGTCTTATCTCTCCCTCCTCATAGACCCCTTCCTGTTGCCACACAAATCTTGGCCACACTCAACACTGCAGCATCCCAGGCCATAATTTAGAATCTCTTTTAGGAGGGTCAGCTGCTTGCCCTTAGAACCTCAGGACAAGAGAAAAATACCAAAAAGCAAAAAAGGGCAATCCTCTTCAGCTATGCTTCAATGATAGGGACGGAAATTCTGGGTTTGATCTTCCCTGAGTTTTGTGGTGGCCTGGTGACTCGGCTGTGACTCAGCCCACTGCCTCTGCTACCTGTGAGCTGCCCACACTGAGGGGTGAGTCACCTGAAGCCCCCTCGTGGGCACAAGCCTTGTGGGGAGAAAAGCTCAAAGAGAAAACATGAGAGGGACATCATCACTAGGCCCTGCTGGGAGCTTCAGTACATCCTGCAATTCTGGAACCAGATCGGCTCTGTTACTTCCTTTGATTAAACTTCTGTTTTCCCTCAACCCACTGGATCCATCTTTCAGTTATTTAATTCCAACTGTAATAAAAAATCCATTGAACCGTGCACTAATGCAATATGAGGCTGGGAAGCAAACAGCAGGCCTGGGAGGGTGGAGCCGAGCAGAGCGGAGTCTACAGGGCTTTGTCCTTTTTATGGGGTCTGCTACATAAAATCTGATCGCATTTTGACTCAGAATGTGGGGATGGGAGATATATTCGGTTTAAGCTGGGGGCTTTGGGGGGTGGGAGGAGAGACCTGTGCTGTCCTTGCTGATAGCAAAGATTTGCCCTTTTCCTCAGACACATCTACTCTCCTGGTCGCTTTACAGAGTATGCCGGGTCCTAGGCCTCCACCCACCTGTGTCTTAGGGGCTGCTGGCTGTGTACCAGGCACCCCCTTACAGTATTCAGATCTTTAAATTGGAATCACAGGCTCTGACCCACCTCCCAAAAGCCAAATTATTCTTATTCTCCTGGCTTCTGCCTTTGAGGCTCACTTCCCTCTCTCTGGCCTTGCTCCATGCCACAGACGGGTTTGACTTCTGACTTTTTGACTTCTGATCCCTTCCAACCACTGTAGAACTCTCCCCTGGACCATTCTTCCAGCCAGTCTGGCTCACCAGAGTCCCATAACTTGCTGTAGGCACGAGTGGTGTTGCCTGGCCTGGTTACGGGAGTCACTGAAGGAGAGAAGGCTGCCCCACTGAACCCCCTGCTTTGGGGACCACTCCTTCTGTGCCTGTACAGCTTGACCCCACAGCCTAGCCCAGATGCAGCTTTCCTCTGGGGTCTGCTTAAGGAGGACTGCCTCATCCAGGGTCCCAGGAGCTGCTTTCAGACCAGAAATTTCCATGAGAGACTGGACCCAAAGGGAATTTCAAAACAATGAAAAACTGGTGTGCCTGGGAATGGACCAAGCTCTGGGCCATCTCCCTGAAACAGGGTCCTAGAGCCCCTTGCAGGGTCAGGCGTTAACCCTTGAATGTGGGACTGGGGAAGCTCCTGGATTCCACTGGAGGATCCTGAGTGGTCAGGTTGATGGGGCCTAGGAGGGGAGATGTCAGGGTAGCAGCTACTTGCTAACTTGTGGGAATATACTTCAACATTTCATCCACGGGTCAGCTGTACAGGTGCACACCAGCTGATCGGCAGTCCTGGTTGGTTCTGCTGAGCGTTTGTTGGGTAGAAAAATAGGTCTCATTTCTAGAGCTGCTTTCTCATTGGAACCACATCCTCTTGAGGCTTCCCTAGGGGTTTGTCAGGTCACTGACCTCAGATTCCTGTCCCTATTTGCTCTTTCTTTCTTTCTTTTTTTCTTTTCTTTTTTTTTTTTTTTTTGTAGTTATAAGGAGCAGAGAGTTTAATAGGCAAGAAAGATGGGAGAAGGCAGAAGATAGAAGCTCCCTCATACAGAGATGGAGGGGGGCTCCAAAGCCAAGAGAGGAAACCCCAAGTGGGGCAGAAACCAGCCAGGTGTGTATATATAGAGGCTGGAGGAGGCGGTGTATATATAGAGGCTGGAGGAGGCAGTGTCTGATTTGCACAGGGCCCAGGGGATTGGTTTGACCAGGCATGTCATTCACGTAGCCTGCAAAAAAGCTGGCCCTGCTACCCTAGCCTTTTAATATGCAAATGCAGGGCACCAAGATATTCTGCACACGTGGGGATATGTGGGGGTGGCCATGTTGCCAGGAACATGTGGGGCAAGGGCAAGAAGGCCGAGGGAATCGCCACGTTGGGTGGATTCAGTTTCTAATGGACTTTATTTGTATATCAAAGGTTGCTGGCCTGGCTCTCAGAGCTGGGGCTTTACAAGAAACTTTTCTGGAGATGCTTTAAAAAATGAAAACTTCCCAAGGACTCCTTTTTCTCTCTCTCTGCTTAAAATAATTTCTTAATAACTCCTACCACATTCCTCCCTGTGGCGATATCACACTAACTGCTGTTACAGGGTTTTGGATGACGACTCTTTCTGGCTACTTCATGCTGAAAAGGGGTGCTGACTGGGGAACAACAGCTAGGGCTTCTCCTGGGGTGGATCTAAGGGTCCTCAAAAGAATGGTGTGTCCATGTGTGGTTCAGTTTGCAGCACCATTTGGAGTTTGATTGCTTCTGTGAGTTGGGTGATCCTCTCCTCTTGAGGTTCCAAGATAAACTCGGAGCTTCCAGACCTGTTAGAAAGTGACATTCTTCACTGACCACAGGTTAGGAACCCTGTGTGGGGACTGTGTAGACAAGGTATGAGGCCAGTTCTCCCCAAGGGGCTTTTATTGGCTCTGCATGTCAAGCTTTGTTCCTTAAAGGGAAACACACACTTTCAGTCAAAGCCTTGGTAAAATAGCCAGTTTTTCCAGTTGTGTCCTGTTGACAAAGAAAAATGATTTTTTTAATTTAAATTTAAATTTTTATTTTTTTGAGACGGTGCTTCACTTTTGTCACCCAGGATGGAGTGCAATGGAGCGATTTCGGCTCACTGCAACCTCCGCCTTCCAGGTTCAAGTGATTTTCCTACCCCAGCCTCCTGAGCAGCTGGGACCACCGATGTTCGCCACCATGCCCAGCTAATCTTTTCTGTGTGTTTAGTAGAGACAGGATTTCACCATGCTGGCCAGGCTAGTCTTGAACTCCTGACCTTGGGTGATCTACCCACTTTGGCCTCCTGAAGTGCTGGGATTATTACAGGTGTAAGCCACTGCACCCGGATCAAAAAGGCATTTTAAACAAAAATTCTGATATTTAAAAACTGAAAATATGAGCCCAGGAGTTCAAGGCTGCAATGAGCCAATACTACACATTTGTACTCCCGCCTGGGTGACAGAGTGAGACTTGTCAGTACTGTTAATAGAAAAGAGGGCTTTTACAATGTTGATGAAGTCATCTTAGAGTGCATGATTCATAAATACAAAAATATCCATGTATACTTTTACAGTGATAACTACTGGAAAAATGAGAATGTTAAAAAAGCCAATCTAGACAGAGTCCTTCTCATTCCACCTGCCTCTTTGTGTTGGTAATACCAGGAGTCTTAAGAGAGCCGCTGTGGTCTATGTCACATTCATCCCAGCCTCATTTCTAATCCTGTAGCTGATGATGAAAATGTGATAAATCCTCTGGCTTAGCTTTGATGCTTTTTCATTAATTCACTTCTGGTAGTAAATTGTGGCAGGTCTTCCACTTCCATCCCATCAGCCATTTCCATCACCTTGTCTAAAAGGGCTTTATTGTAACTGCAGCCCAGGAAGAGGTGGTTGGCCCAGACCACGGAGAGGGACAGCAGTTGGTCCAGGCAGCCACTGCCATTGGGCAGGTCATGGTAGTCGGGCAGGTGGCGCAGGGTGAATTCCATGAGGGCTTTCCATTGCTTCTCACTCTCTAAGTAGGAACGAAGTCAGCTGCCTGCCTGCCTGAAGTGGTTGCCAAAAGAGCTGGGTTGATCTTACAATGCTTGCAGAGGTTTAGTAGAAATGCTATGCTCTTGTGCAAAATAAAATGAGTTGTTTTCTTTAAAGTTCTGAGGTTAAGGAAGTTCCAGTGTCTCGGAGTGCACTTCAGAGGGGTGCAAGCTGAAGATAATTTATTACCCATTTAGAAAAAGAAGCGAGACTAAAACCATCCTCTTACTCTCCTTCCTTTCCATATGATCCAGGGTAGAGGAGAAGACAGGAAGCGTCTTCCAAATGTCTTACCTCCTCGGTTTCCGGATTCCGGAACTTTTTAAAATATGCGCCCCCCCCCCCCGCCCTCCGCCATGGTTGTAGGCATGGTCCTCCAAGCCATGGAACCGGATGAACTAAGTGATGGGGCTAACCATGCGTACCCACACAGCCTTAGTTTATCTGCCTTGTGTGATTTCCCTTTGACCTCCTAGAACCTGTGTGATTTGCCTGGCTCCCTCTGGAGACACTGTGTTGCCTTTGGGCAAGGCTCTTTTAATGGAGGCAATGTGCTAGATTGCCTGCTATTATAGCCCGTGCTAAAGCACTTACTCTTAAAACAGTTCTGGTTAACTTCCGAACTTAAAATTCCCTTACTAATTAAGTACTATCTTAATCGGAGACAAATAGATGCCTTAAAAGAACGTAGGAATTGAATGGCCGTTTTCCCACTGATGGGACAATACAGGGACTAAAATCTGGCTGCCAAAGACATTTTACTCCTAACTGTTAGAAGCATAAACTTCCCATTCTCAGAAGAGGCCTAGATCCTGATTTCTACTAGGTGGCTTAAAAATACCATGTGCTTGCCAGAGAAACCGTAGAGAGAGTTATTGAGTTACTGCCTGCCGTGATTCGCGATCTTTTCTAACAGACCTGTTTCCCTGAACTGTAAAGATTCCTACGCATTAGACATACAGAGAGAGAGTAAGAGACCGTGGATAAAAAGAGAAAGAAGTGTGGTGACAGGGTAGCTGGCAGAGAGCCTTGAGATTAAAGGAGAGATTTAATGTTGAAATCTGCTCCATATTCACCAGTCTGATGACTGAATTTCCTTTCCCAGCCAATGCACCAAAATGATACCGCTCCGATGAGTGGAGGAGCACCAGGGCTCTTGTCTCACATTGAATTGGAAGAAACGACATGGACACACATGGAGTGGTTTTAAGGAGCGGAGAGTTTAATAGGCAAGAAAGATGGGAGAAGGCAGAAGATAGAAGCTCCCTCATACACAGACAGAGGGAGAGGGGCTCCAAAGCAGAGAGAGAACACCCCCTCCCATTTGCTCTTTCTTTTCTTTTTTCTTTCTTTCTTTTTTTTTTTTGAGACATAGTCTCACTCTATTGCCCAGGCTGGAGTGCAATGGCACGATTCCGGTTCACTGCAACCTCCGCCTCCCAGATTCAAGTGATTCTCCTGGCTCAGCTTCCGAAGTAGCTGGAATTACAGACATGCACCATCACGCCCGGCTAATTTTTGTATTTTTAGTAGAGACGGGATTTTGCCATGTTGGCCAGGTTGGTCTCGAACTCCTGACTTCATGATTTGCCTGCCTCGGCCTCCCAAAGTGCTGGGATTACAGGCATGAGCCACCGCGCCCAGCCCCTATGTGCTCTTTCTAAGAGGAGGGGAAGGGAAGGGAAGGAAGAGAAGTATATGATGGTGAAGAACTCAGGTGCTAGGGTCAGACTATTCTGAGTTTGACAAATGTCTGTGTCACAAGCTGCATGACCTTGGGAATGCTGCTGAACCCCTGTGAGCCTTGGTTTTCCCATCCGAAATGTGGCGCTGATAATGCTTCTTTCACTGGGGGCCTATAAGGGTTCAGCTGCTCAAAGTCTGTAAAACACCTGGCATAAAGGATGCCCTTAATTAATGGTAACTAATAATATTGTAATTAGTTTGACTCTGATGGCCCAACCTGACTGTTTTTTTTTCCCTCATCTACCTGACCATGCTCATATTCAGCCCCAGCTCCTCTTGGGTCTTATCCTATGCCACACATTATGCTAGACACAGATTTGGAAATGAATACCACCAGCTACACACTAAGTGCTACGTGGAGCTTAAATAAATGAACAAGGTTATTTGTAGGTTACCACCCCTTCTCCCCCTCATATACCAACACCTCATCTGTCTTACATGCAGACACTCCTAACTATAATGACCCATTTCCTATATTTCCATAGAGAACCCAAGAGAAAGGAGGGCCTGTGCCACACCAGGCCTGTGCCCACATGAAGGCAAGGGGCTGCTGGCACAGGGAGGGGCCTTTCGGGCAGAGGCAGCAAACAGTGTGGGGTGGAATAGCAGGCTTCCCTGAGCCAGGACCTGGAACAGGCCTCCCAGTGACCAGGGCAGGGCAGGATCCAGTCCAGACAGGGAGGATGGGAGGGCAGTCTCTCTGGGCCCTGGGTGCAAGGTGCTTACTTGTAGTTTCTTTCTCAAGGTGAGTCAGACATTTACTGCACTGAACAGGGCTTGTTTCAAATGGGCCACCTATGTTAGAGTAGATATGCTTTATTTAAGAGTTCTTCAAATGTATGTAGCTTAATAGACTATCCAGCTAATCTGAGTTTCCATCGAACTACCTATCTTGTGTTGAATCAGAGATCATGTCTCAAATCTGGTCTCCCAGCTAAAACTGACAGCATACAATCTGCTAAGCCTGGAAGAAGAAGGAATAGAAACTTTATTACTGGCAGCATTGTTTGCACTTATAAACCCAATAGGAATGGTGAAGAGAAGAGTCCCCAGGCTTTTGAAGTGGAGATAATTGATTGATTTTCTAATATTGATCATTTGCAAAACAATACTCATATATATTGCCCGAGACCGATGCCACAAGTCAACATGATAGTCGGCCACATCACTTTAGAGACACCCCTCATCATGCCCAGTACTGTTCCCTGTTACTGCACATTTGCCGTGCCCTTGGTGTGACGCACCTGCAGGAAGGCGAGCAAGACAGCGCAGATGCACAGAGCCCATATGTTTCTCACATTAGGAACACAAAGAGGTGAGGCTGCATTTCCTACTTGTCAAGCACTCAAGCTTAATTGGGCCAGAAATACTCTCTGGTTCCTGCTTCTGCAAGACAGATCTTGGCTGTCACTAAGCATCTGTGGTACCCGGAAGGGACAAATGGAGTTCTGTGGGCTGGAGGCTTTGAGAAAGTGCAGATTTTTTGCTCATGCCAATTATGTGTGTGGGATTTGGTTTTCTTTGTGTGTCCCAACCTTTGGCCCCAGGGCTGACATTCTGAGCATGCCTGTGTCCCCGGCACTCTGCTCCCACCACAATGCACAGGAGGCCAGCTGAACCCCTGGCACTGCAGGTGTTAGAGCAAGAGGGTTCCAAGCAGGGAGGCGGGGAAGCTTCCAGAGGCAAGGGAGGTGGAACCTGAAGGGGTGAAGAGCATGGATGGAAGAGAAGAAGGCAGGGGAGGCAGGGGAGCTGTGGGAGCAAAGACAGGGTGGTAGCACACTAGTGCATTCACTTGTTCAATAGTATTTATTGAGCACTTACTGTGTGCAGCAGTGATCAAGGCAGACCCTATTCCTGCTGTCAGGGAGAGAGAAGCAGACAACAAGCAAATGACCAGGTTTGATAATATCTGCAGTGAAATGTGCTCTGAAGAAAAATGGTGCAAGGTAAAGGATAAGGAAGGGAACAGGAGGTTGGTTTGGATGGGGCAGGTGGGGCAGAGTGAACCAGACCAGCAGGGCATTTGGAGGACCAGGCAAGGGAGTGGATGGCGAGATGCAGGCTTGGGGACCTTGATGTAGGCTGAAGAGCGTTGGTGGAACCTGATGGACAGTCATCCTTGATGGTACCCACAGGAGCGGGGAGGGGGACTGCTAGATGTTTGGGCTAAGCCCTCTGATCTGTGAAGGAATTCATTACCTTACTCCATGCAAATCCTTCAAGCCAGCGTGGAGGTGTCAGTATGTGGGAGCAACCAGTGATCCCACCACCATTTAACAGAGATGGGAACCAAGCCCAGAGCACGGATGTGACTCACCCAAGGTCATTCACCCAGAGTGGAGGCAGGAACTCAGGTCTCCTGACAGAGTTTTCTCTGCCCAGGGAGTGGGAGGGAAGGGTAGCGCTGGCCTGGCTGGCCTTGCTCGAGAAGGTAGAAGGTGAGGGGAATGGGCAGGCCCTGGAGCCTCCCATGGAGGCATGGTGTGGCATTGCCACCTGACCAGAAAGCAGAGGTGCTGCCCTGGTTCCCTCCCCATCTCCCATTTGCCTTCCTCTACTGTTGCCTCTCTCTTCTCTCTAAAGCTCTTCCTGTATTTTCCATGCAGGGCAATACAGGTGTGATGCAGGAGCTCAGACACAGGACTGGGCTCCCTAGGCCACCTCTGTTGGAAACTCCAAGATTCTATGACTTCCCTGAGAGCTCGTCTGCCAGGAAATGCCAGCCTCAGCCTAGAGCAAGGAGGAGCCTGACCCTGCGGGGGCAAGTCTGCGGGCCCCACATGCATCGGTGCTGCAAGGGCCGCTCCTGAGGCCAGAGGTTGTGCATTTTCCAGGCTGGTGGGTGATTTGACTTTCTCTGCCCATTGAGCCAAGGTCCGGCTCTGGTGGCAACTGCCCGCGTCATGAAGGGCCTACTCATTTCATCACAGGCCCGAGCCAGGCCAACACTGGCATTGTAGCTGCCTGCCAGAGTGATCCTTCAATCCACATGAAAGCCTGAAAGCCTCTCCTTAGAGACATTAATTAGCCCCCAATTAATGCTGGGCAGAAGCTCACCCAGACAGAGAGCAGGATTAGCTCCAGCTCTGGAGGCTGCCGCCCATTTATCTGCAAATTGCCCAGCAAACCATGAAGAGGCTTTGGTCCTTTCTTATCAAAGCAATAAAACAGCTCAATGTGGAAATTACAGGGTCTTTGGAGATTTGCTGATTTCCTTGGCCTGTCATTGAGGACTGTCCCCAATCTGGCATCCCCAGCTGTGTCTCTGGCTCTCTCCCACTCCTCACCACGGCCTAATCGCAGTGCCCAGAAAACTCTCTCAAGAGCATCTTGGCTCTGATCTGCAGCTTTGGAATGCTCAAGAGAGTGCCTCCATCAATGAGATGCCAAGGTTTCCCTAAGACATCTTCTCAGTGGGCTGTGCCAGGGTTTCCGAGGTGTGTGATGCTGTTATGGTGATCCCTCCATCCCTCTGTCCCCAAGAAGAGGACCTTATTGTTCAGGCAGTGGGGTTTGAGTGGGGGTTGGGGGAAGAGCAAAGAGAGGCAGGAGAGGAAAGCTGGATGTGGTTCAGTGAGTGTGGGTGTCATGCCACAGGCAGCTCCCAGACACCCACACCTACTGCCCGAGCACTTCAAGGATGAAATGGTGTGTAAGGCATGCGCCCAGTCCTAAGGCTCACAGCAGAGGACGGCGGCCAGCCCTTCACACCACAGGCAGAGAACCACAGCCGAGCCGCAGGCTGCCTCTGCCCCAGGAGGAAAGCTGGACATTGGCCAGATCACTTAGCCCTCCTTTTCTTTATTTCAGCCCCAGGCACGCGCTCTCAGGAGGCCAGTATCCCAGGGTCTGTCCAGGGAAGAGGAGCAGCGGCAAGGGGCCCTCCGCATCGTGGGCAGATGGTGTGAGCTGATGGGTGTCCCATGCATTCTGCCCCAGCAAACCCCAGACCAGGAAGATTCTCTTGAGTAGGGCAGGGCAGGGCAGGAGTATCTTTTTATTTTATTATTTTTTTAAATTATACTATAAGTTCTAAGGTACATGTGCACAACGTGCAGGTTTGTTACATGTGTATCCATGTGCCATGTTGGTGTGCTGCATGCATTAATGGTCATTTACATTAGGTATTTCTCCTAATGCTGTCCCTCCCCGCTCCCCTTACCCCACGACAGGCCCCGGTGTGTGATGTTCCCCACCCTGTGTCCAAGTGTTCTCATTGTTCAGTTCCCACCTATGAGTGAGAACATGCAGTGTTTGGTTTTCTGTCCTTGTAATAGATTGCTCAGAATGATGGTTTCCAGCTTCATCCATGTCCCTACAAAGGACATGAACTCATCCTTTTTTATGGCTACATAGTATTCCATGGTGTATATGTGCAACATTTTCTTAATCCAGTCTATCATTGATGGACATTTGTGTTGGTTCCAAGTCTTTGCTACTGTGAATAGAATAGTGCTGCAATAAACATATGTGTGCATGTGTCTTTATAGTAGCATGATTTATAATCCTTTGGGTATATACCCCGTAATGGGATCACTGGGTCAAATGGTATTTCTGGTTCTAGATCCTTGAGGAATTGCCACACTGTCTTTCACAATGGTTGAAGTAGTTTACAGTCCCACCAACAGTGTAAAAGTGTTCCTATTTCTCCATATCCTCTCCAACACCTGTTGTTTCCTGGCTTTTTAATGGCTGCCATTCTAACTGGTGTGAGATGGTATCTCATTGTGGTTTTGATTTGCATTTCTCTGATGGCCAGTGATAACGCGCATTTTTTCATGTGTCTGTTGGCTGCATAAATGTCTTCTTTTGAGAAGTGTCTGTTCATATCCTTTGCCCACTTTTTGATGAGGTTGTTTGATTTTTTCTTATAAATTTATTTAAGTTCTTTGTAGATTCTGGATATTCACCCTTTGTCAGATGGTAGATTGCAAAATTTTTCTGCCATTCTGTAGGTTGCCAGTTCATTCTGATGGCAGTTTCTTTTGCTATGCAGAAGCTCTTTAGTTTAATTAGATCCCATTTGTCTATTTTGGCTTTTGTTGCCATTGCTTTTGGTGTTTTAGTCATGAAGTCCTTGCCCATGCCTATGTCCTGAATGGTATTGCCAAGGTTTTCTTCTAGGGTTTTTATGGTTTAAGGTCTAACATTTAAGTCTTTAATCCATCGTGAATCAATTTTTGTACAAGGTGTAAGGAAGGGATCCAGTTTCAGCTTTCTATATATGGCTAGCCAGTTATCCCAGCACCATTTATTAAATAGGGAATCCTTTCCCCATTTCTTGTTTTTGTCAGGTTTGTCAAAGATCAGATGGTTGTAGATGTGTGGTATTATTTCTGGGGGCCCTGTTCTGTCCCATTGGTCTATATCTCTGTGTTGGTACCAGTACCATGCTGTTTTGGTTACTGCAGCCTTGTAGTATAGTTTGAAGTCAGGTAGCATGATGCCTCCAGCTTTGTTCTTTTGGCTTAGGATTGTCTTGGCAATGTGGGCTCTTTTTTGGTTCCATATGAACTTTAAAGTAGTTTTTTCCAATTCTGTGAAGAAAGTCATTGGTAGCTTGATGGGGATAGCACTGAATCTATAAATTACTTTGGGCAGTATGGCCATTTTCACGATGTTGATTCTTCCTATCCGTGAGCATAAAATGTTCTTCCATTTGTTTGTGTCTTCTTTTGTTTTGTTGAGCAGTGGTTTGTAGTTCTCCTTGAAGAGGTCCTTCACATCCCTTGTAAGTTGGATTCCTAGGTATTTTATTCTCTTTGTAGCAATTGTGAATGGGAGTCCACTCATGATTTGGCTCTCTGTTTGTCTGTTATTGGTGTATAGGAAGGCTTGTTATTTTTACACATTGATTTTGTATCCTGAGACTTTGCTGAAGTTGCTTATCAGTTTAAGGAGATTTTGGGCTGAGATGATGGAGTTTTCTAAATATACAATCATGCCATCTGCAAACAGAGACAATTTGACTTCCTCTTTTCCTAATTGAATACCCTTTATTTCTTTCTCCTGCCTGATTGCCCTGGCCAGAACTTCCAACACTATGTTGAATAGGGGTGGTGAGAGAGGGCATCCCTGTCTTGTGCCAGTTTTCAAAGGGAATGCTTCCAGTTTTTGCCCATTCAGTATGATATTGGCTGTGGGTTTGTCATAAATAGTTCTTATTATTTTGAGATATGTCCCATCAATACCTAGCTTCTGCTTATTTTAGCATGAAGAGCTGTTGAATTTTGTCGAAGACCTTTTCTGCATCTATTGAGATAATCATGTGGTTTTTGTCTTTGGTTCTGTTTATATGATGCATTACATTTATTGATTTGCATATGTTGAACCAGCCTTGCATCCCAGGGATGAAGCCAAGTTGATCGTGGTGGATAAGCTTTTTGATGTGCTGCTGGATTCGGTTAGCCAGTATTTTATTGAGGATTTCTGCATCGATGTTTATCAAGGATATTGGTCTAAAATTCTCTTTTTTTGTTGTGTCTCTGCCAGGCTTTGGTATCAGGTTGCTGATACCAAATGATGATGCTGGTCTCAAAAAATGAGTTAGGGAGGATTCTCTCTTTTTCTATTGATTGGAATAGTTTCAGAAGGAATGGTACCAGCTCCTCTTTTTACCTCTGGTAGAATTCGGCTGTGAATCCATCTGGTCCTGGACTTTTTTTGGTTGATAGGCTATTACTTATTGCCTCAATTTCAGAGCCTGTTATTGGTCTATTCAGAGATTCAACTTCTTCCTGGTTTAGTCTTGGGAGGGTGTATGTCCAGGAATTTATCCATTTCTTCTAGATTTTCTAGTTTATTTGCATAGAGGTGTTTATAGTATTCTCTGATGGTAGTTTGTATTTCTGTGGGATCGGTGGTGATATCCCATTTATCATTTTTTATTGATCTATTTGATTCTTCTCTCTTTTCTTCTTTATCAGTCTTGCTAGCAGTCTATTTTGTTGATTTTTTCAAAACACCAGCTCCTGGATTCATTTATTTTTTGAAGGTTTTTTCTGTCTCTATCTCCTTCAGTTCTACTCTGATCTTAGTTATTTCTTGCCTTCTGCTAGCTTTTGAATGTGTTTGCTCTTGCTTGTCTAGTTCTTTTAATTGTGATGTTAGGGTGTCGATTTTAGATGTTTCCTGCTTTCTCTTGTGGGCATTTAGTGCTATAAATTTCCCTCTACACACTGCTTTAAATGTCCCAGATATTCTGGTATGTTGTGTCTTTGTTCTCATTGGTTTCAAAGAACATCTTTATTTCTGCCTTCATTTCGCTATTTACCCAGTAGTCATTCAGGAGCAGGTTTTTCAGTTTCCATGTAGTTGTGTGGTTTTGAGTGAGTTTCTTAATCCTGAGTTCTAATTTGATTGCACTGTGGTCTGAGAGACAGTTTGTTAAGATTTCTGTTCTTTTACGTTTGCTGAGGAGTGCTTTACTTCCAACTATGTGGTCAATTTTGGTATAAGTGGGATGTGGTGCTGAGAAGAATGTATATTCTGTTGATTTGGGGTGGAGAGTTCTGTAGATGTCTATTAGGTCTACTTGGTGCAGAGCTGAGTTCAAGTCCTGGATATCCTTGTTAACTTTCTGTCTCGCTGATCTGTCTAATGTTGACAGTGGGGTGTTAAAGTCTCCTATTATTCTTGTGTGGGAGTCTAAGTCTCTTTGTAGATCTCTAAGGACTTGCTTTATGAATCTGGATGCTCCTGTATTGGGTGCATATATTTTTAGGATAGTTAACTCTTCTTGTTGAATTGATTCCTTTACCATTATGTAATGGCTTTCTTTGTCTCTTTTGATCTTTGTTGGCTTAAATCCTGTTTTATCAGAGACTCTTTTTTGTTTTCCATTTGCTTGGTAGATCTTCCTCCATCCCTTTATTTTGAGCCTATGTGTGTCTGCACATGAGATGGGTCTCCTGAATACAGTACACTGATGGGTCTTGACTCTTTGTCCAATTTTCCAGTCTGTGTCTTTTAATTGGGGCATTTAGCCCATTAACATTTAAGGTTAATACTGTTTTGTGTGAATTTAATTCTGTCATTATGATGTTAGCTGGTTATTTTGCTCGTTAGTTGATGCAGTTTCTTCCTAGCATTGATGGTCTTTACAATTTGGCATGTTTTTGCAGTGGCTGGTACCTGTTGTTCCTTTCCATGTTTAGTGCTTCCTTCAGGAGCTCTTGTAAGGCAGGCCTGGTGGTGACAAAATCTCTCAGCATTTGCTTTTCCGTAAAGGATTTTATTTCTTCTTCAGTTATGAAGCTTAGATCAGCTGGATATGAAATTCTGGGTTGAAAATTCTTTTCTTTAGGAATATTGAGTATTGGCCCTCACTCTCTTCTGGCTTGTAGAGTTTCTGCTGAGAGATCTGCTGTTAGTCTGATGGGCTTCCCTTTGTGGGTAACCCGACCTTTCTCTCTGGCTGCCCTTAACATTTTTTCATTCATTTCAACCTTGGTGAATCTGACAATTATGTGTCTTGGGGTTTCTCTTCTCAAGGAGTATCTTTGGGTGTTCTCTGTATTTCCTGAGTTTGAATGTTGGCCTGTCTTGCTAGGTTGGGGAAGTTCTCCTGGATAATATCCTGAAGAGTGTTTTCCAACTTGGTTCTATTCTCCGTCACTTTCAGGTACACCAATCAAACGTAGATTTGGTCTTTTCACATAGTGCCAGATTTCATGGAGACTTTGTTCATTTCTTTTTACTCTTTTTTCTGTAAACGTCTCTTCTCCCTTCATTTCATTCATTTGATCTCCACTCACTGATACCCTTTCTTCCACTTGATCAAATTGGCTACTGAAGCTTGTGCATACGTCACGTAGTTCTCCTGCCATGGTTTTCAGTTCCATCTGGTAATTTGAGGTCTTCTGTACGCTGTTTATTCTAGTTAGCCATTCTTCTAATCTTTTTTCAAAGTTTTTAGCTTCCTTGCGATGGGTTTGCACACCCTCCTTTAGCTCAGAGAAGTTTGTTATTACCGATCTTCTGAAGCCTACTTCTGACAACTCATCAAAGTCATTCTCCATCCAGCTTTGTTCCGTTGCTGGTAAGGAGCTGCAATCCTTTGGAGGAGAAGAGGTGCTCTGTTTTTTAGAATTTTCAGCTTTTCTGTTCTGGTTTCTCCCCATCTTTGTGGTTTTATCTACCTTTGGTGTTTGATGTTGGTGACCTACAGATGGGGTTTTGGTGTGGATGTCCTTTTTGTTGATGTTGATGCTATTCCTTTCTGTTTGTTAGTTTTCCTTCTAACAGTCAGGACCCTCAGCTGCAGGTCTGTTGGAGTTTGCCGGAGGTCCACTCCAGACTCTTTTTGCCTGGGTATCACCACTGGAGGCTGCAGAACAGCAAATATTGCAGAACAGCAAACGTTGCTGCCTGATCCTTCCTCTGAAAGCTTCGTCTCAGAGGGGCACCTGGCTGTATGAGGTGTCAGTCAGCCCCTACTGGGAGGTGTCTCCCAGTTAGCCTACTAGGGGGTCAGGGACCCACTTGAGGAGTCAGTCTGTCTGTTCTCAGATCTCAAACTCCGTGCTGGGAGAACCACTGCTCCCTTCAAAGCTGTCAGGCAGGGACGTTTAAGTCTGCAGGAGTTTCTGTTGCCTTTTGTTCAGCTATGCCCGGGCAGGGGTATCTTTTACTATAGTTTAAGGAGATAGAAGTGGGAATAGGAAAGAAGAAAAGGTAAGGGCAGTGAAAAAAAGGGTGTGTGAGGTGGACATCCTTCCTCTCCTGACTCCTACCACCACACATAGATACAGACAGAGGGAAAGGAAGGAGAGAGGGATCCTGGAGGAGGACGGAAGGATGCATATTGGGATAAACACTCATTCCTTAATAATCACACAAGCTTGAACCACAAAGCAAATTGTGGCCCCTTATCACCGTTTTTGAAATACCATGATCATCAGCAAACATTGAGAGTCCTCTCTGCTGGCTGTTCTGCTAAATGCTGCAGAAGCAAAAGCTGCCTTGGGCACATTGGCCATCTCTTTGGGAGAGAACTGTGTTCAAGTCAGTCCACATCCACGGTGAGAGCCCCACAAGGGACGAATTAGCCAGCCAAGAACATGACTTTCATGATGATAAATGACTTGTCTGTATTACAATATTTTGGCATTTTAAAAAAATAGAGCTCTATTTTCCAATTGAAGTCTGAAAAAATGTTTAGGTTTAGTTAAGTTCCTTTGGAAGGAACAGGGTCATTTCCCCATCCATCATGACATGGCAGCTGCCCCAAGCCAAGAACTGGAGAGGGCTGGTGTGAGCATTCCCTGTCACCACCTTTAGGGTTCATAGTAGCCCCAAAGTTTGAAGAGGCAAAGGGAACCACTTCATTTAGAGTGACCTAGGCTGTCTCATCTTGCAGATGGGCAATTAAGTCCCCATATTATTTCATCTCTTACAATATTGTCAGCATGTGAGGCACGTCCAAACCAGCTTCTTATGCAACACATTCTGGTCCCCAACACTTAGACCACCAGCCTTGCTGCTCAGAAGATGTAGGGTGCTGAGCCATGTGCCTCTTTTCCTGGCTGGAGGCATTTCTACTTATAAAAAGCTGGGAGCATATCATGTTGCAAGAAGCTATGCAAACAGATTGTTAAGGGAACACAGATTACTGATGGAACTATAAGACTCATATATAACAAATTTATTCAAATACATATTCAATGACATAGGAAGTCATTTAAAACATTGTGTAAAATATTGTGAATAAGAAAGTTCACGCAAGTGGCTAGTCTTCAGTGCTTTAACCCTTACCCTGCACATTGCTCTGTCTCCGTCATAGGCTCCTGCCATGCCCTGCCCTCTGGAATTAGTTGGTCCTGTCCTGGGTTCAGGGATGTCCAGAGCATAGCCCAGCCTTTGGGGTGCCAGTGCAGTAGGGGCCCCTCCAACCTGAATCTAGAGTCTGGAGCCTGCTCCTGCTGTTCCTGAGCCCAGGGCTCCTCTTGCAACCTGATTTAGTGATGAAATCTTTATGACCTGTTGAATATCAGTCATTCTAGGGAGGAAGACTTTCCTCACTATTGCTAGCTTCCTGTTTTGTCTTGAACCCCTCTTCCCCTCTATATTTGTCAGGGTTCTCTAGAGGGATAGAACTAATAGTGTGCGTGTGTGTGTACATATGTATATATACACACACACACACATATCTATGTGCTATATATATATATATGGAAGTTTATTAAGTAGTATTAACTCACATGATCACAAGGTCCCACAATAGGCCATCTGCAATCTGAGGAGCAAGGAAGCCAGTCCAAGTCCCAAAGCTGAAGAACTTGGAGTCCAATATTTGAGGGCAGGAAGCATCCACGTGAGAGAAAGATGTAGGCTTGGAGGCTAAGCCAGTCTAGCCTTTTCGCATTTTTCTGCCTGCTTTATATTCTCGCCACGCTGGCAGCTGATTAGATGGTGCCCACCCAGATTAAGGGTGGGTCTGCCTTTCCCAGCCCATTGACTCAAATGTTAATCTCCTTTGGCAGCACCCTCACAGACACACCCAGGATCAATACTTTGCATCCTTCAATCCAATCAAGTTGACACTCAGTATTAACCATCACACCCTCCCTTCTCCCCTCAGAGCTGAGATCCTTGGCCAGTGGAGGGCAGGTTCTTTTTCCCAAGGATGTCCAAGTGTTGCTTGGCATTAGGCTCTGTCTCTTGCCAGAACACCCCTTACCTCCTGATGCCAATCTCGTGACTGGATTATCCACCACCTGTTTGCAGTGACATTGCCTTCAGCTTCTTGGGATCCACCTGCTAGGCTGGGCTTCTATCTGTGGTCGGCCGCTGAGCTGGTCCTCCTTTCTCTGTCTGTGTCCAGCCACTGGGCCTAGAGCCTGGCCCTCTTGGCTGGCACCTGACCTGGCTTTTGGAGAATAGGATGCCACCTGCCTCACTCCTGAGCCCTCAACCAGGGTCTGATCATGATGATGATGATAATGATGACAATGATAGCTACCACTTGACACACATTACCTTTATTCACTTTTCTTTTTTAACTTTTTGTGATGAAAAAATATCAAACATATACAAAAAAAAAAAAAGAGAGAGAATAGTAAGGAACCCTCATGTATCTATCCATCACCCAACTTCAACAATTATCAACTTTTAGCCCATCTTGTTTTCTCTATTCTACCCATTTTTGTTGCTCATTCATTTGTTTACTGGAGCATTTTAAAGCAAATTCGAGGTATCTCACATTTCAGTTATAAATGCACAAATATCTTCAGGCCATTTTGAATTGATAATAAACACACACATATATAAACCACCAAGCCATGATCACACCTAGCATAAACTAATTCAATTGTCTTTATGGAATTATCTTTTATCAGTCAGTTTGTCCAAATCAGGTGTCAAAGCCTATAGGTCCATTTAATTAAGTCTCTTAAGACTCCTCCATTCTTTGAGTCTGTAGCAGCCTGCTCTCTTCTTTTTCATGCCTATACTTTGTTAGAGAACCTGAGTGATTTGTCCAGTAGAATGCTCCACATTCTGGATTGGGATAAATGCTTTCTTGTGATGTCATTTAACTTGTTCTTCCATATTCTGTATTTTTTTTTTTAGCTGTTATTTAGGTCAAGAAACTTGATCAGATCCAGGCAGTCATATCAAGGATGGAGAGGCACTGGAAACTGACATCCTGGAGGAAAGGGGTATTTTATCACTGACATTGTCTAGAACTGCTGGTGCATGGCAATGATAAAAAGCAGACTGACATTGAATTGGTTTTATTATTTCTATATAATTCTCTACAAAATACCCTGCTATTGCCTATACACAAGCGGATCAGTATCTCCCCCAAACACTCGTTGGTAGGCCGCTGGATTCAGGCTCCATTTTTAGGCAAGAATCCTGTATAGGGGGTGCTGTGTACCTCTTACTGCATTACTGCATGAGGCACAGGATGTCTGCTTTGTCTCTCTTTTTGTGGTCAGGTAGGTTCAGGTCCTGCCAACCTGATGGTTTTAGCTGCTCTGGTTCATTATTTTCTTAGTGGTTGCAAGGTAGTGATATTTCAGTTCTTTAAAAATTTTTTTTCTTTTAAGACAAGGTTTTACTCTGTTGCGCAGGCTGGTGTGCAATGGTGCAAACACGGCTCACTGCAGCCTCAAACTCCTGGGCTCAAGAGATCCTCTTGCCTCAGCCTCTCAGGTAGCTAGGACCACAGGTGCATGCCACTACACCTGGCTAATTTTTTGATGTTTTGTAGAGATGGTGTCTTGCTGTGTTGTCCAGGCTGGTTTCAAATTCCTGGCCTCAAGCAATCCTCCTGCCTCAGCCTCCCAAAATGCTAGGATTACATGCATGAGCCATCATACTTCCGACTTTTTACCTGACCATTATTTTCTATAAAGAATAAGTTTCTCTGCTGGGTGTGGTGGCTCATGCCTGTAATCCCAGCACTTTGGGAGGCCGAGGTGGGCAGATCATGAGGTCAGGGGATCGAGACCATCCTGGCTAACATGGTGAAACCCCATCTCTACTAAAAATACAAAAAATTAGCTGGGCGTGGTGGTGGGCGCCTGTAGTCCCAGCTACTCAGGAGGCTGAGGCAGGAGAATGGTGTGAACCTGGGAGGCGGAGGTTGCAGTGAGCTGAAATCATGCCACTGCACTCCAGCCTGGGGGACAGAGCAAGACTCTGTCTCAAAAAAAAAAAAAAAAAAAAAAGAATAATTTTCTCTCCTTGCAGGCATTAGCTTGCTTTCTTTCTCTCTCTTTTCTTTCTTTCTTTCTTTCTTTCTTTCTTTCTTTCTTTCTTTCTTTCTTTCTTTCTTTCTCTTCTCTCTCTCTTCCTTCCTTCCCTCCTTCCCTCCTCTCCTCTCCCCTCCTCTCCTCTCCTCTCCTCTCCTCTCCTCTCCTCTCCTCCTCTCCTCTCCTCTTTCTTTCTTTTGAGATGGGGTCTCACTATGTTGACCAGGTTTGTCTTGAACTCCTGGTCTTAAGCAATCCTCTCACCCTGGCCTCCCAAAATGCTGGGATTACAGGCGTGAGCCACCAGACAATAGCTTTCAGAGAAGGAGTTGGTACCATAGCAGCCTAAAATATTGACCAATGCATTGTATTGCTTTTAATATCATTGGGCACACAGATTTTTATGTTTGATTATGCTATATGTACTCTCACATTTTTTAAAGTGAAAAAAATTATGCGTTCATACCAATGCTTCCAATTCAAATTTAAGATTACAGGGTTTTTACTCAACTTGGTTGGGTTTCCATTTTCATTTTTTTTCTTTGCTGAAACGCCTGGTTTTTAACAATTTTGACATAGTTACTTATTTACCTTATTCTATAATATAACTATAATAGTTTCAAAATAGCTAAGTGAATATTGCTGCTAACAGTAAGATTACTGAATACAGTGTAAGATTTCTTTGTGGCTCATTTTGTCCATAGAACATATCCTGCTAGGACTGTGTAATAGAAATTTTTAATTTCAAAGTCATGTGAAGTGATTATTTTCTTCATGTTGTTGTGCCATTGACTTCATATGCAGTTAGGTACATTTCTTTCCTCTTACTTTCAATTTTTAAGACTTGCTTTTCTGCCTTTTTGATTTTTAAAAAATTTGTATTCAAAGTCAAAACTATCTAACAAGATATATTCAGAGAAGTCTAGCTTCTATTCATATCTTCTCCATCCTGTTCTCTCTCTCTCTTAATTGGTGGCCGTTTTTATGAGTTTTTGGCTTATTCATTCAGCAATTTTTAAAAATGTAAGCAAATTTGTATATATTCCCATTCTTTCCTCCCATTTTGTAGTTAATGATGGTAACAATTTTCTTGTCATTCTTTCCAGTTAGAGGTGCAATTTCTTTCTTCTTTTCTTTTCCTTTTTCCCTTCCCTGCCCTCCCCTCCCCTCCCCTCCCCTCCCTCTCCTCTCCTCCTCTCCCCTCCCCTCTTCTTTTCTTTTTTTCTTTTCTTTTGACAGACTCTCCATCTGTCACCTAGTTTGGAGTGCAGTGGCACAATGACAGCTCACTGCAGTCTCAACCTCCTGGCCTCAAGTGATCTTCCCACCTCAGCCTCCAGAGTAGCTGGAACTACAGGTGCCTGGCAACATGCCCAGCTAATAAAAAAAAAATTTGTATAGATGGGGTCTCACTATGTTGCCCAGGTCTCAAACTCCTGGCCCCAAGCCATACTCCCGCCTCAGCCTCCCAAAGTGCTGGGATTATAGGCATGAGCCACTGAGCTAGAGACCCACCCTTAAACTGGGTGGGTCCCAACTGTTTTAACCACTAGAATGCAACAGAAACAGTGCTTTGCCAGTTCTAGGCCTAACAGGACTGGCAGCTTTTGTTTCCTCCTTGTTATGCTCACCCTTGAGATTCAGGGTTCATTTGCCAAAAAATAAAGCCCAAGCCATGTGGAGACAGAGCGGTCCTAGCCTCTCAGCCATGCCTGCGAAGGCACTAGACATACAAGTGAGTCATCTTGGATGGTTCAGACCAGCCACCATTTGACTGCGGCAGCATGTTATGTGATGGATAAGAATTCAAACAACAAATTAATAACTGATTTTAAAAGCATAGGAAGAGAGAGTGAGAACTGACTCCCCAACATTACAATAGTTCAGGAGAATAATTTTTAGAGGAGACTTTGCTGGAGGATCAGAAGGACAGTTGTTTTTACCAAGAATGCTTTGTTTAACAGCTTTTTACCCTATCTTCCTAAATTGGGAAAAATTAAAATATGTTAAGTGAGGGCATAGGTGTTTGCCAAAATATTAACATCAGTTGTCGCTGAGTAGTGAAACTATGGGTAATTTCTCTCTTTTAAAAACTTTTCTATACTTTTCTATGCTTTCTCTAAGTATTTATTACTTTTATCATGGAAAAGAGAAACATTACAGAAATGTTTAGGGATATACTGGGTCATTCTCTTCCCCACCCTTTGTTTTTGTTCTGATGAAGTCAGGTCAAAGAGAACACAAAATAGCACCCAGAAAGGAAAGAGAGATCGTCAGGGGCAAAATAAAATCCAAGGGTGTAGGGTGGTTGGGGTAACAGGACAGAGCATCAGCCAGGGTCTATCCAGGAAACCAGGGCCCATAAAAAAATCTTCCATCCCAGCACTTTGGGAGGCTGAGGTGGGCGGATCACCTGAGGTCGGGAGTTCGAGATCAGCCTGACCAACATGGAGAAACTCCATCTCTACTAAAAATACAAAAAAATTAGCCGGGCATGGTGGTGCATGCCTGTAGTCCCAGCTGCTCAGGAGGCTGAGGCAGGAGAATTGCTTGAACCCGGGAGGTGGAGGTTGCCGTGAGCGAAGATTGTGCCATTGCACTCCAGCCTAGGCAACAAGAGCAAAACTCCGTCTTAAAAAAAAAAAAAAACTTCCATAGAAAAAACTCGTCCAGCTCATCAAACACGAAACAGCCATGGGGACCGTGCATTCAGCCATCCCTGGGATGTGTGTATGGGGCCCATGGCTTGGCAGCAGCTTGGTGCAGCTCCCATCTCAGGGGTGGAGTGTTCCAAGTTAGCTGCTGACTGTTACTGGCTTCAACCCACATGCTCAGTTTGCCTGGCTTTCAGGGCTTCTCCCGTTTCCTCATGTTAACCTGGTCAATTACTGAATCCATTTCCTATTTTCAAGGAAATTGAAAGATGTGTGGCTCCCTCCCACTCCCTCTCTCTCCTCTCTCTCCTTGCCTTTCTTCTTCCCTCCCTTCTGTCTTTCCTTTCTTTCTTCTTTCCTTCTAGTAGGGAAGGAGGGTAAGGGGATGTATTAGGGTTCTCATGAGAAAGAGAACCAATAGAGTGTGTGTGTGTGTGTGTGTGTGTGTGTGTGTGTGTGTGTGTGTATTAAGAAACTGGCCTATATGATTATAGAAGCTGAGAAGCTCCAAGATCTGCAGGTGGCAAGCTGGTGACCAAGGAGAGATGGTGGAGTAGTTCCAGTCTGAGTCTGAGTCCAAGTCCAAAGGCAGGAAAAGATTGATGTCCCAGCTTGAAGACAGACAGAGAGCAAACTCTCCCTTACTCACCTTTTTGGTTCTATTCAGGCCTTAGTTGGATTGGATCAAGCCCATCCACGTTGGGAGGGCATCTGTGTTACTCAGTCCACCAATTCAAATGATAATCAGAAACATCCTCACAGACACATTCAGAATAATGTTTAACAAAATATCTGGGCACCCTGTGGCCCAGTCAAGTTGACACATAAAATTAATCATCACCGGTAGGACAAGGCAGGAGAAAAAGGCAGGAGAAAAAAGCATTAACACTTTCTCTTTAGGTAACCAACCACCTTATCTTATGATCCCTCTGACTCAGGCCTCAGAAATTCCTTGGGTCTTGTAGAGAGTCACTGTGTTTAATTCAAAGGATTGCCTGGTTTGGCTTTGCCAGCAAAAGGGACCTAATTGTCTTTCTGTGATGGAGCCAGGAGGGTCCCTATCTGGTGATTAGGCAGCCTGTCTGGCTCAGGCCTATGCAGCCAGGATGCTATGCTGGGAGGGCACTGGGCAGAGGTGTTTTTCAGCTTCTGAACTCCACAGCTGGACTTCTCTCTGCCCTGAAGTGTTCTGGAGCTCACTACTCACCAGGAGAGAGCTGGGCTGGGGGCACGAGCAGAGCACATTGATGGAGGTAAGGCTCTGCTGCAGTGGGAAAGCTAGCCACAAGGCACTCCTGCAGAAAATGACAATGATGCCTGGTTCCTAACTGGTGCTTCCTGGCCTCCAAATGCTCTCACATTAGGTCGCCTGCCCAGAAGCAAAGCTAGAAAGTTCTGTTTAAATGATAACAATAGCTGCTTCACCCAGGAGCTCATAACTAGTGATGCCTTTGATGTACAATTATTTTCTTCTGAGAAGCTCAGAGCCCCACTTGCTGTGCACAAATCCATGCATCAGACACCAGCCAGCTCTTGGGTTTCTTAGGAGCCACTTCCCAGGTTATCAGGTGTTGTCAGAGATGTGCAGATGTGTTAGAAGCACCATTGTTGGTCAACTCTGAGGAATTATGGTGAACAGGAAAGGTGCTGGAGGATTGGAGCTGGGCAAACTTACTCAGATCTTTATAAAGTGAACAAGACAGATTTTAACATCTACCTTCTGGTGAATATGTCAACCTATAAGAAATGCTACAAAAATTATTAATTTTAAAATATTGAGGTAAAAAGCAGTCTTTACTAGGTGTCATTGATTGTTTTTTAAAAATTAGCTCCCAGGGATTTCTCTGCAAAGATAACATATTAAAACTGAATTACAGCATCTTCTGTTCCCAAAATCGATACCATAACCAGACAAAGGATTTATGAGAAAAAAATTTTAGGCCTATTTTACTCATAAATATTGATGCAAAAACACTAAATAAAATATTAGCAATTAAAATACCAACATGGCATTAAAAATAATACACTATCTTTTTTTTTTGGAATCTTGTTCTGTCACCAAGGCTGGAATGCAGCGGCATGATCTAGGCTCACTGCAACCTAGGCTCACTGCAACCTCCGGCTCCTGGGTTCAAGTGATTCTCCTGCCTCAGCCTCCTGAGTAGCTGGGACTATAGGCGCACACCACCATGCTGGGCTAATTTTTGTATTATTAGTAGAGGCGGGTTTTGCCATGTTGGCCAGGCTGGTCTCGAACTCCTGACCTCAAGTAGTCTGCCTGCCTCAGTCTCCCAAAATGCTGGGATTACAGGCATGAGACCAGCCTAGCCAACATGGGGAAACGCCATCTCTACTAAAAATACAAAAGCTAGCTGGGTGTGGTGGCTCATGCTTGTAATCCCAGCTACTTGGGAGGCTGAGGCAGGAGAATCGCTTGAACCTGGGAGGCAGAGGTTGCAGTGAGCCAAGATCACGCCACTGCACTCCAGCGTGGGCGACAAGAGCGAGACTCCATCTCAAAAAACAAAAAAACAAAAAAACCACCAAACTATATCTATATCTATCTCTTCATATCTATCTGTCTGTCTATCTATCTATCTATCTATCCATCCATCCAGATATGTTTAAGACTGAATAGCGAAAGGTTGCTTAAACAAGAGACAAAAAAATGACAATAATATAAGAGATAAATACATTTGACTATAATAAACTTAAGAACATGTGTTCTTCAAAAGCTACCTTAGGGAAAGCAAAAGTAAAGAAACTAATTACAAACTGAGAAGAGAAAGTCGACAACAATAGATCAGTGTCAAGAATACATAAAAAAACTTCCACAAACCAATAAAAAAATTAACAACCCAATGGAAAAATGATCAAAAGACATAAATGGGCCACGCGTGGTGGCTCACGCCTGTAATCCCAGCACTTTGCGAGGCTGAGGCGAGTGGATCACTGGAGGTCAGGAGTTAAAGATTAGCCTGACCAAGATGTGTAACCCTGTCTCTACTACAAATACAAAATTAGCCAGGTGTGGTGGTGCATGCCTGTAATCACAGCTATTTGGGAGGCTGAGGCAGAAGAATTGCTTGAAATTGGGAGGTGGAGGTTGCAGTGAGCTGAGATCGTGCCACTTAACTTTAGCCTGGGCAACAAGAACAAAACTCTGTCTCAAAAAAAAAAAGAGAAACACGTATGGCCGATAAACACAAGAGAAGATGTTCAACATCTTTAATAATCAGAGAAACACACATTATAATCTCTAAAATTTGTTTTTACCTCTGTTTAATTGGCAATTAAAAATCTGACAACATGAAGCTTTAACAAGATTGTAGAGCCACAGAACCTCTTGGCTGGGCATGCATGGTGGCTCACATCTGTATTCCCAGCACTTTGAGAGGCCGAGGTGGGAGGACCATGAGGTCAGGAGTTTGAGACCATCCTGGCCAACATGGTGAAACCCCGTCTCTACTAAAAATACAAAAATTAGCTGGGTGTGGTGGTGCACGCCTGTAATCCCAGCTACTCCGGAGGCTGAGGCAGGAGAATCAGTTGAACCCAGGAGGCGGAAGTTGCAGTGAGCCAAGATGGCACCATTGCCTGGGCGACAGAGCAAGACTCTGTCTTAAAAAAAAAAAAAACAACCCTCTTATAATCATAGGGATGTATGTTTGTGAAATACATTGGAAAAGGGTTTGGCCTTCTCCCCTAAAATTGGACATCCACATACCCTATTACCCAGCAATTCCACCATTAGGTTTGTATTCAAAAGAAATTCTCATGTACATAAAACAGGAGATTTGAATGAAAACACTCCTAGCAGCATTTTTCACATTAGCAAAACCTGAAAATAACTCAATGTCCATTAATGGAAAAGTGAATGGATAATTGTGGTCTATTTACACAGCGAAATATTATCCAGCAATAAAAATAAATGAACTCGACCATAAATAATAATATGAATAATTTTAGCAATATAATACTTGGTGGAAAAAAGTAAGTCTGAAAAACTTACATACAATATCATATCCTTTTTCTGGGGTGGGGGGTCTCACTCTGTTGCCCAGGCTGGAGTGCAATGGCATGATCATGGCTCACTGCAGCCTCAACTTTCCTGGGCTCAGGTGGTCCTCTTATCTCAGTCTCCCGAGTAGCTGGGACTACAGGCACTATACCACACCTGGCAATTTGTTTTTTTTTTTTGTATTTTTTGTGGAGACGGGATTTTGCCATGTTACCAAGGCTGGTCTCAAACTCCTGGGCTCAAGCCCTCCGCCCACCTCAGCCTCCCAAAGTGCTGAGGTTACAGGCATGAGCCACCACGACTGGCCTCATATCCTTTTTATAACTTCTAAAGTAACTTAAATTTTATGAAAACGTATCTTTTAGAAGCACACATAGATGCAATAGAACTTATTTTGAAAGGAAGGCACAGAGCTGATGGACAGAGGATGAAGAATGATTATCTTGGTCAGGTGGAGTCAAGAGGATGTGATAGGGTGGGACCATATGTCAAGGTTATTGTCAGGATCCTCGCTTTTGTTTGGACCTGGTGCATTCACAGGTGCTTATATTATTTAAAATAACTAAATAAAAACAAGCCATGTATAGACCAATAGTGAGGGTGTGTCGTGAACCAAGGACAATACTCAGTCCAGTTCTGTGTACTTGAGTTCCAATGAAAGAACAAAAAGTAGAAATAGAAGCTGGACAAAAGTTAGGTGAAATTATATCATTTTTTTTCAATTGATGTCATTTCAGTTCATTTACCACGTCTGTTACATCCCAAAGCACTCTGCCAAGCAGTAACAATGGACTGAAATTCTCCTGCAGGGAGATGTCAATAGTCACTTGGTAGGTTGACTTCTCAAACTTACAGATAGCCAAGCTGGAAGGGAGAATCTTGTGGCAGAAATAGTCTGGGCCAGGTTCTTCGTGCTTGGATGAATTAACTCTGTTGCTTCTACCCATGTGGTTGCTTGCTCAGGGTCTAAAGTCCCTAGGGAGAGAGCACCCATATGTTCAAGCATGGTTCTCGTTTACTTTGGTACTGCAGTGGCTAGAAGAAGAGGCTTGCTGGCAGAGTCTCCAGGAATCACTTTGGCATCTATAGTGAAAGCACAGATGGAGACATTTACTGTATTACCACGATGTCGCACCATGGGGAAGGAGAAGAGACGTTAGGTGGCCGAAACAGAGCACAGACTCACTGGATATATTTAAACATTATATTATTAGTGGTAATAACATCTACCCTTTATTAAGTGCCTACCATGGGTCAGTCTCTTCAAAGACATTACTCTGTATCTTGACTATAAGCAGTAAGAGGACAGGGCTTCTGTCTTGTTCTAGGCTGTATTCCCGGCATCTGGACCGGAGCCTGGTACATTGCATGCACTTAGTTAATATTTCAATGAATGGCCACCCTGCCTCCCAGCAGTGTCGTGAGGCAGGTATTATTCTTGAGAGAGAGGAATAGTAAGCGTTGTGCCCTTCCCATGACCATCACTCACCATGCTCCACTGATTCTGCTTCCTCAGTACCTCTCAGGTCTGGTCTCTGCAGCTTCTCCTTATTGCCCCTCCCATTCGGGCCCTTCTCATGGTTTGCCTGGAATGTTGCATGATCTCTCGCTCAGCTTCCTGGCCCCTAGCTTCCACATTTACAATCTATTCCTTGCGTCGCCACCGGAGTTTCTTTTTAAAAACGTATGACTCGCTTCTTCTATGGAGTAGGGCAAGTTTCCCAAAAGGGATAGGAAAACATGCGAGGTGGTCCAACACTATGGTTCACGACAGAAGGAAAGAGTTCTGTAGTATCGTGTGCGTGCTGTGTGCATCCTACATGTGTATTCAGGGAGTCGTTATTGGGACCACAATTTAAGAAGGAGGTTAATTAAAACCCTACCATTTATTGATCGCATACTTTGAACCTGATGTCTTGCCTATACCATTTTATTGAATTCTCACAATAATTTTTTGAGGTAGGCAAATCTGGTTCCACTTTACAGATGAGTACACCAAGGCCTAGAGAGGTTAGGAAGGTACAAGGTCACACAGCTAGTGAATGGTGGTGTTAGAATTCCCCCACTCCCATCCCACTCGTGAGCTTTCTGGCTCCCGAGTCTCCTACTTACAAATAACTGCATCCGGAAGAACGTGTTCCTGGCACTGGAGGATGCATTGGAGGAAAAAGGCTGACTGGACCCAGAAAAGAAAGACAGGGATAGTTTCAAACAGTGAGTTCCTGGACCCTAGGAGATCCCCCCACCTTCCCTGTGGAGTCAGAGAAGCCAAGGAGACTGCTCCTTCCTTGCATGAGAAGTTGGGGGAATGACTTATGATCCCCACCTACTTTTTTTTTTTGAGACAAGGTCTCAGTCTATCACTCAGGCTGAAATGCAGTGGAGTGATCATAGCTCACTGCAGCCTTGAACTCCCGGGCCCAAGCAATCCTCCCACTTCATCCTCCTGCGTAGCTGGGACTAGAGGAGTGCAGCACCACACCAGGTTAATTTTTAATTTTAGTTTTTGTTGAGATGGGGGTCTTACTATGGTGCCCAAACTAGTCTTAAACTCCTAGGCTTAAGCGATCCTCCCTCCTCAGCCTCCCACAATGCTGGGATTCCAGGCATAAGCCACCATTCCGAGCCTGACGTACAGTTTCGTAACTCTTTCTTTTCCACCTCCTTCTTTGCCATTTGTTTCTGAGCCACTCAATTCCAGTTAGCACTTCCACTGAGGAAGGGGTATGAGAAGGGAGAAGCAGTGGCTAGAAAAAACAAATTAAATTAATTAAGGTCAGTTAATGAATTTATCTCTGAGTAGAGGGACAGAGTGACAAATGACCATTGCTGGGAGTGGAACCCGGTGGGTTCCAGTCCCAGCCCTGCTATGGGCTATGTGGTCTTAGGGGTGGCACTCATCCATGCACTTGTCACCTGTGGAATGTGGGGCTCAGGTCAGATACTCGGTCCTTCCCTGAATCTTCAGTGAGTTTGGGAGAAATGAGCATAGATACGTGTTACAGTTTCCCTACATGAATATTCGTGTAGCTTTACTTCTAAGAGCAAAACATTTGGGGGGAAATAAGGGCTTATGTGGTTTTTTTAGTAAAAATGATTAAAAATTGCCTGTGGCTGGGACTTGGAATGGGGAGCGACTGCAAATGGGCACAAGGGATCTTTTTGGGGTGATGGAAATGTTCTAAAACTGGATTGTGGTGATGATTGCACAACTCTGTAAATTTATTAAAAACCATCGGATGCTATGTAAATTATATCTCAATAAAGCAGTTAAGATGATTATAAATGCTGGAGAAAAAGATCCCATATCACAGTGGTTGCCTTACAGATACCTCACTTTGTGGAAGGCATTCTGGAGGAGGCGATGATGAGCAAACTACACTCCTGTGTTTCTACAGAGCTGTTAAATTAGCCCAGTGAGGAGAGGGGCGTGAATACAAATTGCTCTATTGCATGAAAGCATGTGGTTAAATGGTACCAAAGAAAGAAAAATCAGAATCAGGAGGAGGAATTTAGGAGAGCTTGATGAGATCCAAACGAAGATGAAAATCGAGGCAGAATCTGTGAGTGGCTAAAGACAGAAAAACGAAGGCTGTGTAGCCCATGCGCAGTTCCACTGAACATTGGAAAAGGGCGGTGGGGTTGGGTGTGGGGACCAGATACTGCACCCAGGCACCTAGTGACCAGTTGGTCCAGGATGGGCCCAGAGTGGCTGTGGAGAGAGGAGGCTGCTGGCAACCACAGTCATTCAGCCATGTGGTTGTGGTGTCTGCCTGCAAGGCTGGGCTTTGGAACTGGGGAGGACATGGCTATCAGCTAGGAAGTGGCAAAACCAGAATTTGGGCTCCAGAAGCATAACTCTGGTGCTTGGCCCTCAAGCACAAAGCCACATTGGCCCTCAATCACAATGCCACATTGCCTGCCTTACTGAAAAGGAAACTGAGGCTCAGAGGGGCTGAGTGAGCTACCCAAGGTCACACAGCAGGAAGAAGTAGGGCTGAGATTTAAATTCAGGTCTCCTGGTGCCAAAGCTGAAGCAGATCCAACCAGTCTTGCCTCTCCACTGCTACGGAGGACACAAGGACACAGCTAGTCCTGCTTTCATCCTCCTGGGACTCTGCCTGCCTGGGGAGGGGCCGAGGTATAGAGGGAGGTCTGGGTTGAAGCTATTCTTTCAGCTGCAGTCACGTGGTTGGGGAAAGCCATATTGAGAAGGACTCAACATGGCTCTCTATAAAGAGGAGGCTTGGAGCTCCCCTAAGTTCTCCTTTTGGGGTGCTTGTCATTTGTCCTGGCAGGAAATGGCTTGACTAGACACCTGCTCAGCATCTGAAAAGGCTGACAGCTGTGCACAAGGAGAGAGCACTTTGCCATGTTCACCCAAGGAGAAGGGAAGGGCAAAGTCTTTCAACTCAACCCCTTTGCAGTGTGCCTTTCTGCCTTACGATTTGCTTTAAGAGCTCTCATTATTTTATTTAATGCAATAACACACACTGAATTCTTACTAGAACCAGCATTCAATCACGGCTCAATGTCCAAATTTATCCCTGAGCTGGCGAGACTCCCGAGCCAGGTGTACGTGCATTCCATGCAATGCTTGACTCTCTGTGGAGTGATCTTGAGAGGTAAGCCAGGGACAGTGTGGGAGGAAGGAAGGGGACACAGTATGTCCTGGGTATTATCATCTCTGCTGCATTATGAGGAGACCTGGACCGAGAGAAGGGAATCCATTCCTCAGAGGCTGGAATGTGGCTTACCTTCTCCTTTCCACTCCTGCCGTAACCACTTCAGTCCCAGGACAGCAGTGTCTGCGGGAACCACCTGTCCTACCACAGGGGGAGTCCCTGTGCCTCTGTAATTCCTGTGACTCCTGCCTTGGCTCCTGGTCTGCTGCCCATTCCCGGGGCACATGCTGGACCCTGCGTTTATTCCCAGAGCAGCTCCTCTTCTGAAATCTTCACTTCCAATGCTTCCCCTTCAGACCACAGTCCCACAATATGCCTTCATAGCTGAGCCCTGCTGGAGAAAAATCACGTGGCCTGTAGATTGGCCTGGGGCCCAGCCTCAGCGGGGCATTTGGTGTCCAGCAGCCACTGGACTTGGTCCTCTGAATGATTCCCCTTAATAACCGTCCACACCTTCACCACTTTCTTCAAGCTCTTCGCCCCAATGTTGCCCCCTCTGTCACCTACTTTAGTGAGCAAATTGCTGTGCATTGGGTGCCCCATGCACTTGCCACGTGGATTTATAATGATTTATTTATGTATTTGTTTCCCCAACTCGACTGCATCCTTCTTTGGGTCAGGATCTGTCTCCTACTCATCTTCCTGTCCCTGTTGCCTGACCCAGCACCTGGAACCTCCTGTGGCTTAATCACTGTTGCCAAGTGAATAAGAATAGATCAAGGGGGGTCAAGGCAAAGTCTCGCAGCAGAGGCTGGCTCAGGGAGATGACCCACACACTTGTTCCTGTGAGCTAGGAGGAGCTCAAAGGGCCTCCAGCGACCTCTATGCTGCTCAGCTGGCATTGAAATAACAGAAGACCAGTAACTGCTCTCTGCATTCTAAAATCCTATGCTGGGAGATGAAACGCAAAATCTGAGGTCATTCAGTCCTTTACAGTGCGGTTTCCATGGCGACTGTGGCCAAGGCCTGGGTAGGGGCAGCTGTGCCTCCTGAAGCCAGGCCCAAGTCCCACCCATGTGTAGAAGAAGGGCACCCTCGTCCTTTCTGCATCGGGCAGGTATACATGGGTTTCCAAGTCTTTTCTCTCCCGCTTCACACACCCCGAGCAGCAGTGGAGCCATGAACTTCCTGCAGAGTTGAGAGCTTGGGAAAGCGGGGCAGGACAGACTAACCCTGAAGGACTGAGCTGCACCCATACACCCTGGACTCCTCAGCCCACCCACAGGTGCCACTATCCAAAGTCACTTGACCTGGGTGGACTGGGAATCATTCTGCCTCTTTCTTCTGGGAGTGGGGGTTTGAGGGAGTTGTGTGAAGACAATTTTTGTGTGTTTCTCACCACTATCCTGCCCCTCTGCGATATCACTGGGCTTTATGACCAAGAACTTGCTCTTCTGGGTCTCAGTTTCCTCATCTGCACAATGAAAGGGCTACACTCAATGTTAGCAGGTCCTGGCCAGGCGTGGTGGCTCATGCCTGTAATCCTAGCACTTTGGGGGGCTGACGGGGGTGGATCACCTAAAGTCAGGAGTTCGAGAGCAGCCTGGACAACATGGTGAAACCCTGTCTATACTAAAAATACAAAAATTAGCTGGGTGTGGTGGCATGCACCTGTAGTCCTAGGTACTTGGGAGGTCAAGGCAGGAGAATCGCTTGAACCTGGGAGGAGGAGGTTGCAGTGAGCCAAGCTCGTGCCACCACACTGCAGCCTGGGCAACAGAGCAAGACCCTGTTGCAAAAAAAAAAAAAAAAAAAAAAAAAAAAAAAGAAAGAGAAAGAAAAAAGGAAAAAAAAATAGCAGGTCCTAAATACACTGCGTTTCTGTGTCTGCCAGCTCCTACCACCTTCTCTTCATACCCCCCTCCACTTCCCTCCTGTCTCCTCCTCCCTCTCTCCATGCCCTTCCTCCTCATCTCCCTCCTCATCCTCCTTCATATCTCCTACCCATCCTCCTTACCTGTCTTCACCTGGTTCCTGGTGACCCAGACCTCCTCGCTCTGCCTGATGGCCTCCGGGTTTCTCTGGAGCAAGGTCCTGGGAGCCTCCTTGACTTTCTCCTGGGCCTTTGAACCCTGCCCTAGTCCATCCTTGAATAGAGATGGGAGTAGGGAGAGAAAGTATCAGACCAGGCTGCTATGTGGCGTGCTTGCCCCCACATTATGAAGCAGAGATCTCTGGGTCTATTCTCCAGGTGCCCCCCGCACCCAGCCCAGCTCAGACATGCCTGTTTCTCTTGCCTTCTGGGACTCATCTACTAGGCCTTTTCCCTTTCATTTCCATAACAAGCTCTTTGCCTCTGCCTCCTCCTCAAGCTAACTTTCCCTCTCCCACCTTTCTGCCCTGGCTCTCCCTCCCAGCAGTCTGGCTCCACCTTTCACTCCTTAAGACTCTGCAATTTGGTGGACAACCCACAACTGCCCCGAACTGACTCCTTTGAAGGAGATTTGAAGTCTACAAACTGCCAAACTCAATCGCTTGACTCAGTTCTCATCCTTCCCATGCGGGTGGCATCTTGTTTTCATCACGGAACATTGTATCACATAGTTCGCTGAATGCTGGGAAAGTGCCCAAGTGCTTTCTGGGGCCGGGCGTGGTGGCTCACATCTGTAATCTCAGCACTTTGGGAGGCCGAGGCAGGTAGATCACCTGAGGTCCCCCTGACCAGCCTGGCCAACATGGTGAAACCCTATTTCTACTAAAAATACAAAAATCAGCTGGGCCTGGTGGTTCATGTCTATAATCCCAGCTACTCGGGAGGCTGAGGCAGGAGAATTGCTTGGACCTGGGTGGCGGAGGTTGCAGTGAGCTGAGATCATGCCACTGCACTCCAGCCTGGGTGACAGAGCTAGACTCTGTCTCAAAAAAAAAAAAAAAAAAGATTTCTGGGATATTCTTGTTGCTATTCCATCCCAGGCTCATCCCATTCTTTTCTGCCTGTGGTTTTCACCAGGGCATTTTCTCTGGAGAACCATGTCCTAGGAAACCCTGCTGGCTCAAGCCCACGTAGACCCTCCCATGGACCATCAAGGCTCAGAGCAAGGACTTCTCATTCCCCTGTGCATCATTAAAGTGCACTGCTGTTCCTGCTACAGTCATTACAGGCTAAACTCTTCTAATTTTTTTTAACATCTTGGGATATATTTACATGGGCCATAGTAGTTTCTTTTTGTCTTTATCTCTTGCTTGATCTTTTACTTCTATATATGTTAGTTATCAAAACAATGAATTAATTCATTAGTATGAATTGATAGCCTCAATTGATAGCCAGTTAGGTTCTTTTAAAAAAAGTATCATTATAGACTCATGGATTTATATATATTTGACCTGTTTCAATCCACTGCTGTTACTGTCCTTATTGGTACTCACATTTTCACATCTGGCCAGCGGGAGCCTCTTCACCCTGGCTCCTGAGACCATTTTACGACTCTATCAAATCAAATTTGTCTTTGACTGTTTCCTCACTATCTTCTGTGACAAGCTGCTCCAGGCTATCTGATTTTCAGGGGCTCTGCTGCCAGTGATGGTTGGATGGTTGGATGACGAGTATTTTTTAAAGTTCCTTACATTATCCCCTTCCCCAGGGCAGGAATAAAGTGTGGAAAGGTGGGAGGCAAATCTCTTCTGTGTTTCAGGCTTACCCAGGAGGATTGAGCTGGATTCCTTTCGACTGGGGAAAATGACAAGGCTCCCACCCAAAAGGGGGCAAAGACGGGTTTCCCTAGCAAAGGTGAAGGGTTAGGTTTGGGGATTTCCAAGTGTGGCAGAGAACAAGCCATGTTTCCTTGTGGAATCTGGGAGCTTCCAGACCTCTGCTGGGGTGGCCTGCGGATGCAGGAGGAGGCTACTCTCAGCGAGCTGTGGACCTGGGCTCCTCAAGGGGATCCCTATTCTCAGGGTTATCTGGGCAGCAACAAAGCTGCCCGTGGACCATCCCAGCCTTGGCAACAGGCAACTTAGAAACAATTCCATGATAGAAGGCTGGAGGCCTTTGCTGGTTTTCTACAAGTTCGGCTCTCTAATCTTGCACAGCCCTTGGGAGAGGGAAGCTGACTTTGATACCACGCTGGAAAATGGGACCCAGAGAAAGTTTAATTTAGTTTAAGCGAAGTCATGAGGCAGTTCTCATATCCAAGGACAGTTGTCTGTGGCCATGTTCCCAATTCTGAGACACACCCTTTAACTAAGGACATTTTGTTCCCTAGTCCTAGGTCTCTGGGGAACAGGAGGCTGTCCTTTCTCCAGATGTGGAGGATAGGGAGAGAAGAATCTGTTGTTTAAAGCCCTTCATAAATGCTAGCAATTATGATTTCCCTCTGTGCCCCATTGCCCAAGAACTCCAGGCTCACCTCTGCTTCCCTTGCTTGCCCCACTCACCACCCCCTCCTCTGTCACACACTTTATTGAGTTCCATCCACTTGGAACCATTTGCAGATTGAGGAATATGTCATGTGCTCTCTTACCTCTGGGGCTGGGCACATGTAGGCATATCAGTTAGGATTAGGTTCAGCTGTATATTACAACAACGACAAAACAAATAAGTAGTTTAAATCTGACATTTATTTATTTGGCATGTGAAAGAAGCCAGAAGGGTGGCTCTCCAGGGCTGATATAGCAGCTTCACAGTTGTCAGGACGCAAGCTCTTCTTAACTTTCTGCTCTACCATACTTAGTAGTTGGTTTCCATCTCAAGTTTGCTTTATGACACAAAATAGCTGCTGGCACTCCAGCCATCAAGTCCACGTTCCAGGCAGAAAGATGGAGGAACTTGGTTGTATCTCCTAGTTGAATCAGAATTCCTTCCAAGAAACCCTATAAACTTGTATTTTTGTCCCATTATTCATTGCTAGCTGCAAGGAAGTCTGGGAAATGTAGTCCTTTAGCTAGAAATATTGCCTAGCAGGATAAAATGATGTTCTAATCATCAGGAAAAAGAGATAGATAGATATTGGGTAGGAGCTAGTAATCTCTGCAATCAATGAATGTCCCTTCTCTTTGTTCAACTTGCTCCATTGACCCTTTTGCTCTCAGCCTAGATAGAGCTTCTTTTAGGAGACAGGCCTCTTGTAGGTACTTCCGTTGTCCCAGACTTCCTCGTTATCACACTGTATTGCACCTGCTGCTCCACCTGTCAGTCTCCTCCTTTGAACATGAGTGCCTGGAAGGCAGGGACTGTAGGTGCTCAATAAAGGCTTATGGAGTGAATGCTGGGAGAAGGCTGGGGCAGCCTCATCCAGGAGCATTTCACACTATTTCTCCCTGTTCAGAATGCTATTATAAACTCCAATTGATCTTGCTATGTTTTCATTTCTATGTCATTACCACAAATATGTACCTAAACCTTGTTTTTGAAAGAAAAAACATCTCTTCCCCAAACCACTTGGGATGGCCCATGATTTGTACCTTCACAGCTTTGGAGAATGGCATATAAAAAACAGCATAGCATCCAAACATATCTGGACATGGTCTGTAGGGCAATAAAATAAAAAGTAATTTATAAGTGGCAAAGAATTTGAACTGAAGCAATAATTTTATTTTGTGAGGAAAGCCAAGCTGTTCCATATAATTTGTCATTCAGACAGGGCTCTCTGACTTGCTCAAGCCAAAGGCTCCTAAGTCCTTCCCATCTCTGACTGACTCCTTCTGATTTAATTCTAAGTGGCCGAGCTCCCAGTATCTCCAGTAAAGATGTCTGCTATCTCTTGGCTTAGGCAGGTTGTCTATACTCTTTGTAAATGGCTGATCTGAGATGAAAAATTTTGGCCAAATTATCCTAGAAATGTGCTCCTAGAAAAACTCTATCAGTAGTTTTCAATTCTCTATCACTGTTTACCAACCCATTCCAAAATTTAGTTGCTTAAAACAACAAATTATTATTTCTCAAGATCCTGTGGTTTGGCTGAGCTTAGCAGGGCAGCTCTTCTGTTCCTTGTGTATTGCTTAGGTCACTCCTGTGGTTGCCTTCAGCTGGGAGCTTGCTTGTGATTGGAACATCCAAAATGGCCTCTCCTCTTACCCCATTTTCCATGATGTGATTATTCCACACTGCATACCTGTATCAAAACATCTCATGTACCCCATAGATATACACACCTACTATGTACCCACAAACATTAAACATAAAAAAAAGGAAAAAATTGACTGCCCTTCTCCAGGGCCTCTCTCCACATGGCCTTGCACCATTCAGTAGCCAAACTTGAGCTTCCTTCAGCATGGCAGCTGGCTTCCAAGGAGGAACTTTCTAAGGGGGCAAGCCCAAATTTGCAAGTGCTTCCAAGGCTTTATGCCTGCTAATATCCCATTGGCCAAAGCAAGTCATGAGGATAATCCAAGAGTCAATGAGAGAGGGGAATACACAGTCCACAAATACTAAGTGACATGTTTCCTTGACCACCAATATAATAATCTACACAAGTGCCCTCTAAGGAGAATGGAACAGGAGGGGAGAAGACTAGCCTGGGGTGAGCTGCATTCCTTTTAGTATAAGTTCCACGACTTCATGACTTATTATTTGAGCTCCAGAGGCAGAGCCAGTGGATGAGGGCTATAAGGTGGCAGGTTTGTGTTTTAATAGGAGCTGCCTAACAGTGAGACACCTGCTTTGTGAGATAGTGAGCCACTCATTGTGGGGAGTATTCAGAGAGAATCTAGATTGCCTCTTGGTGGGGATGTGTAAGGAATTCTTGCCCGAGCTAAGAGCTGGACTAAATAATGGATAAGCTTCCTTTTAACTCAGAGTCTATTTAAAGCTCTCCTTGGCAGGCCAAGAACATTTGTCTCACAGATAACAAATTCATGTCAAGCCACTTGCAAGGTGGGGTGGGGAACGTAGTCCTCCAGGTGGAGAAGATCCCAGCTGTGGAAGGGACTCTGTCTGTGGATTGGGAACATTCTTCGTGCTCTCATTGATTGACAGCTGCACTGGGGTTGAGAGGGCGGGACTTCCTGTCCCAACCAGCCCTGAAGGAAACAAACAGGAAAACGTGACAGGGTCCTGGTCAGCAGCGTCCAAACAAGCTTTCCAGAAGTACTTCCGCTCCACACAGCCCTTCAGGGGCTGCCAGGGAACGAGGAGGCAGGGGCGGGGGAGGGTAAGGGAGGCTGTCTGGGGAGAAGCCACTGACCTCCTTGCACTCCTTCAGAGCATCTCCACTTTTGTTCTTGCAGACTGAGTTTTCTTGTGAGATTTTTGTTTAAGGAAAAGGTTCCAGGGCTAAAATTAAAAGCTTTAAAACTACTCAGAGCGATTTTATCCATGAGAGACATTAAGTCAGCTGAAGTGCCCTGCTGCAGGTGGGGACCCTGCATAGCAGTGGAGGACGGGAGTAAGGAGGCAGCCCTCCAGGCCTCTGGTATTGAGGGAGGGCAGTGGAGGTGCTCAGGGTGGGGCAGGGCTGGGGCCAGGGCCAGAGTCAGCTCCTGCACCGAGGTGAGGTCTCAGGGTACAGTTTCAGGGGGCTTGGCCCTTCTTACCTGGGGGTGGCCCCAGGTCTATCTAAAGGCGCTAAGATGCCCACAGATGACAGAGCCAGAGCCAGGGATGCTGGGACGACCACTCCTGGGGGCACTGCGGGAAGGCGAGGGCACCAGTCCAGCTCCAGGTCTGACTGGAAGATCTAGAGTTCCCCTAGATTTGGAGCCCGCCCTACACTCCCAGCAGCACCCTCTCTGGACAAGCCTGGGAGCCCGGATCCTTTTGCTCCAGAGCGCCTGGCACGTCCTCAGGGTGAGGCATCCTGGTGGCGTGCTGAAGGAGGATACCCTCCCATCTCAGCTTCAGGCAAGCGTTCTTAGGGCTTCAGGTCTAAAACACGACCCCTTTCCACCTCCAAACAAAAACAGAGTGGGGCCAGCAAGGTGGTCAGGATGGAATCTTTTGGACAAAACCAGTGCCCCCTGGAGTGAGAAGCAGACCAGTGTACCATAGCTGGAGCCTGTCTTTGGCACCTCCCACCTCCTGTTCCAGGACACCCTCCCCTCAACCCATATATTAGTCTTCTATTGCTTTGTAACAGATTGTCACAAGTTTAGCAACTTGAAAAGACACCCATTATTCTATGGCAGTTTGTGGGTCAAGAGTCTGTGTACGGCTTCACTGCATCCCTTGCTCAGAGTCCCCTGGGCTGTATTCTCCTCTGGAGGCTCACCTGGGGAAGAATCCACTCCCAGATTCACTCAGTCTGTTGGCAGCATTCACTTCCTTGCAACTGTACCAAGGGTGGGATTGGGGAGGGTCCCCCTGTTTGCTGGCTTTGACTGGAGGCTTGCCCTCAGGTCCTAGACTGCCAGCTTCCTGCCACAAAGGCCTGGCCACTGACTTCATCTTCCCTCAGATGAGGCAGTATGGTATTTTTGTACTTAAACATAGAAAAGGTACAGTAAAAATATGGTATTATAATACCACTGACAGCCTCTGCCCTGAGGAGGGACCCAGCCCAGCCCTTCTCTTTAAGGGCCGCCTGCCTGATTAAGTCAGGCCCACCCAGGACAATCTCCCTTTAGATGAACTCAAAAATCAACCAATTTGGGACCTCAATTACCTCTGAAAGTCCCTTCATTTTTCCCATAGTCCACTGGCTAGAAGCAAGTCTCAGGTCCCACCCAAGCTCAGGGGGCGGGGGATATACAGGTTGTGAACGGCCAGAGGACGCGAATCCTGGGGGGTGTCTCCCACACTCCTCTTTTGGAGACCTCAGGATCCAGTACCCTAATCCCTTCCCTCACTTGTGAGGACCCCCGCCCTGTGCCCCCCTGCTGCCTGCCCCCACCGTGCACAACTCTTCCAGTCCAGACCTGCTTGTACCAGCTCAATTTTCTGTCTTATCCTAACACAAATTTTCTCCCAGCTGTCAGACAAGATAGAAATAATTGGATCAAAGAAGTCCCCAAAGGGGACTCTGCATGGTCTTTGGGGCTTCTGCCTTATTCCAAAGAAGTGACCGGGGGAGACATGTTAGGGGTCCATGACTAGTGAATCATAAAAATGGTTTACAGTTAAGTGTTGCTTAATGACAGGGATTATGTTCTGAGAGATGTGCCATTAGGTGATTTTGTCCTTGTGCAAACATCATTGAGTTTGCCTGCTATACACCTAGGCTATACGGCATATAGCCTATTGCTCCTAGGCTACTAACCTGTACAGCATGTTACTGTACTGAATACTGTAGGTAATTGTAACATGATGGCAAGTATTTTTGTACTTAAACATACCTAAACGTAGAAAAGGTACAGTAAAAATATGGTGTTGTAATCTTAAGGGACCAGTGTACTACTCTGTGTGGTATGTTGTTGACTGAAACGCCATTATGCTGTGAGTTCTCACTATTTGGATGCTGGGAAGGTGGCTCTTAATCACTCTGCTTAGATCACCACTTACTTTGCCACCCAATAGGGCCATCTTTAGTAGGATTTGGGGGTTATGTCTGCTCCTCCCACCACCCCAGAAGATGACTGATCTGATAAACCACTTACACATTGTGTGTTTGCATTTCGCAAGGGCTCAGCACCAAAGGAATTGTCCCAGCCTCCTCTATAAAGTGTTAATAATAATGATCATGGTAATAGTCCCATTTATCGAGCACTTACCATGTGTTGGGCATCGTGTTAAGCACTCTATGTAGTCCTCATATCAACTTGACGAAGAAGGTCCTATTTTAGAAATGTGGAAGCTGAGTCTCTGAGAGTCTAAGCCTCTTGCCCAAGGTCACAAAGTTGATGAGTGGCAGAAGTAGGATGGTCCCCTCCCTGGAATGTCAGAGTCCAAGCCCGTGTGATACTGCCGCTCCTGATCCGAACACCTCCTGTCCTCAGTTGTTCGGTTTCCATGCCCTGCACACCTCCCTGGGCACAACCATGGCTGGGGCTCTCTGAGTCAGCCCTGACTGGCCTGGGAGAGTATACAGGGAGGGGCTGAGCATGGAGAGAAAAGAATTGCCCTGGATACAAGCTGAGGGCCTGCAGGGAGCCCTTTGCCACATGGCAGCCCAGAGCCTCCCCTGAAGCCTCAGAGGTACTGCCATAAGTGAGAAACCAACCTACGCCCAGGAACCAAATGCCAACAGAGACCAGTCTTTGGTGCCTGCCAGAATAACAGAGCTTCATGTCCCCATGTGTCATCACAGGAAACATGAGACCACGCAACTAATGGGTGCCAAAGCAGCCTGGGCCCAGCATGCTGCCTCGTGAAGCGGGGACAGAGGGGCTGGGGAGCTGGAGCCAGGCTAGCTGGGTCAGGGGTCCCAGGGCTGGGCCTCCCGCTTTTAGAGCCAGAGGAAGTATCACTGAAGGACTTGGAAACAGAACACTAAGAAGACACTGGGTCTTTGCTTTGGACCCATCTTTGCTGATTTGAGGATGTCCAGGTCTGAAAGCACCTGCTTTCTTGATTGGCTTTGTTTTTGCTATTGTTTTGTTTTTTAGTTCATGACTTGTTTAGTTAAACTGCAGAGTAGGGAGTATGATGGCACATGACTCACCTCGGAGACCTAGTAAAGATGACCTTCAAGGAAAAAGGCATGATGTCTCTGCCTCTCTGTCTCGCTCTCTCTCTCCTTCTCTCCCCAAGTCCACTTCTCTCCTTTTTTCTCTCCCCTTCCTGTTTCTCTCTGGATTCCTCCTGGCTTCTCCACCTTCTAGAAAGTCATCAGTTCTGGGACTCCCACTGCTTCTGAAAAGACATCAGTGGATTGGGGGATGTCTGGGACAGCTGAGTAATAAAAATTGCACGTGGAGAGACAGGGATTGATTGGTGCCTGAATGAGTGGGCTAATTTGATTCACATTGATCGAACTCCCGGGATGTGCCAGCCTCTGTGCTCAGCCCTGGGTGTGGGCGTGTGTTGCAGGGAAGTGGAGATGGGGGCTGGGGGAGGAAGCTACAGAAGCCTAACCCTGGCCGTAAGGATTCTTAGGAGGGCTGGAGGAAGAGTCAGCCTCCCTGCCTCAACCAGGGGTGCTTGTCCCAACTCCACCACAGTCTCTGGAGAGGGGGAAGCAGAGGAGATTGATTTTCAGTTTCCAGGGCACTGTCATCCTCTGTCCTTCTTAGCAAACGCCTCCCCCACCATCTTTAGTCCCCTCTGTCATGTTCACTGCTGCCTGAGGTCCCCTTCTGTTTCTGTCAGAAATAACCCGAATCAAAGGCAGTCTCCAGACAAGTGAGGGGACTGACACCTCTCAGAAAGTCCTGTCCTCACCCACTTCTGTACCCAAGTGGAAGGAGAGAAACCTCATGAAGCTGAAGGAGGGAATCTCATTACCCAGGACCCAAAGGAGACGGGGATTTCATGAGTGGGACGATTAGAGCTCTGGAAGTTCCTTGCCCACTTACAGACCCCATTCTCTAGCCCAAGATTAGAGGTCTGTTCTGGTCCTCACACACTCTGTCTTGGGGCTGGGGAGGGGACTGCAGGGAGCCAGACATCTGTGGTCAGGGCCTGGCCACGTGAACCATGGGAGAGAACAGATAGGATGTTTTGAGGTAACCTCATGTTTTTTCTGCTAGTCAATTTGGTTTATTGTTCAGATCTTCAGCTGTAATTACAGGGAAACCCAAACCTAATCCTCACCAGGTTTAATCAGGAGAGCTGATTTACAGATTGATTACAACTTAATAGATTTATTAGGAGCTGAGTGGGGCCAGCGTGTAATGGGCTGAGTGAGGCTGGCCTGTTGCACTGGGAGACAGAAAAAAAGAATGAAAGCCAAAAGCCAGGGAGAGGTGGGGGAGAGAATCCAAAGAGAAGAGATGGGCTTCAGACAAGCGGAGGGGAAGAAGCAAGGGGAACTGAGTGAATGTGGGAAGAAAGCCTTTGGGACCAATCTTTCCAGCAATTCTCAGGAACTAGGCAGGGCTCATTGTTTAACTTTTCTGAGCCTCAGTGTCTTTATCTGTAAAATCTGTAAAACAGGTAAAAATAATTAATACCTACCTCATAGGGTGCTTGTGATGATAAAATGAGATTGTGCATGCGAAAGAACTGGGTATGGTTCCTGTGGAACCTGGGGTGGGGGTGTGTGTGCAGGGGTCAGTGGGATAAAAGGAAGAGGGAGGAAATAGGAGAGACAGCAAAGAGAAAGATGACAAAAAAGAGAATATTGGCAGAAACAGATTCACATACTATAAATAACTGCCATGGAAGAAACTGCTACACGCCCTCCCCATCCATTCCCCCCTTCCTCCATAGTAATGAGCTTTAAATATTTGATTTAGATTTTTTTTCTTTGAGACAGAGTCTCGCTCTGTCACCCAGGCTGGAGTGTAGTTGTGCAGTCTCGGCTCACTGCAGCCTTAACCTCCTGGGCTCAAGTGATCCTCCTGCCTCAGCCTCCTGAGTAGCTGAGACTACAGCTATGTGCCACCACACCTGGCTAATGTTTTAATGTTTTTTTTTTTTTTTTATAGAAACAGGATCTCATTATGTTGCTCAGGCAGGTCTAGAATTCCTGGGCTCAAGCAATCCTCCTGCCTCAGGCTCCCAAAGTGTGATTTAGATTGTTTAGTTAACTTTTAATTTAGAATAAAGTTTCCTAGGCTCTTTTGTAGTTAGATGAGGCCAGTGGATATAAGTGGAAGAGATCTATGCAGGTCTAGGGGATGCCTTTGAAAGGAAAAGATGCGCTCTCTCCTTCCCTCTTCCCAGTGGCTGGTGCACCATCTTGAGCCATGCAGACAACGCTTCCGGCATCGTAGGAATGTCAGAGTGTCGTGATAAAAGGTTCCTGGGTCTGTGACTCTGTAGCCACCACAGGAGCATAGGCAGTCCTAGTGACTCTGGGGAATTAAGCTACTTTACTGACTTAAAATTTTAGGAAAAACAAAACAAAACAAAACAAAAAACCATTATCTTGTTTAAGCCACTTTGATGTTGCATCTTTTTAATATGCATCCCCACCTTGATTCTAACTCAGAGCTGTCCAATCAAACTTACTGAGATGATGAAAATATTCTCTGTTTACATTGTCCAGTGTCCAGTATGGCAGCCACCAGCCTCTACATGTGGACATTGAACATCTGCAATATGACCAGTGCGACTGAGCAAATGAATTTTAAGTTTTAATCAATGTTGATTAATTTAACTTTAAATTTAAGTAGCCACATGTTAATAACTACTAACTGAGAGGCTACTTGTTCTTCTCTGGAGACAACCCTCTTGCCCTTCAAGCGGCTTCTCCATGAAGGGAAGAGGCCTCTGGGGGCGTGTCCCCTCAGCTTCCAGGTGTGGTTCAGAATTCTGCCCATGTTTCAGCAGTGCACAGTCTAGGAGTCCTTGGTTCTTAAGAGAATGAAAGTCTGTCCAAGTTCAGCTGCTTTTAGACCAGAGAGGCCCCTGCTGGCTCTCGTGTTCTCTGTCTTAACAGCCTTCCACATTCTTCTCGATAACCTGGTCATCAGCCCCAGCCTTATCCACTTTGGAAAAATGTAAATAAAACTGTTGGCATAAGAAATGTGACTTGCCAAGGTAAAGTGCTAGCTCTGAGTGTCTACTGTGGGAATCCTTAGATCCTAGACAGTAATCTCCTCAGCCTTGCTAGAGCTCCTCTCAGCCTGTTTTTCTCAGATCATCAACACTTTAAATTCAGTGCGAGAAAGATCCTTCCTTGGGTCCTTAAAGGCTGTATAAGGTTGTCTAATAGTGACCCTTGTTCTTACTCTGGGTCCTAGGCCCCATCTTCTCCCACTCGGAGTGCTGTGCCCAAGCTCACCTTCCCACAGGTTGGATAGTTTCTGCTACCCTTCATCCCTCCCTTCTGACTTCCTGGAAGCACTAAGGTTTCCAAATACTTCTGTAAACAGCTGGCATCTAAATCTAGACTGCCTGACCTGAGTATTCCTCTACTGATGAGGTTGCTTTCCCCTTTTTTTTTTTTTTTTTTTTTTTTTTTAAAGAAGACTTACAGAGGAGAGGTCCCTTCCATTAGAACAGAGACCCACCCTGAGTCCAGCAGGGAATCCTGGCTCCAGCAGGCTTCTCAGTGGGAATATGGGAGGAGAGGGTACTCATGCCTTCACTTCTCTTATCAATCTTGGCTTTAGAAGCATTCTTCTCCCTCATCATGTTCTTCTGCAAACATGATACCATTATGGCTTCAGGGGACCAATGGGGAGGACAAATGTTACTATAGGAAGGAGGAGGGGAAGCTCTATCCAGAGAAGAAGCAGGAAATAAACCACCTGATCCAAAGAGCTGAAATAAAAGTACTATTCTAATTTATGATCTAATTCCACACTCCTGGTCCTTTGGAGTGGGAAGGGTGGGTGTGGAAATTCGTATTAAACAAATGGAGAATAGAGGCACAGAGAAATGACTTGCTCTGTCCACAGTCATGTAGCTGGGTGGAAGTGGAGGTGTGAGTAGACACCAAGCTGAGGCTCTGTCTTTAAGATCACATTTTGCACAAGTACGTTGCATCTAGAAAAGGCAACCAGAAGATTGGCTCTGGAAGTCAGCACGTAGAGGGAAGCCCAAACACGAGGCTCATGAAGTTCAAGACCAGTGACTTAGAAGATTCATTGCTAAGAGGTTCACTAGCTTCTTCTAGTAGACCTTGGTCATTACAGTTATGTCTGTCTAGCACGCATCCCTACACCCCTTTTCTGGTTGCAGTACCACCTATTTCTTTGGGAGTACTTCTATCCACTCCTTTAGGTGTGATGTGGGGTGTGAATCACAGAATGCCACCCATTACAGGCCATGTCAAACTCAGTAATCAATCATGGTACCCTGGCAACAGTGACTGATCCAAGAGCTGGGCCCATTACCAAAGATGGAACGACGAGAACCACTTTCCTGTGAGAAAGAAGTCTCTTTCTGCTGGCCTTGTTTGGAAGGGTGTGATTTTGGGGTTTTCAGAGGCCATCTTCCTCACCACAAGGAGTGAGCCAGTCTCTGCAGACTGAAGCCACACACAGAGGGGAGCAGAGCCGAGAGCTGAGAGATGGGGGCGGGGAAGCGGGGAAGGGTGGAGATGGAGATATACATATAGAGATTAGAATATTTATAGACATAATTTGAGCCCTTCTATGGACTTCCCAGCCATGTAAGCCCATTGTATCAGCTAGGGTTCAACCAGAGAAGCAGAACCAGTAGAATAATATAGATAGGAGAGGGAGAGAGAGAGAGGGAGAGAGAGAGAAGGAGAGAGAGAGAGATGGACTTATAAGGAATTGGCTGGCGCAATTGTGGCTAAGCAAGTCTGAAGTCTGCAGGGCAGGTGTTCTGTGCTGGAAATGCACGAGAGGAAAAGAAAAGACGCACACACAAGACTTTTTTATTTTTATTTTTTAGACGGAGTCTTACTCTGTCACCAGGCTGGAGCTCAGTGGTACGATGTCAGCTCACTGCAACCTCCGCCTCCCGGGTTCAAGTGATTCTCCTGCCTCAGCCTTCCAAGTAGCTGGGACTACAGGTACATGCCACCACGTCCGGCTAATTTTTTGTATTTTAGTAGAGACAGGGTTTCACCATGTTGGTCAGGCTGGTCTCGAACTCTGGACCTCAGGCGATCCACCCTCCTCGACCTCCCAAAGTGCTGGAATTACAGGCGTGAGCCACCGCGCCCAGCCCACACACAAGACCTTTTAAGGGTAAACAACCTTTATCCCACGTGTATGGCAATGTAGATATTATAAGCAAATGATATAAAATGCAAATTGCAGTGGAAAGGAGTGAAGGGAAAAGATACGTACATATATATTTACACCACCAGATTATGGAGGAAGCATCACCAGACTGGGAAGCAACAGCCTGGGCTCCAGAGTGGGCCGCCGGTCCGTGCACAGATGAGGAGAGGTCTCATGGAGCTTCAGTGCGATCTGGGACCCTAGCTCTTTTGTAACGAGTTGTTTGGCATGAGGCCCAGTCATGAGGGCCCTTCACCACTGGGCTCAAGGAACACAAAAAGGTCTACTTGTTTTTGTGATTGTCTGTTGTTTCTCACTAACTAACGTACAGGAGCAGATTTCTCCAAAACATTGCTGGATGAATGCCTCAAGGGGCTCATGCAACCTGTTCTGGAACTTGGTGACCATTGTTTATGTCCATGTTCAGTTGAGTTCAAATTTAATATTTAACTTTTCCTCCACATTCAGCCTCAATTTGATACTCAGTTGTAAGATAAAATGTGTAAAGATACATGGGGAAGGCATAGCTGATATAGATTACTGATACAGGGTAAACACAGGAGAATTAAAAGCACAATTAATAAGAACCACACCCACCATGGCCAATGCCAATGCCAGTTGGACAGCCAATTCACGATGGGGTGCCCGTGGTTAGATTCTAACTGCTTTGTTTTTGCATGTCTTGGGCAAGGAGAGTAATATTGTGAGAATTGTCAGGGATATACACACAAGATTCAGCATGCAGTAAGGCGCAAACCCTTCCTTGGGCTGCTGAAAGCATGTCTAATGCCGTTTGATTTTGCAACACAACAGTACGCACCTGAGCAAATTCATCTGCTAACAATATAAGTCCAGTGCTACTATCATTAAGAGCTTTTTCTACGTGCAAGCTTAATATTTTAATTTGTTGTTGAAGCGGGATTGTACCAGCAGTGGTATGGTACCACCACCAGGGAGTCTGGCGCATTTGTAACCAGCAATATTTGTAAGTAACTAGATTACTGGGGAGGGGAATATTATCCCAGATAGTGAATGGAATTAATGGCCACCCCCAAGTGCATCTCCCCGTTCAGTTCGGCGGCAGGTATCACCACCCATAGGATCCGCATACCCACAGGGCCCCCCAGGGAAGGGGAAGTGTTCTACTATAATCGTATTGCTGTAATGTGTAATTTAAGTAACGAAGGTGCTGTGTTTCGTTGGGGGCACTGTTATTGATTTGGAGTATGTGCTGACAACTGTCTGGTGGGAGAAACCCCAGAGTGTCATTGGGGAAGCCATTTAAGGCCCCCAAACAAAGTGGGGAGCATAAGGAGTCCAGCTACCAGTATGACAGTTTCCCAGTATATGCCGTTCCAGGCATATCAGGCAGGATACAAAAGCTTTTGACTCATTGCAAGGGCGGATTTTGCCTTTTGTTGAACTTGGGCAAGAATAGACTGTTTGGTTTGGTTAAAAGAAGTTCAGGTTGTACTACAGGTGCTATTCTCCCAACCCCATTGGTAGCGACATAGCCACTTGGAAATATTAGCAGAGATTCGAAGGTAATCTATTCCCTGCAGCCTCTGGCAACTCGACACATACCCAGCACTGACTGCAGTTGACCTCTTTTGCAGCGGTGGCTACCCAGTTAATAAATTCATTCTAGGCCTCAGACACAAAGATGCAAGTGGTGAACATCAGTAGATAGGTCATTCCCTGTAATAACAAAAGTGGAGGGGAACATGATATTGTTTTTTCATATTTAGGAAATTGTACTATGCCTTCATTTTCTGCTCCCATGGCTACAAGGTCACCAGCCTTAGGGGTGGGATCTGATGGACGCTGTACACATATTTTGGCTCCAGGATTTAAGCCACTAGTACCAGTGGATCTGAATAAGCTGGTTCTGTATGTAGCCTCTGTTGGGGCAGATATTTCCTACAGGGTTAATTGCTGACAAGGTACCACTAACAATTGAGCAACTGGTATCTGCAGTTTTATATCAAAAGAATCTGGAGTGGTATTGTATAAAATGACCTTTAACTCTCCCCAGTAATCACTGTCAGTTATACCCCCGTGTACTGTAATATCCCGCATTGCAAGACCTGATTAGAATGTAATCCACCCATAATGTTTGCAAGGCATAATACCTATAATAACTCCTAAGCCAGTGGCTACCGTGTATGTACTTTGGGCGGGAATTATCCCAGGCTTTAAACTATATAATTCCAAACTGGCGGCTCCTCTTGTACTCCTCCATGGGAGTGGGTGGATTTTCCAGCATTTTAGCAAGAGAGATTGGACTACACCCACACACTTAGCAATTTGTAAGTGTAGGGTAAGCATTCGGCTCAATGGGGTTTCAGATGTTGTTAATGGCTGATTATTTAAAATTTGTAGTATCTCAAACAGGTGATCCTGCCATTTTTCTAACTTACCTTGCCCTAACACCTTTAGCTGTTTTTGCAATAACCCATATCATTCTTTCGATTAGGCCAGCTGCCTGTGGGTGGCACGGGATGTGGAAAATCCATTCTATGCCATGTTGGGCTGCAAAGGTTTGGACAGCCTTACCTTTGAAATGGGAGCCACTGTCCATTTGAATTTGTATGGGCACACCATAATATAGAATTAGGATGTTTAAGGTTTTAATAGTGTTAGTTTGGTTAGCATTAGCATAAGCGCAGGCTACTAGGAACCCTGAGTAGGTGTCTACAGAAGTACATATATATTGGCACCCTTTAGAAGTGGCAAAGGACAAGCATAGTCCATTTGCCAAATTCATCCTGGCATTTTCCCCCTATGAATGTGCCCCAAAACCCTCTGAGGAACTGGCTTCAGAGGGTTCAAAGAGGGTTTGAAGAGGGTTCAAAGTTGTGTGAACCACATCCTGTGGTAATGATATCCCTCTTTGCTCTCCCCAAGCCACGGTCCCCTGGATGCCTAGATGTCCTCATTGGAGATGCACCCATTGCGTGAGCGCAGCCCAGTCCAGTTCTTCCGGGCCTGAGTCTGCAGTAATAGTGGAAATTTTAGCTTGTTATTCTGCCTGCTGATTAGTCTGTCAAGAGAAAGCAGAGACACATGAGCATCAACATGGAAAACGGTGATAATGGTGGTGTGTGCCAGGATCCAGATATCTTCCCAGTATTGTTTTCCTCAAACCTCTTTATTCCCAATTAACCATTTGTTTTGTTGCCACTGGGGCATCCAAGTAGTGAGACCATTTTCTACTGACCAAGAGTCAGTATACAAGTGACAAATCCTGAATAGCTCCAGCCTCCTCCTGAATAGCTCGGAGGACAGCCACCAGTTCAGCCAGCTGGCTGCTCCCACCCCTTCCTTCAACAGAAATGCTTATGTTTTTAACAGGATTATGAGCCACAGCCTTCCAGCATTGGGTCCCACCAACGTGTTTGGTGGATCCTTCAGTAAACCAAATGTGTTTCTGATTCTCTGGGTTTAGCTCTTTAAAGGATTTGCCCCATTGTAGGTGGCGGGGGTTGGGGGGGTGGCTGTTTCCCTAACTGCAGGACTTGCGGGGTGGTGTCCTGGGTTGGCAAATTTTGTACATCCTCATGTAAAAACGATAGCCCCTTTGGCCCCGGCTTAGCCCCACCTTGTATGTACCATTTCCATTTGATGATGCAACTTTTTTGGGTGTGCCCTATTCGGTGATTTCTGGGGAGCTCATGACCCAAGTCATAATAGGAATTTTGGGCCTCATAATGACATCGTGGTTGTAGCAGGGGCACTCTGTTTCTGGCAAAGCCCAACAACAAGCTAACAATTGCTTCTTGAAAGGGGTATAAGTTTTGCCAGCCTCTGGCAGTTTCCCGGTCCAAAACCCCGAAGGTACCCTCTTCCCATCTTGTTTCTGCCACAGACTTCAATTAGCATGTTGATCTAGGACAGTTACTTGCAGTTCTTCTGGCCCATCCCGTATGGGCCAGAAGATAGATCCAGGGCCACTTGCACTGCTTGTTTAGCATGTGAAAGTCATAGCGTTTTCTAGTGACTGCATGCAAAGTTTGTAAAATGTTACCCAAGTGGGGAATATGATGTCTCCAGAATCCAAACAAGCCAACAGATTTCTGGGCCTCTTTTTTAGTGGTAGGGGTTGCAAATTCTAGTATTTTAGCCTTAACCTTTGGTAAAATGGACTATTTCTCTGCATTCCATAGGACACCAAAGAACTTTACAGTTTGTGCAGGTCCTTGAATCTTACTAGAGTTAATTTCCCATCCTTGAGATAGGAGCTGGGTTTTTACCTGCTCCAAACCCCGGCTAACTAGTTCTTCAGTTTCCCCCTGAATTAAAATATCATCAATATAATGACTGATTTGAAGTCCCAAATAATTTAGGTCTGGCCTTGTAGCATCTAAATGCTCAGCAACTTGCCGATGGCAAATGGTGGGGCTATGTATGTACCCTTGAGGCAAGCAAGTAAAGTATATTGTCTCCTGTCCCATGTGAAAGCAAATTGGTCCCATATCTGAGGCTTTAAAGGGATGGCAAAGAAGGCATTGGCTAGATCAATTACAGCATACCATGTTCCAGGATGCTGTTGGACCAGTTCAACAATGGTTATTACATTGGGACAGCAGCAGTTAGAGGCAGAGTGACTTTATTTAAGGCCTGATAATCCACGGTCATATGCCAACTCCCATCAGATTTCCTAACGGGCCAAATAGGATTATTCTATTGAGTGGTAGTTGGCACTAAGACACCCACCGCTACATAATTCTGAATGGTTTCAGTAATTTACTTGTGTCCTCCCAGAATATAATATTGCTTCAAATTTATTATTTGAGTGGCAGCAGGAATATCTACCTCGTAATGCAAATTGCCTATGGTAACTGGGCACACTAACTTTAAGGACCTTACTTCGAAGGAGTGTCGGTCATCTGGCAAGTAGATAGTGCTCCCTTTTAGGATGTCAATGCCAGTAATATATTTGGGGATGGGTACGATCATAATTTTATGTTCTTTTCCACGGCTATTTCCTATTTTCATTTGTATAGCAGAATAGTAGGCAGGAATCTCTTTTCCTGTGAGACCAGAAATGACCACTTTGGGTGCATGAAATGTACTAGGGTTTCCATACATTAGAGTGGCCTCAGCCCCTGTATCAATTAGGGCTTTAGAGTAGTAATAGTATTGTTTTTCCAATAGATGTTAAGCTTCACATATGGTTGCATATCTATGCACTATATTTGCAAAGAGGCCTGGCCTTCCCGTCATAGTCTAGCTAAAGAATCCAATAATTCTTGGTAAGAGCCTCCCAATGGCTGGGTTATGGGGGTACTCAATGGAGGCACGCTGGGGGTGACTCCTGGCCCAAAACTAGAGGGCCCACCTGTTGTTATTTGACACACATTCCTCACTTTTTGTTGGTACAGTTTCCACAACTCTTTAGCTTCCTTGCCATCAATTTGTTCTCTGGGAACCCCTGCCTTTAATAAATCTGCAAACATATCCTTCCGACTAACCCGAGATTGGTCCCGGGTTTGTCTGCCCCGCTCCTTAATCCTCTCCTCCCCACAGGGCATCCGATCCCCCAAGTCCTATAGCTGACCTAGTTGTTCCAGTACCTCCCATGTGGGAGTATCGGTATGGGAAAATAATAAAGATGTTAACACCATTCTATAAGCAGGTGGAACAATCTTTAAAATCTTATTGCAGATTGTAGGACTTAAGGGTGTTGACTCTATGTTATCAGCCATTCCCAGTACCACAGCTGTTTTCATGGCCTCCTCCTTTAACCACATAGCATACTCCTTAAGTGTATGCCAGGGCTTTCCCTCATCTGGCCATGCACCCTTTGTGGAATATTTCCGTCCGGCCACATTGAAGGCCAATTGCCACAAAGATATTTCATCTAAAACATTTCCCTCATCATTAGTAGGGTGGGGTCCAGTGGCCCAGTTTCAAAGAGCCAGCTGAATTTTGGGTACCCACGAGAGGGTAACAAACTTTAGAACATTCCCTGAGTCCACTCTAATGCCATTGGCACCCTGTTCATTAATTCGAACCAACCAAATAATTACACTTTCCCCTCCCTTTTGTCCAAAGGTTTGTAAAATGTCTGTTATTTCCTGCTGGGTAAAGTCTTTTACAGTACCTCTCCAGGCCATCTGTCCGTCCCGCCCCCGCTCTACGACCCGTGGCCACCTCCAGGGTCTGGCCTCAGCAGGTTCCCTTTATTCGTCAGAGGAGTAAGTGATCCCTTCTTCATCATCATCCCATATATCTCCATCCCATGTGTCTGGGTCCCACTCAGGGCCTGCTCGAGCAAGAGCTACCTGTACCTTCTGCCTATCCACCTTGCCTTGCCTGTTCTTATACTTGTACCAGGTCACCCAGACAGCTGTTTTCAGCAATAGCCTGGTAGCTTTGGGCTTGATCAGTCAGGACATAGGCCTGGCATTGGGCCAAAGCCAGCCTAGAAGTTAAGTCAGCATTTTCCTTTTCCGGCTTACTTTTTTCTTATAGCAACCAATCCCTATCTTGACACATTAACTTATAAGCAGTAAACAAGCACCATCCATGCCAGATCTCCTTGGCATCTCCTTTGCCGACTGGAATCCCCTGCAGCACTTCACACACAGCCAAAGGTTCAAATTGCACTGATTTAGATTCCCAGTTCTCACAAGGCCAGTTCCCCTGGACCATTTAATTGCCAAAGGGGAAAACTGGGGGAGTTCCCATCCTGGGATATGGGAAGTCCCTGAGCTTCCATTCCTGTCCTTGCAGCCGAAAAGCAGCATACTTTTGTTTTCGAATCCTGTTCGTGATGCCAAAAAATGTTTTGTGCAGGAAACGCACGAGGGGAAAAGAAAAGACATACAATACCTTTTAAGAGTAAGCAACCTTTATCCCACGTATATAGCAATACAGATATAACAAGCAAATGATATAAAATGCAAATTGCAGCGGAAAGGGGAGAAGGGAAAAGATATGTATATGTATATTTACACTCACCAGACTATGGAGGAAGGATCACTAGACCAGGAAGCAACAGTCTGGGTTCCAGAGTCGGCCGCCAGTCTGTGCATAGACGAGGAGAGGTCTCATGGAGCTTCAGCACGGCCTGGGACCCTAGCTCTTTTGTAATGAGTTGTTTGGCATGAGGCCCAGTCATGAGGGCCCATCGTGACTGGGCTCAAGGAACACAAAAAGCTCAACTTGTTTTTGCAGCTGTCCGTTGTTTTTCAATAACTAACGTACAGGAGCAGATTTCTCCGAAACATTGCTGGGTGAATGCCTCAAGGGGCTCATGCAATCTGTTCTGGGGCTTAGTGACCATTGTTTGTGTCTATGTTCAGTTGAGTTCAAATTTAATATTTAACTTTTCCTCTACAGAATGCAGCCACAAGGGAAGGTCACAAGTAGGCTGGAAGCCCATGGCAAGAGCTGAAGCTTGATGATGTCCTTCAGCTTCAGTCAGGAAGAAAGTTCTAAGGGGAAAGGAGAGCAATTGTTGACCCAGCAGCTACTTGGAGGATCTCCCTCAGAGAAGGCCCATTTTTAAGGAGCTTAAGTCAGGCCCACGCATGATAATCTCCCATTAATTAATTTTTTTATTTTTTTTCTTTTTGAGACACGGTCATGCTCTGTTCCCAGGCTGGAGTGCAGAGCCACAATCATGGCTCATTGCAGCTTCCATTTCCTGAACTCAAGTGATCCTCTTGCCTCAGCCTCCTGAGTAGCTGAGACTTCAGGCATGTGCTACCACACCCAGCTAATTAAAAAAAAATTTTTTTTTTTTGGTAGAGATGAGGTCTTGCCACGTTGCCCAGGTTCCATTGATAAACTTAAAGTCAACTGATTGGGAACTTTGTTTTATTTATTCATTTTTTTGAGACAAGGTCTGGTTCTATCACCCAGGCTGGAGTACGGTGATCTCAGCTCACTGCAACCTCTGCCTCCTGGGCTCAAACCACCCTCTCACCTCAACCTCCCAAGTAGCTGGGACTACAGGCACGTGTCACTACACCCAGCTAATTTTTTGTATTTTTTGAAGAGACAGGATTTTGCCATGTTGCCCAGGCTGGTCTTGAACTCATGAGCTCAAGCAATCCACCCGCCTCAGCCTCCCAAAGTGCTAGGATTACAGGTGTGAGCCACCACGCCTACCCTGATTGGGAACTTTAAATCACATCTGCAGAATTCCTTCACTGAAACACCCAGATTTGTATTTGATTAGATACCTCAGGGAAGGTGTGTGAATACTACAAAATGGCTGCTGCCTCCCTTCTGTCTTCCAACTCTTGAGCAAGAATATTCCCATTGGCCCAACATAAGTGGAAACTAACTAGAAAGGGAATTCTGTGGGCTAGAGTTGAGCCTAGCCAAGTTGATACATCAAAAAGCCATTACATCCATACTTTTTTCCCCATAAACTAAATCTGAGTTGTGTTCCATCACTTGGCATGAAAAAGCTTCTGATTCAGTTGCCATTTACTTATTGAGTGCCTTATACGTATTATCTCACTTAAACCTCTTATACACAAATGAGCTAGGTATTATTTACAATTTTGAAGACTGAAGCTCAGAGAGGTTAAAAAACTTTTTCAAAGGCTCAGAGCTTCAAACAAAGTTTGTCTTTCCACTGCTGATGCTATGATACCAGTCTTTGCCAAAAAGGAGCCACCTGGTTGGAATATGAATTCCTCATGCAGTTTGGAAGCTGACTTCAGCAAATTTTTATTTTAGCTAAAAAATGTCCAAAACTTGATGTACTTTATTCATCTGATGACAGAACAAGGCCAAGAAATATATTTTTATCTTCATGACCCAATGCTTGGCCCAGATGTATTATTTGGCTGATGTAATGAACTGTTTGGTCTGTTTCCCCTGTTGCGTTTGTGTCTGATTTTTTGAGATGATCATTTAAGATTTTAACCTTTATTCGGAAGCCTCTTCCTCACTGAAATACCTTAGATCTTAAACTCTCCTACAAACATCTGCTGCAATCACAATGTCAAGTAGATGCTGTATAAACCTCTTGCAAGAGTGGTAAGGAAAAAAGGAATGTACAGATGAACAATATCAGAAATGAAAGAGGAGACATCATTACAGCTTTGACAGACATTAAAAAGATAAGAGGAAAGTAGAAAAAGTTTTATGCCAACAAATTCCATAACTTCCACGAAATGGACACATTCCTAGAAAAGGGATACATAGCACGTGAGACATTTTAGCTAGGATCCCAGACAGTTAAATCTCCCAACTGCCAAATCTAAGGGCACTCTTGGGGTTTTACCTTACCCTTCAGTGAATTTGACACTGCTGACTGCATCCTCCTTAAAATCTTCCTGTTTTGGCTTCCATGAAACACTGTTAGTGTTTCTCCATGTAAACCTTGTTTCCCTCCTTTTTCCTTTCTGCTTAATTACAGAAATTCTGTAACTTTTTTTTTTTGAGACAGAGTCTCACTCTGTTGCCTAGGCTGAAGTGCTGTGGTGCAACACGGCTCACTGCAGCCTTGACCTCCCCAGGCTCAGGAGATCCTCCAACCTCAGCCTCCTGAGTAGCTGGGACTAGAAGTGTGCACCACCACGCCCAGCTAATTTTTGTATTTTTCGTACAGATGGAGTTTTGCCATGTTGCCCAGGCTGGTCTTGAACTCCTGGGCTCAAGCGATCCTCTTGCCTCAGCCTCCCAGTGTTGGGATTACAGGCATGAGCCACTGCACCCAGCCTCTATGACTTTTTAAATTCCATATCTGCATACAGCGCTCTAACTACCATTTGTATGCTGATGGCTCCCAAATCTGCAGCCCCAATTGCTTTCTTGATTCTCAGTTTGACTCAATATCCAACTTTTATCAAGACAATTGCCTATGCTGGCCATTTAATCAATGAGTCCCCGCAACCTCTCGGATGTGTTCAGACCCTTCAAACTCATTTCCTCCTTGTCTGCTATTAATATCTAGTTTTCATTTGGGAACTGTCCCTCCCCCATTCTCAGTCCTTTTCAGTCAGGAAGAGTCCTCCTCCCCCTCAGCCTCTACATAAGCATGTGACCTGATTTTATCCTCCAGCCCATCTTCCACACTGTGAACAAATACATCTCGTAATGGTGGTGGTTTTAAAGCCCAGGCCCAAGTCTTTGACACCCCTCCATAGAGAGGCGGGGTGTCCCCCATGAAATCTGGGCAGGCTTGTGACTGCATCGACCAGTAAAGCCCTGCAGAAGTGGCACTGTGTGACTTCCAAAGTTAGGGCAGAAAAGTCCATACAGCTTCCACCAGTCCTGCAATGTTCATTCTCTGGGGGCCTCCTCTCAGGAAATTCCCTCTCAGAAGCCAGCTGTCATATTGTGAAAAGTCCAAGTCACGTGGGGAGGCCATGTGTAGGCGCTTTGCTGACCCATCCTAGTTGACCTAGCTTTCAAGTTACCCCAGTCCAGGCAGGCTGGGATTCCTGAGAATCTTCTCAGAAGTGGATCCTCTAGCCCCGGCTGTTCCAGCTGTCAGCCATTTCAGTCTCCCGAGCTGAGGCTCCAGATATAAGGAGCAAAGAAGAATTATCTTGATGTGCTCTGTCCAAGCTCCTGACCACAGAATTTGTGATCAGAAAAAGATGATTGTGTTAAGCTGCTAAATTTGGGGGTAATTTGTGACATAGTGATAGTAACTGGAACACTTATGCCACACCCCTGCTTAAAATGTTCCAGTGATTCTGCGTCGCCACCACCGAGATCAAGTCCAAATTCCTTTGCCATTCAGTACTAGATGCCTGTCCACCCCACCAGATCCATCTCCTGTCTCTGCCTACACAAGCCCTAGTGCCAGCCACACTGCAATTCCTGGAATCATCCCTACTTCCCTGGGCTCCCATGCCTTTGTATATTTTGTTGCTCTGCCTGGATGTCTTTCTGACATCCAAGATATTCAGCAAATCATCTGGAAAACTGGGGGATACAAATCCACTGACTTCCCTGAAATCCTTTTTCTCCAGGAGGAATGATTGACTGGCCCTAAGACAGTTCAAGTGCTCTGCAAAAGAATATTCACAGAATGTGGGTTATTTTCTAGGTCTCTGAATAAAATAATGGTTATATAGAATTGATTCTGGAGCCAGATTGCCTGCATTCAGCTGCCAGCTCTACCACTGATTAGTGGGGGACTTTGTGCAGCCTGTTTAACTTCTCTGTGCTTCAATTTCCCCATCTGTAGAATGGGGAAATAAATAATCCTTACTTTGTAGAGTTATGGTAAGGATTAAAAGAGTTAAAATGTGTAAAGGGTTTAGAATGATGCCTGGCAGAGAGTGCTTGGATAAATAAATGTTTGTTGAAAATAACAAATCTGCAAATAGTTAACTGTAGTCATTGCTCAAGTCCCTTTGAGTATCGCCTTCTTTGGGACACCTCCCCGAGGCCTCCCCCACGCTAGCTGGCTTCACAGATAGGTCCATGTTGTCGCAGCACCTCCAGCACATCACAGCTGCAACATTCCTCACTGTTTCTGTAAGTCTATCTTTGTAGTTATCAGTATCTCTCAGCTCATTTCTTAGATTCTTGGAGGCAGAGGCTGGATTTTACTCATTTCTCTCTCCCTGGAATCTAAGTCTTAGTAGGCCTTCAATAAGTGTGTATTAAATGGAATCTTGCTATGATTTTAACAAACACAGTAACTCCAGGCCAGAAAAGGCTAAGCGAGTTCTTCTAAGCCATACAGATAATTAGTGGCTGAACAAAGACTAAAATTTTTAACCCTGTTCTTCTGACTGCCAAACCTAAGTTAATGACTCGTGTGTGTGTGTATGTGTGTGTGTGTGTATGTGTACACATGCATGTGTGTGTCCACCAGTATCATCACTAACCCCTGGCCATTCGCTTTTTAAATTATTTTATTCAGAGACTTATACAATAACCCATGTTCTTTTAGCCTCTTCTGAGACCCTGGGTTGTTTATAATATTAATTACTATTATTCCTGAAGGGAGGCTATTGCACCCTTCCAATTATTCAGACGATTTGCTGACTGTCTAATTCGGAAGACTTGAACCCCTCCCTAACGTTAGAAGAGGTAACTTTCATCCGTTTACTTTTTCCAGGTGCGGAGGCGAAGGCAGCCTTATTCAGAAAATCGAATTCAAAACAGGACCTCAAGCTGCTGGCTGTTGCTTCTACCAACTGCCCCATTATTAACGCCAGACGGCGCTGTGTCCTCACTGGCTCTTTAACCACCACGTCGGGCTCACAAAAGGCTCAGGTTTCCTCCAGCATAGTTCAGGGGATGGTGAACGCTTCCCAACATGCCTGCAACAGGCGCATTTCTTTCTGCTTTTGGTGCGTGTGTGTAGGGAAGTGTCCCATCTTTTAACTAGTCTTGCGGAGACCTGGCCTGGTGTTTGAAAATCTGTTTCCTCTGTTATCGATCCGATCCCAGGATTGCTTTTTCTCTGACACTTGAAACAAATTCACTCTTCTTTTTTTTTTTTTTTTTTTTTTTTTTTTTTTTTTTTTTTTTTTTTTTTTTTTAACAAAATAGAGCTGGGGGGCTCTGGCTAAGTTGCCCAGGCTGGTTTCGAACTCCTGGGCACAAACAATTCTCCCACCTTGGCCTCCCAAAGTGCTGGGAATACAGGCGGGAGCCACTGCGCTCGCTCCAAACAAAATCATTTAAATCTCAATGCACTGAAGGCCGACTACGTGTCAGGCGCCGCGCGGTCCCTTGTCTCCATGTCCCTGGCCAAAGGCTTACTCTAGATCAATGCACTCAGCCTCGAGGCTTTCCCGACGGTGTCAGCCAAGCACACACTCGCGGGACTTCGTGGTCAAGGTTCCTAGTTCACCTGTCTGGGAGGGCGAGGTGTGTCCACCCCTTCCAGCACCTGGGCAACCAGCTCCCTTTGCGATCCTCTTCCACTGCCTTCCCTTCGCCCTGATTTTCCATTCCTTGTGAGTGGTGGTTTTGGTTGGGGGGAGGGGGCGGGGAAGGGGCCTGGCGAGGAGGGGCGTCAGAGCGCTGTCACCGGGTGTCGCGCCGCCCTCTCCGCCCCTCCGCCGGGCGTGTGGGGACGCCGGAGGGCGGGAGTCTCCGCGAGCCGCGCGGCGCACGGAGCACGGCGGCCGCCTGAGCTCGGCGCGGAGCCCGGAGCCCGCAGCCGGCAGTCTCCTGCTCCCGTACGCTGGGCGCCAGCTCCGGCTGTGCTGCCCGGCTGCCTGTGAGCGCGCCCGGCCATGGAGCCCTCGCTCAAAGACGCCGAGACGGCGGCGGCGGCGGCAGCGGTGGCGGCGGCGGATCCCCGGGGGGCGTCCTCGTCCAGCGGGGTGGTGGTGCAGGTCCGCGAGAAGAAGGGCCCCCTGCGCGCCGCCATCCCCTACATGCCCTTCCCCGTGGCCGTCATCTGCCTCTTCCTCAACACTTTCGTGCCGGGACTGGGTAAGACACGGCTGCCTCGACCCTTGCGACCCGGACCCCGCCGCGGGAGGGCGTGGGGGGAGAAAAGGGCGCGGCCGGAGACCTCCTGGCGGGGCCGCGCGCTCCAAGTGCTGCGACCAGGCGCGACCGCCCGCTCCTGGCGTTCCCTGGCAGGTGGCAGAAGCGCGTGGAGTGGGCACCCCAGAGGGGAGAGGCTGCGCTGGGGTCTCCGACCCGCAGGCGGGGCCCCAAAGAGCCGGAAACTTTGCGGCCAATGTTGGAGCCCGAAGCGGCGGCCGGAATGGCTCTGCCGGCTTCGGGGTAGGGCTCCCGTCCCGGCGCCCCGATTTCTGCTCCTTCTCTCCGTTGTGTGCATCCGTCCGCGAGCCCATTTCCCCGAGAGGAATGGGGTCGGGTCAGAAGGAGCTCTAGGGCCTCGGCGGCGAGGATCAAACTCCTGGGCGTCGAAGTCAGCTGAGCCAGGGAAAGGGGACAATCCGGGCTAGATATACCTGCAGCCCCTTTTGGTTCGCGGAGTGCGGACCGCGTGGGAACGAGAACTCTAGCCAGAGTCTCCTCCGCCTCATTCTGGGGTGCCTGCACTTCCGCCAGCACCCCGCAGGGCACCAGGGGGATGGGGGATGATTTTATTAGTTTGGATGCATGTGGCCAGAGATGAACCCATAGCTCCCTCGGATCCCTTATGTTCTTGAGAAGTAGAGAGTGCGCCGATGTAATTCTGTGCAGGACTCTGGCAGCCGGCAGGGGTTCTGGTGGCATCTATGTCCCACGTTTTAAAGCAGAGGCCCCTTACAGAGATGGTGCGGGAGGGTGAAGGGAGGCAGGGAATGAGAAGTTTTCCTGACCCTCCCTCCCTTAACTCCACCCCCAGGTCTCTGCCTGCACGCCCCTCCCCTCCTCCAGCTTGGCACTGGCTGCTCCTGCGTGCTGGGAGGTGCCCCCCTCTCCCGTGCCCGCGCGAAGAGGCAGGCGCCCCAGTGCCCTCTCCGGGAGAAAGCGTGCGCCTGTCGGCGAGCCTGTTGCCAACGTATGGCTCCAAGTTCCCAAGAGCAGAGGCCAGCTGGAAGGGGTTTTCAGTTTGACTTTGGCCTTTCTCACGGTCTCCTCGCTCTTCGCCTGCTTAGCAGGGGCCTCTGCTGCCGTGATAGCCAAGGCCACAGCCACCCACGCAGGACCCGTTCACTTTCCCCTCCGAGCTTACTTGTCTTTCTACCCTAAGGGGCTGCTGCAGCCAGAGCAGCCTATCTGAGCAGTAAGTTAGGTGGTCTTTAGTTGGGCTTCTCTCTTCTGGGATGCCTCTAGCAGCCTGTCCCCCTGGCTGGTGTCATCAGATCAGCTCTCTTTGCACATTTAGACACTGCAAGGAGGCAAGCTGATGTTAATCTAGTTTTATCAGAAATTCTCACCTGCTGGAGTAAAAAGAGACTGCCTGCCCCTCCCTCTGGTGGATATGAAGATCCTCCTGAGCCAGCATGCATCTTGATTCACCTTTTTTTTTTTTTTTTTTAAAGTGGTGATGTAAACGCCACCCTATGGTCTTTTGAGGAAACAAATGTATTGGTGCCAGGTGAGAGGGGCTGCACCAAGTCACTGCTGCACGAGGAAACCACCTGGTGGGAGACCAGCCCCAGGAGACAGCAGCTGCCCACCCATGCACCTGTGTGTACCCTCCCTGGTCTCCCCTCACTAGGTGCCTTTCCCAGCCTTAGCCCTGCTGCATTGACAGCATCGGCTGCAGGGCATCGTCCATTCCGCTGACCCCTGGCTCTTTGCCCTGGGGATCCAGCTTTTCCCTTTGTGAGATCAGAATCCTATGGGATTTTTGTGAAACAAATAAACAAACAAAACAAACCATTATAAGAAACCAGGAGAAAATAAAGGGAAGATATGCAAACCACAAAAGTAATAAAACAGGTGAGGTGTAGGTGCACAGATTTCTGAATTTTCAGTGACATAATCCTGGCTTTTTTTTTTTTAATTTTGCTTTGGTTGCTATTGTACAGTTTACTGGGTGCACAGGCTCCTGCTCCTCTCCACACAGAATGACGGATTCCTGATCCTTGGTGGTGGTTCTCATCTGTAAGTCAGGCACACCTGTCTCTTGGCGTTGCTGAGAGGATGAAACATGATTACGTAAAGCCCAGTGTCTGGTGCATAGGAAACTCTCCGGGGATGGTGGGTCCATCTTGCTCTTCTGCAGAGCTGAGCACTGGTCCCATCTCTGGGTGGGGGTCGCTGCAGCCAGGGCAGGACTGCCCTCTGGACCCCACTCAGAAGCAAAGGCTCCTTGAGTGCTTTTGATCCCTCTGCTCCCCTCTCCACCTGCAGTGGAGTCCCAGGCAACAAAGCAGCTCAGACCAATCTTGCAGGTGGTTGTATTGCCCCCCTTCCCCAGGAGTGGTTTAAATGGCCCCAGCTCTTGGAAATCCGCCACTTGGCCCAGATCCACTTCTCCAAGGCCTCCTGGCTTATCTGAAACTCCTGGGACAATTGAATATTTATGGCTGATTCTGCTCTTTGATGAAATGCAGCTTCTTTCAATTCACTCATGCATTTGACCAACACAGGCACCTACCACCTGCCAGGCATTGACTGGGGTTGTGATGATGAATAAATCAGTCAGGATGTCATAGACTGTTGAGGAAAATTGAGGCCAACTTTGTCTGAATTTGATAAGTGCTAGGATGGCAGCAGGAACAGAGTGTTGTAGCAGAAATTAATTCTTCCTGGGGGCGAAGGAAGGGGGCTCAGAGAAAGCCTCCTTGAGGGAGTAGTGTTAGGTTAGAACTTGCTGAGAAAATCTATCACGTGTCCTAAGCACTTGCCATCCTCACTAAACTCCCATTCTGGAAATTGCTCAGACCACTGGCCCAAAGATCTCTTCTTTTTTTCTGGAAACTTCCTTCCCTGCAAGTCCTCTCCTGGAGTTTAGATTGGATGAGAGGGCAGTCTTTGCTGAATGAAGGCTCGTTTTTTATTTTTATTTTTTCCCTCTGATGTAGGTGTCTCAGGTCCATCCAGTCTGCAGGACCAGCTGTGGAGAAGCCCCATCCTTAAAATTCCCCAGTGCCTTCTCCACCCAAGCAACAGTGCTCTCGGGATAACACTCATATCATGAGTGGGATGTGCTCTCTCCTAGGGAGTGGCTGGAAAGGAGAAGTGATTTATGATCACTCCAACTCCTCACTGAAACAATGAAAAACAATATTTACAAATGGACATTAGTAAAGAGAGTCACCTCTAGTCCTATTCAGTGAAACTCTACTAATAAAGACCACCATTGGTACCTTCATGTTCCAACAATTAGGATGTTTATAAGTATATTCGCCGGGCACGGTGGCTCACGCTTGTAATCCCAGCACTTTGGGAGGCCGAGGCGGGCGGATCACGAGGTCAGGATATCGAGACCATGGTGAAACCCCGTCTCTACTAAAAATACAAAAAATTAGCCGGGCTACAGGTGGCGGGCGCCTGTATTCCCAGCTACTCGGAGAGGCTGAGGCAGGAGAATGGCGTGAACCCGGGAGGCGGAGCTTGCAGTGAGCCGAGATTGCGCCACTGCACTCCAGCCTGGGTGACAGAGCGAGACTCCGTCTCAAAAAAAATAAAAATAAAAAAATAAGCATATACACGATTATTCATACCTGTAATGAAAGTTCATTGTTATGCCCCAACATGGCCAGAGAGTTTGTCTAGTGGTCAGGGGTATCATTATACTTTTATATTTAAAAATTATATCTATCTTGATTTGGTGAAATGAAAATGTTGATATCTCAGTGACAGGGAAAGTCGAAGGGAGGAGGACCTCCATTGACCTTTAACCACTCCACTGGACTCAGGGCATCAGATAGGGACAATCTATCCCGAACACACTGCCTACTCTTTGTTGCTGCTAAAGTCTTGCTTGCTCAATAAGAGCACCACAGGCCGGCTCTGCTTCTTCTCTCTCTCTTTCCTCTAGACCCAAGGCTCAAACTGATGATTAATCATGTCCTACCTCCTGGCATCTTTTGTATCATAGATTTTTTGTTGCTGTTTTGAGACTTTATTCTTTGTCTATCTAAGTAGATCTTAAATTCCTGGGGAGCAGCAACTATTTTAAATGTCTTCTTGAAAGAGTATGTTATCCACAAATAACATATAGACTAGAATTATACTCCTGGAATAGGTATTAGAGATCATCTGGTCCAAAGCCTTTATTCAATATAAAAGTGAAGTAGGCCTGAGGATGCAAGGACCAAGGAAGTTTACAGCCTACTAAACCTTTTGAAGGAAGTTCCTGAAGATGTTTTTCAACAAAGTAAGGGAGTAAACCAAGAAAGGAGATATGAAGATTCAGGAAACAGTGAATCCTATACAGAGTAGCCATGAAAAGCAACCCCAGGATGAAATTGTTCAGCAGAACAAGTGAGTAGTTACTTTTCATTAGAGTGGAAGGAAAGAGGTCTCTGAAGGTGACATGAGAGAAGGACATTTCAGAGAGTAGAGAGTATTATTAGGACACTGCAAAAAATTAAGATTGTAATGAAAAGCAGAAAGCAAGCCAAAAAAACCACCCAAACAAAACAGAAGGCAATTAGTAATTGCAGTAAAGACAAAGAGCCATGCAAAAGCATTAAGATTCAAAAATGAAGCAGCTTGCCCAATCAGGTCAGAAGGTCAGCGGCTTCAAAAAGAAAAAAAGAGTTCAAACAATAAATGGAGTGGGAAGAAATTTAGAGGTTAGTAGGGATATGATGTAGAAGACAAATATTTCTTCTATCAACAAGAAAAAAGAAACATATTCAGAAACTTCTGGAAAAACAAAAAATTTCTTATGAAAGAGATAGCCTAAATATGAAGAAGTCCAAAAGGTCCACATGTGAGCATGTGGTGGAATGTAAGAAAGGCTCTAAGCGCATAGGGTCTGTCATTGGAACAGTGGTACATGATATGGACTGTTTGGCTCTGCAGTAAAGAATATTTGCTTAGTCATAATAATGTAAATGCTGCTTAGTGGCTTTCAACTTCTAAAATCAACAACAAAGCACTGAAGGCTACTTAAGAATAGCTATAAAGGAGTATGTAAAGAGTTTCTGGCTTGACAACATAAAAGAAATTGGAAAGTAGAAGGAGAGAGAAGAGGAATTGTGATAGATTAAATTATTGTTCCCAATTATTCACTGTTCTCCCTGAAGGAGGATTTCACACCCCCACCTGATGCCATATGGCTTGCCTGTCCTTGTAGGAGAATACTTCCTCCCCTGTCCACTGATATCCGGTTTGGCCACGTGACTCACTTTGGCCAATTGAATGTGAGTGGAAATGACATATTCCATGCCGAACAGACACGTTAAGAAGCGGTGTGAAGTTCTGACATTGTTCTTTTCCCTCTCTCATGAAAATAGCAGGTCTCAGATGGGGGATGCCCTTCAACTAGTTCCCAGAATAAACAGCACATCAGAAGCAGGCCATGGCATGGCATGTGAATCAGAAATAAGCCTGAGTTGCTGAGATTTTGTGGTTGTTGGTCTTGTTGTTGTCCCAGCATGACATATGCAAAGCGGATTAATAGCAGATGGTAGGGTAGAGACATCAATACCCCAATCATATAAAACGGGAGTCAAGAGATGCTGTCTGTAGTTAATAGACCAAGAAATAAAAGGCACCAAGGTGACCAACAGATGAACTGAAATAGTTGATGTGTTGGGACAGTGAGATGATAGTGATCTGCTGGAATCATGTGGGAACAAGAGTAAAAGTGCAATGAGGGGTGATATAAGCAAGCTGGCTTGTGTGTATTACAGCAGAAAGTGGATAGGTGATGTCTAAATTTGATAAAACATGAAAAAGCAATATAAGCGTACTCTTTGGAGACTGGGGAAGCATCAGAATTCCCAGTCTTTCTGGCATCATCAGTTTTCCTGTCTACTGGCTCACTCCCAGCAGCACACATCCATGCTGAAATTGTCTATCTTCTAAAAATAGCCTCTCCTGATGGAATATACCCTCTGACCTGTGCCCATTTCTTTGCTCCCTTTCACAGCAAAATGCCCTGAAAGAGCTGTCTGTATTTGTTGTCTCCAATCCCTCCTGTCTCATTTTCTTGTGAACTCACTTTAATCATGTTTTTGCCTCCATCACTCGCTTACACTGCACTTGTCAGGGTCGCCAGTCTCCTCCAGGTTGCTAAATCCAGTGGCTGGTTCTCTGTCTTCCTCTTCCTGGACCTATCAGCAGCGCCGGCCATTGGGGTTCACTCCCTCCTCCTGAAATGCTTTCTTTCCTTGGCTTCTACAGCACCACTCCCTCCTAGTTTTCTTTTTACCTCAAGGCTCTTTCTCTGCTTCCTTTGCCTCTCTTCACAACTTCTAAACCTTAGAGCTCCCCAGGGCGCTTGGTCTTCTTGACCCTGGTCTTCTCTTTTCTGCCTGTATTCACTCCCGCAGTGATCTTGCCCAGCCTCTGGGCTTTCAATTGCATTTTTATGATGATGACTCCCCAGTTTAGATCCCCAGCTCAGGCCTCTTCCCTGAACTCCTGAGTCATGTATCCAACTGGCTTCTCAGTGTCTCCACTTGGAAACCAAAAGGCATCCTAGACATAACGCATCCAAAACCAAACTCCTGGTCTTCTTCCCCAGACCTGGTTCTCCCTCCTCTTTCCCCATCCCAGCAAATGGCAGCCTCCCAGTGGCTCAGGCCAAAAACTGAGAGTCAACCTTGACTCTTTTTTATTTTAACCCCATGCCCAATCTGTTAGGAAGTCCTCTTGGTCTGCTTTCCAAGCCTGATCAGTATCTGACCACTTCTTACCACTCTCTGGTTCAAGCTTCCACATTCCCCTGTATTACTGCAGTAGCTTCCTACGTGGTCTGCTTGTCTGTACTCATGTCCCTTACAGTCTGTCCGCAACATGGCAACCAGAGTGCTACTTTTTAAACACGAGTGAGTCAGATTGTGTCACTTTTCAGCTCAAAACTTTCTAATGGCTCCCATGTCACTCAGAGTAAAAGCTCGAGTCCTTATTATGACCTGTGAGGACCTAAGCCAGAACTTTCCAACAGAAATATAATATGAGTCATATAGGGAATTTAAAATTTTTCTAGTACATACCTATATCACAAAAAGTAAAAAGGAATAGATGAAGTTAACCTTAATAATATGTTTCATTTAACCCAATATATTCAAAATATTATCAACATATAATCAATATAAACATTATTCATAAGATATATTTTCTTTTTTGCATACTAAGTTTTTCAAATCCGGTGTATATTTTACACTTATAGCACATCTCAATTTGGACCTGTCCCATTTCAAGGGTAATTTCAAATAGATGTGTTAACAGCATCAGAATTCCTTCTGAGAAATGGCAAGGGACCCAGCTGCCACAGGAGTGGTCAGTTAACAGATGATACAGGGGAAGTTTGTGTCTCAATAAAGTGTAGATAGCTTGCTAAGCAGAGGAGGGCTGGCTTCTGAGTGCCTTCAGCAGCATTTCACTCTTAACATGCTCCTACTGTGTGCCAGGTCTATGCTCAGAGCTGAGGCACAAAGTCAAAGAAGATGTGGTCCCTGCCCTCAAGGAGCTGACAGTCTAATGGGAAGGCAGACGCTAATGAATACAGACAGTAGTGTGTGCTTTAATGGAGGAAAGGATGGGCTACTGGGGCCTATTTCATCCAGTCTGCAGTGGTTAGGCAATGCTTTCCTGGTAAACTTGGCCATCTGGGAGATGAGCAACAGGCTAAACAGAATGACCTGGATGGTCTAAATTAAGTGCCATTTCGAGTTCAACATTAGGTTCATGATGCCACAAAGCATCATGAAAAGGGAGATAAACTAGGAGCCAGGAGGCTTCAGACCTAATTCTAACTCCTCAGTACCATGGAACCTTGAGCAGGTCACTTAGCCTCTCTGAGCCTCAGTTTTCTCACTTGTAAAATGAAAATAATAATCTCTGCTTGGGCATCTGACAAAGTCATGATGCACCGTTAACTGTAAAGCACTCCACGGTCAGAAAAGGTTGTTGTTACCAATTAATATTAGCAAAATCCCCCTTGCACTTTTAAATTGTAAATTGACAATTTCTAATTATATAAATTTGTGGGGTATAATTTATGAATACAACGTGGAATAATTACATCAAGCTAGTTAATGTATCCATCATCTCAAATACTTAACACTTTTTGTGGTGAGAACATTTGAAGTTTACTCCCTTAGCAACTTTGAAATGTACGATACTCTATTATTAACTATGTTTACCACACTGTGCAATAGAACTCAAAAAAGGGAAAAAAATCATACTTCTCCCATGATTTTGTACCTTTTGACCACCATCTCTCCATTTCCTTCACCCACCTCAGTGCCTGGCAACTACCATTCGACTCTCTTCTTCTATGACTTTGATTCTTTTAGATTCTACATATGAGTGAGAGCATGCAGTATTTGTCTTTCTGTGCCTGGCTTATTTCACTTAGCATAATGTTTTTCAGTTCCATTCATGTTGTTGCAAATGATAGACTTTCCTTTTTTAAGGCTGAATATACTCTATTGTGCGTATATACCCCCTTTTCTTTATCCATTCATCTGCTGATGGACACTTAGGTTGATTCCATAACTTAACTATTGTGAATAGTGCTATAGTAGACATGGAGTGCAGACATTTCTTGGATACACACATTTCAAATTTTTTGGGTAAATATCCAGAAGTAGGATTGTGGGTCATATGGTCATTCTATTTTCAGCTTTTTGAGGCATCTCCATACTATTTTCCATAATGGTCCTATAATTTGCATTCTCACCAACAATGTGCAAGGATTCCCCTTTTCTCCACGTCCTCACCAGCACTTGTTATCTTTCATCTTTTTAATAAAAGCCATTCTGACATGTCCAAGAAGAGAAAATTATAGGCCCATATCCCTAATGAACATAGATGCAAAAATCCTCAACAAAATACTGGTGAATCAAATTCCACAATGCGTTAAAAGGATCATCCACTATGATTAAGATTTATCCCTAGGATGCCAGAATGGTTCAACATACACAAATCAATAAATGTGATACATCACATTAACAGAACAAAGGACAAAAACCATATGATCATCTCATTAGATTCAGCAAAAGCATTTGACAAAATTCAACATCCTTTCATGATAAAAAATCTCACCAAATTAGGTATAGAAAGGTTATACCTCAACACAATAAAGGCCATATATGAGAAGCCCACAGCTAACGTTTTACTCAACGTGAAAAGTTGAAAGCCTTTGCTCTAAGATCTGGAACAGGACAAGGATGCCCACTTTTGCCACTTCTATTCAACATAATGGAAGTCCTTGCCAGAGCAATTGGGCAAGAGAAGGACAGAAAAGGCATCCAAATAGGAAAGGAAGAAGTGAAATTGTCACTTCTGATGACATAATCCTATATATAGAAAACCTTACAGACTCCACCAAAAAACTGTTAGAATATGTTAGAATATAATACAATTAAGTTGTGCGATACAAAATCAACACACAAAAATCATTAGCAAAATCCCCTTTGTTCCCAGGATCATTCCTGGGGTATTTCTGAGTGGCAACTGGGGGTGGACAGGGTGACTAACAAGCACTTCCACCTTTTTTCAGCAGCTCAGTTCCATGCAGCACATGGAGCTGACACCTAGGAATTCCCACTGGGCACCCAACCAGACCTCCCACACGTGACGTGCTGGCTTGAAGGGGAAGGGCACACGTTCTCCAGGGCTCAGTTCAACACACCAGCTGGAAGCTTTCTCCACTGTACTCCCCAAACCCTGGGCCTGTGCGAGGGATGTGTCTCTGAGGATAACTTTACAGTTTGGTAAAAGGCTGTGGGGAACATCAAAGTGGTGACTGAATGTGTGTGTGTATGTGTGTGTGTGTGTGTGGGTGGGTGGGTGGATGTGCACCTGTGTGTTTGTGTGCACAAATGTTCCATAGACTTTACCTATAGTTATTTTACAATAAAAATTAGAGTATAGTTTAGTTTCTAGGTCTGGGTTTGAAAATCTCTGTGTCCATATACCTTTGAGGCACACACTTGGTGGTGGTTTATAGCACACTTGAAGCCCCACAGTCTGGGGCAGGGTAGGGTAGCAGGTGTGTCTTTGGCATGGGAACTTCCTAGTGAGAACTGGGTGCTGGGTCTCATTGGCCCAGGCTGAGCACATACTAGAAATGACATTCCTAGGGGAAGGCGGAGGCAATGGGAAGGAGACCGTATTTTCCTAATCAAAAGGTAGGACACGGGGATTCACCACGCATTTATTTTATGACAGACCATAAATTACATTGATGAAGTAACTTTTCTTGAAAAGAATAAAATGAGATAAGGCCAGGACTGCCCTTGAACCTGGAATTTGTAGGGGCCATGGCCAGAGCCCCCTGTTGAGCAGAGCACTCAGTCCAGCTCTGGTCTCTGTTGTGTGAGAAGTTTGACCCTGAGGCCAAGAGCAATTTGCTGTTTGTGGAGAAGAGCCTGTCCTGAAACCTCAACAATGAAAATGGTTCAACTTTCCAAGGGCCAAAGAACTTTAGGGCAGCTGCAATACCTTCAATTTACAGACAAGAGAAGAAAGGGTGAGCCTACCACGTGGAGGCTCTGACCCACAATCTCACCATCAGTTACCCTGGCTTCAGGGCCTCCCTGCCTGTCAGTGCCTGGCTTGTCCTGGAGGGTTAATTCATATTTGTCCAGTTAACTGAACACACCGCTGTTAATGAAGACCTGGTGAGGACTGTGGAGGACAACTGCACAGCCACATGACCTGTCAGTGACCACATCAATGCCTGCCACCAGGACCCTTCTCCTCACTGCTCCACCCTTGCCCCTCCAGAACAACGTTATTGAGATATATTTACATACTACACAAGTCACTCTTTCAAAGTGTATGATTCAGCCCGGACGTGATGGCTCACACCTGTAATCCTAGCACTTTGGCAGGCCAAGGCGGGTAGATCACTTGAGGTCAGGAGTTCAAAACCAGCCTGGCCAACATGATGAAACCCTGTCTGTACTAAAAAAAATTGGCGGGGCGCAGTGGCTCACGCCTGTAATTCCAGCACTTTGGGAGGCTGAGGTGGGTGGATCACGAGGTCAGGAGATCAAGACCATCCTGGCTAACATGGTGAAACCCCGTCTCTACTAAAAATACAAAAAATTAGCCAGGCACGGTGGCGGGAGCCTGTAGTCCCAGCTACTTGGGAGGCTGAGGCAGGAGAATGGCATGAACCCAGGAGGTGGAGCTTGCAGTGAGCCGAGATTGCGCCACTGCACTCCAGCCTGGGCGACAGAGCAAGACTCTGTCTCAAAAAAAAAAAAAAAAAGAAATTAGCCAGGCGTGATGGCGGGCGCGTGTAATCCCAGCTACTTGGGAGGCTGAGGCAGAAGAATTGCTTGAACCTGGAAGGTGGAGGTTGCAGTGAGCTGAGATCACGCTACCGCACTCCAGCCTGGGTGACAGAGTGAGACTCTGTCTCAAAATACACAAACAAAACAAAAAAACACACAAAGTATATGATTCAATGGCTTTTAGGAAATCTATAGCCTTTTGCTCCTTCCTCAGCCCTGGCTTCCAACCTCACTACTTGACCACTTTTCTTCCAGAACCTTGGAAGTTTGATGCGACAGGAACACCTTAATCCAGGTGCTCTTGGGGAAGGGTGATCGTTTGGGAAGCTTTTTGCTGTTGCTGTCTCCAAGTTCTGCCAGTGCAGGAATCCACGTCTCAGAAGACGAAGCTCACATTAGTGTTGCTGGTTGGCAAGACGCGAGCAGCCTCCAGGCTATGGAACATTGTTTTGGTGATTGTCATCTTCTATTTTCTGTTTCGTTTGAAAAAGAAGCATGTCACCAAGCAGAAAACATTCTCAATGAAAATGGAATAGCACAGAGCCAGTGGCACAAGTTGAAATGTGGGGCATGTTTGTGATGAAGTGAGTCACTCTCTCTGGGATGGAAAAGTTCTGGCCCTGGTTGGGGATGTTGCATTGGTTTCAGAAGTGTCACTCTTAGGCCAAGCTGCAGAAGGGAGCACCGACGGCAGATCAAATGGAAGTGGGTCCCCTGGGTCACATCTCAGAATGGCTGTGGTATAATGCTCCCATTTTGATTTTCTCTGTTAGCAGATTAAGCACATTTCTATTCATGTCTCAGCTCTGATCATTAGATTCTCCTTCCTTGAAATTCTTCAGGAGCTCCCCATTGTCCACTGAACCAAGTTCACATTCCACATTGGACCCACGAGGGTCCAGTGAGCTTCACCCATTCTTTCCCTCGCTTTATGTAGGCCTTTATTTGGGAGCATCATTGCTCCTGCTATACCCTCTGCCTGGTACACCTTCCTCCATCATCGCTGTCTAACTCCTACCCAGCCTTCAAGACCCATCTCAAATGCCCTCTTCCGAAAGCCTTTCCTGACCATGCCAGTGAGGTGGGCTCTTCCTTCCTCAGAATGGTCAGGTCACTTAGGATGTTCCTCTTGCTCTCCTTGAGATTCTGGTTCTTTGGTTGTCTTAATCCTTTTATGAGAAATCGTCTCCTTGAGGGTAGGGGCTGTGCTTTACTTATCTTCTATTTCCAATGGCAGCTAGCACCTTTGTAGTAGGTGTTTGCTGAAGTGAAGGTACCTTTGCATATTAACTACTGGTAGGAAATGTGGAATCAAGATCAGGTCCTTGTTCTTTTAACCTAGTGGACCCTTCCCCAGGAGACACAGGCTTTCCTGTCACTTCTTGGCCTTCCTAGCTCAGAGTTCTCAGGGCTGCACGCAGAATTAGGGCAGATGTGTTGTCCTGCAGCATGTGTGTCTCTGAGGAGTCCTTGGTCCCCGACCACTCAGGGAGGAACTGGAGCAGAGGAGAGATGTTGCTGGGACAGATGGCCTGGTCTGTGGGGGACTTGTTGAAGCAGTTATGATGTTACTGAGAAGAGTGGGGCCACCATCTCTAATTACCTTGTGAACTTTCCAGTTGTGTAGCTAACCACTGATGAGTGTCAGAGGACTGGTGGAAGGGATCGATCTTAGTAAACCTTGTTAATAAAGATTGGTTTGGTCAATAACCATCAAATCTAAGTCTAGGGGGAAGTTGGATGAGGAGCAGGATATTTATTTGCATGATTGTGAAGTGTCTACCCTTGGAATGCTTCTAACTTACACAGGGAACATGACAGAGTGCAGGAACCAGATAGCATCTTGACTGAGTGAACACAGTTAACATCATCTGAACCCTGAAAAAGTGTGCTAGGTGAAAGAACTCCGTCACAAAAGGCCACGCATTGTGTGATTCCACTGATAGGACATTTCCACAGTGGGCAAATCCATAGAGATAGATAGTATGTGGGGTGGGGGGTGAGGTTGCGGGGAAGTGGGGAGTGACCATTAATGGGTATGAGCTTTCTTTTGGGGGTGATGAAAATGTTCTAAATGTTCTAAAATTGATTGTGGTGATGGTTCCACAAAGCTGTGAATATACTAAAAGCCACTGAATTATTCAGTGGGTGAATTTTATGATATGAACATTGCATCTCTGGCCTGGTGCGGTGGCTCACTCCTGTAATCCTAGCACACTGGGAGGCCAAGGCGGGTGGATCACCTGAGGTCAGGAGTTTGAGACTGGCCTGGCCAATGTGATTAAACCCCGTCTCTACTAAAAATACAAAAATTAGCCAGGTGTGGTGGTGCATGCCTGTAGTCTCAGTTACTCGGGAGGCTGATGCAGGAGAATCACTTGAACCCAGGAGGCGTAGGTTGCAGTGAGCCGAGATTGTGCCACTGCACACCCTCTCGAGCCTGGGCGACAGAGCAAGACTCCGTCTGAAAAAAAAAAAATTGTATCTCAATAAAGCTGTTAAAAATTAACATCATCAACAAGGGGCAGACATCATGTACCTACTAATATGATATCCTGAGAGGAACACAATATCACTTTTGTTGTCTTCTAGCCAGGGGTTCATAAACTGGATCTGCTCATGGGGAAACATCAGACAAACCCAAATTGAGGGGTGTTCTACAAGGTACCTGGCCTGTATTCTTCAAAAGCATCATTGTCATAAAATATTAAGGGAGTCTAAAACACATGACAGCTATATATAAAACATAATCTTGGATTACATCCTGTACTGGAAGAAAAGAGAATCACAATAGGACATTATTGAGACAATTGACAAAAATTAGAATACAGATTGCAGATTAGATGAAATATTGTATCAATATTTAGCTTCCTAAGTTTAACTGTGCTATGAATATATAAGAGAATATCTTTGTTCTTTGGAAACACATTGAAATATAAAGAAATAAAGAGCTGTGATGTCAGCAGCTTATTCACAAATTGTTCAGAAAGAAACAAAAAGAATGTGGAGAGAGAGAATGGCAAGACAAATGGAGTGAAATGTTAAAAGTTGGGAATCTGGGTAAAGCGTAGACCAGAGTTCTTTGCATTATTTTTGCAACTTTTCTGCCAGCTTGAAACTATTTTAAAATAAAAAGTTAAAATATTTGGCAAAAAGCCAAACACACTCATACAGTTCAGATATAGTGATTGCACCTAAATCCAAACTACTCTACTCTAAGCCAGTCACATCCTCTCTCTTATCACTTCCATAAGGTCTACCAGCCATAAGTAAGTCAGGGGCTATCTGGGGACCACAGGAAAAAAGTCAGGGCACAAGATTGCATTGATTTGCAAGGCCCAGGCCCCCAAAGGAGATTTTTCTAGAGATCCTTACTATTAAAACCCTAAGGGCATACAAAAGTTTATTGCAGCTATTTGGGAGTATGAGGTGTTTTTCTGCTCCATCAGCATAGGCTTGATGAACTAACTCAGTTAAAGTGAGTTTTCCAGGAGGCTGGGGTCGTTGTGCACACCCGATTCTCTTCAGTGGCCCATGGATCTGACAGGCTGCCTTTGCAGGCTTCCTTTGGGGCTGATCAGGAATCTGAATGCTTCAGCCAGAGCAAGAGCAGATCCCAATGCTGCAGAGCTATTTTGGAGAAGTCTTCATTTTCTTCGTTATTCCTCTTTTTGACTTAGTGTGGAGTCCAGAAGTTGTCCATGGACCTCAAAGAAACCACCTCAAATCAACAACCAGTGACTTTGCCATGCCAAGAGGGCATGGGAGAACTGCCCCTTTGCCTTGGCTGCTCTGAGAGGTCATGTGGGTTGAACGTGCAAGTGGAATCCTTCCAGGAATTGCCCTGTGGCCTGACTCAGAAGGGAAAAAAGTAAACATTACCATCTTAGGCCCAGATCGCTGGGGTTCTGAGGCTCAAGGCAGAAAGGGTGGCAAGCTCTGATGCACCCTCACTCACAGGTCAGGCTTGGCCAAAAGGCTTGGGTGGTCTTGGGTCCGACTGCCCAAGGCTGAACTCTGAGGCTGATACGTCCTGAGAACAAGGGCCTCAGTGCTTGGGAATTGATTTGGGCTAAAGGGAAAGAAAACTCAGGAAAGTCTTGAGTCTGGCGAGATACCTAATTACTTGGGCCCACTCTTGGGTGGGCCCACGGTGTGGTTTATTTTTCCTTCTAGTTTCTCTTCTGAGCCCAATACAACTCATGCCCCAGGATGTTCTAGATCTCTCTGTGTGAGTTTCCCTGAGGACTTAGGAGCTAGGTTACCCTGTTTCAAGATGTAGGTCCTCAGGAAATGCTTGGAGGTCAAGCAAAGCACTTCTTGAAGGAGGACTCAGGGAAGGGAGTGGGTGAGTGTCTTTGTCTCCCAGGCCTATTTCCATCTCATTGTTTCTTATTATTCATGGGGTTCCCTGCCCAGCATCATGGGAGTGGCACTGCCACCAATCATGGGGAGAAAAGAGTGTGATTCTTAACATGCGTCTGAAGACAGTCAGCAATGGCTGGGGTTGGTGGTTGGGTGATGGGTAGAACGTGCTTTAGAACCAGGCATCTACTCTTGGATTATCTGGTCTACCTGCCACTCTAATTTTGAGTTTTCTAACTTAGCATGTGGGTTAGTCTTATCTCTTTGATTATACCTTTTTTGTGTGACTTCCTCTAGTGGAGGGCCCACTGCAGGGCACCCAGTAGAATCCCAGCCCTACTTGCTGAGTGATAATGAGCTGGGAAATGTGCCCCTTTCTCAAGGAGAGTGTGGCTTCTGCTGGCTGAGATCTGGAATCCCGGCTTCTCATTCCAGCTCATACTGTTGATGGGAGCCTCAGCACTTAGCCTGATGCATCTCATGCATTCCGGTTCTGAATGACTAAGAAGCCTTGCCCTAGCAGAGGTGGGCAGGGGAGGAGGCTTGACAGGTAGGCCAGTGGCTCCCACTCCCCTGCCCTCCCCCATGCATTTTCTGCTCTTCCCTATCCTTCTCTGGACCCGAGGAGGCCGACCTCTACGGCCTGCATCACCAGCCCCCTTGCCCTCTGGCTTCCGGGTGTCTTAGCCAATGGGAGGCACTGGTAGGGATGGAGGAAAGGAGGGAGAGTTTGGGGTATTGGTTTCCCATTCCCTCCAACTTCCTGTCTGTGACCACGAATTCCATTCTACAGCCCCCTTCCACTACCCCAGCCCTCTCCGCCCAACAACAGCCTTCCCTCTCCCTGCCCCTCAGGCCCAAGGGTGAGAATGGCCTCCTACTGTTGCTGGGCACCAGCATTTCAGCCTCCCATCCTGCCCAGACCTCTGTGTATAGTTCCTTCATGAAGACCCTGGCGGTGAGAGCCTTTGCTTCCTGCTGGGACCCCCTGGTCACACAGAGATGTTTGTTTTTAGCACCCCTGACTAGACTGTGGGGTCCTGAACCACCAGCCTTGGCACTACTACTGCTCCCCCACCCTCCCTTCTCATCCCCACCCACCTCCACCTGGTTTTCCTAAAGATGTTGGTTTCTAACACAGTCTTCCTCCTAGAAGCTCTGGAACAGCCAGTACATGGAGCCAGAGCTTCCTGCCATCTGAAAAGTGTGGGTGTCCAGCTTGCAAATGGCTCTAGTGCTCAGGAGATGCCTCAGTTGGGGGAGGGGTGGAGACTTGAGAAGGTGCTAGGCGTGACTCCCTGCCCGGCTCCTGCCTGGGTAGTTCTGCATACCCCCCCATCCTCCCGTCTCCCGCCCACGCTTGGCTCAGAGATCTCTGGGCTGCACCTTCTGCCCAGAGGATTCCCCAGCAGCAGAATCCTGGTTCTGCCTGCTCTCCTCCCAACAAACCCAGATGGCTGGAAGCACCGCCGCCTTCCCAGAATGTCATTTCCCTCTTTCACCTGGAGCCTTCATTTTGGAAGGTGCTACAGCTGCCCAGCCCATTGCTTGTGCCTGGGCTTACCAGCGATTCCTCCTTACTCTTTCTGTGATAAACAGAAGATATTGAAAGCAAGTCACTACTCAGTCCAGTGTACTCCCCTCTCCCTAGGACCCGTTGTTTTGCCTTTTTGTCCCCCATCACCCTTTCTTCTGTTCCTCTTCCCTTGGAGAATGACACTTGCTTAGGAATGGAATCCTCAGTTGCGTGGTTTGATTTCTCTCCCTCCATTCACAGAAAGAACCTCCACTGTTTGAAATGTCAAAGCCCCCAATGATTTCTTGTTATGAGAAGTCATCAAAATACGCCTATTATGTTTTAAGTCTTTACAAAAGACACCAAAAATTAGTGCATCATCTACTTGAAAGAATCCCTTTTGATAGCCATGCCAATTACATTTTTAAAAGGCATAAAGGTTCTAGTAGGGTTCTTCTGATTTTTTTCCCCCTCTTGTGTGATTTGTGTGCAGACTTCTGAGAAGCAGGTTTTATAATAGAGATTCAGCCAGGCTAAATCACAGCGGCAGAAGCTTATGCAACTGCTAAAAACCTATGAGTTAAAAATGGAATAGTCTTGCAGAGTGGGGAAGGTAATAATATCAGTGATGAGAAAATAGAAAGTAATAAGTTAGTATTTCAGCAATTCAGGTCTCTTACCCACATTTTTTTTTTTTTGTACCAGAAGGTCTTGGTGCCATTTTTCCAGAATAAGTTCAAAGTGCAACCTCTTAATAGAAAAAAATCAAACTTTGCTTTCACTAATTCAACCCTCTGTCCCAATTAATCCAGGATCAAGAGCCCTTTTAACTGACTTTTTGCCACCATGTCACAAAACACATCTTTATATTTGCTGGACCTTGTATGATCAGTAATTCCTATGAAGGAACAGATTTTAGATTTTTATAAGTGGGTTTTGTTAATTTGCTATTTTAAAAATACTTGTGAGACCTTTACAGTTGCCATGGCAATATAATTTCCATAAACATGATTTTTGTGGGGATTTTTGCACATTGAAGGCTGAGGTTGATATGCAGTGTTGGGGGGAAGGTAGGTGGTGAATTTGGCAGCAACCCCACTGCTGCTTCCTGCAAATGCTGCAAATAAGATTCCAAGAATCCATGTTAGGACAGAGACCTGGATTTCTCAACAACACACTTGACACAAGGGGCTTCCTGGAAGTAGATCTGGTTAGGGGAGAAGATGACCAGCCTGTTCCTATGATGAAGCCAGTGGGGTGGTGAGGCCAGGGCACCTGCTCTGCTAATCAACAGTCCTCTCCAGGCCAGACTGACCTGAAATCTCTTCCCAAGCCTTGCTTTCAAAAAGCCTTTGAAGACTGTCCATCCTGGAGCTATCCAACGGGTGGTGAGGGCCCCGAGGGCTCTTTTCTCAAACCGGATTGGTTCAAAAATCCCATTTACCACACTACACTGCTAAAATGCTGAACATTTGCAGTGGAAAATAACAGAAAATAGAAACACAACAATATTAGCCATTAAACAAAGTAAGGAAACATTGAATAAGAAATATATTCATCCCGAATGCCAGTGGTTGAGGGAAAGCAGATTTAATGAGAAGAGATAGATGGTCCCGATGGCCCTAAACAGCATCATTTTTATCAGTGATGCCAGACATTTGTTATGGCTCACAAACAGAGGCTTGCCAGTAAATTTTATTTCCCAGAGAATGAGCTATACATCAAGGGAGGAGATGAACAAGTAAGACAGAGAATTTTCTAATAGCCAAACACACGTTGCAGAATAAATGACAAATAAAAGCAGTTAAAAGTGGAAGAGTACCAGCATGAGATGATTCTGCCGAGGGGTCTCTAGTGAGCAGGTGACGCATTTGGCACCAGGCGCTGCCTAATTGAACACCTGAACACAGCTGAGGGGCTTGAATCATGTAGAATTATGAATCATAAAGAATTATGAATTACTAGAAAGCTATTGGATTGACATTATTATTTATGTATTGTCAGAAATGCGAACAGGGCACCCCGAGGAGGAGGTACCAGACTACCTGTCTGGCTGAGCACTTATCTCCATTCCTTAGAAGCCAAACCTGAGACACCCGGGAGAGGTCATGTGCGTGCCCGGGAGTCTGCATACCAGCATCCCACATGTGCCTAAGACAAGTGCACGTCCAGAAGTTTGCACAAATCAGAAAAACTCAGAGCACCAGCTCCACTATGCACAGTCTCACACTTCACACCAGTGGGAAAGGTCAGGAGACTGTCCATTCTGCAGGCTCTGGCAACGGCCGGCAGCTGCTGCTGATTTGTGATTTGTCAAGTGTGTTTATTGAAAAAGAAAGTTTGTGCTTCTAGAGTAGTGAGGTTTCGGTGGGCCTCATTCCGAGGGTGCTGAGGGCTGTGAGTCCCACTGCGGGTTCGGGGCTGCCGTCAACCCTAGGCGGGGTGGGTTGTTCAGGGCCTATCAGCGCGGATCCAAGGGCTTCCCAGGCATTTTTTCTTTGCCCTGAAATAGCCCAGAGGAATTTGGCAGGGACAGCTTCAGGAATGTGGTTCATCGCCCCATCCAGAGTGGGAATTGGAACCAGAACGCTGCCTGCAGCACAGCTCCAGCCTCTTCCTTCAACACACATTTGATTTTTAAAAAAATTTTAAAGCATCAGTAGCAGGCAGCTTGACTGAGGCTGGTGGGCGGCCAGGAGGAGAGGGAAGGAGCCTGCTGAGCAAAGAACGGCCAGGTCTGGTGCCTGGCTGCCTGCTGCCCCCTCTGGCGGCCACTGTCCCAGCTGTGGGGAGGAGCGGGCATGTCCCTTGTCCCTTGACTTTGGCTTTGAAAGGAGGCCCAAGGCATGAAATGTAGTGAGGAGCTTCGCCCCTGTGACATTGCTCTCTGGAGGACACCTCATTGCTCCAGGGACAGACCTTGCTCCTGGTGCCAGGAATGAGGGTGGCCTCTCTCATTCTCTAGAAGCAAGGATAAACAGAAGCAGAACCGCCGACCCCACTGTTAAGAGGAGGTGGGGTGGGAGACAGAGGTCCTTGTAGGGTCCCCAGCAAAAGGGCATTTGAGGGTGGGCAGTCAGGTCCCAGAATGCTGGTGTGCTGTATGTGTGCCCACACATGCATGCTTCCCCAAGTTTTGGTGTCTCTTTTCTGGGGATAACTTTTTTTTTTCTGAAGGAATACCTCCTGGATCCCACACTATCACATGATGGCTGTATGACCTTAGGCAGGTGACTTAACCTCTCTGTGCCTCAGTTTCTTCATCTGTAAAATGGGATAATAATCACACCTATCTCATAGGGCTGTCTTGAAGATTAAATGTTATTACATATAAAGTCTTAGAATAGCACTTTGCACATACATATAGTGAGGCTTACATGTTGTCCTTATTATTATTATCCTTAGAATTTGTCCTGGGGTGAAGCCAGCCCTCCCATTCCAGCTGTGAGAGGCCCAGTGCTCTGTGACCCAGCAGGGCCACTAGGCTGTGGGCCTGTTGAGCACAGGATGAGTCTTCACTCAGCTCTGCACCTCCATGGTTGGTACAATACCTGGCTCATAGCAGGTGCTCAGTAATTTTGGGGCCAAATAGCTCGTCAGGCTGATGTGCGGTCCCACACTGCAGTTCTCAGACCTCAGAATCCCCTGGGAAGCTTGGTAAAAATGTAAAACCCCAGCTTCTACCCTCAGAGAGATTCTGACTCAATATTAGCAGAAATGGGGTGGGGGCAGATAACTTGCATTGTTTGAAAAGCACCCCATTTGAGAAACTCCTGGGGAAGCTCAATGTAACATACTCCCAAAGCCTGGGATTGAGGGACAAGAGGGAGAGTCCGGAATGGCTACTCCCAGCCGTGGCCTGCCTGTGTGACCCTCTTCTGCCTTCAGGACTGGGAGGGGATGGTGGGATCTGCACTGTCTGGTAGAAATACTGAAGAGGGTTAGAGCCTTGCAGGGAGAGAAGTTGGGTTAGATTTGGTTTGAAGCATTTTTAATCTGGAGCTGCTCTGCAGTAAGGTGAGGTCAGTGGTTCTTAGAAATACTAAAAAAGAGCCCCCAAGACAGGCCCACAGCTCACTAGTCCCTCGGGGTGACTGCCACACATTAGGGCTCCTCCTGTCCTCAGCTCTGTCCCCAACCTGAGCCCCGCCCCTCCTTGGAGGCCCTCCTTCACGAGCCCCCTGCTGGATGTTTGCAGGGCGCCTGGCTGGAGTGATGCCCTCATTTCTGCTCAGGGCTGTCACCCGGAGCTCTGGTGCCTCCTCTGGGTAAGCAGAACAGTCAGTGAGATTTCCTTGAGGTTCAAAATGTGGCCTTTGGAAAACAGCTGTTAGTGTAACCAAGCAGCCCAAGAAAAGACATAATGGAGTTGAGTCAGGAGGCGTGTGCTTTTATGGAGCTGTGTGTTTAAAGATACATCTGAGGTTTGTTTCTTAGCAACAGGGATCATCCAAAGCACATTGGCAGTGTCAGAGCAACCAGTGATGCCCGAAACCACCCTGTAAAATACAATAGAAATCTACAGAGTAGGAGGGAAGAAGCTAAGCACAGTTCCTCCAACAGGTGGAGAAACTCAGAAGGCTGAACAGATGCAGTCGCCATTGTTTTAGACTAGACAGCACCAGGGTGAGAGAAGTTTCTACCCCACAGGGGCCAAGCCGCCTCCCTCCACCTGGCTTCCTTCTGGCCAGAGCAGCCTTTTCTTCAAGCAGCATCACGCAGAGAGCTCTTCCCTCTTTGGGCTCCCCGCTTCCCCGGCACCTGCAGCCACAGCATCCAAACAAATGATCATTTATCCTTCATATGTGAAGGGGTGAGGGCCGAACCTGGGAGAAGATATTAGAGACCTAACTCCAGAGGTTCTTAACCTTGTTTTTGTGCCATTGGACCCTTTAGCAGTCTGATGAAGCCTTGGACCCCTTCTCAGAATAATGTTTTTTTTAAAAAATGCATTTTTAATGCATTTAATGCATAGACTTTAAAAGCCCCAATGATATTGAAAAATACTTATTAAAATATTTTTAAAAGCAAATTTGTAGGCCGGGCGCTGTGACTCACACCTGTAATCCCAGCACTTTTGGAGGCCGAGGCGGGAGGATCACTTGAGGACAGGAGTTTGAGTCAAAATGATGAAACCCTGTCTCTACTAAAAATACAAAGATTAGCCAGGCATGGAGGTGGGCACCTGTAATCCCATCTATTTGGGAGGCTGAGGCAGGAGAATTGCTTGAACCCGGGAGGTGGAGGTTGCAGTGAGCTAAGATCACATCACCGCACTCCAGCCTGGGAAACAGAGTGAATGAGACTGCCTCAAAAACAAAACAAAACAAAACAAAAACTATAGAAAAAAATTTGCGTATAGAAACACTGTGCTTCTGTATTGATGTATTAAATAAGAAGATCCAGTGGAGGATCTAAGAAGTACCATAACTTCGAAATAGTGATAAGTGCCAATGATATTTTGAGAAATTGACTTCTTGACCGTAGCAGGAATATCTATGGTTTCCATTTGGTGATGAAGACCAGATTGCGTTAATATTACTGTGGTTATTGCCTGCATTCATAATAACAGGGAATGCTAAAATTGAGTTCAAGGTTAGTGAAAATTAAGATGCAAATTTTTCAGTTATAGTTCATGGATGCCCCAGGGGGTCTGTGGACTCCAGGGTTACCCCTTGGAACCTTCTCCCTTCTTCTTCTTTTTTTTTGAGACGGAGTTTCACTCTTGTTGCCCAGGGTGGAGTGCAGTGGCATGATCTTGGCTCACCGCAACATCTGCCTCCAGGGTTCAAGCGATTCTCCTGCCTCAGCCTCCTGAGTAGCTGGGATTCCAGGCATGCACCACCACCCTCAGCTAATTTTTGTATTTTTAGTAGAGATGGGGTTTTTCCATGTTGGTTAGTCTGGTCTTGAAGTCCTGGCCTCAGGTGATCCACCCACCTCGGCCTCCCAAAAGTGCTTGGATTACAGGCATGAGCCACCACACCTGGCCCCTTCTCCCCTCTTTATTCTCCTGCTTTGCACTTCTGAGTGCCTGGAGGCCTCTTGAGCAAAGTTGCTTAAAAACCTGTGTTGTCAGAGCTGCTACACTGGCAAGGACAGGTGGTCAGAGCAGAGAGGCAGGAAGACACTGTTGAACAAGCACAGTCAATAAATAAGAATTAAAGGGCATGACAATGATATAGGCTGCTGTGAGAACCTGTCACCCTTGACGTCAAAGAAACGGGCACCATCACCTTCCTCCACAGAGGGGCATTCACAGCACAGGTGTTCTGCGTCAAGGTCATTGGAATGTAATTTGACCTTGGAAAGTTGAGAGCCATTGACTCTGAGATTCTCAGGGCTTTCTTCAGTCTGTTTTTCTAATACCTACTGTGTTCATTTAACAACTTTCAACAAGTATGCGTTGTTGAAAGTAGGCACTTGGCCAAATCCTGGGTCTACAGTGATACTGTCATGAAGCTGGGCTTCAGTGGAAACCAGGAAACCCAAGATGGGGGAGGTTAGAGTCCTGTGCGGCTAGATGCCTCGGGGAGATGCAAAGGGGAAAGTGGAGCTGGTCACAGTTTTACGATGAGCAGACGGAAGCAGAGGGGAGCACGCTTTGTCTAAGAACTCCCAGAGGGCAGGGCCTCCCGTTGGATTAAGCAGGCCAGGGAAGCCTCCTGAGTTCCCCAAGTCCCTGAGTCGGCCTTTGGGCAGCATTCCTGGGACTCAGGTACTCTGGCTGCTCTGCCCCAGGGAAAGTGCAGTTTTTATTCTGTATCTGGCTTATTTCTCTTAGCATAATGTTTTCCAGGTTCACCCACGCTGTTGCAAATGATAGCATTTCCTTCAAAAAGAGGGCTGGTTTCCCTAACTGTCCTGTAAAAGTCCTGGAGTTGAATGTCGTTGGCCCAGCTTGAGTTATGTGCCCTTCCCTGTGTAATCACTGTGACAGGGCAATGAGACGCTTGGATCGACCAGACCTGTATCATGTGCCCACCTTGGGAATTGGGGGCCAAGGTCAGTCCCACCCAAACTTCATGGCCTGAGCATGGGGGAGAGGAGGACCCCAAAGGAAGCTATGCGCACTGTTTCCAGAAGAGGAACTGATGTGACGCAGGCCAAAGTGACGGGTGAGCGGGCCTGTGAGAGATGTGGTGACCTCACATTAAAAAGTGCACTTCAGGGAGCCCGAGGTGGGGACGTTACCGTTGCCAACTCTCAGAGTGGAGTCAGTTTTGCAAGAGAAGTGACAGGACTCCTGAAGCCCAGAGGGCGTGTCTTGAGATCAGCAGGGCCCCAGGGCTTTGGGTCTCACAACCCCTCAGGGAAAGGCCCACCCCAACTCATGGGGAACAAGCAAACCGCAGGTGTGGACCGCGGTCAGTTCCGAGCAGGGCCAGGGTCACGTGCCTGGGCTCCCTGCTGTCCAGGCTGCTGGCTCCATCCCAGAACTCTACATATGTGGACTCACTGGCTGCTCACAGCAGGCCTGTGAAGTAGGTGCTAGCGGGAGGAGAGCCTTGGGCACAGAGAGCCTGATGGACCTGCCCAAGTTAGGAAGGGGCAGAGCTGGTGGGCTCAGGTAGTCGGGCACCAGGAGCCATTGCCTGACCACTGCCCTGCACCTCAGGGATTTGTGAGGACTAGATCAGGCCTATACAGAATGGGCCAGGACAGCAGAAGCCCTCAATAAGGTGAATGCTGTCACGCTGCCCTATTGCACAGATAGATAGTGTGGTGGGAATGCAGAGAAGTGACTTCGCAACCAAAAGTTGACAATCAGCTCCAGCTGGAGGCTGAAGGTTCCCAGAAAGGCAGATTGGCCTGGTCTGACGCTCCAGCAGGCTGCCCTCCAATCCCTGCCAGCAGGCAACCAGGGTGGGTGAGGCAGGAGGCCAGTGATGGTGGCTGGCCAGGTCCATGGACTGGGCCGCAAGGCCTGTCTGGGCTCTGGGTTGTGGGGAACGGAGTAGGGGGTGGCTAAGTGGCAACAGGGACTTTCTGAACAGGGTTGGGGAGAAGACAGGGCAAAGGCCCAGGCCAGGGCAAACATGAGGGTGTTTCTTGGTGTTGAACAGGACAAGATTTCCTAAAGTGCTGTTTCTGGGAGGACAAAAATAACCAACACCATGTCATATCTGGTCACCCATTTTTCACCTCCTTTTAGGCATGTGGAAGCCTGCGGTGGATAGTCTGAACCACCAAAATGTCAAAGGCAACTGCACTCCAATAGATATTCAGGCTTTCACATCCGCAGAGCCTTCTTTCCCTAATAGGAAATGTCTGCTGGCGACTTTCTCCCCAGAGACTGCGTTGGCATCAGGCCAAGCGCTGAGTCCTGCCCTCCCCATCTCAGGGGCTGCCACCCCTGTCATTTTCCTGTTTGTTTAGACTGCTAGAAAGAGACGCACTGCCCCAGGTTGCAAAGCCTCAGTTAAGTCTCCCTGCACCTAATGAGTTCTGCTTTGAAAATCCATCAGCCTCAGACGCGGCTCTGTCTGACCCTGTGATTCTTTCCTTGGCTCAGTAATCAGGCGGGGACCACCAGAATGGAGCACGACTCCTCTTCCGGCCGCTCCCTGGCAGGTGGAGTGATGGTCTGTCCTTACTCCAGGTTGCAGGAGTGGCTCATTAGAGGGAGTGACACACAGTCTCCCGGAGCTGCTGGCTGGGGCTGCTGCTGGGCAAGGGGCTAGGGGGACAGAGCTGGTATTATGGGCCTGGGATGGCCAGGTATTCTGGGGTTCCCAGCCAAAAGTCTCTGGCAAAGCCAGTAGCCCTGATTCACAGCAGAAAAGAAAAAGAAATTCTCCCTATTCTCCAAAAGCCATGATGAAATGAAATTCATTCGTGGAGAGATTACATGATCGAGGCTCCCAAGTGGCTGCTGTGTGGAGTGTATGTGTCCCAGGTAAAGACCCACCTCTTGCCAAGGTTGCCAATGACTAGTGAGTTAGTGGACGTCCAAAAGGCATTTTTTTTTATTGTGGTAAAATGTGCATAACATAATATTTACCATTTCAGCAATTTTTAAGTGTAGAGTCCTGTGGCAGTAAGTACATTCACAATGTTTTGCAACCATCACCACCATCCATCTGCAGGACATTTTCATCTTCCCAAACGGAAACTCTGTGCCCATTAACATGAGCTGCCCACTCCCCCCTCCCAGGCCCTGGCAACCACCAGAGTACAGGGCAGCAGAAACCCACAAACACAGCTTGTCTAGTTCTGTGGACACACAGCTCTTTGGGCCTTGGCTGATGCCTCTCTGGAGATCTATTCGTTTAATAAACCCTTATGAAAGGCTTGCCATGTGCCAGGCATTGCACTGGCGCCTAGAATATAAAGGGGAGTAAATGCAACCCTACTTTCTACAGCAAAAATAGCTACACACACACTTTCTTAGTGACCACCGCTGCTCCCTCCTGTTCTAAGCACCTGTTACCCCCTCTACTGCTCACAGCCACACACAGAGATAGGCATTACTGCTCTCATTTTCAGATGAGGAAACCAAGGCACAGAAAGGTTAGGCGACTTGTCCAACGTCACACAGGTAGGAAGTGGCAGAGCTGAGGCTCAAACCCAAGCAGGCTGGCTTCAGCATTGGTGTTGGTCTTCTTGACCTCTTGGTAGTGCTGCCTTGAAGGGCTCACAGCCAGTGCAAGGGAGAGAGTGTCCCTTCTTGGGGCTGCTCTCCCTTCAGGAATTGTCCTCATTGTGTCTGGGTGACGTGATTCTAGTAAATAGGAAAGCAAAAAGCAAAGCAAACCCGGTTAAAAAAAAAGTGAAGTTGTACCCAGAAATCTAGTACAGCTCGAGACCATGGAGAAGACCAGGAATGAAGCCTCAGGAAGTCTCCAGGGCTGTGGGAGGCTATCTGCTGTCTCACTCACCCTGCCAGCTCTTCACACGAAACAGTATCTCTCACACACACACACTCATACTCACACACTCAGGCACACACAGACTCATGCACGCACACACGCCGGGGACTGATGATGATGGTTGAAAGTCCTTTATCCATGGTGCACTTCGCTGCCAGAGGGAAAGCTGACAGCCCCTCGGGCCCCAGGACCATCGTCTTCATGGGAGTACGGGCAACTGAAAGGGAGTGGGGGCCGGCAGCAGCCGCTCTTACTGTGACAGCGTGCACTGCTTTCGGAGGCTTTAGTCAGATTCCAATTCAGGGGCCACCCTGCAGTCTTATCCCTAGAGAGATGGGTTGTTCTGTGGGGTGAAGGAGACAGAGGCTGCACAGAGGAGACAGTAGGGCGGGGGAGAGTGAGTGCAAAAACCCTTGCTTCCACCACTAGCCCAGGCAGGTGGGAGGGCCTGGCCTACCCTTTTCTTTGGGGGAGGTCTGCCCCCTCAGCCTCTTCCCTGACATGCAGCCTTACTTTTTCATTGTAATGAGATAGTATCATGAGAGGCGGCCCCCGACTGCCCTCCCCGTGGGCCCAGGACACTGGACCTTGTTGGACCTCGGGGGAGGATGATGCCGTCAAAAAGACATTGCTGTTTGCCACCTTCTCAACATCTCACCATCTTGCTTCTATGTGCTTTCTCAAAATGTCTTTACGCATCATCATGGTCATGTAGTCTCTTTTCAATTTTTTCTTTATTTTTAATTTTAAAAATGTTTTTTAAAAACTGTGAAAAGGTCTCACTATGTTGCCCAGGATGGTCTCAAACTCTGGCCCTCAAGTGATCATCCTGCATTTAGTCCCCCACACCACCCCCCCGACCCCCAGCTTATTTTTTGAGAAAATGTCTTGCTTTGTCACCCAGGCTGGAGTGCAGTGACGCAATCACAGGTCACTTGCAGCCTCGACTGTCTGAGCTCAAGTGATCCTCCCACCTCAGCCTCCAGAGTAACTGGGACCACAGGCATGCACCACCATGCCTGGCTAATTTTTAAATTACTTGTAGAGACAAGGTCTCATGTTGCCCAGGCTGGTCCTGAACTCCTGGGCTCAAGCACTCCTCCCACCTTGGCCTCCCAAATTGCTGGGATTACAGGCATGAGCCACTGCACCCAGCCCCAATCCCTTTTTAAAAAGGCAGCCATAACTGGTCTGAGTCTGACTCGGTGAAGGCCAAGTTTAAAGCCCACAGCCACCCCTGCAGCGGCTGCTTCCCTGGGCAGAGACAATGAGTGCAGCTGGGCCTTGGAAGGCCTCTCCCCTCCCATCCCTGAGTCTTGATCAGCTGCCCCTCATACCCCAGGGTTTTCTCTTGCTGATTTCTCTCTCAAGCAATGAAATAAAAAAAGTCACACTGAAGTATTAGGGACTTAATCGAAGATAAATTTGCATTTTGAAGGAGAATCTTGGGGAGCTAAAATTTCTTAATGGCAAGACGTGAGTGCTGCGGCTGGAATTTCCTATTCCAGTGGGGCCCATACCTCCGCATGAGGAATCTTCTGTGCATCCCTAAATTTGATCAGGTTCATGATGCACTTGACCTGTATGGATGGTGGGTTCTCGCCTGGCCCATCCCAATGCAATTTCTTAGGGTCTGCAACTGTGAAGCCGGCTATGTGCACTAATTCTTTGAGAGAAGCGTGGTGTCCTAATCTCACACTGTCCCTTTGGCAAATGATAGAAGGAAACTATCTTATCTTGGCAGCATAGTGGAGAGAATCCACTGTGAGGCATTAGCTGAGTGATGGGGGAAGGATGGGGTATGGGGATGCCAGGCCATCACGATAAGGGATACCAACTCCCAACACATGAGTGCAGCCTTCATTCAGTTCTGTGCCAGGTGCTGGGCTGCGTGCTGGGAATACAGTGGTATCAGCAAAATTTACTTGGTCCCTGTCCATGTGGTGCTTCCTGTCTCTTAGAGGAGATAGACATTACATCAGATAATCCCACCCACAAGTGTGAGATGAGGAGGTCTGTGAAGGAGAGGCATTCAGAGCTAGGAGAGTGAGGGGCCATGGGGGCCTCCCAAGGAAGACTCACTGGCCAAGAAAGAGTGCAGTGAAAGGCAAGGCTGGGGTGGGACAGATCAGGGAGACCAACTTGGGAAGGCCTTATATCTTTTTTTTTTTTTTTTTTTTTTGAGACAGGGCCTTTTTCGCCCAGGCTGGTGTGCAGTGGTGCAATCATAGTTCACTGCAGCCTTGAACTCCTGGGTTCAAGCCATCCTCCCACCCATCCTTTCTAGTAACTGGAACTACAGGCACATGCCACTGCCCGCAGCTAATTTAAAAAAAATTTTTTTTTTGTAGTGATGGAGCCTCCCTGTGTTGCTTGTGCCTCAAGCAAGCCTCCAGCCTCGGCCTCCCAACGTGTTGGGATTTGGGATTACAGGCATGAGCCACCCTGCCCTGCCCCTTTGTTTTTATTCTATGAGCAATGGGAGCAGCCGAAGGATAATCATATCTGCATCTTGAAAACATCCCTGTAGCTGTTGTAGGCAGCACAGCTGTGGGAGACCTGTTAGGAGGCGGCAGTCCAGGCAAGAGTTGATGGGAACTTGAACTAGGAGGCGGCGTTAGCAGAGACAAAGTGGGTGGAGGTAAGAGACATTTAGAAGTAAAAAAATGGCAGATTTGGTCTCAGATGGGCTGTGGGGGAGGAGGAGCCATGGGGAATCCTGGGTTCTGGCTGGTGCAGATGATGGGAGTGGGTGTGGATCTCTGAGATGAGAAAGAGCCAGGCTTAGTGCAGGGACAGGTCAGGAATTTGTTCTTGTACTTGTTTTCGAGAGGGTTTTGAAATATCGCAGAAGAGGTGTCAAGTAAGCCATTGTCAGTGGTCTGGAGCTCGGAGGCGAGGTCTGTGCTGGAGAATGAAGTCTTCAATCAGGTGCCCTGGGTGGAGGGGAGAGGATCTTAGGAGAGGCTGTGTGCTGGGGAGAGGAGAGGTCTAAGGCTGAGCCTGAGGGCTTCAACATTTCATGGTTGATGAGGGGGAGGGCAGAGGGGGACAAGTCATACCTTAAGCGTGCCCCACTCTCCGTGGCATATATCCCATCTTTTCTACTTGGAACATTCTTCCCCCTTCCTAGACTCCCCACTCACCCTGAGGCCTCTCCTTCCTCTCAGAAGCCCTCCTGTGCTCTTATGCCTGGGTCAAGTGCTGCTCTTGCCCCACTGCTCCCCATGCTGCCCCCTCACAGCCTTTATCACATTGACCAGCAAATACCCAGCTGTGTGTCTGGATCCAACACTAATCGAAGGGTTCTATGTCTGGGTCACCATTGTACCCCCAGCACCAAGGACAGTGTCTGGTGGATCTGTAGTTAGAGTAGAGGCTCAGCTGCTATAACAAAGAGACCAGAAACACAGTGGCTTAAATGCATTAGAAGCCCTTTCTCTCACGTCAAGCTATCAGGCTGTGCCAGGCTAGCAGGGCAGCTCTCTTCTACGAGGCCATTCATTGGAATCATCTTAGTGAATAGTCTTCTGCCAAGGTCCAGGGTGTGGCCCTAGTTCCCATGGTTGAAGTTGGGTTACCGCCATGTCTTCTTTCCAGCCCATAGGAAAGGAAAAGAGCAAAGTCTGGGGAAAGCAGCTGGATTTAGTTTGGAGATGACCCAGAAGTTTCACACATGTATCACTTTTGCTCATAGCTCATTGTCCCAAACTTAGTCTCATGGCCTCTCTTGGTTGCAGAGGAGGCTGGGACATGTAGACTCTAGATGAGTGGCTAAATGCCCAGGAGTCAAAGGGAAGGGATTTGGGGGACAGCTAGCAGTCTTCCTACTCACTGGGCAATGAATATTGAATGGATGGACAGACAGTTGGTTTGTTGGTGTCTTAGTCCATTTTCTGTTGCTATAACAGAATACCACAGACTCGGTAATTTATAACAGAACGAAGTTTATTTAGCTCACAGTTCTGGAGGCTGAAAAGTCCAAGAGTATAGTGCCAGCATCTGGCGAGGGCCTTCTTGCTGCATCATTACATGGCAGAGAGCATCACATGGTGAGAGGGCAAGAGTGTATGAGCTTAGCTCTCTCTTCCTCTTATTTATTAATTTTTTTTGAGAGGGAGTCTCACTCTGTTGCCCAGGCTGCAGTGCAGTGGGCAGGAGTACACACAGAGATGATGGTAGGGGAGGATGGACAGCCAGGTAGTGGGTGGGGAGAAGAACTGGAAACCAGCAAAATGAGCTGAGAAGAGTCAGTGGATGGGAAGATGGGCATGTCAGGGAGGAGCCAGTGGTGAAGGACTGCCATCCTCTTAGTGGATTTCATCCTGAGCCAGGCCTGGCCTAGCCGGCTTGTGTCACTGAGATGCTCTCATCCTTCAGGGGGACCCATTCCAGGGACTTCCTGCACCCATCCACTGTGGAGTGTTGTAAGATAAGTCCTCTCTGCAGCTGCTGCAGTTTATCTGAGATTTGACTAAAATCTTCCTTTCTTCCATTTCTAACTGCAGCCTTCTGCCCTGCCCCTCATTCACACATCTGGCCCTCCCCTTCCAGCTCTCCCTCACTTAGTCACCCTGCAGCCATGCTGCTACCAGAGCTGTCCGCAGCCTCCTCCTGGAAGCCCTGGTCCCAGGGATCCTGACCACAGCTCCACTGATACGGAGGCAGACGCTGCTGCTGCTATGCCAGTCCCTGCCCCGGGAAAGGTCAATGTCATCCTTCACCATTGGGATGACTGGTTTTAATCCTTGGTTCTTTCCTGAAATCAGTTTTCTTTTTAAAAGTACGTTTCTCAAATCCATTTGGCTCTTTGCTCTTTTAAGACACTAGTATGGGCTGGGCGCAGTGGCTCATGCCTGTATTCCCAGCACTTTGGGAGGCTGAGGCAGGTGGATCACCTGAGGTCAGGAGTTCAAGACCAGCCTGGCCAACATGGTAAGACCCCATCTCTACTAAAAAGTACAAAAAATTAGCTGGGCGTGGTGGCAGGTGCCTGCAATCCCAGCTACTGGGGAGGCTGAAGCAGGAGAATCACTTGAACCTGGGAGGTGGAGGTTGCAGTGAGCCGAGGTCACACCATTACACTCCAGCCTGAGCAACAAGAGCAACATGCCATCTCAAAAAAAAAAAAAAAAAGAAAGAAAAAAAAGACATCAGTATGTGGATCCTGAAGGGTCACCCTAAAGTCAGTCTCATCTGAAGGCCAGTGCACAGGAAGCCAGGCCACTTTTGTTTGGCTCTCAAAGTCCTGAAAAGGTTTTCCACAGTCTCAGGGTAGGCTGTCTCCTGAAGCCCCAGTACCCGCTTTCCCTCTTGTTCTCTGATGGAGCTGAGGGGCCACAGACCTCAGGCCTCTCCCTCTCCTTTCCTGGTAACCAACAAGTTTGTGAAAACAGGCACTGGCTGTCTCAGTTAGCTTTTGCTGCATGACAAACCTCCCTGAAACTTAGTGGCTTAAAACAATAGTGTTTATGGAGTTCACAATTCTGTGGGCTGGGTTCAGGAGGGCATTTCTTTGGTCAAGCTGGGCTTGGTTATTCTTAGCTGGGATGGCTAGATGGCTGCGGCCATCTGCATGTGGTGTCTCATCCTCCAACAGGCTAGCTAGGGCTTGTCCATGTGGTGACAGTGCAGAGCTCTATGAGTGTGGCCTCAGCTCAGGAGTGGCACAGTGCCACTTCCCCTGCATTATATTGGCCAAGGAAAGTCCCAGCACCAGCCTGGATTCAAAGGATGGGGAAACAGATTCTGCTTCTTAATGGGAGGAGCAGCAAAGTCACATTGCAAAGGCTATGGATACAGGAAGTGGAGAACTGGGGCCATTTCTGAAATCTGCTGCTGTTGGTTAATGTACCATTCATTCTAGGCCTGTTCTTGTCTGTTAAAAGAGAATAAAGACTTGGGATTGTTGTAGAAATCAAGTGAGGAAATATGGTAAAATGCTAGCTTCTAATGAGTGCTCAGTGCATTACAGATTGATTATAATGATAATGGTTTTACCTTTGCCAGTTGAAAGGCTGGGAAGGTACTTTTTGCTAGACAAGCAAGCACACATGTCTATCCTACAGGACAGCATAAAGCAATTCTGTTTTTCCTCCTCAGTGCCTTATTAGTCCATTCCTGTCCACCTAGAAAGGTCCTCAGGGAGCTCCTCCTCACTGGCCTCTTCCTTTTTCTCTTTCCTCACAGCTCTGTGTCCACTAGAGTCCTCCTCTCTGTCACTGGCTATCTTTTGATAATCTTACATACTTCCTATAGCAAGGCTGCAGTGCAGTGTTATCCTAACAGACTCTCTGACTCTTGTCAGTTGTCCTGCCTTGGTGGGGCAGGGCTCTGGGAGCGGGGATGGGAGTAATTGCCCCTCTGCCCAAGAGCCAAACAGTACATGCCTTTAGGATTCTAGATGCTAAATGATTGCTGTAAAAACCAAACATCTTCGCCCACTTCTTCTACTCTTCTTCCCCCTCCATTGACATGTTGCCCAGTGACACTCTTGTTCTAACTATCTATCGTTGTATAGAAAACAGTCTCAAAATTTAATGGTGTGAAAAAAAAAACCATAGTATTATGCTCATCACTTCATAGGAATTTAGACAGGACACATTTGGGATATCTTGTCTGTGCTCCATGTTGTGTGGGGCCTGAGCTAGCAAGACTCAAAACCAGGGTGACTTGATGGTTGGGGACTGGAATAATCTGGAGGCATCTTTACTCACATGTCTGGTAGCTGAAACTGGCCATCAGCTGAACCTCACCTGAGCTGTTGAATGGCCCATCTACACGAGGTTTCTCCCTGGAGTTTCTCACATGAGCTAGTGTGGACTTTTTTACAGCATGGTGGCTAGGTTCAAGAGTATGCAGCTGAAGATGCAGGAAGTGAAATCCAGCAGTTTGTTAAGGCTTGAGCCAGGAAACTGGCACAGTGCCACTTCTGTTATATGCAGCTGGTTCTTAGAGAGTTCAGTTTTAAGAGAAAAGTATATGGGCCCATCTCTTGATGAAAGAGTGTCAAAGAATTGGGTGCCATGTTTTTTTGTTTTTGTTTTTGTTTTTTGAGATGTAGTCTTGCTCTGTCACCCAGGCTGGAGTGCAATGGTGCAGTCTCAGCTCACTGCAACCTCCGCCTCCCAGGTTCAAGCAATTCTCCTGCCTCAGCCTCCCAAGTAGCTGGAATTACAGGCACCTGCCATCACACCAGGCTAATTTTTATATTTTTAGTAGAGACAGGGTTTCACCATGTTGGCCAGGCTGGTCTGGAACTCCTGACCTCATGATCCACCCACCTCAGCCTCCCAAAGTGCTGAGATTACAGGCGTGAGCCACCACGCCCAGCCTGGGTGACTTGTTTTAAAGCCACCACGCCCCCATTTGGAAAAAGATGGTTCAATTGATCATTTCTATGCTTGATTTAATAATGCAGTTATCCCATTAGTGAATATTACTGATCACTTACCCAGCATCATTTTACCCTCTTCCTACTTCCCAATAAAATCCAGATTTTCACTCAGGTGTTCATGTCTCCTTTATGCTACCTGGGCTTTGTAGGGGAAGCTGACTGTATTTCTTCTGCCAAATCATTGATTCAAGGGTGGACAAGTGAACTAACCAGTCTTATCTCAGTAAATCTCAGGACTCCTACTTGGAATGCTGAGACAGAAATGTTCTGTCTCCTCTGGAGATGTGGTATATGGATGTGAACCTGGAACTGCTGCAATAATTTTGTCACCATGAAAGAAGTTGGCCTTGTGATGAAACTCACACCATGGAAGACAGAGCAGAGAGATGGAAGACATTGGGTTCCTGATGAATCATTGAGCCAAGGAATCAAACCAACCCTGAATTCCTGTTAACAATAAAAATAGCAAACAGATATTAGGCACTTAATATGTTCTAGGCATTTTAAATGCATAATCTCTATGAAGCCTCATACGAAACCCTGGATATGGATACTAGTATAACCCACAACTTACAGATGAGGAAATTGGGCTGAAAAGGTTTGATAAGGAGATAGACCTCCAGAGGTAGAATAACTTGCCCAATTTCACTCAACCAGTAAATGGTAAAGTCATGAATAACACTCAGCAGTCTGGCCCTAGATCCCATCTTCCTAACATGACCCCACAGTGCCCTTCTAGTTTTGTTTTGTTTTCCAGTTTGTGAACCAATTTCCCTTTGTTTTTGTTTTTTTGAGACAGAGTCTTGCTGTCATCTAGGCCTGTGTGCAGTGGCACAATCTTAGCTCACTGCAACCTCCACCTCCCATGTTCAAGCAATTCTCCTGCCTCAGCCTCCCAAGTAGCTGGGATTACAGGCATGCACCACCATGCCCGGCTAATTTTTGTATTTTTAGTAGAGATGGGGTTTTACCATGTTGGCCAGGCTGGTCTTGAACTCCTGACTTCAGATGATCCGCCTGCCTCAGCCTCCCAAAGTGCTAGGATTATAGGTGTCAATAGATCCCTTTGTGATTTAGGCCCGTTTGAGTTGGTTACTTCCAAATTAAAGACCACAAGGGACAACTCCTTCCTGCAAGTGTGGTACGTCCCCATGGCATGAGCAGCAACATCACCTCCCCATGGAGAAAGCCATCTTGAACTGATTCCATGTGCCCCAGGTAGGAAGTTGTCCCTAGCACTAGGGCACATACATGGGCCACCCAGCAGGGCACAGTTCCAGGAAGGAGCAAGTGTGTCTGCCAGGCCTGTGGGGAATCACCAGCTGACAGGGTGCACCTGAGCACAAGCCCCACACAGGGCTCCTTCAACCTCCTCTCCTCCCTTCCTGGTCCTCCGAGAGGCTGGGCGCCAGCTCAGTCAAACCACCTCCTTTTCCACTGTTGTTGTGTTGTGACTGCCTGAGTCTACAGTGGCTCCTGAAGGTCTCTTGGGACTGGAGTCCTTTCCTGGCTTCCAACCCATAAGCCTCAGAGTCTGGCCTCTCATCTCATCTCCAGCAGGTGAGCCCAAGCCTGCCATCTGGCTGAGAGCCCCACTCTGCCTGGTTAACTGGGAACAACAACATAAGATTGGGAGCTGCATTCCAGGGGTGTTCCTGGAAGTTCAGGGGCTTCTGTCACAGCCTTGCAGAGTCCCATGGCATCATTTAATTTTTTGTGTTAGATGTCTGCGTGCATCTGTCCCCTAGTTTACTCAACCACTCCATTGCCTTCTCTGCAGCTAGTGAGGAGCTAACTGATAGTCATCCTTGAAGAGTTAGATCTCAACAAGTTGCCTAAAACTTTGTTTTAACCAAAATGAGAATTTGTTTTTGAAAAAAGAGAAAAGCCATGGCAAAACCATTTTTACAATATTTTGCTTAATACACTCCAGTCTTTGTCCACATAAATAAATATTTTAAAATAGTCCCCCACACAATATACTTTCTATTTATGTAACCTCACTCGAAGCACTTGCCCATCTTGCTGTGTAGTCATCGCAATTATAATTTTCACTGGCTGCATCACACTGCAGCATAGGGATGAGTGCCTAGCCTCAGGCTTCATGAGGCTGACATGGTGAACTTAACAATGATAATAATTTTTTTAAAAGGTGGAGTGAAGAATAGTGCCATTGGCCACAAGTCAATGCGAGAGCAGGATTCACTGAGATCTTCAATTTTGTTTTCCTAGTCATAATTAATAATTCCTATCTGCCAAGATTCTGCTCCAGCACTGCCTCTTCAGAGGACAGTCCCCGTCATCCTCCTTCCTACTCGATGTGGGGCCCTCCTCATGCCCCAGCTAGGCCTTATTGGTTTCGTGCTGTGTTCTAAGTACTTTACATGCATTAATTTAATCTTCACGTTTACCCTTGTCTACTATCATTGTGCGTTTCATAGATGGGGAAACAAGAAGTGCTGTTATCTGGGGATGAGGTCTAGAGAAGTGCCCTAATTTGTCAAGGTTGCACAGCTTATCTGTGTTGCAGTTGGGGTTTGGACCCTGGCATTCTGACGCCAGAGCCCGCCTTTGTATTCACAGTGTTATCCTGCCTGCCCCGCCTCAGTCCCCACTCAGAGGACTGACCACACAGCATTGCATTCTGTGGGTTATTTGCCTCTCTCACTGCCCCGTGGGATTCTTGAGGTCCAGGACACTGAAGCACTCAGCAGGTACTTCATAAGTGCCAGCCGAATACATGGAAAAATGAATGAATGAAATGAATTGGGTATGATTTTAAGGAGGGGACATGACTTAGTTCAGGCTGCTATAACAAGAATACCATAGACAGAGTAGCTTAAATACCAGACATTTATTTCTTACAGTTTTGGAAGCTGGGAAATCTGGGACCAGTACACCAGTGTGGTTGGGTTCTGGGAAGGGACCTCTTCCTGATTTTCTCACATGGTGGGGAGGGAGAGAGAGAAAGAGCTTGGATTTCTTTATCCCTCCATAAGGGCATCAATTCCATCATGGAGACTCCAACTCCATGACCTCATCAAACCTTTGCTCAATGGAATGCAGTCTTCAGGCCTAGTGAGTAGAGATGTTCTGCTATTACCTGCTATGTCAGAGGCCCACTGAGGCTTTTGCTTCTGAAAGCTCAAGGACTTAAGGGTTCAGAGTGCACTGTTCTCCCATATGCCCAGTGTGTGTAGCCACAGCTCAGGGGACCTGGGGACAGCTCTTCCCAGCACTCCCAGGGGTCACCCACGCCTGGCTATGAGCTCCCACTGGTGCCTGGCACATGTGAGCTCATGCACGCTGGGCTGCCGAACGCCCGGGGCAGTCTTGTTCCCAGGCTTGCGTTTGGTAAGGAGAGAGTGCCTCAGCTTTAACAAGCTCCATGCTGAGCACATGGTGGGCACAACATCCATGTTATTTGTTATTTGGGCAATCAGATGAGGTCCGGGCGTTAGCCTGCATGTCTCATGTCTTAGCCTAGGGCCTGTGGATTAGTGGCACCATTATGGCAAGGGGTCAGCTCAGGGATCCCTGTTCTCAGTTGCTGCAGCATCCCCACAAGAGCTCCTTTTGGGTCTCATCCTGTTGTAGGCTCTCACCGCCTTTGATCTCAGACAGGCTCTCTGGCTGCTGCAGCCTTGGGCAGAACCCCTCTCTGTTTTTAATCTCCGTGTCTACCCATCCATGGAAATGTCATCTTGTTGCAAATTCCAAGGAGATGGTAGCCGTGTTGTCTCCTATAACAAATGTCGCCACCGCTGCCCTCACCCATCTTTCCACCAGACTGGCCACCCTTAACACCGACCTGCTGGAAGGTAGGAAGGGCGAGGCTAAGCCCTCAAGGGCCACTGCATTGTCCTGGGCTCCCCTGCCCTGGCCATTACACAACCACCCTTCTCCGTCCCATCCCCATCTCCTCAGTTCACCCTCTAGCACTGAAGCCTAGACTCTGTCATGGCAGGCTTGCAGTTAGGGAACTGAGAAATTCCATGTGGTTAAATTTCTGCTCCAGCTTAACATCCTGGGAAGACCCCTGAAGAGACCTATGGTGTCCAGTTCTGTAGCACAGTTCCCCAGCCCTGCCACAGAGTGCCCAGGCTGGGAGCACATCAGAGGTCTAGGAGGGGGCAGGCAGAGGGCAGAGGAGGTTTGCTAATAAGCACAGGGAAGCTGATGCACGCCCGGCGCCACTAAAATTAATTATTAGCTCCAGTCGCCCTCACCCCCAGCAGGATGAAAACTCACGTCACGCTCAGGAGACTGAGGGGGATGGAGGAGGGAGCTGGTCTCATTTTCCTTCTGTCCTCGGAAGGAGGGACACCAGATGGATGTGTGGCGTCCAAGAAGGCTCCTGTCTTCTTTCCTTTATGCCAGTTGGAAAATCAAAGGCACACACTAACAGCTGCAGCCCACCTGATGCTGCAATACACCTGAAGACGGTGACTTACCAGGGTCTCACCTGCACACCCCTTGTCTGCCTGAAGACTCGCACCCCACTGTGTTCCCCTGACCACCTCAATCCTCACAATCCCAACACATTTGCCCAAGACCCCTGAGCATTTACCGGAGACCCTGGGAGGAATGAAGAGGGTTTGTCCCAAGCTGGCACTTTCTGACTGGGGAGAGAACAGAGGGCCTCTGGATGTGGGGGAGCAGCTGAGGCTAAGGGGGAAGTGGTTCAAGATGCCATACACCTTCTCTCTCTGCTGGGAGACAGAAGGCCACCTGTCCACTCTTCCTCATTCTCTTCCATGAAACCCCATGCATGGAAAGATTTAAGCCATAATAAATTAACTCTCCCATCTCTAGTTGATCAAAGGTGGGTTATTGGCCACTGGGAACTGCCGATAGCAGGAAAGACCCTGTAGTTACTGCACTGAAATGATGGGATCACAGTGAAATGCTGGCAAGTTCAGCTTTCCAATGGGCAGTATGACCTCACTAGGGTATCTGTGCTTTCTCTAATGTTGCAAGCCACTCACAGACCCTTTGCTGCTCCAGGATAGAGGCATCAAGGGTACTGGCAGATTCGTTCTGCAAAAGTGTGTGGATGTTCAGGATGACGAGGATGCTAGAACTATTCATGTTTTACTCTGCACTATTCTAGATCGGTTTTATGTTCTGAGTCCTCCTTGCAAATTCTTTGCTGGCCAGGACATGAGGCTGCACACAGTGCTGGGTCTACAAAACACTTTCTGGGGGAATGACTCAGTGCAGTTCCAGGGGAAGACACAGCCGCTCCGCAGACCTGCTCAGCCTCAAGCCCTGCGCTGATATGCCCTTTGGTTGACACCTTCCTCTTCCACCTAGTGTGGCCTTCTTGTGCTCTGTTCTGGAGTGGCCGAGCTGAAAGGATGCCACTGCCTTCCCTCAGCACATATGAGCACATGATATCCCAAATCTTCTGCTCCATTTCTTGAGAAAACAGAACCCAAAAGAGTTGCCATGAAGAGCATCTGAGTGGCCCAGGACCCTGGCCTTGCTTTCTGCAGCCTCCTCTGGTTTACTCAGGCCACAGCCATATAGGCCCCGTTCACATTCAAGGCTACACTGATTCTGTGTCCCTGGGACTTGTCCAGAAGTATTTGTGAACTTGCAGTCAGTTCTCTTTCCTTTCCTTTTCTTTCTGGTTGAAATAATTGCACAACGAGGCAAAGATGATGACTAGACCTCCTGAATCAGAATCTTAGGGTGGTGGGGCCCAGGAAGGCGTATTTTTAGCAATCTCTGATTTTGACCCCGAACATAATCTCCCATTTCGCTTATTCTGGCCTTGAACTAGGCAGCCTTTGGCAATGGGTCCTGTTTCTTAGGGTGTGAAGAACCTGTGTCTGTGGCTTTCAAAATCAGCTGTACATTTCCTTCCTGACCCCCAAAGCTCACATTCAGGGTAAGGCCTTGAAAAAAGGCCTTGCTCAACCAACTCCTCCGGAGGAGTGAGGGAGAGTGTCCAGGTGTAAATCACAGCCACTGAGGAGCAGCACATCATAATGACTGCAGAGCCAGCCGGAGGTGACATCTGGGATCAAACAACTTGCTGGCCTAGGTCCTGGGGGCAGTTTTTACTCTGAAGAAGCTGCTTCGGAAGACAGCTCTGCCCTTCTCCCACCGAGTTCCCAGAGGCTTTAAGATCCCCTCTCCAAACCCAGCACATCCCAAAGCTCCCACGTGAGTCATGCAAAAAGCTGAACTGGGTGAGAACTCAAAGGACACTTCCAGCTCCCAGGCTCTATCTCGTGGGAGCAGAACCACCCCCCTCTTGATGGGAGGCTGTACCAGCCCACTCCTGGCTGCTTCTCCTGACAATCAAGCTCCAGGAACTCTCCCCTGAGGACAAGCCCAGAGAATCTCTTTGGGGCTTCCAGGACGGAAGTGGAGGGGCCCTTTTCCCTCCCCACTGCCTTGTCTCGGAGCCTGAGCCTGGAGCTCCCTGGGGAAGCAGCAAGTACAGAGACCACAGTGATGGCAGCCAGGGGGTCTGTGCTTGCAAAGCTCGGCTCTGCTTGTGTTTTTGCTGCAACTCTCCGTGGGAGGACTTCCCCAGGCCTCTGCTGCCTGCCTTTCTTCCCGGGATCATGGTAGGACATGCAAATCACATGTCTCTGCCTAAGTCCCAGGTATGTTACAACACATTGATTTTGGTGGTTGACAATACAGTCCATTACCATCATTTTCCCTGGTGCCAGTTAGTGTTAGCTGGGACCTCCAGGGACAGCATGCCCAGGGCCAGCCTCAGCCTCCCTGTCCCTGCGGCAGAGGACTGTCTCCCCACTCCAGCCCTGAGTCATGTGGGGGAAGCCGCTGGACAGAGTGAAAGGCCAGAATCGTGGACTCATTTCTGATGAGGTTGTGTGATTTTCTCGTTCTGTATCTGCCAGGCTAATTCCTCCACCCATCAGAGCGAGGACTGGTATCAGCTGGAGGAATGTATATTTTTTTCTTAAACAAGCAGTTCCTAGATCCATCCCTGTGCCTGTGGTAGTCTAGAGGTGGGGCCTTAGAATCTGCATATGAACCTCAGTTTGAGACGTTTGACGCACACACTGCTTCGGAAAACTTTGCTTTGGATCCCCTCCCCTGATCATTCCCTTCTCATTTTACGGAGAACCTTGATGTCCACTTATCCCCTACCTGGTTATGTCTTCACACTGTCCCCCGCCCCCTCCCGGCAGCTTCTCCTCAGCAGATAAACAAGCTTAAATTTCTCCCACTTAAGGAAAAGTGGTCCTCACCCGCGCCCTGTAATCCACACCACCGTTCTCTCCAGGCCCCCTGACCTCCTGCTCTGAGCCCTGCCATTCTCCCGACTCCCTGTGGAGCCACTCTTGGCCTAAGCGAGTCTGTGATTGCACGTGGCCCCTCTCACTGAACCTTGCTGAAGCAAGTGACCTGCCCCAGCACCTCTTCCTCCAGGCAGTTCTCTCCCGTTTCTGGGATGCCCTTTCCTAGTCACTCTGATTGGACCTCCCCTGTCCCCTTTGTGGTCTTCTTTTCCCTTTTTGCTCACCACTAAAATCTTGGTGTCCCCCAGGGTCTTTCCTTGAATTCCATGCCCTCCTGGGGTGACCTCATTCACTTCCAACCACTACTTGAAATTGACACCTCTAGAGTCCTTGTCTCTGACTCAGCTCTCTTCAATCGGTGGGCATTTTAATCTCCGTGTGAACGGCCAGGCCAGCCTGTCTCCAGATGCTCTTCCCTCCTCTGAGTCCAGTCTATGTACCACTGAGCTCCGGACTGTGCATCGCTTAGCTCTGGACGGCCAGGACGGCCTGTCTGCAGATGCTCTTCCCCTCCTCCTTCCCTCCATGAGTCCCCATCAGCTTCCCAGCTCCCTGCTCCATCGCCTGCTCTCCTGTGAAGTCTTTCCTGCTATGGCCAAACAGAATTCGTCACTGTTCCTGGTGTGACCCAGTGTCCTTGCCAGAGTGGGAGCTCCCGGGCGGGGGTGGCAAGTTCCCATCACCTGTCTGGGCTCCCATTCCCAGGACTCAGCATTGGCATATGGCTGGCGCTCAATAGAATAAATTAGAACCAACACATTGCTGTTGGGTAGAGCGTTTTATTTAACTGGTAAGACTCATTTAAAACAATTAACACCTCTTCATAGGAAAATGTGCTAAAACCATTTTTTAAATTTACTGCTGAAGAGATTAAAACAGTTTTTATATTATAAATCCATTCACTTAATCGCCACCTTTTATGGTGTGTGGTACCTTATACGGCAAAAGGGACCTGTTGTCACAGTTTCCTTATTAGTGATATCTGAGTTCACACAACTGGACAATACGTGTGCACACGGTAGAAGTCAGTATGTGTATAAGGTTATAGTTTTACATGACTTAGAGTTATCATGAGTGTGTCAACATGAGTAAAAGAAGGAGCAGAGACCAAAAATCCCTCCGACACCACACACATGCTAAGGTTGTCTCCTCCTTTAAATAAAGTGTGGGCCAACCCAGCTTTTCCTAACATATAAGCCAAAGCCTTTGCTATGGATCATTCAGTGTGCACAGCCCTGCTCATCTGCAGAGCACTGGGCTCACCAGGCTTTCCCCGCTCCACTGAGAACAGGCAGGTACTCAGCCCACTGGCCTCTAATCACTTTGGCAATTCCACTGAGATTTCATCTTTTGGCAAGAGATGGGCTTGACGACCTTCTGACTCTAAGAATCTCTGAGTTCAAGGACAAAATTTCCTTATGCTCAAAACTTTCATATACACATTAGGCTTTTATTATTCAGCTGTTCTTGACCTGCAGAAGTGCCAATTTCATATGGTTCAGCCTAATAAAAAGATGAAAGAACACGGAGCTCTGTTCCCATTTCCTAGGCTGAAAGAGTGAGGTTAGGCCACAGCCACAAAGAGGGTCACTGGGTCTCAGCTCCCACCAAGTCAGGACACTGCAGCCCAGAGATCACAACACCATCCAATTCAGGCCTTCCATAAAGGACACAGGGACGGGAAGGAGTGGGTTCAAGGATATTTGAAAACCATTAAGCGTGAAGGTTCTTTCCCTATTATTATTAATTTTTTGTTTGTTTTGAGATGGAGTGTCACTCTGTCACCCAGGCTGGAGTGTAGAGGAGCATTCTTGGCTTACTGCAACCTCCGCCTCCCGGCTTCAAGCAATTCTTCTGCCTCAGCCTCCTGAGTAGCTGGGACTACAGGCGTGCACCACCACACCCAGCTAATTTTTGTATTTTTGGTAGAGACAGGGTTTCATCATGCTGGCCAGGCTGGTCTTGAACTCCTGACCTCAGGTGATCCGCCTGCCTTGGCCTCCCAAGGGTGCTGGAATTACAGGCTTAAGCCACCACGCCCGGCCTTTTTCCTTATTTTTTAATGTAAGGATGCCACACCTTAGACTGAAAAGAACTCAGCCTTCTAAACTAGACAGACTGACTTTAAGTCTGGGTTCTGCTGTGAGGGCAGGTTGTTTAGCCTATCTGAGCCTCAGTTTCTGTATCTGTAAAACGAGGATAATAATAACTACCTCCAGTGGTTTTAAGAATAAGAGGTAATGTAGGTAGAGAGAGGGTTGCACAGTGCTTAGCATGCTATAGGTTTGCAGTAAATGGCACCTATGTTATTTTCACTTCACATTTTCTACACATATTCTTATTCATCTTCAACCATCTTTCCCCTTCTGCAGCGTTCTCTTTTGTAATAGTGTCCACTTGTGTGCATCTCCTGTCTCCCACGCATGATGTACTGGCAGAAGCAAAGGATGGTGGCACACACTTCCTAATAGTCCCTAAGTCCCCTGCATCTTCCTATGTCCACCACCAAGCCCTGAGCCCACATCTCCTCCATTCCTCAGCTGTAGCCTTCTCATCCCAGTTCATCTTTCCCATCTCAGACACTTTAAATCCACCGTGCCACCCGCGTGCGGTGGCTCACGCCTGTAATCCCAGCACTTTGGGAGGCCAAGATGAGCGGATCACTTGAGGTTAGAAGTTTAAGACCAGCCTGGCCAACATGGGGAAACCCCGTCTCGACTAAAAATACAAAAATTAGCCAGGCATGGTGGTGCATGCCTGTAATCCCAGCTACTTGGGAGGCTGAAGCAGGAGAATCACTTGAACCTGGGAGGTGGAGGTTGCGGTGAGCTGACATCCAGCCACTGCACCCCAGCCTGGTGGACAGAGTGAGACTCCGTCTCAAAAAACAAAAAAAAAAATCCACCCTGCCGACAAATTAATTTTCTTTCTTTTTTTTTTTTTTTGAGACGGAGTCTCCCTCTTTCACCCAGGCTGGAATGCAGTGGCGCAATCTCGGCTCACTGCAGGCTCCGCCCCCCGGGGTTCACGCCATTCTCCTGCCTCAGCCTCCCACGTAGCTGGGACTACAGGCGCCTGCCACCTTGCCCGGCTAATTTTTTATATTTTTAGTAGAGGCGGGGTTTCATCGTGTTAGCCAGGATGGTCTCTATCTCCTGACCTCGTGATCCGCCCGCCTCGGCCTCCCAAAGTGCTGGGATTACAGGCGTGAGCCACTGCGCCCCGCCAAATTAATTTTCTTAAATCCCTGCTTCCATTGCATTGCTCTCCTGCTCAAAACTCTCTGTGAGAGCTCCATTTCCTGCAGGTTGGGGGCAAACTCTTACCCATGCTTTCAAAGCCTTCCAAAAATGGCCGGAGTCAGTCCTCCCTCTTCATCCCCATCACCTTCCCCTTGTCACCACCCTGCCCTCTGCACCATCCTCACCCTTCTCCTCCCAGCAGGAAGAGGCTAGAGCTGAAGTCCCAGCTCCATCACTTTTACCCTTACAGGAGCCCTCAGCCTCCTTCTCCTCTGTCAGGTGGGGTGATGAGTTTGCCCAGTACACTGTGAGTTCTTGAGGGCAGGGGTCCAGTTAGGTTCCTGAATGAGTCTCTACAGAGACTCCAGAGTTGCACCCCAACCTCATCCCCCAGAAAGGAGGCTCCAGCCAACCCTCTGTGCCCCTAGCTGGCTGTCCATCCGGTGAGAGTAGAACAGCTTTGCCTCTCTGGATCTCCCCCAGGGCCTCTGGGGCTCTGTGCCACGAACACAGTGGGGGTAGTTAGCGAGTTGCCTGATCTTGAATCCGTGGTTTTCACACTTTGGTGAGCCTTATCATTCCTATTCCTTGGAGAGCAGGGGGGAAGCTTGTTGAGAAACGCAGATGCCGGGTCACCCTTTAGAAATTCCGTAGATCTCAGGTGAGACCCCGCATTTTTAACAAATGCCACAGGCGATGAGGCAGGTGGTCGGAGGAGACACTTGATGTTGGGTGTACTTCTTTGAATGCCCACAGGCCACCTACTCTGTACAAGGCACTGTGCAAGGGGCTGGAGGGATGAAGGTGAATGAGATGCCACCTGAGACCTCACATCGGTGGCAGTGGTTACGATGAGGAGGAGGAGAATGAGGCAGGGTCAGTTTCAGAAATCAGCATGTGGACTCAGGCTTCAGCCTTGGATCTGAAGCACAAAGGTGTGGGTGAGAGCAAAGGCCACACCTGGAAACTGTAGGAGCGAGTTGTGCAGGGAAGGGCCAGAAACCAATGAGATGCAGCCTGGGACCTCACGTTGGTGGCAGTGGTTAAGATGAGGAGGAGGAAAATAAGACACGGTCAGTTTCAGAAATCAGCACGTGGACTCAGTTCAGAGTGGGAGGCAAAATAAAAAACAAGGCAGCCTCAAAGAGCAGGAACTGAGAGAATCAAACATGAGGAATGTGACAATGGTCACCAGTCTTTTGGTCAATTTCCCAAATGCCCTGCTTTCTGGTCTGGGCCCGCTTTTAACAGGCCATCTACACCTGGGAGGCAGTGCAGAGGGGCGTGGTGTTGGCATGTGACTCTGGTGGGTTCAATGCCCACCTGTCATTGTGACTTTGGACAAGATGCTTACTTCCTGAGAGTTATTAGTCAGAGTTCTCCAGAGAGATAGAACAAGTAGGATATATGGAAGGAGATTTTTTTTTTCTTTTGAGGCGGAGTTTCACTCTTGTTGCCCAGGCTGGAGTGCAATGGCACGATCTTGGCTCGCTGCAACCTCTGCCTCCTGGGTTCAAGCGATTTTCCTGCCTCAGCCTCCTGAGAAGCTGAGATTACAGGTGCCCGCTACCACATACTGCTAATTTTTGTATTTTTTAGTAGAGACAGGATTTCACCATGTTGGCCAGGCTGGTCTCAAATTCCTAACCTCAGGTGATCCGCCCACCTCAGCCTCCCAAAGTGCTGGGATTATAGGCATGAGCCACTGCACCCAGCCCTGGAAGGGGATTTGTGAGGGGAGGTTGGCTGATATGATCACAGAGGTGGAGAAGTCCCACGATAGGTTGACTGCGAGCTGCAGAGCTGGAGAAGCCAGTAGCTGGCTCAAGCAGGCAGCGTGGCACAGTCCAAGTCTGAAACCTCAGAACAAGGGAAGCTGACAGTGCAGCCCCCAGTTAGTCCTGAGAGGCCCCCAGGGGGCCGCTGGTGTAAGTTCCAAAGTTCAAAAGCTGAAGAACCTGCAGTGTGATGTCTAAAGGCAGAATAAGAAAAAGTGTCTCACTCTGGAAGGAGGAAAGGAAGTAGAGAGGACATTCCCCTTCCTCTGCCTGTTTGTTCCTGCTAGGCCCCCGACCGATTGGATGGTGCCCACCTACACTGAGAGCGAGTCTTCCTCTCTCGGTCCACTGGCTCACATGTCAGCCCCCTCTGGAAACAGTCTCACAGACACACTCAGAAACAGTGCTCCACCAGCCGTCTAGGAACCCCTCAATCCCATCAAGTTGACACCTAAAATTAACCATCACACTGAATCTCTCTCTCTGTGTGTAAGAGTGTAGTAAGCCAAACAGTGGCCCCTAAAGATGTCCACATCCATATCCCCAAACCTGTGAATATGCTACTTGATGTAGTAAAATGCACTTTGCAGATGTGATTAAATTAAATGGATGGGGAGAGCATCCTGGATTACCCAAGTGGGTCCTGAATGCTATCACAAGGGTCCTTACCACAGGGAGGCAGTGAGAAGATATAAAGACAGAAGCAGAGGTCAGGGAGAAGGTGCTACGCTGCTGGCGGTGATGATGGGGGAAGAGGCCACAAGCCAAGGAATGTAGGTGGCCTCTAGAAGCTGGAAAAGACAAGGAAGTGGATTTTCCCCTGGAGCGTCCAGAAGGACTCATCCCTGAGGACCCATTGCAGACTCTTCTAACCTTCAGAACTATAAAAGAATAAATTTGTGTGGCTTTTAACCATGAGGTTTGGGTAACTTGTTACCGACACTGTAGGGAACTATGACAGATATACAGAACGCTAATTCTCTGCACGGTTGTTGTCAGCGGGGCTCAGAGCCCATGTAGGAAAGAGGCCTAACTCGGTAAAGGTAGTGATGTTACCCACAGGGGCTGAGTCTTAGACAAGGTGAAGAATGTGACCGCACCCACCACGTTGCTTGGCACTTTGTGGATGCTCAATAGAGCTTAGGCTCCCTGTCCCTCCCCTTACAGGTCAGGGTGTCTAGGGGAACCCCATCAGGGAGGGGCTCTGGGACACCTGTCCTAGTCTGCACCCTCTACACTGCACAGTGTACTACTACTACACCGTAGGCTCTTGGCTCCTGTCCCTTAACGATCAGCATGTGTGCCGGGTGGTCATTTCCTGGCCCTTCCCCTCTCCTGAATTTACCTCTGAGGTTGCTTCTGTGTTAACTCAGACACACCAGCTTCCACCTCAGAACTCTTTGGCTCTTGGAATCTTTGCCACATAAAGTTGCCTTTTCCAACTGCCTGTTGCCCTTGCAAGTGGCTTCCCCATTGCTCATTCCCAGAAGGGACTGCTTGTCCTGTGACTTCCTTGTCTCCCCCAAAGGTTCCAAGACTGTATGGGGCCCCTGGCAGCCCCGTGCAATACCTCCTCCAGGTGGCCCACTGACCTCTCCAGTATGGGGATGAGAGGTGGGCCAGGGTCTGGGCAGGGGTGCCACTCAGAGGACAGGGTGCCAGACATCGGTGGTTCTTCCCTGAGTTCTTGGAGGGTGGACAGCTGGGCCCCAGGCCGGCAATGAGCACACAGACCCCTTTGTCTCCCAGCACCCTCAGAAGGCTGTCCCCTCTGGCCTCTCACAGGGACATTCGTCTCGGCCTTCACTGTGCTGTGCGGGGCCCGCACCGACCTCCCGGACAGGCATGTGTGCTGCGTCTTCTGGCTGAACATTGCAGCAGCCCTCATCCAAATCCTCACTGCCATCGTCATGGTGGGCTGGATCATGAGCATCTTCTGGGGCATGGACATGGTCATCCTTGCCAGTGAGTAGCTGTCGGTGCTGTGCCTCCTGGGGGTGGGGGAGTGGCCAGGGACAGGAAGGACTTGGGAGACCTTCATGTCTGGCCGAGGTCCTGCTCGCCTGCTAAGCACGGGCTCTGGATAGGGCTTGCCCATGTCCTCTTCACAACTCCCTGGGCTGCTTGGCACTGGGGACCCTCCCCACCAGGCCTGGCCCAACACCTGCAGGGAATTATGAATGGATGGCAGGAGAGTTCCATCATTTAATGCAAACTTAATTCAGACACAGAATGGTTTTGTGAAAGGGTTTAAAGTTACAAAATCAAGTTTACCAAAGACAACTCAGTTACCCTTTCTAAAATAACCTAGCAAAATCTTAAAACAGACACCACCCATTTTAAGCAGCTGTGCATGTCTCCCATACCACCATCCACGTTCCCTGTATTTTCCCACGCCCATCGACATGTGAGGCCACAGTTCCTCAATAATTGACCTTACCTCTCAGGCACTTTGCCTTCACTCCATACCCCATGCCCCTCATTGTGTCCTATACCCCCCAAAACCATTCATAGCTGGGATCATCAGTGTCAGAGGTAAGCTGAGCCAGGTAAGAGTGGCAGAGGCAGAAGGGGAAACTCAGGGTTCAGGGGCCCTAGAATTACGTAGAATGATCTATAGCCAACTCAGCCTGAGTTCAGGATCCTGTGAATATGCGACCCAGGGCACACACAAATGGCAGGACCAGGGTCAGCGACCAGTTAGGCCACCGGGCCAGAGAAGATGCAGGTAGATGCAGAGCCTGAGGGAGATGCAGTGGAGTGTGGTCAGATGGGCTGCCCGGAAGTGGCTCCTCCAGCAGCAGAGATCAGGGGAGGAAGCGGGTCAGCTGCACTGCCAGCGTCTCCCAGAATCAGAGCAAACCGGGCAGATGCTGGCAACCAGGGGCAGCCAGAGCAGGGGAACCCCAGGCTGGACCAGAGGCTGAGCAGCGAGCTGCCCCAGGGAGGGATGAGCTGGGAAGCGGCAGGGAAGCTGCTCCTTCCTCCTGGGAGGGGTGTGCTCAGGGCAGGGGCTGCCCTGTCGGAGGAATACTGTGAGGTAAGCCAAGCAGGCAGGCCCTTGCATCTCCTTCATGGAATCTCATCCTCTGGGCATGTCCAGAGGCCACTTTCATTTGTCTGGAAAGGTGAAGAGCACGACCGATAGAAAGGAAGTGCTGCCAGCCCTCGGGTGACTCCTAAAAGTTGGTCCCAATTCCACAGAGGAAATTTGCTGCTTCCCCAGGAGCCTGTGGTCTGCAGGCTCCTGACTCCATTCCCAGCTGGAAGCTGGGAGGTGCTTCTGCCCTCGGAAGGTTGAAGGCTGCCCAATTTGTGCAAGATGAGCCCCTCTTACTGGCTCATTTTCTCTCAAACTGAGCATCTGGCCAGGCACTGGGGACCTGAGTAAGGAACCTCTGCATTAAAGCGGAACATAACTGTGGCACAGGGTAGGTCTCAATAATGTATGTTGATGCCTCATCTGATCTCTAGAGCTTTCTGGTACACTTGTCTTTGATCTCCTTAATACCCAGGAACGAAGAGGTTGGAACCTTAGAGATAAAGAGCTCCCTTCAACATGCCTAGATGAGGCATTGAGGCCCCAGAAGTGCAGATGGGGATCCAGTCACTTCCTCACTTTCCATTGCCCCAGGCTGTTGACTTGGCCAGAATCTCCTCTGCTGTGGCTGGTGTGGGGCGCTAACTGGTTGGCAGGATAAGCAAGTGCAAGAAGCTGCAGCCCCCACCTTTGCCACGCAGCCTTCGCTGGGGGTCAGTGTCAACCCTTTGATTGTCTGCACACTGTTTCCAGGGACGCTGTCTTTGCATCAAACTTTTGAGAATGCTTTTGGAGGGTGTATTAGTTCATTTTCACACTGCTGATAAAGATACCCAAGACTGGGAAGAAAAAGAGGCTTAATGCACTTACAGTTCTACATGGCTGGGGATGCCTCACAATCATGGCGGAAGGCAAGGAGGAGCAAGTCACTTCTTATGTGGATGGCAGCAGGCAAAGAGAGTTTGTGCCGGGAAACTCCCATTTTTAAAACCATCAGATCTCGTGAGACTCATTCACTATCACAAGAACACTGCAGGAAACACTCACCCCCATAATTCAATCATCTCCCACCAGGTTCCTCCCACAACACATAGGAATTGTGGGAGTTACAATTCAAGATGAGATTTGGGTGGGGACACAGCCAAACCATATCGGGGGATAGACTTGAGGGCTGCATACAAAAACCAGTCACACCTCATTCTTGCCCACTGCCTGACTGCCAGACTCATTCGCCCATCTCAGCAAGGGAAGCCTTTGCCTTTTTTCCCCACAACTAATCCCACTCCCAAAGGGTGAATAGTTGCCACTCATGAGATGGTGCTATAGGTGGGATTACTCCCAGCAACCATGGAACTTGTGTGTCTGAGAGTGACTCCTTTGAAGGGAATAATCACAATGGACTTTTCTATCCTAGAAGACAGTTGGATAGGGGACTCTTCTTTCTGGTGTCACTCCAGCCCCTTGCTATAAAAACAGAGGAAACTTTTCAGTTGTAACAATACACCTTGGCTTTTCGCATGGCATTGTCTGGGGTGTCATCAGCAAACACACCATCATGAAAAACTCCTAAGAGGGGAGTCAGAGAAATCTAGATGACAGCGGGAGTTAACATCAGGAAGTTGCAAGCATGTTGCTTGATTTATATGAATAACAACAAATAACAATCAACAACACCCTGTCTTGGTCATGGGTCAGTAAATACTTGGTAGCTCTACGGTGGGCTCTTTCTACTGCCATGCCCATGGCAGACATTGCTAATCAATCAAGACACTTTCTGCTGACCAGTCTCACATGTTCTCAGCACAGGGCTTCGGGCAGTCACTACTAATTGATCCAAGAGGTCTGCAAGACAAAACCTGTTTGCCACCCTCTGGCCTGGGTCTTCCCCAAAGTGTTTTTATATATGTGGCTCCTCTCCATAGAAATGGCTAAGCACGTAGCTCAGACAGAGCCAGTGTGGGGCCAGGATGGGGCATATTGGCATCTTTAGATTGCTGTAGTCAAAGCTCTAGCTGTCCAGGAGCTGCCACTCCTCGTGTCCATCTGGAATTTATCTGGAGAAAGGCATGAGCTGAGGATGAAAAAAAAAAGCTAGGTGCTGTGGCTCATGCCTGTATCTCAGCATGTTGGAAGACCGAGGCAGGAGGATCACTTGAGGCCAGGAGTTTGAGGCTGCAGTGAGACATGATCACACCACTATACTCTAGCTGGGCAACAGAGTGAGATTCTGTCTCAAAAGAAGACAAGAATAAAGAATGAAGGCAGCAGTGTGGGCAGAGCCAGGATATGGAGGGCTGGGGAGGCAGTGGACCAAGCTCCCTGGCAGTGTGAGAGCCCCTCGCTGTGCCCCTAGCCACACCCACACACCTGGTGGGCAGACCGCTGGCCACTGTGGCTGTCACCATGAGTGTTGAGCACTCCCTGCCTGGGGATGGCGTCCGAGAAGCCACTGGCATGGCCCCTGTCCCATCTCCCAGGCCTCACTATGGATCTGCTTTGTTTCCTGCGCCCAGCGTTCCCTGTGGCTCTGTTTTCAGGCTATGTTTTCTCTTCTTCTCTCTCTCCTCTTCCTCCTGCTGCCTCCCACTCTGTGCTGCTGCAGTTTCCCAAGGTGAGTCTGCGGATGGACGTGCGGGCCTCGTGCTGCTGCTTGGGGCCCTCCCCTCCCCCGAGACCCCCACTCTTGCACACAAACACCCCACCCACTCTCCCAGTGGGTCAATGGGCTTTTATGTTTAGCTTTAACTTTTGGTTTGGAAAATGCTTAAACATAGACAAAAGTAGAGCCCCTAGTAAAATGAGGCCCTAATGCCCACACCAGCCTCAGCCGCCATCAATTCATGGCCAGTCTCCTTTCCTCTGTCATTCGCTACATCTTCCCTACCCCAGCATGGGTTTATTGGCACCCAAAATTGAGAAATACTCTGCTAAATGAAGAGAAAAAAGCAGCTCAATACACCAAAGCTCCTCTTCAGACTAAGTTCACTGGCTAATAGGAATAACCACTCAGCAAATTCTGCTCGTGTAACAGCAGCTGAGAATATTTCAGTAGGTATTTTTTTTTCTTCTTTTGAGACAAAGTCTTGCTGTGCCTCCCAGGCTGGAGTGCAGTGGCGCAATCTCAGCTCACTGCAACCTCCACCTCCTGGGTTCAAGCGATTCTCCTGCCTCAGCTCCCGAGTAGCTGGGACTACAGGTGCGTGCCACCACACCCAGTTAATTTTTTGTATTTTTAGTAAGACGGGATTTCACCATGTTAGCCAGGATGGTCTCAGTCTCCTGACATAGTGATCTGCCCGCCTCGGCCTCCCAAAGGGTATCTTCTTAAGAAAACAAGCACAATACCCTTTCACACCTAAATAAAACAGTAACAATTCCTTACTATCCACAGAGCTCACTTTTTCCCAAAGGACTCGGATCAACAATATTTTAAAGGTTTAGCCTTCAGGCACCCTTTCCCGCCATAACCGTCCAGCAGGTTGGACGCACACAGGGATGGCTGCTCCCCTCTGTATGCCATCTTCCTCCTTTCTTCTTCCTTCCTTCCTCCTTCCATCCACCTATACCAGATGCCCAACCCTTAGGGAAGCCTGCCAGGCACCTGCTCCCAAGGCTCTGCATTGGGAAATCACACCAGACCAGTCTTTGAGCAGCTTCCAGATGTGGGTTCAGGAGCACATCGATAGCCTTTTAGCTCCCACCCCAAATGCCCGCCCGTCATACATTCCCAGTAGACCCAGTACTCCACATTTCCTGATTCATTCTTTTGTTTCCCATTAGAAAGTCAAAGCCCTTGGGAAAAGTCGTGTTCTGATGGTAGCAGTTATTTGCACCTTAGTATAAACAATGCCTCCTGTGTGCATTCTGGGCTAGGGGCACCTCCTGGAGAAATCCTGAAGGAAGCAGGTGTCTAACCATCTCTCCTTTGCTTTTTCCTCACAGGCTACAAGGAGCAGGGCATCCCACAGCAGCTGTGAGCCCACGGGAGCCGCTGGGGAGATCCAGGGGGGCCCTGTGAGGGCTGCACCAGGCAGCTTTGGGCACAAGGACCTTTACATGTTCTCTTCTGCCATTTTCTGGACTGGGGGTGGAAAGGAGGTATTTTTAAAAATATTATTTATTTTGAAAACGCATCTGCTTTCCTCAGCAGGTTGTGAGGGCTGCCAGCCCCTCCTGCTCCGGAAAGCACTGTGGGCGCAGGCACCAGAGCATCAGAGAGTGGGGTGGAGATGAGAACGCCCACAGAGAGGCTGGGATGCTCCGGCAGGCTCCAACCGGCCTTGCTGTACCCACTGCCCACTGCAAGGGCACACCACAGCTGCTGGGCCGGGCCACACCGGGCCCTGTCTGGGTGAGCAGGGGCTCACCAAGGGGACAGGACTGTGGTAGACCCATCCTCTGGAACCCCACCTGCCTCAAAATCTGGTGCCCCAAGTGTTTACTGTGTGGTCTCCTGGGGGCAACACCAGGGTGGGGGTGAGGATGGCCCGGCTCCAACCTAGCGTGGAAAGGCCCACTGTGCCCACAGCCGGCCTGAGGCCTCGGGGAGAAGACCAGTCCCACAGGTGTCTCCTGGGCCTGCCTCCCTGACCGCACCGCCCGCCTCCTCACAGCTGAAATCTAAGGGCTGGGTGTGTCGTGACCTGTGTTTAAGGAGAGGAGTGGCTCCTTCCCTGGGGTGAAACTGCCAGAACTGCCAGATGTTTATACACTAAGTTATTAGACCGAAGCAAGAGTGGGCAGACTAGCAGCCTTTCACCCAATACTTAACAGCATTTCTGGCCCACATTCCTTTTTCTGAAGTCATTGGGGCCAGATGTGTCTCCGAATTGAGAAGTTTTAGATTTGAGAAAGACAATGCGATCCATTTATCGTACACTTTCTAACTTCCCGGCAGAGTGTGGAACATCTCGCCTACCATCAGGCACGTGAATATTTCTGCAGAGAAACATGTGACTAGTCCCATTAATTGGGAGCTATACAAACTGTAAATAGCTTCACCTCAGTTCAGTCTAATTTTGCCACTAAGTAACTTAGGGAAAAACTTACCATTTGAGAGCTTTTAGGGTTTCAGAATTGCAAGAACAATTGTAGGGGGTTGTGGACCTGGATCTGAATATCCTACTTACAAACAGATGCATTAGAGGGTGAAATTGTCAGCATTAGACAGGGACTCCTTCAGTTGCCCAAGGACCACGGGCCTCTTTAAGGAGCCCCTCTGTAAGTGATTGGGACAGGGCTAGATCCCTAATGAGGGCTAGGGGTGGGGAGAATCTAGCAGAAGTTGTCCGGGATACTGTGGATCAAGTATCAATCTGAAATTAAGAGAAATTATAGTAAGAGGATGGACATTTACATGTCTGTTTCCTTTCCTTTCATTTTCATTCTAACATAGGAAATGCTAACAGGTGGGGCTGGCCCAAAGTCAAGCTTCTGACTCCACTTGACACAGTGCCATTGGGCATGTCCCTCTTCGAAGGGCTTGTTTGTCTATCAGAGACTGTCAGAACTCCATGAGGGTAGGAGAAGGGATTTTGCAGGATGAAAGTGCTTGGGAAGCAGTGGCCACCATTCTGGAGGTTTCAGCCCACCTACCCCATCCACTGGGCTTTCTAATCACAGTCCTGCCTGAGAAGCCGGCCCTGCCGCCCACCCCTTAGCATGGATCCCTCAGCTACTGTCCATCTTCCATTGCCGCCTGGGGCTCGGCTGCCATTTTTGAACACCTGGCAGTGTCTTTGTCGCATCCTGTCCTCTCTTCTTACAGACCCCGACCCAGGCCTTTGCCTTCTTCTCTCCTGTTTGGAAGCCTCTGTATCTTCAAGGTGTGGGAACAGATTTGGTTTTCTCTAAAAAGCTAGAACCTTCTGCTGTGTGCAGCGGGCATCCTCCAGGCTGGTGCTCGCTGCTCTCGAGGAAGCTGCGTCAGAGTGGAGCCGCCCCTCCACTCAGATAAAATAGCTTCAGCTGCAGGAAGCCGCCCCCTCCCATGCCCACCAGCCCACAGCCCTTCACCCCACACAGCCCCCAGAGTTTGCCCGACACCCCCTGAGTGATGACAGGTCTCAGGAGGGGGCCGCCCCCACACACGGGAGGGAGAAGCTTATTTTCCCCGCTTGGGCTGGGGGCGGCTGCTGAGGGGGTGAAGAAGAGATAGCAATTTGTGTAGCATGTTTAGTGACACAATCCAGACGCAGGTGGGACTTTCTTGAGTGGCAGGTGTCACCCTGGGTCCTGTGTGGGACGGCTTAATACAGGGGTTTGTGTGTTTGTGTGTGTGGAGGGCCATTGCGCCCCCAGATCCTCCTCTCCCCCGGGGGCTGCGTCTCTAAACCTGGGAACACATCAGCCTCAGAAGGAGGCCCCTTTCCGGGTAACTGATGTGTGGGAGAAGCCAAGAGGCCCCTGCCTGTCTCCTGAATGAGGCTGTGAGGGTTGCCACGTGGGCGGGACCGGTTCAAAATAGCACCCCCGCCCCTCTAAATTAGACCGCGGTCTCATCATGATCATCTTCAGTAGATAAGGGACAGTGGCTGATTTACTCCAAGTAGTTCCAGCTGGCCACTCAGACCAGGGCCAGAGTTAACTTCTCAAACACCAGCCAGCTGAAAATTAGGGTTCTCATGCTGGCAAGTGCTTGGTTGACACACAGCCCTTTGGTGACAAAACTGGGCTTTGCCTGGATAGTGCAGACAAGGCTGTTGGTTCAGAGGCTGCAGGGCACATTCCAGGTTGGGGCCTTTTGTCAGTCGGAATTCAATAGGACGCTCCCTGGCTGTGGGTGTTTAGTGCAGGAATCACAGGCTTGCAGAGAAAGTCAGAGGCAATGAGATGCTCCCAGTACCCAACTGTGCCACTGGGATCAGGGTGGCTATTCCCTGATCTAGGGTCAGAGTGGGACCCTAGAGCCAGAGTGAGCTGTGGGTGGCCTGGGTGTGTCCTGCAGACGGTGGAGACTGTTGATTTGGATGTTGAGCTCTGAGTCAGTTTTAGAACCAAGGATCTCAGGCTGAGAAGGCCAGGTCCCCATGGGAGCGGCAGGAGTCTGATGGCTCCTGGCTGCGGTACCAGCCCCCAGCTCGCCTGCCTAGCACTGGGGCTGCAGGGCGGGGGCTCTGCTGCTGGGGCCCACCCCAGCCTGCCACGCCACTGGCCTTGCCATGGCAAGGAAGGGGCAGGCAGCATGGTTCCCACCCTCAGCTGCCCCAGACCCACGCATCCAGCCCCAAGAACAGCCTCACCCAGGCACGGTGCAGGGCGTTTTAGCTCCTGGGAGGGGAGATGCTTTTGTGAGTTTCAGATGTCAGAGCAGAAGCTCCAAGAGAGAGTAAGCCGTATGCCCCCAAACACTCGGCTCCTAAGTGGCAGGACAGGCAAGTGGCCAGGTTGGGCCACCCCCACAGCCTGTGCCGTCCACACACTAACTACAGCACTCCCAGAAGAAGGAGCAGAATCACAGGCAGCCCAGAGCAGGTCCTGTGGAGGGGTCCTCGCCCCTCAGGAGTGATAGGGTGATTATGTCACATGTTTAGTGACACAATTCCACCTGCGTCTGGATTGTGTCACTAAACATGCAACATAAATTACCATCTCTTCTCCATCCCCTCAGCAGCCGCCCCCACCCCAAGCTGGGAAAATAAGCTCCCTCCCATATGTGGGGGCGGCCCCCTCCTGAGACCTGTCATCACTTAGGGGGAGTTGGGCAAAACCTCCTAGGAAGGTCCTGGACGCCTCCACCCTGCCCCACAAGGCTCCATACTCCCACCTGCCCGGGCAGCCCTCACACCCATGCTACCTCCTTTAGGCAGGCCCAGAAGGGCGCCCCTTCCTGAGGGTGTCGGGGGATGGCGGCAGAGAGACAGCTGGTATTAGGAGCTTCCCCATCCTAATATGCAGGACCAAGTCTCCCGCTCTCGCAGCCAGGGGCTCCAGCCATGCTGGCACAGGCATCTCAGAGGTGTGAGATGAACTCAGCCTCATGCAGGATGCCCAGGGTTAGGGAGCAGTAAGGAGGATGCTACAGAAAGGAACTGCAGAAAGAAAAAAAGCCACATGGTTAACTTTTCCCCTGGAGGGCAAAGGGGTCCGGCTCTCAAAAAGAAAAGCCAGGCACAGATACCAACACCAAGTGTAAGGCAGCGCAAAGTGGGGCTGAAACCCCAGGACCGGGTCAAAGGCCCTCCGAAGGCCCGAGGTTCTCGAGGAGGAGGGGAAGCTGATAGGGCCCTGGTCCTTCTGCACCAGCGTGGCTCTTTAAAATACAAAACACCCACGAAGCCAAAAACCCTGAAACATGTTCTTTAGCTAACCCCTTCCCTGCCCAGATGCCTGCAATTCCGAGAATTCACTTCAGTTTTGCCGGGATCCAACCCTTGGGCCTGAGGGTGGAGAGCTGGGCCTCCTCAGGGTCCCTTCTAGGCTCCCAGGCCCACCTTAGGCTTTAATTGCACTGGCTGTTTCTTATGGTGTTAGTGAATTTTGCAAAGAAAGCCCAGAGCATTGCATAAATGCTTGGGGGCGTGTCATTTAAATGGAAGTTCTCCAATAGTGACTGAAGGCAGAGTTTACTGTTATTCCTCCCTCTTGCTGGCTTTGTTGGAGGGCTTTTATTAGAGGGATTGGAGGTGGGAGAGCACTTTTAAAGTGCACCCCACCCCCTGCACCCGAGCTGCACCTAAGCTTCCCAGAGACCATGACCTTGTATGTGGCTGGAGGCCTCAGGCTTAGGAAGCAGCGTGAAGCCTTTGCTGCCAACCCACCCAGGAAAGAAGCCGGGCCTCAGGCTGAGGAAAGACAGGGTTTCCTCTCCAGGTAGTGGCCTCAGGCAGTCCTCACCAGGGGGACACCTCCCTGCTTTGCATTAACTCATCAGCAAGCTCAGCGAGAGCTAACGTGGGCCCAGCGGTCCTGTGCTTGGAAATGATGCCTTCACCCCCACACTCCTGCCTTCACCCCCACACTCCTGCCTTCACCCCCACACTCCTGCCGTCCCAGCCTCCGCAGGTGAAGCTGCAAGGTGAGCAGAGGCAGGAGTGGGGACACACTCTTCAAGGACAGCACTGCCCCTTCTCCCTCCAAAGAGCTCTGTGCGCTGGGTTTGGGGATGAGGTGCCAGCCTGGTCGGGGGAGGTGACTGTGGTCCTTCTGACCGGCTTGGATCTTGAAAACAGTCACAAAAAAGCTCAGCCCGAGCAGGCGGTGGGTGCAAGGCTCAGGGGCCTGTGTTTTCATCAGTTTTCTTCCTGCAAGATTCTTCGAGCTGGATGTTCACGGGATCATAGGGGCATGGAGGTGGTCACGCTCAGACAGTCATGCACTGCCCTAAATCCCACGCCCTGCAGAGATAGGAAGAATCCCAACCAGAGTGATCCCAAACGTTCCCTTGTGGCCCAAGAGTGAGTTCCAGCCTGAGTGCTGTTATGACTGCCGGCGTCTCTCCGACTGCCTCTCACCTCAGTTTAACCATCTACAGGTTAGGAACAAAGAAGGGCTTAGGCAGCCATTGTTTCCCCATTTCTGTCAGAGCCAAGGGCTTGGAAGGCCAGCCCCATCCGGGCAAGGGCTGTCCTCTCCTGCCCAGGCCTCACCTCCTTGCCAGCTGCAGCTGGCAAGATTCTTTCTAGCAGAACAGAAACACTGGCCCCCAATTCCACTCTCCCCTCCTGATGCTACCGCAGAGGGCAGAAAGGTGCCCTGTAGCGTCCACTGTGTGTGTGTGTCCTAAGTTTCCAGTGCAGGTCATCTGGATTTGCATTTAGCTAGGGAACCTCGGCCCTCAAACCCTCTCCCTCTCTGCCTGAATTTGCCAAAATGCCAACCACCCAGGCAGGTGTGGATGCCACAGTCCATCCCCGTTGCATTTCACCCGCACATGGACAGAGGCACACACTCACACACATTCCCAGCACCTTTAACTGCTGGGGGAAGCAGGCCAGGGTCTGCCTGGAGCCTCAGGATTGGGACTTATCTCCAAAGGAGCCCACACCCCCTCTTCCGGGATGGGCGCTGGCTGGCAGCACTTTTTTCCCTCATCACATCCCCGACCCCTGCTCAGCCCACATGCACATGCTGCTTCCTGTCTCCAGGGCCCTAGCCTGTGGATCTCTTGCTCCCATGCACTCCTAGGGTGAGTGGGCTCAGCACCAAACCTGGCTGTGCCCATTCCCCACAACCCCAGCTTGGCCTCCTGTGGGAAGGGGAAGGCGGACCTGCCCAGAGGGGAGGGGCAGTGTTCCCACCCACCTGCTCCAGCACAGGAACCAGGGAGGAAAGAAAGGAGAGGGAGGTTCCATTCACCGTTTTCTGGGTTAGCACTTGATTGGATGTTTCAAGCAAGGGACAAGGTGATGGTGGCTGTAACAGGCTCCTCGTGGGCACCGTCACCCCAGAAGGCCTGGGCACCCATGAGAACCTGTGGCCAGCCCTTTTCATCGGCTAAGTTCCCTGCTGTTGTGCGTGGTGCCATTTTTTTAAAAAAACCAACATATATAAAAACAAAACAACTGGTTCTGTGTGTATTAACCTAATGTACATATGAATGAGTGTTGTGTTGTGATTTGCAGTGTTTTGACACCGTGATTGGCTTTGTTTGGGTCTCTCTTCTTTCTCTGAAATTAACTGCTGTGCATTTTCACTGTTCTTAGAGAAGACTCTGAGCTCCTGGGGTTTTCTTGTCTCACTTCTACCCTGACCCGCTGGGAGCCCACCCCACCCCAGTCCAGCCATGAGGGTATTTCCAGCCTATTCCAATGACTGGAACACTTCTTGGAAGAAAACGTCTAATGTCGGGGACCTAGGGACACTTCCAGGCTTGCCCTGGCCGGAACCCTGCAGCCTGGGGCCCAAGCCCGCCTGCAGCTGAGCTTTCCCCAACACCCTCAGGACCCAGCCCCAGCAGACCTTCCCTGGGAGCTGCTCAGGGGTCTCCACAGCGCCCTCTAGGGGCCAAGCAGGGTTCCAGATTCTCCAGCCTTCTGCCAGCTTTAAAACCCTTCACTCAAGCAGCATTACTGTACATGCAATGAAAAATACTATATATGACAGTCAAAACCTGTGTACATATCTCCATGTACATATTTATACATACACACACCTTCCTATTATAAATATATAAAGCATGACATCTCTTTGGCATTCCAAGTTTGTGTTTTTTTAAATCCTTGGAAATATGGCTTTGGAAACCTTTTTCTTCCTTTCCCTCTTTTCTATGTTGTAATAAACATTCATGTGACCTTTCCGGTAGTTTCTCAAATCCCTGTGTCCTCCCGTGTTCCTAATCGAACAGATCTCTGACTGGGACAACACGCCGTCCTCCCCACCTCTGCAGCCTTTGCCATTGGTTTGCTTTCCGTTATGAAGGCTGTCCTCCCCCAAGGCAGGTCTTGCGTTCTTTCAGACCTTTTTCCCGAATTCCCTGTCTTCCGAAAGGCTTGTGCAAGTGACTCTTCAAACAGCCTCATCTTTGATAATCTGATCCCTTTGCAACCAGGAATTTGCATGCTAAATCAAGCATCAGGCCCCAGATTGAGTTTACCAAGAATAAGTGTACAGATGCAGCTCATTTCCTGCTCTTAATTGTTAGACTGGTTGATGAGGGAAATGTGGGCAACATACATATTTGACAAAGACTTCTGAATAAATGAGAGTCTGGGTAAGAGTGGTTAGGAGAATGTATAACTACCTGTTCAGTTACAACGAAGGACAGGTTGCACCTGGGAGAGAATTGCATCCACAACCCAGCCAATGCCTTCGCTCATAATGGGATGAAGACCTACAGAACTTACTAAATTTGTGGATAAGGAGAAATAAGTATATTAGATGAACAAATCAGAATCCCAAAATATCCCAACAGGCAGAGGCAATCTAACACGATGAAATCTAATAGCGTTCAATGAAAGAGTTGCGCTTGACATGAAGAAAGCTCCGTGCTTTCCTTCATCCCTGGGGAGTTACCCAACAGGCAGCTCAGTGTTCATCACGGCATGCTGGGGCTGACTACACAGGCCACCTGGTTTCAGATGCACAAGGAGCTGCAGGCTGGGGTCCGGAATGAAACCGCATCTGCAGCGTTGCATTCAGTACTGGGTGCCGTGGGGGGGCAAGTGCTCTGACAATGAGTGTCCAGGTGTCATTCCTGTCACTCACACCCAGGGGAAGGGCCCCGCCTCCTGCCATTTCCTCAGGCCAGCCCAGCACCCTTAGGGTCCACTTACCCGGGGAGAGGCTGCAGTCTCAATGGCCTCGATGCTGCTTTTGTCCAAAAGAGGGAATCATCTTCAAAGCACAACCTCTGGTGAGACTTGAAGCTCTACTGCAATGGCCCCTCCAAGGCCCCAGAAATGGCATCTGTGCCTCAGGTTGACTTGAGTTGCTGCTAAGACCAGGACCTAAAGCCCAAGGCAGTACAATGACCAAGGCACTCTCAGAGTCCCCCAGACACTCTAGGGAGCATTTTGTGATCATTTGCATTGTCCAAATACTCGATGTGCTCAGATTAAACTGGAATGCTCCTGGCTGGAGGATTCTTCTGCAGTCACTCAGTTTCAGAGGGGCTCATCAGAAGGCACAATGGGAGATAAAGTTAGCTCCCCTTCCAGCACTGCCAATAGAAGGGAAGATACCATTTGAATGTACTAACATTCCCTCTCTTCTCCCAGCACCAAGCCTCTTAATCTCAGGAAGGGTGACGTGGGTTGAGCCAGCCACTGCCTCTCTGCTGGGGGGTGACAGAACTTTGACAGAGTCCTCCTCAAATCCAGAAGGAAAGGGCTGTGACAAACATGAAGGCATCTGCTCCCCACAACTCCCTACACCCCAGACCCTAGGCCCTGGGAGAGGCTCGTGCTTGCCAGTGGCCAGTCACAGGAAGGGACACATGAGGATGTGCAGGGGACGGGGGGCTCGAGGAGGTGGGAAGGCAGTGCTTGGGTTTGCGGACGGGGTTGCCGATGCATTCCTCAGAGGAGGAGTACAGCCCAAACCTGGTGCAGTGAGAGTCCCAGGTGGGGGACCCTGGGAGGCACATCAGTGCAGGCTGCATGTTGGGCCACTGAACCCAGAGGATGGGTCTTCATTCCCAAGAGGACCAAGACGGACATTTCTGGGCTCCTAACACCAAGTCAGCTTCTGAGTAAAGCCTTAGGGAAGGGTCATGGGACCCAAGATTCAGTGTATATAAAACACGTCAGGAACAACTTGGGGTGATAAAGTTGCAGGACTTTTCCTTAGTTCAGCCATGAAAATTCAGGCTCAAGGACTATTTGAATGGAGAATGAGACAGGGTTTTATTGGGTGAAAAGGAAGAAAAGGGGGAAACAGGGAGTCGCGCTAGGCCAGAGTCCTTGCTAGAGCGCTTCCTGCCCACAGCTTGAGTCCCAGGTTCCACACAGGAAAGGGGGGGCGAGGCTCCTGCCTGCTGCAAACGTCATGAACTTCCCGAGGCTCCATCTCACTGTGCAGGCCGGTTGGAGTTTCCGCAGGGACCCCCTCCCACCTGGCTGTCTCATTCCCCCCTCTAAAGAAGTCCATCTAACTGCCCTTAGGTTAAGGATAAGGATGAAGACCGATCTTAACTGCTTCCTGATGACAGGGGGCACTGTTTTTGGGAAACGGCAGTCAGAGCTCCCTCAGATGCCTGTCTAAGGGTTCCCAGCAGAAGAGGCCATCATCAGAGGCTCCGGTTGCATGACTGTTCAGAGTTTGATGGCCTGAAGGCAAGAACAGACAAACGGGGTCATTAGAAAACATGTAGCAAAACAAAACAGGCCGGGCACAGTGGCTCACGCCTGTAATCCAGCACTTTGGGAGGCCGAGGCGGATGGATCACCTGAGGTCAGGAGTTTGAGACCAGCCTGACCAACATGGCGAAACCCCATCTCTACTAAAAATGCAAAAATTAGCCGGGCATGGTGGTGCACGCCTGTAATCCCAGCTACTAGGGAGGCTGAGGCAGGAGAATCGCTTGAACCCGGGAGGGAGGCAGAGGTTGCAGTGAGCCGAGACCAGGCCACTGCACTCCAGCCTGGGCAACAAAAGCGAAACTCCGTCTCGAAACAAAACAACACAAAACAACAACAAAAAAACAAAAACCCAAAAGGAAACAAGGGGAGACAAGCGGAGGGGTAAGGACAGCTCAAAAATCTTGAGGCCTTTTACCAGTTTGTACAGGGAGAGGGAGGCCAAAAGCCCAACTGGCAAAAACTGGACCCTTTTGCTGGCACGTCGGGCTTCTGAGTTCCCTTCCCCTGAGCCTAATCCTAAGCCAACCAGTTTAAGGTTCGGGAAATTAACTGTTTCCAGTTTGGAGGATGCATCTGAGGGAATTGTCCCATAGTACGGAGACACAATTACCTATCAGTGAAGAGAGGACAGAGGAGAAGAAAGGAAAAAAGAAGACACCTTCTGAAGGAGTCCCAGGGATTCAGGGTGCATTTGAAAGGGGTACAGACTGCAGATGAATTGCTGCCCATCTGGAAAGAGGGGAGCAGGTGTCCCTGGTTCCCTTCTCTTCCTAGCAGATACCCAGGGTACATGAGGGAGAGAGAAAAGAGCGTCCTCTTTCCCTCTTCCATCCTTGCATCCCCGAGTCCCAGTGACCTTGGCAGGTGCCGCCATGAGTGCCAAAGTGGCTTGCACCCATGAAGCAGGGAGGGCCTAGAAAATAGGAATTATCTGCTCTCACCTATGCCTCTGTCCCCTACTGTCAGTAGCCTTGGAGTTCCCTAGATCTCATTTATGCCATGGAAATTTGTGCCATGGGTTTATCCATGAAACAAGAAGCTTGGGGTTGGCTTAATTGGCAGGAATGAGCCACGCTCACCTGCACCGTGCCTTTTAACCTCTGTTGTCATTTGTCCCTGGATCCCTCAGATCCAGTTTTCCTTCCTAGGACTTTGACCCAAAGCTTGGAATTGAGTTTGGGACAAAAATGTGTCTCGGGGGGGTGCATGGACTCCTTATCATAAGCCAAATGCTAAGATGAAACTGTGGAATTGCGTCCTCCTCCAACAAGGGAGAGAAAAAGATGTCTTGTGACACAACCGGATAACTGGTGGCTATAGTTATGCTTGCGAGGGTTTGGGTGCATGGTCCTTGGCTTTGATTAGCTTTCTTGGTCTTACTTCCCCAAAAAGGAAACCTCCAAGTGATGGGCATCCTATTTATTCCAATCACCTAGCAGGACTTGCAGGATAATTGCCCAGAGCTAGAATATTGATCCAGATTTCTACATTACCCATCCCTTTTGTTCTTTCTGAGCTGCAGCTGGAGATGGCTGGTTGGTTCACAAGAGCAAGTAGGGTTAGCCTAAAATGTAGGTGAAAACTTAAAAACAACCAATGAGTTTAGAATTTAATGACAAATGTATAATAAGTTTTGAAACATGATTTCTCTCTCTCCGGTCCTCATTTTTGTTAAAAAATCATCATAGGACTGAATGGTTTGCAAAATAGACTTTAGTCTTATACTTGGCCTGATTAATTGCATAAAGTGCAGCAAGAATAATTATTTCTACATAGACCTTTTGGATTGGCTTTGATGCAAGTTTGTTCCACAAGGAATCTCAGATAAGACCGTTTAATGCTGAGCCCAACCATGGGTTTGTATCCTCAAACAACTGTGAGTTTACCTTAAGGTCCCAAGATAAACTTGGAGCTCCCGGACCTGTTAGAAAGTGACATTCTTTACCTGTAGAGGAGAAAGAATCCTGTACAGGGACTGCGTAGGCAAGGGTTTGAGGCCAGTTTCTTCCACAGGGCTTTTATCAGCTCTGCAAGTCAAGATTGACTCCTTAAAGGGAAGCATACCCTTCTAGTCAAAGCCTTGGTAAAATAACCACTTTCTCCAATTGTGTTCCGTTGCAAAAGAAAAATGGATTCTTATTGCACTGATATAAACAACCATATTACCGTAAGAATACTCACAGATAGTTTCCAAATTCTAGAGGAACCAGGCAGAGAGAAACAAACATGCTCCAAATTTTTGTTCATAGGAGTAAACCTTACTCAATTATTAAAGGCTGTAAATAGTTCCAAGTAAGTTTCCTTAACTATGAAAAACAAAACAAGAATCAGCAATATTCCAATCAAAAGTCAAAAAGGTTGCTTCAGCTTTCTGAGTTCAGTTCATTTAGTTAACTCTTCTTTTGTTTAATATTTGTGAACATTTCAGCTCTTCATGAGTCCTGTACATTTTCCTTTATTCTAATGTTACAATCTCCAAAGTTATCAGAAGCCTGTATATGAGAGCGCCCGTTAAAGTTCTATAGCTTATTATAAACTATCTTTTGAAAAGAATCAAAATGAGACAACAATTGTCTGTGAATAGCAAAATGTCCAGGGTAGTTACAGTTAGAAACACAATTGACGAAGTTTTGTTATCTTCATAGTTTACAATAACTTAACATACCAACCTTAATTATGATTGATAGCATATACTCAGACATTAGAATCTTAGAACTCCCATACAATTTTGGAACATATATTAGTATTCACAAAAGTATAGCCTAAAGAAGACTGAAGATCATTTTGCAATCCCATGTACCTAAACACGCCAAATAATTCTGTTTGCCTCTTTTTTCGGGATGTTTCAGGGGTCCTCTGAAACATCTGAAAAGCCAGGTACCAGAAAAGACAATTTTGAAACTTAAGTTTGATTTCGAGAAGCCTTTTAAATATGTTTAAAGCACCTGATACTATGAAATAGAGCTCCAGATTACCACAAAATATTTATTTTCTCAAAATCATGACTCAGAAATTTTAAAGAAGCAAAAGCTTTTTATAACCCTTTTGCATTTAGTTAATATGTTCACACAGAGAACCTCTTCTGCAAGATTAATTCCCACAGCTTTTCCACCACTTGTTTGAACCTTCAGCTTTCCCTTTCTAACTCAAAATAATCCTTTAACCCCAGGCAAAAGTTTACATTTCCATGCCTTCTTATAACCTTTTACATAAAAATCACATTTTACTCTTCTTACACCCCTTGCATGTAAATCTATTTTCGGTAGTTTCAATTACATGTCATAATTGTAACTCCTAGCAATTTTTAACTTTAAGGTAAAACTTGGTAAGTTGAATTGTGCGCTAACTGCAGCCAATGTTTGCCTTCTTACTTAAGGGCCTAGTTAGTTCCACATGTCCCCAAGCCTTACCAGTTATGAAGCCAGCAAGTCAAATAGTTCTCAAAACCCAAAAAGCAGTTTGTAACCTGAAAACACTTAGCAAACTTTGCATCTGACCTGCATTAATAATCTTCACGGCTGTTTTTATTTCTCAAAGATTAAAGTCACATGAACTAAAAGGTACCACGGATTTTATATTGCCTTTAAAAAATATTTGATCCAGGCTGGGCACGGTGGCTCACGCCTGTAATCCCAGCACTTTGGGAGGCTGAGGTGGGCAGATCACCTGAGGTCAGGAGTTCGAGACCAGCCTGGCCAACATGGTAAAACCCCATCTCTACTAAAAATACAAAAAAATGAGCCAGGCGTGGTGGCGTGCGCCTGTAATCCCAGCTACTCAGGAGGCTGACATAGGAGAATCGCTTGAACCCGGGAGGCGGAGGTTGCGGTGAGCCGAGATCGTGCCACTGCACTCCAGCCTGGGCAACGAGAGCAAAACTCCATCTCAAAAAAAAATTTTTTTTTGATCCGAGCGCTTTTCTTTTCTTTTCTTTTTTTTTTTTTTTTTTTTTGAGACGGAGTCTCACTCTGTCGCCCAGGCTGGAGTGCAGTGGCGCAATCTCGGCTCACTGCAACCTCTGCCTCCCAGGTTCAAGCGATTCTCCTGCCTCAGCCTCCCCAATAGCTGGGACTACAGGCACATGCCACCATGCCCAGCTAATTTTTGTATTTTTAGTAGAGACGGGGTTTCACCGTGTTGGCCAGGATGGTCTTGATCTGATGACCTCGTGATCTGCCGGCCTCAGCCTCCCAAAGTGCTGGGATTACAGGCGTGAACCACTGCGCCCGGCCTGAGCGCTTTTCTTTAGGCAAAATTAATTAGAGCTCTTTTTGCAGACATCACACACAGTACATACACAGATAGGCACAAGAAAACCCAGTTGCTGGGTGGGGCCCTTTAAGGGACAGGACTAGGAAACATGAAGATATCCATCCAGAGACGGTCATCCCCTAAGGCAGGATTGTTAAACAAAGCCTTGCCAAGTGGTTACTGGCCATGCCCCAGGATGTAAAACAAGATGGAGGCTTGCAGCACAAACCATATAGACCTGCAAAGCACACCAGATTGGCCACAGCCCAACACTAGCCCCACAAATCCTTTTTCACAATTAAAGCTTTACAGAGAATATAAACAGGGATTTTTATCATTCCTAGCCTAGCAAAATGTCTTCTAGAAAGAAAAAAAAAAAAAAAAAAAAAAAAAAAAACCTGCTTAAACTTAACTGCTGACGGGGCGGATAAGAGGAAAGAAAAAAGGTTTAAAAATCCCTGGGGAAGAACCTCTTATTCTTATACAAGTGGTTCCTCCATCAGGGAGAAAAGTTTACTGCCCAGTGAAGCTGAACCCCTTGGCTGGGGAAGGGGACGGCTGCTGTGGTGGTGCGTGGCTTGGAACAAGCCAGCCAACTGTGCACGACCCTTGGGCCATGCATCCCAGCTTCCGCACAGAGGGGAGAGGGAGCAAGGAGCCCCCGCTGGCCTATCCTTCCCCCAAAAGAAAGGAAAGGACCTTTCTTCTGATCTCCGGAGCCCCCGGATTTGGGGGCATGTTTTGCCCACCTTCAGAAGTTCGAGGATTAAAATGCTCAGGATCAACAGTGAGAGGTTTTGAGTCCCCATTTCACTCACCACTTCTCCAGCCCCCAAATGGGGTGCCAAAACTTTGCAGGACTTTTCCTTAGTTCAGTTAAAGATGGGGTTCTTTGTCCCATGGCCAGGAAAATTCAGGCTCACAGACAATTTGAATGGTGAGTGAGATAGGGTTTTATTGGGTGAAAAGGAAGAAAAGGGGGAAACAGGGAATCGCGTTACGCCGAATCCCTGCTAGAGCGCTTCCGTCGCAGCTTGAATCTCAGGTTCCACCCAGGAAGAAGCGGGGCCAGGCTCCTCTGCTGCAAACATCCTGAACTGCCCGAGGCCCCACTTCAGTGGGCAGGCTGGTTGGAGTTTCTGCAGGAACCCCCTCCCATCTGGCCGTCTCAATAATAATAATAACCATTGCCATTTGTGTCATGACATATGTTTACAAAGCACTTTCCTCCATCAAGAAGAGATTGCAACTGAACCTGCATTTATTGAGTGTCTACCACGTGCCAGGAATGTTCATCTGTGCTATTTTATCTTCCCAAATAGATAAGATGGTTGAGACTATTGTCTCATTAATATCTGAAGACACAGGCTAAGAGAAGTTAAGCAACTTGTCCAAAGACTCACAGCTGGGTAGTGGTGGAGCCATGACTCCAAACCCACTCCTGCCTCTTGGCATCCAGTCTCTTATGTCCCATGGGGCTTCTCAGTCAGGGACCCTTCCTCCTCTCCCTTCTTGAAAGACACCTTCTTGAATCCCTGACCAAAGATGCTTCCAGAAATGGTAGTAGAGGTTTCTTGGCCCCCTTTGAGGAGAGGATTAGGTGGCTCTTTCACCTGGAGCATCACCTGCTGCCATAAGTACCTGCTCTGGGCATGTGGATGGACCTGCTTGAGGTAATAGGGCGACAGCAACAGTGGAAACCATGCCCATTCACTGAGCCATGGGGCCTGGATATTCCTTCATGCCCACAATCAAGAACCAGAAGGAGGGACAAGAGGAGCTAGACTCTCTCCACGTACACATAGCTGGGGAGCTAGGACAGAAGTGCCATCCCCAGGCCCTGCCCTCATGTTTCCTCACTGCCTGCTAGAGAAACACAGAGCTGAAAGTGTCAGTTCAGCCACTGCAATGTCACTCAACCAAAGCAATGGTGAGCCTTTGCCCAGGAAGCAGCAGGCTGGACTGCTCCTTGAGCAGGGTAGGCGTGTTCCCTGCATGGGGCTCCCCTCCCCAGGCCCTAGCCCCCGCCCGCAGTAAGCAGGCAACCCCTGAGGTGCTGGGATGAAAAACTGCCCAGTGGAGGGTGGCTGTCAGCTGGGTCATGCAGACCTTCTCACATAGTGGCTGCTAGGGGCTGAATTGTGCCCCCTCCTAATTGTTGAAGTCCTAATTCTCAGGACTTCAACAAATGTGGCTGTATTTAGAGACAGGCTCTCTAAAGAGATAATTAAGTTAAAATAAGGTCATTAGGATGGCCCTAATCCAGCATGACTCATCCATATAGGAAGAGATGATACTTGGGAGGCTGAGGTGGGAGGATCACTTGAGTCCAGGAGTTTGAGTCCTGCCTGGGCAACATAGCAAGACCCTGTCTCTGAAAAAAAAGAAAGAGAAGAGATTAGGGCACAGACATACACAGCGCACAGATAAAATGCCAGGCCAGGTGCAGTGGCTCATGCCTATAATTCTAGCACTTTGGGAGGCTGAGGCAGGATGATCACTTGAGGCCAGGAGTTTGAGACCAGCCTGGGCAGCACAGCAAGACCCCATCTCTAAAATATATATATATATATTTTAATTATGCAGGTACGATGGCATACACCTGTAAGTTCTCAACTACTTAGGAGGCTGAGGTGGGTGGATCTCTTGAGCCCAGGAGTTCGAGGCTGCAGTAAGCCATGCTCACACCACTGCACTCCAGCCTGGGTGACAGACAAAGACTCTGTCTAAAAAAACAAAAAACAAACAAAAACAAACAGACAAACAAAAACCATGTGGAGACATAGAGAGAAAACAGCCATCTACAAGCCAAGGAGAGAGGCTTCAGAAGGAACCGACTTTGCCTACAACTTGATCTTGGACTTTTGGCCTCCAGAGCTGTGACAAAATAAACTTCTATTGTTTAAGCCACCCAGCCTGTGATTCTGTGTTGTGGCAGCCCTAGCTAACTAACACAATGATGTGATGCAGGGATTGCTGAGATGTTCACTTGGCAGGCAGCAGGAGGAGAGGGGGATCCCCAAAGCAAGATAAGACACAGCATGGCAAGTCACCTGAATGTGATGGCGCTTTCATGGCTCAGGGCAACAGCATCTCCTGTGCCCTGGGTTGCCTCAGATACTTCTAGGGCCCACTTGCTTCCTGGTTGTTGGGAGGCATGGCTGTGCAGCTGCTCCTGGGACCCTCACCCCTGCCAGTATCCTTGGGATAACCAGACCTGAGTGGCCAGGGGAGGCATTGTCTTCACTGGGACGTAACTGGCCTGTGAATAGCCCCTTGGGCGGGTGCCTCCTGTGCCTGCTGGACCTGGAGTTCAGGGCCCCCAAAAGGGACTCAGTCTGGAAGAGTTCTCAGAGGAGGAGGAGGAGGCCTATCTGCGCTCAGAGCAGGAGCCTACAGCTGTCTCGCAGTCAGAGGGGTGGATATTTATATTTTCATCAAAAATAGCTATGCTAAAAACAAAAAACAAAAAAACTCTAGAAAGCAAAGAAATTTCTCAAACTAAGAATGCCATTAATAGAGGAAATAAGCACTTTCAAATTCCCAGAAGCTACCGCATCTTCTGAGGTTCCAAACCAGGAGGGGAGCCCCGGAAGTCAGGGGACAGAGGATCCACCTCTGCTGTTGGCCTCTGGGAAAACTCGAAACCCATCCAGAATCCTTTGAGAAAGCCGAGGTGGTGATGTATGGAATTTATTACAAAGAAATCCCTGTTGTTGCTTTGAGCACCCGGTCCTCCAGCATGACAGTGTCCCCACAGTCTGCACCTGCTGTCCCCTGAGTGGGATACAGCCCTTCGCACTTTCCCACCTAAACCTTGCCCGGCTTCCAGGTCCAGCCCGAGAACCATGTTCACCGGCGTGAGACAAGGCTGGTCTCTGCCCTCCACCCCGTAATCCAAGAGCCAGTTCCTCCATCATGAGCCCCATGGGGTTCTTGGGGAGGCTGCTGGTCCCAGAGCCCACCCTCCCTCAGCAAATGTGGGCCTGTGGCCCCAGCCAGGCCAATAGCATGTCCTTCTTGGTGAGCTAATATGGAATGATCGGGGTCTTCAATGAGATCTTTCTAACTGGTATTATGGGAAAACGATTTTTCCTCCTGAATCTACCCATAACCAAGGTTCCCAACTCATACAGCAAGAGGCCAGCATGCAGAGGAGAGCAGAAATGAGAGATGGAGGGACAATGTCTCATGATGTCATCCCCAAGGCCAGTGCTAGCCCTGTTCCACCCAGAGTTTAATTGCATGAGCTATCTGCTCCTCCCTCCACAGTTTTGAAAACTGACATCTGAAGAAGATTGAGTCTCCTCATTCATGACCATAATTTATCGCCCCATATATTTAGCCCCCCTTTGATTTCTTTCATAAACATATTATAGTTTTCAGCATACAGATTCTACACATTATTTTGTTAGACGTATACCTAAGTATTTTGTGGCTTGGGGTGCTATTTATTATACATAATATTGTCTTGAAAATATCAATATCCATTTGCTCATTGCTGGTATATAGGAATATGATTGATTTTTGTGTATTTACCTTGTATCCTGCAACCTTGCAAAGCTCGCTTGTTTTAGTTGCTTTTTTTTTTTGTACAGTTCTTTTGGATTTTCTAAGTCGACCATTATGCCATCTAAAAATAGAGAAAATTTTACTTTTTCCTTTGCAATATGTATTTTTCATAAAAAGTTCTTTTTTTTTCTTATTTCAGTGGATAGAACCTCCATTACAATGTAGAATAGGAGTGGTGAGTGGAAATATGTTTTCCTTGTTCAGATTAGGAGGAAAAGAGTTAATCTTTCACCATTAAGTATAATGGCAATGCAAGTGTTCTTGCTTTTGTTTTTGTAGAAACTCTTAGCACATTAAAGAATGTCCTTCTATCCCTAGTTTATTGGCATTATTACCATGAATGTTGCATTTTTTTATTTTTATTTTTCGAGACGGAGTCTGGAGTCTTGCTCTATTGCCCAGGCTGGAGAGCAGTGGCGCGATGTTGGCTCACTGCAAGCTCCACCTCCCAGGTTCACGCCATTCTCCTGTCTCAGCCTCCGGAGTAGCTGGGACTACAGATGCACGCCACCACGCCTGGCTAATTTTTTTTTGTATTTTTAGTAGAGACGGGGTTTCACCGCTTTAGCCAGGAAGGTCTCGATCTCCTGACCTCATGATCCGCCTACCTCAGCCTCCCAAAGTGCTGGGATTACAGGCATGAGCCACTGCGCCTGGCCGCATTTTTTAAAACACATTTTCTGCATTTATTAATATCATATGTATTTTTTAAACTGTTGATATGATGAATTACATTGATTAATTTTCAAATCTGGAACCAGTTTTATATTCCTAGGATAAACTCCATGTGGTCATAAGTTATTATCCTTATTACATGTTGCTGGATGTGATTTGCTAATATTTTGTTAAAATTTTTTATTTCTATGTTTATGAAAAATACTGGTTTGTCATTTTCTTATACTGTGTTTGTCTGGTTTTGGTATTAGGATAGTGCTGACCTCATAAAATGGATTGGAAAGTGTTTCCTGCCTTCTACTTTCTGGAAAAATTGGTATAGAATTATATAGAGAATTATATTATTTTTTTCCTTCAATGATTAGTAGAATTTATCAGTGAAGTCATCTGGCCCTGGTGTTTTTTCTGTGGAAAGATTTTTGACATAAGTTCACTTTCTTTAATAAATACAGAACTATTCAATTCATGGATTTCTTGAGTGAGTTTTGGTAGTTTGTGTCTGTGTCCATTTTATCTGAATTGTTAAATTTGTGAGCATAAAGTTGTGACTAATATATCTTTATCATTCTTTTTAGGGTTGCACTGTTATTCTTATTGATAGTCACCATAATCCATTTTAGAATATTTCACCGCCCTAAAAAGAAACCCCATAACAATTAGCAGTTACTCCTCATTTCCTCACAACCCCCCAGGCCTAGGCAACCACTAATCTGCTTTCTGCCTCTATGGATTTGCTTATTCTGGACATTTAATACAAATGGAATCATACAACATGTGGTCTGTTGTGTCTGGCTTCTTTCACTAGCATAATGAGTTCTAAGTTCATCCATACTGTAGGATGTATCAACATTTCATTTCTTATAATTCCCAGATAATATTCAATTGTATGCATATACCAGTTTTATCTATCCATTCATTAATTATTAGATATTTGGGTTGTTTTCACTTTTTGGCTATTATGAATAATGCTGCTAGGAACATTTGTATACAAGTTTTTGTCTGAACATCTATTTTCATTTCTCTTGGGTATATATCTAATAGTAGAATTGCAAGATCATATGGTAATTCTGTGTTTAACCTATTCAGGAACTGCAAGACTGTTTTCCAAAGTGACTGCACCATTTTATAGTCCCACCAGCGGTGTATAAAGTTGCAAGTTCTCCACATCCTGGCCAACACATTGAACTGTCTTGGCACCCTTGTCAAAAATCAATTGAACATAAATGTGAGGAATTATTTTTGGATCCTCAATTCTATCCCATAAGGATATACATTGGTCTATATGTATATCCTTATGCCAGTACCACTTGATTACTGTAGCTTTGTAGTAAGTTTTGAACCAGGAAATGTAAGTCCTCCAACTTTCTTCTCTTTTCAAGATTGTCTTGGCCACTCTGGGTCTTTTTGTTTCCATGTGAATTTTAAAAACAGTTTGTCAATTTCTGCAGTGAAGCCATCTGGGATTCTGATAGAGAATATATCAGACTTGTAAGTCAATTTGACATATATTGCCGTTTTCTAACAATATTATGTCTTCCAATCCATGAACATGGGATATCTTTTCATTATTTAGGTCTTCTTTACTTTCTTTCAATAATGTTGTATGGTTTTCAAAAGTAAGTTTTGCAGTTCTTTTGTTATATTTAGTACTAACTAACAGCTTCATTTAAAGAATAATTAACCCCATTTTATCACAAATTCTTCCTACAAATGCGAAAGGAGGAAATGCTTGCCTCCTGCAAGAAAGAACTGGTCTCTGCTGTCCTTGGGCCCATAATGATCTATCCAAGTCAGAGGGTCCACCCAGTACCCTCCGCAGAGTGACCCCTCATCCAGACCACAGGACACTTGGCTCACTCTCATCTTTGCTCCTGTTCTTTCCTTCTGGAGTTTCTCATAGACCTGAGCAGGGCTGGAGACTCCTCAGCCCCCAAGTGGACCCGAGCACCACTCTGCCTGCTCTATTGCTCTATCCCAGCCACACAGAGGACATCAGTGGGGCTGATAACCCCCACTCCAGTTGGTAACCCGCACTCCAGTTGGCGACAGCCCAACTGATCCACCTGCCTTGGCCTCCCAAAGTGCTGGGATTACAGGCGTGAGCCACCATGCCCAGCCCATCTTAACTTTCAAAAGAATTGGTTAAGATACAACAAACAGGCTGGGCACGGTGGCTGACACCTGTAATCCCAACATTTTGAGAGGCTAAGAGGAGAGGATCACTTGAAGCCAGGACTTCGACACCAGCCTGGGCAACATAGTGACACCCCCCATCTCAACAGAAAATAATTTTTAAAAAATAGCCGGGCGTGGTGGCTCGCACCTGTATTACCAGCTATTGTGAGGCTGAGGCTGGAGAACAGCCTGAGCCTGGGAGGTTGAGGCTGCAGTGAGCCATGATTGCACCACTACACTCCAGCCTGGACAGAAAAAAAAGATAGATACAACAAACAGTTGTGCTGCTGCTAGAGAATGAGACAGGTTACTCCTTTTTTTTTTGAGACAGTCTCACTTTGTTGCCCAGTCTGGGGTGCAGTGGCACAATCATGGCTCACTGCAGCCTCGACCTCCCAGGCTCAAGCAATCCCCTCACCTCAGCCTCCCAAGTAGCTAGGACTACAGGCTCACCACTAAGCTCAGATATTTTTAACTTTTTTAGAGATGGGGCTCTCACTATTTGTCCAGGCTGGTCTTGAACTCCTGGCTTCAAATTATCCTCCCACTTCGGCCTGCTTTGGCCTCCCAAAGGTTACTCCTTCTGAGCAGAACTTTGTTTGAAAGAGGAAAACATACCATTGATATACAGTGGTTTACTATACATCTTTGGCTATAGTCTGTGATAAATTTTGTCTCACTACTATTTATCTTACTCTATTAATTTTTTCATAAAGGCATTACCTAGAGGTTTGGTACCAAACTAAAAGTAACAGAAGGACCCAGTTTGGTGGGAGGAACTCCACCTCCTTCCTCCCCAATCCACCGATGGCTCTCCTTTCCAGAAACAAGGGTCCTTACTAGAGAATTCCTCGCCATCACAAACTGTTACCAACCTAGCTTTTTTCCAGTTAACAATACAACCTGGGGTGTGCTCCTTCTCAGTGCCGAGAGCTGCGTGATTCATTTAAGAGCGGCACAAGGTGGAGGTATGTATTTAACCAGTCCCCACAATGACACAGAGGTCGTCTTCAATCTTTTACTGTCCCAGAAAGGAGCATTCTTGTACCAATGTCATTTGACATGTGGGCCATGGTATCTGCAAATAGAAACCTGGAAAGTTTTGCTGGGCCCGTGAGTATGTGCTCAAAAAAGTCCGGAATGCTGGCCGGGTGCCGTGGCTCACACCTATAATCCTGGCACTTTGGGAGGCCAAGGTGGGCGGATCACCTGAGGTCAGGAGTTTAAGACTAGCCTGGCCAACATGGTGAAACACGTCTCTACTAAAAATACAAAAAAAATTAGCCGGGCACGGTGGCAGGCGCCTGTAGTCCCAGCTACTCAGGAGGCTGAGGAAGGAGAATCGCTTGAACCTGAGAGGCAGAGGTTGCAGTGAGCCGAGATTGTGCCACTGCACTCCAGCCTGGGTGACACGAGCGAAACTCTGTCTCAAAACAACAACAACAACAATAACAACAAAAATGGAATACTTATTGCCAAATTGTCCCTTACAAAAGTAGCATAGCTTTTTTAACAAGCTCATTGATGTATGTGTTGACATATTGTTCGTTATTGCTCCTTATTTCATGAGTTTTAGCATTTACAAATAGTTAGATTTGTTTTTTTATAAACAGATTTTACTAAGAATTTGTGAGCTCCATAAACAGCAAGTTACTGCCCCTGCCCAAGCCCAGGTGCTGTTCTAATCCTGACAAGGGTACTGTCATGGATCCTGGGTGGTGGGGGATGGGGTTGGTCCCAAGGTCTCACCTGCTCACTGGGGTACATGGGCTGTGGTAGGCCCTCTAAGTTCTATTTTTCCTCATTCAGCTAACATTTTCCAAGTTGCCACTATGTACCAGGCCCCAGGCTGCAGCTGGGGATGCCAGGATGATGACAACTCACAGTGTGGAATAAGTGCCAAAAGAGAAGGGCTCGGGGACATGGAAGGGGAGCCCATGTCTGTCAGGAGGATTCCGGATGATTGAGTCACAAAGCAGTGACTAGAACAAAATCCTTATGCATGTACATACTTCTGATTATGAAAGCCAATTACGTTTGTTGGGAAATTTTTAAGTAAGCAAAAAACTGTAAGGTAGAAAAGAAAAACCTTTGGGAGGCCAAGACGGGTGGATCCCAGGAGGTCAGGAGTTCAAGACCAGCCTGACTAACATGATGAAACCCCATCTCTAATAAAAATACAAAAAAATTAGCCAGGTGTGGTGGTGGGTGCCTGTAATCCTAGCTACTTGGGAGGCTGAGGCAGGAGAATCCCTTGGACCTGGGAGGCGGAGGTTGCAGTTAGCCAAGATCGCGCCACTGTACTCCAGCCTGGGCAACAAGAGCAAAACTCCATCTCAAAAAAAAAGAAAAGAAAAGAAAAGAAAACCCACTCATTATCCCATCACTCAAACCAATCTCTGTTAATAATCTGATGTTTTTCTTTTAATTCTAAAACTTCAGGACTCACTGGCACATCCACTTCTAAATTCTGCATTTCTCACTGAGTGCGGCAGTGTGTGTCTGCCTGCCTGCTGCACCCCAGCAATCCTCTGATGCTATCCCCATGTCTCCTGCCCAGGTCTGGCTCCTGAACTCCAGGCCCACATGTCCAGCTGGCCTCAGATGTGGATGTCTCACAGCCACCTGTAACTAGATGTGGCTCAACTAAACTCATTCCCTGCTCCCCTGCCCTCCAGTCCTGCCTCTCCTCCCATGCTCCCAGCTCAGGGAGGGCCATCCCCATGCTTCTGGCCTACCAGCCAGTCATTCTTGGGGCACCCAGGCCCACCCTGTTACAGTCACAGTGGAAGGGCATCTGTGCAACCTCATTGGCATCTTTCCTGCTCATGGCCTTGACCTCACTTCAGGACCCCATCATCTCTCCTCTGCTTCACCTGAACTCCTCCTAATGAATCTCCTTGCATTGTCTTCCTTTCTTCTAAACCACAGGCAGCCAGAGTGACCCCATCACAGGCAAATGTGATCTCATCATGCCCCACTTTGACAGCCTCCAAGGACACCTGCTTGTCACTGCAGGAAAGTCCACGCACCTCACCCTGGCTCCCCAGGCCGTGATCCAGCCCCGACCCCTTCCCCAGCTCCACAAGCGTCCTCTGCTCCCACTGCCTGGAGCGACTCCAGATGAAGCACGCTCTGGAGGTGTCTCTGTGACTTTCATGTTCTGCTCCATCCTCCAACCTCCTGGTGCCACGTCCTCTGCAAAGCCTCCCTTGAATGACCTTCTTGTCCCTCTCCTGGGTCAGGTCTCCTCTGTACTCCGTGGAGCCCCATGTTTGCCCCACCACGGCCTTCTTCACACTGCATGCCATGTGCCTGCGAACCTGACCACTGCCACGCCATGCCCTATATCTGGGTTCTAATCCTGGCTCTGACATTCACTAGCTGTGCAACCTTGGTCAAATTATTCAAACTCTCTGAGCATGTTTTCTAATTTATACACGTATTTATGATAACACAAATAGCACCCCCCTCAACTGGCTGTTGTACAGACGAAATAAAGTCACCTGTGTACAGTGTGCACCACCCTGCCCAGCACACAGGAAGCCCTCCCTAACCTTTGGTTTTGGTGATTTCTTCATCATTGCCATGGTCACTGCCTTTCTGCCAGGGCAAAGATGTAGCCAGGCTGGGAGAAGCCATGAAAGAAAGGGAGCTTTCTCTTCTCCAGGGCGTTCCTGGAGATACAGGATTGGACGTCGCTGAGCTCCTGACCCGTCTTCCTTTTCTTCGGGCACCTTGTAATGCACCTGACCGTCCAGAAGGGGGCAGCCTCTGCAGGCGGCGCCAGGCTATTTCAGACGCCTCTGTAGGCGGCCGTCTTGATCTCACTCCAGCACGTGTTCTCAGAAAGCATGACTAAAATTGGGCTTTTTTTTTCCATTGAAATAAAAACAGGGCTGCTGTCGACAGCAAGCTGGCTCTGTAAGATACTGTTTGTCCATAATTTGCAGAAGCTATTTTTAAAATAACCCAAACACGTGTTGCCACATTGAAAGCCACAGAAATTAGCATCGCACTTTTTCCCCCCAAAACTGCTTTACTCATTCACAAGTTTGAAAAGGTAAAGGTTGGAAGTTAGAAACCGTCCAGGATGTTAGTTAGCAACAGATGCAGTTATCGACTGAATGTTTGTGCCCGCCCCTACCCCAAATTCAAATGTTGAAGCCCTAACCCCTCGTGTATTTGGAGATAGGGCCTGTGAAAAGGTGGTAAGGGTTGAATGGGTCATAAAGGTGAGGCCCTAACCCAATAGGGCTAGTTGCCTTATAAGCAGAGGAGTGTGCTCTCTGCAGTGTGAGGACGTAGTGAGAAGGTGGATGTCTGCAAGCCAGGAAGAGAGCCCTCCTTAGAAACTGAACTAGCCTGGCCTTGATCTTGGACTTCCCACCCTCCAGACCTATGAGAAAATACATTTCAGTTAAGCCATGCAGTGTGTGCTGTGTTTTTATGGCAGTCCAAACAGACTGAGACAGGTGTCTGATAGCACTTTGGCTCTCTCTTGTATTATTGTTGTCATTATTACATCAACTCGTTATTTTCTTGTTTCAAAAAAACCCTGTAAGCCCTCACATCTTGCTAAAGCATGAAATCCATCTTCTCACTCCTGGTTTGCCATTCCCTTTCTCACTTGCTTGTTGAATTTGTCATCTCAGGCCCATGCATGGCACTTGAAATGCCAGGAGCAGGCCACAGCTGCTGCAGTAAAACAGCAAGAAAAATGACTTGTCCACTGTTTCGAGGTGTTTGTGGGAACTAGGATAATATTCTGTGTTTCTGTGGGAGGGCATGGGAGCCAGCCTGTGAGCTAAAGAGTAAACTTGGTTCTGCACAGTCAGTCTGCTGTGAGGAGAGAGGACTGGGGTATGAGGGGTGCCTAGGTTGTGCTCCCCTGAAGGGTTACAGGGAGCCCAGAACAAACAGTGCCTCCTTAGAGAGACCCAGGGTCCCCACCTGCATTAGTACATTTTCACACTGCTATAAAGAACTACCTAAGACTGGGTAATTTATGAAGAAAAAAGGTTTCATTGACTCACAGTTCTGCATGGTTGGGGAGGCCTCAGGAAACTTTACAATCATGGCAGAAGGCAAAGAGGAAGCAAGGCACGTCTTACATGGTGGCAGGAGAGAGAGAGTGAGGCAGGGAACTGCCAAACACTCTTAAAACATCAGGTCTTGTGGGAACTCACTTATTATCATGAGAACAACATGGGGGAAACCACCCCTATGATCCAATCACCTCCCACCAGGTCCCTCCCTCGACATCTGGTGATTACAATTAGAGATTTGATGGGGGGGGAGACACAGAGTCAAACCCTATCCCCACCCCACCCCAACTCCCCCAGTCCTTCTGGAGAGCAAGTCCTGACAGTTGATCTTGGGGGCTAGAGCCAAGGGTTGCTGCAACTCAGCTGTCCATACTCCACAGGGCCTGGCCGGGTCCCCAAACCAGGACTCAGCTTGACAACAGCTGTCTCAGTAATCCCAGAATAGTGCTGGTGCCGGGGCAAACCCTGCTGCTGTGGAGACCTCCTGGACTGCTCAGGAATAGGGTGCAGAGTCATGGAAAGGTTTTGAACCCTGTTTCAAAGCCTGCGTCTGTTGCCTACCAGCTGTGTGATCTTAGATGAGTTACTCACCCTCTCTGTGCCTCTACTTTCTTACCTACAAAATGGGGTTGACGAAGCTGATCATAGAGTTTTTTATAAAGATTAAACGATTTAGCTTTAATCACCTGGTATGGTGCCTGGCACAAAGCAATCCTTAATTGCTACTGGTTGCCATTATTCTCAGGCAGGAGTTGGCAAACTTTCTCTGTATAGGGCCAGACGGTAAATATTTTAGGCTTTGCAGCCGCGCGGTCTCCATGACAACTACACAATTCAACTCTGCTATTATAGTACTAAAGCAGTTACAGACCAAACATAAATTAATGGCATGACTGTTTCCAATAGACTAGGAAATCAGGTGGGCCATATTTCTAACGTGACACCTGTTCAGAAGCTGGGCGGTTAAGGGAGTGGAAAAGAGGGGGCCAGGGGCCAGGCAGGTCTCTGATGCACAGAGATGTCACACACTAGAGGGAGCAGGCGAAGGGGCCACTCGTCCATGATGTCTTACTGGGCAGGGTTTTTACAAACCAGGGCCCATACGCCATCTGGGCATTTACCAATGGACTTTGGAGGCTGGGGGGTGTCCGTGGGTCCCCCCATTTGAATCATTTGTGTACATGTGTACATAGAATCATTTGTGTACATGCATATGAGTTGTTCTGGAGAGATTTACAGCTTCCTCTAAATTATCTAAGGTATATGTGACCCAAAAGGTGAAGAACTACCATGTTAACACAAGCAACCATCTGGACGTCAGTGAAGACCTCCCAGAGATTGTGGTGCCCTAGCAGATGTGGGGAGGAGAGGTCACAGGCCTGACCTGGCCCACAGCTGCTTAGAAGCAGGCATCTCCCAGTGCCTCTCCCAGGGTCTTCCCCTCATCATCAATTCTCAGACTGGTTCGAGGAGCGTTGTTCTGGTGTGCCGTGGTATGGAGACGGCCTACCCTCACCAACACCGCTGAGCACTCCCCAGTCAACCTACCGTGGCACCCCGCGGAGCTCCTTTATTCTCATCTTCTCTCCCCTCCCCATAGGACTGGGGAGCAGTCCCATGTGACCCCAGCCTCCTGCCCAATCGAGTAAAAGGGTGAAGCCCTCAGTCAAGTACATACAAGGGGCAGAGAGGACCAGCAGGGGCTGGGGGTTGGATGGATGCTACCCTGCTGGTGTTTGCTGGAAAAGGTCCCATCCAAACTTAGTTTACACAACGTGCCAGACTGCAGCCACCCAGCCATGGCTGGTACGGTGCCTGTGGTCTTGGAGCCACGTCACCAATGCTGCCACCACCACAGGGACACTCTATGGGGATGTGGCATCTGTGCACAGGTTCAGGGGCCCCGTGGTTACTGGGGAGGCTGACGGTGCCACCCCAGAAATCACACCCTCTGGGAAGACTGACCACTGGGAGACAGAGCCAGCGGGAGCTGCCACAGATATTTCTATCCTTGCCTCCCCTAGGAGGACTGTCCCCAGACACGGCAGTTCATGCAGTGTCTCTGAAGACATCCTATGAGACTAAGGAGTCAGTCACACTTGCTGCCAAGCAGTGGCCACAGTGACCTGTTTCTAGGGGGCCCAGGCTAAGGCAATTGGTGCCAGCAGTGGTCCTGGAAAGGAACTGGTGACTGACCATCCAGGTATGCAAGGACACATATGGGACAGCTGGTCTCCTTACAAAACAGACCGCAGGGCGGAATTCTGCAGTTGGATGGCCCACCTGTCTGAAGGCAATAAAGGGCTCCATTGCTGGACATTGCTTGGCACCTGCAGAGCTGGTTGCTGTGGCATCACCAACAATACCATGTAAGTGAAGGCACAAAAATCTGAAGGAAGCAGTTACCACATGCCAGCCTGTGGAGAGCAGGTGCAAAGGCCCTGTGGCTTTCCTCATCTGTACTCACAGCCTATCACTTCTCAGAGTGATGATAAAGAAAGGATGCAGCTGGGCACGGTGGCTCATACCTGTAATCCCAGCACTTTGGGAGGCTGAGGTAGGAGGACTGCTTGAGGCCAGGAGTTTGAGACCAGCCTAGGCAACATGGTGAAACCCCATCTCTACAAAAAATGCAAAAAATTTAGCTGGGCATGGTGGTGCATGCCTGTGGTCCCAGCTACTCAGGAGGCTGAGAAGAGAGGATCACATGGGCCCAGGAGGTGGAGGCTGGAGGCTGTAGTGAGCCGTGATCGTGCCACTGCACGCCAGCCTGGGAAACAGAGGAAGACTGTTAAAAAAAAGAAAGAAAGAAAGAGAGAGAGAAGGAGGAGGAGGAGGAGAGAAAAAGAAGAAAGGAAGAGAGGGAGGGAGACAGAGGGAGAAAGAAAAGGAAAGAAAAGAAAAAAAGAAAAGAAAGAAAAGAAAGAAAGGAGGGAGGGAGGAAGGGAGGAAAGGAAACAAGAAAGGAGAAAGGAGAAAAAGGAAGGACCTCCACCTCCAAATAAAGAATTCTGAGTTCTGCAAATGAAGCCCCCAGCAATCCAGAGCTAGGGAGAGGCCTAAAGGAAAGTGCATGGTAGCAGATGGTGAAACCATCAAGATGTGTGGCAGGGGCTTCGCCCCCAAAGGTCTTTTCTGGACGCCCCAGCCAAGCAGCCATGAACTAGTTCTCCAGACCCTCCCTGGGCTGCTACCGTGTGCCAAGTCAGGGGCTTAGAGCCTGGGATCTGGGACAAAGATAAGACAAGCTCTCTGCCCTCCAGACACTGCTCCCACACCCCCCGCCCCGCCAGTTAGGAGGATGACAAAATTGGTTTTCAATCAAGGCACATTCTAGATTCAAATCCTTGCTCCCCACTTAGGTCAAGTTGCTTCATCTAAACCTCAGTTTCCTCATCTGTAAAACAGAGACTATAAATCTTTGTTCAGGGAATTGATCTGGGTAAAACGGGAACTCCGATGGGCGCGTTCAGCCCCAGTCTAGCTTAGAGTAAGGCCCCAGAAGCGATCGCTGCACTGGAGACCCCCGCTACTTGGGGACAGTGCTTCTTGGTTGATGTTCTAGTCTCTGAGCTACTATTTCAAAGTTTCATGAGGGTTGAAAAGACTCGTTTTGGAGAGTGGTTTATATTCTTTACAAATTAAAATGTTACCCAATCTGACACCCACTCCCCTAACAGTCCCCATGTGGGCCCTCTAGCTTCCTGACTCCCCAGCCTGCCCCTCAGCCAGGTCTCAGGGCTGGGGGCCAGAAGGATCACATCACAGACAGCGCTGGTCTCCAAGGCTTTATTCAGGAAGGTTTGCATCTGTTTGACAGGCACTGTGCACGGGGTTTGTAACAGTTCAGTTTTCTCCAAGGTCCCATGGGGAGAGGGGTGCAGAACAGGAAGAGAGCCTCTCGGCAGGGGTGGGGGTCCTCTCCTCCAGAACAAAAGGCACTGACGAGGTGAACACCCCAGAGCCAGAGGCTGGGTTATATACACATGGGTTGGACGGGTGCAGAGAAACTCAAAGCTAAATACAACTGAAGGATGAAAGAGTCCATCTTATGGGGCCAGGGCTGCTTCTGGGCTCTTTCTACCAAGTGAGAAAGGAAGTTCAAAACAAAGACAAAGTTTTCAAGGAGAAACAAGAGTCCAGCCTTTCGGTCTTAGTGTTCTGTGCAATTTTAAAACCCAACAAAATAAATATAACTTAAAAATGTCTTACATGACACTAAAGGCAAGCCTGGGAAAAGCAAGCAGTTGAGGAAACCTTCCAAGAATGCTAAGCAGTGCTGAATGCCAAGAACTCCCAGGCGCCCCCCGGAGGACAGGGCAAGAGGACCCAGCACCCGTTCACCTGGGCACAGGTACACAGAGTTTGTCCTGCCTGCTGGCACCTGCACTGCCAGGACCCAAGGAGTCCCTGTGGCGATGAGGGCTGGGCAGGCACGGTCTTCCAGGCTGCCAGGGCACGGGTTCTGGGAGATTCCATTTCAGAATCCATCTATCCCACTGAGACAAAGGGAAGGGCCAGATGGCAGGGAAGCGGGCGGCAGAATGGCTTGAGAGACAGAGTAGGTGTGGAAGAGAACTAGTATGGTAAATACAAAAAAAGAAAAACAAAACAGAAAACAAAAACCCTAAGTAACAGAATAACCCTAAAATGATGCTATTTCATACTACTTTCACATATTTAATGTAACCCACAGCCAAGTATTGCCAATAAGAGGCCCCATGGGCATCCTTTAATAAGCACATTATTTGCATATTAGCACATTGTTTGCAAACAGCTGGTGTCTGCCTAAAGTGCTTGGAACATTTTGTTCTCTTAAACAGGTCCCCTGTAATTTTCGTTCATATCATGATTTGCTTTAGCAAACTTCTTTCACAGATGGAATGAGGATAACTTTTGGCCAGTCCAGTCATAGAATCTTTACGTCTGAATTAATGATGCCCCCTGCCCTGCAAACGGCTGAAGCACAGACCAGGGTCCCTTCTAGCCCAAAAGTCACTATAGCTCCAGAGGCCCAGAGTTGACTTTGGCTCCCAACGCCCCCGTCCTGCCTGCCTTCCAGATCACATGCTGCCACGAGGTCTCTCGTGCTCCACCGGGCGCATGTGTGACCTTTAGCAAGTCGGCCCACACAGGAGCCCACCACTGTTTCAAACAGGAGCCAGGAAGTTTAAGTGATTTCCTTTTTTAAAATCTGTACTTATACATCCTCATGTGTCCCACCCTCCACCCCCAGCAAGTGTCACTCACACTTCCAGCACAAAAGGGGAAATGTACATGTCCCGTGGGCAGGTTGACAGTTCCCCAGAGACCCCGGGATGGTGGGGTGGGCAGTGGTTCCTCCAGACCACTTGGTCCACAGTCTCCCTCTGTGTCCCTAGCTCCTGGACTCTCCCAGCTCCTCTACCTCTAACAGCAAAGGAGTGGGTGGCAAGCCCCAAGGAGCCTGGGGCACAGAGCTGGGGGTTTTGTTCTTAAGAAGTCATGCAAATTTTACATTCCCTTCCGTAACAGACTCACTGGCTTTCAGTTAAAATTGGGCTTAAATAGGTTCTCCACGAATCTTCAAACGCAGAGACTTCAGGAAGAGGTGCCTGGAGCATGCCCTGGCATCCACCACATACCCTGCAAGATACCCACACTACACTGGAGAAGCAGGAATCTAAGCCCTCCAGGCGGTAAGGCTTATTTCAGAGGCAATAACAAATCAGGCCAGGAGGCCACCACTGCTCTCTGGAAGCCAGAAGCCTGCCTTCTTTCTGCCTGGCGCAGACCTGAGCTCCTTCCCTATTTCTATATCTGCAAGGGACTCTGGGCCCCATGGCAGGAGCCCATGTATGCAGGCAGGGTTGACCAACTAGCACCAGGTAGGTGAGGGTCAAGAAAAACGTGTTCCTCCCTGGGGCCAGGGCCCAGAGCCTCTATAGGTCCCATCTTCCCCTGGTAGCACCCTTGGAGCACAGCATGGCAGAGTGTGCCTTCTGAACTCATGGGTTGCAATTCCAAATGGCACAGCTTCTGCTCGCCTCTTCTGGGAAGGCCTAGATCAGAGAACACAGCCAAGCTGGCTTTGGCCTTCTCCTGGCTCCTGGGTCTGGCCTGGAGCCAGCAGGTTTCCATACCAGATGGATGGGGGACCTTGCCTGAGCAGCCCTGGAGAGGCCACCAGGGCATCCCTGAGGCTGCTAATAGGAAGACACTTTGCTCACAGTCAACATGTGGTTCCCCGATGGTTTTGTGCCCCAACTACCAGAAAGCCCTGCTCCTAGCCAGGCACTAGGAACCCGGCCGGCCCCCTGGGCTCTCCGGTGAGGAGACCCTGGCAGTAACAAGGCTGTGCTTGGCAGCACTCTAACAGCACTGGCCGCCAGGGGGCAGCAGGCCTCCGCAGGTGGTCGGTCCAGGCTGGCGCTTCCTAGGGGGCTCCCAGAGGCAGGGCTCATCTGGTAGGGTCCCCTCAGCAGCCAGGGACCCCCTCCAGCTCTACACCTGACCCACCTCTCGGACTGGGCATTTCTCTTCTAGTAGGTGACCCTCTCTACAAAGAGCAGTGCAACACCACCTCCAAGCCCCGAAGTTAGGAAAATGACTAGAAACTCTCATCTCCTCTTCTACAAAGTGTCTTGTAGTGCAGTTCGGGAGGGTCAGTCAGGTGTAAGTGAAGGAAAAGTTAGGAACGAGAAAGGAAGCACAGGAGGAGGAAAGGAGGCCCAGGCGGGGGCCAGGGAGGGCGTGGGAAGCTCAGGCGAGTGGGGCGTCCTGGGACATTTCAGTCAGGATGTCGATGAGGTTATTTAGCCCCGAGAGGTAGCCATCCTCCCGGTTCCCCTCCTGCCAGGGGACGTCATGCTGCAGGGTCTGGCCCTCAGGCAGGGGTGTGGTTTTCCCAAAGTCGATCATCCACACTTTGGCCTGTTCCTTCTTGTCGTGGATGAAGAGGAGGGAGCTGCCAATGACCTGAGGGGAACAGGGGGGTGAGGGGTGAGCTGAAGCCCCGGCCTCGCCCTCCCCACTGCGGACTGGGGCCTGGGTGACCAGGTGGGGAGGCTCGCTCAAGCCGGGCAGTCCGGCACCTGCAATTCCAATCCCCATTTTCAGCCAGGCAGCAGAGCCGGCCAAGAATGGCCATGCCTGGGTAGAGAGCATTGGGTTCCAGGGTCAGCGACCACCCTTCTGTGTGGGCAGCAGCAGGCACCCCTTCACCCCCTGCACACTTTCCACTCCCCTCCCTCTTTCTTTCCTTCCTTCCTTCCTGCCTTCCTTCTTTTCCTTCCTTCCTTCTTTTCCTTCCTTCCTTTTTCCTTCTTTCCTTCTTTTCCTTCCTTCCTTCTTTTCCTTCTTTTCCTTCCTTCCTTCTTTTCCTTCTTTCCTTCCTTCCTTCCTCCCTTCCCCCTCCCTCCCTCCCTCCCTCCCTCCCTCCCTCCTTCCTTCCTTCCTTCCTTCCTTCCTTCCTGACAGGGTCTTACTCTGTCCCCCCAGCTGGGGTGCAGTGGTGCAACCTCAGCTTACTGTAGCCTTGATCTCCTGGGCTCGAGCGATCCTCCCACCACAGCCTCCCGAGTAGTTGGGACTACAGGCATGCACCACCATGCCCGGCTAACTTTTTGTTTTTTTATTTTTGTAGAGACAGGGTTTCACTATGTTACCCAGGCTGGTCCCAAACTCCTAAGCTCAAGCCATTCTCCTGCCTCAGCCTTGGAAAGTGCTGAGATTACAGGCATGAATCACTGCACCTGGGCAAACTTTCCACTCTTTCTAGACCACAACCAAACCTGGGGCCTCGCCCTTCCGCCTCCTAGAACCTGACTCCTCCCGAACACTCTGGAGGGAATCGGAGTGAAAGGGAAGGTGCCCAGGAGAGTCCAAACTCTCCCAGGGTGGGGGTGGAAAAGAACCCATTTCAAATGCACACAGCACCCCCACCCCAGCAGCACAATCCCCTGAAGATTCAGGGTGGACAGACCCTATAGGGCCTTCCCAGCCTGGCCCAGGGACAGTGGGCACCAAAGAGCCTGCCCCCCCCCAGGTGAGCTCAGAGCCTCTGCATGGGAGCGAGGTGCTTTCCCAAATATGGCCACACATACCCCTGCATCACCTCAGTGGGGCCAGAGGAAGGCCGGGGGCACAGAAAGGGCTGAGGTGACATTCCAGCTTCCAGCAGTGCAGGGCAGGTGGGGCCCCTGGCGAGGCTGAGCCCAAAAAAGGGGCTTCCTCTTCCCAGGTGGAAAACAATAGACCCGAGCTGATTTGGCCTCTTTCTAGACCTTAAGTGAGACTCCAAAAAGTGTAGAACAAAATGCTTTTCCACGCAACAAAAGCAGAAGTGTTGAAGAAGGGTGGGAATGACTTTGAGACAGAGCTCTGTGGCCTGAAGTCCTCCCAGGCTCGGCCCCTGGGGTCAGGCAGCCAGGCAGCACCCCCATCCTCCAGAGACGCAGCTGGGGCAAAGGGGGCTCTGGCAGGTGGCACGAGGATGCTTCATCAAGTGGAAAGGAGAGGCCACAGGAGGAGCTGAGGGTCTGGGGGATGAGGAGAGCAAAGAACATTCTGAGAAGGACCGAACTCCCTGCTAGGGGCACAGCAAAGCCTGAGTCTCCTCTCTGGGTGTGCCACCCCCTCCTCACAGCCATCCTCTCCAGGTGCCTCGCAGGGAATGACATCCAGGAGCAAGGTAGACCATCTGCCTGAGGAGGCCTAGTGGTGTAGTTTGCAGAAAGATGCACCGCCCTGCTGGTGCCCCAGGGCTGACCCTATGAGTTCCTCCTGCTGGCTCCGCAGCCTTCTCCGTGGGCATAGGCTGAGGCTGAGGCCACCTCCATATAAGACCCCACACAAGAGGGCCTCCATAAGAGAGTCCCTACGAGAGGGGCTGCTTTCCTGAACCATCTACGCAGCTGCAGAGAGCCACAGGATCCCACTTCACACCCACCCACCCATGGGATTAGCCGGCCCCAGGACTGCAGCTGTGTGTGTGTGTGTGTGTGTGTGTGTGACTGGTAAAGGCATGCATGTTTGTGTATGAGTGGGTGTGCACACAAAAATGTGTGTGGATATATGAATACATGTGTATGTTTGTATATGTATGACTTGTGTTAATGTGTTGTATGAATGTGTGTGCATGCATGTGATCGTGATTTGCATGTGTGTGAATGTCTGATTTGTGAATGTGTGTGCATGTAGGATTTTGTTTTTTTTTTTTTTTTTTTTTTTTTTTTTTTTTTTTTTTTTTTTTTTTTTTTTTTTTTTTTTTTTTTTTTTTTTTTTTTTTTTTTTTTTTTTTTTTTTTTTTTTTTTTTTTTTTTTTTTTTTTTGAATGTGTGTGCATGTAGGATTTGAGTGTGATCTGTGAATGTGTGTGCATGTAGGGTTTATGAGTGTGATCTGTGAATGTGTGTGCATGTAGATTTATGTGTTTTTTTTTTTTTTTTTTTTTTTTTTTTTTTTTTTTTTTTTTTTTTTATGAGTGTCATCTGTGAATGTGTGTGGTATAGGATTGATGAGTGTGGGATCTGTGAATGTGTGTGTGAATGTGTCATATGGCTGGGGACCTGGACTCCCCATGTCAGGGTTTCATACCCCTCCAGGGAACCTGCCAACACCTCCCAGAGCCTCTCTCAGGTGTCTCAGTTCCCCACCTGCTGCCTGCTGCCCCTGCCAACCAACGTATGCAAAGTTGGGAGGTTCCAGCCCTGCCCGAGAGTGGCACCTGAAGACCTGCCTGCCCTCCTCAGGGTCTCATCTGAAGATGTAGGTGGTGGTCAGGGGGTGCCCGGCTACTCTAGCAGCTCAGAGAGCTTCTGCCCTGAGACCACAGGGTGTGTGGGATAGAAGTCCTGCCACGGCTGCCCAGAATGGACAAGACTCTGGAGCTGGAAGGACAAGGGAGGAGAAAGGGGGCAATAGCCAGGGGTCTCAGGCAGGACAGCCCGTGTGGTCACCCCCAGGGAGCATTAAGACGCAGCTCCCCTGTGCAGCGAGGGGCTGGTCCCTGATGGCCTGCCTCTGGCTGCACCACCCTGAAAATGCCCGATGCCCCAGGCTTCTGGAAGGAGAAGGAGAAGGCCTGTCGGCACGCACAGCATTCTGCTCAAGAGGGCAAAAGCCCAGTATCTACCTCGTGGCACTTGAAGAAGGGAGAAACTTCTAGAGTGGTTCGAATGGCCTTCAGCCGGTCCCGATAGGCGATCTGGGAATAGAAAGAGGACCAGATTTTTAAACACTGCATGGGGAAGGGGTGGATTTTAGCCCATTTAGCTCATTAGAGTCACAGACTGTAGAAATGGCAGTGACCTTACACCCTGATCACTTATTCCAATCTCCTTATCTACAAATGAAGAAACTGCAGCCTAGAGGAGGGGTTGCAGCTGGGCTCCGCTCCTGCCCTTTCTCCCACCACCCTTTCTCCAGGAGCAGGCGGTGCCAGGAAGGGCAGTATCAGAACACCCATGCGGCCTCTAGTGGTTCCTCCCGTGAGTGTGCTTTACACCCTGAATGCCGGACATCTAGAGGCAGCTTCCTGTGAGCAGGGCTGCTGTGGCGTCTTTCTCAGCATAAATGTCAGGACCTTTGACTTTTGAAAGGACAGGGTAAGAGAGAGAACCACAAATAACTCTCCCAGTGCCCTCTCCATGGAGCCCTATAAACTCGTGTCAAGCTTTGCTGGCCTTGGGGGTGCCCCATCTTCCCCAGAAGCCAGCTCTGTTGGTCTCACCCCCGGGCTGCCTTGGGAAGCCCGTCATACACAGGTACACAGAGTTCCTCAATGCCTGCTAGAAAGCAGTGACAGCTGGCAGGGCCAGCCAAGCAGCCCCCTGGAGTGTTCAGCACCAGGAACAAACCCCAGGCATATGAGGCATGTTCCATGGTGGCCACTGCTTAGGGGCTGAGATCCTCCCCTGCAGGGGACTCAGGAATTGGAGGACTTGGGCTACGAAACAGTCAGGCGTATTCCCCCTGCCTGCAGCCTCAGAGCTTGCCAAGAGCCAAGGGAAGCCTCCCCAGCTGGAAAAGGAAGATTTCCCAGTTCCAGCTGGTACTGAGTCTCCTTGGAGAAAGGGCTGCCTGGTCCGCCCCTACTTGCTCTGCAGCTGCTGTGGACTGTTCAGAAGGTGCCATTCACAGGGGCTCCAGGGCCCGTGTCCCAGATGTGCCTGGATCTCTGACTGTCCCAGGGAGCCGTGCACTTGGGGCACAGTGGCACAATTATTCCCTGACTCAGTTGGAAGGGTCAGTGCTCTGGTCCCAGTGGGCAGAGCATCTATCCAGTCTGCGGAGCCGCTGCGGCAGCAACACATAAGACAGAACTTTGTCATGAACTTGTACAACCCACGCTCCCGGACTCGGAGACAGCTCACCAGCTCTCGCTGGCAGGGGGCAGTGTGACCTCGGGCACACAAGATGGGGACAAGCAGGTCTACCCACAGCAGGTCTGCTGTGAAGATTTGCTGCACGCTTGGCATGACACCTGGCAGGCGGTGGGCACTGTTCTCTCTCTCAGGGCATGGGAAATGCTCTCCGGAGCTATGGGGCCAATAGCTAAGGGAGAGTCAGTGAGTGTAAGCCAAGCTTCCCCGCCTACCTGCCGCATGCCAGAGACAAGCACATCACCTTCCTCTTCACTTTCCAAGCAGAAGCCTGGGGCCAGGATGGATCCAAACCTTCCTGGGTACTAACTTCAGTGCCCTTGACTTTTTTTTTTTTTTTTTTTGCGACAGAGTTTCACTCTTGTTGCCCAGGCTGAAGTGCAATGGCAAAATCTCAGCTCACTGCAACCTCTGCCTCCTGGGTTCAAGCGATTCTCCTGCCTCAGCATCCCAAGTAGCTGGAATTACAGGCATGCGCCACCATGTCCGGCTAATTTTTGTGTTTTTAGTATAGACGGAGTTTCACCATGTTGGCCAGGCTGGTCTCGAACTTCTGACCTCAGGTGATCTGCCTGCCCTGGCCTCCCAAAGTACTGGGATTACAGGCGTGAGCCACTGTGCCCGGCGTGCCTTTGACTTTTGAAAGGGCAGAGTGAGAGAGCCACAAAAGTCTCTGCCAGTGGCCTCTCTACAGAGCCCTACAAACTCGGGGTGGGGTGTGCTGTCCCTGGGAATGCCTTGTCCTCCCCATAGGCACCTCCAGAGTAGACACAGTTGTCCCTTCCTGGCTGGCTGGAGAGACCCTCTCTGGAGGTGCCAGACTCACCAGGATGTTACGGTTTCCTTTAGTGAACTCTCTGAAGGCCTCAGTGACCTGCTCCCTCGTTTTGGTCTTCTTGAAGTCCCGGTTCACGGTGCCATCTTCTTTCTGAGAAAGAGAACAGCCCACCCAGGAGGGGGTCAGCAGGGACCCTCGGGCAGAGACTGTTCTCACCCACCCAACACCACAGAGCAGGTGAGCCCCATCTGGACCTGGGGCAGGGCCAGTGGAAGCACCCAGGTGTCCACATATGGCGCATGGAGGTGGTGTGCACAGCAGAGGGGAGCCTGCCCTGCGCCCAGACACGGGAGAATGCAGAGGGTGGCGCTGACATCCCCAGACGAGTGAACAGTGGTAGGAAAGGCCCGGAGGTGTGAAGGGCATCTGGGCCGAGGATAGAGGAGCATGGCCCGGGGCTGGCCCGTCCTGAGTGCAACAGCAGGGCCAAGAGAGAGGGTCGGCCTCGACTTCCCACTCAGGGGCCTGGGCCCGGTGCCCAGAGGTTTCCTGCCCGCCAGAGGCACCTCCCCTCAGCACAGGCAGGAGAGACTTTCTCCCGCCCTGAGCTCAGCTTGACTTCCTTTATAATCTACCATTTCTTCTTTCAGGTTTTCTGAAAGCCAGGATCCAATACAGCCCTGCCCATCTCTGCTCCCTCGCCCACCCCACTCGCATCTTCTTGGCCCCAGCACTATCTCTGTTCAGGCTGTCCTGGGCCCTCATGTGGGGCTTTGCTGACCTATGAGGAAATCTGTTCTTTAGATTTCCTCTAAATCAAAGGGAATGCTCCGCCAGGAGTACCAACAGTGGGCCGTGTCTGCCCTCAGGCTGGAGATTACTTCAGCTGTGTCCTCACTGTGGCTGCCTTTGACAGGACTGGCAGGACCTGGGGCCGAGGGAGCAGCCCTGGGTGCAAGGGGGGCCGAAAGCCGGGGGCAGTGGGCAGCGCACCCCAGGCAGAGCCTCTTGGCTAAGGGCGGGGCAGGCAGGTGATGGTGAAGACAGCTGGCTTCTCTCTGAGTGGGAAGACAGGCTGTCGGCTGTTCTGACGGCTGGACAATAGACAGACCAGGAGCACATCCTGCTTGAGAGGGAGAGGTGAGGGGAAAGTGGATTGTTTCGAACAAATAAAGAAAGGAAAGTGAGTGTTAAGGAGAAGGTGGAGGGGTACAGAATTTGCATCCAGTCTCAGAGCTGGTTGCAAAAAAGAGGGAAGGGCTGGTTTCAAAAGACAAAGAAGGGGGCAAATGCCTTTCTCAGCCCAGAGCTCGCAAAGCAGCTGTCCCAGGGGAAGGTAAAAACTTCCCCCACATGCCACCGTGGGCAGCGAGCCACTGACAGCTGCGGAAGCTACGTCTAAATGCCATCTGAAAGGAGGCTGAGGGGAACCTCCCAGCAGGATGATCGGCTGCCCAACCCGGACTCCAGGCTGGACACTGGAGATGATGCAGACCATCACTGGTCAGAGAATGGGAGACCCGACAACCCCACAGAGACCGCCATCTGCTCGAGAGGGACAGCTTCTGAGACCCTGAGGGGCCGGCACCCCAAAGCCCGGCTCTTGCGAATTTAACAGCAAGGGTGGACACAGGGGCCCAGGGACAGGGAGATCAATCCAGACAGCACCAGTGATCAATACAGACAGTCATCAATCCAGACAGTGCCAGTTCCCCAATTTATTCTGGGGACAGTAAATCAACATTTGAACATAATCATGTATAGGAAGCTTCTGTGTGCCCATAGCCAGAGCTAAGAGCTTTTCTGCCAGATGCACATAGGTACAAAGGGATAGAAGGGAAAGAGCCATCATTTTGTAACCACAAACACAAAGTAAATATATTAATTAGGGGAAAATTACATTCACTCATAAAGTTTGTCATGTTGTTTCTTGGGGGCTTATGTTTCTATTTCTGTTCCAATAAATATTTTGAAATTTCAAAAAAAAAAAAAAGAAGAAGAAGATGGAAGAGCAAAGAGGAGAGAATGCAGTTTCTGAGGGACCCTGGCTCCAACATCAAAGGCGGTCAGCACGCTCCTCCCTTCCCCGAATTGTCTGCCAGTCCCGGTTTGAGGCCACGGCAGAATGAACCAGCTCCCCCACAGGCATCCCGCAGGCGGCTCTCGCCTGGTTCTCGGTGCCAGGCACCGTCTGGGCTAAATGGAGAGTCCTCGGTAGAGGGCTGACAGCTGGGCAGGGCTAGAAGCCACTCTGCTCTGAGGCCTGAGCCCCTACACAGCCATCCCGCCTGAGGAATACGCTGATGTCTCCAAATGTCTGGCCGTGGGGCGGGCCACCCACACTCTGAGCCTGTGCCTGGAGAAGCTTACAACTTCCAAAGGGCCCTAAGAGAAGCCAAGCCCCCCGAGGTGGGCACGGGTGGGGCCCAAGGCTGCCCTCACTCGCCGGCCTCACCTTGATTCCTTCGATCCTGAACCCCAGGGTGGCCGTGGAGCTGATGGTCTCCCGCCACTGCATGTACCGCGGCTTGGTCACAGCCCGCTGTGCTTTCTCCTCCTCGGTGGGGGCCTCGGGGTCCACCTCGATCATCTTCTGGTACATGTCCTTCCGCAGGCTGGGCTTCTTCCGGGCCTTCGTGAGCTCCTCCTCCAGGTAGGTCCTACGTGGGAGGGAAGGCGACATGAGGGCCGCGGCCTGGGGCAGGGCTCACCAGCAGCTCCTTTCCCGCCTGGTGGATGAAGGTTTGGGGCGTGTGTTGCCCGACAGCCGCAGTCAGCTCAGCGCCCTGAGTCAAGACACGTCTTTCTGAGGGGGCAGCGGACTCTGTTCCAGCTGGTACTGGCTCTAATTTTTTTTGTTCTTTTTTTTAGACAATTTTTTTAGTAGATAAGGGAGTCTCGCTATGTTGCCCCGGCTGGTCTCAAACTTCTAGCCTCAAGTGATCCTCCCACCTTGGCCTCCCAAAGTGCTGGGATTACAGGTGTGCACCACCACCCAGCCTGGGGTTGGCTCTTGAACCAGGAGAAAAGGGGCAGCCTCACTGAATCGGACAGCCTTCACTTTCACTCCAAGCCCATCGGCTGGCCTCACAAAGCCCAAGGAGCTCCTCCGGGAGACCCCACAGGAACCAGCAGAAGAAGGAAGACGGAGGCAGAGCAGCAGCGGGGGTCGGGGGTGGCTTGTCCTGATCCTGCTGCTACGGTGGAGTTGAGAGAGGGGACTGGGGGCAGGTTCTACTCAGGGCCCCACTGTATCCCCTTGGCTGCCTCGGCCCTTCCATAAAGCGAGGGCTTCCAAAGCCAGAACCTGTCCTGGTGGGAGAAGTCGTCTGTCCTCAAGCCCCATCTCTGCTGCTCTCAGGCAGCCTGAAGGCTGAGCCTGCCCATAAGTGTCTCTGGCTCTTTCCAAAGAGGGGAAATCTTCTGGAGCACAAGTTCAGGTCAGAAGGTGGCCTCGGAAGGGGTCCCAGTGTGGATGGAGAAGTCCGTATTGTGGGGGAAAGGCAGGGGGCTCTCTCAGCCTCTGCTCATCCCAGAGACATGCCTGGCGCACCCACCCCATCGACACCAGGCCTCCTCATAGGTGAGCCCCCAGCCCAAAAAGCCTGAGAAAATGCTTCCAACTCAACTGCCTCATGGCCCTGGCCTCCACACGAGCAGCTCCAGCTGAACTGGCGGGGACTACCTAGACGCTGGGGAAGGTAACAGGGGCAGGGACAGCAGAGCACTTGAGCAGCCGGGGGCTGAATCGCTGGCCTTGAGCTGCCAGGACACACCACCTCCCCCAGCACACACCTCTGCGCTTCTGCCTTCTCCAGAGCAGAGGTTGGGTGAGTCATCCCACCCCCGCTCCCCTGCTCTCCTTTTAGAGCCCCAGTCTCCCTACACAACAGGCTCAGAGGCTGCCCACAGCCCTTGAGGAGGCAGAAATCAGCAGTGTCAGTTGCAGGATGGGGAAGTTTTCTCCCCTTTGCTCTGTGTGGGTGGGAGCTGCCCACACAGGCCCCGCCCACCTGCCCTCCACCTGGCCCTCCACTCTTCCCGCATCTGTCTCCCAGGCCTTGTTCCAACGCTGCCCACCAACTTCTCCAAGTTGCTGGTTTGGGACCCAGAACAGACTAAACAAAAACTACAGCATCTTAAAAATGACAGGCTTTAGAAACCACTGTATTAATTGAAATTTGCACGGAAAGAAAAGGGAAGAAAAAAACAAATCCTTTGGATGTGAACTTAGGCCTGGCTGGTTAGGACCTTCCAGGAGGTGATGAGGGCTGGAGGGGGAAATCAGTGGCTTTGGGTTGGGCCCTTGCATGCACACACACCCATGTGCGCACATACACACACACGTGCTCATGCACACACATGCACATACACGCGGACTCCTGTGCACCACTGCACACACACAGGTGCACCCATGCAGGACACACACAGAGCATACCCCTCACACGCAGAGCCAGGTCAGTGGTGACGGGGGCGCTGAAGCAGGGGCTGCCTGTGCATCTGTGTGTGTACCGCGTAGAAAAGGGGCAGCCAGGCTGGGGGAAGGACGACTCCTGAGGGTGCTGTAGGGGCCCGCATGGTAGGTGGCTGCACTTCTGCAAAGAGCTCTCAGCACCTCCTTAAACAGGAAGCAGACCTCAATGTGAAATCCCTTTTCACATGGCCTTTCTCCAAAAAGGGCCCCCGTAGCTCAAAGCAGGCAGTCACTCACTGCCCAGGAGAGGAAAGGGGCTGGGGGGAGATGCCCACAGGGGGGTGCCAGCTGGATGGTGGGGCGGGAGACCCACAGGAAGGTGAGGCTCAGCCCCCTCCCCACACTCCCCTGCCTGCCCAAGACAAAGTCGAAGCTCCAAGCCATGCAGGGAAGCAGAGACCTGCTCGCCCACTCACGGGACGCTGAGGGAGGAGGGGACTCGAGACCAGGTGGAGGAAGTGCTCCTTTGAGACAGGCCAGCCCAGGGATCCAACAGGTGGCAGACCAAAGCCACCTAGAGCTCCTAGGTGCTAGGGACGGGCTCTCACCTGCACTCCCCAGGCCGCTGGTCCCGATGTCAGGAAGACAGTGTTGACTCTCCAGGACAAGTCACAAACCTCAGAGCATGCCCCAGAGCCACTGAGCACGTCGGTGGGAGCCAGAGTCCCAAGAAGCCCCGAGGTGCAGACACCACCAGCAACTGCATCACATTCTCCTTAGTGCCACCCCTCTGCCCCCACCATGCCCAGCACTGTTTGGTGACCAGCCCTTCCCTTTCTCTGTGACATGTCTCAAACCCTCTTGCCCTGGGACTCAGCATGTGTGGTAACCCTGGGCTCCAGCCTCCTCACCCTGTCACGGAAAGGCCACATTCCGGAGGTGACCATGAGCAGCCAGTCTTGGGAGAGGCTCTGCAGCCAAGGGTTCTGGATGAACGCATTTGGGGGAAGGCACAGTCCACGGCCCAGATGGAACTAGCCCGGCATCCCAGGGAAATGCCATGGAAGCTGGGTCCCACACAGCCCCCTTGGGAAGGGCTGGGCTGCAGCTGGGGGCTTGATTTGCAGTCAAGCAAGCCTGGTGCAGAACTGCACCAAGTTGCTGCCTGGCTGGGTGGCCTAATGAGTCACTGAACCTCCTGGTGACAGAACCTTCCTGCTTACACTGGAACATGACCCATTTCCCAGAATGGCGGTGAGAACGCAATGGGATAAATAATGGAAGCATCTAGCGCAGCCCTTGGAACAAGAAGGGTCCTTAGGATTTGTGTGCAGGAAAGATCAGGCTGGGTGCACCCTGCTTCTGGGGAGACCTTCCTCTTCCCCTCCACACATACTCCTCTCTCATCCTATTCCCTCTGCCTGCCAAGATAGGTTACATGGGTAACAGCCACGGTCACTCTAGATCTCTCCTGAGCGCGCTAGGGTGCCATCAGAAGCTGCGGAAGTCAAGCGGCTGGGTGGGGGCAGCCCTGGGGCAGGAAGCGGGGCTCCTGTCCCCAGCAGGAGCAGGCAGGTTCTGGGGCAGCCTGACTCTGTGCTTGGCTGGCTGTGTCCTTGGGACAGCCGACTTCCAGAAATGCCCAGCCAGTGTTCTTCACACAGGCCATACTTTTTTGGCCAGGTCTGAGTGGACACCAGTTGGATTATTCTCCATGCGGTTCTGCGAAGTCCTGCTGCTGTCTGGGTTGGAAGGAATGGCTGGGCCTCCCCTGAGAGGGCATATTCTGGTGCACCAGGGGATGCCATCCGGGGTCAGAAATCAGACTCGGGAAAGCAATGGCCTCGGGCTGGCTGGGGGCATGTTCTGTCTCCTCCCTGCCCTATCCCAGATCCCTGTGGGCTAAAGATAGTAAGGAACTTGGATGGTGGAAGGGAGGTGGCCAGGGATGGCACAAGAGCAAAGAGTGGGGACTGTGCTTCTCTATCCCCCATTCTTTCCCTGTGAGTGATGGTGAGAGAACACAACAGTCGGTGGCAGGGTCTGATTTTAGGACAGAACTCCCAGGAGGAGAGAGAAGGAAGGAGAGAAACGCTGGCTGGCTTAGCCCACTTCTCTCCTGGCCTGGGTCTCTGTCTCTCTCTCTCTCTCACACACATACCCCTTTCTCAATCTGCTCTTATGAGAAATAATCCGGTTAAACCAGTCACAGTGGACACAGCCTTCTGCTCTGAGCTCTGAGTCTCTGTGCCTGGCCTCCCAGACAGCCCTGCAAGGTAGCATGGAGGGGCCTGGCATCTGGCCGTCCAGCCCGGGTGCTGCAGCCAGGGCCAGGCCCACAGCATGAGCACCGCAAGCTGGACACCATGGGGGCCAACAGCCTTAGGGAGGTTCACCAAACCTGCACAGGGGAGAAGGAGCCGTACTGTGGATGTCTCAGGGTGGAAGGGCCGCAGTTTGAGAGGTAGTGAGAAAACCCGGCTGCCTAAAACTGAGCCCCAAGATCACGGCAGCGGGCCTCAGGCATCCCCGTCTGCTCTCTGCCCTGCCTCCTCAAGCCCCCTCTTCCTTTCTCCTCTTCCCTGGAGTCCTCTCCAGGCTTATCCCCTGGGCAGGTGTCAGGGTGAGCCTGAGCCCCTGTCAGGAACCTGGGGGTGGGAGCCAGTTCTGCACACAGGCCCAATGATTGCTCCGGGCTCACCTCGGGCCCTGCGGTGCCCTGCCATGTGGGTTTCTTGAGTTCCGTCAGGGGCTTCCTCCTCCTCTTAGGCAGATACAGGTCTTTTTTGGTAAACCAGCATGTTCTACTAGCCACTGTCTCTTCCCACTCACCAGGGCTGGGGAAATGGAAAGACCTAGATTCCCATCTCCCCTGCAGCTCACACAGCAGGAAGTCACCATCCTGCGACCTCCCTACCTGGTGCTCCCCGCACCCCCAGCAATCCCACCTGAACCAAGGGCAGCTCTCTCTTCCTTCTCTCTAGGGTGACTCAGAACCCAGCCGCTGCCCATTTTCTGGTTCTGCCAGCCCCTGGCTTCTGCTCACTGGAGAAGGAAAGGGGCCATCATGGGCAAAGCCCAGGTCCTGGAACCCTCTGCACATAATGGGAGATGCCTGGGGAAGGGGAGGCTCTAATTGGTCCAACAGCCTCCTCAGCCTGCCCTTCCACCTGTGAGGCCTCCTGGAAGCCCTGAGTGCCGCGCTGTGCACCTGCCATGTGGCTTGCACTGAGGCAGGCATGTGGGCTGCGAGAAGCCTGGCTCACCTGATTCCCATCTTGCAGTCCATCACACAGGGCGAGTCAAAGTCGGCCAGCAGGTCGTCCATCTGGTTGTAGCGCTCCCCATCCTTCACCACATCCCCGTGGTAGGCAGGTACGAAGGGCCTCAGCACATCCACCATCAGCCGGTCCAGGCAGCGCTGCTCTGACTCACAGTGCTTCTTCAGGATCCTGCCATTGGCAGCTGCCTTGAAACTCCCTGCAGAGCAAGTGTAGAAGGTTCTTGGTCCCCGGCTGCAGGTAGTTGGCAGAGGCACCATCCCTGCCACAAGGCCTGGGCCTCCCTGGGGATGGCTAAGCCTGGGGCTGAAGGTGTGCCTATCTCCCTGCTGTGGACTGAGCACCTTAAGGGCAGTGGGTTCAAGACCCAGTCCCCCACTCACTAACTGTAATCCTGGGCTGGTTCCCCAGCTTCCTTGACTCCAGACTCCTCCTCACCAGTGTTCCCTGCTGGAAGGGTACAGAGCTGGGTGAGAGACTGAGGTGCCATGACCCAGTCACTCCTTAGTGTTGCTATTTGCATCCTCACCTCCATCATCAGCCCTGCTTCTCGGCAACGAAGGTGTCTCCTGGCCTCAGCAGAGAAACCCTGATTGGACAGGATTCAGAGCCAAGGTGGGGAGATACAGCAGGCTGAGAAGTGGGGGGTCTAAGGCTCAGCCCACCTGGGCGGCACTTCTTCTGAGCCAGACCCAGTAAGTATGCACATAGGCTGTCCACCCATGTGCCTTGGGTTGGGCCAGTGTGGCCTAGGAGGTAAGCAAAATGCTGGACCCTGTGCTGGCCTGATAAGGACCCACAGGCTGGTGAAGTCATGAAGGCCAAGTCCACAGGCAGCCCCTGACATGTCTCCAGATGACAGTGCTTCCAGAGGGTCTTATGTGTGGGCTAGATGGCTCTGGGGCCTTGGCTCCAGATGTCCCTCCTCCCTAGCACTGCCTGGACTCAGCTCCTGGCCACCTTCCACCCAACACCGCACACCGCCCTGTGGTTATGGGGTGGCTTGGCTGCATCTTCCACCAGCTGCAGGCTCCCTCGGGGCAGAAACTACATCTGCATTAATGCCGCAACCCCCAGGACCATGGCAATTTGGGCACACGGTAGGTGCTCAATGAAGGGGTTAGCTTTGCCTCTTTGTCCAGGGTGACAAATGGCAGGTAAGCTATAAAGACTGATGGCTTCATCTGTCTTATTGAATACAATGGGAAGAGAGACAGAAAGAAAGAGACTGGAAGACACACAGATAAGAGCCAGAGACCGAGGGAGGGGAGGATGCGTGTTTTGGAGGAAGGGGGTGACACAGACTCCAGAGAGGTCAGTTGTCTATGGCATTTACAAGGCATTGGTAAGGCTGCAGCCTGCAAGTGTGGCTGCGATTTCAGACTGGAAAGTCTTGGAAGGAACTTGCTCTGGAGCTTTGATCCCCAGAATACAGCGTCCAGGGCACCTCCCCAGAGGTGCCGGGAAAGTCCGGGAGAGCTGTGTCTACCTGCATGTCCCGCCAGCTGGATCCAGGGGTACTTCTTCTTGAAGGACATGACAAAGGGAGACCAGTGCACCATGTTTTTTATTTTCCTCCATGATTTGCTCTAGAAACAAACAAACAAAAAGCTCTACATTAGAAAGACAACCACTAATTTCTGGTTAGGACAAATTCGAAGCAAAGGCCCTCATTGCCTGTGGCCACAAGATGGGAAGGGCCCTTGGCGGGCTCTGAGGACCTTGCCACCACCATCACCAATGCGGCACATGGTGGGAGGTGGCTTTACCCCATTGAACAAACAGCCTGAGCAAAATGCTCAGGGGAACTCCCCTCGTCCCAAGAACAACGACCCCTCCAAGGAAGGCTGGAGAGGACACGACCACCCAGCCGCACCATGTTAGTTCATATTCAATTCGTAGATGCGGAGGCAACAGAGGCACCTCTTGCCTGCGAGTGGTTTGAAGAGAGACTTCAAAGGAATTCCTCAGAACAGAACCTGCACCGATGGCTTCAGGTCACACAGGAGGGAGCAAGCCCACAGCTCTCTCCTCTGCACCGCACTCTGCCCTCTCAGGATGTTTCTCTGGTGAAAACAGCCAGGGCTGGGAGTGTGCATGTGTGTGTGCGTGCATGTGTGTGTGCGTGCATGTGTGTTTGGGGAGAGCAGGCCCTTTGGGCAGAAAGGAGAACTAAGATATATTGAGCATCTTCTTATTTTATTTTCTTAATGAACATGCAAGTCAATTCTTTCTATTTCCATCTGGTGGAGCCTGAGCCTCAGAGAGGTAAATGACGAAGCTGGGATTTAAACATTCATCTATACAACTACTTGAAAATAAATAAAATTCTTTTCTTCCCCAGCAAAAAACAAAAAAACAACAAAAAAACCCATATTTTTAGAAAAAATATCCTTAAGTGAACTTTAATAAGAACAGGCTGCGGAGATGAAGATCAAGTGTCCCCAAAATACACCCGTCCTCAGCGGGGCGATGAGAACCTGAATGAGAAGCATGGTGAGTTCCTGAGAAAGTGGATCCCGAACCAGCTAAACCAAGGAGAGCAGAAGCCATGAGGCTTGCAGAGGAGATGAGGGTGGTCCCCCTTGACAGGGGGACACGCTGAAGATGTGGTCCCCACTCCTTGCCCCGAAGCGCCCAGCTGCAGCCCCCAGGGGTCAGTGGCGGCTGCTGGGTCCCCAAGGTGAAGTCAAGGTGAAATCAGCCTCCTTTGTTTTTTCTCTTTGCTGAGACTCAGCCGCTTCTGTCATCAGGTTTTCAAGTTAAAATCTATTTAAGGAAAGGAATTCTTCCTTACTAAACCTGGTAATTTTTATCCCCATCCCAGAAACTCTCACCCCACCGCCAAGACCAATTCTATTCTTAAGAGAGGGCAGCACCCCATGAGGCCATGTGACAAAAGGGCCGAGGTTTTACTGACAAGGGTGTTTTTCCTAGATCCTTCTGATGGCGATCACCAAAGAAGGCTAAAGCCAGCAGAGGCATTTCTTATCTAAGCACACAGAAGGCTGCATAAACAATCAGGGCACACAATGCATGAGGGCAACAATGGAAAAACCTCATTATACAAGATGAGCCCAGCAGTGGCTCGTGGGGACGCCCCTGCTCAGGGGGAGCCATTACGGTGGGTCCAGGGGGAAAGTGCACAGCTGGTCACCACCTGTGGGCACATCCCCACAGCAGAGCTCAGAGAGGACAGGGGCTGACAGGCTTCGGGGGTGGTGTGGGAGTGGGGGAGCCCAGAGTGGTCTCAATCCAGGGCTCACCCTAACCCATGCCATGTCCCCATCAGGGGAGAACCCACATCGCACTGTTTCACAGTCCCTCTTGGGGCCTCAGTTGCCTGTGTCCGGTGAGGGACAGACAGCTGGCATACCAGGCTCCTTGGATGGATGGACACTCTAGGGCCCTGGAAAGTGACCTTCCCTCATCCCAACAGCAATGGCCCCTCCGAGGAAGACTAGAGAGGGCTACTCTCTCAGCAGCAGCGTGCCAGTTTATATTTTATGTATACAGGCGGAGGCAAATGAACACGCCTGGAGGAAGGGTCCCAGGACCCTAGAGGGCAGCTCACTGTGGAGAAGGAGGGAGCTTACGGAGGCTGCACCCACCAGAGACAGCTGGGGGCCAGACTCAATGGAGAGAAAGACTACAGCTGGCAGCAGGAGTGTGGGGACAAAGGCCCGGGGACTGGGACTGGGAGTGGTCGGGAACCAGACCTGCTATGGGCATGGGGGCTGCAAGCAGAAGGAGACAGGTGAGCAGGCGAGGCCTCGGGAGACCGTGGGGCGTTGAGGCAGGCCAACCTGGGCCCGAGTCCCGGCTCCCCTTTTCCTCCTCAATGACCGACCTTGAACAAGTTCTTAGTCCTCATTTGTAAAAAGAGTGACACATAGATTCCCATTCTCCCAGGAGATAAAGCTGTCAGGAGATGCGGGTACCGGGGTGTCTGTGGGAGGGTCTTTAGCCCTCTGTGTTCAAGGAGGAGACCCAGGTGTCTCTGAAGTTACTTCAAGAATGGTCAGTCCTGTGCTAGGCGGAGTTGCCGGCCTAGGTTCTGAACAATAAAGACCTCGGAGCCTGGGGCAGGGTCATGCCCACCCTGTTGGGGTGCAGCTCTCCAGAGACCCACAAGACACAGTGAGCAGGGGGCCTGTGACCCAGGAAGGTGAACAGATGCTGGGCGAGACAGTGTGGCTTAGCCTCTGCAAGGCCATTTGAAGCTAAGAAACTTCCAGTTCTTGGACCTCTCCCAGAGGCTAAAGACCAGGGGTCCAGAAAGGAGGAGGTGCTCCAGGGTGGGGGTCTTCTGACAGTTCAAGGGATCCACAAGCCTCTCACATCGCTGAGCTCTGACGAAACCAGGCACCTTTACCGCTTGGCTCCCCTCTGCCCACACCTCCTCCATTTCTTCACCATGAAAATAGGTCCCACGTGGCCAAGGCCCTGAGAGTCCCCCGATCCCAAGACTGCTCTGCCTGGATGAGGGCCGTGGAATATTCCACTTGTGAGAATGCCATGCACTTGCACTGGAGACCTCTTTTCTCTCTGCCAGTAGCAACACACAGGGTTTCCCCGTGGTTTTTAAATAGCAGCACCCAGGCAGTGCCTAATGTCACTGCCAAGCAGTAAACAGAAAAAGCCATTTCCAGGTCCAGGCTGGGGGAAGGAGGGCTGCAGGGTGACCACAACCACCCCAGCCCAGCCCCTAGGAGCAGAGATAAACTAAAGGATGGGAGGAGATTCCAGAGAATCAACGTCCTTGTAATGGTCAGGGAGACCACAGCATCCGCCTCAGGAACCAAATCCACTCCAGGCACACTCCACTTTCCGGGAGCGGACAGGCTAACAGCCCTCCCTCCGAGCACTGGCTGGAGGAAGCCCCAGTCCTCAGAAATGGACTCCAGGCCTCATCCCCCAGATAAGACAGGTAACAAGGCAAGAAAGGAGGACAACCCAGAAGACTCCCACCCAGAGGGGTTTATCCCGCGCCCCTCTGGCCCTCCCCTGTGGGAGATATTCAAGAGTGAGCTTTCCACAGCAGCCTCTGTCTCTTATCTGAAATCAGACCCGGTCCCAGGTCTCCAGCCTCTCAAGCCAAGCTCTAGGAAATACAAAAGTGGTCTTCAAATGCCTTGAACGTGGTGTGGCAAAGCGTACCCGGTCCCCTGCCCAGGGCAGAGCTGGCCACCTGCTCCTGCATCACCTCCCAGTCATCAGGGGAATCGAGACATCCCTTGTGGACCCCTCCCACAGTGCTCCCAAAGCTCCCTATGTGTGGCAGGTCCCTGCTGGCCTCCTGGGGCTGTGAGCCGCTCTTTGGCAGACCCAGGGCAGGTGGCCAGCTGACTGTGGCCAGCTCTGCTGTGACCCTTACTTCCTCACATGCAGATGTGGGGCTGGCCTAGCCAGTGGATGTGTTGTGTTTCTTCCTGAGCCGGCTGAGTAGTACTGTGCAGGGGGACTTGCTGCTGGCCAGCATTGCTTTTGTTATCTCTCGGGGAGATAGGAGGGCCCATTTCTGCAGACGTGCACCAGTACCATGGCACGGTGTGCGCACTCATATCTGTTACCATTTGTGGGGCTCTCGCTATGTGACAGGCCCTGGTTAGACAATTATGGCCTTGTTCCTATGTTCTAGTTAGGAGTATTTTCTCCATTTTACAGCTGAAAGAGTCTGAGACTCAGCAAGTTAATTCCCCCAAGTCATCCCATTCTATGCCCTGCCAGTAGGTACCATGCACATGGGGAGCCTCCAGCCAGTTCACCCACTTCCATGCCCATCAACGAGTGAGGGCCCACCTCCAAGTGCCCCTTCCAGTCTCGAGACAGCAGGATGAGGGGACAAGAGGCAGAAGACTGGACAGGAAGGACAAGATCAAGATTCCTCCAGGGCGGTTCCCCTGGACAGCCAGGGTGCCAGCCCACGGAAGTTTTCTGGCTGCTCCGTTAGCAGAGGAGCCCAGGGCCTCTGGTGCCCCTAAAGCTGGCCACTGAAACCCCAGATACATCCCTCTCTGGGGCTGCTCAGGTGCCACTTCCGGTGCAGCTGTCAGATGACACAAGGTTTAAGCTCTCCCACGTGTCAGATCAGAGCAGCCAGACACTTCTAGACTCTGGATGGAGTTCTGCACTTGTGATGTTCTTGGGGACACTTTGGTGGAAAGGAAAGCACCACGACGCAGGGGTGCCCCTGGGCAGGTAAAGGGCAGTGGAGTGGGCTGGAGACACACGGCTTTTACTTTGATTCTGGGCGGGATGGTTAAACCAACTGAAGACCAGGCATGATGTCTTTCAGATAACCCCCGGCCTCACAGGCTTGGATGCAAACCAGCTGGGGAACTCCCAAGGTGGCTGCACTCCTGGTTACACGAGCACTGGTCTGAGCTTTGCTTAGCTGCTCCTCTGCAGGCAGGGTGGGTAGTGCCTGCTGCTAACATTTGTCACCCCTGCCTGTTGCAACCTGGACCCTGCTCTGTAAGAGTCTCGTGCTGAACTCCAGAAGCACAGGGAAAGATGGAGCTTCAATTCACTCAGAGAAATGTGGAAAGAAAGGATCAGAAAACAGCCAGACCAGGGTGTGGGAGGGGTGGTGGTGAGGGGAGTGATTCTTTAAAACTCAGAGAGGCCTGGAGACCTCTGGTGTGGTTTTGTCCCCTGGCACCTGACTTGAAGGAGCTAAAATATTCAGAGAATGTGGAGAGAGATTTGTAGTGGGAGGGAAAAAATCTGACAACAAAACCCCAACCGTCTTTGTGCTGGAGGAGACAGGAAGTCAGAGGCAAAGGGAGCTTGAGGAGCCGGCAGACAGCAGCCGCATTCCCCTGCAACAGAGAGAAGCCTGCCCCAGCTCCTGATTCTGCTCCCCATGTCACCTGGGAGTAGGAAGCCCTCGCCTTGGGGAAGCTCAGGGCACGCCACATTTTGTCTCCCTTTTCCCAGAAGTTCCTGGTCTGAAGAGCAGATGGGAATCTACTCCCTGGGGGCCAAGGCCTACACAGAACGATCTCCTCCTGCTCAACACACAGAGCCATAAAACAGACCCAGGGTTCTGTGGCAGGGGGGTGTGGAGCCTTCCTGGGCAAGCAGTTCCTCCTCCCCACCTCCAGCCCATGCTTGGAGCTGCTCTAAGCCAGTGGGGCTGCCTGGGGAGGGTCTGATTCTGTGTGTTTTTCTGGATCAAGTTCCAACCCTCCCATGATGCTAACAGTTCCTGGGCAACGCAATCCTCCCCGGGTCCTTCCCATCAGTCATCCTCAGTCATGCTGTACGGAAACACTGCCTTCAACAAATCAGAGGGCAAACGGGCATAACCTCCAGGTCTAGCCTTTGTCGTTCGTAAGACAGGCAAAAAAGGACTGCTGGGTGCAGGGGAGGAGGAGGAAGGAGGAAGACGAAGAAGACAAGAAGAGTGAAGAGGGGGAGGAGGAAGAGGAGGGAGGAGGGAGGAAGAAGAGGAGAGAGAAGGGAGAGCAGGAGGAGGGTAGGAAGAGGAAAGAGGAGGAGGAAGAGGAGAGAGAAGAGGAGAGAAGGAAGAGGAGGAGGTGGGGAGGAGGGTAGGAGGAAGAGGAGGGGAGGAGGTGGGAGGAAGAGGAGGAGGAGGGAGGAAGAGGAGGTGGGGAGGAGCATAGCAAGAGGAGGAAGAGGGGAGGAGGAAGAGGGAGAAAGAGGAGGAGGGAGGAAGAGGAGGGAGGAAGAGGAGGAAGTGGGGAGAAGGAGGAGAGAAGAGGAGGAGGAGGGGAGGAAGCAGAGGGGAGGAGGAAGAGGAGGAAGAAGAGGGAGGAAGGAGAGGAAGGAGGGACCCAGGTCTACCCTACTCTAGGCTGTGGGGATGTGTGGGCCTCTGGCCACCCCACTTACAAAATGCTTTAGCTATCATCAGGATCATCTACATAACGTGCAAAATGAAAATGAGGGGCCCTTTGTCCAAAATTCAGTAAGAATGTCATGATGGGGAAAGCAGAGCTTCACCAAGCTCGGGGCCCTTCTCAGGCCCTGTGACTGCTCAGCCAGGAAATGGGCCCTGCCTCTTGGGGAGGAAATGGCCCCCATTAGGAGACAGCAGGTGACCCCAGGCCTGCAAGCCTCTGTGGCCTGCTCACGGCCAATGACCAGAGGCTCCTCAATCCTAGGGCAGGGGAGGGCTCAAGGCTGCAGTCACCCGTGGCTCTCTTTTCGGGGCTCAGAGAAGTCCCCTGGAAAGGCCTGGCAGGAGAGGTGAGGATGCAAGCAGACCTCAGCCTTCTGCATGTTCTTCAGAGTCTGGCCTTGCTTCCTGTCCCTGCAGTGCTGTCTGAGCCGGTCAGCGGCCACCTGCCCAGCCCAGCCTTCCCCACAGGAGGCCAAGCCACCCAGGGCCAGCACTGTCTGATCCTCAGCTCAGCCCACATGCCCCCTGGGGTCTGCTTCCTGTCTTCTTTCCAGCCACTTCCCGCCCCTCCAAACCAATGTTATATTTCTCAGTGCAATTTGGGATGGGTGGGAGAAGAAAGGGTTGTGACGCTGGGGGCAGACACTTGCATGTCGTGAGGACTGCAGGTCACTGGCAGCCCTGGTGACCCCCACCCCCATCCACACATGGCACCATCTGCAGCGCACCTGGGCTCATATTCTCTCAGGCCTGTGGAGTTCTGCAGGCAACTTCTTGCTCCACACACCTGTCCCCACACCACCTTAGGCCCGCAAGGGTGTCAGCTTCTGCTATTAGGGACTTTGCAGAAGAATGACTGGGGATGCTCAGGACTTAGCTCACTCCTGTGTGGATTTTAAAATGCAACCCAGATACCCTCTTCCCAGGAAGCCTTCCCGTTGCCCCTCCTGGGTGCTTCCAAAGAGCCCTGGGCATGCCTCCATCCCAGTTCTTCTCTTCAACACAAGAAAGGGACCTTGGTTTACCCTGGTGGGCCCTCAGAGACACCCAGCAGGTTTCCTGAGTGCCTGGCTGGGCAGGTGCCAAGCCTCACAGCATCCAGGAGGGAGATCAAACTCAGCAGGTGTAGGAGGGGCTGCACTTGCCCATCGGGAGCCCGGTCAGAGGCTGCTGAAGAAATTTCATTCTGGACAGGTGCGGGCTCCACTCCATTTCCTTATCAGGGCCCTGACATTCCTCTCCCGGAAGCCACAGCTGTGCTGGGACAACTTCAGAGAAGCAAGGAGGACTTCAGGAAGGCAGCTCCTTCCAGTCCCAGTGTACCCCAAGACAGCTGCCCTTCCTCCAGCCCCTTCTTGCTGATTTTGCCAGGCCCACAGTGGTTTCACCACCTTGCAGATTAAGGGCTGAAGCGACATACATACTCCTCTCCCCCTCCATCAAGATCTTAAAAGGCAGCCCATGGAGTTGGATGTTGTTCTAGAAGGCAGGATGATGACGCAGAATGCAATTCAGGTGTAGAGGTTGGAACGAACCTTTGTTCTGCTGCCTTCCAGCTGCAGCATGGGCAAACCTTGGTGTACACTGGGCACGGCAGGTATCAATGCACATACCCTGCCCTCCCCATGCAGTCACCGTGAGAGCCTGGGCAGGTGACAGGCACAAACAGCTGCTCTGTAGACTGTCACGGACAGGCAAACCTTCCAGGCTCACTTTGGTTTTTTGCTTCTGTGTCTATTTTCTTAAATTGAAATGATTTTTTCCTCCAAGGCATAGCAGATTGGCAAGCATCCAACTAGGCACTTTCAGAGGGCCTGATCATGGCCAGTGGCGATCAGATGAGCTAACTGTGTGATTAATTGCTTACAAAGCTTCCCGTCCCATGCCCACAGCAGCTCCGGGAACTCATGGGGCAGTTCCTTAGGCCCCCAGATGTGTAACTTGGAAAGAGTCAGAGTCCAGGTGAGTCAATATCAGTTTCTGGTTCAAGTCACTGACGTTGCAAAAAGAAGAATGATTTCCCAAAGCATCCTATTTCACATATGTGGAACTCTGCTAGGCACTGCCAAAGGAAGATATTTTCAAGGTGAATAATAAGATTGCTTGGCAAATTTCATTTTCTAAAGGGGGTTTACATTCTCTTCTTAGCCTCTCTCACCTGACTTGTTCCCCCAATTTGCTACTTTTTCCTCCAGCACTTCTCTTTTTATTTAAATAGTTTGATCACTTGGCTTTTATCTTTAGATAATCATAAAGAAAGAGTCTCCGTTTGTTGTTGTTGTTGAGTAAAAGAGATGAGGGGACATCTCTAAAATATCAGAAACGGGAAATGATCTCTGGACCCTCTAACACTCCGAAAACAGTATTGCCAGCCTAACTCTGCTGTGTGTGTGCAAAGAGATCACGTTACATGTCTAACACAGTGTTAGATACTATGCTAATAGCTCAGGTAACTCTCACAACACTGATATAGTTGTCTCCATTTTGCAAATGATGAAACATGTTGAGAGGGGTTTAGTAACTTGCAAAAGGTCACACAGCTTCCAGGTTTGTGCCACTTAATTCCAAGGATTTTGTTTCAGCCAACAGGCTTACTGGGCTCCCATCATCTCTCTCAGACCTGGGGCTCTCTGCTTCTCCCCTAGCTATAAAATAGCCTCACATAAACAGCAAGGGCTTTGTCAGAAGAGTGACCTTTCAGATGGGGGAGGCCTGAACAAAGGCCTACTCTCCCCTCCCTCCAAGTCTGTTCCCAGAACGTCCTTACTGACACACGCTCAGGGAAGGCACATTTAACAAAATGTCGAAAGTGGATGAAGAACGCCCCTGCCCGGGGAGAATTTGTTCTGTGTCAAAGCCTTTGTTCTGCTCTTGCAAAAGTCTGAGTGAGAGTCATTGAGTTTTCCATGTTTGGAAAAAGTCCTTTTTTCCTTCCTTCTTCATTTGGTCTTTCTAAAAAAGCAGTTAGGGTTTCCCTAGTGATCATTATTTCCTTCACTGGGGAAAAGCCTGGTGCTTCTCCTAGGCTGCAGAGTGCAAGCGGTGGCCAACTTTGTTCATTGTATTCCCCCTGGCAGGGCCCAGCTGGGTTGGAGGCAGCTGGGTACAAGCCCAGGCAGGTAGGGGCCCCTGGCTCAATAGCTCCCTCCTGTAGCCCTGGTTAGAAACCTGGCTGGGGCCAAAAGCGAAACCTGCCCCTGCCAAAAAGGAGCTGGGAGGGAAGGAGGGGAAGGGCTTTCAAAACCAAGACACCAAGGATCGGAAAAATTAAGCCCAAGGACTTGGCAGGACAGGTAGCTCCAGCTAAAAATAAAAGTCTGGATTTAAGACTAACTGCCTTTCCCCCTTTAACAAACAAGAAAATCCCCCTAAATGCCAAATGCGAAAGCACTTTCAGAAAAGACCCGAGTAAGGCTTTATTTCATCTCCCGTCTCCACCCCCCATGTGATGTTCCCGCAGGCTGGATGGCACAGAACATCCTCCACAGCGCTGCTCACCAGGCACGAGGTTCTTCTCCCCCGCCCTTTACGCAACCCATGAGCGTAGTGTAGGGATTACTGAATGCTGTCGGGTTGGTGAAGTCCCTCCTTCAGAAGCAATTGCTGGGCCTAGGGCAGGAGAACGAGGATGGTGGGTCCTTACCAGCCCCTGCAGACCAGGACCCCCTGCAGGGGCTACACAAACCAGCTCAGTGAACTAGCTAGCTAAACTAGCTCCAGGTGAGCGCTCTGTCCCCTCCACACCCAATCAGGCTGCGAGGGCTGCCGGGCCCCTGGTTTGCAGTGCATAGACCTGGTCAGGCTGAAGGCTGGAGCTCCCCACCTGGTTGACCCTTTTTGAGGGACGCCACCATGGTCAATCGACCCCTAGCAGCACATTCTGGCCAAAGCCAGGAAAACCCTGAGTCACTGCCCAGCTGTCTCCTGATTAGCTGCCTTCTTCCTGTTGCAACTAGAGGCCTAGTTTCTAGGCCAAGGGCGGCACCCAGACTGGCACCCACGGGGCCTCCATCATGGCCACTCTTCCTCTTCCACCATAAGCCTTAAACCCTGCCAAAGAAGGTTGCCCAAGGCCCAGCCGGCAAGGACAGGGCTCCAGGAGCAGCCCAGGGCCTCACCAAGGCTCCCTGACCACCCATAAGAGGGAGCAGGGTCCCTGCGGGATACAGAGCCACCCCCAGATACTGCCCCACACTCACTCTCTGGCGTGCCCACTCCAATCCGTCAGGGCAAGCCATCCCATACCTGCCCCACCTCCAGGTCTACTGTGCAGGTGCTCTGCCCAGAAAGCTCTCCCTCCATCCTTCTGTGTATCCACATCCTACCTCTCCTTCCAGCAGATCCCCTGGAATCTGCAAGCTGGCCCTGCCTTGTCCCTGAAGTCTCTCAGGCCACTCTAGCCCCACGCCACTCCTGGAATCCTCCCTGAAGCTGGAGGGAGTTGCAGGATGTGGATACGCAGAAGGGAGGAGGGAGAGCTTCCCGGCAGGGCACCTGCACAGCAGACCTGCAGGTGGGGCAGGGAACGGAAAGGAAGCTGGAGTGCTTCGTGATTCTTGTGTGCCATACCATGTCTCCCAGTGGCAGGAAGGCTCCTGGGGAACTGGGGATCTGTCCTGACCTTCTGTATGTCCCCCAGGCTGGAGAGCCGGCAGGAATCCAATACTCCCGCCATCTGGCTGATAGGAGGACCCTGCAGGCCCAGCACATGCTAAGGGCCCAGGCCTGGAAGATAAAGCACACCTACACCAAGGCTCACACTGCTTTATGTTCACTTGCTCACACCTGGATTTTTCTAGAGACTTCTCCAAGTAGCAAGAGGGGGCATATTTGTGGGAATTTCCTGTTTGGTCTGCCTGGGTTTCTCTCCAGGACCCCACGGCTGGCAGCCTGGCTGGCCCTGGGACCCAGGGGTCTTTTTCACTCAAGGGTTTGGAGGGCAACCTTTCACTCAGGTTAGTCACTGTTTGCTCACTCTCCCATGCCTCAATCTGTGATGCCCTTGCTGGCAGGCAGGGGACATCTCTTCGTGGGTATCCCCAGCGTCCTGCAGGAGTCAGGGACACTGGAGACACCAGCAAAGAATGCTCTTCCTTAGCGACTCTTTCAGGTCCGCACTCCTTCCCTCATCCACACTGTATAGGAGCTGGCATCAAAGGGGCCTGCAATCTTGCTAAACCAGAGTCTTTTTTTGGTTACTCAAGAATCGAGGTGTCCTTCACCCAAAATGGAAATGTTCCTAACCCTCCTTATTGGGCAGGGCCCAGCAAATAAATGCTCCATCTCTGGTGAGAAGGTCATTAACTTGGCTTTTCCCTCCTCCTTTCTCCTGGATTCTGTCCTCTTAAGAACTAAAAATAATGAAGGGCTAGAGGAGAGAGGCGAGAGAGGAAGAAGGCACAGGAAATGCTGTGCTGAACAGAGCTCACACCAGGGGCCTCGCAGAGCTCACACCAGGGGCCTCTCCAGGCCTCAAAGGCTGCTGGGCCCGGAGGCTAGCACGGGACCAACAATAGGAGGAAACAGGGAGTGGCCAACGGGGCTGGGGAAGAGCACGAGGCGGGTGGGCAGCCTTTCGAGGCTGACTTCCTAATGGATAAAGCTCAGAGGACAGAAGGACTCAGCCTTTCCTCTGGGAAAGGGCGCCTGGGCTCTGCCCAGCTGGTTAACGGCCACCCCTGAAACACGCAGCAGATCCTCTCCCGCCCTGCGCTCATCCACTCCTCCCCAGAGATTTTATTTTTACTTTGGTAAATGCAAAACAACAAGGCCAAGTTACAGAGGGTGGAAATTTACTGAAGGCCTTCACTGATCGGCAGACAATTGGCACTGAAGTTCTGGAACCTCCGAGCACCCGCAGAGTCCATCTTGGGCCGCTCTCTCAGAGGCGCCAGCCAGGGGACTCTGCCCCATCCCCACCCCCAACACACCTTCTTGGGAACAGCTCCCTGGTCTGGGGAGCTAGAGTTGCTTAATCCTTCCTTTATAGCCCACAGAGAGGTAAGGCAGGGCAAGAGCGCAGCCCATAGCATGCGAGCTGTTCTAGTGCCAGTTCAAGAAATAGCTCTTGTGCTTACCAGAGCCAGACACAGGGCTGAGTATTTGCTGTGTGTGTGTGATAAGAGTCTCTCAACCTATCACAGAGGTGCTGTCACTGTCCCACTTCACAGATGGGAACACTGAGGCACAGAGTCATGAGACAACTTGCCCAAGGTTCTGTACATGTGTAGTCAGGCAGGCTGGCTGCAGATCCAAGCTCTTCATCACTCTGCTGGGCTGCCTCATTCCCTGTCATGTGGAACAGGTAACATTATAGCCAGATAAACTCAGATTTAGATCCTGCCACTCCTGGCTGGTGGCACTAGGCAAGTTACCAAACCTCTCTGAGCTTCAGTTTCCTCATCTATAAAATGGAAATACCATGTATCCTAAAGTATTGTTTTTAGGGTTAAATTAAATTCTCTGTGTGCAGTGCCTGGTACATACACAAGAGCACTCAACGAGGCAGATACACATTGCATACCTCTTCCGTATACTGGCTGGTCTGACCCCCTCGAGGTCAAGAGCCTATGGATCGGATGAACTGTATGGGAGACAGCTGTGTATGAGCCCAGCAGATGTTAGCAGTAGGGTCTGACCACCTCCTCTTCTATCCCTAATCCCAGCCTTGAATCCCACCTTTCCACAAGGAAAGGGCAGAAGGTGAAGGCCATAGCTAGGAGGAAGTGGATCCCCAGTGAAAAGTCCTATTCCTTGACAGAAACAGAGTCTTTCTGGAACTCCAAAATGCCCAGGAGCTACTTTCTAGCCAGGTGTGAGAGGGAGTGCACGGACTATGAGGCAGCCTGGCAGGGGAGCCACCAGAGGCTCTCGTGTTTCCTGAAAATCCCCCCACCCAAACCTCCCCCAGGGACCTGGGATCTGAAATAAGTAACTTTTGCCTGTTCCCTGGGAGACTGAGCTGAGCAACAGGGACACAGGCAGCTCTGCCAGGTGGCCACAAGTGGAAACAGACTTCTTCATCCCATGCTGGAGGATGACATTTACAAAGCCAGGAATCTAAAAGGAAGTTTTCTGCAGAAAGTTCAAGAATCTAAAATGCCATCTTCTCTCCCCAAAGCTCTCCCAGGCACAGCCCTGCTAAAGGAAACACACTTACTGTGTGAGCAGCTCTTTGTTAACCCCTAGTACTTTTTCAGAGATTCCTGAGATTGAAAAAAATTCAGGTTATACATTTTAAAACCTTAGGATACTACTGGATATAGTAGAAGGGATAAGATTTCCTCAACCTCCAATTGCTAAAAGTTTACCTCTCTGGGCCAAGAACATTAATGGAAAAAATACTGCCTTTTAAGTAGTTTCTGGGAATGCAAAAAAGACCTTGTAAGAGATTTGGTTAAGGGGGTTATCCTGGTCTAACTCCAAAGCCAGAGTTTTGGGAACTCCCACTTAAGGAATTTCCAACAAGGAAACTTTTGAGGAAGGACTTGAATACCACATGGCGGCTTATAAGCAGTTATCAAGCTACACTGGTGCAATTCATTTCTGACAGATAATGCTGATTTGCCTGTGGCTAAATGGCACTCAGTGAGTGAGAATGCAGACTTGCAGAGAACCAGAAACCCCAAGCTGCTTTCCAAAGAAGCGTCTGCAGCCATGCCCCAGCGGTGGCCAATGTGCAGCTCTGAATTCTGCTATGAGTCACCCAGCTTCCCTCTCCTGACCAGAGCTGTTCAGGGTAGGGACCCTGTGTCTCAGTTCAGCAGTCATGCATCTGTTCACGTGCAGACCTCTGGAAGCACAGGAAACGGGTTGCCAAAAAGGGACACCAGAGAACCCCCAAGTATGAGCAAGACTCATCAGCTCTCAGGGCTCAGCTGTCCCCTGGGTCATCTTGACGGTATGTGTGACGATATGTGTGATTTTCATAAACAGATTGACTCATCGCCCTTCCCCGTGCATCTCTGTCAACCAGGCTCTGCTAGTGGCAGTGGGTGCTTACTTAGCACTTTCCCCACGTGACAGGAGCCTCCCAGGGCCCCAGAAAGGCAGGCACCAGTCTCGCCTCCTATGCCCAGAGTAGCAAACGGGGGCAAAGCTGTGCCCCTAGGTTTGTGTCCCAATCGGGGCAGACCTTGGGGTCTTGCCCAAACTCCTACCCTGGAAGCCTGCACGCCCTACTGCAGCCAGGTTCTCCCGCCCACCGGGAGCAGGGACACCCTGAAACTGTTTCCTTCACTTCTTGCTTTAGGCTACAATGATTCAACACTTCTTTCTTTTCTTTTTTTTTTATGAGACAGGGTCTTGTTCTGTCACCCAGGCTGGAGTGGAGTCAGTGGCGCAATCACGGCTCACTACGGCCTTAACTTCCTGGCTCAAGCAACCCGGTAATCCTCCTGCCTCAGCCTCCTTAGTAGCTGGGACTATACGCATATACCACCATGCCTGACAGTTTTTGTATTTTTTGGTAGAGATGGGGTTTTGCCATGTTGCCCAGGCTGGTCTTGAAGTCCTGGACTTAAGGTGACCAAAGAAGTGATCCACCCACCTCGGCCTCTCAAAGTGCTAGGATTACAGGCGTGAGCCACCACGTCCAGGTTAACATTTCTTTTATATTGAGGTCTTTTGCAGCAGCTTTTGGGATCATTACAGACAACATGGGTTTTCACAAAAGTGAGGTGAGGATCGCCTATGAGACAGGGGCAAAGAAGAGCTGCACCCCAGGTCCTCCCTGTCTACTCCCTCTGATTTACAGAGAAGCAAAACCAAGAAACAGAGCATCAACATCCGTAGAGGCTGGTCCAGTTTTCTATCTAAGGGATCTTAAAACTTGGACTCCACGAAAGTCACTCTCTTGCCTGCACAGCTTACAGAAGGCTCCTGGTTCTCTTAGACTTGTTTCATCTCCTTCCTACTGAGTTAGAGGAAATGAAACATTATTGAGGGAATGCAAGCGGGTTATCTGAAAAATTTATTCTGGAATGGTAGTGGCTGAAGAACGGGGCTTAAATGACCTCTGGGAGTCCTTCCAGTCAGTGAGCCTGAACACAGGCACGAAAGAGGCCCTTGGAGGAATGGTCTGCTTTGTGCAGTCAGGATTTAGGTCTCACCAAGCTTGGGGCCTCTAGGCTCAGGAGGCAGGAGCTGAACGAGAGCCCGTGACCATCTCCGAAGAGAGCAAACCTCCTTTGCAATGTCCATCTGCTGTGTGCCGGGCAGTACATGTATCCTAGTGGGACGAGGGAAGAGCCTTGGGGACTCTGTCCCAGGGAGAAGGACTCCAGACTCTCACAATGACCACGGCCCTCTTGCAGGCTCAGCCCCTCCAAGGTCTCCAGGGAGTGCTCACATTTAGGAACTGTAACATCATTTCTAGGGAACAGAACCAGCTGGCTGACTTATTCCCCTTAACTTTCAATGCTATTATTAGGGCACATCTGTCTCGGAGTGAAGTCACCAAGGAAAAACCCAGCTGAAGAAAATATTTTCAGGCAGTCGTCATTTGAATCTTCGGAAAAGGAAGCGAGCGGATAAACTGCCAAAGAGCCCCGGGATTCAAGGTGGCCAAAGAGGCGCATGGAAAGTATTTGCCTTGGGAATGTGGGCAGCTGAGCTATTTACACAGTGTGTGGCCAGCACGACGCAAATGGACCAGAAGCTCCTAGAATTGTTTCCTCTTCCCTTTCCTTTCCCCCTTTCCCTTAACAGGAAAGCCAGCCAGCAGAGCCTCCCCATAAACCTGAGTCAGGAGGAAAGGCCGTGCATGAGTGACCAGCAGCCAGGTGATGTAGGGCAGAGGTCAGCAGACTCACTTTGTTTGGCTACATTTTTTTTTTTCTAAATTAGCTGCCAACATTTAAAAATCAGATTCCACACAAAAATCCGAATTCCCAACTTCTCTTTGAAATCCTGGGCCTGCAATCCCGGACAGTGGCCCCTGCCTGGGGCTGAGCAGCAGCCACTTAAGATGGGGCCTTCTCTTCCCGTCACTGGGTCCCGCTGACACAGCTCACCTGCCTGGCCCCTGGTGGCATTTGAGTTTGAGCCGCTGGATTTAGAGACATAGGGTAAGTGCTGAGGAAAGCCAAAAACCTCAACTGTAGTCTACTCACCGGCCATGTCAACGCGGGCAAGTCACCTACTTTGCTGAACTGCTGTTTCTCCCTCTGCAAACAGAAATGAAAATGCACAGCAAGGCCTCATCCCCAAAACGATAGGGAGGACTAGGTAGGAAAACAAGGGACATGCTTGAAAACCTGAACACACACCATGCAAGTAAGATGTGGCCCTTCGGGTCTAAAAGACGAAATAGAACACCAAGACAAAATGGGCCTCTCTGATGAGATGAGTAGCGGAGTAAACGACAGGACACACAAAAGCTACCTCGGTGGTCACTGGCGGGGGCTGAGATGGAAGCCAGGATTTCTAAACCACCCAGCCCCACCAACCTGGCCCCGCCTTCGGTACCACCTCCCCACCCGGAGAAGCGGAACATCACTGTGGTCGTGGCTGAGCAGTACCTGACTCTGACCAACCTCTGCCTCTAATTAGTTAGAACACAATTTAAAACCGGGGATGGTTGGCATTTGGGACTTCCAGCCATGGCCCAGCCCGGGTGAGGCGAGGAGACTCTCACGGAAGCATCTGTGGTGGGGCCAGGAGGAAGCCTAGCATCTTGGCAATGAAACTCAACACTCAAAATGCTAGGAGCAAATCACAGGGCATGGTGGCCTCTGAGGATTTCACAGTGTAGTGGCCAACTGCATTTTGAGGGGTGACCCAAAAGCTCCTGGCCATCTGCGGTCTTCCCCACCAGCCTGCCTAAAAATGAAAGAAATGACAGAGGGCTAGCTACCAATGGGCTTCTCAGAAGATAAGGAGAGGTTTAAATGATAAAGGCATCAGTCCTATATCTGCCCCAAAGCCCTCCCTAAGGCCACATGTGGAGAGTGAGCAGCTGTGATACCAGAAGGGAACACATGGCACGGTGGGATCTGGTGCCTGTCATGGCAGCAATGACTCAGGCCACCCAATCAGGGCATGACTGAGCAAGGTCTGCCAGCTCCCATCAAGCCAGAGGCGCTCAAAGGGAGAAGCTGTAAGTGCTTGTGGTCTCAGGAGCAAGAGGTCATCTTGCTTCTTACCAGCTCCTTACCAAAGCATCATATGATAGAGCATGTGCAGTGTCATGCCCCGGCACACAGACCCCGCAGATCTAATGGGACCATGCTGAACATATGAGGATCACAAATTCCATGGGAGACCCTAAGATCTACCCTCAGGGACAGCTAAGGAGATTCTGGAACAGGGCTGCCAAGACATCCAGTCAATCATTAAAGTTCCTAATTTACCACCCTGACAACTCTCCCTATGGCCAGCACTCCTTGCTCTTCCTATCTCTCCAGGATCACAACAGCCTATCCTGCCTTGGGTGTGCCTCCCTGCAACCCACTCTCCACTCATCAGCCTTGCAGACCTTTCTAAAACATCAATCTGATCATGCCAATTCCATCATGTCCCTCCCCTGCTTTAAACCTTCCGTGGCTTCCCTAAAGCCTGCAGGACAAAGACCACAGACCACACATGGACTCTCAAGGGCTCTCAACTCTCCCCACCAATGCGTCCCTTCACTCCCTGGGCTGTTGCAAAACTGATCTGGTTGTGTTTGCCAACACACACCACACTGCTTCATGCTGCTGAACCTTTTGTGCTGGCCCCTCTGGCTGGAAGACCCTTCCCCTAACCTACCGAGGGAACTCTTCTTCATTCTTTACCATGTGCAATTATCACCTCCTCTTTGCACTTTTTGCCCAATGCACTCAAAAAGGCTAATCACTTCTCCCCTATACCTCACACATGCATCTGCTTCTCTGCTGAGAGCACATTCAAGAGATCTGGTGATGACATGAGTGTTACCCCCACTAGAGTGAGCATTCCCTGAGAGCTGGAAATGGCCAGTTCATTGCTGAACCCCTAGGCCCTACCTGGCACACTGCTTTCCCAGGGTTGGGAATCGATAAATACAGGCTAACATAAACATGTGGGAACCCCGCCAAGACCCAAGAGTCTGGTTGAGAAAGCGGAAGAGTGCTCAGAATGCCTAGCCCTTACTGTGGGGTCTGGCTTAAGGGTGGGGTTTCTGAAGCAGAAAGGTAAGTTAAGTAAGGGTTGCCTCACACCCAGAGGCCAAGAACCAGAGGCAGCAGCCTCCAGACTCAGCGAAGTCCCACAACCAGGGCCAGCCCATCAGGGAGAGAGGCAAACAAGAGCTCCGGAACCAGGACCCAGGCAGGTAACCTGGGCTGGCTCCTGGGCTCCTTCATCCAATCAGGCCACCCACATTTTCTGACATCAGTGCTGTCCCTGGATGCACTGGACACAGCTGGGAGCGCTTTCTCCTGCAGATCTGGGATAGGGCTACAGGAATTCAGAAGAGGAAGCTATTACTTTGGGAGAAAAAGGGAAAAAATTAAGGAAGCTTCATGAAAAAGGTGACATTTAAGCTAAGTCTTAAAAGATGAGGAAAATTGTGTGTGTGTGTGTGTGTGTGTGTGTGTGTGTGTGTGTGTGTGTGAAGTGGAGGTTGGTATTTCAGGACTGAGAAAAGCATAAGCAAAAGCCTAGAAGCAAAAAAGCACCAACAGCACAGCCAACAGCTTGGCTCAGCTCGGCTCAGCTCAGCACCGAGGGCCTGGCACAGAGCAGTTTGCCCCAGAGGGAGGCAAAAAGAGGGAAAATTGTCTGTAGGGAATTTAAAACAATAGTGAAACTGATGGGCTTTTTATCACGACCATAAGCTGGCAATTCTGATTTAAACATAATCCAACACCCCTCCCCCCACAACCTTTTGTCTAATTCTAAACAATTGCTGCATTATTCTTGACTTTTAATAATATATGTAAGCTTCAAATTCACACAGACTAATTACCTTTTAATAAACATTGCATTCTCTATGGAAGTTAATTCAAATAACTCATTAGTAGTTGCAAAGCCAGCCCCTGACACCCGTGGACTCAGCTACCCATGTTTCAAGAGCAAGTTCACAGGATTCGGTTTCACTGGCACTCACTTTGGGGTGGCTCGTCCCCCGAGTCCTGTGGTACGATGTGTTCCTAAGCTTGAAGACCAGACCAAAAATAAAGGCTGGAAGCACAGTAATTGTAAAGACAAAGAAATAGAACCTGGGCTATTCCATCCTCTCATTCTACCAGACCACTTGGGAGTTTTTATTTATGTTTCTAACTTTTCAACAATGAGATATTAATCAATCCTGAAGAACTGACGAACAGGACTTTGTTGCAATGTCTGGAATTTACTGTGAAATGGGATTGTTGTGAATTTCTGCCAGATTTTATGTTTAAGATTTATCCTATTTGTATATCTGCTGTTTCAACCAAAAGAAACTTCTCAAAATTTACAGGAATAAAAAGTGCTCTGCAACCAGCTTTGAGGGAAGATAGACCAACAAATGCGGCTTTGTCTATTGATCATGATGAATAGGCAAAGATCAGTATTTACGAAGTCTCATCAATTTACAGAAGACTCTGAACCAGAAACTGTAGAGTTTTTATTCATTACTGCTGCAGACCACTATGAAAGTGTAACCTTTCCCTTTTTTCAAAATAAGCATTAGCGTCACTAAATGCATTACTCCCCGCCCCCCTTTTTTATTGCTTGCATCATATACACAAAATTCAATAATAGAAATGTTTTAACTGTCTGAAATTATTTTCATCATCATCATCATCATAATTATTTATTTCTTAATTATTGAAATAATTTTGTTACTATAGAAGAGGGGAGTATTTTAAAAAATCTACTCCTGAGCTGGGCATGGTGGCTCACGCCTGTAATTCCAGCACTTTAGGAGGTCGAGGCGGTGGATCACCTGAGGTCAGGAGTTCGAGACCAGCCTGGCCAACATGGTGAAACCCCATCTCTACTAAAAATACAAAAATTAGCCGGGCGTGGTGGTGGGCGCCTGGGCCGAGGCTGAAGAATAGCTTGAACCCAGGAGGCGGAGGTCGCAGTGAGCGGAGATCGCGCCATTGAACTCCAGCCTGGGCAACAAGAGTAAAACTCTGTCTCAAAAAAAAAAAAAAGGTACTCCTGGTGTAAAATATGCTAGATGCACCACTGATTCAGCTTCCCAACAAGAAGGTCCTAAGAGAACAGAAGGTGAGGCTTCTGGAATAACAAAGCCAACATCGCCATAGGCCTCAACTGCCAGGCTAATGAACTTGGACTACTGTCTCTAGGTAAATAACAGAGAAAATTACCAAGAACTGACTATCCAAAACGTGAAAAGTCAAAGTATCAAAAGCAAATACACCTGCAAACCAAAGCAGAAGTCAAATAAACTGGAGAAAATATTTTACAAAATAAAGTATGATTGAAGGGTTAAGTTTTATATACAAAGAACTCAAACAAATGGGGAAAAACAATCTCAGGTGCCAGTAGATAACCTGGCAACATACATATAATTCAACATACATATAATGAAATAACAATATATGTTTGCCTATTAGCAACAAAAAAAAAGTGCTTTTTTGTTTTTGTTTTTGTTTTTTTGAGACGTTGTCTCGCTCTGTCACCCAGGCTGGAGTGCAGTGGCATGATCCCGGCTCACTACAACCTCCGCCTCCAGAGGTCAAGCAATTCTCCTGCCTCAACCTCCTGAGTAGCTGGGACTAGAAGATGCACGCCACCACGCCTGGCTAATTTTTGTATTTTTAGTAGAGATGGGGTTTCATTATTTGCCTCAGCTGGTCTCAAACCCCCGACCTCAAGTGATCCGCCTGCCTCGCTCTCCCAAAATGTTGGGATTACAGGCGTGAGCCACCAAGCTCGGCCACAAAAAAAAAAAAATTTAAATAGTGAATCCTAGTGTTGGTGAGGAGAGTAAGGTGTGACACATGCCAACCCACTGCTGGGACGCATCCCCAAGGCACATGACCTTTTGGGAAAGCAGCCCAGGAATATGCTGCAAGGGACACAAAAATGTTTCAACCTTTCAGTTAGTTATTTTACCTCTGGAAATCTACTTAAGGAAATACTCCAAAATATGGAAAAAGTTACATGCACAAAGATGTTAATTATGCCATTGTTTCTAATAACAATAGTCGTGAAAATAGCCCAACTTCCAACAATAGAGGAATGATTAAACAAATTAGGGGCACATCCTTGGGATTGATCATTCAGTCCTTAACTATAAGCGTTAAGAAAGAAACGTGGAAAATTTTGCTGTAAGATTAAGGGGCAGGGAGCAGAATAAGCTACGAAAAATACACAGACTTAGGCTAAGAAGAAATATACCAATTTATAAAAGAGTAGTTGTACTAATACGCATTTCTGCACATTAACTTTATACTGGCTTTGATAAACAATTTAACCCTTTGCTCTCATTTCTCAGTTATTATATTCTATTGCACTACATGCATATTTGCAAGTATCCACAAATCTTTTGAATAAGGTAGAATATAAATTAACCAACTAATTAATAATTCATTGAATCAAGCTGTTTTATTATGATGGTAGGGTTATGATGATACCCATTCTTTTTCTTTATTTTTGAAATTTCTGTAGCCTGGTTAGTTTGCTTTTACAATGTAAAAAAATATACAGAACACCAAATAAACGAGTAACATAAAGAAACTGCTGCCATATCTTACACCTTCAGTGCTCCTTCCTGTATTTGATCTGAGAACACAGCACTCTCCAAAATGTCCCTTCAGCTAAGAGAGAAATATGGCTTTCTTCCTGCAGGTTCTGTGAGCTCAGGACAGAAAACTGTTCCCTGAATGGGCTGACTGCTCCGTGAAGACCCCAAGGAACTCTAGAAGCCCAGGAACATTAGTGTAGGACCATTCTGATGACAGACAGCAGCTAGACTCCTAGGGTGGAGGGGCCTTCCCAATATTCAAAAAACGGGTAAGAAGAGGATCAGAAAAGAGACTGATGTGGGAAACCCTTCCACAAAGAACAGATCAAAGGAGTGAGCCCCTGAGGGCAGGGACCGTGGTATCCATCTTTGTACTCCTTGCTACAAACATGATGCCTAGTAAAAGAACCCAATAAATGCTGTTGCTAATGGATTCACGCATGCGTACACACATGCATTCACTGTTGGACAAATATTTACAGATGTGCCACTGTTCTAGCCGCAGGTGATTTAGCAGTGAACACAACGAAGTCCCCACCCTTAAAGCAGCTTACATTCTAAGTGGGGACAGGCAGATGATAAACAAATAAAGACATATTGCATCAGGCAGCTATGAGCATCCTGAAGATAAATAAAGCCAGGTAGGGGAAAAGGGAGGTGGGGAGAGGGGTGTGCTGGCTTAGCTGGCCATGGCCTTTCTGCAGGAAGTGAGGGGCTGAGCCATACACGGGCGGAGGGTAGGGCACTGCAGACAGAGGGAGTGGCCAAGTGCACAGGCTTTGAGACAGGTGTGTGGACAGCTTCAAAGGCCAGCAGGAACAGCAAAGTGGCTGGAACAGAGTAAACAAAGAGGAGAATATATCACATATGAGGTCAGTTCTTGCAGAGTTTTTTAGGCCGTTCTTAGGATTTTGGATTTTATGTCAGTGAGATAGGAAGCTGCTGGAGGGTTTTGGGTGAGGAGTGTCATAGTCTGGCTTATGTTCTAAAAGGCTCACTCTGCTTGTGTGTGTACACCTGGCGAACAGAAAGCAGGCGAGAAAGGGTGAAAACAAGAAAGATCCATTTTGAGGCTGCTGTAATTGTCCAAGTGAAAGAGGAAGATGGATTTTTTAAAAACTCTCCATTTTAGACTGAGAAAGAAAATTTTTTATCTGAGAATCCAAGCCCCCTTTAATTATCAAACCCAGAGAGGCACCGAAATGTGACAGCGTGTGACAGCGATCACGTCTCACTCCCCGCCTCAGCTAAATGATCACCTCTTGAAGCCACTTGCTATGTGGGCTCAAGACTAACTGATGCTAAGTAGCCATAAAATGACATATGCTGGACACCATCACTCGTACTCCATAGTTCAACAATGTAGAGCAATCACCATCCAATGTTATCTCTGTAAACCAGGGAGGATTCCTGTCAAACAACTTTCTATCAGCCCACTTCCTTGTTCCTTTTGCCTTTGAAAACCTGCTTGTAACAAAGACCAAACAGAGCACTCCCCAAGGCAACTTGGAAGTGTGTCTCGGGCAGCTGTCCTCAACCTTGGCTCAGATATTAGGTCGACAAGACCATGGGTGTCTTTTGGTGTGAGGCACATGGCTTATTCTCACTCCCACTCTAACCTGGAGCTGCAATCCCTGCTGAAAGAATTGCCCTCTAAAGGCCTAAGGATCTCAGCAACAGGGAAGTGGGAGGAATCTTCATGCCAGAGATAAAGAGCTGGTCCATGGGCATGTGTGGGAAGCACTGGGGTAGGGTGAAGAAATCTATCTCCTGGGAGGTGTTATCACTACATAAATCCCAGATTTGATCAGGCAATGTAGCCATCTCACTATTTCAGGCTGCAGCTGCTAAGACAAGTGTGAACTGGGCAGACAAACAGGAAGAAGGTCCCAGGTGGAGAGCCTGCATTTGGCTTCTGTACCCCAATTCCAGTAATTAACAAAGCAAAAACCTGCCACACTCAGAATGATGGCCCTTCCCAACCAGAATCCTGTTTCTGACAAGTGGTGAAGATACTCTAAACTGCACCGAGTGTATGACAAGGACAATCTTCTGGATATTCCCATTTAAACAGGGATGGGTCAATGCAGTAGCTCATGCCTGTAATCCCAACACTTTGGGAGGCTGAGGCAGGAGGACTGCTTGAGGCCAGGAGTTCAAGACCAGCCTGGGCAACATGGTGAGACCCCTGTTCTCTATATAAAACACAAAAATTAGCCAGGTGTGGTGGCACACACCTGTGGTCCCAGCTACTCGGGAGGCTGAGGCAGGAGGATTGCTTGAACACAGGGGTAGAGGCTGCCATGTTCATGCCACTGCACTCCAGCCTGGGTGACAGAGCATGACCCTGTCTCAAAAAACAATAAATAAAACAGGGATGAACTGGAGAAACTGTGAAGGTATAGGTGCTGTCTTGCTTAGGGGCGGGGATGATTTAAGAAAGGCTAACACAAGGGCCTTGGTTAGTCTAAAGATAATCACGGCAACTAGGTGGTGGTACCAGGAACTAGTCCACCAAATCCCAACCTGCAGCCAAAAAGTCTCAACTCTCACCTATAAAGGGATCCTTCTAAATTCTCTGGATGTATGGAAATCTTTGACAGGTCTTCTGAAGCCTAGAGTCATCGTATAGATATAGATAAATAGTGTAGATATTGTATAGCTATAGATTGATATGTACATATACCATATACATTAGATATATGCTATATATTTACATTTCTTGGCCTTTCGGCTTTATTGTCTATCTCCACAAAGTAGGACACAAGACAAGCTTGTTTCCCATTTAAGTTTTTCTATCTGTACTGTTTTGCAAATCCACCAGAGAGTTGCAGGACACTCCTGCTATGGAAAGATTTCTGCCAGACAGGCTCAGAGACCTGCTCTGTTACTGTTCTATTTAATAACACAAACACACAAATGGGGGCCTTTCTTCCCCATGACTTTCATGGCATGGCTGGGGGCAAAGCTGGGAGGTTTTCACGGCCCATATATCCTCAAACTGCTCCATTTCCCCCTTGATCTCAGTTGCCACCCCACTAACTCTGGGGTGATTAGCTCCATACCACAATCATTTCCTGGTGATTGAGTTCCATGGATTTTAAAAGCTGTAAGAAACTGAGACAGATTCAGAAGAGATTCTAGTAACCCCAAACCAGCAATTACAAATATTTTTAAAGTATTTATAGATATATAAAATTTTTTTTTTGAGACACAGTCTCACTGTTGCCCAGTCTGGAGTGCAATGGCGCCATCTCGGCTCACTGCAACCTCCAACTCCCGGGTTCAAACCAATCTCCTGCCTCAGCCTCTGAGTAGCCGGGATTACAGGCACCTGCCACTGCACTTGGCTAATTTTTGTAGTTTTAGTAGAGATGGGGTTTCACCATCTTGGCCAGGCTGGTCTTGAACTCCTGACCTCGTGATCTGCCCGCCTCAGCCTCCCAAAGTGCTGGGATTACAGGCGTGAGCCACTGCGCCCGGACTAATTTTTGTATTTTTAGTTAGAGATGGGGTTTCACTATGTTGGCCAGGCTGGTCTCGAACTCCTGACTTCAGGTGATCTGCCCGCCTTGGCCTCCCAAAGTGCTGGGATTAAAGGTGTGAGCCACCACACCCAGCCACAAGTTTTCATATATTTTTAAGTATCTAAAATTAGCACCTCTCTTTAAACCTTTTACTCACCCTTTCCTGACCCCTTCCTTGTATCCCCCATTTCCTTTCGATTTCTTCACCATCCCTATTTGCCTCCTTTTCCTCACTACCTACCCACCAAGTCCTGCTCTGCTCCCATCCCACTTAAGATTTGTGTCTATTCTGTATCACCCTTAATGATCCACAGAGGCTGTGAGCTTCCTGTTTACCCACAAGCGTTCAGCAGATCCAGCCATCCTACCAAGGGTTAAAGATGCTGTAGTCCTACTGCGCCGCCTCCAACCCAGTTCCTTCCAAAACAAAGCAGGATGACAAGGTGACTCCACGAGAACTGTATTTGACCTCTGTGTGGGTTTTCTGTTTCCAAGGCCGCAGCAGGGTACTCTGAAAACTCTAAACCAGAGGGAAAGGAGACCTAGCCTTCAGAACTCTGTGTGCATGTGTTTAAAGGCCAAAAAAAAAAAAAAAAAAAAGGAACCAATGAGGTTGTCAGAAGGGGATACTCTGCTGTAACTGGTGTTTACCACGACCCACCGGGTGCTGAGGAGGAAGTGGTTGCTATAACCCCAAGGGGGAAACGCTCGCTTGAAACAGGAAAATGGAACTCTTACAACTTTCCATTAGCAGCATTCAAGAAGCCGGCCACACTGGGAAACGCTTGCACAAGCACTCCCCAGAGTCCCTGAGACGAGTGTCAAGACAGTCCAATCACGAAGCACAGATCAGGACACAGATACACGTCCATGTTTTTTCCAGAACGTCTCAGCACTGGAAAAACTCTCATGACCACTTCCCTTACCTCCAGCAGGCTGAACTTGCAAGGAGCTGTGGGGAGGAGGAAGGAAGGGGAAAAAGGCAGGATGACATATTGGAAAGAACGCTGGGCCCAGTGAGGGTCAGAAGACCTGGGCTTTAGTCCCAGTTCTGCGATTTACTAGTGGTGGAACTTTGGGCAAATTACCCAACCTTCCTGCTTCTCAATTTCTACTTCCTCTATAAAACAGGGATATTGTTTACTGCTCTGCTCACATTCTCGGGCTGCTGTGAGAATCCTATGGAATCCTTCATAGGATGAAACTCACATGTGCTATGCAAATGCTTGTTATCACTGTAAGATTCGAGTCTGCATAAAGCTTTCTTGAGTCCCAGCCTCTTGCTCCTCAAATGCATCCTCTCGGCTACACTTCCACCTGTGCACTTCCTCAACCCACCTTACTTGTAAGTCTGCCCACACTTCTGTACAATTTCTGTAGAAGATCCCATAGTCTGGTCAGAGGAGTATAAGCAAGTCTAAATAACCGAAGTGGGGAGAACTCAACCAAATCACTTGACTCTGGGCGCCGTGCTCCCACATTCTCTCCTCTCCAGAGGTGAAGACCTCATCCTCAATGGCTAATTTGCCTGCTTGGAGGCTCAGATTGGCCCGTGTTCTGAGTCATATTTTCCATTTAGTAAAATGAACATCTGGCTGCTGCATGATGCCTTTTGTGTACCATCAGCTAAGCCACAATTACCTGCAAGGTAATTCATACCACTACAGCACGGTGCAAAAACAGGGTTGGTTTGGGATGGTGAAAGTCAGCCATCTTAGTTTCAATCTTACATGCAAATTCTAACGAAGAAAACCCACTACCAGCAGGTCCACACACACTCACAAAGAACTCATAAATTATTTTAATCCAAGCGTTCAAAGGGATCTTGGGTCCCAGGAACCATCCTGCTGTTTCACCTCAGTGGGAGGCAAGATGGTTAAAGAAAAACAGCTCTAGTTTCCTCCATCCCCCCAATCCCCCTACCGGTGTGACCTTGACCAGGCCACCCAACCTTCTAAAAACCTTGGCTTCCTCATCTGCAAAATAGGGATAATAACAAGACATGTCCTTCCCGGCTCCCAGGGTTATTATGGCAACCAAGTGAGAAAACAGATGTGAAAGTGCTTTGCAAACCACAAAACACCGTCCAAGTGTGAGGTATTGTTATCTAGCAAAATTGCCTTGAGAATAACACAGAAATCTGGAAGTATTTTAATTCGTTAATGGACTTATACCACACCTTGACTTAAAAAGGACGTAGGGTAACTGCCTGGAGGAATTCTGAAATAATTTCTAAATAAGTTTATCCCAGCAAGTTGCCAAAACAATCCACTGAATTAGGTGGTAGGCTTTTGGATAATAGGAAAACTGCAGATCACTGTTCTTTATTCTTATTTCACCTTTTGAGCTCTGAAAAGAAATGGAAGGACTATATTGTGTTGTCTTTTACACAAGAACTAAATAGTCTCTTTGCACCCTCCACACCCTCCCTATTCTCACTTCCATCCCCTGAGCACCTGGGAAGCAGCTCCTTCTCCAAACCTGCAAACCCTCTTCCCAGAGCCCAGGCTAGCTTGGAAGCCTGGAGCGATTTGAAACGCTGTCCTAAGATCTTGAGGCCAAAGGCATCCCCATCATCCTTCCAAGAGGGTGTTACCCCCAGGGACAGCAGGAGTTTCCAGAACACACAAAGGCTTATTCTGCTCACAAGGATATTTACCAAATCAGCCCCGCAAGAATTTGCCAGGATCAGGGCAGAAGAACAGAGCTGGGACAGCCTGCTGATTCACTGCCTGGCAGATTCACCCTTCTCTATTATTAGCAACCCAGGCACAATGCCACCAGGGCTGGGGAGAGACCTTGGTGTCAGGGTAGAGAAGGCAGGAAGAGGTGTGTGTGCAGAGGGGGAAGTACGCAGAGCTGCCTGAGGTTTCCTCCAGAGAGAGAGAGCAGAGGGGTGGGTTAAAGCCTTCTCCCCTTCCTCCTTAGTTCTCTAACCTCCTGTGAATCTCAGACAAGCCCAGCCCCAGGATCAGAAGCCCTGGAACCCAGACCCACCCTGAATATTGCTGGAGGTGCTCCCCCTTCCCCTTAGGGGCCCAGCTCAGAGCTGCACAGCACTGCCTCTGCCGGATACCACTGGACTCTGGGCTGTGCCAGAGGCTGCAAGATGGAGAGGCATAGAGAAACCGATGGGAAAGGTGGAGAATCTCTCTTCCCATGGCAAAAATGCAACTTACTGCAGCCCTAATGCACATGTGTTCCCTCCTCATAACAATGACTACCACTGAAAGAGCACCCATTACACACATCACAGGGCATTCGCCTCCTGTTATAGACAGGAAAACAACCGTGTGGAGGCTCAGCAGGCTGCCCTGGAGAAGAAGTGGCTAATGCTGATTGAGAGGGACAGAACTAAAGGAGGAGATGAGTAGCTTCACCTTCATGCATCTTGTATTATTTCACTTGTACAGGTATTTCACATGCATTATTTAACGTGCTATATCAAGCTTGTACAGACATTATTTGAATACATTGAAAACCATGAAATGAAGGAATTAAAAAAAAAGAAAGACATGTTGCCAACCAATAGTAGAGTCTAGATTTGGACAGATTTGTCCCACTCCAGAATATACTCTCTGGCCACACCTCCACAATTTGTCCAAATACCAAACCAGGACATGGATGCTAACAAAGACTATTTTTCTAATGTTATTCATACGAAGAATTTTACAAAATAACCAATAACCAAATAACATTTGGTTATTAAATATGATAAATGTGGCCTATGGAAAATAAAATGACACAAAATGAAAACTGGCTGCCATGCAAACTTAGGAGAGGGCAGAGGAGCCACAGTGACCCCAGACTCACTTTCCCTAAAGGGGGAGGAAAATCAAATCCCCTGCAGATGGCTGCAGACCTCAAATAGAGTGCTGCCACCGAGGGCAGAGGCCGAGCCCCTGGAGCAGGCTGATTAGTCTAGTCTGGTGGTTAGGAACATGGTCTCTGGAGCCAGGCTAAGTGTGAATTCTGGCTCTGTACTTCATAGCTGTGACTTCAGGCAAGCTTATCTGTGGCCCATTGGTTTCCTCACCTGTGAAATGAATTTGGGACACTGTGTGGATTAAAATGTAAAGTGTCTAGCACTAAACACTACCTAAGTGTTCACTATTATTATCGTTATCAGTCCTGGCCAGAGAGAAAAAGGGAGAATTATCTATTCCAAAAGGAGCCAGGACTGGAATAAGGTTTTGGTGAGCTTTTTACGTGGTCTTGACAACAGTGTTCATGAGAGGTTTATTCTAGGCTTCTCTCTGCTCTCAGGAAGAAGGTTTCCTGTGTGAAGAGAAGGCCTCCCAGGAAGTGACAATAGAGGCATCAATACTCCCAGCAAGAGAATCACAGGCCCAGAGTGGATGTCAGAAAGAGGGGCATCTCAGGGAGCACGCCTCTGCAGAGGGCTACTGATGAGGACAAGACCACATGGTTGCTTAGAGGGCAGGCCTGCGGGGAAGCACTGACGCCAGCACTCAGGCTAGGGGAGTCCTGGGGTCAACTTCTGCAGAGATTGGCGCTCATATCCCAAATAACTGGGTGCCTCTCTAAGATAGAGCTCCCTGCCTCCCAATATCTCTTCCTGCTGGTGTTTTGTTCCAATGGCTGACAGCCTCAATTAAGAATTTTTAAAAGTCACTTTGTTTCCATTTGTAAAAAGGAATTAAAATGTATCAAAATTCCAAAGAAATTTGCCCCTTTTCAAATGTGGCTCCCTGTCTCCCCTCTTCTGCTTTCGATCTTATTTAAAATCTCTGCCCTAAAAGTGAACTCTGATACTCCATGCTCCTGGAGTTTTGGGAGGACTCCGACTTCAGAAACATAATTCCTGAGTTCTTCTGGTTCCAGCTCTGCAGCTAATTTGGAAACCCCAAGAAAGTTGTGTCACTTCTGTCTCAGTCCAGAAAATGGAAAGATTAACCACATAAACTCAAAAATACTATCTGGCTCTGAAATTCTGTGTTCTTGGGATAGTCTCAAAAAAGCTGAGTTGTGGGGACTAACCTAAGTCGATATTCTACCTCCCTTCTGAACTGATGTTTAAAGGAGAAAGACGACAAAAGAATGTTTTCCTCATCAGTCATTCAAGACTATACCTAAAATTACATTTTGCAGAAATAAAAAGCAGTATTTTTAATGTTAGGAAAAAGTCTAAAAGGGTGACTACGGGTGACTTTCATTTCTTTGTAGTTTTCTGTATTTACCCAATGATCTACAATGGACACGTCACAGTTTAAAACTCAACTTAAAGGTTATTGCTCTAAATTTGATTTTGCTGGGGAGAAGGTTAGGAGTCTGGCTTCTGAAAGCGTCCTTTTCACCAGTGAAACTGCCCTCACTCCCAACCCTGCAGCAAACCCGGGAAGAGTTAAAGCGCAGGCCAGGGGGACAGGGCCGGGAGAAAAGGGAACTGCAAAAAGCCTCAATACCCAGTAGATTTCCTACTGCTGCTGACACCTTGGCCCAGCGTCTGCGCCTCCGACCAGCTTAGGGAGACCAACTACACCTGGATCCTAACACATCACCTGTGAGTGCAGGGTCAACTCTCAAGCGGCCTCAGATGGCCTCAAACTAAGCTTGGGGCGGGGTTTTCAACCCTGAAAGCCCAGAACTGAGCCTCCAGGCAGCGCAGCGCCCGTGACCACGTGAGCACGGACCCACCTCCCCAGCCTTTCCATGACGTGACTGCTGGGGCGGGGAGGGGGCGGAGATAGGGCAGGGAGGGGGCGGGGCACACCCGGCTGCCCAAATCAGCGCGACCCCAAAAGAGCAAGCGAGTTCCTGAAATTCCTTGAGGTTTGAAAGACAGCTTAGAGATCCTAAGTCCCTTTTGGCAGAGAAGGGGGAGGGTAGGGAAGCCTGAGGGCATCCCAGAACCAGCAGGAGGAACAGAAATGTGTGAGCTCTTTCCCCAAGAGTCAATGCTGAATGTGTTAGGTAGGGTCCTTTTCCGGGACCAGCTGGTGAACCGATGTGAAGAGTCGGCTCTAATATGATTACTTGTATTAAGTTATCCACGATTCTTATGAAAAAGGAAAGCAAATATCCCACAGTACAAGAAGGAAAGAAAAGGGGGCCCCAGGCTTTTCAGCAAGGGCGTTTGGAAAGAGATAGATATTGATGATAGGGACTTTTCAGAAACCAGGCTCAGCCCAGTTGGGATGCAACTCAGTAAAGTCAGATTGAGGGAACTAAACCAAGGTACTGTTGGCCAAGAGACATTTTAAACGCTTTTTCTCACCAGGATTCATGAAGCCCTTTTGCCTTGAAGCCCATAGGGCACAGGAGAGCTACCCTGTCCCTGGGACAAACGGGAAAATGTTCAGCCCCATCCTGGGTGAATTCAAGACCTCTGCCACCCCCAACACACACACCTTGTGACTACCCTAAGTGGATGTGTTCTTTCACATTGCTAAGAAAAAGTCCACAGCTATGAAGTGGTCAGCCTCTGAGGTCCAGTCATTGCCCTGACAAGACTTTGAGATGCATGCTCTCTGAAACTCCCCTCCCCTCCCCTGGCAAAAATTATTCATGCCATCCTTGATAGCCTTTCAGCTGAGCGCCTTGGTCAGAAAATTAACCACCTGCCTCTCTTCTCACCATGTCAACCCCAGTGGTCTGGTGAGAAGACCTAACGTGGGGTGCTTCTCAGTCCACAGATAGTGTTGCTGGTTCCCAGAGGCCAGATTATTCCTTTGTTCTTCCTAGCCTGTGAATAACACTCCCACCTAGAACCAGCCCTTCTGCTCTTGAGGAGTTACACTTCATTTCCCTTTGATTTAGCCAGAAAGTTTACCATTGCAGACACCACCATCTGTAAAATTGGGCAGAGAAGGCTGGGAAAGCAATTAATATGTGTTGAGTGTGTTCTCTGAGCCTACCACTATGCAAGAGAGCTTGTGTCCATTCTCTAAGTCGGTCTTCACAACCACCCTGGCAAGGGCACAGAGTTGTTAAGTGCAGAAAATTTGATAAATCCAGAGCCCAGATCCAACCCAGGCCTTCCCTATGCCAGGCTGCTTTCCTCCAATTGCCTGGGGCATACAGAAAAATACCTACATTGAGGTAAAAGGTTTGATTTAAAAATTAAATATAATCATTTTCTTTTAAAGCTCAATTTGCATATTTTTGCATTCTGCAGATTTGGATCTGTGCTTCATCCTCTCCCACCTGCAACAACATTTAAATGCCTCAGCCTGGGCACTAAAAAAGGGAGCAAATGCAGGTCTACTAGTTGGCCATATTTTTGGCAACCCTGCAAAACAAAATTTCCAACTCTCCAGATGATACCCCCACCTCCTCCAAAACAAATGCCTGTACTCCAGCATCTGTCACTCAGGAGTCCAAGCTGCGAGTTCAGACGCTACTTATAAGCTCATAGGCTGAATGAGGGCATTACATAAAAAGGCTCAGAGCTATGTGGAAGCAGTGTTGGAGCAATGTCAGCAGTCCACCTAAGGGCCTGGCTGAAGAATTTCTCAGCCTCCTCAAGGATCCCCAGGCAGCTGCCACCATCTCATCTCCAATAGTCAAAGGATCACCACTAGCTGAAGGCTGGGAGGGCAATGCAGTGGTCCTTGACCTTGGCTGCACATCAGTATCACCTGGGAGTTTTACAACCATTGTTGCCTGGGTCCCCCTCACCCCGAGATTCTGGCTTAGTTGGTGTGGAGTGTAGTCTAGCACAGGGATTTATTTGTTAAGCCCCCACATGTTTCCAAAGTGCAGTCTTGGCAAGAACCACTGGACTAGTGTTTGGTCAAAGTGGCCCAAAAGAGCTAGGAAAATATAAATAACATTCAGCAGGCCATTCAGGGTTCTTGAGAACAGAGAATGACCGAAGGGACTTCTGTGTACTGGTAGTGAAAGGCGAGGTAGCAAGAGGGAGCAAAGGGTTTGGAGCAAAGCAAGCAGAAATTTGAGTCCTAGCTCCAGCATTTTGCCCACCATGTGACCTGGGTTAAAGCCACTCATTCATTCTGAGCCTTAGTTTCCTCACCTGTAAAATGAGGCTGCTTCCCTTGCTGGGCTGTGCTAGGAATTAGCTGCACTAGGGCATTGCCTGGCACATATAAGGTCTTCCATAAGTGACACTTATGATTGTCAATAAACAAATTGCACCTGGGATTGACTGGTGTTTGGTATGAAGAGAGGCTGTGGGCTGACAGTACCCTTCAGAGGGGACCCCTTTAGTGAACGAGATTCAGACTTCCTTGGGGAGGAGCTGTGGAAGATAAAAGAAGCTGAAAGTGGTATAAGAGACAGGCAGGGCAGACACTCCAGCATCTGGGGCACCTCCAGCCTTTGTTCTCCATCTCTAGTCCCTTTTTCTCTACAAGTTGAGCCTCAGGAGGAGGTGTATATTTACAGGGAGAGTCCAGCTGTATTTGGCCATGTTCTACCTACCAAAGTGGGTGGCAATCAGACTGGATTGTGTCACCCTGGATTGTGTCATCCCAAGCAGCTCTGCCCAAGACAGGTCTGTCTGCCCACAGACTCACACCTGCCTTCTCCCTCCTACTTTACACCATGATGCTCTGAGGGAAGCCAGGCCCTAGAGGGGCAGCCAGCACTGCAACCTGTCACCTGTGCTGTCCACGCTTGCATAAACCTGGGTGGAAGACACAGACCCTGGGAATGTGTGACAACTGTCCCAAGGCAGAGAGGGCTGGGGAATCCCAACTCCGCAACACTTCCCCCTTCATGCTTTGAGCAGCCCAGCATAAAGGAACCCACTGCCTACATGATTCTTTCTCCTTTTCTTTTTCTCTCCTTTCTCCCTTAACACCTGTAGAGTTGATGGAGCTCTTTCTCATCTATTATTTCTTATGATGTTCAAAACAGCCCTGTGAGGCAGCTGACTGCAGGGACTAAGATGACCTGGATTCACCAGCAAGAAAACAAAGGCTCAGGCAGATGCCATGACTTGCTCCCGGTTACAGGATTCATCAGAAACAGGATTTGAACCCATGTATATGTACCAAGAACCCATTCTTCTCCACCATGCTATGCCCCATGACCCCCTACCCATGTCAAAGGCCCTCCTGCTTGCTGTGCAGTATAAGCCATCTGTGAAGTGGAGATGGTGGCAGGGGAAGGGGAGTGTAGACAGGCAACTAATCTAAGCTCTAGCTGAACTCAGAGTCCCCCCGACTTGATGCTGCACTCTAAAACTGAGTTTGAGCAACACACCATTCCCTCTTTTCTATGCCTCTCTCCTTTCTTCATGTGAGAAAATGGCAAAGCCAGCAACCCAAGGAGAGGCTGGAGGAGGACTCAAAATCAACCACCAAACATCTTTCAACATCTGTGCCTCAGAACACAGCTTTCATCTTACCAAACTTCACTTTAAAGAAATGAAGGTACTACCTTCATTGCAAAGAGATTTTGTTCAATTGCTGGGCCAAAGTGGGAAATATTAAATTCCAGTCAAAGAAGGCATGGATATCCTACTAATTCCTTGAGGCATGCTCCATATTGACAAACCATCTGGCTTTCTGAGTGGTCAGGGAAATTTCCAATCCAAAGAGTAAATGAACTTCCATAAGTAGAAAAATAGCCTCTTCACAGCACCCAATTTTCACCCACCAAGAATTCTCTCTCACCTTTCGCATGCAGTACTGATGTTGGGGCCATTAGGAACAAAACGAAGGGGAAGGAAATGGCACCAGTCCAGGTGCTACCAGAAGGATATGTGAAAGCAAGTGTAGAATCACCCCCAAGAAACTCAAAGTAGGAGAAGCACTTGCTCATCTGTTACCAGATGCTCACTCTCCAGCTGGCCAGCCTAGTGCATGATTCCAGAAGGAGACCAGCACCAGCCAGGGAGCAGAGCAGTCAACCTGTGCACCCCACCATCCTCCTTCGAAAGCCTGCATGAAAGGCCTGCATTTGGATTCACAGAGCAGCTATTCTTTCAATGAGCATAGCAGAGCAGGACAGAGCAACACTTTTTTTTTCTTTAACCAGGGAAGGGGACCCACAGAGGCAGTACATACAAACCTGAAATCAGACTTGTTCTAGAACTGGGGTCTCTTAAAAGCCCTTCTTCTCAGGCACAGGGTCCTTTCCACAATAGAGAATGCTGGTGAACCAGCCCTGGGAAAGATCAGCTACCGAAATGCAGATGAATGCGTGCAAAGATCTCAGGCCTTGTGCTTTTCAAATGATATCCTCATATGTTCTTTCATTTGCTCTGCATGGAGACTCCGGAAGGTAAGCAGTCACTCACATGTAACTTACACATAACAAAACCCAAGTACAGAGGGCCCCAAAGACGTGCCTAGAGGCACACAGGTGGGACCAGAGTCCAGAACTGCCAAAGCCACTGAGCTGCTCTGCCCATCATGGAGGGCCCCTGCCTGCCTCCAGCGCTCCACTGTTCACACCCCTAGGTCAGCATTCCCAGGGTGGCAGATGCTGAACCCACAATCAGCCGACTCACAGGTCCTACAAGGGGAGAGTGGAATGGGGTCAGGAAAAACCATTGCTTTCCTTTTCCCTTTGAATGCCTGAGTAGACATTGAAGCCAAGGTGGGGAATGAAGGAGGTGGCCTCTGCCCCAAGAGGGAAACACCCCTTCAATGGGAACAACACAGTAAGAGATTCATCCAAGAGTCCCTGTCTTCAGAGCTACCTCCCTACACCTCCATCTGCGGACGCCCCTTTCAAAACTCAACCTGTCCTCTTGCCATCCACAGAATATTTTAATTTCCTTAGAATGTGGCACTTCAAAATTCAGCTCGTGCTGAGCTCAGTGTTCAGCACCCTGGCTCCGCACATGCCCGCTCTGCCCCACCCCTGCCCCTAAGTCCTGGCGACATTGACCCACTCACCATTTCCCAGTCCCGCCACATTCTCTCGGGCTCACGTGGACCTTCAACTTGGAATCATCTTTCCCTCCCTGTCCAGCCACTGAAGTCCAACTCAACAGTAAAGATGTTATTGACTGTCCCCTCTCCCACAGAGCCTCCACAGATGAGCTCTGGGCCTCCCAGCAGGCCCCAGGGCAGTAGCTGTTCCTCCCTGTCTGCACCCACACGGCATGGCCCTGCCCTCACAGGCCTCCCTGCAGCCTCTACCCAATGATTCTGTGATCTGACTGCATGTCTCTGTGACCAGTGACACCTCCACGTCCTCAAGGGCAGGCACCAGGGCTTGCTGGGCTGGAATGTTCAGCATGTAACAGGTGTTTAGTTCACTGTTTATACAATGGACACGAGTTAACTAATTAAAAGCTCCACAACATTGTACAAGGAAAAAAAATTCCACTTTCTCATCCATGAAGCTCTGGAGCTGGGGAAATGAAGCGGCTGGCTGCTGGGTGCTGGGGCGAGCTGTGGGGCAGGACGAGGAAGGTTCTGAGCCAATGAATGTGACACAAGACAAGGAACTGAGGATGGGGGAGGAAAGGAGAAAGAGTGAGGGAGAAGAGGAGGGGGATGACGAAGATTCCAACCTGAGACATTATTGCAGAAAGCAACCCCAGTTTAACAAGGCAAGTTGCTAAAGGAAAGGGAATGGCAGATAAAGACCCCTGCCCTAAAAGGCTTACCAGGGCACTTCAGCAGAACCCAAGGGAAAGTCACGTGGGCCAGCAGGCTTCCAAACCAGTTCTGTCTGATCTAATGAGGCCACGGGGGTGGGTGGGCAGGGGTCAAGTCATAGAAGCATCTGCTCTTGAATCAACAGTGAGGCTCTGGCTGGCTGAAAAATGTCTCCAACTCCCTAGTCACCCAGTGGGCCTAATTTCATTCCTGGACATGTCTAGTATAGATTGAAAGGGAAGCCATAGTCAGTTTCAAAAGGAAGTGGAAAAATTTCCTGGGGTTCACTGAGATACCATTATTAGATTGGGGTCCCCAGGAGCATTTCTTGTTAAGTGCCAAGTCCAGAGTTTGGGGAAATTCAAAAGGATCAAACCCCCCAAACTCCCTTTAGCTCAGTGGGAAAAACCCAAAGCTCCTGCACTGCCTCTGTGCGTCCTCTGGGGCCCTGAACCTGTGTCAGCCTGCGGTGTAACGTGCCCTCCATCCCAGCACAGACATAACACAACATAAAACTCATTAAAGACCAGAGGACTCTGTACCTATCTGGCACTAAAAGGAGATCTCCCGCCACATGTCTCCCATCTAGGATTCTTTTGTGAAAGATCACGTGTAGCTGTGCACAATGTCGAAAAAGGACATCCCAAAGGGTTTGGGTGTGTGTCCAAATTTCCTAAGGCTTGTCCTGGGGTGCCAAGTGCGCACGTGCCACCGTGCCCTGGGGGCCACATATGGCTGACTTATCTGGCAATGGGAGGGGATAGAGCAGAACTGGAGGTAGAGAAAAACATGCAAGGAGAGTGAGTTATTGCCAACTGTGCTGTGACAACAGAAGTCCCCTGGGTCTTCAAGCCTCTGGCTGGGATGCTATAATCTGGAACCTCCAGGGAGTGACATCACCATGTGCTGGCAGGGACCAATGCCCTGCCTCTAATGTGGCACAAGTCATTTGCTGCCTTGGGTCTCTAGTACTGTATATTTGTAGTCAGTGAGCAAAAAGGAATATTTAAAAAAGGAATCTGGCCGGGCGCGGTGGCTCACGCTTGTAATCCCAGCACTTTGGGAGGCCGAGGCGGGTGGATCACGAGGTCAGGAGATCGAGACCACAGTGAAACCCCGTCTCTACTAAAAATACAAAAACAGCCGGGCGTGGTGGCGGGCGCCTGTAGTCCTAGCTACTCGGAGAGGCTGAGGCAGGAGAATGGCGTGAACCCGGGAGGCGGAGCTTGCAGTGAGCCGAGACTGCGCCACTGCACTCCAGCCTGGGCGACAGAGCGAGACTCCGTCTCAAAAAAAAAAAAAAAGGAATCTTTCTATAGCATCATTTACACTTGGGCCAAAATAAGATCAGAGTGGAACAAAATAAACTCTGGTCAAGAAGAGAAGGCAGAAATAGTGCAGAATGCTGCCAAATATTTCCACCATGAGATACAGAACTGTAAATTATTCATAAGAGAGCTCTTCAAAGTCATGAGTCTATGGCTTCCATCCTCGGATGAAAACAAAAATCTCACCCACTGTCTACAATGAAACAACCGAAAGTGGGCCTCAAAGGGGAACACTAGGATTTGGAGTCTTCTATGCCATCTGCCCTGCCACATCACACCCTGATCCCTTGTTTCCAGCCTCCAGCTCAGAGGCCAACATAGGAACAGCCTCTACCCTCTGTCCCTGGAACAGCTTTTTCCACTGAGACCAAGGGTGCTGCCCGCTGTAAAGGAACATGAATGAGCTCAGAAACCACATCTGCTTTTGCACTTGTCAACTTGAGGCTGGCAAAACTGAGGGGTTCCATGAAACTGCAGCCCCAGCAGTTCCAGCACTGTAGGGAACACTTACCTAGAGACACAGTGCCCTCCTGCCCTCCTGTGGCCTTGCTTGGCACAGAGGGGGCCACACAGATACCAGCTGTGGATCTCTAGCTGGGCAGCATCGCCACTGCTCCTCATTGTCAAGGGGCCTTTTGTGTGTGGCTCTCTACTCAAGACCACAGGGATGGAGGTAAAAAGATTAAAAAGATACTGCTTCCCAGTTTCCTCAAGGAGCTCACCAACTCCCCCAGGCATCTGGGGAGGAGGAAAGAGCAGCTCCTACAACCTCAAGAGTCTTTGCCAGGACCAGCCAAGGGAGTCTCTGTAACAACTATTTTTAAAAAGAAACAGGAAAAAGCTCCCAATTGCCCTAAGTTTTCCTTAGGATAAATACACCCAAAGTAGAAGCCATACCAAGTCTCAGGCCTTCTGGCAAGAAAAAACAAATGGGCTTAGGCCTTCTGATACGGTTCACACTTCTGATAGGGTTCAGCGATGATTAAGCCCCTATGAAATGGCAAATAGTGACATTATCATACAAGAGATCCCTGCAGCCCTGGAGGGTTCCAGAAAAGAGCATAGCCTTTTTAAACTGCAGCCCCCTGTATATGGTAGGTACCATGCTGGCCCTGGAAATGCAAAGACGAATTAGACAACATCCCCCGGGGAGCTGTTTTGCAGAGCTGTTCCGGGAAACTCAGAATGTAACCACCCCGACTCCTAACTGCCCCCCATCAGGATTGTCTCGTGTGTTCAGGGTCCCACAGAACCCAAGCCAAGAGTCACCCCCACTCTGTATCTTTGGCATTAGATAATAATGAGGGCCAAGAGGAGAGGACAGAAAAGGAGGTCCTCCATCTGCAAAGCAACCCTTGACAGCAGCAGCCCAGCTGCTCGGGGCCACTGCCCAAAATGCTAATGAAGCCAGTCACAATTAGCAGGCTACTCAGGGGCTGCCCAGACCACAGAGCTGCTGCCACAGTCAGCTGTGCCAGAATAGCCTGATGGGTCCCAGGCAGAGCTTTTATGCTAGAACTTTCTCCTTCCCCTTCACCTGGCATTTGGAATCCCACCAACAATCTTTGTACCCTTCTCTCTGCCTGACCCACAAAACCACCCAAGGACACTGGTAGGACTCTCATTGATAAAGTCAAAGACAGATGGGTAGGGATAGGGATGGGAATTGGGAGAAGACTCCAGAAAAAATGATTTCGACTCTTTTTGCTCCCATTACCAAACCACTCCATTCCCCCCCGGCAACAAACAAGTGCTTCCCCACTTTACTGACATCTGGATTCCACTGGCTAGTTCCACTAGCTTGGGAGCAAGTTTGCCCTCCGACCTCTTTAGGGTATTCAGCAGATGGTGATCAACACAGCCCTCTCCAAGGAGAGACGTTTAGCTTTATGAAAATTCCTAAAGAAAGCCACTGGGATATGTTTTCGTGCCAAGACATCTGACAACTGGCCTATTTTTAAAGTTCCAACCAATAATCTCTCAAAAGCACTCTACCCACAGACAAAGGGGCAATGACAAAAAAAGTAATGAGGCCAGTATTACGTTTTTGTTTTTCAAACAAGCCAGAATTTACCCATCCAAATAAATAATACTCTCTTCAAAGGCTACCCCCCCTTAGAAGGCTCTGTGCTGATTCCACTGGGGCTGTGTTTTCTCAGAACATTTTTGGAAAGTCCTGTTGTGGAACAGCCTTTGTTTCCCAGAGAGTGTCCAGGATAAAGTTAATAAGCATCCAACCAGCAGCTGCTACTGCAGGCCAGGTACTGTGGTAGGCCCAGGGAAGGGGAATCCTATAGGTAAATACAACAAGGTCTCTCCCTAGCAAGACGCTCACTATCTGGGTGGAGAAAGGAGGGGAAGGTTTTTGTGGGTTTTTTTCCTTTGTTGGAAGGTTTTATTTGTGTGTGTGTGTGTGCACGCATATGTGTTTGTGTAAAAAGTTCAGAGGTACATGTACAGGTAACATAGGTAAACTTGTGTCGTGAGAGCTTGTTTTACAGATTATTTCATCACCCAGGTATTAAGCCTAGTACCCGTTAGTTATTTCTCCTGATCCTCTCTCCTCCTACCCTCCACCCTCCAAAAGGCCCCAGTATCTGTTGTTCCCCTCTATGTGTCCATGTGTTCTCATTATTTAGCTCCCACTTATAATAACATGCAGTATTTGGTTTTCGGTTCCTGTGCTGGTTTGCTGAGGAGAATGGCCTCCAGCTCCAACCATGTTCCTGCAAAGGACATGATCTCATTCCTTTCTATGGCTGCGTAGTGTTCAATGGTGTATATGTACCACATTTTCTTTATCCAGTCTACCACTGATGGACATTTGGGTTGATTCCATGTCTTTGCCATTATGGAATAGTGCTGCAATGAACATACACATGCATGTGTCTTCATAATAGAATGATTTATATTCTTTTGAGTATATACCTAGTAGTGAGATTGCTGGATTGAATGGTATTTCTGTCTTTAGGTCTTTGAGGAATCGCCACAGTCTTCCACAGTGGTTGAACTAATTTACACTCCCACCAACAGTGTATAAACGTTTCTTTAAGGAAGAGAGGGTGTTTTGAACACATACCATAAGCCAGGCACCGGGCAACAGTTTTTGACGTTACATTTAATATGGACCCCAAAATCCTCTTAGATGTAGACAACCAGGCTCAGAAAAGTTAAAGTGACCTAGCCAAAGTCACACAACAAAGAAATTCTGAGACTGGTCCTGATCTGGGGCTGTCAGGCTCCCAAACTGGTCCTCTCATCCCCACAGCACCCTGCAGTAAACACACTCTCCAGGGCAGGAGGCTGAGGCAGGATAACTCACTCCTCCTACGTCAAGCACTCACCTCCTGTTTACCCTTTCATCAAGAGGCTCTGACAAGCCAGTGGGCAGGGAGAGTTTCTTCAGATATAAAACAGGACTTTTCATAACCCTAGTATTTACGTCAACTGAGAAGGACAGACACTCAGACACAGTCGCACACACTTCACTCACACAGAGGACCGTCGATTCAATGTGTCCACCTACCTCACAAGCAGGCAGGGAAATCAGGCCTGCATCTCAACACGTCAAAACTAGTTTCCTGCAATAGCCAAAAGGTGGAAGCAAGCCAACTGCCATCGGCAGATGACTGGATAAACAAAATGTGATATAGACACAAAATGGATTATCATTCAGCCTTAAAAGGGAAGGAAATTCTGACACATGCTACAACAGGGATGATGAACACATTATGCTCCATGAAATAAGCCAGACACAAAAGGACAAATGTTGTATGACTCCACTTATCCCAAGTACCGAAAATAGGCAAATTCACAAAGACAGAAAAGTAGATTAATGGTTGTAGGGGCCTAGGAGAGAGGGGAGAGGGATTATTTAATGGGTAGAGCTTCAGTTTGAGAAAATGAAAAAGTTCTAGAGATGGATGATGGTGATGGCTGGTGACAGAGTGAATGGATGTAATGCCACTGAACTGTGCACTTAAAACGGTTAAAATGGTGAATTTTATGTTATGTACACTTTGCCACATTTTAAAAAAAAAAACCTCGTTTTTTTTCTCTTTGGAAATATGGATGTATAATCTCTTCCTCAAACAAACTCTGGGCACATGCATATGACCAGTGTCTTCTATTCTCTGCCCAGCCTCAGCTCATGAGGCTTCGGATGACAGAGGCAGGAGCCGTGCTGGGGTGGGGCCTGGCTTGGGGGGGCTCTGCACGCACAGTAAGCAGGCATTCTAAAATCGGCCCCAGAAAATCCCCTGAATGCAGCACAGAACGCCTTAGACCAGCCTGAGTCAACAGCAGGAAGGGGAGGGCCTAGAATGAGCAGCCGCATCCCCTCCCCTGAAATTTGCAAAACAGTATTTTGGCTAGTGCATTTGGCCCAATATACAGCAGAGCAAAAAATTTTTATGGAGGAACAATGAAAATAGACTGCTAGTCCTAAGACTGAGGTCTTTAAGAAAACTTCATTCTCTGACCCATTTCAACTTTCCCTAATAAATAACAATGCTGTAATGCCAAGCAGTCTATCATGCCACCTTAGCAGCTGTGCTCTGCTCCCAAATGTTCTGTTTATGTCTCCCCATCGTGTCATTGTGATGGGTTCAATTTTAAACTACCCCAAGCTAACAGCAAATCCCCCAGAGCTCTGGAAGCAGCTCTGTGTTGCGTGGGCCCTAATCATGAAGGTGGATTCAGTGGTCACCCAGGGCCCACCTGGAGTCTGTGGCACTCTTTCCTCTGGGCTCCCAGGTACCTGCTGAACTCCAAATGGGTGCCTACAAAGGTCCAGTGAAGAAAAGTTAAGAGCCCCAGAAAAACAAAGATAAAACGCCTGGGAGGGAGTCAGTATTTATCAAGGGCCTACTACATGCAAGGTGCCATGTATTTATTTTTCCTGGAGCCTTCGAAACCCTGTAACTTTCAAGTTTTATACATGAGGAAATGGAAGAAATTCAGCAATATGTCCAAGGAGCAGAGCTAGGATTCAACTCTAAGTCATCTGACTCCAAAGCTTACACTCTTTCCATTACACTAGGCTGCCTCTCAAAATCATGTAGGTTTTTTTTTTTTCCTGGTTCTTGTTTTTTATAATCCTGCTTGCCCGGCTTCTAAACTTCTGCAGCTTTTCCACAGGCCCTCGCCCAACCCAAGTTTCCATTTGGGTAAAAGGAACATCATCCCAGCTGCTATGTCCCAAGTCACATGAAATGGCGAGATGACATTTCATAAGCACAAGTTCAAAAGCCCCTTTAAATAGATAGGAAAGTGGAAATTATTTTTAAGGGGGTAAGCTTCTAAAGAAAGCATTCCCATTCTGCAGCCCTGGACTTCTTAACATAAACCACCAGGTCCAATTCTCACCCTACACTGCCATAGAACAGCTGACGCTAAACTTGGGCTCCAAAGCCTCTGTCTTCCTCCGGAGAGCCTGGCAGTATGTGTAATAAGTGTGCTGGCTATTTCTGAGCCAGCCACTATAAGGGAAAGCCACCCCCAAATCACCACTCAGTTTAGTCCCAAGAATGAGAGCTGAAGGTAGCATGTCACTCAGGGGATTTATTCTTCAAATGTAGAATCGTTAGTGCTCAAAATATAAATACTCAGGTTTGAAGAACATACCAACTTCTTTAAAAAAAGAAAAGGGTAAAAAAACTCCCCATGCAACTGTGAATATACTCTCATTTCTCCTTCTCCTCCTTTCCTGACAAGAGCCAACAATCAGCAGACAACAAAATCTCAACATCTGGCTCCTAAGTCCACAGCTTTCAGCTTTTTCCTGGGCCTGGGAACTCTTGCCTCAAACAAATCCCTGATGAGCTCCTTCAAGTGTGATGGTAATAAAGTTCGGCTGCTCAGAGAGCAAGGCAGGCATGTGGGCCGTGGCTTGGGTGCTGCTGTCCTCCAGGGTGGTCCAGAAGCCCTTGAAGGTAGCACATTACAAGAGCCACTTCTGGTCAACTTCAGTGAGCAGACAGCACCCAGCTCTGCTTTCTCAGGAGCAGGACTCCAGTTTCTGTTGGGAATAGTGACAGCCAAAAGCTCAGAAGCAGAACACACAAGACACTGAGATGAGATCTCTTCGGGCTTCTGGAAGCAGTCAGACCCTCCACCATGCCCTTCCTTTCCCTAGCTGGTCTAAACTACTGTTGAGCGATGATGGGCAGCTCTTTGCACACAGATATTAGGAAAACCCCTGCCTAAGAGTCACTGCTTTAGAATTTAATTTCTAGACTTTAGGACCACTTCCTATTGGGTCCGTAGAGATCACTGCCTGTCCCCCTACTGACATGTTTTATTGTAAGCAATCTAATTTATGGTGTGCTCAGTATATTCTTCATATACCCAGACACATACAACTGAAAACAAAAGTTTCACACAACAGTACTTACCATTGCTTTGTGCAATGAATGCTGCTATTTTATATTCTACTCTATCATATTCTGTTTTATTAAAATCTATTGGTTGTAACCATCTAAATTGATCCCCATTTGAAGATCACAATCTGTAGTTTTAAAACTGCTGTGGTCATAGGAGCCAGTCCCACGTTTTTGAATTAAAGGCCTGTGCTGACACCATGGGTCAGAGGGAAGGTGATTTTACCTTATTCCCCTTTCCTGGATAACTCAAGCTTACTCAAAAAGCTCCACATCAACGCTTTTAAAAGAGAATTCAAAGGATCCATGCGGCCCCACCCACAATGGGCTCTCACAGCACACCTTATCTTCAAGGATAGCTCTGAAAGAACTCAACTCTGCCTTCACAGAACCATTGCTAATAACCTTTAAGAGGTGTCAGAGGACTAAAGATGGGTAACTATTTGCCTAACATTTTGCCAAATTGGATTCTGGAAGCTTCAGACTGGCAAACATAGGGCTGGATTACCGAACAAGTGATTTGTGAGCATTTACAGGGAAAGACAGAAATCACTAAAAATATACATGAGTTCATTAAGAAAAAGTCTCAACAAACCCATCTCATTTCTTCTTTTGATGCAGGATACAAAATCAGGAAGAATGTCATAAAGAATGTATTCAGAGTTCCCCAAGGTGCATGAAAAGGTAGAAAAAGAAAAATTTGTGTCAAAGTATGGTTGAACAGTTTTGAAGCTGTTAGAACAACTATACCCCTAGAGGCTACTGATAACAGACCCTTAAGAACACTGGAAATTGCTTTTATTAGGACCCTAGGAGGTTCTTTTCTGAGTCTGATCCTAGTCAACCTTTCTATCTATGACTTCTTTAATTAGTGATAGCAACATTACCAATTGGTATGGCGTGTCCTCAATAACAACTGATCAACTGATGAACTTGGCACCCGCAGAGCACTTTGCAGTTTTATTAGGTACTTTTACACATCTTATCTCATTTGAGTCTCCAAGTCAGGGAGCTAGGTATTATTATATTCATTTTATAGTAAAGAAACTCAGGCTCAGCCATCAGTGTTTCTCAACCTCAGCAATATGAACATTTTGAACTGGGTAATTCTCTGCTGTCCTGTGCACTGGAGGATGTCGGCAGCATCCCTGGCCTCTACCCACTATGTGCCAGGAGCAGCACCACCCTGACAACTGTGACAACCAAAATGTCTCCAGACATTGCCAAACATCCCCTAATGGCCAAAATCATTCCTGGTTGAAAACCACTGGGTAAATCAAACTTTGATCTGGCTCGATCAAGGTCCACAGTTAAAAAGTTAACCAGGGCAGTATTTGAATTTAGATCTCCTCATTCTTCCAACTCTTTCAAAAAGCTGGACGGTATTGGGAACCGTGGCTCACGCCTGTAATCCCAGCACTCTGGGAAGCCAAGGTGGGCAGATCACCTGGGGTCAGGAGTTTGAGACCAGCCCATCTCCACCAAAAATACAAAAACTAGCCAGGTGTGGTGATGCACGCCTGTAGTCTCAGCTACTCGGGAGGCTGAGGCAGGAGAATTGCTTGAACCCGGGAGGCGAAGGTTGTAGTGAGCTGAGATTGTGCCACTGCACTCCAGCCTGGGCGACAGAGGGAGACTGTCTCAGTAAGTAAGTAAGTAAATAAATAAATAAAAGCTGGGAGGGATAGTGAACAGGATAAACTACAAAAATCAAGAGTCAAAATTATCTTGATTGACATTCTAGGCCAAAACCAATAATAAAAGACTGAAGGTCCACATTTTGGTTTTAAATAAATCAATTGTGCAAAGTGAGACTGGCACTCACGGCATTTTATGGCAGTTAATGTATGGAAGGTTGGGGAAGAGGGTCGGTTAACCTTCAGCCCAGAGAGTGGCAGTCCTGCATGACTCCACAGATGCCAACATAATCTTGGCTGCACTGACAGGTCAAGCAGTCCAGGCATCTCACACTCCCACCCAGGCCAGCTGCCCAAGCATTGACCCCTCCATCCTCTCTCTCTCTTCTCACACCTGCAGCAGACCTGACACTACCTGTGGGGCCTCCCCCTCCCCTAAAGAACGTGGCTTTGCCCCGTCCTCATTCTGTCCTCTGGCAGCTGCAGCAAGAGTCGGTGTGCAGCAGAATTGGAAGACAGATGGCAAGAGGGAAGAGAGGAAGGACAGGAGGGAGAGGACACGGGGGAGAAGACAAGACGGGAAGTAGGGAAATTATGGCAGGGCCCACAATGTCACTGTGAGCCCCCCAAACCCAGGGGGCAAGACAGTGAGATGAGGGAAAAGAGAGGGAAGTGGGGAGGAGGGGGAGGAAACGGATGCAAGGCCAGCAAAAGGAAGAAGATAAGAAAAAGGCAGAGCAGAGGGAAAAGACTGACTACTCCCAGCCCTCCAATATTCACTTACATGCTTCTTCTTCTTCCATTCAGTTCCTTCCTGCTGCTTGCCCGGGGCACCCGGCTTGGCCCATTACCCACCCATTAATGCCCCTACCTGGGAATCTCTGGAATTCACTATGCTGGATTAAAACCCTGGCTCTACCAGTCACTAGCTGGGTGAATTTAGACCAATTAATCTCACTAAGCCTTAGTTTCCACATCTGTGAAATGGGGATAATAATATCTATCTCACAGTTTTGGTATGGGATTGAGACTTAATTTTAAATATATATACACACATATATACACATACATAGATATAGGTGTGTGTGTGTGTGTGTGTGTGTGTGTGTGTGTGTGTATGTATCTCTCTCTCAACACAGATGCTTGGCCCAAAAAAGGTGCTCCCTGGTAGCTAGTTTTAGTTATAATGTACATCCCTGGCACATAGATAGCAACTTATTTTACTATCTTGGACACCGGCTTCCACTTCCGACAAGGCCAAAACTTAGAGACGAAATGGCACATGCCCAGCCCCTGTATTTTCTACTGTTTCCTGAGAACATCATTTCTAGTTGGAGTATTAATTACTAGCTTGGAGCACTACTAGCTGCTGCTATTTCTCAGGGTCCCCTTGGAGACCAAGCAACCGCTAAGATGGCTGGCTTTCTCCACAGAACTCACAGCTAGCACTAGCAATGAGGAAATACACACGCACACACACACACACGTACACACACACACAGTCTTTACATCTGGTTAGGGCTCTGGATATTTCCTAAGTGTCTCATCACACTTACTGAGGCTTGAGAATCTCAGAGCTGAGACACTGCAGAGGTGACGTAGCCCAAGCCGTCCCGAGGCCTGAGTGTCCTCTGCAGCACCTGACTAGGGGCAGGGGGGTTAGCACAACCTGTCCCCACTCCCAGGAAAAAACCCAGCACACAGATCACACTCAATGATGTCAGCTTCCTACAGGAAGGATAGGTACAGCATCACTAATTAAAAAGAGGTCACAACCACGAAGTTCATTCATCCAGGCCTCTTGGGAACAAATCATATCAACAACCACCAAACAAACAGATTCATGTTAATTTGGAGGTGTTCTTATCTGAGAGCAATAGAATATAGTTCACCAAAGTAGAAACCTGGGCAAGCATCAACTAAATGTTGGTAGGTCCAGGAAGAAATCCACTGATTCAGGCTAGGTGCCTGTCACAACTTGGTTAACCTTTCTGAATCTGTTTCCTTGTCTGAAAGATGAAAGTAGCAATAGTTGTTGTGAGGCATGATTAAGGCATGATGCATTTAGAGGCACAGTACAGTGTTTGGCAAAGATTCAAGAAACTTTAGGCTCTTTCCCCTTTCTGCACCAATAAACAAATCTGAAAAGATCATGAATACACAGTGCTGCAAAATGAGAAACAGAATTTCCCCCTTTAGACAAGAGAGCACTGTGATGCAGACACAGCCCTGGCCATCAGCAAGGAAGGCCCTAGTTCCCCTTCTCATCATCCCTGGAGAGATGGGTGTCCAGAGGTCAGGTGAGGGAATCACTTTGTACGTGATTCTCCAACTCTGCAAACAATGGCTGGCCATTTCTTCTGAGGAATAAGCTGAAATCAAACATACCTGATAGGCGAACTGGGCTTTATGCAGTCCCAAGCACTCTGCTGAGCACTGAAGCCACTTTTCCTCACCATGACTATGGGAGCTAGAGAAGGAAGGCGATTAGTGGTGAAGACACTGGGGACCTGCCCCAGGTGGCATTAGTGAAATAGAAAATTCTCCAGGGTCCTCTGCACCAACCCAGAACTCTCCACATAAGAGCTGCCCTAGGAACACCACAGTTCTGTGGCCTGCCCTGGCAGACGTGCCCTCACATCTGGGTGATAAGAGGTCTCCAAGAGGAGCCAAAACCTCTGGGGGCAGCCCCGGTCACAGCCACAACTGGCTGCCCACAGGCTGGGAGCCACTCAACTCAGAGGCAGGGTCCTATGCACTGCACTCTCCAGACAGATGGAAGGACACTCCCCCCGGGGCAGAACAGCACTGTAGGCTGAAGGACAGCTTTGAATTTGTCTGCCCAACCGGTTCAAATCTTGTTTTCTGTCCCCTAAATGTCACCAGTGTAACTGTCAAGGGGCCAAGGGGAATCACCCAAATTGGACAGCACCTTCAGGGCAGAAGCTCTGTTTGATTTATCTTTTGTTTCCACAGCACCTAGCCTACTGCCTGGCATAGAGGGAAACTTCTGTTCATGTGAAAGATGAGAAAGGTCACAGACTCCTTAAGATCCCTAAAGCAGCTACGACAGCTCATTTCTGGACTCAGCAGAGCTGACCTTAGACGCCAGAAGGGCAGGGCTAGGGATGCTGACTGCTAGGGGAATGAGAAACCTCTCTTAAATCAGAGTATGGAGGCGCTGGGCCAATTAGCGGAGGACCAACCTTTCAGAATCGTAAGACTGGAAAGTGTGTGCCTTCACATTTCATTTTGCCTCTCCCCAGACTAAACCAACTAAACCATCTCTGGAAAAGACAGAGGCCAGGGTCACAGGCGTTGTTCATTTATATATGAATGAGGCATTACTAAGTCATCAGAGGCTGGAGAAAAATGGAAGACTCTTTTCCCCAGGTTGCCAACCTCAAAGTTAGGTAACTATTGGCAGAGGTCAGACTAGGAAGAGGACAGGCATGATCTGCAGGAGGTTATGGAAAGCAGCATCCCAGATGGGGCAGCCCTCCCTTCTCCAGGCCACGGGGCTAGAGCTCAGCTCTGGACCTGACCTCTCATTCTGTCCTGCTGACTGCATAGTCACAGATCTGCTGATAGTTTCCAGACAGGACTAGCTCTGCTACCCTGGTCATATCTCACGCTGGTACCCTCTCCAACCTGTTGCACCTATTTGCTTAAAATTAAGAGGGCTGAGCTGGGCAGTGCAAGAAAGAACTCACCTGGAAACTCTACCAACTGCTGGGAAGGACACAGGGAAGAGCTGGCAGGCAGGAACAATGCCTTAAGTTTTCCCCAGGTTCCTTGAACTCTCCATGGCCCTCTGGCCTCCTCTCACCCCCACTCCCTCTCATAAGGAAGCAGCCCTGGCTTTCTAGTATGCTGATAATAAGGTCCTATCAGGCCAACTGAGAAAAGTCTCATCTAGAAGGAAAGTACTCAGTGCGCTATCTGTTCTGTAGGAAGGCTGAAGGCAATGCCTCCTGGTCACAGCAGCAATGCTATAGAGAAAGGAAAGGTGCGAGAGCAGGACACAGACTGCTCTGGCTGCGTACCTGGAGGATGATCTCTGAGGATCTCTGCACCGCCAAGCACCCTCTGGGCTGCTGATAACACTGTCAGATTCCCCAGTGTGTGAGCCTATACTACAGCAGTGTAGACCACAGCAGTTAAGAGCCCGACAGTGCAGCCAGGCAGGTCTGGGCTCTGAAGAACTGTGTTCACATACTAGAATTTTCTCGGACAACTGAGAAGTCATTTAACACCTCTGGGGTCTCAGTTTCCTCATCTGCAAAATAGATATATTAATAGCACTTACCTCACAGGGTCAGTAGGAGGATTAAATAAGCCAAAATATTCAAACCACTTAGAACAATGCCTGGAGCATATTAAGCATTCAATGAATGTTAGTCAGTATCATCTTTACTGTCAGCTGTTTGAGAATAGTCCTTTCTGGGATATTCTTCATAGCACCCAGTACAGCAGAGCTTCATTAATTTAAAAAAAGAAAGAAAGAAAGCAAAACAAACACTAAGCTATTGTATTAGGGTTCTCTGGAAGGACAGAACTAATAGGATAGATAAATATATAAAGGGGAGTTTATTAAGTATTAACTCACATGATCAGGTCCCACAATAGGCTGTCTGCAAGCTGAGGTGCAAGGAGAACTGGTCCAAGTCCCAAAACTGAAGAACTTTAGAGTCTGATGTTCAGGGGCAGGAAGGATCCAGCACGGGAGAAAGATGTAGGCCGGGAGGCTTGGCCAGTCTAGTCTTTTCACGTTTTTCTGCCTGCTTTATTTCCTATCTGCACTGGCAGCTAATTAGATGGTGCCCACCCAGATTAAAGGGTGGGTCTGCCTTTCCCAGTCCACTGACTCAAATGTTAATCTCCTTTGGTAACACCCTCACAGACACACCCAGCATCAATACTTTGCAACTGGCCGGACGCGGTGGCTTATGCCTGTAATCCCAGCACTTTGGGAGGCCAAGGCAGGCGGATCATGAGGTCGGGAGATCGAGACCATCCTGGCCAACATGGTGAAACCCCATCTCTACTAAAATACAAAAAATTAGCCAGGCATGGTGGGATACGCCTGTAGTCCCACCTACTCAGGAGGCTGAGACAGGGGAATCACTTGAATCCGGGAGGCGGAGATTACAGTGAGCCCAGATCACGCCATGGCACTCCAGCCTGGCAACAGAGCGAGACTCCGTCAAAAAAAAAAAAAAAACACAGAACTTTGCAACCTTAAATCCAATCAAGTTGACACTCAGTATTAACCATCATCACAGCTATTAATACGATTTAATATATATGCAAGGCGCTTTATGCACATTGCTCAGTTCCCACATAAACCCAATGCCAAAAGTGTTTTCACAGAAAATACCTTGCCTAGAATAATATTAGTGATTGGCCAGGCTAGGATTGAAACTCAGGCTCTGACTCCAGAGCCTGCTTCTTCTTCCCAAAGGCTACACTGCCTGCCTGCAGAACACCACCTTCTGAGCCCCTCTACCCTTATCAGAAAGAGAAGGGAGTGGGGGCCCAAACAAAATTCAAGCAAGAGAGGAAGAGAACACAAAAAGAGATGCTGGGAAGCTCAGAAGAAATTCACCACCTTGTCAAGGCCTGTGTCTTTTTCTGGATCTGGGTTTGTCATCATTTGCAGCTTTTGCTTTGACTCTGGATGTTAGATTACATAGAGCACTACATGGAGCACACGGTGCCTTCAATGAGAAACCAGCAACCAGTCAGTCTGAAACTGTTTCTACAGACATGGACAAGACTTCTCACAATGTCCCAGCTACCCAAGGACACTGATTCTTCATGCTAACACACCTCCAGGAACTTCAAATGCTTTTGGCACTCTGACCAGAAGCTAGCCACGCAGGGTCTGTGTGAGCTGCAGCAAGGCTCTCTGCTATATAAACTCAGAACTCCTGCTTTTGGAAGAAGTATCATTTCAACAGAACAGAAAGTGACACCCCAACAGGAGAATTCCTACAAATTCTAACTGTGCTAACATCTTCCTAACAACAGTCCTACTTAATAACTTCACTTTGGTCGGGCGCGGTGGCTCATGCCTGTAATCCCAGCACTTTGGGAGGCCGAGGCGGGTGGATCACGAGGTCAGGAGATCGAGACCATCCTGGCTAACACGGTGAAACCCCGTCTCTACTAAAAATACAAAAAATTAGCCGGGCGTGGTGGTGGGCGCCTATAATCCCAGCTACTCGGGAGGCTGAGGCAAGAGAATGGGGTGAACCCGGGAGGCGGAGCTTGCAGTGAGCCGAGATGGCGCCACTGCAGTCCGGCCTGGGCGAAAAGAGTGAGACTCCGTCTCAAAAAAAAAAACAAAACAAAACAAAAAAACTTCTCTTTACCCATTTTCTCCAAGAACTTAATCTCTTAAGCTCCACAGAGCCATGGAGACGCACATAGCAAACTGTCAGCACACAGGGAGTAGGAGGGGTGGGACAGTCTTCCTGAATTCTGCTACTGACTGCGCCTGAAATGAGTACACACACTTCAGGGACGCTCATTAACCCACCCAGTTGTGACTGCAGATGTCATGATGACCGAATCCTTCTGACTCCTTGTCAGCATCAGCACTCCTTAATTCTGCAGAATAACTGGTACAAAATAGCCATTTTCTGCTCACTCACGGCTCCCTTAACAGAAAACTCCCTCCTCCTTCCTCCCCTAAGTCCCATGCACACACAGAGAGGGAATCAGAAAAGGCAGGAAATGCTTGCCTAAGACCAGAGAAAATGCCAGGGAAGAGAGAGACAAGAAAATTCCACCAGGTCTATGTTGAGCAGGGAAATGATTCCCCCAAGAGAAAAGTTCAACTTGGCCCGGCACGGTGGCTCACACCTGTAATCCCAGCACTTTGGGAGGCCCAGGTGGGTGGATCACTTGAGGTCTAGAGTTCAAGACCAGCCTGACCAACATGGCGAAACCCCGTCTCTACTAAAAAATACAAAAATTAGCCAGGTGTGGTGGTGGGCGCCTATAATCCCAGCTACTCGGGAGACTGAGGCAGGAAGAATTGCTTGAACCCGGGAGGCGGAAGTTGCAGTAAGCCGACATTAGGCCACTACACTCCAGCCTGGGCAACACAGTAAGACTCCCTCTCAAAAAAAAAAAAAAAAAAGGGAAAGTTCAACTTAACGGCTACCCCTAATTCATCATGGTGAGGTACAGAAAAAGGATTCCCTTCTGCAGGGCTGCCTGTCCTCTTCTGATGACCTCATTGTGACTATCTGGTTACAAAGGCAGGCAACAACTGGCACTAGGCCTAGAGAGAGATGACCAAAGTTGACTACGCTCGCACAATAAAGGACTAGATTTAATCCAATCATTCGGCTCCAAGAAATGCACGAAATACAACTACTGGTATTCTCTTTATTCGGCAGATGGTAATGAAGACCCACTGGGAGGGTGCCTTCCCATTTTGTCAGTCTAAGACCTGAGTGGAGTCCCAACCGGGAAGCCTGGGGCAGTGTGCTAAACCAGTAGCCAACAGATACTGCATTCCAATAGTGGCTTCTTGGTCCCCTGGCATTTTTTGTGCTTACCTTTAACTGTTCCTTGCCTAAGCTCCCTCCAACCTCAAGGAACTAAGAGAATTTCATTCCTTTCTAATTAAATATTTTTTCCTCCAACAGATAATCCACACTGACCCTATCGAGGGAAAATCTGAGCTGGTGTAACTGCAGGAGGTGGTTTATTTTCATAACAGTAAAATATCTAAACCAAATATGCCCTGTGTTTCAGCAGCTTAAACACTGAGGTCTGACAAGAACCCGAGATTCCACTTTGCCTGCCAAGGGCTAAGTGTGTATGCTGAAGCGAGAGAAAGTGATTATAAGGAAAAATGAGGAATGTCTGAGTGGGTGAAGGAAAAAAAAAGTGCAAGATATTACTAAAAAAACCTGATTGCACACACAGTCCTATCCCCTGTGCAGGAGAAAGACCAAGTGCCAGCACCCTGGGTGTGAAAGCCAGCACCAAGGGACCCGGGGAACCAGGCCTGCCTCCATTTCTCGCTCGACTTGTTTACAATGAACGGACGGCGCCGGAGTCCCTCCGCCCTCAGCTCAGGCCCGGTTCCCACCACCCGACGCTCGCTGGCCGAGGCGGGGACGCCCCGCGGGGATTTCGGGCAGGGCCGTGGAGTAGAGCCTGCTCTACAGGGGGCTTTTCCTCGCCGCGGTTTCTTCCCCTGTCGCTGCCCGGCCCCCACCTCCTCTCTCCTCCCGCGCGCGCCCTGCCCGCCGCCCACGCGCGGAAGCCCGCGGCCGGGGAGGGGGCGCCGCCTCCCGGCATGCTCGGCTGCGGTGCCGGTCACGTGACGGGGAGGTGGCCGCCCCTGCAGCCTTCGCCAGCGGCTTCGCCAGCGCCAGCGGGCCCGCAGCAGAGGCAGCAGCGGGGCTTGAAATGCTGTGCTGCACGCCTGGCTTGCGCCCCCCGAGGCGGGAAAGGCAAGGGGGCTGCTGTTGCTGCTTACGAGAAGAATCTCAGCGCTGCTGGCCGCCAGCTCCCGGCTTGGGAGGAAGGATGTGTTTCAGTCTGGGTTTCCTGATTTGTAAAATGGGTATACTTTTTGTAGGGTTGAACTGTAGGTCAGCAGGCTCCCAAATCCTGTCTTTCCTTGTCCCCCTCACCCCCAAGGGTAACAACTTTTAATTTTGTTCAAGAGCTAATTAAAAAAAAAAAATCTTCATTTCTTTGGATGACACTGCCCAACTGCACGGTCAGCTTGCAGAGCCTAGCGGTTCTGCCCGAAACCTATCCGCCCAAGGCTTTTATTTTCCTGGATCTCAAACAGTGGGAGGGCCGGACTCTAAATACTATTTGTTTAGACCCCTGAACATTTTTGATAATTCAATCTTAAGCCGAATTCCGTTTACCTTTACTGTATGAAAAAAGGGTGACTGCGAAACTAATAGAGTATAAACATACTTCAGAAAAATGTTTAGCATGCCATAAAATACCAATTACAAAGCGTTGTTAACTCTCAATAATTAGATCTCCGATGTAATTATACATGACCAAGAAAGTAATAACACGACTTATCTTTCAAAACATTAATATAACCAAGGCTACCCACATTGCAACAGGTATCATACCTGGTCAACATGAGAATTCCCTGTAAAAAAGCTTCTCATGTGTGCTAATGAAGATGTGTGAGAATGGAGAAGAACTCAGCTAGTTTATTTTCTGGGCATTTATGAAAAACTGAATTGAGCGGGCAGCAATGAAAATTGTCATTCTGGGGAATGCAGTATTTTTCCCCTCTGGGGAAATGAGCAAAAAGATGTGACAAAAGCACTGGAGATAAAAGTGACACTGGGAAAGACAGTTTACAGTGGCTTGAAACAAAGCAGTGCATCATTTTGCCAACTTTACAGCCAAGCTTTTTTCAGAGATCATTGGCTACTTAAACAGTAAGTAATCGACGTTCAACAATGCTGTGCCCAGTCTAAAACTAAGAGGCTTTTATCTCTACCGATGACATGAGAAAACCTGTGACTACACACAGCCTCGACTTCATTTGAAATCTTGAGCTGGAATGACTTAAAGTCAGAGGCTCCTTTGCACAGTGGAACAAACTCCTCATAAAATTTAGAACTTGAAAGAAGTACTGGCAAAAGCTTGTACTTTTTAAAAGAATCACAGCATTGCTCCTGCTTGGCCAAATGTATTAAATGTTCAGAGATGAATTCCAGAATAGGTAGGAGGTAAGAACAGCATCAGTAACTGGGATAAAACCAGAAGGGCCTAAGAAAACTTATAGGTCAGTTACTCAAAGGCTCCCCACATTCAGGCCACTCTCCCACACAGCAAAATCATCCTAACATTATGTAAAGTATTTAGGTGCTAATTCCTTTATCCCTCATCTCACATTTTTCCATAAACATTCTGATGTCCAGAGGAAGAGAGGAGAGTCCAGAAACAACACTGATGTCAGTCAGGCGCAGTGGCTCACACCTGCAATCCCAGCACTTTGGGAGGCCAAGGCAGGCAGGTCACCTGAGGTCGGGAGTTCGAGACCAGCCTGACCAACATGGAGAAACCTCATCTCTGCTAAAAATACAAAATGAGCCGGGCGTGGTGGCGTGTGCCTGTAAACCCAGCTACTCGGGAGGCTGAGGCAGGAGAATCACTTGAACCCGGGAGGCAGAGGTTGTGGTGAGCCGAGATCATGCCATTGCATTCCAGCCTGGGCAACAAGAGCAAAATGCCGTCTCAAAGAAAGAAAAAAAAAAAGAGATGTCAAAGCTTCTGATTTTCTCCCTCCTTCCCCAAGCTTCCTGGGTCAAATCCAAATATGCAGATGTGCCTATGGGCACATACGGGTCTGAATACCTTCAATTTCCCACCAAGGAGACTTGTATCTGTGACTGCCTCCACCCCATTCCAGGAGGCTAGGCTGGCCTCCACAGCTGGAGGTTGCAGGCATCCCCTCTCCAGCTATATCAATTTATACTGCACATTTTCTCCTGACCCCTGAGGACAGATCTTTGAGGCCCGAATCATTTCTTAGGACTCCCTGTCAGGCAGGTCATTTGAGGAATTAGAAACTCTGAAGGCCCTGGGAACCACGCAAGCCCAGAGTGCTGGGAAAGCACTTGTAGAGCCATCAGAACGGATTCCCCCCACATCTTCCAACTCCCAAGCACCCATATGTTCACATAAACATCAACCCATGCAGTTTGTTGCCTCTTATTCCAAGCTGCTAAAGGGCTGGAAAAGGAGGCTGAGGGTCAGCAGGCAGAGGTTAATATCTGCTGGGAATTACCGAAAGATGATCTCCCTTCCTGTGAGGTGAAGGTCAAAACCACATAAATCCCATTTCCACTCCACAAACCTGTAAGAGTTCAATTGTTTCAATCAAAGGCAGTACGAAATTTAGAAAGATTCAGATGATGGGAAAGAACGTGGTACCACAAAGTCGAACTCAATCCTGGAAAATAATAAATGGTAAAACAATAAATAAAAATACTTGATAGTGAAACCCATTGGGCTGGACAGTGGTTTCATCCAAGTTAAGTACAAGAGACTCCCTTTTACCCATTTCCGTACCTAGGGTCCTTGACAGAAAACTTTCTAGAATGTGGGTTTTCTGAGCTGAGAGGGACTTCAGAGATCAACAAGTCTTTGGGTTCCAAACCTGAAGACTGTGGGCTAGGTTCGAGACAGGCTTCTTGTTATCAATGTCCTGAAAGGGCAAAATGGCCTGTGAAATGTGCCTCTCTCTGGAAGGAGGGTGTGTGGCTTTCTACCACTTTCCAAAATGGCATAAGACCCAAAAGGGGTTAAAAACCACTGATTTGGTCCAGCTCTTGGATTTCACAGATAAGGCCCAGACAACTCAATTGAGTGCTCCAGGTGACAGGGCAAATTATATGTCACCTTCTAAAGCTGGTTGGGGCCTGTGGGAGGAGGAGGAGGATACCACTCGAGCTAACAGGTCTTTTCCATTTCTAATTACAAGGATTCCATGAAGTTTCCAGCCGCCAGTCTGTCTGGCTTTCTGGGCCTGGGTGTGTCAGTCGCCACTCTGTTGCTGAGGTGTACAGATGGCCAGGGGACTGGGGTGGCTGGATATGGCCAGCAGCCAGCTGGCCAGCATCCAGGCATCAGCTGTCAGCCAGATTGCTTCCTGGGGGCTCAAAAAGGGGTTTCCAAAAAGTCCAGTCCACAGAATGAGGCACAGTTCAATCCTCTAGGGACTCATCACTAAGGGTGGCTGCATAAGAAAAATTATGAAAAATCATCACCCTCCAGTTCCATATGGGCTCTATTTCCAGGCCAGCGCAATTAAGAACAATTTCACAAGGGAAAAAAGGGACTTGATAGAATAATTCAGAATAAAAACATTATTGCCATATAAAGTACAATTTTTTTTTTTTTTGAGATGGAGTTTCGCTCTTTTGCCCAGGCTGGAGTGCAGTGGTGCCATCTCGGCTCACCACAACCTCCGCCTCTTGGGTTCAAGCAATTCTCCTGCCTCAGCCTCCCAAATAGCTGGGATTACAGGTGCCCGCCACCACACCTGTCTAATTTTTGTATTTTTAGTAGAGACCAGGTTTCACCATGTTGGCCAGGCTGGTCTCGATCTCTTGACCTCAGGTGATCTGCCCGCCTTGGCCTCCTAAGGTGCTGGGATTACAGAAGTGAGCCACTGCGCCTGGCCAATAAAGTAAAAATTTAAGAGAAAAACATAGAATGGAAAAATATTTGTACATTAAGTAACTGACAGCTTACTATATAAAAAAATGCCATCAACATGTTCAGGCAATGGTGGCTTAATGGGGATAAATAGGTAGTGTACACATGAGTAACTAAAGGTCATCATCACAAGGAAACATGTAGAGTCCCTCTTGAAAACTAAATAATTACAAATTACAACTTTAAGGGACAGTAAGACAATATCAAACTACAAACAAAATCCAATGGTCATAGGGAAACTGCAGCACTTAGACTTTGCAGATGATCCCGTAATTGGCTCAGGCTTTCCAGAGAGTAGTGTGGGAAGATGAAATATGCTATACATCATTCTTGGTATTGGACGTTGCCCCAGCGGTACCACTGAGGGGAACACTTCCCAAGGAAGTCACTAAAGGGAGAAGAAAAGAGGTCATTTTAACAAAAATGCTCATGGCTGCATATGGCAATAACTGCAACAAAATATGGAAACTACCCACCCAAAGGTAGGAGTAAGATGATGTAAATGATGTAGTAGCTGAAAGTTCACACTCAGGAATCAGACCACACAGTTCATTACTATATGAAATGACGTTAAAACAATAAAAGATAAAACTAGTACAATCAGTTGTAAAACAAAATTAGGCAACTGGTCAAAGACCAAATTGGATTTACAAGGATTGTAAATACCTAGAATGAGTTAAATCATTTATTTAGTCGTGGTTATCATTATTTAGTCGTGGTTATCATTATTTAGTCATGGTTATCATTAGCTTCTTTCTCTGTAATGTTCAAGTTTTTGTTAAAAACCAAAAAGAACAAAGAAAAAATAAATCAAACCTGCCTTAAACCGTTGGTAGAATGAGGTAGGGAACAGTTCAAGGGACGTAATTGAGACCCACCCAAATGTATGCTCCTTGGAGCTACTCCCAGAGTCAATACTAATTGTTATAAGCCACTCCCATGCCAGAGGCTGACTTAGGCACAAACAAGTAGGTGAGACATTCTGGTCAATGAGACACAGGGGATGTCTGCTGGGAGCCTTCTGAAAAAGGTGTCTCGGCCTTAGACACCATGAAGAGCCATCCCCTCTTTTTCCTCCAAGGGATATTATCATGTCCACACAGGACACGAGGCCCTGCAGCACCCATCCGGCAACCACGAGGAAAGATGAGTCAACACGTTGTGGGACAGGGCAGAGAGATGCAGAGGACACAGGTCTTTCAGTAACTCTGCTGTGCTGATGAATTAGCCAATGCTAGAACTGCCTGTGCTGGGACTTACTGATTAAGGTGAAAGAATGTGTTTTCTTTATTGTTCAACTCTACTGGGTTGCAGTTTTCTGATACTTGCAGCTGACAGCGTCTTAACTCATGAGGCAGGGAACCTGAGCAGCTTTCTGATGGAGGCCTGGCAGGCCATGCTGCCCTAGGCCAGGATTCTGCCAGGCCCCTCACTGTATTCCATTCTGGGGGAGAGCCTAAGAGATGGAAGAAGACACTGGTGAACACGAGCTACACCAGGCCTCAGAACAACTCCAGATGGCACAGCAAGCAGGTGGCAGCAGTGGGCAGCAGAGCCCCAGACGTCTGGCCCCTCAATAGGGGACCTCCAGAGGCCTCTGGGCCACCAGCTATCTCCTTTCTGGATTCACCCATTTCACAAAGGCTGTGACAATACTGCCTTCTGGGTTAGAGCTGCCAGAAAAAGTACAGGATGCCCAGTTACGTTTGGATTATATATAAACAATGAGTGACTTTTTAGCATGAGTATGTCCCATGCCTTTATTCTGGCTGCACCCCCTCCCTGGTGAGGCACCAGGCTAGGAACATCCAGAAACAGCGATGGCCTCCCCTGCCCTGGGCTGCCTGTCTGGGCTGCCATGGGTGTGTCTGGCCCAGTGGTAGGAGGATGTCCAGTGTCTGGCCTCTCCAAGTCTCCAATGGGTCTAGGAATGTCTGATGTGCATTTTATAGTAACAGACAAGAAGTGGCTAACACTTAAAATGTATGGGTGGGGTGGGTGTCACTGTGGTACTGGGACACTTGGAAACTATGCAGCAGGCTGTGGAGGGGACTAGGGTAGAGGCAGGTGCAGTGGCTCCTGGCATCCAACTTCCCCCCAACAAGAACTTCCTAGATAAAGCAGAAGATTTCCCTGACCCTCCTTTGTCTAAACATGAAACTTCCATGACTAGGGCCCAACGATGAGAAGCGGCAGTGGGCAGGGCCTAGCCCTCACCTGACCCTGCCTACAGGCCCACCTGACCTGCAGTTACATTTCCTCACTGTCATTCTCCCTTGGGCCATGTCTTACGGCATGATACTCCTGCCCAAGGACAGTGCTTAACTTGTTTGGTGCAGCACTATCTCTCCGCTTGAAAAGAGTCCCTTAATAAAGCTTGCTGATGAGAGCAGAGCTTCATTTCTTGGAACTTTGCTTTATGGTTCCCTGTCTAGTATCCTGACAGCATCCTGCCTGGGGCCAGCACTAGCTCATAACTACCTGGGAAGAAATCACTCCCCAGTGGGAAGATTCACAACCCACCCACTACAAAATTCACCCACATCCCAGTGACAGATAAATCTGTCTTCCCTGCCCCCGTCTCCTCTCCCCTGACTCATGGCCTCCTTCAGAAAGTGCGGTGCTAATAGGTAGCATTGGAAAAGAAGTCTGGGGTGGGGCAGCTGGTGACTGGCTGGTGATCATGTCCCTCAGAAGAACAGAAAGGGGGAAACAAATGGAAGCACCTGTGTTCATGGTGAGCCCTTTTAACTAGTTATTTCTTTTTAGAAACAGGAGACAGAAAATAAACAGAAACCGCAGATAGCAATGAAGTAAGCAAGTAGGGCCAGCTACGTAAGTTTCAGGGCCCAGTGCAAAGTAAAAATGCAGCGCCCTTTTTCAAAAGGCAGGAAAAAAGTGCCATAAAAGGTACTAAAATAAACTGTTTCCTTCCTTTCTTCTGCAGGGTTTCTCTCAACTTGATACAGTGTTTCTTATTTGCTATTTAATGAGAGCAGAGTCTCACAAGACTCTGGGATGCCACCCCTTGACTCTGGCCACTCTTAAGTGTCTACGGCCTTCCTCTACAGGGTGCTGGGCCAGGAGCAGAGAGGGTCTCCTCTTCCCACACACCTGCCTGGGCAGACCCAAAGCGATTGCACACTCGTGCTGGGACACGCTTGGTATTTGGATCCGGAGTGAGCTGGATTCTCATGGAGTTGCCCACTTTTTGGCCCTGCCAGCCTGGGGTGGGGATGGCCACCACACCCTACCTTGGGACACCAGTGATGCCAACCCTATCCCTCCCTGAACCTTAACCCAGGACCCTGATGGGATCAGAAGAGTCAGTAGTTGCCAGGGGTGGAGAGAAGGAAGCCAGGTGGGGCTGGAGCCCAGGGAATTCATGCTTCATTGTCCCACTGGACTTCACTTACAAAATACCAACTCAAAGAATTATTACGAATTTCAAGGCAGCAACGGCCAGGCATTCAACCTCAAAAGCGGGGACCCTCTGAGCATGCGGCCTGTGCAACTGCATTCATGAAGCTGGCCCCACAGGTAATAGTGCTTATTAAGAGACATCTTAGTAAGACATTCTTATTAAGAAAGAATGAAAACAAAACCAAACAAAATGCACAAGATTCTCCAGTTAACTCAGAGTGCTCAGTCAATTGGGTGCTCATAAATAGGACAAAAAAAATGAAACTTCTTCACTTAAAAAAATTAGGCCAACACCCTGTCCAAGCTGACAGGACATTTCTCAGCCTAACATCCTCTACCTCCTTCCTACTCCACCTCCCCAAAATCCTTTGACTCCAATTCGATATCCTCTTGAGATGTTGCCAAGGTAAATAATTCCTTACAGTGGTTCCTAACCAGATGCAGTACCTGCCTCCAGCCCTAGAGGGTGTTTTGAAAGAGAGAGAGAGAGAGAGAGAGAGAGTGTGTGTGTGTGTGTGTGTGTGTTATGTTGCACGATGGCAAATAGTGCTCCAGGGCCGTGTGTGTGTGTGTGTGTGTGTGGTGTGGTGTGTGTGTTGTGTATGTTGCACGATGGCAAATAGTGCTCCAGGGCCCAGATGCCCAGATGCTCAGTGACCTTCAGTGTGCCGGACAGTCCCAAACAATGGGGATCGTTCTACTGAAAATGACGATCATGGGTTGTCTGAAAAAACTGCCCAGGGAAATCGCAAGGAACCAACGCTTAAATGGAAACCTCCCAACCTGGACCTCCCATCATTTGTCATGGCGATGACGAGTGCTGAACAGAAGTTCCTCAGGAGTGTTGCCCATCCCCATCCCCTCTGGAGTTTGAGCTGAACCCACTAGGGTGTCTGCTCATACTTAGCATCCCTCACCACCACATCCATCCCTGACCCAGAGACTCCATGTTAAAAGGCAAAGGCCGGGCGCGGTGGCTCACGCCTGTAATCCCAGCACTTTGGGAGGCCGAGGCGGGTGGATCACTAGGTCAGGAGATCGAGACCACGGTGAAACCCCGTCTCTACTAAAAATACAAAAAAAAAAATTAGCCGGGCGTGGTGGCGGGCGCCTGTAGTCCCAGCTACTCGGAGACGCTGAGGCAGGAGAATGGCGCGAACCCGGGAGGCGGAGCTTGCAGTGAGCCGAGATCGCGCCACCGCACTCCAGCCTGGGCGACAGAGCGAGACTCTGTCTCAAAAAAATAAATAAATAAAAGGCAAAAGGGGGAAGATGAGGGGCTTCCCTGTAGGCTGGTACCATGTTGGTCCCCACCTCAGCTAGTGGGAAGCTCGCTAGGATGAGGCTGGGCATTTGCCTGGACATTTTTATTCTCCTCCCCATTCTGCAAAAGGCCTCCCTGTGGGGAAGGTTTTCTCTCTCAGAAGGCGTCCCTCACCCTGGCCCCAGAGCTCCGGGAGAAGGGCTTCAGGAAATGTTCTCCCCGGTGGTGTACAGTAAGCCGCGAGGGTGGAAACTTAGCAAGAGTGAGATAATAGTCTTAGTTTTATATATAGCACCTGTGTCTTCCGGAGACCTCAGAGCATGGGGTAAGGGCAGGGTTTAAACCACCTTCCCACCGCACTAGAGATGGGCAGGGCTCACTGCAAGGCAACCCCTCTCTCTGAGTCCTGCTGCTGCCCCCCGTCCTGACAGCCCAGACCCCCTTCCTGGGAACTGGCAGGCCCTTGTGAGGTCCATAGCCATCTGGCTCCCCAGGCTTCGTGGTCACTGCAGGCACAGTCCTGATCCTAGGATACGTGAAGGGTAAGTGGGTGTTCATAGCTACTCCAACTGAATGGACAACTGATAAGGTGAAGAAAGCCAAGGCTGTGTGCACCACTGACAAAGGGCCTTCTTTACTCAAATTCCCAGAGCCTGGGCACTTGCAAACACTTCCTACACAGCTGTATGCAACATCCCCATTTTACAGCCAGGAAACGAAGGCGTTGAAGGGAAGGTGGTCACCGTGAAGGGAGCTCTCGCCTGGGAGGAAGTGGGCTGGCATTGCCCTAGCCCTACACTCCCTGGACGGCCTGTGACCTTGTTCAGGCCAGTCTGTCTGTTCTGGCCCTGAGCATTAAGGCTCCTCTTAAATTATCTGGTCCTGTGTTTCCTGCTTAAGCACCCAGAAGGGCAATATTGCCCTCCGAAGGAGAAAAGAACAATACAGATTGCAGGTGTGAAAATATTAGCGTCCCCGTGCATCACGGAGTGCCCTGAGTGTCTGCTGGGGGAGGGAGGAAACACACAACCCAGATTAAGCAGCTATCAGCAAACCACAGGATGGTCAGTAACGCTCACGCAGCTGCACACAACTTCCATCGCACCCCTCCTGTGGGTGTACGCATGTGCACACCCACACTTATCTACACACCCACATATCTGCACCCATACATGCATGCATGCACATAAACACACATACACTGCACACTTACCCATATACACACATGCATGCACACACATACACACGTGCACATGTGCAAATACATATACACACATATAAACACACATACACACACACTCATGCTCTGCTAAGACACCAGAGGTGAGGAGACTCTGGACCCAGCTGGCTATTCGACCTCTTCGCATTTCTAGAATGCCCCCGCCCCCGGTTCCCAGACGGCTACTAATTCTGCCTTCGAGTTGCTGCCTGTGTCCCCTTCCTCCCACTCCCACATTTACCCTGGCTCCCTACACATCATGGGGCGAAACAGTTCAGAAATAGAGTGGAAACCAGGTTTGGAGAGAACACTGTATTGGGGAGGGAAGTGGCAAACAATTGCTATTTTTATTTTTGTTTCTCTAAGGCCTCTGTGCCCCCCTCTGTCAAGGGGCGACAAGGACGGCGTCCTCCCCACAGGTTTCCGGTGTCATCCCGTTTTAGATCCACTACAGCCAGGCACCCTCTCTATCTCCTCACCCCAGGGCCAGGGCCAGAGTCGTGGTCTAGAGGAATTTCTAACAAGGAGAATGCTCCTTGGTGTATAAGGAATTTGTTCGGGGTTTACTAAAATCATCCAGAATGTTCTCAGTCGCTACTGTTGGCATCTCTTCGCTCTCAGACACAGCCCCATAAATTCAGAGTTCACGAAGGACACCCTCCTGCTGCTTGACACTTGGCTCAGGCTTTAAAACTGTTCTTTTTACTACAGTGACAGCCAAAGACAGCATCCTGGGTGTTGAGATAACAATCAGTGTCCTGAACAACTACCCCTCCTCGTAAAACAATCTACCACATCCAGGCTATATTGACTTCAATCAGTTCTATCACTCCCACCCCAACATCCTGACTCTAAAAACTGAGGGCTTGTGACCTGGTTCCACAAGGACTTTCCTTGACTTACTCAGATAATTGATATTTTTTAAAATCTTGACCGTCTATGGCAAAGGGCCCTTCTTGAAAGCCAAGTTAGGAGGCTGTCAGAGAGCAGACGATGAGTTGTGTGTGCCTGAACATTTCAGGTATGAGCCTCTGACATCTATGGTACACCTGAGTGTTGTCCCCAAATATTTCTAGTTCTCCTGGGCACATGGTAGGACTCTACTCCCTTGCCCCCTTAAAATTAGGTGAGGACAGCAGACTTGCCTGGCCAATTAAATGTGAGCAGAAGTGATAAGTGTTGCTTGTCTGGAATGTAGCTTTACAAGTCAGTATGTGATTCACCATGTTCTCATTCCCTTTGTACAGTAACCAGCACCATGAGACCACAGCTGACCCAGATCAGCTATGCAGCAGGAGCAGGAAATAAACTTTTCTTGTTTTCTGCTGCCAATTCTGGGGCTCTTTGTTACTGCAACATAACCTAGCTCATCCTGACTAACACAACACCTTTGATTTGAAGTAAGAATGACATGAAGAGCTGCTGTGACCCTGGCTTGCTGACTGAACAGAGGAAACAAGAGAACAGCACTGAAGAGGAAATTAAAAAGGGTCTATAGAAAACTACCTGTCATCCTCAAGGTTGCCCTGCTTCCTCCTGCTGCCGTGCTTTTGTGCGCACACATCCCTTTACTCCAGATAGTCTTCCTTTTTCTCTGACTACGTGAATTGCTTCAAAATTTAACTCCAATGGCACCATATCTGAGAATATTTCTCTTCTCCACCACCCTAGGTAGTGTTGGCATCTGTCCTCTGCTGCCAGCAGGAATTGGGACTTCACACAGTAAACATGCTTATTCTCTCCCATAGCACTCACTCATCTGGGAAGACAGTAGAGAGTGGTGGGCACAAGAGCAGGCTCTAGAGCAGTGCTTTTCAATCAGGGGCGATTCTCCCCATGGGGGACATTTGGCAATGTCTGGAGACATCTGGTTGTCACAAATAGGGGGAGGTGCTACTGACCAGAGATACTGCTAAACATCCTACAGTACACAGAGCAGCCCCACACAACCAAAAACTATCTGTCCCTAAATGCCAACGTTGAGAAATTCTTAAGAATAACTTGGTTCATAGCCTGACTCTTCTACTACTGTGATTTTAGACATGTCACTTAACTTCTCCTTCAATGCCTACCACATAATAAAAGCATAATAGGTATTAGGGATTACAACCTGCCTCCTCTAGTAAACTTCGAATCCCTAGAAGGTAGGAACTAAGCTATGCTTATATATGTATCCCTACTGCCAGTACACCATGAACGTTTGTGAACTCCATGAGTAAAGCGTTAGTTCACTCTTTCCTGAAAGCTAGTTAGTCACAGGTAGTAGATAAAACCCTCTACCTTGCAGCAAAAAGACAAGGCCTGTGCGTGCATTCTCTTTAGCAAAACCTGTGCTGGTTTTAATAGAAAGTATTTATTCTAGTTCATTGCGAAGCACAAATGCAAGTATAGTAACTCTGACCCAGAATATTTAAGAAACCAGAAGATCAACACACACAACCATCCTGGAAGAAGGTAAGTTCATGGAAATTAAATTTTATAACAATGATGCTATCTGGAGAAGTAACTTGAATCAAAATGAACTAACTACTCACCAATGGCCATAATATATTTTATGTATTCAAACAAACCAAACACAAATATCAGATTTTGACTCAGGAATGTAACAAGAGGTTTTTGTATAGCAATATTTTGTTTTATTTTTCCCATTCAACATCAATTTTCTAGGTATTAGAAGTTTTCTTTCTTTATTAAACCAAGTCATTTTAAACCTTCAAAATGTGCAAGATTTCCTGATTCACACTGTAATACTCTATTGCTTTTATTTTTATGTATTTATTTTTGAGATGGAGTCTCGCTCTGTTGCCCAGGCTGGAGTGCAGTAGCAAGATCTCGGCTCACGGAAACCTCCGCCTCCCAGGTTCAAGTGATTCTCTTGCCTCAGCCTCCCAAGTAGCTAAGACTACAGCAGGTGCCCGTCATAATGGCCGGCTAATTTTTGTATTTTTAGTAGAGATGAGGTTTTGCCAAGTTGGCCAGGCTGGTCTTGAACTCCTGACCTCAGGCAATCTGCCCACCTCGGCCTCCCAAAGTGCTGGCACTACAGGCGTGAGCCACCACACCCGGCCCTCTATTGCTTTTACATGCCATTTTCTGAGCTTATAACATGTTCATACACTTCTAATCAGATGACTTAAAGTAGTGTGGTTGATGTGGAAAATACTAAGAAATCCCAAGTTGTCGCATGCAGTAAAAATGCGTAAGAATAGTTTTGTATATCTCATATAAACCCAAATCATCTTCTGTCAAAAACTGCTCTACCCAATGTATTTCTATTCTTCCTATACTCTAAAAAGAGATTCGGTGGCTCTAAAATCTTTTTCTTTTCTTTTTTTTTCTAAAAATCTTCTCTTTTTATTTTCTTTTTAAATTTTTTTTATTTTATTTGAAGTTCTAGGATAAATATGCAGGATGTGCAGGTTTGTTACAAGTGTCATGGTGGTTTGCTGCACCTATAACCCATCACCTAGGTATTAAGCCCCACATGCATTAGCTATTTATCCTGATGCTTTCCCTACCCCCACCCCCAAAAGGCCTCAGTGTGTGATGTACCAAAAGTATTTTTTAAAAAATCTGTTGAACAACTGCAACCAGCATCAAACCTAGGTTTTCAAAGCGTACCAAAACGGAAAAATATTCTGAACCAAACCATCATTTGATTCAGTTCCAACTTTGGTCTTGAGCCCAATCAAATAACCACTGAAACATGCTGGACAATTCTAGTGGGCCACGGGGACTGGGTGGAAAGCCTGTGGTCATCTGTCTCCATGAGATGATTTCCATTCCCCAGGCTCAGTGAATATATGAGAAAATCCTCTGCCCATTTTCCAAAAATCATTTAAGCCCATATAGAAAACAATACTTTCTTTGTGATAGATCGTTTATACAAATTCACCAAAGGAGATTTTGCAAATATTATATAGACTTCATCATACCGAGGGAGAAACAACCATGCCTTTTAGTTTCTTCTGATTCACTGAAATGAGGACTAAGATGCTTTATTTCACACACTACCAGGTTCATGTACGTCACTGGGCAGAAAAACAAACATAAACACCTTCTTAAGCAGATGACATCTTCCCCTGTTTCTTGATGGAGACCAAACCCTCCAGCAAGTACTCAAACTAATAGCAATCCCATTAACTCTCAAGACCACTTTCTGCTGCCCACTCCTGAGACAGGAGTTAAAAGATGACAAGGACATGGGCAAGTGGCCTAGGGTGCAAGGTGAAATCCAGTGCTAGCTTTAAAGAGAAAATTCCTTCCATCGCTGCAGTTATGAGTAGTTCTAAATTACATACCCCATGTTTCTTTTTTGGTTTAATTACAATAAAAAGGGGAAGCATCTCTGGGACCTTCAGCATGACTGTGTTGCAAAACTAAACCCAAAGCACAGGCCCAGGCTGCAGAGAGACAAAGGGAAGCACCAGTGGCAGAAAGGAAGCCTCGCCCAGAGTGGGGCCTGGTCCTCAGCCACCATCTCAGAGGCGCCCAGAGGGAGGTGGAAAGAGACACTCTGCATCTGCTTCTTTGTTTCTCTTTTTATTTCCAGGCCCAACAATCAATAAACAACTTTCCTTAAATAATACAGCACCTGTGAGTCAGCCTGGGCAAGCTCCTGTGGAGACGGGGCTGGGAGGTGATGGCATGTGGGCAGGGGCCACCGTCCGGGCCTCCTACACACCATAGCTCCCGCCAGGCTGCTCGCCAAGGGGCATGACTCTATCTTGGAGTCAGAGGACACTGGGAGCAGGAAGGGACCTCAGAGATGACCAAGCACCTTCACCTGAAGCCCTGAGAGGCAAAGCCCAAACAGGAGGCCAAGGCTTTTGCCACCCTGCCCGTTTTTATAGCACCTCTGTGGAATTTTTCTTTTTCTAAGCCAGATCATTCCACAGAAGGAGACGGTAAATAAGCCAATGAAAAATTAACATCGCCAGCCATTAGAGAAAAGCAAGTTGGCCAGGCGCGGTGGCTCATGCCTGTAATCCCCAACACTTTGGGAGGCCGAGGCGGGCGGATCACAAGGTCAGAAATTCGAGACCAGCCTGGCCAACATAGTGAAACCTCGTCTCTACTAAAAATACAAAAATTAGGCAGGCGTGGTGGCGGGCACCTGTAGTCCCAGCTACTCGGGAGGCTGAGGCAGCAGAATCACTTGAAACCAGGAGGTGGAGCTTGCAGTGAGCCGAGATCACACCACTGCACTCCAGCCTGAGTGACAAGAGCAAGACTTCTTCTCAAAAAAAAAAAAAAAAAAAAGAGAAAAGCAAGTTAAAACTACAATGAAGGCTGGCGTCGTGGCTCACTCCCATAATCTCAGCACTTTGGGAGGCCAGGAGACTTGAGACCAGCCTTGGCAACATAGTGAGACCCCATTTCTACAAAATAATTTAAAAATTAGCTGGGCATGGTGCTGCACACCTGTTGTCCTATAAATCGCTACTTGGGAAGCTAAGGCGGGAGGATCCCTTGAACCTAGGAAGTCAGGGCTGCAGTGTGCTATGATTGCCCACTGCACCCCAACCCGGGCTAGCTACAGAACAAGACCCGGTCTCAAAAAAAACAAAACAAAGACACAAAAAACCTACAATGAGATGGCCTTGCATACCTGCATACCTACCAGAGTGGCTAAAATAAAAGTAACTACTTAGCTACTAAATAAAACGCTGGCAAGGATGTGGAGAAGCTGCAGCACTCATACACTGCTGTGGGATGTAAAACGGTGAAGCCACTCTGGAGAGCAGTGTGGCAGTTTCGTAAAAAATGAAATAAATATGCAACTACTGTACGACCCAGCAACTGCACTCCTGAGCAGTTATCACAAATAAATGAAAGCTTACATCACACAAAAATGTGTACACGAATGTTCACAGCTGCTTTATTCAAAATAGCCAGACCTGGAAACGACACAGATGTCCCCTCCTAAAAAGTGAATCGGGGGCCAGCGTGATGACTGGTGCCTGTAATCTCAGCACTTTGGGAGGCCGAGGCAGGTGGATCACTTAGAGGCCAGGAGTTTGAGATCAGCCTGGGCAACATGGCGAAACCCCATCTCTACTAAAAAACACAAAAAAAAGTCGCCAGTTGTGGTGGCGTATGCCTGTAATCCCAGCTACTCGGGAGGCTGAGGCACTAGAATCACTTGAACCCAGGAGGCAGAGGTTGCAGTGAGCCAAGATCACGCCACTGCCCTCCAGCCTGGGCAACAGAGCGGGACAAAACAAAACAAAAAATTGAATCTGAATCTGAGGATAGCATAGCAAAGGCTGAGGAATCCAGCTTCAGTAAGGAATCCTAGTGGTCACTCCCTGCTGACTTACTGTGCCCTGTGGTCGGTCACTTACCGCCCCACATGGCCTTTACGATGGAGGCCACAGCCTCACCTGGTGACCACAGCTGTGCTCCTTTCCAGGGAGGTGCCACACCCTTCAGTGTCACCTCTATCACCTATTGAGACTATCACCTATTGAAAGCCTGGGCATTCTGTGTCCTGGCCCCTTTAGGCCCTCACCCATGTCTCCTAATTTAAATGAGGATTTAATTCAATTTACCTGCAGGCAGGTAACTCAACTTGATTGCATTCAATTCCTACTTAGGTGCTGACATTATAAGCCCACAACAGCTTGTACCTGTTGGACTCATGCACAGGCCGTGCAGCTCCAGACTGCCTGGGTGCTTCACAGTATAGCAGTACCTAGCAAGCCCCATGCAGCAAAGAGGCCCATGATGCTCTCTCTGGGTGGCCTGAGGCATCTGGACACGTTGCAGATCCATGCTCTGTATCTGCTGAAACCCTCTGTCCTGTGGGCAGATCTGCCCTTCTTCTCCCTGTGGGAGGCAGGCTGAGTCCCTGGGGACCCGGATTGCAGAGTGAGTGCCTTGGGGTGCTCCCCTTTTCTGCTATCAGGGGCTTATTGCCCTGCTATGTCTGTAGCAATGAGGAGCTTTAACCTTTTCCTGCCCTTTAAGGTTAAGAGTTCTCTTCCAGTTCATCAGCCTAAGGAGGCAGCTCCAGGAGCTCACTTTTGCTGCAGTTGCATCTATTATATCCCTTTTTTAAACAAAGGCCCATTCATTTATAAGGAAAAGAATCCACTCTTAGTTCCACCTCCTCAAGTAGAAAATTTTTAACCAGACTAAAACGGTACTCCAGGGGACCTATGTGAACACACTCTCTTTCCCCTAGGTCCAGTATTTCCACGGCAACAACCAATCCTAATTCCCTCAGCCACCTCCCAGGGCTGTGGTTCCAAGGCCCCCTCGCGCCACCCATCCGCCTCAGCATTCAGTTCAGTTAGTCCCCAATCCCCCTAAAGCACGAGGCCCAGAACTAAATTCAAAGCCACCTTCCTCTGTTCTCCAGGCGACAGCTGATGAGTGGCAGAGAGGACAGGGTAGGAACTTGGGAGATTCAGATGAGTTAAAATCCCAGTCCTGCCATTGATCAGCTGTGGGCTTGGGACTAACAATTTATATGTTTCATCCCCATCTCTAAAAGGAGGAAAATCATGAATGCCCTGCAAAAATTACATAAAGTATTTGATGGAACATGCCTGGCACATAATAGGCACTTCTGAAATCATTGCTGCTATTATTTTTATTATTATTGTGCATCCTAAAACTGTTTAGTATTTTTCACAGCCGCACTACCTGTTAATTCATATTGAACTGGTAGTAAAATTATAACTCCCAGTGAATTTCAAAAGAAATATTGGCCGGGTGCGGCCGGGCGTGGTGGCTCATGCCTATAATCCCAGCACTTTGGGAGGCCGAGACGGGCAGATCACGCGGTTCAAGATCAGCCTGGCCAAGATGCTGAAACCCCATCTCTACTAAAAACACAAAAATTAGCCAGGCGTGGTGGCACACGCCTGTGATCCCAGCTACTCAGGAGGCTGAGGCAGGAGAATCGCTTGAACCCGGGCAGCAGAGGTTGCAATGAGCTGAGATCATGCCACTGCACTCCAGCCTGGGCGACAGAGCAAGACTCCATCTCAAAAAATAAAATAAAATATTGGCCGGGTGCAGTGGTTCACGCTTATAATCCCAGCACTTTGGGAGGCCGAGGCGGGTGGATCACCTGAGGTCGGGAGTTTGAGCCCAACCTGACCAACATGGAGAAACCCCATCTCTACTAAAAAAAAAAAAAAATACAATATTAGCCAGGCATGGTGGCACATGCCTGTAATACCAGCTACTCGGGAGGCTGAGGCAGGAGAATCGTTTGAACCCAGGAGGCGGAGGTTGCAGTGAGTCAAGATCTCGCCATTGCACTCCAGCCTGGGCAACAAGAGCAAAACTCCGTCTCAAAAAGAAAAAAAAAAAAAAAGAAATTAAAAAAAAAGAAATATTGATGAGCCAGGACTCCTCCATCCTATCCTTTGGGCAACTGACTTTTAAATACCTTTATGGGGAACTTATGTTGCCTTTTATGATATCTGGTCATGGGGTCATACTGAACTATTTTCTTTTCTTTTCTTTTCTTTTCTTTTTGAGACGGAGTTTTGCTTTTGTTGCCCAGGCTGGAGTGCAGTGGTGCAATCTCAGCTCACTGCAACCTCTGCCTCCCAGGTTCAAGCAATTCTCCTGCCTCGGCCTCCCAAGTAGCTGGGATTAAAAGCATACGCCACCACGCCTGGCTAATATTTTGTATTTAGTAGAGACGGGGTTTCACCATGTTGGTCAGGCTGGTCTGGAACTCCTGACCTCAGGTGATCCACCTGCCTCGGCCTCCCAAAGTGTTGGGATTACAGGCGTGAGCCACCGCACCTGGTCTTTTTTTCTTTTCTTTTCTTTTCTTTTTTTTTTTTTTTTTTGAGATGGAGTTTTGTTCTTGTGGCCCAGGCTGGAGTGCAGTGGCACCATCTGGGCTCATTGCAACTTCCGCCTCCCGGGTTCAAGTGATTCTCCTGCCTCAGCCTCAGGATTAGCTGGGATTACAGGCGCCCACCACCACACCCAACTGATTTTGTATTTTTAGTAGATATGGGATCTCACCATGTTGGCCAGGCTGGAATCGAACTCCTGACCTCAAGTAATCCACCCACCTCAGCCTCTCAAAAGTGCTGGGATTATAGTCATGAGCCACCGTACCCAGCCATAAACTATTTTCTGAAGTTGCTCAAATCTTCTTTGCAAAGTCAGTATTCCCAAACTACAGTCAGAGGCCAGGCTCACAGTCCCTAGCAACCTGCCACCTGGTACATTCAGGGCACTCGCCCTTCAAGCACAACATGGATCCTTGGGGCTCCTTGCCACTCCAACTCCTAGGAGACTCTCCTGCCTTCCCCTGGGAATGTGGTATTTGAGGCCAATGGTGACAGACCAGAAAATCTAGGCCAGTTCAAAATGCCAAAGACAGAATGCCAGGAAGGACCCAGGACCTGCAGGGCTCCGTTCAGCTTCTCGGGGTTAACCAGCAGTCTGCAGAGGCGGGAGACGGCTCAGCTGTCAGAAAAGAGCAGCTGATTTTTAATGTACAGTGTAATACCGCAAGGTAAACAGCATCCCAGACGCTGCTCCATATGGCTTTACCCTGAGATCGAAACTAATTACCATTCTGTGTATATTTCCAGGTTGGGGCAATAAGGGAGTTACTGTCCAGCACATTCGCCATCAGACCACCTCTGAGGTCAACACTGCCACATGCTAACAAGCTCCTTTCGTGGTTTCAATCCTCCCAGACATCAGTCCCTTCACCCTGCAAAGGGCAGAAAGAAACTGGGGCTTGGGGAGGTGTTAGGGCAGGCTGAGCCTGAGACACATATGTCTAGAAAGGGACACCGTCTCAAAACTGCACATTCAGAGCCTGGAAGCTCTGTACAGGTACCTGATGGATCCTGGGGCTAGAACAGGCTTGAATAGATCACCCTGGACAGAAAAGATGCAAACCCCCATGGGTCAACCCTGCAGGCTGCGTGCCCACCTTGCCCCAGCCCATTACAGCTGAAAGGAAGGAGAGAGTTCCATTTCACACATCCAGTGTGTAGCAGAGTAGAGACCAGGGTTTGGCAGGCGGGATGCCCAGGGCTGTGGTGACACCAGTCCGTGCTGCTCAGATGGAACCTGTCGCCATCCAGCCCGGATCCTGCATGGGTTCCAGTAGGCCCTCCTGGGACTTGGAAGTGAGCTGGTGTGCTCGGGGTTCATCAGCTGTGTCCAGTCACCTGACTGGCTTTTCCTTCCACTCCACCATCCCAGCCCAGATGACAAGGGCACAGTATGGCCTTGTGACTTGGGAAGTGCTGGGTAGGTTCTCTGTGGCTCACTTCAAGAGGAGGCCAGGGTCATGCACAGTGTGCTTCAGAGACCCCAGAGCCACCTGGACCTGAGTCCCTGTGAATGGACGCATGACAGGCCTCATTGGGTGTGCAGTAAAATAAAATATCTCCTTAATCTCAGAAAGAGCCTGTGTTAATAAGCACGTGCCTGGACTGGCATCAGATGCGGCACAGAGAACAGACGAAGACTAATTAAATCACACACGTCCAGAGACCTCCTTGGTAAGAAAAGCCACAGCGATACAAAGTAGTGTTGTTATACACACACGTGTGTGTGTGTGTGTGTGTGTGTGTGTATATTTCATTGGCTCTCTTATGAGCTACAGTGACTCTAAAAGATGCACCAAGAAAGCAGAGGAACAAGGGGAAGGGAGGGAAGGGACAGAGGCTTTCACACCCCAAATGCTGGGCGTTTGGTGTCTGGATGACCTCAGCCAGTTTCCACCTACAAAACAGAATAAAAAGAGGCTGGTCCCCAGGATGTGTAACCTGACACCTCTTGCCAGCAGCCGAATACAGGGGATTGTTTTTTTAAACTTCAAGTTCCAACCCCTAGTAACAAAGTGAGGCCTCTCCTGCAACTGAAGAACCTCCTTGGAAAAATAAACCCTGCTGCCTGTTTTGTCATCTTTCACAATTAGCTGTACTTGGGACGACGTGACTCGAGCCAATTGGTGAAGGCGATTAGGGCATCCACTTAAAAACGCTCTTCACAACTGGTGGAGGGGTGTCCTCTATTCCACCCCTGTTCTGCATCCGGTACTTGAGCCGCATTATCTCCTTTCATCTTCACAGCAGCCCCTGAGAGAGGCTCATTATCCTCATGTTAGAGATAAGGAAACTGAGGCTCAGAGATGTTCGGCCCACACCAAGGTCTAGGACGGAGTGAGGGTGTGGGTTCAGGTCTGGCTGGCTCGGGCTCCACACTCCCCAGCAGACCATCTTGCTTCTGTGCTCAGCAGAGCAAGCCTCCTCCAGCACACACTTCCTGCAAACCTCAACGTCAAAGAGCTCCCAGACCCCATGACTTCTCCTCTTCCAAGGGAAGAAGTCGGCAATATTGCCTCAGACACCCTTATTCACTCTCACCCAATCAAAGAGAATGGTGGAGGTTGCAGGTCCAGCATAAAATACTAACAAATGACACCACAGCTGCCTCTGAGGTCCATGCTATTCTATCGAGCATTTAGTGTGTCCAGACGCTGTACTAGGCATTTCCCACATTACCTTGTTTAAGGCTCACAGCCTTAAAGTGGGCATTATCAGTCACATTTCACAGATGATGCAACTGAGGGGCAGAAAGGTTTCTGTAGGGTCACGCAGATCGGAAGTAACAGAGTTTAGACTCAACCCAGGACTACCACCTCAGGGTTCTTCCCCTCCCCCTGGGGCTCTTCCATAGTTAAGGCTCCATAATGCGTACTAAGCAGAAAAACCCCTGCCAAGCTCTCCTAACCATGTCCTTCTGGTCAATCGGGGTCCTCCCGAGAGCACAGCAACAGTGCAGCTGACTGGGCTCTGCACCGTGCATCTGCTGAGCATCAACTTGTGCAGAATCCAACGCTCCGAATCAAGTCCTGGGGCAGGGTTGCCCTCTCATTCCAGCCTCCATGAGCCTCTGGATCCAGAACAGTCTCTTTGATCGACCACTTCTAACAGAGGGAGCAAACTCCTCAAGACCTTTACCCCAGACTCCTTCCCTAAAGGCTGCTGCCCAAATCCAATTCCTTTACTCCCTGTTCCACAACATGTACTGAAGCTTTCTGCACTGTGCATGCCAGCACCAATCCATTATTTATGAACTCATATTTAATGAACATGCTTGCTCAATGGCCATACAACTTGTTCTTCAGTTTCACAAATCTCCAATATGTCTGTTGGCATTAACTTTGTCTTAGAAGGCAGATTCCCCAAGGACAGGGGCAGCATCCGTTAAGCCGTTCTTTTCAGCACAGTTGTCTGCAGACAAAGGTATTAAATAAATGCCTGCTATTTGGGCCGCCACTGGGTGCAAAGTGCACTTCTAAAAGTGGGCAGCCACCCGAAGGGAGATCCAGCTCTGTGAGAAAGGTGGCAGTGGTTGCCAGACCTAGCCCAGGGCCTGGCCATACAGAAGAGGCACCCAGTATATATCTGCTGAATGTAATATCTGCATTAAAAGCTCAAGACTTTGCTGAATTCCCCTCTTTCACTTTCCATGACACAAAAGAGAAAACCACTACATGGTACTGGAAAAGTCCATGCACCCATTAAGTACCCTCAAACTCTAGAGGCAGTGCAGTCTCCCTGTCATGATTCAGCAGCCGGCAGCCCTGTTCAGGGAGCATGAGACCCCTGCTTTGGAGACCCCTGCTTTGGGGCCTCCTCCTTGCTCGCTGCAGCCTTCCCTGGTGTCTGTTACATCTGCATGCCCACTGACGAGTGGGCAAACCACAGCCGGAGGAGGCTGCGTCCACAGTCTACAATGGCCAAGATGGTCACACAGGCAAGAGGAGACAACGCTGCGGCTGAAGTGAAACCGGGGCGTTATCCAGAATGTCTCCTCATCCCAACCCGACCTCACTGCTCCGTCCACCTCAGAACTGGCTCTGCTGTGGAAGCAAAGATTGTTTTTAACATAGTCCTTAGCAATTTCTCTTCAAGCAACAAGGTCAAAATACTCTTCATGAGTGAGTGCTTGCCTTTGTCCATCCTCTTTTTGTAAAAACTTAAAAGCAAAGTCATCATACTCATAATTAAAAACTCATTTAGGCAGGAAACACTTCACTCTCCTCAAATGACTGTATACACGTCTCATTTGGACTCACAAAGACCACATGAGGTAGGAAGACTATCAATATACCCATTTTACAGATTGAGGATACCCAAGTCCAAAGAGGCCCAATGAGGTCAAGTGCTGGATCTGAGAGTCACAAGTCTTTCAAGCACGTTCACTTGTAAAGCACAAAAAACATTCTCAGAGGAGGCCTCGAATCTCCTCAACTACTTGCAATTAGCCAGATGGTCAATATTAATGAGTGTTTAATGCTGTGATGACTATGATGATGATGAAGGAGAAAGGTTAAGAAAAAGAGAAGGCCAGGCTCAGTGGCTCCCAGCTGTAATCCCAACACTTTGGGAGGCCAAGGTGGAAGGATCGCTTGAGCTCAGGAATTCGAGACCAGCCTGGGCAACATAGCAAGAGATGTCTCTACTAAAAAATAAAAAATTAGCCAGGCATGATGGTACGAGCCTGTAGTCCCAGCTACTCGGGAGGTTGAGGTATGAGGATCTCTTGAGCTAGAGAGATCGAGGCTGCAGTGAGCCGTGATCACACAACTGCACTCCAGCCTGGGCGACAGAGAGACTCTGTCTCAAATTCAATAAAGTTTTTTTTTTTTTTGTAAAAGTAAAAGGGTTCAGCAGCCGCATATAGACTAAAATATCAATTATAACACATTCAAAATGTCCCCTACACTGGAGAATGTTTAATCTGTAAGGTTTTTTTACTAGTTTCTCGAACAGTGACCTTCTCACTTCCCAACTGTAACACACAGCAACCAATTTTCCTACCCTTGGCTCAGCAATCTGGGTCTCAGGATTATTTGTGCCCAACAAAATCTCTTAGCCATTTCTTAAGCTACTGGCAGGTAGTTAGATTTTCCACTTGACATTGTTAAGAGATTAAAATTGTTTATCTCATTGTCATACACAGGCTTTTTCAGTTTCCTGCTAACAGATTCAGGTTAGATAAGGATTACAGAAGTGATATTCCCAAGTTCCTCTCTACACCAGCCGGCATCCTTTCCCCATAAGATTATGAGGTGTATTTTATTAAATCTATCATTCAGATAGCTAACGTGTAAGAGCATTATATAACATATAAAAAGCATTATACCTCATGCATAAGCAGAGGCTTAGACAAACACCAGCTCCTATTCAACTGGGGAAGAAGCACTTCACAGGAGATCCTGCTGAATTACACAGTCAGTCATCAATTGCCATAGAGAAGATGAAAACAAATTGAGTTGAGCCCGGAAAGAATGTCAGTGAAATTGGAAAAAACACTTGCTGGGAACTGCCTGGGGGTGCAGTGACCTCCCTTGTAATTGCCCAGGTCCCACCAACTCGGCAGCATACCAAGAGAGATTGCAGATTGAGCTGGGTAGATGGCCAGTCACCAGGGAACCAAATCCGTCTCGTGGCAGGCTGAACACTCCCTGTAGTTCATGAAAATATTAAGCACTGGCAATATAAAATGTGTTATGGCTTCTTCTTGGAAAACAGTAAAATCAGTTTATTCGTTCTCCTTTAAGGGATGGGGGCAGGGAGGGGGACAGAAGGCAGAGAACCCTTTAGAAGGGCCAAGAAAGAAAACTGCTGTCATTGCCCCAAAAGCCAGAGGTAAAAGCACCTCATTTGCACCCCCACCGCTCAACGCCCTGAGACCAACTTTACAAATGTGAGCAAATGGCCCACCCCTTCAGAAGAGTTCTCCTTGGCCAAGGGCCGGTCCTTACCCTGCATCATTAATACATATTATCATCTCTGAGTTAGGCAAACCCTAATCTTGGTCACCAGGTCAACGGAAATAATCTTGATGCCTATGTTTGAGATGCTGTATCATTTCATTTTCCCTTTCCACCCAGAATCTTACCACAAAAGTAAAATGCTAGATTAACAGGATAGCAGTGAGCTTCACGAGGAAGGATTCCCTTTAGCTGAAAATTCATCACCACCACCCCAGGTTACGTGAGATGTTTTTCTACTTATTCAAAGATGGGAAAAAAAACATCTCCTCCCACTCCAAGTGAAATCATACATAAATATGAATTGCAGAGGTTCATTCTGCTTCCTTATTGTCTATAGCTCCTACTTTTTGCTTACTTATAAAACTTACCAGCTGATGTGGGGCAAAATAGAAGTAAAAAAATCTCAGGAAATAAAAAATGCTGTATTGACTAGTGGCCTCAAGAGATACCTTTTGTTGAATGGGTTTCTATTAAGTGATATCAAATCAATAAAATGCCCAAGTAAAGCTCAACAGAGGAGAAAAGATCAGATTTCTAACAGTGAATTCTTCATGGAATTGTTGAGAAACACGCCAGACAAGTTAGTCAAAAGCCTGAGTGCTGGCTTGCCTGTGAAATGATTGTAACAAGTCATTCCTTATCAGACAAAGCTGGAAGACCCTGCCTTTAAGTAAGAAACATCAGAGTGGTCTTCCCTGCACAAACACTTTGCAAACGTGTGTCATGGTTGACCTTGTCCCTTGAGGCCGGTGTACAGTGTGCACTTCTGCTGACCAAGCAATTCATTCCATTCATTCCTATCGCTTTGAGTCTATGCCTTAAAGTAATCCCCAACCCTGCAACTGAACAAAAGGAAACCACTACTACTACACCCCTACTATGTACCAGGTACAGTGCTAGGCACTTTTATAAACATGACATAATTGAACGTTCACCACTCCATGAGGTCACACTTACTCTCCCCATTTTTCAGAGAGCTTGCTGACCATGTGTAGACTGGAATTTCACCCAAGTCTCCTAAACCCAAGCCTAGCACTCTTATCCCTGTGGCAGCAGTCACAGGAATAAGCAACAAACTTGCATTCCCAGGGCTTGATTCCCTTTCTTTGTTCTTCACCCTCCAGATGGTTCTATATTTCTTCTATGGGTAGATAATGCAGCAGGGATTTTTTTTCTCTCCTTCATTCATTCACCCATTCCTTTAACAAATGCTTTAAAAGCATGTACTGTGTTCAAAGCTGAGGTGGATCTGCAAAGGCGAGTAAGGAGCTTATCCACTGAGGAAGTTTGTTAGTTGAAAAGAAGGGTGTAACCATGGGTCCTGTAATGGTATTGACTATTTTCCACCCTTGCTTTCCTCCTCTGTAAAATGTGGATATTAAAGGAAATGAGGCCGGGCGCGGTGGCTCACACCTGTAATCCCAGCACTTTGGGAGGCCGAGGTGGGAGTATCACAAGGTCAAGAGATCGAGACCATCCTGGCCAACATGGTGAAAACCCAGTTCTACTAAAAATACAAAAATTAGCCGGGCATGGTGGCATGCGCCTGTAGTCCCAGCTACTTGGGAGGCTGAGGCAGGAGAATTGCTTGAGTCCAGGAGGCAGAGGTTGCAGTGAGCCAAGATCATGCCACTGCACTCCAGCCTGGCGACACAGCGAGACTACATCTCAAAAAAAAAAAAAGGAAATGAGCTCTAAAGCCTGTCCCAGACCCAGATTTCGATACTGTTAATCATGGAAGCTATCGAAAAGTTTTTGGTTTTTTTTTTTTGTTTGTTTTTTTGAGACAGAGTCTTGCTCTGTCACCCAGGCTGGAGTGCAATGGCGCAATCTCGGCTCACTGCAACCTCCAACTCTTGGGTTCAAGTGGTTCTCCTGTCTCAGCCTCCTGAGTAGCTGGGATTACAAGTGCGTGCCACCACGCCTGGCTAATTTTTGTATTTTTAGTAGATTTAGTATTTTTAGTAGACGAGGTTTCACCATGTTGGCTAGCCTGGTTTCGAACTCCTGACCTCAGGTGATCCATCCACCTCAGCCTCCCAAAGTGCTGGGATTACAGGCGTGAGCCACCACACCCGGCCTAGTTTTTGTTATTTTTTAATAGCAAGCACAGAGGCCTAACTTCCTAATGAGATCATATATATTTACGGTGTCTTTCAACCAAGGAGACTTGAACTGTATTTAAGATAATAGTTTACTCCTGGAAAAATGGATCAGGGCTGCTGTCTTCACCAGAAAGTTGGGGTGAATGAAGGGGGCCCAGTGAGAAAATGAAGAGCTGTCTGGCAGAACTTTAGCAAGTCAAATTTGACTACAAGGTCAACGGACCAGGTCAGCAGATTCTTCCAGATCACCAAGGTAGCCCTCCACGGACCGGACCCATGGGTCTGAAGGAGATGCTGATTGTTTCTGCTCCATGTTGTTTGGGACTGCCTGTAGCACATGCGTCACTTGGTTTGGTAAGTTAACACAGGAAGGGCAACCATCTTAGAACTGGTAATACAAAATCCCAAACAGGCAGCTGCCACTCCACTTTTCAAATTACCAAAGAGTTCATAGTTGGGTTTGGTGTGACTTTTGTTAACAATGAGCTCCCCTGAGGGCTGAAAAATACATCTTTCACAATGCCAATTCTAGCCAATGAGGAAAAGAAAAATCACGGCAAGGCCTTCTTGTCATGGAGTTGAGAGTACCACGTGCATAAACCTATGATCCCAAGGTCTCCTCTCCCACCAAAATCCACAGAACCTTCTACACTGATGCTGCGATCACAACACACTTTAGAAGAGTTCCCAAGTTAATTCTGAATCACCTCCTGATTATCCAAAGTCTGTAGTTTCCACCAAGATATAAAATTCTTTCCATTAAATACCTTAAAATTCTACCTTTAGATAACTAAACTGAAACCTGACAAAATAAAATAAGCCTAAACAATGTTATCAATACTCCTAGGAATATAAATAAACTAGCCAGTACTAATCTAATCTGGAACTGCATTTAACAGGTATGTGCCAACAAAATCAGAAAAGTGACTCTGTAGCAATTCAGCACTTAAAAACAAAAATTCTGAAAATGACTTATGTAACACCTGAAATATATTTCTCTAAAAACACCAACTGACTGGTTTAATGTTTTCTTGTAGTACCTAAAGGCGGGTAAGTCTTGAGCTGTATGTTTTGCAAAGTCTAAGCATTTGCATGATAAGTAGCAATGCTTAGAATCAATCTCTCTTTGTCTGTATACCTCACCTTTACTTGAAAAGGTTTTAAGCTGGCTGAATACTTTTATCTTTGATAAGACAAGGTCTTTGAAGTGATGTTTTGGCTCTGGGTGGGCAAGGCCTCAGTTTCTAGACTTCAGTATCTGAGGGGGGACAATGCCCTGCTTTTTGTTTTTAAACAGAATGAATCTTTTACTGTTCAGGTTAATGTTCTGGCATCCTACTAGCTGTCTCTACCACCAGACTAATTATTAATGATAATCTTAGGTATTGTACTGATGATTTATTTTGATGATACTTTTTCAGTGTGAAATTACAAAGAGCCTTTCTTATGGCGAAGAGATAAAAGATAGGCAGATCAATCAATTGGTCTCAAGCAAAATCACAAAAGTAAAAGTGCCCAGTTTTGGCCTCAGTGCCAGAAACCCACACCTAAGAAGTCTTGTCGCATTTCCTGATACCCTAATACAAACACTAGGTTTTACATCAGATGTCTTCAATTACATAGTCACAGACAGAACTAGATGACCCCATGAGATCATTCCCATACAATACCCACATTTTCAGAGGAGAAAACTAAGCTAGAGAAGCAGAGCCCATGAGTGTGTCCTTGGTTCCCTTTGACTTTCTGAGTGTTTATTTCCTCATCCCCAAACAGATCAGAGTCATACCCGGAACCCAACATAAATGACTCGGGGTCCTCCCAGATCTCAAAGCTGCTGAGCCCTTGCCAGAAAGATCCTCTCCATGTACCTGAGAGAAGAAGGGTACCCCATCTTCAGAAAACAGCATATGCAACCTGAGCTCATAACCCCATAAATCTGAGCTTTCAACATTCTCATCTAGAAAAGAATTTTCCACTTAAAAGTATTCACCAACAGATGCATTTTTTAAAGTGCCCCTCAAGGCTTTTAAATTTTAGTTTGGTTTACCCCGAACTAAAATTTTTACACACTTTTCAAAACCACATAAAACCATGTTAAACTGTTTGGATTTTTTACTATGTGTATGAGTTCGTTTTTCACTCAGAAAAAAAAAAAAAAACAACAACAACAAAACTAGTCAACATCAAAAAAAAAAAAAGGCTAAGGAAACAAAATTCCAATGGCCTTTAAAAAACAGTAAGCACCATGAAGCCAAGGGTTTTGTATTACACTTCTTTATACATTCCCCAGGTAATTAGGCCAGTGTTTTTTGTTTTTGATTTTTGTTTTTTGTTTTCTTTTGAAACGGAGTCTCACTCTGTCGCCCAGGCTGCAGTGCAGTGGTACAATCTCGCCTCATTGCAACCTCTACCTCCAGGGTTCAAGCGATTCTCCTGCCTCAGCCTCCCAAGTAGCTGGGATTACAGGCGCCCGCGACCACGCCACACACCAGCTAATTTTTGTATTTTTAGTAGAGACAGGGTTTCACCATGTTGGCCAGGCTGGTCTCGAACTCCTGATCTCAAGTGATCCACCCACCTTGGCCTCCCAAAGTGCTGGGATTACAGGCATGAGCCACCGTGCCCAGCCTTCTTTTTTTGTTTTTTTTGTTTGTACATATAATTGACAGAACAATTTTGAAATAAATCAATAAAAATCTATTTTTAAAGTAAGGTACTTTTATATCTTAATGCAACATTTTAAGCCTGGTGTCTCAATGGTCCAGATTCTCTTAAACAGAATTATATAGGGAAGTAAACAACCGCTGGTTAATTTTTAGTTGTCAGAAAGAACAAAAGATTGAGCACCATCCTTGCTCAGTGCAATTTGATTTTGTTCAGATGTCAGAGAACAGTAAGCATGAATGTGCCTGAATTTCAGCCATTGCACGCTGGGTGTGTAATGCAACTATTTCTGAGCAAATTCCAAGTGTCTGATCCCTACTAAGCAGATATACTGTCACCCCCTGCCTGCACGCCAAATCATACACACTCATTCCTCAGCAAGGATGAAGAACGTGCCACAGAAGGCCCGAAAGGCTTAACTCTGTGGGAAGGTAGGGCAGCACAGAAAAAATCTGTGTCTAGTGTGGGTCTGAAGGCCAGGGGTTGGTTATGTGACTGGAACGCTGAACATGCCATTTCAGACCTGTGTGAGCATAGGAGGGTGAGTGTGAGCATGTGTGAGGGCGAGTGTAAGCAAGCATGAGCAAGCATGAGAGTGTGCACCTATAGCGTTGTGCAGTAGCTGGACAGACACAGCAAAGTCCAGAAAAGAGAATGCTACATCAGTTTGGTAGAACCTCAGACAGAACTGGTGTGGCTTGTATCTATTAAACACAGAAAGGCCCAGCCAAAAGACTCACTCCATCAAGATGTCTGGCCTTCTGTAGACAAAATATCTATCACAGGTAATCAAGTGATTTTTGACCCAATGAGCTGATGTTTGGGTGTCACAGATAAGGCTCCAGGGTAACAATCTGTACAAGAAGAAAACTTTGCTTATCATGCAAGCACTCAACCAAAGCTCAAAAGTCCCTAGGATCCCATAATTTCCAGTTGGTTACCCACCCTTACCCCCCTACACACACACACACACACACACACACACACACACACACACACTCCACTTCCCACCAGTCTCATGTGATTCAGAGAGCAAAGCCGGCAGGGGATTTTTCCCTGGCTCTGCTCTGCGGGTGTCTGAAAACCTGTTTAAAGGTGGGAGGTAGACCGGACAACAGGCTGGCCTCATTTCTACCTCTGGATATGTTCACTAACTTAAAAACACCACTTAACCCTCTGGTTTCTCAAATGGCATCCTTCTGGCAAATGAAAAAAAAAGTCACCTGTCGTTATTGATCTCCCCGTTAATTCTCTTCTAGACAAGAGTCCTTTTCAAACATCGGGACACAAACTGTTTTGACAACCAGCCAATAGAAGTTGCTAATCTACCACTAGAAAGGGTGAATGGACAGTCAGGGAACAAGTTAAAGTGACTTTGGCTGTTCCAGCTATGCTTCAGGAGTTCAAAAGCAACTGGGAGGGATGGGACGGGGGACCATCTCTTATTCAGTAGGCCTCTAACTGCTGAGCAGAAAGAGAAATCTGGGCCATGCCTTCAGAAAGCAGTACTTCCCACCTGCCCTTGACCACCATCCCCTTCCAGGTGGACCGTTTCCCCCTCTAAAGGTGGTGTGCCTATGCCTGACAGCAGGTGCATAATGCCCAGGGGCCCTGTCCTAGCCACAAAATGCCAGGCTGATTGGGGCGATTTTGCATACACATTTGCCTCCAGATCATCAGAAAAAAGCAGAGTTTCATGAAAAGGAATGCCTGGTCTTCAAAAATCCAGACTGTGATTTGTAAATAGGGAATGAGAGAGGAGTATGTTTTGTGGTCCAAAATACCTTAGTGAAGAATGCAGAGTAGAAACATAAAGCTCCAGTCGTGGTGAAGAAAGTTACTGAGGTACAGTGAAGAGTATTTGATATTCAAGATGAAATCGGAAGGCTACCTACTATAATAAAATGCAGACTTTCCCCCAATATAGCATAACCACCCCTGGCACGCTGAACTAGGAAATTCCACATGCTCTCTGGAAAAGCTAAGAGAAAGCCCAGACCTTTTCAGAAGTGCTAGCTTCAACTCCTATGTCTTCTGTAAGATACTCTGATCCTCCTAAGAGTAAAAGCAGCCTACAAGTTCGATTAACCATGTAATAGAAATAAACTCCTGTCTACTGCCATAACCAGAACAAGATGTCAGTGTGATGACCCAAACCAGAGGCATGTGAAAACATACCTGAAATGTCAACCTGTACCAACTGACATGTACATCCATTAGGAGGTACCTACTCCGGAGATAACACCCAGGTGCCTATGATACTGAAGAAACCATCTGCTTAGCTCAAACTATGGTTTTCATTTAATTCATGCATCAAACTGCACCTTGGTTACACTGACCACACAAACATTGCAATGGCCTGGCTTAACTTACTGAGGCTCAGTGATTCCTCACCCAGTTGACTGGCCACAACCACATCTACAGGTTTCAGGGTCCTGTCATAGACTCACATCACTCATTTTCCTGGCTTATTAGTAGAGGCTAACTTAATTTGATGATATCCTTGTCAATTTTCTTTGGCCTGAATGAAACACAGAGTTAAGTGTTTCACCTGATCAGACAAAAAGTACACTCAGTAGCTCAGTTCACTATCTTTGGGGATTAGTCCAGAAGTTTTTGGTGACGTTTATGCATATTATTTTCCCAAGAAGCGTGGTGACCTACATGAAATACTTTTAAAACTTTTTTAAGATGTGCATGGAAATAGTAGAAAGACTCAGATTCACTGTCCAAGCTAAAGTGCATGGTCAGTGCCTCTGCTTCCACATCAGCAAACACACCTGGACAGAATTATTCACTGTGACTGTCCCAGGGCCCTGGTCTGAGTTTTCATGACTCTGTAGAAAATAAGAAAAAGGGATGCATAGGGCATCAAAAGTCTGCTGAAATCAGCATGAGTTCTGGGCAAATCTCAGAGCAAGACTTACCACTCTAGGTTTCTGCTGGTCCAGGGTATGCAGGAAGGCTGAGTTGGGGTCCAGGGTGCGCTCAGGGTCACTGGAGATGTCCTCCTCTGAGTCTTCGTAGGATGAGGAGAAGCCCGTGGAGGAGGCCGAGGAAGAGGACAGTTTCCTCAGGGGCAGGTTGCCCCGAGGGCTTCCCTGCGTCTCCTCCAAGGCCCCATCCTCCTGGGTGCCCATGTCTGTAATGATGACGGCAGGTATGTTGCTGGGGCTGCAGACCTCCCTCAGGAAAGGCTTGTCCTGATCTTGGGGTAGCAGCTCAGGACTTGGGTGGGCATCACTGTCCTGCCGCTGGCTTTCCCAAGTCCCCTCTGACTGCACCCCTGTGCCACGCGTCCAAGCCAAACCGGCTTCCTCCATGGTGCCCTGCCAAATCCTGGAGCTCCCAGGCTGCACACCCACCCTGTCCCCAGGAGGGCACTGACGTTCTTTCAGATCTTTTGCAGCGTCCCAACAGGGCAAAGGCTCCAGCATTCTGCCAGAAGGAATTCCCGCCTCCACATTCCCGGTCCCCGGCTGTGCTGAGGGGCTGCCCCCAAGCAAGCCCAGCGTTGGGGACCCTCCCTCCAGTCTGTCGGAGAGCTGCCAAAACCCCCCGCCCACGGGGGCCCCACTTCGGTCCTCCTCAGGGCCTACGGAGGCCAGGGCTCTGGGCAGCCTGGACCAGCTCAGGGCATCAGAGGACTCTGAGCTTTGCACGCTCACAGTCGTCTCCTCTGGCCTTTTGCCCACTTCAGGCGCCCCAGAGCCCGGCATGCCACAGGGCAGATTTCCTTTCCCCATCTTCCCAGGGGGTTCTCCATCGCTGGGCCCGCCCCTTTCTGGGGCTGGGCTTGTCTCACTGCCCAGAAACTGCCCCTGCCTCTCCACCAGGGCCTCTGGGGACTGCGGGTCCTCAAGCTCACGGGCTCTCCCAGACAGCTCAGTGAGGGCAAGATCCTGTGGACGGTGTGGCCCAGTGGATGTAGCTCTCGCTGCCACTTCTGTGGCCATCGTTAAGCTAGCTCCGACCAACCCCGATGAGGGAGCTAGGCAGCTCCGAGTTCCCGGGGTAGGAAAGCCCCTTTTGTCAATTTCCATAGTTGTGGGTGAGCCACAGCGGGGACTGGCAGGAATACCCTTCTCCATCCTTACAAAAGCGGATGGACCCTGGGCCTCTGATTCTGTAGGGGCAGCCCGGCCGGGAAGAGGTGGCATTCCTTCCTTCACCTGCGAGGGGCATAGGCTGGGCCCTCCTTTCCTCCCGGAGTCGGTTCCTGAAGTCTCTGGACATTGCTCCCCCCAGGACTTTGTCCTCCGTTCCTCGCTCCGGGCGCCCTGCACCAGGACCCTTCCAGGGGGCTGACTGCTGCTGCGGAAGGGGCACGGGGAGGGCGAGCGAGCCCTGCCCAAACGCGGGCTGCGGGGCGCTTGAATGGCGGAGCTCTGTGCCTGGATGTGCGCCTCAAACATGCCCACTTTCTGGTTCACCTGCACGTTCTGCAACTCGCGCTGCAGGATCCGCGGCTTCCTCTTGGCCTCCTCCGGCTCCGGCGGGGAGAGGGTACCGGCTGCCACCACCTGCTGCCCGTCCCCTCGCAGGCGACCAGCCCAACTTGGGCTGCTCACGCTGCTGCCGCTGCTGCCGCTGCCACTGCCACTGCCGCTGCTACTATTCAGCCTGCGCCGGCCGCTCCGCCAGCCCCCGGGGCTCCGGGGCTCCTCGGGCGACAGCGACTCGGCTGGGGGGAAGAGGAAAGAGGCGCCTCTCCCGGGGCTGAAAACGCTGCCGGGGCTCAGCACGGCCTTCCCCGGGGGCGGGGGCGTCTCGCTGCCACTGGGTCCCGGGCCGCCGCCGCTCTTCATCTCGTTGGCGCTATTCATGATCACCAGGCTGTTGAGCGCATAGCAGTACACAGCCATAGTACTGGGTCCCGCGCTGCCCGCCGCCGCGGCTCCCGCTCCTGCTCTGCCGCCGGCGCCTCCTCCTCCCGGCGCTCCCGGCTCAGCCCCGGAGGCCCGGCAGCCGCGGGTCCGCGCGCAGATGGGGCAGCATGGCCTGGGCGGCGGGCTGGGGGCACGACCGCGGGCTCAGCCCCCGCCCAAAGCTCCATAAACAACCGTGCGGCTGTGGAGATACAAGGAGAAAAGTCAGGACCCTGGAGGGCGCGGGGTGGTTGGGGGTCGCCTGCAGAACCCAGAGGGAGCCCCGGGAACACAATCTATCCGGGACCCAGCGCCACCGGACATCTCACCTATGGGGACGGCGAGGCTCGGCGAGGGCATGCCCCGGCTGCCTCGGTCGCCAGCGCGGTTACGGGTGTGCTTCCCCGCCCCCCACCCCGCCCCAGGCTGCGATGCGCTTTATGAGGTCCCTTCAAATCCCAATCCTAACACTCGTCTCGCGGACCGGCGAGAAGCGAAGTCCAAGTCCTTGGCTCCTAAGTATGCTGTGTGCGGGGCGCGGCTGACTCAGCTCTCCCGAGCTGACACCCCAGCCACCGTCTCCGGGTCTCCCCAGCCTGAGCAAACATTGGCTATCCAGGGAAACCCGGCAGCCCTCGCCCTGGGCTTCAGGGTCTCCCTGCTCCACCCTCTCGGGGCATCAGAGACCGAACGGCTCGGAGGGAACCTGAGCGGGACCTGCCTTCCCCCAGCCGTTGCCAGCGCCCGGATCTGGGAGGGCGCCCGCGTGCCCGCCGTTTACCTTCCTGACCCTAGCCTTGGGGCTGTCTCTCGGCCTACGAAGGCCTGGGCGGGCGGCGGGGCCGCAGCCGAAGCATTTTTCAGCGCTGGCCTTGTCGTCTATCCCTAGACAAGTGTTTTGTGAGTGTGGGCGCACCGAGGTTCTACACGTTCTCTTTACCGGAACCAGTACTTGCTGCCCCCCTGCCGTCGTTCCCTATGGAGGGGTGTCTGTGAGTGTGTGTGTGTGCACGCGTGTGTGTATACGCGCGCACGCGCGCGGAGCGAGTCCGCTCTCGGAGCGCCCTGTTGCCGAGGACGCGGCTGCCCCTGCGGGCTCCCGGACCCGCGCCCACTCGGAGGAACTTGGGGCGTGCATGGCTGCAGCCGGGCAGCAGCCCTAGGTGCACAGAGCCTCTGGGTCTGCAAACCTCCCTGGAGCCAGCGCTCTAACACCCCAGGGCAGCGCCGCGGAGCGCAGGGCTTCTCCGCATCCGGGGCAGCCTCGCCCGGCGCCAGCAGAGCCGCCCCGAGACCCCAGCCTGGGGACTCCTGGAGCGCGCTGGGGGAGGCGGCGCGGAGTGAGCGGCCCGGAAGGCGGGTAGGAGAAATGCGGGGACCTCGTCTGTCCCTATTTTCTCCCCACCGCCACTCCACGTCACCCTCCAAAGTCAAGCCCCCTTCCCCCCTCCCCAGCCCACCCCTTTGCCCTGTTTTGGAACCAGGAACGCCGAGATTCGCTCCAGAGCAGAAAGTGAGGGAAAAGAGGGTTGTTCAGAGGCGAGAGCCATTAAAAGGCCGCCAAACTTACCTGCAGTTATCAGATTCTCAGGTCCTGTGTAGACTACGTGCCCAGAGGCGCAGACCTCGTAGGGACGAGATGGCTTTAAAAGTAAAAATGCTCAGAAATTATTTTCTCACAAGCTATGGAAGACAAAAAAGAGGAGTGCGAAAGAGAGAGGGAAAGCTCTTCGGTTCAGGGGCCCGGCGTTCCCGGCAGTGGCGACGCAAAGCCGGCCCTGCACGCCCTTTTCGGCCGTGGAGATACTGCCCCTGTCAGTGTCTGCTCCGGGCTACTTCAGTGTTTGTTCAGTGTACGATTAAAAAAAAAAAAAAGAAAGAAAAGTTGGGGGGGTGTGGAGGAGGGAGGAGGGAGAAAGGCGGAGGCTTGGGGGAGGAAAGCAGGAAGGAAGTTGTGAGCCTGTCTGGGGTTGAACTCAGCGGAACAAGTTTTTCTTTTCTTCTTTTTTTTTTTTCTATTGCTTGGCAAGACGAGGGAGGGAAACACTTAAAAAAAAAGTTTCCATTGTTAGCTAACAACAAAAAAAAGGCTTAACTTCTGCGGTTTAAAGATATACAATTCATTTTCCACCCCTCAATCGAGGCTTGCTGATGCGTCTAGCTTTATGAAACTATTTTTGAAAAATGTTTTTAATAAAGTTTTGAGTGTATGTCTTAAAGCAAATCATGGGGACCTTTTTAGCATTTAAAAAAGGCTACAATCCTATATAAACGGTTTGTGTTCTTGTACACAATTCTGCAAATTCAAGGAAGGTACATTGAGGTCACCTTCCTGCAGAGTTGCAGATTTTAAGTGCATCACAGTAGTATTTTGGAAGACTGGTTGATCTATGAGCTGGGGATGGTTTTGCAGTGCAATTGGTAGATATATAAATACACCTTTACATGTCACATTTATTTATAAATGCATACGGCACATGTGACATTCGCATATTTTTGCACTTAATTCTCAGAATTATTTTAAGAAAAAGCATAGTCCTGGAACTAAGAAGGATTGGGTAATGTCTGAAACCCCTCTTGCTCCTGTAGACCCTTGTAGACTGTCTCCTGTAGACTGGATCATTTTCAAGAAGCTTTCTCCCCTACTATCAGCAAAAAAGGGAGAAAGAACATCAGCCAACATTACTGGGCAGGGGATCCTACCCCTTTTAAGCCCTGGCACTGCCAGTGTGTTTTACATAATTCTCTAAATCTTAAACTACAGCATTTAGTGAAGGAGGGAAAACACAGCTGCATGGCTCAGGAGATTGAAACATCCAAAGCCTGAATTGGTCCTTATATCATGATTAGCCGAAATTCAGATGGAAATTTTGACTTTGCTTGTAGCACACAGATCTCTTGCTTGTTTATGTAACAATACTGTTAAGTGAGCAAAGCAACCTGCTGCTCAATCAGGAAAAGGCTCATGCTAAATCTGAAATCAAGAGATCTTCTAGCCAAGAATTCCTGAGAATCACACACTGTTGAAAACTAATTTTTAAAAATTATAAATGGAAGAATTGATCCTAATTACCCTCCTACCCTCAATGGGGCTTTTAAAAAAAAGCCCAATCCCAGAACTTTGGGAGGCCAAGGCAGGCGGATCACAAGGTCAGGAGTTCGAGACCAGCCTAACCAACATGGTGAAACCCCGTCTTTACTAAAAATACAAAAATTAGTCGGTCGTGGTGGTGCGCTCCTGCAATCCCAACTACTTGGGCGGCTGCTGAGGCAGGAGAATCGCTTGAACCCAGGAGGTGGAGATTGCAGTGAGCCAAGATCGCACCACTGCACTCCAGCCTGAGCGACAGAGTGAGACTCCATCTAAAAAAAAAAAAAAAAAAAAAAAAAGCCCAGAGTTATTCAGGGCTCTGAGCAGTTATTCAGGATCTGAGCAGTTCCTAAGAAAGAGAAGCCAGCCCTCTCCTTGACCCTAATTTGGTTCCCTAGGGGCAAAAAACAGGAGTTGCCAGTTTTCAGGAGACCCAATCCTTGGAGTTTATGTCTGAGGGGTCTTTGTTCTAGTAGAGGCCAATACCTATGTCAGGTGTCATGGTGGAAGCAACTGAAGGACCTAGCAATGCATACATTAAGCACAGACACTTAGCTTCCCAATCCCTGGGAAAACTTGCTGTCACCTCACAGCCTGACATCATCAGGCTTCCGTAGCTGAGAAACTTAGACTTCTTGAATGTGCAGTCAACCTGAAGAATTATTGGTCAGAAGGCAGCCAGCAGCTCTCAGGTGTGACATGCAGAACGGGTTTCTGCCTTGGGCTTGAGGTGGGGCTAGCTGATGATTCTACCAGTCCGAAATTCTAACTGTGCCACCAAGAGCAGCAGGGGTTGGGGAAAAGATGGAATAAAACCCATGTCTGGAAGCTAGCATAGTGGGCTTGCATCCTGAGACAGAATCTAGTTGTCTTCCATGTTTGTAAATGAACATGAGAATATTTTACATAGCACTTATTTGCAAGACACTGTTCTAGACACATTATAAATATTTATACATTTTTATCCTCATTAAAAACCCTATGAGGCAGGCATCATTATTATCCTTATTCTACAGATGAAAAAATGAAAGTGCAAATGAGTGAGTAGTTTGTCCCCAAATTCCATTGCTGGTAAGTGGCAAAACCAGGATTTGAAACTATGTAATCTGGGTCTAGAATCCATGCTTGTCACTGCTTCTCCATATTGTATAGTTATTATCTATAACCATAGGGAAGATGTGCCTAACTTTTCAGTTTTCTCTATAACTGTAGGGAAGTTTTGCCTAACTATTCAGAGTACCCATTTGCCCGCTTTTGAAATTGAAGTTAAAAAATCAAAGCTATGAAACTAAGAATAAAAGGAAACTTCCTCAACTTGATAAACAGCATCTGCGAAAAACCTAAAGTTAATATCATACTTAATGATGAAGTACTAAACACTTACCACTAAAATTAGGAACAATGGCCAGGCGCGGTGGCTTATGCTTGTAATCCTAGCACTTTGGGAGGCTGAGGTGGGTGGATCACTTGAGGTCAGGAGTTCAGGACCAGCCTGGCCAACATGGTGAAACCCTGTCTCTACTGAAAATACAACAATTAGCCAGCCATGGTGGCACGCACCTGTAGTCCCAGCTACTCAGGAGGCTGAGGCAGGAGAATCACTTGAACCCAGGAGGCGGAGGTTGCAGTGAGCCAAGATAGCACCACTGCACTCCAGCCTGGGCAACAGAGTGAGACTTCATCTCAAAAAATAATAATAAAATGAAATAAAATTAGGAATAAGGTTAGCATGCCTGCTCTCACTATTTTTATTTAACACTGTACTTGAAGTCCTAGACAGTGCAATAAGACAAGGAAAAGGAATAAAAAGGCATCAAATTGGAAAGGAAGAAGTAAAACTATTTATTTAGATTATGTAATTGTCTATGTGGAAAATCCTGGGTCTATGAAAAAGCTATTAGAACTAATAAGTGAGTTTAGTAAATGTATTAGTTTGCCAGGCTGCCATAATAAAGTACCTCACACTGGTTGGCTTACAACAGAAATTCTGTTTACAACAGAAATTTATCTTCTCACAATTCTGGTGACTAAGAATAGTAGTAGTCTGTAGATCAAGCTGTTTCAGGGCCAGTTTCTTCTGAGGCCTCTCTCCTTGGCTTGTAGATAAATCTTCTCTCTCTCTCTTTTTTTTTTTTTTTTTTTGAGACAGAGTCTTTTTTTTGAGACGGAGTCTCACTCTGTCACCCAGGCTGGAGTGCTGTGGTGTGATCTCAGCTCACTGCAACCTCTGCCTCCCAGGTTCAAGCAATTCTCCTGCCTCAGCCTCCCAAGTAGCTGGGACTACAGGCACCCGCCACCACGCCTGGCTAATTTTTGTATTTTTAGTAGAGACAGGGTTTCACCACATTGGCCAGGCTGGTCTCAAACTCCTGACCTTGTGATCTGCCTTCCTTGGTCTCCCAAAGTGCTGGGATTACAGGCATGAGCCACCACGTCTGGCCGATAAATCTCTATGTATCTTTATATGGTCTTCTCTCTATATAGGTTTATGTCCTAATTTCCTCTTCCTATAAGGACACCAGTCATATCGGATTATGGCCCATCCTAATGACCTCATTTAACCTTCATTACCTTTTTAAAGACTCTACCTCCAAATAGTCATATTCTGTGACATCGTGGGTTAGGACTTCAACATATAAATATGGGGGGAAACACAATTCAGCCCATAATAGCAAGGTTGCAGAATACATGATTAATATACCAAAATCAATTGTATTTCTACATACTACCAATAAATAATCAGAAATTTTTAAAAATCAAATAATAGGCCGGGCACGGTGGCTCACACTTGTAATCCCAGCACTTTGGGAGGCCGAGGCAGGCAGATCACGAGGTCAGGAGATCGAGACCATGGTGAAACCCCATCTCTACTAAAAATACAAAAAAAAAAAAATTAGCTGGGCGTGGTGGCGGGCGCCTGTAGTCCCAGCTACTCGGAGAGGCTGAGGCAGGAGAATGGCGTGAACCCGGGAGGCGGAGCTTGCAGTGAGCGAGATTGCGCCACTGCACTCCAGCCTGAGCGACAGAGCGAGACTCCGTCTCAAAAAAAAAAAAAAAAAAATCAAATCATAATATCTTTACAATAACATCAAAAACTATGAAACATTTAGACATAAACATGACAAAACATTTGAAGATCCGTAACGAGAAAATTATAAATCACTACTGGAAAAAAAAAAGACCTAAGTAAATGAAGAGATATACCATGTTCATGAATTGGAGGACTCAATATTGTTACAATGTTAATTCTTCCTCAAATTTATCTGTGGATTCAATGCAATCACAGTCAGTATTTCAGCAGGTTTTTGTTTTTGTTTATTTTATTTTGTTTTTATTTTCTAAACTTCATAGGGAAATGCAAAAGATCTAGAATGACCAAAACAACTTTGAAAAAGAATGCAGTGGGAGGACTAACACTATCTCATGTCAAGACTTATTATAAAGCTACAGTAATCAAGATAGTGTGGCATTGGCATAAAGTTCAAAAAATAGATCAATAGGGCAAAATAGTCCAGAAATAGACCCACGTATATATGGACAATTGATTTTTGACACAAGTGCAGAAAAAGTGGAGAAGTCTTTTAACAAATAGTGCCATAACAATTCAACATCCATATCTAAAAAGAGGAAATTCAATGAATATCTTATATAATATTGTACAAAAATTACTCAAAATGGCTCACAGATCCTAATGTAAAGCCTAAGACCAAGAAACTTTTATAAGAAACATAAGAGAAAATTTCTGGGAACTTGGGTTCCTGTTTCTTAGATATGATACCAAAATTATTTGGACTACATCAAAATTTAAAACTTCTCTTCAAGGCCAGGCACAGTAGTGCACACCTGTAATCCCAGCATTTTGGGGAGGCTGAGGCGGGCAGATCACCTGAGCTCGGGAGTCTGAGACCAGCTTAGGCAACATGGCAAAACCCTGTCTCTACAAAAAATAAAAACAAAAATTAGGCCAGGTGTGGTGGCTGATGCCAGTAATCCCAGCACTTTAGGAGGCAATGTGGCTCACGCCTGTAATCCCAGCACTTTGGAAGGCCAAGGCAGGCAGATCACTGGAGGTCAGGAGTTTGATTGAGACCAGCCTGGCCAACATGGTGAAACCCTATCTCTACTAAAAATACAAAAACTAGCCGGGCGTGGTGGTGAACGCCTATAGTCCCAGCTACTCAGGAGGCTGAGGCAGGAGAATCACTTGAACCTGGGAGGTAGAGGTTGCAGTGAGCCTAGATTGCACCACTGCACTCCAGCCTGGGTGACAGAGTAAGATTCTGTCTTAAAAAAAATACAAAAATTAGCTGGGCATGGTGGCACGTGCCTGTATTCCCAGCTACTCAGGAGGGTGAGGTGGGAGGATCAATTGAGCCTGGGAGGCCAAGGCTGCAGTGAGCCATGATCATGCCACTGCACGCCAGCCTAGGTGACAGAGTGAGACCTTGTGTCCACAAAAAAAAAAACAAAAAAAAAACAAAACACCCCACTTCTCTTCAAAAGATACTGAAAAGAATGAAAAGACAATGCACAGACTGGGAGAAAATATATGCAAAGCATACTGTTCATAGCAGCTTTATTAGAATTAGCCAAAAATTAGAAACAACTCAAAAGTCCATCAAGAGGTGAATGGATAAACAAATTGTGGTGTACAATGGAATATTATTCATTAATGAAAAAGAAATGGACATTGATGTACATACAACATGGATGAATCTCAAAAGAATTATGCTGCGTGAGAAAAATCAAACAAAAGAGAATATCTACTGTATGATTCCAAATGTGGAAAATTCTAGAAAACACAAACTCATCTATAGTAACAGAAAGCAGACTGGGTGGCTGCCTGAACATGGAGGCTGTGGAGAGGGGCAGGAAGTAGGAAGGATGAAGGGACATGTGGGACGTTGTGAAAGTAATGGATACGTCCACTGTCTTAATTGCAAGGATGATTTTATGAGTATATACATAAGTGAAAACATATAACACTGTAAAATATTAAATATGTGCAGTTTGTTGTATATCACTTATAACGTAATATTTTTTTTTTTTTTTGAGACGGAGTCTCGCTCTGTCACCCAGGCTGGAGTACAATGGCACCTTCTCGGCTCACTGCAAGCTCCGCCTCCCGAGTTCACTCCATTCTCCTGCCTCAGCCTCCAGAGTAGCTGGGATTAAGGCACCCGCCACCATGCCCGGCTAATTTTTTCTATTTTTAGTAGAGATGGGGTTTCACTGTGTTAGCCAGGATGGTCTTGATTTTCTGACCTCGTGATCCACCCACCTCGGCCTCCCAAAGTGCTGGGATTACAGGCCAGTTTTTTTTTTTTGTTTTTTTTTTTGAGACAGGGTCTTGCTCTTGTCGCCCAGGCTGGAGTGCAATGGTGCGATCTCAGCTCACTGCCACCTCTGCCTCCTGGGTTCAAGTGATTCTCCTGCCTCAGCCTCCCCAGTAGCTGGGATTACAGACAACCACCATCAAGACTGGCTAATTTTTGTATTTTTAGTAGAGACGGGGTTTCACAATGTTGGCCAGGCTGGTCTTGAACTCCTGACCTCAGATGATCCGCCCGCCTCGGCCTCCCAAAGTTCTGGGATTACAGGTATGAGCTACTGTGCTCAGCCAATAAAGATATTTTTAAAAACATAGCTATGGATGGATATAGCCTTTGATGAGGCCCCATTCCTAGCGTCAAGCACAGTGCTTGACATATAATCTGTCTTCTGGGTGAAACGTTCTGGGTAAATTGTTCATTTGTTCATTCACGTGTTTCATGGAATAACTCTGTGTCCCCTTTTTTCAAATATAACTTTGTTAAATTATCACAACCGTTCCAGCTGTCCCATCTATCCTGCAATGTCATCCTCTTAGGAATCCTCCTCTGATGGCCCAGCCCGCAATGACCTCCTCCTCCTCACACATGGAGACTCTGCATCAGCACCCTTCACTCAGCATCCCTCCTTCTGCCTCCCACTGTTAGTAAGCTTTTCACACCCTCTCCCATAATGTCCTTGAAGGCAGAGAGCAGCTATGGCTTTTCTATGAACAACCCCCACCTCCCCTAGCCATTAATACCTTGTCTTACATATATTTATTCATGATTAATTCCTTAGTCATTAAAAATACTATTTTTTAAAAGACAGGCCTATTTATGTAAACATATACATACACAAACACAGTCTTGCTGCCCTCTGCCACTACTCATGAGGCACATGGTCTGGAAGAGCAAAATGAAGACAGCAAATGTTACGATTCTAGGCTGATATGGAAAAGAGAAAGTCCATTTTTACGTTCCCTAGACACCTGAGCTTTAGCCCTAGTTTCATGGCTTCCTGGGTATACTTCACTATTATAACAGCTTATTCTTCATGTATTCATTCATTCATCAAACGCTTACTAAACCCTTCCCTCACTCCACACTCTGTTATAATATGCTACCTTTTGTCTCCTCCTCTTTGAGGACTTAGTCCCATTTGCATCTGCTATGTCTGGTGTAGGGAAGGTATTTGATCATATTTATTGAATGGTCATTGTCCCCAATCAGGCAAGAGCAACAGAAGCATTTTCTGCCTCTCCTAAATCCAGAGGCTGCTTTGTGGTGGTGCTGGAAAGAGAATACCAAGCTAATTAGGATGATTTCTGCAGCAAAGTGAAAGATACTTATAGGTATATTCCATTTACATGTGGACACTGAAACAATTATCTAGTTTCAAACTGACTTTTCCAGCCATCTAAACAACAGATTGGGTTGGCTCTGTTGCAAATCTATTAAGAAGTTATGCACAGAGACTCAAAATCCATAGAATAGCCATGATCTGAGCCAGTGGTATAAATGTATGAATTCACTCAGCATCAAAAATGTATATATACATTTTTTCATTGTCTGTAAACAACCATGAACTGATAAGAGATGGACTGAAAAAATGCGATCCTGCTTTTCCTACCTAAATGTGACTTAGCTAACTTAAACACTCATGTTGAAATGTTGTGTCAAGCCCAGGTGCAGTGGATTAGCACTTTGGGAGGCCAAAGTAGGAGGTTTGCTTGAGGCCAGGAGTTCAAGACCAGCCTAGGCAACATAGTGAGACCCTGTCTCTACAAAAATTTAAAAATTAGCCAGGCATAATGGCGTGCACGTGTAGTCTCAACTACTTGGGAGGCTGAGGCAGGAGGATCACTCGAGCCCAGGAGTTGAGGCTGCAAAGAGCCATGATTGCGCCACTGCACTCCAGCCTGAGTGATAGAGTGGGACCCTATCTCAAAAGAAAAGAAAGAAAAGAAAAGAGAAAAGAAAAGGAACGTGGTATCAATACTTTGTTTTAACTGAAACCAAGTCATTTGCTGTCAGTTTAAGATGCTGACTCTATATGGCTTTGCACTAAACCTCTTCTCCAGGGATCCCCTCCTACACACTGAAAAGGCTGCCTTTGCTTTAAATCCTAAAGAGTGAAGGGTGGGCCGGGCGCAGTGGCTTGCACCTGTAATCTCAGCACTTTGGGAGGCCGAGGTGGGCGGATCACCTGAGGTCAGGAGTTTGAGACCAGCCTGACTAACATGGTGAAACCCCATCTCTACTAACACTACAAAAATTAGCCAGGTGTAGTGGCGGGTGCCTGTAATCCCAGCTACTCGGGAGGCTGAGGCAGGAGAATCGCTTGAACCTGGGAGGCGGAGGTTGCAGTGAGCTGAGATTACACCATTGCACTCCAGCCTGGGCAACAGAGCAAGACTGTCTCAAAAAAATAAATAAATAAAAATAAAGAGTGAAAGGTGAGGAGCGGCCTTAGCACCTTTCTCTGGATAACTGGATTTGTATGACATCTGTGAACCCTTAGGACAAAAATAATTGGAAACGCGCAAGTTACAGGACATTCACAAAATGTTTTCTCTGAGGTTTTGATACAGCGGGCCTTGTGTTTGAATAGCCTCCATTAGGAAGTTTAGGAGAGCCAGAGAAGGACTTTGAGTCAACCTTGATCCATCATTTAAGATTTTAGGAATGAAAAGAAAGTGTTAAGTTTACATGCTTGGTGTGTAAGAACAGAGTCTCAGAAAAGGTCACCATATAATGTTCTAACGCAAAATAGACGGCTGTCTTTGGTAAAAAAGGGAAGTTTCTCATGCCTCCCATTTCTTCTTTCCCTTACAACAAAGGGACAGCACCAGCAACAAGAGATTATATCTATACTGGTTGCAAACCACACTCGGTCCATGCTTCAGGTGTCTACAGTGCTTCTGCTGGTACCCACTAAAGCAGCCTACCTCACCGCTGTTTAACCCATGAGCATCTCATTTCAGCTTTGGGTATCATTAATGCCATTCTTTACTCTTTAAACTATGACTGGGTTTTCTAGGCAAGGGGAGAGGGAAGAGAAGGATATGAAGAGGAGTTGTACTCATCTTTAAAGTACTCACAGACTAGAAGGGGAACCAAGTGTTAAAATGGTTATAATTATTTTTATTTTTATGTGACATACGGTATAATAGCACTCAAATTACCAAGAGAGAACAGTGGTAGGGGTGACTTTGGGCTAGGGGAGGAGATGGGAAGGCTTCAGGAAAGGGTGATCTTTTGGTGGACTGTAAAGGATGAGTAGGAGTTCACCAGGAAAAGAAGAGAGTGAGTGTTCTAGGCAGAGGCACAGCAATCACAAGTCCCTTGACCCATGGAAGAGCAGGTTTGAGGAGTGTTGAGTCCATGTGGCCAGAGAATATGGTGGTGGTGGGTGGGGGGCAATCGGGGTGGGGGGAAGAAGAGCCTGGAATAACAGTTTGGGGACATGCGGTGAAGTTTCTTAATTACTATGCTAATTAGCTTGGATTTTCATTAAAAATAATAGGCAGCCACTGAGGAGTTTTAGGCAGAGAGTGACACAATTAAATTAGCATTTTAAAAAGATATCTCTGAGGCAATACAGAGGATATATTGGAGGGGAAATAGAGACCAGGTTCAGTGGTCTCTGTTACAGAGCTCCAGGGCACCAGGCCCTCAGAGATGAGTAAAACACTGCAACACAACCTTACCTTTCAGGAGCTCGCAACTGCATGAGGGAGCATATTAATTACCTGTTGCTATCCCAAATTACCAGAAACTTAGCAGCTTGAAACAACATGTATTTATTATCTCACAGTTTCTGTAATATGCAGTGTGGTTTAGCTCAGTCCACAGCTTCAGACTACACTTAAGGTGTTGGCTAGGACTGGGCTTTGTCTGAGCCTCAACTGAGGACTAATCTGCTTCCAAGCTCACAGTGTTGTTGGTGAGATTCAGCAACTTGCTGGCTTTGGCCAGAAGCTTCTCTCACTTCTTTGCCATGTGAACCTCCTCAACATGGCTACTTGCTTCATCAAAGCACGAAAGCGTAGAAGGCAACAAAGAGCGTCTGCTAACAAGACGGAAGTTGCAATCTTATGTAACATAATCACCTCCATTGCTTAGAAGATTATAATCCTATCACCTCTACTGCTTAGAAGCAAATCTCCGAGCCCACTCACACACAGCGCCGTGAACGCCTGCAGGCAGAAATACTTCAACCCATCTTAGAGTCTGTCTCTAAGGATAGAGACTGATCTTGAACTATCTCAGAATAATAAGGCAAAAATAAGGTAGCTCTATTCTCCAGGGGCTATACAATCAAAGAGAGGTTACCTGGGCTGACCTGGTGATTAAGGGAATACTTCCTCAAGGGGCTCAATTAGAATGCCATTACTGTGGTCCTGGAATAAGATGTTGAAGACCTGAAATTTCCCTGTTCATCAGTTAATTCTTTTTTTTTTTTTTGAGATGGAGTCTTGCTCTGTCGCCAGGCTGAAGTGCAATGGTGCGATCTCGGCTCACTGCAACCTCCACCTCCCGGGTTCAAGCGATTCCCCTGCCTCAGGGTCCCTCGTAGCTAGGACTACAAGTGTGCGCCACCACACGTGGCTAATTCTTTGTATTTTTAGTAGAGATGGGGTTTCACCCTGTTGGCCAGGATGGTCTCAATCTCCTGACCTCGTCATCTGCCCTCCTCAGCCTCCCAAAGTGTTGGGATTACAGGCGTGAGCCACTGCGCCCGGCCTCATCAGTTAATTCTTATTATCCATTGGGTCCTTTGGTTAAAAAGTCCATGATGGACAAAGGTTTATTTGTTTAGTCTTTTGTTTGTTTTTGTTTTTGAGACAGAGTCTCACTGCAATGCCCAGACTGGAGTGAAGTGGCGCAATCTCAGCTCACTGCAACTTCCGCCTCCTGGGTTCAAGTGATTCTCCTGCCTCAGGCTCCCAAGTAGCTGGGACTACAGGCACCCACCACCACGCCCGGCTGATTTTTGTATTTTTAGTAGAGACGGGGTTTCACCATGTTGGCCAGGCCGATCTTGAACTCCTGATCTCAGGTGATCCACCTGCCTCGGTCTCGCAGAGTGCTGGGATTACAGGTGTGAGCCACTGCACCTGGCCTGGACATGAGTTTAAATCCCAGTTCGGCCACTTAGAGCTGTGTGAACTTGGAAGTTAGGTAGCCTCTTCACATCAATTTCCTAATCCACAAGATGGGAATATTGCTGCTTACTCTATAGGGATCTTGAAAGATTAAATGACATGGTGTATGTGAAAGACCCTAGCATGGGCCCTGCCACATTGGAACTTAGCCAGTAACTTAGGCCACATCCTAAGCAAGGCTCACGAGTGCAGAAGGGCCTTAAGGCCTGGATCGAAGTTACAGGCAAAACCGGCCGTGGAAGAGCCTGGTCCTCAGGCTTCTCCTTAGAGGGCAGCCAAGACTATCACAGACACATCCCACATCAAGGCCCACTCCGTGGTAAAAGCAAGAGGACCTTGCATCTCCATGTTGTGGACCCTCCTTTTATTTGGTGACCACCTGATAAACACTTGCTGACCCTCCAGGACTGGGGCTCCAGGGCCACATCACCCATCTCTAGCAGCTCTCTAGGGCCCTGAAATGGAGTGTTTCCTCTCCCCTTCCGAGGTCTCCCCCATCATCCATCCAAAAAAAAAAAGGATCTTGCTCTGTGGCCTAGTCTGGAGTACAGTAGTGTGATCATGCCTCACTATAGACTTGAACTCCCGGGCTCCAGTGATTCTGCCGCCTCAGCCTCCTGAGTAGCTGGGACTATAGGCACGCACCACCATGTCCAGATAATTTTTTCACTTTTTTGTAGAGATGGGGTCTCCCTGTGTTGCCCAGGCTGGTCTCAAACTCCTGGACTCAAGTGATCCTCTCACTTCAGCCTCCCAAAATGCTGGTATCACAAGCATGAGCCACTGTGCCCAGCCTAGACTGCTTTTAAAGGTATTTATTATGTGCTCATCTCTGTGCTAAACTAAAACACCTGATTGGGATGGAAGGCTGGGGCAAACAGAAGCAGGGGTGAGGGGAGGAGCTCATCTTGGGCTGAGGCTTTGTTTTTCTGTCTTAGAGGCCATGTGCTCCCTGCTAAGGCGGAGCTGAGAAGCTGGGAATAGGCTGGGATGCTCTTCCTTCATTTGGTCTCCTGAGTACAGCCTCCATGCTTGTTGTTACATAATTTCTACTAAAATTCCTGGAAATGCAGCTAGAAGAGTAGCTCCCAAAGGAACCCTGAGGCATGAATGCTGAGGTTGAAAGCCTCCCATCTAAACTGTGTCTCCAAGTGCTGACAATGCCAACCCAACTCACATCGTCATTGGTGACAATACCAACCCAACCAACTCATATTGTCTGCAGGATTCTCAAATGCCCAGCAGCTTCAAAAATAGACATCTTCTCCAAAGAGAGCAGACACGGTGAAAAGCACAATGATGAATGACTTCAAATTATGAGATGCAAAGAATGCCAACTTCCTCACATTAAGGTAAGGTATAATAGGTTGTAGGAGGTTAGGAAGGCATCTCTGAGGCCACCACTTTTCCAGTGGTTCCTGCATGCCCCCACTCTGCTGTGCTTATTGCCATAAAGCATCACAGAGCACGGCCCGACAGTGGTCAGGGTGCTCAATGGCAAGCAACAGAAACTGTGTATTGCTTCTATAAGCACAAGATAAAGTTATAATAAAGATATGAGGAGCTCATAAAATCATCAAGAATGCCAGAAAATCAAGCTTGGGAGATGGGGCAGGAATGGGGGAGGCTCCCCAGGTCAAATCACTCCTGAGAGTTTGTCCAGTGCCACATAAGGTGTTGTCAACACAGCTCCTGCTGCAGCACTGATACTCCTGGAGCTTGGACGTGGCCTTGCTGCTGGCACCATTACCACAAAGATGGCTTCTCCATGGCCCTGCTTCTCTGTGTCAATGTCCAGTGGGTGTGTCTGATGGGCTGAGCTGAGGTGTGTATCCATACCCAACCCCGGAGGCTGGGGAAGCGGGCATCTCAGGCTTGGAGTCTGCTCAGCTAAAGAGCCCAGAGGGTCCACTGGAGCCCCGGGGCTGACTTCCAGGCAAGTGAGCAAGTGAGTTCTCGCAGCATCTTTTTCTTTCTTTTTTTTTTTTTTTTTGAGATGGAGTCTCGTTCTGTTGCCCAGGCTAGAGTACAGTGTCACGATCTTGGCTCACTGCAACCTCTGCCTCCCAGGTTCAAGCGATTCTCCTACGTCAGCCTACCGAGTAGCTGGGATTACAAGTATGCGCCACCATGCCTGGCTAATTTTTGTATTTTTAGTAGAGACAGGGTTTTGCCATGTTGACTGAGCTGGCCTCAAACTCCTGACCTCAAGTGATTTGTCCGCCTCAGCCTACCAAAATGCTGGAATTACAGGTGTTAGCCACCGTGCCCAGCCACCTTTTTCTTTAAATAATTAAAAAGTGATTAAAAACCGGACATGGTGGCTCATGCACTTCGGGAAGCTGAGGTGGGCGGATCACCTGAGATCAGTAGTTCGAGAGCAGCCTGGCCAACATTGCGAAACCCTGTCTCTACTAAAAATACAAAAATTAGCCTGGCATGGTGGCGGCCACCTGTAGTCCCAGCTACTTGGGAGGCTGAGGCAGGAGAATCACTTGAACCCAGGAGGTGGAGGTTGCAGTGAGCTGAGACTGTGCCAGTGCACTCCAGCCAGGGCGACAGAGTGAGACTCTGTCTCAAAAAAAAAAAAAAAGAAAAAGCGATTAAAGGTAAAAAGAGAAGAAGACAAATTCATTCAAAAAATGTTACTGAGCACTTATATGTCAGGCAGTATTCTAGACTGTGAGGATAGAGCAGGCAGTCACACACAAGTCCTGACCTCAGAGAGGCTTCGCAGTAATGGAAGATGGGGAGTAACAAGCCTGTATGTGTGTGTGTGTGTGTCTGGTGTGTGTGTGTGTCTGGTGTGTGTGATGTTGATAAGAACCATGGAGAACATGGAGAACAATACAGGCGGGGTAAGAGGGCCTTGGGAGTGCTAAGTTACTTTGTAGAGGGGGTCAGGGAAGACTTTCTTCCTAAGATGATGTCTGAGCAGAGATCTGAAGGATGGAAGGAGGGAGGACGTCATTCAGCCACCAGGGAAGAGTGTTACCCACAGAGGGGACAGCCAGAGTAGAGGCCCTGAGGCAGGAGCACACCTGCGGGGTCAAGGAAGCAAACAGCCATTGTGGCTGGGGCAGAGTGAGTGAAGGGAGCATTGGAGAGAATAAGGTCAGGGAGATAGTCAAGGCTTTTCCCAGGGCAAGAAGAGACACTTTTGGAAGGTTTTGAACAAGGAAGTAAGATGACCTAACTCACATTTTAGAAGGAGCCCTCTGGCTGCTGGTGGAGAACAGAGGGTGGAGGGGCAAGAGAGCAGGCAGGAAGAGCATTCAGGGGGCTCCTGTGGGAGGCCAGACTGGAGGAGCAGGGGTGAAGCCAGGCGGGAGAGCAGAGGTGCTGAGAAGGAGGCAGGCTCTGGATGCATTTGAAGGTAGTCACCAGGTTTGATGCATCGGATGTTTTATACTCTTGCGCTCTCTCTCTCTCGCTCTGTCTCGTTCTCTCTCTCTCTCATCCACACACATGCATGCGTACATGCATATACAGGAATACCTACTTTTATTCTACTTCACAGATATTGTTTTGACAAATTGAAGGTTTGTGACAACCCTGCTTCAAGCAGGTCTTTTTTTTTTTTTTGAGATGGAGTCTCACTCTGTTGCCCAGGCTGGAGTGCAATGGCGTGATCTCGGCTCATTGCAACCTCCGCCTCCCAGATTCAAGCGATTCTCCTGCCTCAGCCTCTTGAGTAAGTGGGATTACAGGCACATATCACCATGCCCAGCTTATTTTTGTATTTTTAGTAGAGATGGGGTTTCACCATGTTAGCCAGGCTGGTCTTGAACTCCTAACCTCAGGTGATCTGCCCACCTCGGGCTCCCATAATGCTGGGATTACAGGTGTGAGCTACCTGTTGTTTAGTGTATCCACCTTCATCATTTATCTTAGCGGGATCTTCTGGATAACTTCCCGCTGCTTTTTCATCAGCACTTGCTGCTTCTCCTTGCACTTTTATGTTAGCAAGGTGGCTTCTTTCCTTAAACCTCATGAACCAACCTCTTTTAGTGTCTAACTTTTCTTCTGCAGCTTCCTTATCTCTCTCAGCGTTCACAGAATTAAAAAGAGTTAGGGCAGGAGCCACTACGCCCAGCCGAGCAAGTCTATCTTTGCAATTTTTCCAACAGCATGTGCTCACTTTGTGTCTCTGTGTCCCATTTTGATAATTCTTGCAATATTTCAAACTTTTTCATTAATATTATATCTGTGATGGTGATCTGTGATCAGCGATCTTGGATGTTCCTACTGTAATTGTTTTGGGGGTGCCACGAACGGCACCCATATAAGTCAGCAAATTTAATCCATAAGTGCCGTGTGCCCTGACTGTTCCACCAACCAGTATACCCCATCTCTCTCCCTCTCCGTGGGCCTCTCTAGTCCCTGAGAAACAACAATATTGAAATCAGGCTAATTAACAACCCTACAATGGCCTCTAAGTGTTCAAGTGAAAGGAAGAGTCACACATCCCGCACTTTAACTCAAAAGCTAGAAATGATTAAGCTTAGTGAGGAAGGCAGGTAAAAAGATGAGACGGGCCAAAAGCTAGGCCTTTTGTGCCAAACGGTTAGCCAAATTGTGACTATGCAGGAAAAGTTCTTGATAAAAATTTAAAATGCTACTTGAGTGAACACACAAATAACAAGAAAGCAAAATAGTCTTACTGATGACACAGAAAAAGTATAGTGGTTGGGATAGAAGATCAAACCAGCCACAACATCCTTGTAAGCCAAAGCCTAATCCAGGGCAAGGCCCTAACTCTCTTTAATTCTGTGAACGCTGAGAGAGATGAGGAAGCTGCAGAAGAAAAGTCAGACACTAAAAGAGGTTGGTTCATGAGGTTTAAGGAAAGAAGCCACCTTCCTAACATAAAAGTACAAGGAGAAGCAGCAAGTGCTGATGAAAAAGCAGCAGCAAGTTATCCAGAAGATCCAGCTGAGATAAGTGATGAAGGTGGATACACTAAACAACAGGTTTTCAATGTAGATGAAACAGCCTCTACTGAAAGAAATTAATAACTAGACTTTCATAGCTAGAGGTGTGAAGTCAATGCCTGGCTTCAAGGCTTCAAAGGAGAGGCTGACTCTCTTGGCAGGAGCTAATGCAGCTGGTGACTTTAAGTTGAAGCCAGTGCTCATTTACCATTCCAAAAGTCCCAGGGCCCTTCAGAGCTATGCTAAATCTACTGCCTGTGCTCTGCAAATGAAACAACCAAGTCTGGATGTCAGCACATTTGTCTACAACATGGTTTACTGAATTTTTTTTTTTTTTTTTGAGACAGAGTCTCGCTCTGTCTCCCAGGCTGGAGTGCAGTGGCGAGATCTCAGCTCACTGCAAGCTCCTCTTCCTGGGTTCATGCCATTCTCTGCCTCAGCCTCCCGAGTAGCAGGGACTACAAGCTCCCACCACCACGCCTGGCTAATTTTGTTTTTGTATTTTTAGTAGAGACCAGGTTTCACTGTGTTAGCCAGGATGGTCTCGATCTCCTGACCTCGTGATCCCCCTGCCTCGGCCTCCCAAAGTGCTGGGATTACAGGCGTGAGCCACCATGCCAAGCCAGTTTACTGAATATTTTAAGCCCACTGTTGGGACCTATTGCTCAGAAAAAAAGATTCCTTTCAAAATATTACTGCTAATTGACAAGGTACCTGGTCACCCAAGAACTCTAATGGAGATAAACGAGGAGATTAACATTGTTTTCATGCCTGCTAACACAATATTCATTCTGCAGCCCGTGGACCAAGGAGTAATTTTGACTTCTAAGTCTTATTATTTAAGACATACATTTTGTAAGGTAATAGCTGCCATGGGTAGTGGTTTTTCTGATGGATCTTGGCAAAATAGATTGAAAATATTCTGGAAAGGATTCATTATTCTAAATGTCATTAAGGACATTCATGATTTATGGAAGGAGTCAAAATATCAATGTAAAGAGGAGTTTGGAAGAAATTGATTCGAACCCTCATGGATAACTGAGGGGTTCAAGACTTCAATGGAGGAAGTGCCTGAAGATGTAGTAGAAATAGCAAGAGAACTGCAGTTAGAAATGGAGCCTGAAGATGGGCCTGGATTGCTGCCATCTCAAGATCAAAAAACTTGAATGGATGAGGAGTTGCTTCTTATGGATGAGCAAAGAAAGTGGTTTCTTGAGATGGAATCTACTCCTGGTGAAGATGCTGTGAACATTGTTGAAATGACAATAAACGCTTTAGAATATTACCTAAACTTAGTTGATAAAGCTGCAGCAGGGTTTGAGAGGATTGACTTCATTTTTGAAAAAAAACTTGTACTGTGGGTAAAATGCTATCAAACAGCATCGCATGCTGTAGATATAGCTTTTGTGAAAGGAACAGTCAATAAATGCAGCAAACTTCAGTCTTATTTCGAGAAATTGTCACAGCCACCCTAACCTTCAGCAACAATCATCCTGATCAGTCAGGAGCTATCGACATTGAAGCAAACCCTCCACCAGCTAAAAGATTATAACTTGCTGAAGGCTCAGATGATTGTTAGCGCTTTTTAGCAATAAAGTGTTTTTAAGTTAAGGTATGTCCATGTTTTAGACATAATGCTATTTCACACTTAATAGACTGTAGACTACAGGACAGTGTTAAACGTAACATTTTTTTTTTTTTCCTTTTTGGAGATAGAGTCTCACTGTCACCCAGGCTGGAGTGCAGTGGCACAATCTCAGCTCACTGCAACCTCCGGCTCCTGGGTTCAAGTGATTCTCCTGTCTCAGCCTTCTGAGTAGCTGGGATTACAGGCGCGCACCACCATGCCTGGCTAATTTTTGTATTTTTAGTATAGACAGGGTTTCACTATGTTGGCCAAGCTGGTTTTTAACTCCTGACCAGGTGATCTGCCTGCCTCGGCCTCCCAAAGTGCTGGGATTACAGGCATGAGCCACTGCACTCGGCCATGTAAACATAACTTTTATGTGCGCTGGGAAGCCAAAATATTCCTGTGACTCATTTTATTGCAGTGGTCTGGAAACAAACCCATGATATCTCCAAGATATATGCCTGTACATACACACTGTGTGTGTGTTTAGGCAAAACAAGAAAACTGTAATTCTAACCAGAATGCTGTTTCAAAGTTATTATTACATAGTAAAATAAACATAGATTAGAAAGAGGAGTGAGATCAATTTCATTATTAAGCCGTAAGTTGATTTACACAATCCCCCAATTTCTTGCTATTAAGTAATAGTAATTATAATGATAGAAAAGTGCTTATGAGGTGCTGGGTACTGTTCTAAACACTTTACAAATGTCATTTACATGTATTGATCATTTAATTATCATAGCTAAGCCATGAGGTAGGTAATATTACTGTTCTCACGTTAAACGCAATGAAACTGAGGTATAGAAAGTTTAAATAAGTTAAATAAGAACCATTTATAGAGAAATAAAGTTTTGCCTATAGTAAAAGATGAAATAAGCCAGGCATGGTGGCATGCACCTGTAGTCTCAGCTACTCAGGAGGCTGAGGTGGGAGGATTGCTTGAGCTCAGAAGTTTGAGACCAGCCTAGCCAACACAGCAAAACCCTGCCTCAAAAAAAAAAAAAAAAAGGAATAGTCCGGGTTGCGGTGGCTCACACCTATAATACCAGCACTTTGGGAGGCCAAGGCAGGTGGATCACTTGAGGTCAGGAGCTCAAGACCAACCTGGCCAACATGGTGAAACCCTGTCTCTACCAAAAATACAAAAATTAGCTGGGTGTGGTGTCACATGCCTGTTAGTCCCAGCTACTCCAGAGGCTGAGGCAGGAGAATTGCTTGAACCCGGGAGGCGGAGGTTGCAGTGAGCAGAGGTTGCACTACTGTACTCCAGGCTGGGCGACAGAGCAAGACTCCGGCTCAAAAAAAAAAAAAAAAAAAAATCGTTAAACAACCACCTAAACATATACATTTCTCACTGGGGTCAAATGACTCACCTATAAAATGAGGGCATTAGAAAGGTGATTATGAAAGTCCTTTTGCCATGACTATCTGTGACTCCTTCATTGCTAGCAGAGACAATAGTCCCCCTTTTCTCCTTTGATTATAAACAATAAATACAATCAATTCATGTTTTCTAAATGCCTATAATGAGCAATTAAACATTACTTGAAAAAATAGCTTGATTTCATGAGGTACTTATGTTGTTGCTTAAATAATTGTTATTGATAATATTTAGTTTGATGAAGTGTTCCTTTGTTTAGAAAAATTGTACTCTGGCCAGGCGTGGTGGCTCATGCCTGTAATCCCAGCACTTTGGGAGGCTGAGGAGGGTGGATCACCTGAGGTCTGGAGTTCGAGATCAACCTGGCCACCATAGTGAAACCCCGTCTCTACTAAAAATACAAAAAATTAGCTGGGCGTGGTGGTGGGCGCCTATAATCCCAGCGACTTGGGAGGCTGAGGCAGGAGAATCACTTGAACCCAGGGGGCAGAGGTTGCAGTGAGCTGAGATCGCACCATTGCACTCCAGCCTGGGCGATAAGAGCGAAACTCCGTCTCAAAAAAAAAAAAAAGAAAGAAAGAAAGGAAAAGAAAAATTGTACTCTTTCACACATACAGAGCCAAATATTCCTCAAAACGGATGAAAAGTCAACAAAGAGTGCTATAGTTCAAGGGAAAGCTACATAAACCACTCATCTACCCACCCATCCATCCATCCATCTGTTCATTCTTTAAAGACATATTTATTGAGCTCCTAATATGTGATAAATTGTGGCAAGTTAAGATGTTACAAGACAGCAATATTCTCAACGTTGGATGGTATAAAAGCATAAGGACTTTGAAGTCAGGGATGCCTGGTTTCAAATCCCGGCTCAGCTGTAGTTTTGGCTTCTGTGTAACTTTGAGCAAAGCACTTAACTTCTCTGATCCTTAGATTGCTCATCTGCACAGTGGAGACAATAATACCCACTTTTATGTGTTGTTGTAAGGACTGGAAACAACACATATGAAGCCCGTGTAGCCCTATGCTTGGCTTGGAGTAAACTCTCAATAAATGATGTCTCTCAGGGTCACCTCTCTGGGACAGCTCTTCACTCCTTTGAACTCTTTGAACCCCAACGCCCAGCATCCTGCTGTGGCTGCACCGCTCCCACACAGCCCCCATCTGCTCATCACTATCATCATCAGGGGTATAGTCAGGGACACCTTGGGCAGCTCCCTGCAGCAAAAGGGGCCAAGTAGAAGAACCAGGGTGGGTGGGCTGGGAGCTGGAGGAAGGGATGGAAGAGTCCAGAACCTGCTTTTTCTCACAACCCACGTCATCTTCATGGACCCACAGGCATCTGTCACCACAGCCCTGATCCATGCTCATTTATCCTGGGGCCGCCTTTGAAAAACATTCATATTTATTATATACTAGGACGCAGGTCATTGTAGTAGTTCAGATCATTGACTTTGGTATCAAGCATTCATTCAACAAATATTTATTTAAATGAATGTCAGGCATGTGCCAGGCCTGTATCTCAGCATCTAGGAATATATCCATGAACAAAATAGATTTAAATTCTGTGTTTTTTTTAAAAGACACTATATTGCCCAGGCTGGTCTCAAACACCTGGGCTCAAGGGATCCTCACCCATCAGCCTCTCGAGTGGCTGAGATTATAGGTGTATACCACTGTGCCCAGCTCAAAATCTGTCCGCTTGAAGTTTACATTCTAGATGGGGAAGAGTGCAGTAAATAATAAACATAATTTGAAGCTCAGTGATTTCAGGGATACAAGAAAAGAATAATAAATAAGTAAATTATATACTATGTTAGAAAGTGATAAGAAATGTTGGGTAGAAAAAGAAAAGCAATGGTAATTCTCTGTACAGGGAGATTAGCGGCAGGTTAGGAAAAAGCTTATAATTTGTAATAGTGTGGTCAGTGCAAGTCTCCACAACATTTGATTCATAGTTGTTCTACTTCATAGCTCTATGACATTGGGCAATGTACTCAATCTTTTTTTTTTTTGAGATGGAGTTTCACTCTTGTTGCTCAGGTCGGAGTGCAATGGCATGATCTTGGCTCACTGCAACCTCCACCTCCCGGGTTCAAGCAATTCTCCTGCCTCAGCTTCCCGAGTAGCTGGGATTACAGGCATGTGCCACCATGCCCAGCTAGCTAATTTTGTATTTTTAGTAGAGACGGGGTTTCTCCATGTTGGTCAGGCTGGCCTCGAACTCCCGATTTCAGGTGATCCACCCGCCTCGGCCTCCCAAAGTGCTGAAATTACAGGCGTGAGCCACCGTGCCTAGCATACTTAATCTCTTAAAGTCTCAGTTCCTCATCTGTAAACATGGAGAGAATGGTAGTACTTATGGGGTAGGATTGTTGTGATGATTAAATGATGTAATATGTAACAGCTTTAGCATCTAGAGAGCACGCATTACATTTTAATTCTCTTTGAATATATCTAATGTATTCTGCTTTAATATGTTGCTTAAAGCTTAAAAACAAAGTAAGGCAAGAAGAAAACCAATAATCCTGCTACACAGAGGTAACACTTGATATTGTCATAGAGACTTCCAGTCTTCTTTTCTCTGCATAAATCTACACACTTAGCAAAAAATTGAACTATACACATCATCTTCTACACTGATTCATTTTGCTGAGTAATATTCTGAAATGAATACCACAGCATTTAAAAATGATTAAGAGAATGGATTTACAACTAGAACACAAGGTTAAGCAATTCACTGTTCCACCTTTAAAGGAAAAGTATTCTTGAGAAAGTGCCTCCCAGTACTGACAAATTACTTTTTATTATGAGGTTACTTAGATGTGTACAAACACAAAATGCATGTGTGTAAGCTCCTCATTATTAAAAACAAATTTTGGAATAAAATCTCCCCTTTTCTCATTGGCTCTTACTCTGTAGACAAGAAGCTTTCAAACCTTTTTAAATTGATGGCCAGAAAGAGATCCATTTTAGATTATTTTTCAGTATATCCTCAGGTCTACCATGAAGTATCTATAGTGATAGATATGACATAGATACTCTATAGATTCTATCTATGCATAGACAGGATCATAAATTCAAATCAATTCTTCATGGGACTTATTCTTATTAAGTGTGAGGCACTCTGATACTTTCTTTTCATTCCTTTAGATTTTTTTTTTCATAATGCTGGTCAGATCCACTAAAGTTGTTTTCACCACCCTCTAATAAGAAGTTACAATCTTTAGAAAATCTTGTACCTCTGGAGGCAGAAACTGCGCCTTTTTTGTCTCTATATCCTCAGCACAGAGGCTAATGTTAAAGTTTATTGAAAGAAGGAAGGAATGAATGAAACTCAGTTATATTATTTTCATTTTTAGAAATTGATCTGAACAATAGAATTCAGAGAGGTTAATTGACTTACTCAAGATCACACAGCCACAGAAACATATTCGAACTCAGGTCTGTCTGGAACTAAAGTCTATACTCATTCCATTGTGGTAGGTTGAGTTCACAAGAAACAGAACGTAAGACAGGGTCTGCAGCACGTCATTTATGAACAAGGCATGCTGGAGAGAAAGGGGTGTGGGAGGGAAGATAGGACAAGGGAAGGATGTGAGGGAAAGGCTGTCATCTTAGCTGGAGACTGGTTTCTTCAGCCGAGTCCCATGGGGCTGAGTCCCTTCAGTCAAGTCCCAGAACATGAATGACACCACAGGGTTTGTCCCACCTCGAGGCAAGAAGGGAGCCAAGTCGGTACCTCTATGTGTCAGTGAGTCATTGGCTATGGGCTGCAGACATTTTCCATTATTTTTCAGAATATCCCTAGGAGGGGCAGGAAGAGTACTCTCCCACGTGAAGCAGCTCCCATTTGGCCAAGGGCAATTCTCTGGAGAAGAGGGGCAGCTGTGAACAGTAGCAGCCAATGGTCACGGCCACTGGAGATGAGTCACGCTGTGGGAAGGGATATGGGTGGGACATCAACAAAATCTATTGCTTTCACATTGCATCCCCAGCCACTGACTGAATGAATCAATGAATATACATGTTCACTCCGTAATAGAAGTGGTAATATGTGTTTCAGGGGATCATTATGAACAGGAAATTAAATAATGTGTATAACTTGTTTATTTTTGTGCCCAGCACATTCTAAGCACATAATTAAAAAATTATTATCAGCTACAGTAAAAATTAGTATTAATTTAGCAGTAATTATCCATTCATGCTATTAGCGATTATAATTTTATTTTTGTGACAATTGGCAATAAACCTTATTCTGAAGTCTCAGCTAGTTGACTGGAGAAAGATGAAAATTTGTAAAACACAAATTCCTGTCTGCTGAGAGGGGCAGTCCTTTCTGGCTCAGACCTGCATGCGGCAATTCAGTCACTAAAGCCCCTTGGAATCCAAGGCAACTCCACTTCAACCTAAATTCTCCAATGTTCTTTCTTTTTTTCTTTTTTTGAGACAGGATTTCACTCTGTCATGTAGGCTGGAGTACAGTGGTGCAATCATGGCTCACTGCAACTTGAACTCCTAGGCTCAAGTGATCTTCCTGCCTCAGCCTCCTGAATGGCTCAGACTATAGGCATGTATCACCACACCCAGCTAATTTTTTTTTTTTTTTTTTTTGAGATGGAGTCTCGCTCTGTCACCTGGCTGGAGTGCAGTGGCGTGATCTCGGCTCACTGCAACCTCTGCCTCCTGGGTTCGAGTGATTCTCCTGCCTCAGCCTCTACTGCCCTCCAGCCTGGCAAGAGAGCAAGACTCCATCTCAAAAATAAATAAATAAATAAATTGTAGAGACAGGGTCTCATTCTGTTGCCCAGGCTAGAATCAAACTTCTGGCCTCAAGCGATCCTCCCATCTTGGCCTCCCACAGCACTGAATTGCAGGCATGACCCACTGAAGCAAGCCCTTAATTAATTCCTGTGACAATGCCTAGGGATTGTGGTGGTCAGTGCGCCCTTAGAGAATGAACTTGGAGATTTAGAATGAAATCATCACCCCAGCCCCCAATAAGTCCAAGGATGTTGGATAGAGGGGGTGCAGGTGGGGAACAGGGGTACCAAGGGAGATCATGGAATGTTTCCCCAGCCTGCAATCTTCCCTCCTAACCAAGAAGAAAGCAGACACAATCTCAAATCTCATGATTTATGTTGATGTCATTGTTTCCAGACCTTGCGTCATCACAGAGGGTAACCTTCCCAGGCTCTTCCTTCGGGCTACTGTCTGACACTCAGCATTTCCTGCTGGTGCTTGTCTACCCCCATCCCCCTTGGCTCTACTCGTTGAGCTATTCAAATGCCTATGTAGGTTTTGCTGAATTTTCAGGACTTCACATGACTCATCCCATGCACTTCAATGACTGCAAAGAAAAGTAAAACATTCCCGCTGCTAAAGGCAGTTGTCTTTATGCTTACTGAGATTATATAAATCTGCATTTTATTTTTGCAACTTTGCAAAGAAACATTTGATGGGGGAGTAATGAGGGTAAGGGCAGGATGGGGAAGAAGGTGAAACAGAAGTTACATTGGGCACAAATGCGACATGCATCTGCATATCTTTTTTTTATTTATTTCTAAAAACATTTTCTGGGACCTGGAGCCTCATGGAACCAGATTTCTTTGCCTGTGACCCCTCCTCTACTTTAAATCTGGATCAGTGCCTCACTTCTCTGCCCCATTCTCTTGTCTTCTCTACTCTTCTAATTCCACTGCTTCAACCACTGCCTTTGCTGATGCCTCCCCAAACTGCCCAGCTCTCTTCTCTCCTGAACATCAGCCTTGTGTTTAAGACAGCCCAATGTTACCAAAGCCAGCAAGTCCAAATTAAACCCAGTATGATTGGCCCCTTTGGTGTTTCGATTCTCAGTGAAGGACCTAACCACAACACCTGTTCATCAAGCTACAAACCCCAGAATCTTCAGTTTAGCTTAAGAGTCTTGCTTTCCTTCTTACTCTCTGCTCCTCACTCCACCTGAGTTAGGAAGCTCTCTCCATTCTACTCCAACTTCCAATGTGCCTCGAAGCCACCCCTTCCTCTCCACTGCTGCCCCACTGCTTAGGCCCACACTGTCCCTGCTTGAACTATGGTGAAAGCCTCCTCATCAATTTCTTTGCTTCTTCATCCATCCACTCATCTGTCCTTCACATACTTATTGAGCACCTGCAATATGCCAAGTACTGTTTTAGCATCCAGAGACACAGGAATAAAACAAACCAACAAGACCCCTGCCCTCATGAAATTTACATTCTAGTGAGGTAGCCAGATAACATACAATAAATAAAGAACTTCCTGACTAAGATGGCAGTCTGAAATTTTCTCATAGAGTTTGATATGGTTTGGCTCTGTGTCCCCACCCAGATCTCATGTTGAATTATAATTTCCAATGTCAGAGGTGGGGCCTGGTGGTGGAGGTGATTGGATCATGAGGGTGGTTTCTAATGGTTTAGCACCATCCCCCATGTCCTGTCCCGTGATACAGTTCTCATGAAATCTGGTTGTTTGAAAGTGTGTAGCACCTCCCGCTTTGCTCTCCCTCTCTCTCCTGCAGCCATGTGAAGACATACTTGCTTCTCCTTCACCTTCTGCCGTGATTATATGTTTCCTGAAACTTCCCCAACCATCCGCCCTGTACAGCTTGTAGAACTGTGAGTCAATTCAACCTCTTTTCTTTATAAATTACCCAGTCTCAGGTAGTTCTTTATAGCAGTGTGAGAATGGAGCGAGACAGAGTTTTGGTCTGCTGATACCTCAAAAATAGCCCAAAGAAGTAAAAATAAACAAGGCCGGGTGCAGTGGCTCATGCCTGTAATCCCAGCACTTTGGGAGGCCGAGGCTGGTGAATCACTGGAGGTCAGGAGTTAGTGACCAGCCTGGCCAACATGGTGAAATCCTGTCTCTATTGAAAATACAAAAATTAGCTAGGCATGGTGGCATGAGCCTGTAATCCCAGCTACCCAGGAGGCTGAGGCAAGAGAATTGCTTAAACCCGGGAGACAGAGGTTGCAGTGAGCCAAGATCGCACCACTGCACTCCAGCGTGGGCGACAGAACAAGACTCCATCTACAAAAAAAAAAAAAAAAAAAAAAAGAGGTAAAAACAAGAGAAATTCACCAACAGCAATCAAATAAGGAAAGAAGCAATGAACTCTGAAAATTGTTAACCATGAAAATAAGCAAGATTCTGGAGTAGAGTGGAGAAGCCTGACAGGACTTGGCTCCTCACCTGCTCCCCAAGCCCCTGAATCTGCAGTGGAGACCCAACAAAGTCCTGACAATTCTCAGGAATACGCACAAAGCCGAGAGAAGCCAAGCACAAAGGTTTATTTATCCATTTCCTTCTCTGACTGTAAATAAAGCAGCAGAAATGCCTATTAGGGAGAAATAGGTAAACTGGAGGAAGCGAACAACTGAGCTGATTCTGACCATGGTGAAGGCTCCAGGGCTACAAACTGAATTTCAGCACTGATGCAAAGCCTAAGGTTCTACCCTCCATGGGACTGGTGTGTACTGCCTGGTCTGGAGAAGTAGATCCCGATACGACTTCTAAATCTTCCAGTGGGCAGAGCGGAGCCCAGACATGCTAGCCCCTGACACTCTGCCCTCCAAGCCTTCGCTGCCCTCCCCACCTGGTTCCCTCAACTCTCCCAGTGAAATTGAGAGAAGAAAACAAATAGAAGGGGAAGAGCGTCAAGAAGTCACCCACACGCTATCAGAACAAATAAAATGAATGTCTGAAATTCCCCAAACATGAGCAAATGAAAAGAAAAAGCATGGCAACTGTAACACCATCCTGCAGGGTGGAAAAGGCAACGGATGAAGAAAATGACCAGAAACCCAAATGAGAGGAAACCTGACTCAAGCAATGAAGGCAATTCCTCCCAATTCTGCAGGCTCTACTGCTTAATTAGAAAGTGAATTAGGTGAAACAGGAACTCAAAGAAGAGATGGTAAAATTGAAATGAGATTAAAAGAGAGATTTCAGATATAGGGAAACAAATAGAGGGCAGAATTATTATAGAGTTAAAATATAAACTAGAAATAAGAAACAAAATACTGTTGAAAATTGAATTATGATGTAGAGGAAAGGCTTAAGACAATCACAGTGAATATAAATGATAAAGAAATGGATATGAAAGAGAGGAAATTGTGACTGAATATAAGGATAATTGGTGTCCCTTAAGTAGAGAATCCAGGCCGGGCGCGGTGGCTCACGCTTGTAATCCCAGCACTTTGGGAGGCCGAGGCGGGCGGATCACGAGGTCAGGAGATCGACACCACAGTGAAACCCCGTCTCTACTAAAAATACAAAAAATTAGCCGGGCGTGGTGGCGGGCACCTGTAGTCCCAGCTACTCGGAGAGGCTGAGGCAGGAGAATGGCGTGAACCCGGGAGGCGGAGCTTGCAGTGAGCCGAGATCGCGCCACTGCACTCCAGCCTGGGCGACAGAGCGAGACTCTGTCTCAAAAAAAAGAAAAAGTAGAGAATCCAACACATGGAACAAAATATGTATTTAAATGTGTAATCAAGTGAATTTCCATGAAATGAAGGACTGAATATACAAATAAATGGAATAGACTGTATTCTGAGAAAAATGTAATACAGAATGTTAAATACTGAAGTGTACTCTAGGCTGGGCACGATGACTCATGCCTGTAATTCTGATGCTTTTGAAGGCCAAGGTGGGCAGATCGCTTGAGCCCAGGAATTTGAGACCAGCCTGGGCAACATGGTGAAATCCCCATCTCTACAAAAAATACAAAAACTAGCCACGCATGGTGGTGCAAACTTGTGGACCCAGCTATTCCAGAGGCTGATGTGGGAGGATTGCTTGAGCCCAGAAAATTGAGGCTGAAGTGAGCAGTGATCATGCCACTGCACTCCAGCCTGGGCAACAGAGTGAGACCCTGTCTCAAAAAAAACAAAAAAAAACAAGAAAAAGTGTACTCTAATTAAATTAGTGAACTTTGGTGATAAAAAATTTTTCAAGTATCTTAATAGAAAAAGCGAATCTTGCCAGGGGTGCAAAACCCAGGGAGGATTCAGCCTTCTTCACAGCAACATTCAAGACCAGGATACAGTGAAGACAAAGTGCAGCCAGGTAAACTCATGCCCCAGTGATGGGAGTTACATTTGTTTAACAACTCTAGAAAAATACTTGGCATTAGCTTGTAAAGCTGACCATGCACATATCCTACAGCTCCAGCAATTTAACCTGTGTATATATATCACACAAAACTTATTGCTGCATATACTAGGAGACAAGCAGAGGTATGTTGACGACAGCATTGCTCATGATAGGAAAAAACTGGAAAGAGCTGTAATTGACAGGAGAATGGATAAATGCATTGTAGTATATTCATAAAATTAAAATTCTCAACTACTCTGAAAATAAATGAACTACAGCTATATACATCAAGGTGACTGAATCTTAGCAACATACTGCATTTATCGTGTTTAAAAACAATAAAAAATAATTAAACATTTAACAATTAAATAATATATTATTTACGAAAAAATTGGCTGGGCGCAGTGACTGACACCTGTAATCCCAGCACTCTGGGAAGCCAGGGTAGGTGGATCACCTGAGGTCAGGAGTTCAAGACCAGCCTGGCCAACATAGCAAAACCCCATCTGTACTAAACATACAAAAAAATTAGACTGGCATGGTGGCGGGCACCTGGAATCCCAGCTACTCTAGAGGCTGAGGCAGGAGAATCACTTGAACCTGGGAAGTGGAGGTTGCAGTGAGCCGAGATTGTGCCACTGCACTCCAGCCTGGGCGACAGAGAGAGACTCTGTCTCAAGAAAAAAAGATAAAAGAAAAAATTAATGGTAATTCTACAAAGAAGCCGGGATAATGATTCCCTCTGAGGGCTGGAGTGGGAGAGGGCTTGGGCAGGAGCACAGGGAGCTGCAGTGGCAACATTCTAGTTCTAAAGGGGGCAATGAACTTGCGTTTATTTTATTTTGATTATTTATAATATATCGGTTCTACATGTTTTTTGTAGGTATCAGTATTTCATAAGAAAAAAGGAAACAAAATTCTAAACTTTTTTTTTTTTTTTGAGACACGGTCTCACTCTGTTGCCCAGGCTGGAGTGCACTGGCTCGGTCATCGCTCACTACAGCCTCCACCTCCCAGGCTCAAAGAATCCTCCTACCTCAGCCTCCTGAGTAGCTGGGACCAGAGGTGTGCACCAACACACCCAGCTTTTTTTTTTTTTTTAATATAGAGATGGGGTCCCACCACCACGTTTCCTAGGCTGGTCTCAAACTCTTGGACTCAAGTGATCCTCTCATCTCAACCTCCCAAAGAGCTCGGATTACAGGCATGAGCCGCCACATCCACCCTAAACATTTTTTAAAATATTTTTATCACTAGGGAATAATTAAGGAAGACAATAGCACATTGTCTATGAAAAAAAAAATGTGACTGAGAAAATGAGACCCAGACAAGATGCCATTTCAGTATAAAGGCCAAGGCACAATCCCAAACACGAAAACACGACAAGGAATGTAACACCCGTGAGTGCTTCCTGGGAGAAAAAAGCCTGCTTGTTTTCAAATCTAACCTGTAAGGAAAATGAATCACATGAAAAACGCAAGAATGGAGAGAGCACTGTAGAAAGACTTAGAACACTGAATCCATTTAAATGTAGAATTATGGCATTAAAGAGAGAAAACAGTGGAATTGTGACTTCAAAATAAAATATACATGTTATAAACTTGAACAATATCCTCATCATCACAACATTTTCTTTCTTTCTTTTTTTTTGAGACAGAGTCTCCCTCTGTCACCCAGGCTGGAGTGCAGTGGTGCAATCTCAGCTCATTGCAAACCTTCCCTCTCAGGTTCAAGCGATTCTCTGGCCTTAGCCTCTCGAGTAACTGGGATTACAGGTGCCCGCCATCACACCCGGCTAATTTTTGTATTTTTTTTAGTAGAGACTGGATTTCACCATGTTGGCCAGGCTGGTCTCTAACTCCTGACCTCTGGTGATCCACCCACCTTGGCCTCCCAAAGTGCTGGGATTACAGGCGTGAGCCGCTGTGCCTGGCCCACAACATATGTTTAACGAAAAATAAGAGATGAGTTTTCATATCTGGCCATGTGGCTGCGACTGATATTAAATGGGTACTCGCCTGCTTTAAAGAACTGCAAAAATGGGCAAAATAGAAAAGACAACTGTTTCCAGGAATTAGACCCCAAGGGACACAGGGCTGATCCTTGAGAGCCGGGAAACCCACAGGTGACCCCACAACCACCCCTGGGGGCACTCTCTGGACCCCAGTAAGGAGATGAAGAGATGTGGTCTCGCTGAGCTGAGAAGGAAGAGCTCAGAGAAGATGGAGGCTGCTGAAGTCACTGGAATTTGTGGGGGCAGGGAACTGGAGAGGAGAAGCTGCCCAGAAGAGGAGCCCAGGACTGTAGGGGGTGTCTTCTCGGGGAGGCCTGGACAGGGCAAGACTCAGAAGGCCCAGCAGTGAGCAGCGCTGTGCAGCTGACAGCTGCCTGGAGACCCCAGGAGCCTGGTGGGGCTGAGAGATGCTGGCCTTACCATGAGGTGGAGTGGATGGGCCTTGCTGAACCCCCGGGGTGTCCAGCTCAAACCCCAGCAAGGAGGAAACCTAAAGAGAAGATAAGGTGGGCATGGGACACTCAGACATGAAATCAGGAACAGTCTAAAGTCGGAACTAGCAAAACCTATATCGATTCCAGGACAAAACCAAAATCAGGGCAAGGAGACAACAGTTTCATCATTAAATAAAAAACCAGCTTAGAGGAAGCAACTTGTATCCTAATGCCCAGCTGGAAGATGCTTTCAGACGTGCACTCTTAATTCAACCTGTGTCAACACAAAATGAAAGGCATTTTTCTCCCACTACAGTATTCCTCATGAAACAAAGATCAAGATTATCGTGGAGGGAAATTAATGCTGTGTATAAACATCTCCTTTTGAGAATAATGTTTTAGTATTTGTGAAAGTATCTTTCAACTTTTGATGACTTTTATTTGGTGTTTATTTGGTGTTAATCTTCTCTTTTAGTTTTCTGTTATCAAATGTCTTTATCACATAGAGATTATTTTTATGTTATTGAAATAATCTATAAGTACCATACATTTTCTCATAACAATAATTATACATTTATTATACCTTTTTTTAAACAGAAAACTTTTGAAACATTTATGATAACCCTGACATAGGAACATGATTCATTGTTTCTTTTTTTTTGAGACGGAGTTTTACTCTCATCGCCCAGGCTGGAGTGCAGTTGCCGGATCTCTGCTCACTGCAGCCTCCACCTCCCAGGTTCAAGTGATTCTTCCTGCCTCAGTCTCCCAAGTAGCTGGGATTACAGATGTGCGCCACCACACCCAGCTAATTTTTTTGTATTTTTACAAGAGACAGGGTTTCACCATGTTGGCTAGGCTGGTCTCAAATTCCTAACCTCAGGTGATGTGTCCGCCTTGGCCTCCCAAAGTGCTAGGATTATAGGTGTGAGCCACCAAGCCCAGCCTCATTATTTCTTATTATGGTCACTCTGTTATCATTTAAAAACATGTAAATCATTGGGGGTTTTTTGTTTTGTTTTGAGACGGGATCTTGCACTGTTGCCCAGGCTGAAGAAATCACAGTGATGAAATCACAACTCACTGCAGCCTGGATCTCCTGGGCTCAAGTGATCCTCCCACCTCAGCCTCCTGAGTAGCTGGGACTACAGGTTCACATCACTACACTTGGCTAATTTTTTGACTTTTAGTGGAGACACGGTCTCACTATGTTGCCCAGGCTGATCTTGAACTCCCCTCACCTCAGCCTCCCAAAGTGCTGGGATTATAGGCATGAGCCACTGCACCCAGCATAATAGTATTATAAAAATACAGAACAATTTATAAGTTTTGAGACATCTCAAGAAATCCTGGGAATTATGATTGGTTCCTGAATCCCAAAGATTAATATAGAACTTTTTTGACTGGTGAGCATGTTCTTCAAACTCTAGCTCACATGTCCTATCTTCTTTAAAAAAAAGCTTTCTGTATTTTTTATACCGTCTCAAAAAGAAAACAAAACAAAACAAAACAAAAAAAACAAAAAAAACTTTCTGTATTAGCCAAGGCTGATGGTTGCAAATGCCAAAAATCTAATACAGTGGGCAAAGGAGTACTTTATTGATTCATGTAACTGGGAGTGGTTGTAGCTTCAGGCACAAGAGGACCCAGAAGTTCAGAGTGTCATGGCCTCACTCTCTCTCTCCAGCTTCTCCTCTGACTTAGATTTAGTTTTCCTCCACCTAAAGTTAAAGTTAGTCACACTGGGAGCTCCAGATGTATGTTATCCTTAAGTCTCATGATCCCAGACAAAGAGAGAGTGAACGCTTCTCTAATAGGTTTGGTGAAAGTCCCCAGGAGCTTTCGGATTGCCCCAGCATATGCCCCATGCGCATCCCTGAGCCCGTGACCGTCAGCAGGAAGACAGAATACCCTCATGGCCAACCTTGGGCCACCTGCCCTCCTCTGGGATCAGTCCTATCTGACTCCATGGAATGGATCCCCCATAAGAAAGATGGATTCTATGTGAAGAAGGCAGGGCTGTGATGCCGGGTACCGGGAAGTGACAGATGTCCCCCTCACCCTCCATTGTTTTCTCCTTCCCGGAAGAATCAGTACCTCCCTCACCTGCATGCCCATGGCTTTGGATTCTTCCTGTGTTGCATTTCTTCTCGTAGCACACTCTTGTAGGCACATCCATCTCGCCTCTGTGAGTTCCTCCAGGAGCTGGTCTTGCTCCTGTGGCACTCCAGCACCTAGCATGTGCCTGGCATGCAGTAGGTATTCCATAGCGAACATTTATTGGAATTTATTACATGTCAGGCACTATTCAAAGCTGTATATGAACTAGTCTACTCTTCACAGTAATACGATGAGGTAGATATTATTGTCCTTCATTAAATATTTATTGACTAAGTTAATGAAAGTAAGCCATGATTTAAAGAAGCTACCCAGTGAACCCCATGATAGAATTCAAGGGCTGTCTACCATAGTTGAAAGGACTTCTCTCTGTCAAAGGGAACTATTGTCTTGTGACTACTTCCCTGAAGGTGCATGTCTGACCACATAACAAGGGTGGGATGACCTCCACCAAAGAGGCTGGGCCAATGCTAATGACACAGGCCGGAGGCAGAGGGCACCAGCCACCAGGCACTCCCTGCCACCCCCATAGCAGGGACATCATAAAATATCTGGGTTTCCCCGGAGGCCAGCAAACAAAGGAACAACTGCCTTTTGGAGTGAGTAATCCTGATACTGGACGCAGTCCAAGGCACACAGAAGGAATCCCTCTGGCAGATAAACCGTAGAGTTGCACAGCAAGAGGGACCTTACAAATGATCTAAGACTGTGCTTTTGTTTTCAAGATGAGGAAACAGAGGCCTGTAAAGGTGAAAGGAATTGTCCAAAGTCCCGTGGTTAGTACAGAAACTAGAAACTGGAAGTAGAACCCAGATCGCTTTCTGAGTCCCCTGAGACTTTGCATATGCTGAATGATTATAAATGATTATAAATAAGTCTTTGTTTGTTTGTTTTTTTGAGACGGAGTCTCCTGCAGCGGCACTCTGCAACCTATCTTGGCTCACTGCAACCTCCACCTCCCAGGCTCAAGCGATTCTCCTGCCTCAGCTTCCCGAGTAGCTGGGATTACAGACATGTGCCACCATGCCCAGCTAATTTTTGTATTTTTAGTAGAGATGGGGTTTCACCATGTTGGCCAGGCTGCCCTCGAACTCCTGGCCTCAAGTGATCTGCCAGCTTCAGCCTCCCACAGTGCTGGGATTACAGCCATGAGCCACTGCACCCGGCCATAAATAAATCTTAAATCTGATTGAAGGACCCAACTTTAATACTTGGAGGTGATGTCATTAACCTGAGCAGGTGGGCTTCACGTTTTATCTTTAGCTTCCTATAAATATGCTCTAGAGAAGCTTTGGTTTGGGGGTAATCAGAGGTGGAAGCCTCAGGACAGACCCAGCTTCTGTTGCCTGGAACCCTCTATGCTCAGGATGGGCCCTGGTGCCCGGGACCTGGATGCAGACCCATTGCAGAGGTCTGCTGCATTTCCTCCAGAGTAGGACAGCAAAATGAGTTGATTTCATGTTCTGTTCATCAGAACAAGTGGCCTTCTGAGCCCATCAGCTTCTCAAGGATTCTCTCCCTGTAGTGGTTGTCACAGCCACTGTGCATTTTCTGAATCTCTCCACTTCTAGCCACCAGTCTGCTAGGGTGGCCTTTTCCAACCCTATGACAATGTTTAGCACTATTATTGGAGAATTTCTAACTGATTTGATGCTGTTGCCATCTGTTTTTCTGCAATTTGGGGCTAGACCTAATCAGAATATCAGGATATCTGCTAAGCTGGGCTGCTGATTTTCTGGGATACAGACCCCAGAATACTGCCTATACCCTCAATCTTCACAGAGGCAGGTCCACCAAGATGTGGTCACAGAGGCAGGTCCACCAAGATGTGGATGGGTCCCAGTGCAAGGGCATGAATGGAACTCCACATACCATGTGTCTAAATGTGAAGAGGTAATACATCAAGCCAATAAACTGTTAAGTAGCCAGGTGCAGTGTGGCTCACACCTATAATCCCAGCACTTCAGGAGGCCAAGGCGGGCAGATGACTTGAGGTCAGGAGTTCGAGACCAGCCCGGCCAACATGATGAAACCCCATCTCTACTAAAAATACAAAAAATTAGCCAGGCGTGGTGGCAGGCGCCTTTAATCCCAGCTACTTGGAAGGCTGAGGCTGGAGAATCACTTGAACTCAAGAGGAGAAGGTTGCAATGAGCTGAGATCACACCACTGCACTCCAACCTGGGCAACAGAGCGAGACTCCATCTTAAAACAACAACAACAACGACAACAAAAAGTTAAATAAAACATGTTTTATCCTCTACCTTGATACAGTTATCTTTGCAACAACAAAAATTTTAAATATGTATAAAGCTCTGACTTTTATATGACTGCATGTCAACAAACTATTAAAGACATCTGAATTTCATTATTTTATTTATTTATTTATTTATTTATTTTTTAGACAGAGTCTCGCTGTGTCACCCAGGCTGGAGTGCAATGGCATGATCTCAGCTCACTGCAACCTCCGCCTCCCAGGCTCAAGCGAATCTCCTCCCTCAGTCTCCCATGCCCAGATAATTTTTGTATTTTTAGGGGTTTCACTATGTTGGCCAGGCTGGTTTCGAACCCCTGGGCTCAAGCAATCCACTGAGCTTGGCCTCCCAAAGTGCTGGGATTATAGCCGTGAGCCTCATGCCCGGCTTCGATTTTATGATTATAGGACATGTCTGGTCTGCTGATGGGCTGGCAAGATCTAGCTGAGTAACAAAATAAAGACGTACATAATTCATATGTTATCGCAGCCTTTGTTCCATAAAACTAATTTTCTTGCCTTGATTTTAGCAACATTATTAATTATATTATTGTAATAAAGTATTCACTTAATTTTCTTTTCCTTTACAGCAATGACATAAACAATTAAATAATGAAAGCATAATCTGTCATGAGATTAGAGATTTTTTAAAAAGGCAAATATAGCCGGGAGTGGTGGCTCATGCCTCTAATCCCAGCAGTTTGGGAGGCCGAGGCTGGCGAATCATCTGAGGTCACGGACCAACACGGAGAAACCCCATCTCTACTAAAAATACAAAATTAGCCGGGCGTGGTGGCATATACCTGTAATCCCACCTACTCAGGAGGCTGAGGCAGGAGAATCACTTGAACCCAGGAGGCGGAGGTTGCGGTGAGCTGAGATTGCACCACTGCACTTCAGCCTGGGTGACAGAGTGAGACCCTGTCTCAAAAAGGAGAAAAAAAAAGTTATTGCAGTCCCCTTTTCATAAGAGAAAGTTTGCTTATTGTTTTGGAGGAAGGACGACAGATAGTTCTATTTGTTCACCCAATCATTATATTTAAAAACCCGCAGTATTTTAAAAATTATTATATAAAATGTACTTTGTTTGGCATGCAATCTTTTGCATGGCCTCTTTGCTCCAGATTTTAAATCAGGATTGTTAGGCAATCCCAAATTTTTTTTCCAGGAGTTGTTACTCTGCCAGTCTATAACATTTCCCTCATTTTTCCAACTTCTTTTCCCTTGTTTTTTTCTTCCTTTAGGGCTTAGTGTCCAAGACTGCCATTGCCAGCTATGTGACCTTGGGAAAGTCCCTCAGTGCCTCCATTTCCCTATTGACAGACAGGGCATGACTGTGCCGAGCACATGGAATTGTGATAGCAAATGAAATCATCTCTGCAACGTATGGGTGGCTGAGCTGAGTGCTGGGCAAGTGCTCACTGCACGTTCCTGGTCATTGTTGTTGTTATTGTGGCAGGAGGATTTCATTGAGTTTGGAGCCCTTCCCAGGGTAACAAAGCAAGGAGTCATTTAAGATTAATGTTGCTCTTTTATGATGTAGATAGGCCCTTGGGCAGAGCAAGAAGAAACCAAAGCTGCTTCTCACCGGCCATGTGGGCTCACTGGCTAGGAGAGCTGATTGGGCTCCTTTTTAAACTTGGAAAATAATTCCTCTTTAAATATGGTTTCGGACAATAAAAATGAAACATATGTACCTATAAAAAATGAACATGCATCTTACTCCCAAAGCTTCTCTAGATTTCATGGATGGGAACACCAACAGGGAAATCTCAATGCTGCTCTCCCCGAAGCTGGGCAGCTTCCCGTGCTCCCTTGCTGGAACTGAGGGAAGCCTCATGGTGCAGCTACAAAGATGGGGTACTGGAGACCCAGTGACTGCTCAGATCTGGGCACTGATCTGATATGTGTTGGGGGCAGGGTGGGGAGCCAGGTAGATTCCATTCAGGGATGGGGCAGTGAGGATGAAGATTTAGTGGGTGAAACGGGATGAAGGGGGCTGTAGGGAAAGGAGCAGGAATTGGGGACAGGAGTGAGGGCAGGGATTGATTGGAAAGGTATCTGGGAACTCATGTAATTGACAAGGAGCTGGGGAACCGGGCTCCAACAGATCCCAATTAGACATGGGCTAGACAAGAGCCCCTCTCAGAAGCCACCTGCATAGGCCACTGCTGCAATCATCACGACTGCACATTCATTCCTGTTCCCCTGTCCCTGGATGTGCTCACCTCTGTCCTACTGGATGCTGCGGCCCTGGACACATCCACCGCACCACTAGACTGTGGGTCCCACTGCAGCTGCTGCTAATTGTCTCTAACTGGCTCTGCGTCCTAGTGTCCCTCCCTCCAGATTCGAAGTCCTGAGTGACACACTTCCTCTACCCGCAGAAGGGGAGGAGTGTTTTCCCTCCGACCTGTCCTGTCTAGGAGGGGTTCTTGGCAGCTGGGTAACCAAGAATGACATGTGTTCACTCTCAGGCCCTTAAGAGCAGTTCAAATGGAACTACTCGATTAGATGAGCACAGCTCAATGAAAAATCGCCATCAGAAGGTCGAAGGGAATCAGTAAATCTTGGTAGGGGAAGGGGCTAGAGACCTGGATGGCACATGTTGGCTGAGTCCATCTGCCTGCTCCATTTTATCAAAGATTTACGGAGCTCCTACTCCCTACCAGGCGCTGAGTTCATCTCAAGGAATGTATCACAGCTTCTGCACTCAAAAAGCTTGCATTTGGAGGGGGAGAGAAATAAACATTCACTTTCGGCCAGGCACAGTGGCTCACACCTATAATCTCAGCACTTTGGGAGGCCTAGGTGGGAGAACCACTTGAGACCAGGAATTCAAGACCAGCCAAGCCAACATAGTGCCCATTTTTACAAAAATAAAAATAAAAATAAAAATAAATTGGGTGTGGTGGTAGCACACTTACAGTCCCAGCTACTCAGGAGCCTGAGTTGGGAGGATCACTTGAACCAAGGAGGTCAAGGCTGCGGTGACCTGTGATCATGCTACTGCACTCCAGCCTGGGTGACAGAGCAAGGCTCTGTCCCAAGAAATAAAACTAAAAACGAAAACAGCCACTTTTCAAACTGTGAGATGCATGCAATGACAGAGGCAAGCGCAGGGAGAAGGAGCTCCTGTCACCCGCCTCATGGATGGGGGTGAGGAGCAGAGGTCCAAGCTGAGCCTGCAATGGCCCTGGGGCAAGACAGAAGGATGTTGAGGCAAAAGGATCTGCCTATTCTGGATTCACAGGGAAGTGATCGCCTGTACTAACTCCTGTCTATGGGCGGTAGCTGCTTCTAACATTCTGATGAGAAGAAATTTTAGACTAAATCCCATTGCAATGGAAAATGGTGCTGCACTGAACTAATGGCATCTGTTATAGACAAGGGAGTGGGGACTGGCAGGACATACTGCATGGGCTCATCATGCCAGCCCTAGAGGCGAGGAGGGTCACCAGAGGAGACATAATTACTCAGATAGCAGGTGCTCATAGCAACAACCACATCTGAGAGCTGTAATTATCAGTCCTATCTGACCTAAAGTCCCTTCTCTCTAAAAAATAGTTTGTATCTCCTGAAATGGAATTAGTGCATAATATAACCTACATGCATCCGTATTTTCCACAAAGAAAAAGAAAAAAGAAGCACTATGAGGGCCTAAGTAGCTCATAGAAGTCACAGGAAGAAGGAAAGGAACATATTTGTAACAAAATGATGTGTATTTTAATATGTAAATGTTTGGGTACAGCTACTCCAGAAGACAACATAAGGGGTGAGATATTCACATCCATACTCAGAATCCCCATAAGCACGACTGTGACAAGTGCAGGCCAGTATAGGGAGGTGGATCCCAAGTAGCCTTGGCCATAGTTCGTGTGATTTTCTGATGGAATGGGAATGACTCTTGGTAAAGTTTGGAATAAAGTAATGCCCATCTTCCCTGGAAAACATTGTCTATATTTGTGAAAAAAGCACTCTGGGTGTATACGTAAAACTGCCAGGGGCTAGCCTCAGTTAATTATAGCAATCAAATGGATCAGCTGCCTTTCTGGAGGTGATGACCCACCCACAAAAACATGCCCCTTGCAAAAGATCTCCTGCATCCCTTTCCAGAAGAGGAGAAGAGGAAACAGAAGAAGTGCCTGGTGCGGAGCCCCAGTTCCCACTTCATGATGTGAAATGCCCAGAATGCTATAAAATCACATTTGTTAGCCATGCACAAACAGCAGTTTTGTGTGTTGGCTTCTCCACTGTCCTCTGCCAGCCCACAGGAGGAGAAGCAAGACTTCCAGAAGCCCGATCCTTCAGGAGGAAGCAGCACTGGATGCACTCTGCCTCAAGATGAGTGGCAAAACATCCCCATAAACACATCTCCCATTAAAACAAAACAAAACCGGCTGCCTTGAGTCCTTCAGGCATAACTTTGCATTAGTTTCCTGTGGTTGTTATAACAAATTACAACAAGTTTAGTGGCTTAAAACCACACAGATTTATTCCCAGACAGTTCTAGAGGTCAGAAGTCCAAATCCAGTTTCTGTGCTAAAGTCAAGGTGTTGCCACGGCTGGTCCCTCACAGAGGCTCTGAGGAGAGAGGCCCATTTCTTACCTTATTCAACTTCTAGTGGCCGCCTGCGTTTCTTGGCTTGTGGCCCCTTCCTCCATCTTCAAAGTACATCACTCCAATCTTTGTTGCTGTCACCATATCACTTTCTCCTCTGACTCTGACTTCTCCTGTGTCCCTTCTTTGAGGAGTGCTGTGATTACATCAGGCCCAAGTGGATAATCCAGGACAATGTCTGCATCTCAAGATCCTTAGTCACATCTGTGCAAAGTCCCCATTGCCATGGAAAGGTACCATTCACAGATTCTGGGTGAGAACGTGGATGTCTCTGGGAGCCATGATTCTGCCCACCAGACTTTGATTCCAGTTCCTGCTGCAGTGTGCACACCAACATTGATGTTGGGTAAGACATACACAAGTCTGGCAGGACTGTGGACAGTTCTCTGCCATGGGGTATAATCCACACATTGTAGAACGTCTAACATTCCTGACTGTAGACTAAATGGCAGTAACATTCCCAGTCACCATGACAAACAAAAGAACCCCTTACATTTCCAAAATGCCCCAAGGGGCAGCACTGTCTACCTACCCCCACCCCCAAATTGAGAACCATGTTTCCAGAGGAATCATGCAGGCTTCAGGCATGGCTTGATCAGGACTTCAGACCTATTTTATGATTTTCTGGGCTTGGCCTTCCTCTGTGTGTCAATGTCATCCTCAGCTTTCCTCACTGAGGCAAATCGGCTGCTGCTGTTTCAGAAGAAAATCCACATGCTGCACAGGTCAAAGGAAGACAGAGCACTCTCCCCATAGTTCCAGTAAGATCCCTGAGAGCCACCCTGACTGTGTCAAATGAAGTCACATATCTGCCCTGATTGGTGGTTTACCTGATGCATGGAGTTTGTAATGGACTCTTTCTTTTCTTTTTTTTTTTACCACCTTGGAGCAGGAGCTGGGAGTGAAATCAGTGTCCCTGAAGCTCATGGTGTGTGTGTGTGTGTATGATGCCAGGAGAAAAAGTTGAGCATTGTTTGTTAGGAGAGGAAAGAATGCTGGGTGGGGACCCAACAAACGTGCATAATGGAGAATGTGGCACATTCTCAGAAAAGCAAGCTTTCTGGTGCAACTGTGGTATGAGGAACAGGAGAATCCCGGGAGATGGGCTAAAGGAGTAAGCAGATAATAGACCATTTATTTAATCAATTTAATCAGTTTCCCTTGTTCCTTAGCCAAGCTTCCCACATACTCACCCATTGACTTGGAATGCCCTGACTGGGGAAGGGAGCCTCTGATCCTCTGAGTGACTTGGTTTCTTGCTTTAAATCAGTGATTGGGCACTTTGGTTTGTACATCAGTCTCTATAAGCCAGGTTAATGTTAATTGGACCCTGAAAAAAATAGCCACCCTCATGGTGTGTGACATCAGATTCCTGAGCCTGCATGACTAAACCCAACCTGTGACCAATTTGCCAAGTTAACTGTGGCCCTGAGAGGCTTCCTGCTGGCTACCAAGCCAGCCTCTCCCTAGTGACCCCTCTCCACACTGCCATGTTCCATTAGCCATCTACCTCCCATAGTGAGGTTTTTGTTGTTGTTCTCGCTTTTTGAGACAGGATCTTGCTCTGTCACTGAGGATGGAGAACAGTGGGGTGATCACAGCTCACTGCAACCTCAAACTCCCAGGCTCAAGCAATCCTCCCACCTCCACCTCCCAAGTAGCTAGGACTACAAGTGTGTGCCACCACACCCAGCTAATTTATTTTTATTTTTATTTTTGTCTTTCTGTGTTGCTCAGGCTGGTCTCAAACTCCTGGCCTCAAGTGATCCTCCTGACTTGGCCTTCCAAAGCACTGGGATTATAGGTGTGAGCCACCGTGTCCGGTCTCCTATCATGTTCTTAGTCTGATTTTGCAAGTGAAGAAACTGAGGTTCAAAGAGGTTAAATGATGGGGCACACAGCCAATAGATGGGGGAACCAACAGTTGAACTCAAGTTTATCTAACCACAAATTGTCCCATCATTACCACCCTGTCTTTTTTTATATTAGTGACATCTAATGGGATAAACAGGCTCCAAAAGCCCCTTCTCATCAAAACAATAGCCAACTATATTCACACAAGCAGCTGTGCTTAATCACACAAGAACAGAGATCATCACACACATATTCATCCTATGCCTTTGTGTTATTGTTTGAGTCTTTTGTCCCCTGGTCCACAGCCTCCTCATGTCCTTCTCTCCTCCATGTGCCCAGTACAATAGGAGCGCTATGAATCAGCAGGGAAGTGTCCTTTGCCAAAGCCAAATAAGGGGCTGGGCCCTAAAAACAGCAATAAACCCCACGAGGCTTTATTACTTCAAACAAAGTGTAATCCGTGGTAGGGAGGATTTCTAGGGCCACAAACAAGAGCAAATATGACTTCCAAAGGAAAAGAAAGGGAAAGCCGGGCTGCCCACCTGTTTATTGGGAACAGTTGTTCCTCTAGCCCAAACCACATCTCCTTAATAGGGAAGAGGAGTGCAGCCCTATCAGGGAGGTTTTATTCTTAGGGCAGGAAAAGAGCAAAAGATGTTTCTTTAGCCTGCAATATGTCAGCATCAAATTTCCCATCTCCCTCTCCTCTGCTTTCCCTCCACCCCACCCCCAAGCCCTGGTGTTTGTGGCCTTTTGCTTGCATGAGAATTTATTTCCCATCTGACACTGTTGAAATAATCCATAGCACCTTCTTAGGGATGAGATGAACCGGAAGGTGTGGAAAATGCAATCAAAATTTCCACTGTGTCTCAGCAGCTAAGCTTCTGGAAAATCAAAGGAAGTAATCTGGACCTTGCCTTGCGGACCCAGAAGGTCTGAGAGGGGCTCTGATATCCGGGGCGAGTCCTTAGCATCGCGGGAGCCCTAATCACAATAGAGAGATGAAGCTGTCTTGCTGCTGGCCTTGGGGAAGGAAGCCTCCGTGAGCCACGGCCCTGCCAGGGAGAGAGAGATTAAAAAAATGGTTTTCCGCCAGGCGCGATGGCTCACACCTGTAATCCCAGCACTTTGGGAGGCCGAGGTGGGCAGATCACGAGGTCAGGAGATGGAGACCATCCTGGCTAACAAGGTGAAACCCCCTCTCTACTAAAAATACAAAAATTGGCCCGGCGTGGTGGCCGGCGCCTGTAGTCCCAGCTACTCGGGAGGCTGAGGCAGGAGAATGGTGTGAACCCAGGAGGCGGAGCTTGCAGTGAGCCGAGATGGCGCCATTGTACTCCAGCCTGGGCGACAGAGCGAGACTCCGTCTCAAAAAAAAAAAAAAAAAAAAAAAAATGGTTTTCCATTTTGAGAGGCTCCAAATTATGAAGATAGCCATCGACAGGTTTCATTTGCCACTTGACAGTTTTTTCTTCCCGAAAAGCTTCCTGGTGTCATTTTAAGTAACCAGGAAAGAGCTCTTGTTGCAAGTGGCTGTGACATTGATGAATGCCATTTAAGGCCGGCTTGCTCCTGCGCAGTCAGGGCTTGGGCTTGGTTCAAGGTTCTTGATGGGTACCTAGGCAAAAGTTGGGCCAGCCTCCTCCCCAAACCCATTTGTTACTAGGGACCCCCCCCACCAAAGGGACATAGTGGATGGGTAGTGGTGGTGGTATGTGTCTGTGTGTGTGTGTGTGTGTGTGTCTGTGTGTGTGTGTGTCTGTGCGTGTGTGTGTCTGTGTCTGTATGTGTCTATGTCTGTGTGTCTGTGTGTGTGTGTGTCTGTCTGTGTGTGTTTCTGTCTGTGTGTGTGTGTTAGGGGCTATTGGTATACTCCCTGAAGTCAAGTTGAAAGGTCAATCCCTGTGTTGTTAGAAACTTTTCTAAAAACTCCACACATTTATTGCCCGCTATGTGAAGCTGAGCATCTTGTCTTAAATTTATTAATACATTTTTTTTCAAATGTCAGAGGAGACAACCCTATAGGGATTGAGTGTTCATTGTACACAGGCCATCTGTGTTTGATTTCATCAGTCTCAATGGTTTTCCCTCTGTCTTTCACCTTTCCAGACTGAGGGGTCCTTCTTCCCAAGCAAAAGTCTGTGCTCATCTTTACCCTTCAAAGTTGACTCCCTTCCATGTGGGGGTGGACAGGCCAGGGAAAAAAATGCCAGTTAAATAGAGAGTCCCTTCTATCTGGGCATGGACGTGAGCCTTCTATGCTACTTTCTAAAAATAAACTGCAAGCATACAGGTGGTGAGGGAAATGCAATTCTCCCTTTCTTCCAGGGCACACAGGTAAACTACATTGTCCTGCCTTCATTGCAGTATAGTAGTATGGTTATGTGACAAAGTTCTTGCCAATAGAATATGAGCAGAAATTATATGCATAACTCTTACTAGGCATTAAAAGAATGAGCCTTCCTCCTTCATGCTTTTGTTCTCTTTCCTCCGGCTGGACAGTTGGAACCTGCAGCAACCAAGCTTTTTTTTTTTTTTTTTTTTGAGATGGAGTCTTGCTCTGTTGCCTAGGCTAGAGTGCAGTGGTGCTATCTCAGCCCACTGCAACCTCTGCCTCCTGGGTTCATGCGATTCTCCTGTCTCAGCCTCCCAAGTAGCTGGGATTACATGCACATGCCACCACGCCTGGCGAATTTTTGTATTTTTAGTAGAGATGGAGTTTCGCCATGTTGGCCAGGCTGGTCTCGAACTCCTGACCTCAGGTGATCCACCTGCCTCGGCCTCCCAAAGTGTTTGGATTACAGGCGTGAGCCACCGTGCCTGGCTGCAACCAAGCTTTGACATGCAAGTGACAACGGTGTCACAGAGCAGTGACTTGGAAAGAAGCGGGGTCTCAGAATGACCAGGCAGGGCAGAGCTTCACACCAGCATGGAATGCTCACCTGGAACTACACATGAGAGAGATTGAAACTGTCTGTTGTAAGTCACTGACATGTTGGGGCCTCTTTGGTACAGCAGGATAGCCTCACCCTAACTAGTTTACATAAGAAAGTTCTGCTCCCCTTCCTCCCTGGAGGAGGGGGAAAGGCACAGACATTGAACAATTGATGGCCGCTGTTTGATAGAGATTTTTGCTTTTGTTTTCAATGCAGAGGTTTCAAAAGTGCTTTGAACCATCTTCATTCATTCATTCCACAGGGGTTGCCCAAGTGCCTCTACATATAGGGAGGCAGTATGTTGCCTGCCTCCCATACCAAACATTCTCTGCCCACCCTATGCCCACCATATCCAAGGAAGCCACCTTCCCAGGTTTTCAGGAAACAGGATCCATAGGATGAAATGTGAATTGCTGGTCAAATGCCTTGCTGTGTGGGCAGTAGATGGAGGACAATGAGGATGGAGTGTTTAGGTCAAGAAAAGCCTTCTCTGTCTTTGGGCACCAGTCTCATTCCTGCTCTCATAGACTTGCAATTGTTCACTTCCATTTATTCACCACTAAATTTATTCCTGACACACAAATCTCCCTCCTACCCGAGTCTGTGTCTTTCAATGCAGTTATTGTCAATAACTGTTTAAAGGAGGCAGGGGCTATGTTTGGTCAGAAGGCTTGGGGGTGTCCCCTGACTCTTAACACTTCCCAGCCAGGGTATTTAACTTCTAGTCTCTGGAATTCAGGATTCACATCTATAAAATGGGACAATTTCTTCTGTCCTGATTGTCTCACATAGTTGTTTTAAAGTTGAGACGCAAATATGGAGTTTATGAGTTAGAAAAACTCATATGAGTTTATGAGTCCCATCATTTGTAGCCATAAGAGCACTTAAGTGCACTAGACACCCCCAAATTGAGGATGATACAATCTGACATGGTGACCCCCAAATGAACCACTGCCCCCTATTTATGAGGCCCAGTCTATAAATTTCCAGATCTGCAAATATTTCCTTTTACAGAGGCCTTAGTGAAAGTAAAGGGATCGTCCAGATGTCCATCAATGGATGAAAGAATAAACCAATTGTGTTATAAACATACGTTGGAATATATTTCAGCCATAAAATGGAAGTACTAACACACACTATGATGTGGGTGAACCTTGAAGGCATTCTGCTCCATGAAAGAAGCCAGACACAAAAGGTCACGTATTGTTTGGTCCCATGTACCCGAAATATTTAGAATAGCTAAATCCATAGAGACCGAACACAGGTTGGGGTTGCCAGAGGATGCGGAAAGGGGAAAATGAGGAGAAGCTGCTGATGGATATGGAATTTTATTTCAGAGGAACTAATTTATCTAGTTCCAAATTTTATTTGGAACTAGATAGAGGAGGAGGTGGCATAGCATTGCGAATTACTAACTGCTACTGAATTGTTCACTTTAAAATGCTTAATTTTATGTTATCTGAATTTGATCTCAATAATTATTTTAAATAAAAGGAGCCAATGAAATGATAGTGTTTCACAATGGAACCTCAGGAGTGGTTGCCTGTGAACCCTGTGATGAGTTATTCTTTAAGCTCTCTGAAGAGATTCTCCTCCATTCTCTCCACTCAGAACCCTTCTGGCAGATCCTCAAATAATGTTCGTTTCATTCGATGTTGTTGCATTACAACAGTGATAAGAGAAAAAATAGATTCCCAGCTGGGGTAACCATCTGTGTGAGTTTACTGTCTCCCCATGTCTGCGTGGGTTTTCTCCAGGCACTCTGGATTCCTTGCACATCCCAAAGCTGTGCACATGAGGTTCACTGTTGTGTCTCCGTGGTCCCAGTGTGAGTGTGGGTGTGAGTGTGATTGTGCCAGTGCAGGAATGGTGCCCTGTCCAGGGTTGATTCCTACCTTGTACTCTGAGCTCCTGGGACGGACTGTGGTCCCCTCTGACCTTGAAGTGGAATAAGCACGCTGGAAAATAAATGAATGAATGAATGAATACAAATTATTGTCCAGTAAAAATCTGTAAAGTAGACAATAATCATAAAAATGCAAGACAATAAAAAACATAGTACAAAAATGCTCAACAAGCCACCATAGTGGTTAGTTTTTTTTTGAACTTCATGGTGGTCAGAGATGATCCCGAAAATTTTCCCTTTGCAAACATTTATTCATTGGTGTAACCCACCACCAACCACGACCACTGTCATTCGTTGATTACTTATTTTCCAAAGTTGGGTAAAAATCTTACTCGTTTTGATTAATTTTTCATATATACACACATATATACCTCATTTTTATTTCACGTGGTTAATAGTAGAAGTGTTTTGGGTCTCTATTTACAAGTTTGGTGATGTTTTTATGACCAGAAATATAACGGAGGAACTTTACTCTTATTAGCCTATGGCAAAATTGCTTTCATTATGCATCATTTCACTGAAAGTTGTAGTTTCTGAGAACCCATCTGACAGTCAGTGGGGACTTACCGTACCTGTAAAGCACTAACTGCTCTTGGAGTTACCATGTCTTTGATGCAACAAGGGCTGAATCAGGACTTGATTAACTTCACCAACTGGCTGCCTGCCTTAGCTTCTGGGTTCATGCTTGGCCAGCTTGAGTCGGGACACTCTGAAATTTATATATATATATTCCCTACATCCTACAAATATTGGAACAGCCATTTCAGAGAAATTAGGCAGATCCAGGTTTCCAGGACAGACTTTAAAAAGTGAAAACTATCTGTGTGATGGGGAGGGTATGCAGCAAAATGTTCACGGTGATTGTGTCTTATCTGTGGATGCTGAAAATATTAAGATGTGGACTTTAACTCCCGTTTTTATGTTTATCTAAGTATTTTAGAACCATTCTACAATAAACAGGATTTGTTTATGGGATTTTAAGGAAAATAAAGATGGGGATGATTTGTTTAAAGATGTAGTACACGCACTCATCAGAAATGATATTCATTCATCAGACTTTTACTTATTTATTTATTTATTTATTTTTATTTTTTGAGAGGAAGTCTTGCTCTGTCACCCAGGCTGGAGTGCAGTGGCGTGATCTTGGCTCACTGCAATCTCCGCCTCCCAGGTTCAAGTGATTCTCCTGCCTCAGCCTCCTGAGTACCACCATGCCCAGCTAATTCTTGTATTTTAGTAGAGATGGGGTTTCACCGTATGGCCAGGCTGGTCTTGAACTCCTGACCTCAAGTGATCCACCTACCTTGGCCTCCCAAAGTGCTGGGATTACAGGTGTGAGCCACTGCGCCTGGCCTCATTAGACCTTTAGGAGTCCACGTAACAAATGTTTCTGGAGCCCTGGTAGGTATGAGGCTTATAAAAATGAGAATGGCTCTCCATAAGAGAGTTCATGGTATCATCACCCTCCTGTACTATGTGTGATATTAGAGGCATTCAGAAAGCAATGTGGAAACACAGTGGGGAAGATGCAGTAATTCTACCCAGAGAAGGCAGGAAGAATTTAACAAACTTCCATCTCAGCCAACTGATCCACCCATTCCCTTCATTTCTCCAGTCTTCATGGTTTTCTTTCCTCCTTTGCTTTTATCATACCCTGTCCTTCCTCCACTTCTGAATTACCTATCACTTGCTGATTGTATCATGCTTAATAAATACGTTGTATGCTACTTATCCTTTCATGTACATATTGCCCCAACAAATAATAATACTTTTTAGGACAGAAGCTGCTATTTTATACCTTTCAGGAATCACAGCATCCTTTAAAAAAAGTGCGTTATTGACGAAAGAGGCCGGGCAAGGATCAGACTACACCGGTCGCGGTCAAGAGATCTTTATTGGAGGTATCGAGCGGAGAAGGAAGAGAAAAGAGAGAGGAGAAGGAAGAGAAGAGAGGAGAAGAGAGAGGGCTGCTGGTGTGCTGGGTTTTATATCCCTTGGGCCTACGTGGGGCGGGCCCAAGGGAAGGCGGGAGATGCTTCTTTCTGCTTGGCCCTCCTTTGGCAGGTTCAGACAGTGCCCGGTCAAGGAGGGGAGAAGAACCCGGAACCGGTGCCATTAAGGTACCCCTGTTACCTAACAATTGATGGTTATTACATCATACATATATTCTGAATCCATCGGTAATATAATAGGACTAGGCACAGTGTCTCACACCTGTCATCCCAGCACTTTGGGAGGCTGAGGCTGGAGGATCACTTGAGCCTAGGAGTTCGAGACCAGCCCGGACAACCTAGCAAGACGTTGTCTCTACAAAAAATAAAAAAAATTAGCTGGGCATGGTGGCTGAGGAGGGAGGCTGAGGTGTGAGGATCACTTGAGCCCAGGAGGCAGAGGTTGCAGTGAGCTGAGGTTGTGCCACTGCACTCCAGCCTGGGTGATGGAGCAAGACCCTGTCTGAAAATAATAATAAAATAATAATATTAATAATAACAATAATAATAATGTAATGGCTATGCCAGAATAATCTTTACTATTTGGTTTGTAAAATTCTTAAGATGCATTTTTAAAAGAATCACTGTCATAAATTAAGAGCTGGTGAGCACAAAGCCAGGCTACTCATAACGTTCTCTATCTTTAGGGGAGATGAAAGTAGACTGAAGAAGTAGCTGAAAAAATGAGAGTTTCATAAAGCTATTAAGTTCATTAGTTGTATCAAAAATGGAAACTTTGAATAAAATATGTTCCCACACAATTCAGTTTTGTTTAAATGCTTAATACAAGGTAAGGCATGAAAAGAATCATCGTCTAGGTTGGAAATGATTCTTTCTCTAGAATGAGGGATGATTTCTGAAAACTCTTTAGATAAACAAGACCCTTTTCAATGTATCTTCAGAAAGGCTTGTTGCATTCATTTGATTTTCAGGCTGATGGTAAGTAACAATGAAGCCCAGAGTAACAGTAGCTAAAGTGAAATAGGAGTTTATTTCCTTCTCAGATTTAAGAAATCTGGAGGTAGCCAGCTCAGGGCTGGTGCAGCCCTCCATGGTGTCAGGGAACCAGGTCTTCTATCTTGTTGCACTGTTTTCTATGGCTTCCATTCCCAAGGCTCAAGATAGCTACTGGAGCTCTAGCCATTATGTCCACAGTCCAGAAGGCAGAGAGAACGAAGAGAGAAAGAAGGATATACTCCTCCCTTCTTCTTCTTCTTCTTTTTTTTTTTTTTCTTGAGATAGAGTCTCACTCTGTCTCCCAGGCTGGAGTGCAGTGGCACAATCTCGGCTCACTGCAAGCTGCACCTCCTGGGTTCACGCCATTCTCCTGCCTCAGCCTCCCGAGTAGCTGGGACTACAGGCATGCGCCACCATGCCAGTCAATTTTTGTATTTTTAGTAGAGACGGGATTTCACCATGTTGGTCAGGATTAAATTAGATAGAAGGAAAACCTTCACATTTCTGACAGTGGGTGTTTCTGGGGAGATGAATGGGTAGTGGTTAAAAGGACTGAAGTTTTATCTGTAATATTTTATTTCTTTAAAAACAGAAAGAGGCCGGAGGCAAATATGAAAAAATGTAAACTGTGAAGAATAGGTGTTTGTTATGTCATTCTTTGTGTTTTTCCTATCTTTAAACATTTCACCAGTTTGAAAATGGTCATCATCACTTTTAAAAGTTTAAATGAATTTTTACTCTGTTCTTGATATGATTTAACTTACCAAATAAATTCAAGCTACACACATTCTAAAGTGTTATGTCTACTTTAAAGAGGCTGCTCTCTTCCCAGCGCCCTGAAACATGACATGATTGTTCTTTCCTTAAATTCTTTCCTTAGTCTGGAGTGTGCTCTCATTTCCTCCCTGCTCAGCCATTGTCTAGATTCCACTCAGGACCAGCTCATATCCCTTTTTTCCGAAACTCTTCCAGCCCATTTTGATTTCTTATAGTACCACTCACATGTACCACTTAGCATATGTCATTTGACTTTGAATTTAACTTGTCTTTCCCATAGAAATCATGAAGCTCCTTGAAGGCTTAGATTTCTTATATTCAGGGATGGAAATAAGAGCTTCCATTCCCCCATTCCCATGCTATTCCCACAGCAGACATCACTAATCAACCACATCACTTTTTCCCACTGAGCTTGGACATGGTCTCAGAATCCTTCTTAACAGAGCTCCTGGAGCTGCTGTAATATTGCCAATTGCAGATTGGGCATGCAGATGAAACCTCTTTCCATCCCTGCCTGTAACTCTATAGTTTCCAAAGTACCAGTGTTATTCCCAGGAGAGACTCAGAAGGAACTAGCATAATCCTGAAAGTGCCAAAATTATAAAAACCTATGACAGCTTAGGTTTTGAAGAAACCTCATAGCTCATTTTAGTGATGGGCTGATGGCTGATTCAACTGTTTGAAAGTTTCGAGAAAACCAGGGGACTCCAAAACGTTGGAAAAGGGATTAATATAATCCCAAGCACCCATGCACCTGATACCCATTTAGTAGGAAAACGTGGCTGCCAAGCTACAGGTGAAAAACTCAAGTCCAAAGGCATTTCATCATTTCATTATGAAGTGGAAGAATGAGCCTTTCCAAAGCTCTCCAAGGCCTTGGGAAAGCCCTAGGCCAGAGAAAGAGGAGAAGGGTAGGGGACTGGCCCCTTGATATCCTTGAGAAATAAGGCAGCTGGGATAGAGGCCTGAGGAGTCCTCACATGGACATCCTTGAAGTCTTATTTACCCCTGAGTGTGTCAGAGTCCTGGAGAGTCCTATGCCAACAAGCTGGTCAGGGGAGCCTGTTCCTGTGTGGTTTTTTCCAGCTTCATTGTGTTTTTTTTTTCCACATTTTAAATTTTCTGTAATGACCATGTTTTATTCTCATGATCAGAAACTGAAAGAAAAAAAGAAAACATATCCCAGAGGAATACCACTCTTTTTTCCTAAAGTGGTATCTACTATTACTCTACCTTTGAAATCCACGAGAAAGAGAAAAGCAAAGTGTGTCATTTCAGCCAGCAAGAAAGTGGGAACTGGAAACTGGAAGGGAATATAAAACCCCTTCATCAAAATACTCTGTACGGCGACCGGTCATTTATTCACTCATGCATTCATTCTGTCTTTCTTCCCGTCATTTGCTTAATAATCATTTATAGAGAGGCTACTACGCGCTTGGGATACAAGAGAACAAATTAGATACAACCCCTGCCCTCATGAAGTATTCAGTCTGCAGGTGGCGGGGGGCGGGGCGGGGCGGTGGTGGTGAGGGTGGAATGAGCAGAGGACAGGCATTTATTAGATACCACACATAAGGATGTTCAATTATAATCAGGCTAAGCATTGTACCATAAATGTATGTGATGGCCTGGGCTGGAGGGAAGAGGTAACCTCATTGTCATTCCCAGCTCTGTGCTGTCTCCACCATCACTGCATTGGCTGCGGACTGTAGCAGAGCCTCCTTCCTGCCTCTCCCTCTCCAGTCCATTTTGCACCTCCTTTTACTGCCCACCTTCCCACAGCCCTGCTTTCTGTACTCAGTAGCTCCGTAACACACGATTGCTCAGTATCGGCTATTGTCTTTTTCTTTCTTTTTTTTTTTGAGATGGAGTCTCGCTCTGTCGCCCAGGCTGGAGTGCAGTGGCGCGATCTCGGCTCCCTGCAAGCTCCGCCTCCCTGCAAGCTCCGCCTCCCGGGTTCACACCATTCTCCTGCCTCAGACTCCGGAGGATCTGGGACTACGGGCGCCCGCCACCACGCCCGGCTAATTTTTTGTATTTTTAGCGGAGACGGGGTTTCACCGTGTTAGCCAGGATGGTCTCGATCTCCTAACCTCATGATCCGCCCGCCTCGGCCTCCCAAAGTGCTGGGATTACAGGCGTGAGCCACCGCGTCTGGTCTTCTTTCTTTTTTTGAGATAGGGTCTGGCTGTGTCACCTAGTCTGGAGTGCAGTGGCAAGATCAGAGTTCACTGCATCCTCGAACTCTTGGGCTTAAGCCCAAGATCCTCCCATCTCTGCCACCTGAGTAGCTAGGACAACAGATACACCACCATGCCCAGCTGCATTTTGGTTTTTGTTTTTAATTTTTGTAGAGACAGGGTCTTGCTATGTTTCCCAGGCTGGTCTCAAGCTCCTGGGCTCAAGCAGTCCTTCTGCCTCAGCCTCCTAAAGTGCTAGGATTATAGGCATGAGCCATCATGCCCAGCTCCTATTGCCGATTGTCTTAAAGTTAAAGAACTCTGTCTAGCTTGGCCCTCCTGGGGGATCTCACCTCTCCCAGGGTCTCCACTAGCCCATATGGCACCTTTGGTGCAGATTTTTAAAAGATGGCTCTTGCCGGGCGTGGTGGCTCACACCTGTAATTCCAGCACTTTGGGAGGCTGAAGCGGGTGGATCACAAGGTCAGGAGATCAAGACCATCCTGGCCAACATGGTGAAACCCCGTCTCTACTAAAAATACAAAAATTGTCTGGGCATGGTGGTGGGTGCCTATAATCCCAGCTACTCAGGTGGCTGAGGCAGGAGAATTGCTTGAACCCGGGAGGTGGAGGTTACTGTGAGCCAAGATAGCTCCACTGCACTCCAGCCTGGCAACATAAGGAGACTCTGTCTCAAAAAAAAAAAAATAAAAAGGTGGCTCTTCCAGCCTTTGACCAGGGCACACAGCTTGGGGACCCGAACTCAGGTTGAATTTCAGTCTCTAATTCTCTGCTTTCCTGTGGTACCTCTGCAAGTAGACCACAACCCTCCTGAGCAGAAATTTTCATCTTTTTTGTATTTTGATTCTCACAGCTGTCAACTAAGCCCTGGACACAAGGCACAGTATCTTCTTGGGGATAGATATGACCAACTGACTGATTCTTTTTTTTTTTTTTGAGATGGAGTCTCACTCTGTCGCCCAGGCTAGAGTACGGTGGTGCGATCTCGGCTCACTGCAACCTCTGTACCCTGTGTCCAAGCAATTCTCCTGCCTCAGCCTTCCTGGTAGCTGGGATTACAGGCACCCGCCACCAGGCTGGGCTAATGTTTTGTATTTTTAGTAGAGACGGGGTTTCACCGTGTTAGCCAGGATGGTCTTGATCTCCTGACCTCGTGATCCACCCACCTCAGCCTCCCAAAGTGCTGGGATTACAGGTGTGAGCCACCGCTCCCAGCCAATTTGTGTATTTTTAATAAAGACAGGGTTTCGCCATGTTGGCCAGGCTGGTCTTGAACTCCTGACGTCAGGTGATCCATGCGCCTCAGCTTCCCAAAGTGCTGGGATTACATGCATGAGCCACTGTTCCCAGGCTGACTGATTCTTAAATGACAGCAGCTTTCAGTGGAATCCTGTTCAGCCTTCACATGTGCTCTTGGAAAGTATTCACCCAACCGGAACACCACAAGAGGTCTTGGAGTTTCCAGGGCAGTCCTGATTTTGAATCTTTATCTCACTGTCTAACCATCATCATGGAAAACTTTCTCACTGCCTTAAGGCCTCCATTTCTCCATCTGCAAAGTGGGAGGAATAGCTGTGCACTTTGTATACAGAGAGCTGGGAAGAGGGGACAAATCAGGGCACATTGAAACCTTCAGTGGCTGAGGGGACACAGGAGGAAGACGCGTGGTGGAGAGAAGGAGGAGGTAATGGGTCCTGTCTCTCCTGATCTTCACAAGTGAACCGAGTTTACCACAGGAACTGAGAGCAGTTGGGGCCTACTGCTCTGGGGAGAGCGCCTCTCACCAGTGTGGCCCTTATCTGTTTGCAAGAGCCACCTCCTTCCTGGGCCCCCAGCCACCTGTGGTTGACTGAAGCTCTCAAATGAAGTTTGACCCAACCACACAACACCCAACCTGAACACCACAATAGGTCTTGGATTTTCCAGGGCAGTCCTGATTTTGAATCTTTATCTCACTGTCTAAAAATGGTATGTTCCAGTTCAGGGCCCAAAAACCTGATCAGCTGCACACTGGGAGTCCTAGGTGAGAGGTTAAAGCGGAGACCTTGCCTTGTTTCTCACTGGTACCCCAGGCTCCCCGCTCTGAACTGTGCCACATGGGAGCACCTCTCCTGCTGCTCCTCCGTTTCCTGGCCTGGCCCCTGCCCTCCTACTGTCCCAGGACTCATCTGACCGTCATGCCAATGGTGGGCTCACTGGGGTCTCGGGGAGATAAGGCCCTCACTGTCTAATTCATCAGGGACTAGCAGTGGGATGTGGGTTGGGGATGTTTTGGGGTGGACGGGTCTTTTGATGGGTGGCACTCAGGTCATATCAGAACAGGGGCTGAAGGCAGGTAGAGGCAGGAGAAGCCCCGCTTCCCTCGGCATCCTGCGTGGATGAACAGAAACAGGAAGCAGAGGAGTGTGACGGGGTTGGAGACACCGGAGCACAGTGTGATGTGATGGCTGCTCTGCCGCTCGTCAATACTGAATCTTCCAAGGGGGCCATTTCCTCATCTATACAAAGGGCCCGTAACTGGACAGGATGTGTGCTGAGTGGCCGCCCAGCTGTGGCTCCCCTCCGAGAACACCAGCCCCTGGCAGTTTCCTGAACGCAGTGACCCCGCTGCGTACCTGTGACCCCACCCCTGACCAGGCCCGGGAGCCTCTTCTGTATGAGGCAGCCCTGTGGGAGCTAGCAGGAGGAGAGACACATGGAGGGGACTTCTGCAGCCGAGGGATGGCCAAAAAAAGGGCGGTGGGGAAACTCGTGAGTAAGCAGAAGCCATGAGGCAGGACGAAGGTGTGTGAAGACAGCTGCAAGGGCACGAGGAGCAGCTACAGACACTGCAGCGTCCCTGGGAAACTGAGTCACACCTTGGGCAGATCGCTCCGTGGGGCACAGCGTGGGCACTGCTTCTGAAGGCACACCTGCTGCTGTGGAATCCTGAACAACACTCCAGTTCTCCTAAAGCTCTGATTGTCTTGATGCCAAACTGATTTCCAGTGTTGCTTTACTTCCAGTTTATCCCTACAATTGTGCTCCCCAGCCTGTGGAGACCAGCATTGGTCCCTGTCCCTTGCAACCTGAGACGGTCAACAACTGGTCTCGGTGGTTCATCTGCACCCACTTTACAGAGGAGAAAATAGAGTCATAGACGTCCGTGTCCAAGGTTGTGGCTGGTAAGTGCTAGAGCCGGGATTGATTCCAGCTTCTTTCCCACCATACCCAGGTATTATTGCTGAAAAAAAGGGAAACCTAGAATGTTATGCCTACAGGGTAGGCGTGAGCTCCCGCCATGGCCGGAGTTCCAGCCGTGTCCTGGTTCTCATCACGCAGACACGCTTTGAACCTGAAGGTGGAAAGTGGAAAAATGCCAAACTGGTTTGAGAAGAAAGGGGGAGAACGTCAAGTGGAAAATATTCTGTTCTCTGCCTCATCATTAGAAGAAAGGAAAGGGGTGTGTGTCTCATTTTTCTTAACAAAAGCAACACAGGAAGAAAACTGTTTATTAAACCAGGCATAGTGGCTCAGGCCTGCAAACCCAGCACTTTGCGAGGCCGACGCGGGTGGATCGCTTGAGCCCAGGAGTTCAAGACCAGTCTGGGCAACATGGTGAAACCCTGTCTCTACAAAAAAATTTAAAAATTAGCTGGGCAGGATGATGTGTGTCTGTGGTCCCAGCTACTCAAGAGGCTGAGGTGGGAGGATTATTTTGAGCCCAGGAGGTTGAGGCTGCAGTGAGCTATGATCACACCACTGCACTCCAGCCTGGGTAACAGAGACTTTGTCTCAAAAAAAAATTTTTTTTAAAGAAAAAGAAAAAGAAAACTTTAAGACACTGCATACTTTAGCAAGTAAGCAAAGATGCAGAGACACTCATTTTGGCTCTCAAGCTCTTAAGAAATCTTTGCAAAAGAAGAAGAAAAAAAGGTAATCAATAGCCTTTTTTTTTTTTTTTTTTTTTTTAAAGAAACCTGAAATGGTTCAGGTGACTTGAGGGCGTGTTTGGGCAATTTTGTTTTACTTGAGGTCATATAGATTGCTATAAGAAGCTGTCAGCTTATTCTAGCTGTACCTTGGAAGTGGCCAGTCAGGAAGGAGGTGAACATTGTGGGTCTTTCACGGATTCTAGGGGCCCTGTCTGATCCCTCACTGGCTCCATTCTTGCCAACCTCTCCTAAACACTCTGACCTATGGGACCGGGCTCAGTTGTTAGAGGTCAAAGTGAGAGGCATATCTGTCCTCATTCATCTTTCAAAATTGAGTTCCACTGTCTCCTCCTCCAGGAAGCCTTCCTTGATTCTCTGTCTCATTCCCACTGCTCTTCCCATTCAGGATTAAATCCCTCTCCTCTGTGTCCCCACCTTTTCCTGTGCAGTAGTGCATCTCTCTGTCCTGGTATTCCTCATACCACATTACGATAATCAGTTCACACTGTCAGGCCCTCAGGGTAAGAGGCAAGTCTTCTTTAACTTTGTATTATCAGTACTTAGCCAAGGGCCTGGCATGTAGTAGATGCTCAATAAATTTTGCTGAATGAATAAAAGAAAAGAAGGAAAGTGGGGAGGGCATTTTGGGAAATATGAAATTTTCTTTTTGAGATTTATCTCAAAAATATGTGTCTAGCACTTGTCCACAGAGAGCAATTAAAGTCAGGATTCTATTTTCTGCAAATGATTGAGTTTCTTCACTCCAAGTTGTATCTTGGGCACCTAAGGCAGGAGGAAATTGGGGTAGATTTAGAGGGATTTGGGAACATTGTGTCTGAGGAGTATGTGCGTGTCCTAACACATTTCTGAACTAAATAGATGTCTCTGAACCACATACAAAAAGCAAACATGCCACATTTTGTCTCCCTGGAACTTAGTAACTTAGCAATTTCACCTTTGGGACTACAGCCACCCACTAGCATTCAAATCGCTTAGTGCAGAAGGGCGCTTGTTCTCTTGTTCACTATTGTAGCCTCAACCCTGGAAAAGGCCCTAGCGATGGGTAGGTCCTCAATAAAGATTTGTTGAATGATTAAATAAGTGAGAAAAGGACCTGAGAGCAGCTTAGGTGCCACAAAATTTCTGCCGTAGATATCTTGAACTTCACTCCCAGGAGAACCCTCATATTCTCACTCAAGACAGTTTACAAACAGTTCTATCAGATTTCATTATCTCATTCTATATTCACTGGAGACAAAAAATTGGAAGAAAGGAAAAGAGTTTTTACTCTACTTATAGAAATATGTTTTCTTTATTACTTAGGAAGAAAGAAAAGTAGATACAAGACTTCAAAACACACAGTAGACAAGGGCCAACTGTGGCAGCTACAAGCAGCTTTCAGTAATGCCTTGGTTCCTGGGAGCATGAACACACAGCATTAACTGACATGCAATATGATACCCCAGTCAGGAAATGCAGAAGAAGTTCATTTTGACATAATTGTCTAAGGCGACAGGCAAGTCAATAAAACACTTTTTTTTTTTTTTTTTTGAGACAGGGTCTCCCTCTGTCACTCAGGCTGGAGAGCAGCAGCGCAATCAACACCCGGCTAATTTTTAAGTTTTTTGTAGTGACGAGGTTTTGCCATGTCGCCCAGGCTGGCCTCCAATTCCCAGGCTCAAGTGATCTGCCCACTTCAGCCCCCCAAAGTGCTAGGATTATAGGCCTGAGCCACCACGCCTGGCCCAGTGAAACATTTCTGAAAGGTCTCTATTAATGACAGATAAAACTGAAAAAAGTGAGGTGCTTAAAGAATTAATCCAAAAGCATTTCTATTAGCTGGACTATTGTGGTATCTTTGGGTATTTTTGATGATCAGGTTTGTTGCTAATTATCCCTCTGTGGCTTCTCCCATCACCGGATGCCTTGGGATCCTGTCCCTGGCGGAGGTGGGAAGATGTGGTCCCTGGGAGCTGCCCTGTGGACATCCCGGAGTTGGAGCCCACAGTCTAAACCAGTCCTTATGGACTTATTTCTGATTTTCTTAGACTGTGAGAAAGGGCTTCTCTAGGGAGTGTGGAATACGTTGCCGATTGAACACGATTGTAGTTAAGTTTAGGATTAGTGGCAATCGGGGAGAGAAAATGGTAGAGAAAGCCACCCAGGGCTGAGCAGGGAGGAAGGGGCCTCGGATACCTTCCCCCTGCCCCGTGAGTGAGGGGGGCCGATGTGCAGGCGGCGAGCGTATGTAGAAGGTGGCACTCATTACCCCCCCAGGTGGCACTGGATAAGAGAACCCTTTTGCTAGAGATGTTTGCTTCCCCCCACAGTTCCTATGTTGAGACCCTTACCCCTACAATGTGTATTAGGAGGTGAGACCTTTGGAAAGTGATGAAGTCAAGAAGGTGGAGCCCTCATGCAAGGGAACTGTGCCTTATAAAAGAGACCCCAGAGAGCATGTGAACCAAGAAATGGCCCTTGCCAGACACCAAATCTTCTGGCATGTCGATTTCAGACTTCTTGACCTCCAGAACTGCGAGAAGTACATTTGTGCTGTTTATGAGCCACCCAGTCTAAGGTATTTCATTAAAGCAGCATGAACAGACCCTTCTTCCTCGAGACCCCAGTGGGCAGAGCAAATGACTGCAGAGGAACCGAGGCTGGACCAAGAGGAACCCAAGGAAAAGGTGCTGCCATGTGGCTTGGACAGGGGGGCCTGGGGGTAGTCTGTGGGGACAAATGTGCTCATATTGCAGAGCACAGGGAAGAGTTGCTCAGCTCGAGGAGACTTTATTTATGTATTATTTGTTTATGATTATTTGAGTCAGGGTCTCACTTTGTTGCCCAGCCTGGAGTGCAGTGGCACAATCATGGCTCACTGCAGCCTCAACCTCCTGGGCTCAAGCAATCCTCCCACCTCAGCCCCCAGAGTAGCTGGGACCACTGGCATGAGCCACCATGCCCAGCTAATTTTTGTATTTTTGTAGAGTTGGCGTTTTGCCATGTTGCCCAGGCTGGTCTTGAACTCCTGAGCTCAAGCAATCCATCTGCCTCAGCCTCTTAAAGTGCTGGGATTGCAGGTGTGAGCCACCACACCCAGCCTCGAGGAGACTTTAAAACACCTCCATCAACCCTCTTTGAGAATCCACCCAACACCCGGTCGATGTTCAGTGGCCTCCATGATCCCAACTTTAACAATCCTGAGGGGGTCTGACAGCTCCTGGACAGTCGCTCTGGAGGGCTCCCCAGAGGGAGGGGGGCAGAGCTGCACCATCCCTTGGATACCCTCCAGAGGCTGGTAACCACATAAAATCCAGCTAGTGGTCTCACCCAGTAGGAAGACTTTGACTCTTAGAACTAGCACAACAACAAAACAAAAGCTGCCAGCATCTGTTAGTTGAGAAGAAGGCCTGTCCTGAAGCAGCCTTTGCTTTCTTCTTAAAGGTAGATATAAGGCTGGGTGCAGTGGCTCAGCCTGTTATCCCAGCGCTTCAGAAGTCCAAGGTGGGAGGATTGCTTGAGCCCAGGAGTTCCAGATTAGCCTGGGCAACATAGCAAGATCCTGTCTCTAAAAATAAATAAATAAATAAATTACATGTATATGTATATCTCCAGGGATGATGGTGCACACCTGTGGTCCCAGCTACTTGGGAGGTTAAGGTGGTACAGGGTTTTGGAACCAGGTCTGTCCCTCTGCTGGCAGGGCTGCTTCTCACCTGTGTGAGGAGTACCAGCATCTACCCAGGCCCAGCTTCTCACCTGGGACCTCAGCTGCCCTTTCCAGAGATCCAAAGTAGCCTAGGTAGCCTTGGGAAGGGGCTCCAGGGTGAGACTAACTGACCATCTCATACCCATCAGAGGTGAGTGTCAATGGGCTTCAGCCCTTCCAGGTGGCACTTCCTGCTGACAGAAGCAGCTGCTGGCCACCTGCTGTGTTTGGGGGAGCCGAGTCCCACCTCAGGGCATCCCCACAGGAAGCGGAGGTGACTCCAGGGGTCTGGGCTGGGGTCGCTGTCTCATCCTTGATTGTGTAAGTGTCCAGATCATCCAGACCAGACCTTGAACACTCAACAGAGCCACTGTCGAAGTATTCTGGGAAAATATATTTGGTGGCAAAATCTTGCTTCCTTCTGTTTTATGTATGACATTTCCCTTAAAGGGAAAAAAAGTTGCAATGACTAGTATCATTATTCTTTTCTTGCTTTTATTTTCCACCCCAGCACCATCTGTCATCAAAAAACAGTTTACTTTACACCTCTCAGGTTGAGTTCCACATTCAGAGAAGATTGGTTGGAGGACAATGGTGACCTCTGGACGCCCCTCGTCATGGGGGCTGGAAGATGCATGAGGTGAGTGAGTGTCACCCCACAAGGGTGCTCAGGAAAGACCTGAACTGAGCATCTGCAGAAGGCAGATAAGAGCAGTCCCGCAGCTGTGTCTGCACTGTGCATGGGCCAGTGAGGTGTTTAAGGCAGGCAGATGGAAATCCATGTCCCCTGTCTCTTCTCACTGTGTGGGAGTAAGGACACCCAGTAGGGTGGAAATGCAGTTGAAGCTCTGCCTTTGTGGGCGGCAGATCTCATCTGTGACATGGTGGGCAGGGATCACACATGGTGGCAGCTAGCACAAAAATGCTTTACATTGAGTTTTTTTCATCCTAGAGAGTATGGGGTCCTTATGGGACCAGAGAGACCAGGGCCGGAGCTGATAACTATTCGTTATTAGATTTCAACTTTCTCATAGCTTCATACGGGAGGAGTTAAATCAGAGACTCCAGGCTGAGGTTGCTGCTGTAGACTCCAAAGGTACAGATGGAAAAGGGAAGATGCATCGATTGTCTAAATATTTTGCTTACACCAGGTCTGATATCCAGCCATTGAAAGATGGGTAGTACATATTTGGGTTTCGGATTTGATGCTGAGCTAAGGCATCTGAGAGCTTCAGTCTTCATGTGAGCTGAGATAAAGTTTACCACAATTTTTTGAGTGACATTTTCAGACGACTCAGATTGAGGAAATGTCAGTCTTGGCAACCAGAAATGACACTGTCTTCACGCTGTCCCCTCCACCAGAAGATCTGAGCTCATACTAGGCACAGGCATGCTAATCAGAACTTTATTATGTAACCAATGAAGAGTCTGCTCAGAGTTTGAGGAGCAGGATCACCTGGTCAGATGTATATTTTCACAAAGATCACCCTGGGTGTGTGTGGATGGTGGGCTCTGAGGGGGAAACTGGCCTTGCAGGCACCAGTGGAAAACCAGTGGCATAACCTGGATGGAAGTTGGTGACAAAGGCCTGCAAATCTTTTTTTTTTTTTTTTTTTTTTTTTCCAGATAGGGTCTCGCTCTGTCACCCAGGCTGTAGTGCAGTGGCATGATCTCGGCTCACTGCAACCTCCGCCTCCCGGGTTCAAGCGATTCTCCTGCCTCAGCCTCTTGAGTAGCTGGGACAACAGGTGCATGCCACCATGCCAAGCTAATTTTTGTATTTTTTTTAAGTGGAGACAGGGTTTCACCATATTAGCCAGGCTGGTCTCGAACTCCTGACGTCAAGTGATCTGCCCACCTCAGCTTCCCCAAGTGCTGGGATTACAGATGTGAGCCACTGCGCCTGGAAAGGCCTGCAATTCTGCAGCAGTTTGAGGAATGGAGAGGTTGGGGGTGCCAATGGGCCAGGGTCCTGTCATGAGGTTTCACGTAGAGAACCCAAAATGTCTAATCATGCCTCAGCCCAACCACCTGCTTACCCACAAAGCTCCTCAGGAAATATCCAGGAAACAGAGGCAGAGCAAGGAAAAGAAAATGCTTCTTTTGTTCAGTTGTCATATGAACTCCCCTCTCCTCATGTTTCCTTGCAAGTGTAGGGATATCAAGGAGTGCGATACCCTGGTCTCCCTCCACTCCTCCACAGACTCCCAGGGCCAACAGCACACGGCCTGCTGCTCCATCCCTCCAGTTTTACGGGAGCTGGATCTCCCAGTTTCCCAGTCCAGAGGCTGCCCTGGTCCAGAGCTGACCGTGGGAAGAAATCTGCTTGCTCTCAGTATAAGCCACATTTTCTAACACCACCTTTATCTACAGCAAAAACAACAATTAGATATCCATATGCCTTATTTCTCCTTTTTTGTCTCTTAACTGGTTCGGAAGTTGGATGACAAAAACAAGCATGTCATTTATTATGCCCCCTCACACCCTAAATTTAACATAATCTGGTGCTTTGGCCCCAAACTCCAACCTCTATTAAACTGGGTTGAACCATGTGCATTATGCTTTGGCCTGGGTTTGAGATCAATGCATTTTATTGTCCCTAAGTCCAACTCCCAAATTAAAGGGGTAAGCTTCAACATGAGGAAAGGCCTCAGAAGCTGGAGAGTGGGCAAACTCACTTGCCCCATTAGAGCCCACAAGGAATGGTAGCTGGGAAACCAACCCATCAGACCACCATACTTGCTCTTTGGGAGGAAGTGAGGAGAGGGAGAATCATTTGGGGGAGGAACAGAGGAGGACTTGAGGCCCACAGACAGAACAGGAAAACTAAGAGAGGCCTGTTGAAGAGGTAGAACAGGTTGGGTACAGTGAGTGAAGCCACTGTGTGGGAGGAGGCCTGATACTCCCGGCTTGGGAACCTGAATGGATGGAGGTTCCATTCACTGGGATGGGAGACACAGCAGTGCAGAAGGATGAGGGAGTTGTCATGGCTAGGTAAAAGGGAAAGCAATTCTGCAAGGCTCTAGAAGCAGGTATTGCTCGTGCCTTACAGAACACCCCTTCATTCCAGAGGCCAGAAGGATCGCTCAAGTTTGCCACATACAAGAGACCAATAAAGCTGGGTTAATAGAAGCCACGAAAAGCCTGAAGTTTGATTTGTTTGACAAACATTTAGTGAGCACCAATATATGTCGGATACTGCACCCAGATCTGGGAATACACATGGGGTGAGCAAAAGAGATCTGGCTCTGCCCTTGGGTGTTTAGGAAGGCTTCTCCAGCTTCATCTTGTTTGTTGATCCTTGTATGGGTTGGGAGTAGAATAAACTCGTTGTTCCACCTGTCAATGCTGAAGATCTGTGTATGTTGATTTCCTACTGTTACAGGCTCGTTTTAGAAAATGTGGCTTATACTGAGAGCAAGCAGATTCCTTCCCACAGTCAGCTCTGGACCAGGGCAAGCTCTAATAGCCAGCTCAAGAGCCAGCAACAATAATTTGCCCAATTAGCCAGGAACGGAAATTCTAAGCAGTGTCCTTTCCATCTCCCTTTTGCTCAATTAAAACATTTATTATTACGTACATGTTATTTATATATATATATATATATATATCTCTGTAAGACTGTGGATAAAGGGGGTGTGTCCAGGGCCCAACTCCTAGTGAGTGCTAAATAAATGTCACTTTGTCCGTTTCCTCTCTCCCTACCTATGTGCCCCGATGAGCACAGGAGGCATCACACCCACACGACTGCATTGAAAGAGTCTTGTTTGGGGATTTGCCTTGTTTGGAAAGAAAAGCCCTTGGCTGCTCCCACCATTAAAAGCTTGAGTGGCCATAAGACCTCTCACCTCCCTTGGCCTATTTCCACACCTGGAATAGAGGGGCCTGGCCTAGGTCAGGAGCTCCGTCCCTGGCTGTGCATCTGAATCACCTGGGGAGCGTCGAAAAACCCAGACGCTGGGTTCCACGTCTGGAGATTCTGCTTCACCAAGTCTGAGCTCAGAGCTGGAGGTCTGTGTTATCAATAGCCTTTCTCCTGTAGGGATTCTGGCACAGCCTGGAATCCAGACCAACCCAGGCAAAAATAGCCCAACCAAGCCCCAGGATGGCCTGGGCTTGTCAAGTGAGGCTGAAGACTCGGCTGTGGTTTTCGGCAGGGGCATCAGTATGGCTATGGGGCTTTCAACCTTGGAGAAAGCCCAGTGGGCAGTCAAGCACCTGAGAGAGAACAGGAGTGAGGTAATGGGAAGCACTGGCTTCCTGCTTCTGGGGTCTGAGGAAATGTCAGACCTGCCCATGGGCATGCTCCAGGGTCGGCACTCTCGAAGAGCCCCAGGACGCATCAGACCCAGCTACGCGGGGCAAAGAGTCTGTCGCTGGGGATCCCCTTGTCTGGAGCCTTGGCACACAGCTCAGGGTAAAGCTTTAGGACGGTGGTCACTCCAGAGGGCTCTAAGAAAGAGTTCTTCTCCCCGCTGGCTGACCCCTGCGGAGGCTGGGAGCCAGGTGCTGCCTTCAGCTTCCTAAGGAGACACTTTTGTCCTTTCTGCAGACTCTTCCTGGCCCCCTGGACTCTGCCCTAGCAGAGCCTGGCTCCAGGGGTGGGGTCCTTTGCATGATCCTCAGGAGGCTCTGGACGTTCAGAGCCCCTCTGCTGACCCTGTGGTGCCATAGGGCTGTGTGTGGCTGCCTCTGCGCAGCGCATGAGGGTCCTCTGCGGGGAGAGGGGGTGCAGCCAGCATGTGCTGTGAGAGCAGCAGTCTGGCTGCGTGCCTATGGGCTTCCCCAGGGCTCCGAAGGCTGATGCCTTCCTGATACAAGGTGGGGAAGAGTCGGAACCACAAACAAACAGGAAAAGCCCACCCTGGCTCTCCAGATGGTGCAGACGAGGGAGGGGTGCTGGGAAGGCCTCTATGGGGACGCAGGAGAGGGACTGAGATGTGTTCTGAACCCCAGGAGTGCGTGGCCATTGGGAACAGAGTCCCGCTCAAGCGTGATCAGTTCCAGTAAACAGGGAACAACTGTAGGGACATTTCATGGGAATCTAAGCAAAGGAAGATCTGCATAGCTCAGCTTCAAAAGGACAGAAATCCATCCAGACCACACTGTCTCATCTCTTTCTCTTTCTCCACCGACTCCCTCAAGTTCTTGTAATCACTTCTTGGAACTTCTGCCTCTCCCTGCTCATCTGTCCTTTTCTGTCTCCAGCCAGCTTGCTTTACCCATACTTTCTATTCCTTCTTAACTGATTCTCTGCTTTGGCAATACCATCTTTTGGTCCCTCAGTTTCCCCATTCAGAATCCCATTCAGAATGAACCAAGAGAGAAATCTAATCAGCCTTTTTCACACCAACAGTCGATGGCCTCAGGTAAGATGCTCTGCCTGGTTCGACCCCCTGGATTCATTTAGGAGGGGTTCAGGGCAGATCTCCTTAGCAGGGCAGTGGGCATGGCAGCAGTGATTGGCAGCTCTAAAGAGGTCTCTGCAGCCTGAGTATTTGAGTGAGCTGGGAACTGAGGAAGGCAATACACCAAGCATTCAGAATTTCCACCGTGGACATTGTTAGGAGGTGACCTGATACTTCCCTTGTGCTTTAAGGCAGGTTCCTGGTGTTGGCATTATGCCTGGCACGGCGTGCAGGTATATGGCCACCAGGAGCAGTGGTGGTGTGTTAGAGTGCAGAGGATGCTTGCACTCGCCCTGGAACATCTCTGCCAGCTCCTGCCGTGGCCTCCACTGGTCCATCAGCAGCTCCATCTGCAGTCATTCATGTTTGGCAAGTGGTGCTGCTGCCCCTGGGATGCAACCCAGGCCCAGCTCAGGGTGCAGGGAGGCTCCCAAGTGCTGTTTGACTTGGACACAGTAGTCTCTGCAAGGGAGTCACGGGAAGGAGCGTGAAATGATTCCGGATTCCTGATTTTCTATGGTATGACGGGAGTGTTTCTCTGAGCCTCCTGATTCTCCTGGCCTCATTCCCTGGTTGGTTTTAACTTCCTCGGGTCATTTTTGAAGGGCCCTTGGCCAAAGCAGCTCAGAGGGGTCATGAGGCTGAACAAAGGCTCTCCAGGAGGTGGGGGCTGAATTTTCTCCTGCTTACACAAATGGAAAAACGGGAAGGTCATTTGATTCCCATAAAATACCCCTCCGAGCAGACTGCTGATTTCCAGCTAACCACTAAAGACTGGAGAATGCATTCCAAGCCGGCTTTAGCAGTCACCACAGAAATTGCCTGGTAACTGGTGGCAGCAGCTTGGTGGTGTGATGTTGTGCTGAACACCACACATTTGAATAGCTTACTGAGTAGCCGAAAAGGGCACTGACCTTGACCCACTTTGCTTGTGATTTCAGGTGCCTTTAAGATGAACCCCATGCCAAGTGGAGGACGGTGTGAGAAATGCAGAATGTGATGGGGTAACTTGGGTCGGTATCAGCTTCCCATCAGCTGACCAGTTCCCTGTCGTCCCTCTCTGGGCAGCACAGGGTCACTGGGCTCCATCTCCAGCTCAGGGAAAGTTCAGTGCAGCTGTGCCGGCTGTTGTTGGAAATTTCATAATGTAAAGTGGAAATCGGGCACAGGCCTCCAGGCAGTGGGTTCTTACCCCACTTGCCTTCTGGGCATCTGATGTGGTTTGGGTCTGTGTCCCTACCCATATCTCATGTCAAATGGTAATCCCCGATGTTGGAGGTGGGACCTGGTGGGAGGTGATTGGATCACTGGGGTGGATTTCCCCTTCAGTGCTGTTCTCATGGTAGGTGAATTCTCGTGAGATCTGGTCATTTAAAAGTATGTGGCACCTACCCCACCTCTCTCTTCTCCTCCTTCTCCAGCTGTGATGTGCCTGCTCCCATTTGCCCTTACACCATGACTGGAAGCTCCCTGAGACCTCCTCCAAAGCAGAAGCCGCCATGCCTCCTGTACAGCCTGCAGAACCGTGAGCCAATTCAACCTCTTTTCTTTATACATTACTCTGTCTCAAGTATTTCTTTACAGCAGTGTGAGAATGGACTAAGACAGCATCTCAGAGACCCCAGCCAATCCCAGGAGCTCCAGTGCCCCATCTCTCCAGGTGTCCCAGGCTGTAGGGACCAGCCTGAAGCCTTCCCTGACCCAGGCCTAGGCCCCATAAGAGGCCTGTGACAAGAGCCCTCCCTGGCCTCTTCAGCTTCCATTGGGATCAACTTAGCTGCCAGGAGGCTGGAACTTTCCCCCACTCTGTTAGTTACTTGAAGGAAAGCCACCAACATAGACAATGGCTGCACAACACTGGAATGGAGAAGGTTTATCATAATTTATACAACCATTCCCCTACTTTTTGTTTTTTGACTTTTCACTCTTAATATCCTCATGATAAATACCATGGGCTCATGGTAGCTTTCCCTTAAGATAGAATCCCCAAAGTGAAAAAAATTGGTCAAAGAATATAAGAATCTTTATGACTCTTGCCAAATTCCTTCTCAAGTATTTGCACCACTGTATAATGTCACCATCAACATGTGAGAGCACCAGTTTCACCCTGACTCTGCTAGTCTTATTATTTGTTGAATATTTTTCCAACTTAGTAGTTAAAAATATACAGTCTGCCCTCTGTTTCCAGGGGTTGCACATCCATAGATTCAACCAGCCAGAGACTGAAAATATTTGGGAAAAGAACAATAAAAAATAACAATATGTCCATAAAAATAATACAAAATTTAAAAACAATGTAGTATAACAGCTATTTAAATAGCATTTATATTGTATTAGGTATTATAAGTTATCTGGGTGACTTAAAGTATATGGGAAGATGAGCAAATACAATGTCACTTTATGTAAAAGACTTGAGCATCCTCGAATTTTGGTTTCCCTGAGTGATCCTGGAACCAATCCGCCACTGCTACCATGGGATGAATGTACTCCCTCATCAATGTCTCAAGTTGCATTTCTTGGATTACTAGTGAGACTGAACATTTTCCCATGTTTGTTTATTGACTATATTTTCCCTTTCCTAAAGTATCAGTTTCCATCCTTTGCCCACACATCTGTGGGGAGTTCAGTGGGTTTTGTAGATATATCTGAGGTTACTGCTTTGTGATATTTGCTCAGCATGTGTTATCACTCCACTTGGATATCTAATGGGCCATTTAAATTTAAGATGTCAAAATGTAACCCCAGATTTTCCTCCCTAAACCTGCTGTCCTTTCTCTGGTCTTCCCTGTCTTAGTAAATGGCACTATAATCCACCTTTGCCCAAAACCCAGGAGCCCTTCGTGATCCCTCCTTTTCCATACTCCATATATCCCATCTCCCAGCCAGTCTCCCCCATCTACCCTTCCCTGACCACCCAACTCATGCCAGGTCGTCATTCATCACATAACCTCCTTTCTTCTTTGCAGTAACTGCTAGGATCAGAAACTCTCTTTCCTTCCTTCTTTCCTTCCTTCCTTCCTTCCTTCCTTCCTTCCTTCCTCCCTCCCTCCCTCCCTCCCTTTCTTTTTTGAGATGGGGTCCCACTCTGTCACCCAGGCTGGAGTGCAGTGGTAGGATCACAGCTCAGTGCAACCTCCACCAGCCAGGCTCAAGCAATCCTCCCACCTCAGCCTCCCCAGTAGCTGGGACTACACGTGCACACAACCACACCCAGCTAATTTTTGTATTTTTGATAGAGACAGGGTTTCTCTATGTTGTCCAGGCTGGTCTCCAACTCCTGGGCTCAAGTGATCCACCTGCCTTGGTCTCCAAGTGTTGGGGTTACAGGTGTGAGCCACTGCACCTGGCCATTCATTTCTTTATGGTCTGGAGTGGCCATCCCTTAGGGGCAGCTTGATAAATACATATAGAATTAACTTTGCCCTTTTAATCTATTTGAATTTGTATAAGGAGACAGTAGGGCATAGAGGGCCAGAGCACCGCTTGGGAGACAGACAGCTCCAGTATAAAGCAGGGCTCTACCACTTACTGTGGGATTTGGGCAGGTTACTTAACATCTCTGTGCCTGAGTTTACTCAGCTTTAAAAAGGAGAATAATACCATCTTCATAAGGTTGGAAGATACATTAGATAATGTGGGCAAAGTACTTCAAAATAGAGACTGTTTATAATAAAGTATTCAATAAATGTCAAACTAGCTCAATGTTGCTTTATGATTTTTACTCTGTGGTTTCTGGGCTTAGGAGTCATTCCCTTCTTTTCATTAAACCTTTAATTAACGTTAAGTTATATTTTATTTTGGTTTTATGGTATACTTTTTAAAAATGTTTACAATTTAGTTTGGCACTTATTTTGGAGTATTAAATAAAGTGAACTTATAAATGAGATTGGCACAATTTGTTGAATAATTTTTCCCACTTGTTATGTTTTATCACAAATTTAATTTTTATATATTAATATAAAAGTGTTTTTTTCTGGCTTTGAAACCTGTCTCCCTGACCCCTTTTGGGTTGGGACTACACTGTTAGGCTGAACAGGTCAATAATATCTACACTGTTATGCTGAGCGATCCTTGTAAATCAATCCTAACAAGGCTTGACTAGATCTTGACTTTGAGCATCAGGCCCAGCCTTGCCCTAGTTGTGTAGAGTCTCACATTCTCTGCCCACAGGTGCAGAAATGCGACATCTGTGTGACACGTGCATTTGTTCTAGTTCCAGTCTCTCACAAGACTACTGACTCTTTCTGCCCTTGGGTTCTTGAGACATTAGCACATCCTGATATAAATGTCCCCTTTTTACTGGAGCCAATTTAAACAGGTTTCTGTATCTTGTGACTAGAAGAGTCCAAAGGTAACCTTCACCTTTATAATGATCGAAGGAATCTTCCCAGCCAATGAGGCTGCATTCTGACATGCCACAGAGATTAAAATACTGTCCCTAACGCATTGTCAGAAAGTGTCTGCCAACACATGAGAATTGCTTGAGCCTAGGAGGAGGAGGTTGCAGTGAGCTCAGATTGCACCACTGCACTCCAGCCTGGGTGACAGAGCAAGACTCTGTCTCAAAAAAAAAAAAAAAAAAAAAAAAGTTATCTGCCAATATATGCCAACAGGGTCAGCAAAACCCAAGAAAGCCTTCAAGACCCCTGCACTGCAGGACAGACACACCCACCCTGCCACTGCCTTGATGGTGGTGACTGCTCCAACGCTGTGCTTACAGATTCAGACAAATCCGAGAGACAGCTGTCCCTGATATGTTCAAGACTCTGCCAGCTCAACAGGCTGTGGGAAAACCAAAGAAATAATGTATGTGAAAGCACCTGAAATCGACATGAGAATTTATTATTAATATTGCCTTGTTTCTTTCCAAAAAGGATGTGGGAGTGGCATACACACTAGATATTAATAATAAAATTTAAAAATAATTTTAAAAATTTGTCTCAAGATCTGTATTTTATAGTTATCATTAAGAATATCAATATCATTTATCAGCCTACAAAAGCACTACAAGTAGGGATTTCTTTGTAACTGCCCTGACCGTGGATTATACCCTACTCCTTATTTTGTCTAAAAAATTAGCTGGGCATGGTGGCACGGGCCTATAGTCCCAGCTACTCAGGAGGCTGAGTCAGGAGAGTCACTTGAGTCCAGGAGTTTAAGGCTACAGTGAGCTATGATCCAGCCACTACACCCCAGCCTGGGCGACAGATCCTGTCCCTATAAAAGAAAAAAAAATCCTTGAGAGTAGCTTGGCTTTGCAGAATGTAGCTGTTTCTTGCTTTTGAGGGTGTTTGTTTGCCATTTCACCCTCTTTTTTTAGACCTTATGTTTATAAGGGAAAGCCTCTTACAGTAAGTGTGTTTAGGGTTCTAGTTACAATTAGTCTGTGGTCCTAGAGAAGGCAAGAGGGCCGAGGGGAGGGAGAAGAAGGGCTGGCAAGACGGTGAGAGCAGAGAGCTTGTGACTTCACTCCCCCAGGCAGAGGGAAGAGTGACTAAGCCGGACGCTCCATCCAGGCAGGAAAACCGTCCAAGCTTGCTCATTTCCCATCAGCTTCACACCTGCTGGGATCTCCTGGCTGGCATGGACTCTGTACAGTCACCTGGTGTCCCCAGCACAGGACACCCTGGGGCCTTTTTCCTACTCAGTCAGATGCCAAAGGGTGTGGCCATCATCCAGTTACAGACAGAGCTAATAACAAAGTCACTCTGCCTTTCATGTGTACAGCACTTCAAGCATTTCTAAATGCTTGCACGCCACTAAGAGATCTTGCATAAGCACAGGGTCAAGTCCTTTTGATTTATTCAGTAAGACACAAACCAACTTAGAAAGTGAAAACTCTGACTTTTTGACATGCACTTGGCGCTGCTCCACATTTACTGCTGGCCTGTCCCTGTCCCTCCTTGTCTTTGTCACTTAGCTGTGGCCCTTCTTGCAGGAAGACTTCTGGAATTGTCATATTCCCACCTCTTTCTCCTTCCTCTGCTTTCTGCAGGTGACACTAAGGAAACATCTCAATGCATGCACAGGGAACAATGAAGATGCAGAGGATGTGCTATGACCATTGCAAACATTGAAAAATTAAGCTGGGGGCAGGGCGCAGAGGTTCACACCTGTAATCCCAGCACTTTGGGATGCTGAGGCGAGCTGATCACTTGAAGTCAGGAGTTCACGACCAGCCTGGCCAACATAGTGAAACCTTGTCTCTACTAAAAATACAAAAATTAGCCAGGCATGGTGGTGCACACCTGTAGCCCCAGCTACTCAGGGGGCTGACTCTGGAGAATCACTTGAACCCAGGAGACAGGGCTGCAGTGAGCCGAGATTGCGCCACTGCACTCCAGCCTGGGTGACAGAGTGAGACCCTGTCTTAAAAAAAAAAAAATAAGCTGGGGGTGCAGAAGCATCCCTCGGGTGCAGATTCAGAAAAGTTCTCCCGTCCCCATCTTCTTTCTTCTGAGGGGCTCACCAACTACTGGATAATTCAGGTGAGACAGAGGTGAAGTGGTGTTGCTCTTGTTACCATATCCAATTCAAAACAGCCTCAGCTAGCAGCAGACTGCCTGTATTTATCAGGAAATGCTGGTCCCCTTGCTTTACCACCTGGTTATTCAAACATCTAGAACAACGATTTCCATACACCCCATTAGGAGTCCTCCTCAATTCAAATAAGCTGCTGCTAGAGATCCTTTTTCCATGACCTGGAGGTTTGGTTGAAGATTATCAAGTCTTCCAGGAAAGAAAGGGCAAGTGATGATGGGTTTATACGAATGTCCCAAACTTGCTCCCACTTTATAGTTAAATGCTAGGTGAAGGCTAAGTCTACAACAGGCTAAATAACTAATCTTCAAATTAAGGTTTCTATGGCTCTCTCTGGTCTGCGGAGTGCATGATGGTCTAGGAACTGTCAAAGTGAATTGTTCATGCCTGGTGGACACCTCAGCACCAGTCTTGGATTCCCTAAATCTAATTAGCCTGTGGAATATCCAGATAACTCAAGCAGAAATGTATTGACTTAACAAACACTTTTGTGAGTAGCTATTGCAGGCCACAGATTGTGCTAGCCTTTGATCATGGGAATTCCTAAGAAGACGTGGCTCTAAGAAGCTCTTAACCTCTTAAATCATCCTAGGTCTCCCTAGAAACTCAAATTCTTCAGCTATGACTCCTCCCACCTGGGTAAGACTCTCCCTTTGAAAGCCACAAAGAGAAAGAGAAGGAGAAGGACCTGGAGTCCCTTTTCCCTTGAGCCAACTCCCCACACTGAGTTCCTGAGAGCCCCTGAAGAAGCCTCTCTTGGCTGTGACTGCATCCTGGGTTCTGCTTCCTTTGGGAGGAGCTGGTTTAATGACCTGCCTCTGGGACTTCACAAAGGGGCAGTCACTGCTTCACAGTATTATGGAGGCTGCATGTTCTTTCCCTCTGCTGATGTTGTTTCAGGTGTTTCTAAGAGGGCATTACCTTCCATCAACATTCCCAATGGCTTCAGTTATCTACTGCTGTATAACAAACTACCCCAAAACTCAGTGGCTTAAAACAAAGATTTATTATTTCTCACAATTCTGGGGGTTGGCTGGGCTCAGCTGAGCAGTTCTTCTGCTCTGTATTGAGTTGCTCAAGGTCACTCACGTGGCTGCATTTAGTTGGGAGCTTTAGTTGGAATTTAGATGGAATGCACAGGATGGCTTCACTTACATGTCTGGCACCTCAACTGGGGTGGCTTGAGGAGCAGGGAGCTGGTTGGGCGCTCCCTCTTCACGGACTCTCTCATCATTTAGCAGTCTGGCTTGAGCTTACTTACATGGTGGCTGAATCCCAATAGGCCAAATAGACATTCTCAAGCTTTGTAAAGCGGGAGCCTGGAACTGGCAGAGCATCACTTCTTTTTTTTTTTTGGAGATAGGGTCTCACTCTGTCACCCAGGCTGGAGTTCAGTGGTGCAATCTTGGCTCACCACAACCTCCACCTCTTGGGTTCCAGCGATTCTCCCACCTCAGCCTCCCGAGTAGCTGGGACTACAGGTGCAGGCCATGATGCCCGGCTAATATTTGTGTTTTGGGGCTTTTTTGTTTTGTAGAGACAGGGTTTTGCCATGAACTCCCAGGTTCAAGTGATTCACCTGCCTCAGACTCTCAAAGTGTTGGGATTACAGGCAAGAGCCACCACGTCCAGCCTTCTTTCTCATTCTTTCAGTCAAATCAAGTACCAAAATCACTTCTGGTTCAAAGAAAGGGGAGACAGACTCCCCCACCTCTTGATGGGAGGAGTGGCATGAGGGAGGAATTGTTGGCACCATCTTTGAAAACAATTTATTACACTAATGAAAGAAAAGAATTCAGCAAAGGATCAATGTTGTGTGGCTCAGATGACATACAATTGCTATGTTTTTAATGTTAACATTTTCTCATGTGGATCCTTGCAGGGTGTCAAGCAGAAGCAAGTAGAACTCCATTTTATTGGCTACAGTATATTCTCCTTAAAATTAAAGCCCATCAAAATGAATCAATAATGACAGAAAGCAGATCAGCAGTTGCCTGGAGCTGAGGGTGAAGAGGATGGTTGACGGCAAAGAGGCATGAGAGAACTTTTTGGGGCAACAGAAACATTCTATATCTCGAATATGGTGGTAGTTACATAGGCATATACATTTGTCAAAACTCACTGAATTGTTCACTTAAAGCAGTGCTCAATGTTCTCATTTATTTGTGGGATCTAAAAATCAAAACAATTGAATTCATGAGCATAGAGTAGAAGATGATGACCAGAGGCTGGGAAGGGTGGTGGGGGGCGAGGTGGGGAGAGGTAGGGATAATAAATGGGTACCAAAAAAAATAGAAAGAATGAATTAAGGCCAGGCACGGTGGCTCATGCCTGTAATCTCAGCACTTTTGGAGGCCGAGGCGGGTGAATCACCTGAGGTTGGGAGTTCAAGACCAGCCTGACCAACATGGAGAAACCCCGTCTCTACTAAAAATACAAAATTAGCCAAGCATGGTGGTGCATGCCTGTCATCCCAGCTACTCAGGAGGCTGAGGCAGGAGAATTGCTTGAACTTGGGAAGCAGAGGTTACAGTGAGCCGAGATCACACCATTGCACTCCAGCCTGGGCAACAAGAGCGAAACTCCATCTCAAAAAAAAAAAAAAAAGAATGAATGAATGAATGAAAACCTAGTATCTGATAGCATAACAGGGAGACTACAGTTAATAATAATTTAATTGTACATTTCAAAAAATAACTAAAAGAATATAATTGGATTGTTTGTAACACAGAGGATAAATGCTTGAGGGGATGGATACCCAATTTTCCATGGTTTAATTATTATGCATTGCATGGTACCAAAATAGCTCATGTATCCCATAAATATATACACCTACTATGTACCCACAAAAATTTTTAAAAATAAAGTAAAAAATAAAACAGTGTTCTGAGCCTGACCCTACCAGTCCAATTTATTGTACGTAAATTCTACCTCAATGGAATTGTTTCAGAAAAGTAAAGCCTACCTAGTATGAATTTTCAGAAAGGCTAAATTTGAAGTGGAGTTAAATAAAGCTGGTGTTAGGGGTATACTATATTTACAAACAATAGCAAATTCCTTCGGGGAGGGAAAGGAAGCAAAGAGCTAAAGGGGATGTTTTGTTAGTTCCAAAGCAGGATGCGAGTTAATGTGACCATGTCCCCCTGCTGCAATTGTACTTACAAAACATTTGCTATCATTTTCAGAATGTTGACTCGGTGATTTTTGGTATTCTTGGTATTTTATAGATTATTGAAGAGTGGCTACATCCTGCTTCCTTGGGTGCAGGAAGAGCTGGGGTCACCTCAAAGCAGACACAAACAAAAAATGTGGGGCTCACTTGTGTTAGACCATTTGGGATTAAACTAGAGCCAGCATTGGAGAAAACTAATTGGTGACCTTTACAGATGTCTCCAGGGATTTCCTAGCTTCAGGAGTCAAGATCCTGCAAAGCAGGTAATCCCAGTCAAGACTGTACATTATGTGGGGTCTGAACAGTGTCAAGAAGTGTCAAGGGGCTGGGCGTGGTGGCTCACGCCTGTAATCCCAGCACTTTGGGAGGCCGAGGCAGGCGGATCACCTGAGGTCAGGAGTTTGAGACCAGCCTGGCCAACATGGTGAAAACCCTGTCTGTACTAAAAATACAAAAATTAGCTGGGCGTGGTGGTGGGCACCTGTAATCCCAGCTACTCAGAAGGCCGAGGCAGAGAATCTCTTGAACCCCGGAGGCAGAGGTTTTAGTGAGCAGAGATTGTGCCATTATACTCCAGCCTGGGTGACAAGAGTGAAACTCCATCTCAAACAAACAAACAAACAAACAAAAAAGAAGTGTCAAGGGAGTGAGGTGCGTAGAAGGGGGTGTGCGGCTCTATCTGTCAAGTGTATCCCATCTGGACTCATGGAGACCATGCCAGGGATTACCGAGCTCTGAAATTCAGTTCTGGGGAAAGAAACTGTCTTGGGAAGGCAGGAGAGATCATAATAGTTAGATTTTCTTGAGGAGTACAGAAGCTGGCCAATAATGCCCATGTTGGGAAAGCAATACACTTGCCCCAGAAATGGGAAGGGACAGGGATCTTCCCACGGGAGAGAAGAGTGGCTGTGGGAACAAGAGGGCATCACTCAGGGAGCCCTTGGTTGAGAAGGACAGCCCTTGGTCTCCTGTGTGCACTATGTACACCACGTTGTTGGACCCACATCAGCAATGAATTCAACTTATTGCAGCTATATCAGCAAAGCACAATTAACACAGGTCACTGGTTTTGTATTACACTGTAATCTTAGTTTCTATCAGAATTCTACTTGAGCTCTCAATTGATAGAGTCATGCTCAGAGCAAACCCTCTGTAGAGCTACATTTTCCAGTGTAATAGATAAAACACACACACCATCAAGGAAGGAAGGACGGGTCCTCGACATGACAGCTTTCCAGCTTTGCTCTGCTCGACAAAGGGCTCCCTGTGAATGGTCTGTGCCTCCCTAATGTAATTTCCTCATCAATGAATGTCCTTACCCCTCTCCCCAATAAAAACATAATTATGGACACACATTTCTTGGGAAATTGTTCTGCTGAAGGGATGTTGAAAACAATCCGATTGAATACTAACATATCGATTACCACTAGATTATAAATTATTGACAAGGTCTTAACTTTTCCCTTTCTAAAGACTTTTGGGTTAGGATATTTTAGCCTTAAGCCATTTCAGGCAATGGTAATCAAAAAACCCCTCCTCCACAATATCGTGGAAGGAAAAGTCCTCATAGGATTAGCATTCTTCAAAGGAAGTTGTATGTGAGACTAGGCAATCTTACTTGCCCCTTGTAAGATCCAAGAAAACTCATAAACAGCATCCCCCGGAGGGTGTGGGAGCACTTCAGAGGCACGGATTTGATTTTACAGTAGCTGCAACCCCTATGGCCTCCTGAACACATTCATCACCAATGTGTTTCTCCTTCTTTTATGCTTCTTAATTCTCAAAATCCTCAAAATAACATTCAATTTTCTGGTCAATGTTCTTGGTTCAGGTTCTCAAGAGCATCCTCAAAAGTAAAGGCCCAGGATAAAAATCTCATCTGCAGAGATTTTCACACGATACTTCTGGTTTCCAAAGTGCTTATAAACTGTCAAGTGACTCAGAAATACCAAGGGCTAATCCTGATAGAGTCCAGAGGGAAAGGATGACTTCATCTGAAGCTGACCCAAGGAGGAAGGCACATCTGTCATCTCCTTGACAGTGTTCCAGGCTGAGCACGAGCTCCTGGAAGCGGCTGTGTGTCAAGGCTCTGCTCAAATCTGGCTCCTCATCTGTGAGCCTTCTTGGCCCAGACTCCTCCAGGGAGGGGATGGGAAGGGAGGGGAGGGAGAGGAAAGCCAGGAGGACTTCAGGCACCTCTCCCCAAACTGAAATAGGAACTGGCTATCCCTGGGGGAAAGTGGCTCTGAGAGAGTGCTCCTAGCACCTCCCTCACCTGCGTCTGAGGAAACTGTGCCAGTCATCCCTCACCTCTCCTAGATGGGCCCTTCTGCAGCCCACCTGGAAACCCCATAGTCACTTATTCTCTGGACATGGTTCCCCTCCATGGCCACTCCAGGACTAAAGAGCACCAGCTGTTCTGTGGTTGCTGGGATGCTCTGCAGCTGTAATTAGGAACTAATGTGCACTTTGGCTTCCATATCCTGATCTTGCTGAACGATTCTGGCTGTCTGGAAAAGCAAAATGCTTCACCTTCCAGCACTAACACTGACAGCCTTGCCATAAGGTATGTATCAGTCAGAGTTCTTAGTGGCAAATGAAAGAATCCACAGTACAAGATTAAGTGGCAAACAGATTTATAGAAGGATACTGTGTGGCTCACAGGATTTCCAGAAAGGCCAGCAAATCAGGCCTGGAGGCTCTACAGCCTGGAACAATACCCAGATCATCCTCCCACCACTGCTGAGTGCAGGTGCACACTTCAGATACTGAGATGGGACACCACAGCCAGGACCTCTGCCCCTGCTGCCCCTGAGATCTCAGTGACTGCTCCACAGAGCCCCTAGGAGAGGAATCCTCCAGGGGCCTTCTCACTAAAGTGCATATGATTGGGGGTGCCCAGGTCAAATGTTTGTGTCCTAGCTGCAGGAGATACTGGGAAATGCAGCCTGGCCTGAAAGTGCCTAAATATAGGAAAGGAATTTATTCAAAAGATATTAAGCATACACAAATATGACACATGTTCATTCTACATGGCTCCCTCATTTTAGTTACTGTGGTCTAAAGATAGGAATATATATATTATATATAATATACAATATAATAGGGATATATATATAATCTGCTACTTGTCTTTTAAAAAGGTAAGATGGTGCAGCTGGAGTGTATTAGCTTCCTACTGCTGATGTAACAACTTATCACAAACTCAGTAGCTTAAAACAGCACAAATTTATTCTTTTATAGTTCTGGAGGTCAGAATTTTAAAATCAGTTTTGCTAGGCCAAATCCAAGGTGTGGGCAAGCTGGCATTCCTTCTAGAGGCTCTAGGAGAATGTTTCCTTGTCTTTTCATCTCCTCAGGGCCGTCTGCATTCCTTGGCTCCTGGCCCCTTCCTTGCATGGCCCCTCTTATAAGGACCCTTGAGATTACATTGGCCTCACCCAGATAATTCAGGATGAGCCCCTCACCTCAAGGTCTTTGACTCAATCACACCTGCAGAGTCCCTTTTATGGTAACATGGTCACAGTTTCCAGAGATTCAGGGTGTGGACATATTTGGGGCCATTATTCAGCCTGCCCTGGTGTGTCTCTAAGGAAGGCCAGCTGGCTGTCTACACAAAGGCCCTGAGACCAGCGTTCCTCTGGCGAGTTTACCAGAGTCTGGGCTTCATCCTTGCCAGTATCTCAGACTTGGAGATGTTAGCTTGGAACCACTAGATACCTGTGACATTGTCCGATAAACTGGAATTCCAATGAATTCATTTATTCCTTTTTATCAGGCACTATTCCTTTCCAGAAGGGTCTGCCTGGTGTTTGAACACCTGTGTGGCCAAATGAACAATCAGAACGCTGTTTGGTGAACATGAACATGAACATGAACTTGGCGGTGGGTGTTGCCAAGGGGTGTTTCACCCAGGTAGCAGGGAGGACAGTGAGCCATCCTGACAACAGAACTCACCTTTCTACGGGCCAGATTCTGCATTCTTCCCCAAGCAGAGCTGGATACAACTCCCAGCCGCTAGTTTTTTCCCTCTTGTCGCATGAGCCAGGATTCTAGAATCATCCTCAACTCCACATTCAATCCAACACCAAGCGCCATCTCTTCTTCCTAAGTTATCTCCCATATTCAACCACAGCTTAAAATCTCCTCTCCCACACCCTAGTCCAAGCCGTCTCACCTGGATCACTGTAAGAGCCTCCAAATGGGCCTTCCTGCCCCTACTTTTGGTCCCGTCTGTCAAATTCTCTACCCAGCAGCCAGACTGAGCTTTACATGTAATCTAATCATGTCACTTCCTCATTTAAAGCTCTTCAATGGCTTAACAGTATCATTAGGGTAAAGCCTCCTGTGTTAGTTCAGATCCTTCCAGAAGCAGACACAAAGTTAAGGATTAAACTTGCAAGGGTTTTTTGTTTTGTTTTGTTTTTTGAGACAGAGTCACGCTCTGTTGCCCAGGCTGGAGTGCAGCGGCGCCATCTCAGCTCACTGCAACCTCTGCCTCCCGGGTTCAAGCGATTCTCCTGCCTTAGCCTCCTGAGTAGCTGGAACTACAAGTGTGTGCCACCATGCCCGCATGCAAGGGTTTTATCTGGGGAAATTGTGACAGAAATGTGGAAGGGAGCTGCAGGAGTCTGGGAGACCCATCCAGTGTGATGTGAGTCTGGCCCCATAGGAAAGGGAAGATGAGAATGGAGGGTAGACGTAGTCTATCGACCCTGAAGTTTAAGGAAAGTTCAGCAAACCACCATGGAATCCTTGAGCCAAAGCTAGTGACAAAGGATTTCTGTCCCTGGGGGAAGCCTGGCTTTGGGGTGAGTGGCAGGAGCCCCTGATCAATTTTGCTGCCCAGAGTTAGAGGTCTACAAGGTGCGTTCCCCTGGCCACCATGCTCCCAATCCTCATCTCATCTCTGGCCCACCTCTTCCACTCCCGCTGTGCCAATCCAACTTACTCTTTCCCATATGTGAGTCTTTGTAAAGGCTGTTTGCTGTGCCCGAATTACTCATCTTCTCACCTCCCCTGTCCCCTTTCCCTTCCCCCAACTCACTGATATCTCAGCTGAAACATCACTTCCTCCAGGAGACCATGCCATCCCTCTCCCATGTGCTCCCACAGCCTGGATCCTTCTCCATCCACACTCCTCATCTCCTGTGTTTAATGTCTAACTCCTTCCTTAGATGTGAGAATTTAGCAGGCAGGAACTGTGACTATTTTATCCACTGCCATATCCCCAAAGCCTGGCATATAGTAAGTGCTCAGTAAAATATTCATTGTTGAGCCAGCAAGGTCACCTGAGTCTGGTAGATGCAAGGAAAGAATGTCACAGTTTACAGAGTAGTTAACCATCGAGGCTCGGAAAAGGGAAGCATGGAGGCAAACTGGCAGAGTCCATCTAGGCATTAGCGGTCGGTTGAGCTCAACATCATGAACGCTGATTTGTGCCGTTGAGCGTCTACCATGTGCTAGGTGCTGGTAGCTAACCAATGAATAGAACCTCTTAAAGTGTAATATGGCACGGGTACGACTAGCTGGGGCCATGGTCGCAGGTGGTAAAGGAATTTACCAAGACAGTTGTAGGTAAAGAAAGGCAGATTATGAGACGAAGTATGAAAATACCTTGCAACGTTGCAATGGGCAGCACAGCAGAGAAGCATCTGTCTGTCAAGAGGTGGGGGCCTGGAGGGAAGTTTTATAGGGCTGTGCTGGAGGGGGCTATGTGCTGAATGAGGACATTGTGCCCCCAGAACAGGCCATTGTTTGTGATTCTGATTTGTGTTTCTCAGAACGATTGTTCATTGTTCTTCCCCACCTGGGGCCCCTTCCTCTTGTTGCTTACTTATCTAATCAGGACTTCACATAAGGAATTGGGTAGTCAGTCTAGAGGAGAGACAGTGCTGCCAGCCTACTAAAAACGGACTCTTCCAGCAGGTGTATGTGCACCTATTGTTAAAGGTGATGGCCATAATATGTAACTGATATTACAACAGTTGGTCTGATGTCGCAAAGACATTGACCAATTTGAACAGATGCCAGCCATTAATAACTGGTGTAGTCATGGGGAAGCTTCCAGCTGAATATTGGCTGACTGAATGCAGGCAGAGAGCCGTGCCATTTCCACTGGAATCTACCTCTTGCCATACTTGTTCTGACCCATGACCACCAAGGAAAGCCCCCGGCGCCCTGCCCCTGCCTGTTTGGTTGGTCATGCGGACACAATTATCTGATCTTATTTCTCATTTTAAGTGGTGGCTTTATGCATCAGTCTCTTGTGAGCTTCTTGAGTCCCCACACCACAGAGCCATGGACAAAATAGAGTTTCTCAGCATGCAAGACTGAGGTCTGGAACCTCGGCCATGGTGCCTACCTTCTTTAGGGCCAGGCCAACTTGCGAGCCCCCTTCCTACAACCCTGGACCTCTCTGTGCTGACAGACAGCTCTCTTTGATGGCTGCCATTGGCACTGGGAAGTTGATACTTGAGTGGGGGAAGGTGGGGTGGCCTCTCAGACTATAGGCTCAGGAGTAGCCCTTCCAAGAGGCTGACCCTGATAGTTGAGTCAAATGGGTGACAGAATTGATGTGAGTGCTTGACAGGAGACCTAGGGCAGATAGCTAGGGCCTGCTAACCAGAGACTTAGTAATTAGTATGCAAATTGAGCAAGAAGGTGATCAAAGCTGGGAAGTGGAGGAAATGAGATGTCTGCTTCTGCCTGCATTCTCATACATGCTGAAGATGCAGTAGTTTGTGCAGCTGTGTGTCTTAAAGATACCATTTGTGTCAGTCTCAGAGGTGCCAGGAAGCCCCTCTCCCAATTACCAGTCATCTCTGCATCAAATTCTCCAAAGTGGATTTTGTTGTTGTCGTTGTTGTTTTGAGATGGAGTCTTGCTCTGTCACCGAGGCTGGAGTGCAATGGTGCGGTCTCGGCTCAATGCAACTTCCGCCTCCCGGGTTCAAGTGATTCTCCTGCCTCAGTCTCCCAAGCAGCTGGGATTACAGGTGCCTGCCACCGCACCTGGCTAATTTTTGTATTTTTAGTAGAGACAGCGTTTCACCATCTTGGCCAGGCTAGTCTTGAACTCCTGACCTTGTGATCCACCTGCCTCACCCTCCCAAAGTGCTGAGATTACAGGTGTGAGGCACTGCGCCCAGCCTCCAAAGTGGATTTTTGCTCAGTATGTTCTATTCCCAGCTGTCTCAGACATGGGTGGGGTAATGACTGATTCCTAAGTTTGTTGACCTCAGCTTTTTTTTTTTTTTTCTCTTTTTTTTTTTTTTTGACACAGGGTTTCCCTCTGTCGCCCAGCCTGGAGTGCCGTGGTGCAATCACATTTCACTGCAGCCTCAACCTCCTGGGCTCAAGCAATTCTCCCAGCTCAGCCTCCTGAATAGCTGGATCTGCAGGCCCGCACCACCATGCCTGGCTACATTATTTATTTATTTTGTAGAGATGGGGTCTCCCTATGTTGCTCAGGCTGATCTCATACTCCTGGGCTCAAGCGATCCTCCCGCCTCGGGCTCCCAAAATGCTGGGATTTACCGGCATGAGCGCCAGGCCCGGTGACCTCAGCTTTTACCCAGCACCATCAAAGCAGGACGCACTGCACAAAGCCTGAACATCAGCTGTTGTCTGGCTGCCGGAGTATGCCTGGGGAACAGCCACAGTTGTTAACAGCTACACAGCATGTGTGCGTTTGTGAGTTTGGAGTTGGAGTTGAGTGAGACCCTGATCCTAGGGAAAGAGAGGGAAAGCCAGACTCTTATTTAAGGGCTTCTATCTCAGGAGGGAAGATTCCTTCCAACAGCTCAGTGCAATAAATGAAAGAAATTTAGAAGGCTGCCAGGCTCAGGGCAGCCCCGGAGCATCAGAAGTAGGAGGCTGAGGGTCGGGAATGGGAAGCAAGGGTTAGAACTGAGGAAGCAGGGGTTAGAACTGAGGGGTTGCTGAAGACACCACCACGTTTCAGGACTCAGGATAGGGCCTGCCTGGGGACTCGCATAGAGCAGAAGGAACTCGTAGTCTAAAATACTAAAACGTGTGGAATTCCTGCATGGCGGCTTCCTATTGGAAGTGTAAAATTTCTGTGAGAACTGTAAGAAGTAAGCAAACAGCATCAGAGGACATGAGCCCAGTGGAAAGTGCCTCAAAGTGTGGTTTGAGGATTACCCGCCTGAGACGCCAACGAGGTGTTTGCCAAAAAAGGCAGATTCTTGGGCCACACCCGGCTCTATGGAGTGGGAAGCTCTGAGGGTGGGGCCTGGACGCCCGCTCTCAGAACTGGTGCCTCTGAAAGCTTGCAGAGCCCAAACGCTGCGAGGAGGTCGCACCAGCAAGTGAGGAAGCAGAAGGGATGTCTTCCTGCGCCTCCCACACAATTTTCAACTTTTCAGGAAGTACCATAGGAGAAGGCAATGTAGATGAATACGTTTTTCTTTGGTCCCTAGCATTTTTCTTTTAAAATTTTATTTTCCTTTTGAAAAAGAATGTGAGAACAAAGTGTGAGAACGAATGTGAGAACGAATCTCGAAACGTGAGAAAAAGGCTTTCTTCCCCCCCCCCCCACCTCCCCCGCGTGGTCCTTGGGTGCTCTGTGAACTGTGACCCCACCCTCACAGGGACCCTGACTCCTGAGGGGTCACCACCCATATCCTGTAAGAGACAACGCTGTTCCCTGATTCAGCGGGGTCTCCAGGTCTGAACGCCCAAGGCCAACACGGAGGCCTAAAAATAGAGCCCGGGAGGCCCAGTCAAACCGGAAGAGAGCCAGAGGCCTCCCTGGAGTCCCGAAGACGATCTGAACCAAGGAGCCCAGCGCCCTCTAGCGGGAGAGAAGCTGCTTCGCGGCCCTGGTCTCGGGCCAGAGGCACTGGGCTGGGGGCTGAGCACTCCGAGGCGGAAACCAAAGAGTGAGCCCCTGGGGACACTGCCTCAAGACCCCTGAGGCTCCAAAAGGAAAAATTGTGCCACTTGTGTTTTACGAACTTCAACGTAATTGTAGGATACATTGCTGTAATGTATAATGTTGTAATAATGATTACCTTCTATAATCACAGATTGATTTATTTATTTATTTATTTATTTTTGAGACAGAGTCTTGCTCTGCCACCCAGTCTGGAGTGCAGTGGCACGAACTCAGCTCACTGCAACCTCCGCCTCCCGGGTTCAAGCAATTCTCTGCCTCAGCCTCCTGAGTAGCTGGAATTACAGACGCCTGCCACCATGCCCAGCTAATTTTTGTATTTTTTGTAGAGATGGAGTTTCACCATCTTGGCCAGGCTGGTCTTGAACTCCTGACCTCGGGATCCACCTGCCTTGGCCTCCCAAAGTGCTGAGATTACAGGCGTCAGCCACCGCGCCCGGACGACTTTTATTTCTTTCTTTCTTTCTTTATTTTCTGAGATGGGGTCTTGCTCTGTCGCCCAGGCTGGAGTGCAATGGCGCGATCTCAGCTCACTGCAACGTCTGCCTACTGGGTTCAAGTGATTCTCCTGCCTCAGCCTCCCCAGTAGCTGGGATTACAGGCACGCACCACCATGCCCGGCTAATTTTTGTATTTTTATTAGAGATAGGATTTCACCATGTTGGCCAGGCTGGTCTCAAACTCTTTTTTTTTTTTTTTTTTTTTTTTTTTTTGAGATGGAGTCTCACTCTGTCGCCCAGGCTGGAGTGCAGTGGCGTGATCTTGGCTCACTGCAAGCTCCGCCCCCCCGGGTTCACGCCATTCTCCTGCCTCAGCCTCCTGAGGAGCTGGGACTACAGGCGCCCGCCACCACGCCCGGCTAATTTTTTTGTATTTTTAGTAGAGACGGGCTTTCACTGTGTTAGCCAGGATGGTCTTGATCTCCTGACCTCGTGATCCGCCCGCCTCGGCCTCCCGAAGTGCAGGGATTACAGGCGTGAGCCACCGCGCCCGGCCGCTGGTCTCTAACTCTTGACCTCAGGTGATCCACCCTCCTTGGCCTTCCAAAGTGCTGAGATTACAGGCGTGAGCCACTGCCCCTGGCCTAGCTTCACAGACTTTAGACCCTTTTCACTACTTCTCAGTGAGACCAAGGTTCCTATCACTAAATTCACATGCACATAACATATAACCTGGAAGGGTACCCAAGCACCTCCGACAGCTGCACCAAGATTCCATCTGGGAAGGCTGTTCTCTGGGGGAACATACAACTTTGGGACAGGTGCTCAGGAGCCTTAAAAGCAGAAAAGGACCCCTTACAAGTCAGAAAATTTGGCTGAATCATTCCAGGCACTCTCTGAGGGGGCAGATGTCTCTGCTGGCTAATTGTTCCCCCACCTGAATACATCAACTCAGTTTTCCCTAAGTCAGAGAGAAAACATACTCCTACTGTACATATTTAGAGAAAGGAAATATACAGCTGAACACTGAAGTGCCCAGTTAGGCTTTGAAAGAAAAGGATTGTGGCCAAAAGACACCAGGCTTTTAATAAAAGCTAAAAAGCAAAAGTGTATACCACCTCACACCCATGAGGATGGCAACTATTAAAAAAACTAAAGAAAGAAAATAAGTGTTGGTGAGGATGGAGAAATTGGAACTCTTGTCCACTGTTAATGGAAACGTAGAATGGTACAGCTGCTGTGGAAAGCAGTATGTCAGTTCCTCAAAAAATTAAAAATGGAATGACCATTCAATTTGGCAATTCCACTTCTTTTTTTTTTTTTTTTGAGACGGAGTCTCGCTCTGTTGCCCAGGCTGGAGTGCAGTGGCACAATCTTGGCTCACTGCAACATCCGCCTACCAGGTTCAAACGATTCTCCTGCCTCAGCCTCCTGAGTAGGTGGGATTACAGGCACCCGCCACCACGCCCAGCTAGTTTTTGTATTTTAGTAGAGACGGGGTTTCACCATGTTGGCAAGGCTGGTCTCAAACTCCTGACCTCATGTGATCCGCCTGCCTTGGCCTCCCAAAGCACTGGGATTACAGGCGTGAGCCACTGTGCCCGGCCCCAATTCCACTTCTGAGTGTGTAACTACAAAAATTGAAAGCACGGTCTCAAAGAGATAGCTGCACACCTTTGTTCATAGCAGCATCATTCCAAATAGCCAAAAGGTGGAGGCAACACAAGTGTCCCTCAACAGAACAATAGATCACCAAAATGTGGTGTATACTGACAAAGGAATATGATTTGCCCTTTAAAAGGATGGAAATTGAGCTGGGCATGGTGGCTCATGCCTGTAATCCCAGCACTTTGGGAGGCTGAGGTGGGTGGATCCCCTGAGGTCAGGAGTTCGAGACCAGCCTGGCCAACATAGTGAAACCTTGTCTGTACTAAAAATACAAAAAATTAGCTGGGCATGGTGGCGGGCACCTGTAATCCCAGCTACTCAGGAGGCTGAGGCAGGAGAATCGCTTGAACCCAGGAGGCGGAGGTTATGGTGAGCCAAGATTGTGCCATTGAACTCCAGCCTGGACGACAAGAGCAAAACTCTGTCTCAAAAAAAAAGGATGGAAATTCTGCTGGGCACAGTGGCTCACATCTGTAATCCCAACACTTTGGGGGGTCAAGGTGAATGTATCATGAGGTCAGGAGTTCAAGACCAGCCTGGCTAACATGATGAAACTCCGTCTCTACTCAAAATACAAAAATTAGCTGGGCATGCTGACATGAGGCAGGAGACTCGCTTGAATCTGGGAGGTGGAGGCTGTGGTGAGCCAAGATTGCTCCACTGTACTCCAGTCTGGGCAACAGAGCAAGACTGTCTCAAAAAGAAAAAAAAAAAGGATGGAAATTCTGACAAATCCTACAACACAGATGAACCTTGAGAACACATTACACTAAGTAATTTAGGTCAGACACAAAAAGATAAATACTGTGTGAGCCCACTTATATGACATACCTAGTCATGAAAATCATGGAGACAGACAGCAGAATGGTGGCTACCAGGGGCTGGGGGGAAGAGAATGGGAGTTATTGTTTAATGGGGATGGAGTTTCAGTTATGCAAGATGAAAGGTTCTGGAGAACTTTGAGTGATAATGATGTGTAGGTTCACTGATCATAACGAGTGCAGCACTCTGGTGGAAGATGTCAAGGAGGGGATCTGTGCACCTGTGGGGACAGTGGGTACATAGGAACTATACTCTGCGCCCAATTTTTCTGTGAACCTAAAACTGTTCCTTAAGAAGTTGTGACACTAAACTGCTCTTTAAAAAGTTTAATAATTTGGCTGGGCATGGTGGCTCACACCTGTAATCTCAGCACTTTGGGAGGCTGAGGCAGGCAGATCACCTGAGGTCAGGAGTTTGAGACCAGCCTGACCAACATGGAGAAACCTTGTCACTACTAAAAATACAAAAAATTAGCAGGGAGTGGTGGTGCATGCCTGTAATCCCAGCTACTTGGGAGGCTAAAGCAGGAGAATTGCTTGAACCTGGGAGGCGGAGGTTGTGGTGAGCTGAGATCACGCCATTGCACTCTAGTCTGGGCAACAAGAGCAAAACTCTGTCTCAAAAAAAAAAAATGTTTAATAATTTTCTTTAAAAAGTTCTAGAGATGGATGGTGGTGATGGCTGCACAATAATGTAAGTTTCCTTAATACTATTAAAACTGTATACTTAAAATGGTTATGATAGTAAATTTTATGTGTATTTTATCAAATTTTAAAATAAATAAAGTAAAAAACAAAAGGCAGAGGGACAGATAGGCTAGAAAGGGACTGTAATTTAATAACCAGAGAGTACTTCACATTTAGAAATGTCATCAATAGGAGTTATAGTCATTTGGGGATATATATTTTTAAGTATTTTATTTTAACATGAAATCATTTGGAATTTCAAAAACAATTTTAAATAAAAGTACACAAGAAAGAATGCTTATCAGACAAAGTCAGGGAGGATAGGACAGGCAGAAAGAGGAAAGCAAAGGCAAATAAACATTTTAGGAACTTTGTTCTGAAGGGATTATTACTGGGGGCCTAGAGGAGAAAGTTGGGACAGAAGGAAGATGGTTCAAAGAAGGAGGGAACTCAGCCCTCCCCTAGGATCCAGGTGAATCACTGTTCCTGTTCTGAATCATCCAGGCAGGAAAGTGGTTATTTTGTTGTTGTTGTTATTGTTTTGAGACAGGGTCTCACTCTGTCACCCAGGCTGGAGTGCCACCTCCACTCCACTGCTAACTACAGCCTCTGCCTCCTGGGTTCAAGCAATCCTCCTGCCTAAGCCTCCTGAGTAGCTGGGATTACAGTCACGTGCCACCATGCTCGGCTAATTTTTGTATTTCTTGGTAGAGATGGAGTTTCACCATTGGTCAGACTAGTCTCGAACTCCCGACCTTAGGTGATTCACCCGCCTCAGCCTCCCAAAGTGCTGGAATTACAGGTGTGAGCCACTGTGCCCGGCCTAAAGTGGTTTTTTTTTTTTTTTTAGGCTTGGAAATTGTGGTGAAAGAAGCTATGAATGAGATAAATGTGTTTTTCTTTCCACCCCTAAGAACAGTGTCACCACCACTCATCCTTGAAACCATCAGGTACCAGCAGGAGAGGACAACAAATTTGGAAAAAAAGAATGTGGAAATGGAGACACAGGCTTGACATCATTTGTTTTTCACTTTCCAGCAGCAGGGAAATCTGTGAGCGATGTTCACATCTAGTGTCCAGTGCCTTGCGTGGTCCCAATCACAAACCCCTAGCTCATGGGCAGCGGGGCCATGAACTAGGGAGGCCGCTGTGATGACAGCCTGGCAGGACCCCTATGTCCAAACAAGAGGAACCCCCTTAGAGCAACCTCCACAGGCAGTGCTGCTGTCAAGGAAATGCCAGAGCCGGGTGGTAGTTAACATGGTAAAAGGAGACTTCATTCAGCACCATTGCAGTAGGGGAAACGGGTCCTCAGTATAGAAGTGGGCTCAATTCGGAATACAGCATAAGCAACTGAGACTCTATAGGCAAAGAGCAAGGTGAGGCTGGGTGGGTGGAAAATTACATCAGGGACAAGGGGTCCTAGTTCAACCGACTCTGAGAATATAGAAATAAACTCACTTTCTCCCATTATAGCCTCACAACACACTTCTGACACCAGCTGTGGGGAGGATTTTCCCCACACCTGGAGCGAACAATCAATTCTGCAGTGGACCTCCACTTGGTCCTCCAACTGGGTGTTCTCCAATTCAATTCTGACATTATCCACCTGGGATAGTGTCAGATCCTGCAGGGTGAGGGATCAGTCTCCATGACTGCTCCCTCCCCACTACTTTCAAAGCCAATTGGAAGCCCCAAGTTCTTTAACCTGTCCTTCAATGAACAGCTCTAAATTAAGCTATAAACTGAGGTTCCCATGGCTCCATCTTCAGGTTCCACTAATTTGCTGGAGCAGCTCACAGAACTCAGGGAAACATTATACTTACATTTATGGGTTTATGACTGTCAGGCCTCTGAGCCCAAGCTAAGCCATCATAACCCCTATGACCTGCACGTATACATCCAGATGGCCTGAAACAACTAAAGAACCACAAAAGAAGTGAAATAGTCAGTTCCTGCCTTAACTGATGACATTCCACCATTGTGATTTGTTCCTGCCCTGCTCTGATCAATTGACCTTGTGACATTCCTTCTGGACAGTGAGTCTCAGGAGCTCCCCACCAAGCACCTTGTGATCCCTGCCCCTGCCTGCAAGAGAAAATCCCCTTTAACTGCAATTTTCCACTACCTACCCAAATCCTATAAAACTGCCCCACCCCATCTCCCTTTGCTGACTCTCTTTTTGAACTCAGCCCACTTGCACCCAAGTGAAAATAAACAGCCTTGTTGCTCACACAAAGCCTGCTTGGTGGTCTCTTCACACGGACACGTGCCAAAACCCAGGACGGGGGACTCCTTCGGGAGACCGGCCCCCTGTCCTCGCCCTCACTCCGTGAAGAGATCCACGTACGACCTTGGGTCCTCAGACCAGCCCAAGGAACATCTCACCAATTTCAAATCAGCTAAGTGGTCTCTTCACTCTCTTCTCCAGCCTCTCTCGCTACCCTTCAATCTCCCTATCCTTCCAATTCCCGTTCTTTTTCCTCTCTAGTAGGGACAAAGGAGACACATTTTATCCGTGAACTCAAAAACTCCAACGTCAGTCACGGATTTGGGAAGACAGTCTTCCCTTGGTGTCTGATCTCCATGAGGATGCCTGCCTTGATCATTCACCCACACTCACTTGGTGGCAGGTGAATTACGGGGACGCCTGCTTTGGCTGCTCACCCACATTACAGCCCAGGGCTGCTCATCCCCCACCCCCTCACCACTTCTCCATGTCTCTACTTTCTTCTTTAAACTTACCTCCTTCACTATGGGCAACCTTCCACGCTCCATTCTCCCTTCTTCTCCCTTAGCCTGTTTTCTTAAAAAACTAAAACCCCTTCGACTAACACCTGACCTAAAACCTAAATGTCCTATTTTCTTCTGTAATACTGCTTGGCCCCAATACAAACTCAAAAATAGTTCCAAGTGGCTGGAAAACAACACTTTCAATTTCTCCATCCTACGAGATCTAGATAATTTTTGTCATAAAATGGGCAAGTGGTCTGAGGTGCCTGACGTCCAGGGATTCTTTACACATCGGTGCCTCCCTAGTCTCTGCTCCCAATGCAACTCGTCCCAAATCTTTCTTCTTCTTTCTCTCTCTTGTCTGTTCCTTCAGTCTCCACCCCAAGCTCTGAGCCCTCTGAATCCTTTTCTATGGACCCATCTGACCTCTCCCCTCCTCCCAAGGCTGCTCCTCGCCAGGCCAAGCCAGGTCCCAATTCTTCCTCAGCCTCTGCTCCCCACCCTATAATCCTTCTATCACCTCCCCTCCTCACACCCGGTCTGGCTTATAGTTTTGTTCCACGACTAGCCCTCCCCCACCTGCCCAACAATTTCCTCTTAGAGAGATGGCTGGAGCTGAAGGCGTAGTCAAGGTTAATGCTCCATTTTCTTTATACGACCTCTCCCAAATCAGTTAGCGTTTAGGCTCTTTTTCATCAAATATAAAAACTCAGCACAGTTCATGGCCCATTTGGCAACAACCCTCAGAGGTTTTACTGCCCTAGACCCAGAGGGGCCAGAAGGCTGTCTTATTCTCAATATGCATTTTATTACCCAATCTGCTCCCGATATTAGAAAAAGCTGCGAAAATTAGATTCCAGCCCTCAAACTCCATAACAGGACTTAATTAACCTCGCCTTCAAGGTGTACAATAATAGAGAAGAGGCGGCCAAGCAGCAACTTATTTCTGAGTTGCAATTACTTGTCTCTGCTGTGAGAGAAACCCTAGCCACATCTCCAGCACACAAGAACTTCAAAACGCCTAAACCACAGTGGCCAGGGGTTCCTCCCCTGGACCTCCTGCCCCAGGATCTTGCTTCAAGTGCCGGAAATCTGGCCACTGGGCCAAGGAATGCCTGCAGCCCGGGATTCCTCCTAAGCCATGTCCCATCTGTGCGGGACCCCACTGGAAATCGAACTGTCCAATTCATCCAACAGCCACACCCAGAGCCCCTGGAACTCTGGCCCAAGGCTCTCTGACTGACTCCTTCCCAGATCTTCTCGGCTTAATGGCTGAAGACTGACGCTGCCTGATCGCCTTGGAAGCCTCCTGCACCATCACAGACACTTCAGGTAACTCTGACGGTGGAGGGTAAGCCCATCCCCTTCTTAATTGATACGGAGGCTACCCACTCCACATTACCTTCTTTTCAAGGGCCTGTTTCCCTTGCCTCCATAACTGTTGTGGATATTGACGGCCAGGCTTCTAAACCTCTTAAAACTCCCCAACTCTGGTGCCAACTTAGACAACATTCTTTTATGCACTCCTTTTTGTTATCCCCACCTGCCCAGCTCCCTTATTAGGTCGAGACATTTTAACTAAATTATCTGCTTCCCTGACTATTCCTGGGCTACAGCCATACCTCATTGTCGCCCTTTTCCCCAGTTCAAAGCCTCCTTCGCATCCTCCCCTTGTGTCTCCCTACCTTAATCCACAAGTATGGGATACCTCTACTCCCTCCTTGGTGACCAATCATGCACCCCTTACCATCCCATTAAAACTTAATCACCCTTACCCCGCTCAATGCCAATATCCCATCCCACAGCATGCTTTAAAAGGGTTGAAGCATGTAATCACCCGCCTGTTACAACATGGCCTCTTAAAGCCTACAAATTCTCCTTACAACTCACCTATCCTACCAGTCCAGAAACCAGACAAAGTTGTACAGGTTGTTTCAGGATCTTCACTTTATTAATCAAATCATCCTTCCCATCCATCCTATAGTGCCAAACCTGTAATCCTCCTATCTTCAATATCCCCTTCCACAACTCAGTATACTGTTATCAACCTCAAAGACACTTTCTTTACTATCCCCTTGCATCCCTCCTCCCAGCCTCTTTCTGCCTTTACTTAGACTGACCCTGACACCCACCAATCCCAACAACTCACCTGGACTGTTCTGCCCCAAGGCTTCAGGGACAGCCCACACTACTTTGGCCAGGCCCTTTCTCATGATCTGCTTTCTTTTCGCCTGTCTGCCTCCCACCTTATTCAATATTTTGATGATCCTCTTCTTTGCAGCCCCTCTTACCAATTTTCCCAGCAGGACACTATCCTGCTTCTTCTACATCTCCACTCAAAGGGGTACTGAGTATCCCCCTCCAACACACAAATTTCTTCCCCTAGCGTTACCTATCTTGGTATAATCCTCCAACAACATACATGTGCCATTCCTGCAGACTGTGTTCAGTTAATCTCCCAGACCCCAATCCCCACCACCAAACAACAACTCCTTTCCTTCTTAGGCATTGTTTGGTATTTCCAACTCTGGATACCAGGCTTTGCTATCCTAACCAAACCACTTTACAAGCTCACAAAGAGTAACTTAACTGATCCCATAGACCCTAAGTTTTTCCCCTATTCTTCCTTTCGCTCTCTCAAAAAGGCCCTGGAGACAGGTCCCGCACCAGCACTCCCCGACTTGTCCCATCCTTTTTCCTTACACACAGCTGAAATACAACGCTGTGCTGCTGGAATCCTCACACAGGAGCCAGGCCCATGACCTGTTGCCTTTCTATGAAAACAACTTGACCTCACAGTTCTGGGCTGGCCCTCATGTCTGTGTGTGGTGGCAGCCACCGCTTTAATACTTCTAGAGGCCTTCAAAATCACAGGATATGCTCCACTTACCCTTTACAGTTCTCACAACCTTCAAGCATTAATATCCTCCTCACACCTTTCACACTTATTGCCTGCCCCTTGACTCCACCAGCTCTATTCACTCTTTGTTGAAACTCCAACAGTAACTATTACCCATGGGCCTGATTTCAACCCGGCTTCTCACTTAGCGCCCAACACAAGTCCTGAACCACATGACTGTATTTCAAGGATAGAGCCCAAAAACTTGCCAACCAAGCAAATAATTATGCTGAACCCCCTTGGGCACTCTCTAATTGGATGTTATAGGTCCTCCCATTCTTAGTCCTTTAATACCTGTTTTTCTCCTTCTCTTATTTGGACCTTGTGTCTTCTGTTTAGTTTCTCAATTCATACAAAACCGCATCCAGGCCATCACCAATCATTCTATATGACAAATGCTCCTTCTAACAATCCCACAATATCACCCCCTACCCCAAAATCTTTCTTTAGTTTAATCTCTCCCACTGTAGGTTCCCACACTGCCCCTAATCCTGCTTGAAGCAGCCCTGAGAAACATGGCCCATTATCTCTCCATGCCACCCCCAAACATTTTTGCCACCCCAATACTTCACCACTATTTTGTTTTGTTTTTCTTATTAATATAAGAAGACAGGAATGTCAGGCCTCTGAGCCCAAGCTAAGCCATCATAAAACCTGTGACCCGCACGTATCCATCCAGATGGCCTGAAGCAACTAAAGAACCAACAAAATGAGAAATAGCAAGTTCCTGCCTTAACTGATGACATTCCATCATTGTGATTTGTTCCTGCCCCACCCTAACTGATGAATTGACCTTGTAACATTCCTTCTCCTGGACAATGAGTCTCAGGAGCTCCCCACTGAGCACCTTGTGACCCCCGCTGCTGCCCACAAGAAAAAAAACCCCTTTAACTGTAATTTTCTACTACCTACCCAAATCCTATAAAACTGCCCCACCCCTGTCTCCCTTTGCTGACTCCTTTCTCGGACTCAGTCCGCCTGCACCCAGGTGATTAAAAAGCTTTATGGCTCACACAAAGCCTGTTTGGTGGTCTCTTCACACGGACGCATGTAACATTTGGTGCTGAAACCCGGGACACCAATAGAAGCAATGCATGGGGTAAGGGATGTGGGAGGGCGCAGAGCTTCCATGCCCTCCCTGAATGTGCCAACCTCTGGGAACCTCCATGTGTTCAGTTATCCAGAAGCTCACCCAACTCTGTCCTTCTGGGGTTCTATGGAGGCATCATTACAAAGGCATGATTGTTATATCGTTGGCTACAGGGGATGGACTTAATCTTCAGTCCCTCCCCTCTCCCAGGAGGTTGAGGAGTGGGGCTGAAAGTCCTAATCCTCTAATCCTGCCTCTTTTCAGATGGGTGACCAGCCCCATCCTAAAGCTACCTAGGGACTGCCAGCCATTAGTCAACTCTTTAGCACACAAAAAGACATTTACTTTTTGGGAATCCCAAGGAGTTTAGGAGTAGTATGCTAGAAAAGAGAGACAAAGACGAAATACTGTATATATTTCACAATATCCCTCCCATCCCCAACCTAACAGGATTCTGGCTGAAAACAAGCCAGGGCAATCAGACATCACCTGGCAGGTAGCAGGGGCTGAAGAATCCCATCAGATATTGAGAGTGACTGGATATGGAGGGTGGGGGGTTCTGGCTAAGCTGATTTAGCATCTTGTTAAAACTGGATTTTACAAGAAGGTGCACAGATGGGCCTAGGAGAAGTTTCAGGACTCTGACTAACATTTGGCCAAGCACAGAATCTTTGTCACTACCAACTGATGTACATCTGCAACCCTGCTGGCAAAAATGTCAAAAGCACATTCTCTTTAATATCTTTACTAGTGGCAAATCTTTGTTCTGGGGTGGATTGGATGTTTTGAAACAGCCAAAAGTTATTTAGAACCAACTGCTCTGAATTAAGAAAACTGAGCTGATTTCCCTCATGTGGATCATATGCTGACTCTGACAGCAATTTTAACAGAAGAAATCCAAAAAGGGTTCTAAGAAAGGCACTGGCAGTGTCTTCCATGGTGATTAAATAGAGGGTGGATCACTTGAGGTTAGGAGTTTGAGATCAGCCTGGCCAACATGGTGAAGCCCTGTCTCTACTAAAAAAAACCCACAAAAATTAGCCGGGTGTGGTGGCAAGTGCCTGTAATCCTAGCTACTCGAGAGGCTGAGGCTTGAGAATCACTTTAACCCAGGAGGCAGAGGTTGTAGTGAGCAGAGATTATGCCACTGCATTCCAGACTGGGTGACAGAATGGGACTCTTTCTCAAAAAAAAAAAAAAAAAAAAAAAAAAAGGCAAGTAGCTACATGTCATGATGTTTCAGTTTTATCTCAGTGGCACACTTTGCAGCATTTACAAAGCCCATGTAATTCTGATTTCTCAGCTCTAAACACCCTCAGATAAGTGCTATGCAGCTCTGTGGAAGACTAACTAACTGCATGGCATTATTATTTTTTTTTTTTGAGACCAAGTTTCGCTCTTGTTGTCCAGGCTGGAGTGCAATGGCACGATCTCAGCTCACCACAACCTCCACCTCCTGGGTTCAAGCAATTCGCCTGACTCAGCCTCCTGAGTAGCTGGGATTACAGGCACGTGACACCACGCCCGACTAATTTTTGTATTTTCAGTAGAGACAGGGTTTCTCCATGTTGTTCAGGCTGGTCTCAAACTCCCGACCTCACGTGATCCGCCCACCTCGGCCTTCTAAAGTGCTGGGATTGCAGGAGTGAGCCACCGCGCCTGGCCCTGGCAGTTTTTTTTAATTTGAAGATGTTGCTGTTGCTGACAGGGATTGTCATATAGGCCTGGCTTTGAAGACTCTGAGACACCAATATTCTCTTCAACTTGAGCCAAGGCTAGCTGTTCTTTAGCTGGAGGATAAAGCAGAGGTACCACCAAACCTGGCACTTAACCCCATAAGTCAGACACTTCATATTGCAAAAATTTCCAACTACTCTCAGGTCCACATGTCTGATACCAGAGACCAAAGCCGATGACCCAACAATCATTTCCCCCAAGGTTAATACTTATCAAATGTATAACACTTCATATGTATCACAGGATGGTTATACTATTCCAGCAAGAGCAATTTCCTATTCTTTCAGGTGACTATTTCTGCTTTACCTTCTTTTGAATATTTCAAGAACTACTCTAATTTCAAGGGAACTGGCTGGGTGCAGTGGCTCACGCTCGTAATCTCAGTGCTTCAGGTGTCTGAGGCAGGAGGATCACTTGAGGCACAGGAGTTCCAAACCTCGTCTCTACAAAAAATTTTTAAAAATCAAAAAATTAGCCAGGTGTGGTGGCATGCACCTATAGTCCCAGCTACTCAGGAGGCTGAGCTGGGAGGTGGGAGGATCGCTTGAGCAAGGAAGTTGAGGCTGCAGTGAGCTATGATTGTGCTACTGCACTCCATTCTGGGCAACAGAGCCAGACCCTGTCTCAAAAAGAAATTTTTTTTCAAGGAAACAGGCCAATTTCAAGCTGTATTAATCTGAAAATGAGGCCACTGAGAGAAAGACAGTCATGTGCAGAAAAAGGACAAGTACCCTGCTGGGGGCAGATAGACCTCTATAACTCCCACCAAGAAGGGATGTCTCACGCTTTGCTACCTCTTCTTTTCCCTTGGCCAAAAGAAGCAGTCACCTGAGCAGGGAGCTCAAGGGAGGGAATTTGGATGTGAAAGAAAGCCTTTCCTCTGTGTGACTGGAAGCAGGCCTTCTCTCCTCCAAACAAATTTTGGACGGAATACAGAGAAATACAGAATATATATATATACATGTTTTTTTTTCCAAATTTCTTTTTTTTTTTTTGAGATGGAGTCTCACTCTTGTTGCTCAGGCTGGAGTGCAATGGCACGATCTTGGCTCACCGCAACCTCTGCCTCCCGAGTTCAGGTGATTCTCCTGCCTCAGCCCCCCAAGTAGCTGGGATTACAGGTTCCAGCTAATTTTTTGTATTTTTAGTAGAGACGGTGTTTCACAACGTTGGCCAGGCTGGTATCAAACTCCTGACCTCAGGTGATCCACCTGCCTCAGTCTCCCAAAGTGCTGGGATTACAAACATGAGCCACTGCACCTGGCCTTTTTTCCAAATTTCTAGCTGGGCAAAATCTCTTTAAGCTTAAATTACACAGAGGAAAATACCAAGGAAAAGACAACATAAACATTTTTTAAATCTTTATTATTTATTTTAAGATCTTCTATGTTTACAATGAGCAAGAAAAGAGATAAAATACGTAGTTAAATGTATCATATTTTTTCATCTTTAAGTAAAACTTACTTTTCAGTTGTTAGAATGGCCATCACAAATATAAGTATGCACCTGTATACTTATGCATTATTATATAGTAAATTAAAATTTATGTGCAGTGAAACACACAGATGTATGTTGAATATACAAGATACATTTGGATTTGGATAAGTGTATACACCCACATAACCACCACCCAGACAAAATATATTCTGTCATTCAGAAAGTTTCCCAGTATTCCCTTTCAGTTAATCTTTATCCCCCCAGAGGAAACCACTGTTCTGATTTCTATCTTGTAGACTAATTTTGCCTGTTCTTAAACTTCATATAAATGAAACCATACAGTAGATACTCTTTCGTGGCTGTCATATATATATATATATATATATTTTTTTTTTAAGAGACAGGGTCTCGCTCTGTCACCAGTGATCACAGCTCACTGTAACCTTGAACAACTGGGCTCAAGTGATCCTCCTACCTCTGCACCTGGACCACAGGTGCATGCCACCACACTGAGTTAATTTTTTTCTTAATTATTATTATTTTGAAATGAGTCTCAGTCTTACTTTGTTGCCCAGGCTGGAGTGTGATGGTGCAATTCTGGCTCGCTGCATTCTCTGCCTCCTAGGTTCAAGCGATTCTCCTGCCTTAGCCTCCTGAGTAGCTGGGATTACAGGCACCCACCACCACGCCCAGCTAATTTTTGTATTTTTTAGAAGAGATGGAGTTTCACCATGTCAGCCAGGCTGGTCTCGAACTCCTGACCTCAAGGGATCCACCAACCTCAGCCTCCCAAAGTGCTGAGATTACAGGTGTGAGCCACCATGCCCGGCCTACTTTTCCATTTTTAATTTTATGTTTAGTGCTTTTTTTGTGACTGCTCTGAGAAAACTTGTCCTATTCCAAAGTTATGAGAATATTCATCTAAATTTGTTCTAGAAGATTTATAGTGTTAGCATTTAGATTTATGAAATGGGGGGCAAGGTTTATTTTTTCCCATACATTGATTCAATAGTTCCAGCACCATATTTGTTAATGAGACTTCCTCTCCCTATTGAATTATCTTGGTATCTTTGTCAGAACTCAAGTGACCATCTATTTATGGACCCTCTTTTTTTTCTTTTTTTTTCTTTTTTGAGACAGAGTCTCGCTTTGTGGCCCAGGCTGGAGTGCAGTGGCACGATCTTGGCTCACTGCAACCTCCACCTCCCAGGTTCAAGCAATTCTCCTGCCTCAGCCTCCCGAGTAGCTGGGACTACAGGCGTGTGCCACCACGCCCGGCTAATTTTTTGTATTTTTAGTAGAGACGGGGTTTCACAATGTTGGCCAGGATGGTCTGGACCTCCTGACCTCGTGATTCCCCCAGCCCTGGCCTCCCAAAGTGCTGGGATTACAGGTGTGAGCCACTGCACTGGGCCTTGTAGAAATCTTAAAATCTGGTTCTGGCCAGGTAATGTTGAATAGGAGCAAGAATAGACATACTTGCATTTTTCCTGATCTAAGAGGAAAGCATTCGGTATTTCACCAGTAAGTATTATACATAGCCTTTATCAGAATGAGAAAATTATCTTATATTCCTGCATTTCTGAGAACCATTATGAATGAGTATTGAATTGTCAAATGTTTTTCTGACATCTACTGAGATGATCATATGGTTTTTCATTATTCCATTCATAGTTAATTTATTGATTGATTTCCAGTATGAAATCAACCTTGCACTCCTAGGATAAACTCCTTTTGGACTTGAGGTATTGTTCTTTTTATATGTTGCTGGATTCAAGTTGCTAATATTTTGTTAAAGATTGGTATGTCCATGTTCATGAGGAATATTGGTAAGTAATTTTCTTTTCTTCTGGCATCTTTGTTCTATTTTGATTTCAGGACAGTTTTTTGCTCTTTTCATCAAACAAATTGGAAACTATTTCTTCCTCCTTCACTTTCTGAAAGAGTTTGTATAAGATTGGCACTATTAATTTGTCCTTAAATGTTTTAAAGAATTTACCAGTGGAACCATCTGGGCCTGAAGTTTTATCTGTGGGAAGGTTTTAAATTAGGAAGTCAGTATCTGTAATAGGCAATACCTATTAAAAGGGACAATTTAGATTTTGTGTACTCTTGTGTCAGTTTTGATGATTTGTATTTTTCAAGGAATTTTCTCATTTCATCTAGGTTACTGAATTTAATGGCATGCCATTCTAATAATATTCATTTTTTATCTTTTTGATGTCTCTGTAAGATCTATGATGATATCCCCTCTTTCATGCTGATATTGATAATTGATATTCTTTCTTTTTCTTCATAATCGGCCTTACTGGAGTTTATCAATTTTATTAATCTTTTCAGAGAACTTCTGGATTTGTTAATTCATTGTTTGTATTGTGTTAACTTCTGTTCTTATCTTTATTACTTCCTTTCTGCTACTTATTATGGGTTTAATTTGCTTTTCTAGTTCTTAAAGTGAGATTTGGATCATCATTTTAAAAATGTTCTTCTTTTATAACACTGTAAGCATTTAGTGCTATAAATTTTACTCTAAGCACTGCCTTAGCTGCAGCCCTTAAATTTGCTATGGTGGATTTTCACTCAGTTTGAAATATTTTCTAATTTCCCTTGCAGTTTCCTTCTTGTTCCATGGATGCTGTTTAATTTTCAAATATGTGGGGCTTTTCTAGTTATCCTAGTATTGATTTAATAAGAACCAATTGTTGTCATAAGAAAACATACTCTGTAAGATTAAAATTTATTCCTGTAATCCCAGCACTTTGGGAGGCTGAGGTGGGTGGATCACCTGAGGTCAGGAGTTCAAGACCACCCTGGCCAACATGGAAACCCCATCTCTACTAAAAATACAAAAATTACCCGGGCATGGTGGTGTGCACCTGTAGTCCAGGCTGCTTGGGAGGCTGAGGCAGGAGAATCGCTTGAACCTGGGAGGTAGAGGTTGTAGTGAATCAACATCGTGCCATTGCACTCCAGCCTGGGTAACAAAGGGAGACTCCATCTTAAAAAAAAAAAAAAAAAGTCCAGGTGCAGTGGTTCATGCCTGTAATCCCAACACTTTGGGAGGCTGGGGCAGGTGGAACACCTGAGGTCAGGAGTTCGAGACCAGCCTGGCCAACATGGTGAAACCCTGTCTCTACTAAAAATGCAAAAATTAGCTGGGTGTGGTGGCATATGCCTGTAATCCCAACTACTCAGGAGGCTGAGGCAGAAGAATTGCCTGAACCCGGGAGGTAGAGGTTGCAGTGAGCCAAGATCGTGCCACTGCACTCCAGCCTGGGCAACAAGAGCAAAACTCTGTCAAGAAAGAAAGAAAGAAAAGAAAGAGAGAGAGAGAGAGAGAGAGAAAGAAGAAAAGAAAGAAAGAAAGAAAGAAAGAAAGAAAGAAAGACAGACAGACGGACAGGAAGGAAGGAAAGAAGGAAGGAAGGAAGGAAGAAGCCCCTCTAGAAAATGGAAATGGCAAGGAAGTAGATTTTTTTCCCTAGAGCCTCCAACATGAGCAAGGCCCTGGTTTGGCCCAGTGAAACTGATTACAGACTTCTGACCTCCAGAGCTGTAAGGGAATATATGTGTGTTGTTTTGAGCCACTCAGTTTATGGTCATTTGTTACAGCAATCATAGGAAACTAACATATGTTTTGGCATCTGGAAGTGGGGTGTTGCTGCAACAAATACCTAAAAATCTGGAAGTGGGGTGCTACTGTAAAAATACCTCAAAAATGTACCAGTAGTGCCAAGTACTTGGGAGGCTGAGGTGGGAGGCTCGCTTGAGCTCAGGAGTTTGAGTCCAGCCTGGATAGCAAGACCCCTATCTCTTTAAAAAAAAAAAAAGGAAGTAGTTTTGGAATAGGGTAATAGGGCTGAAAGAATTTTGAGAAGCACGATAGAAAAGGCTAGATTGCTTTAAACAGACTGTTATTGGAAATACTGATTTGAAAGATTCTGCCAGTGAGGGCCAGGAGGAAGTGAGAAACACAGTAGAGAAAGCTTTTATCACTTCAGAGAATATCTATATTGACAGGTAAGAGATAAAATGAGGGAAGAGGCAGGGCATGGTGGCTTACACCTGTAATCCCAGCACTTTGGGAGGTCGAGGCGGGCAGATCACGAGGTCAGGAGATTCAGACCATCCTGGCTAACACAGTGAAACCCTGTCTCTACTAAAAATACAAAAAAATTGGCTGGGTGTGGTGGCGGGCGGGGCCTGTAGTCCCAGCTACTCAGGAGGCTGAGGCAGGAGAGCTACTTGAACCCAGGAAGTGGAGGTTGCAGTGAGCCGAGATGATACCACTGCACTCCAGCCTCGGTGACAGAGCAAGACTCTGTCTCAAAAAAAAAAAAAAAAAAAAAAGAGGGAAGAAATGTTAAGCAAAAAGGAAGCAAGGCTTGATGATCTGGGAAATTCTCAGACTCTCCAGATTGCAAAAGATGTCAAAGTTCTAGAGATTCACTGTTAAGAAAGCGGGCTCCAGATTGAAGGCCAAAGGTGTGGCTAGACAACCTTTTCTAGTGCTGAAGAGATTACATTTGTGATTCATGCAGTCCCTCAACCGTTTTAGCAAAAGCCATGAATAGAGATCGAATGATCTATGGAGGAGCCTTTTGTTTAATGGAGTAAATCTCTGTGACATACACAGGAGACCACAAAGGTTTTTGAGAGTATTATAACAGCAGCACTGCCAGCTTGGACTGAAAGGGATGGACAGAGAAGGAAATGAAAGAAGACTGTCAGAGTCCCAAATTCTACAGGCAGGAAACAGGCTGATAAAACTGCTCAGCTGCAAACATATGCTACTCTTCAAGAAAAAGAAAGACGACTTTGAGGTGGGGTGCCTTGGGCCCAGAGGGTGGAGTCTCAAGCCACAGAGAATTGTTTCCAGGTCTTGAGACATAATGGAGTTTGCTCAGTTGGAATTCAAAATTGCTTGAGGCTAGTGATGACTTTTTTCCTTCCATTTTCTCCCTTTTGGAATGAGAATGTCTACAACTGTTATCCTGTGCCTGTCATGCAATTATGTATTGGAAGCAAACCATTTGTTTTCTAGTTTTACAATTCCACAGATGGAGAGAGATTTTGCCCAGGATGGACCATGCCCAAAGTCTCCTCCACACCTGATTTAGATTATATGGGCAATGAAATTTAGAACTTTTGAGCTGATGACACTTAGGTAAGATTTTGAGCTTGAGTTGATGCTGTCAATGGGTTGAGACTTTGGGGGATGTTGGGATAGGGTGAATGTTTTTTGCATGTGGGATGGATGTGCAAAAGGAAAGTATCTTGGGCCCCTTCAAGCTGGGAACCACTCAAGGCAAATCTGCCTCCCATTCTATTCAAAGTCATCCCTCTGCTCACAGAGATAGATGCATAGTCTTATTACCTCATATGGAAAAATTTATCAGAAACTCAAAAGAATGAACCATTTGTATCTCACCTATCTGTGACCTGGAAGCTCCTTCCCCACTTTGAGTCTTCCTGCCTTTGCTTCAAGTTGTCCCGCCTTTCCAGACCAAACCAATGTACTTCTTACATATATTGATTGATGTCTCATGTCTCCCTAAAATGTATAAAACCAAGCTGTGCCTCGACCACCTTGGGCACATGTTGCCAGGATCTCCTGAGGCTGTGTCACGGGCGTGTCCTCAACCTTGGCAAAATAAACTTTCTGAATTAACTGAGACCTGTCTCAGATTTTCTGGGTTCACATTTTGCTGAACCCACACTTCTGGGTTCACCATGGGGGGATTCTGAGTGGAGATACCTCTGACCTTTGACGAATCTCCTATCAGTGCTTGGTACCAGCATGAGCTAACTTTATGGCCCAAACCAACAGGACAATTTGCTGAAGTCTGAGAGCACCTTCTCCAGAGAATCCCTGAGCTCCCAAAATTTGGTCAAGATCTAAAGTTTATTTTGTATTTTGTTGTACAGCTCCTCTGTTTTTTTTCTGGAGTTTTACTTGCTTCCAAAACAAGGAAGGCAAGTTTTTCCTGCTTCCATGATGATGGAAGGCAGGTAAGTCCTTTATGGAGTTTGAACTTGCTTCCAACAGAGAACATAAGGTTTTTTTGTTTTGTTTTGTTGTCCTGCTTCTAGGATGGCAGAGAGCAGTCTACAGCCTGAGACCCATCACTAGGTAAGAAACTGGTCGGGGATTCTGTCTTGCAAATTCTTTTTAAAAAATTAAAGTTAGCATTAACAACCAGCTGGTGTTAATTTCTGCTTACACTTAGAGCACTCAGAAATTATATCATTTGTGTGATCACTGTTAGATTTACTTCATGGTTTTGTTGTTTCTGTCTTGGTCAAATCCGAAGGGGAACTCTAAATTATGGGGAACAAGACCTTTAAAGTGGGAGAAAAAATGGCCAGCAAAAAAAAAAAAAAAAAAAAAAGAGGAAAGATTTTTGATTTTGACTACTAAATGGGCTTTATTTACATAACAAGGCCACCCTTTTGCCAGCCAGACCAAACTGAAAGAGCAATGGTCGTACTTCTGAAATAGCAGCATTTTGTCCTAGCTGAAATACGGTAATAAGATTTTAAAAAAAAATTTTTAAGGAGCTCAGTGGTTAAAAGCTTAATTAGGCTGGTCGCGGTGGCTCATGCCTGTAATCCCAGCACTTTGGAAGGCCGAGGCGGGCAGATCACCTGACATTGGGAGTTCAAGACCAGCCTGACCAACATGGAGAAATCTCGTCTCTACTAAAAATACAAAATCAGCCGGGCATGGTGACGCATGCCTGTAATCCCAGCTACTCAGGAGGCTGAGGCAGGAGAATTGCTTGAACCCGGCAGGCAGAGGTTGCGGTGAGCTGAGATCGCGGCATTGCACTCCAGCCTGGGCAACAGTAGCGAAACTCTGTCTCAAAAAAAAAAAAAAGTCAGCTTAATTAAAAGGCTAGCATCCAAGATGTATGTGTGCATGTTTGTATTTGAAAGGCCTTCATGTTTTTGGTTTCAACATTTGTTTTTCTATTCTAAGACCCTGTCTTTTTTTGGAGTGCAAGTTTTTTTTTTCCTTTTCTTCTCAGTTGACTGAATTCTGTTTTCACCTGATTTTTTGACTAAAATAGCTATTGCAACAGAGGCTAGTCTTGGGTTTTTAGGGAAGAGTGTAGTTTAATTTTATGTTTAATTTGGCTCAGAAAAATTAAAAGCATCTCCCTCTAGCACCACCAGACTTTTTCTCTCTGTACCTTATGATGTCCATTTTGCTATTTGATTTTCACCTGAGTTGTTTCCTTTAATGTGCAAATTTAAGGCTATTTAGCTGACAACTGCCTAGGGTTGTAAAATAGGTTATCAAGGATCTGAAAGTCTAAAATGGGGGGAAAAAGAGGGGCTGTTTATAAATCTACAATGTCTAATATGTTTATGTATTGTATTTATGTGTTGTGTACACATTTCACTACTAAAAATACATGAGAGCTCTAATTAATTGGCTAAAAGAAAAATAAAAGCACTTAAATCAGATACTAAAAAAGAAAAGACTAGTCAAATGCTTTTTCAAGTTTATGTAACTTAAGTAAAATCTTTAATAAGCTAGCTTTAAAATTATTGGTAAAGTAATATTAGAAATTTCTTAAGAATTGCCACCAAACATTTTTCGTTTGCATTTATTAATCAGGCAATTTCATACTTATTTCTGCCAAATACTATAAAGGTGTTAAAATTTGGCATAGGGGTACAAAACTATAAACCCAGCCCAAAACGAATGATCTTTACTTGTGTAGTTTTTAATAAATAAGACATTGATATTGGTTTAATGAAAATAGCTGCATCTTAAATTTAGTAAGATTACCATAACTTCTAATCTTGTGGCTTTTAGGTAATCTAGTACACAGGGAGTAAAGAGGTTTGTTTTGGGAAAAGGCTGTTACTGTCTTTGTTTCAAAACTAAACTATAAACCAAGGTCCTCCCAAAGTCCAGGAATGAACAGGCACAGCTTGGAGATTAGAAGCAAGATGGAGTCAGTTAGGTCATATCTTTTTCACTGCTGTTATATTTTTGCAGTGGTGGTTTCATGACTATCACAGTTTTCATAAATAATCTAGGTAAACAAAGTAAAATAATTAAGTAAATGTAATGGAATAAATACTCGTAGGCAAACATCATAATTTAGAATATAAAGTTATATATTATAGATATTTCATTATTTGGGTATTTTATTTTATTTTATTTTGCCCAGGCTGGATGGAGTGCAGTGGCGCGATCTCGGCTCACTGCAAGCTCCGCCTCCTGGGTTCACACCATTCTTCTGCCTCAGACTCCCGAGTAGCTGGGACTACAGGTGCCCACCACCACGCCTGCCTAATTTTTTGTATTTTTAGTAGAGACAGGGTTTCACCATGTTAGCCCGGATGGTCTCAATCTCCTGACCTCATGATCCGCCCACCTTGGCCTCCCAAAGTGCTGGAATTACAGGGGTGAGCCACTGCGCCCGGCCTATTTGGGTATTTTCTAATAAATAGATACTGTAGGAAAACCAAGTGTGTCCTTTAAAAAAAAAGAGGTGAATAAGTTTTGTCTAATTCAGTTTATTTAAAGGTTATGTATAAAACAAGGTAAAAGGAACCAGGAAACAAAAAAAGATGTAAAGAAAGTTATAAAAATAAAGAGGTATTTTTTTGCGGTTAGAAACCTTAAAGAGAAACAATTTTATATGAGAAAGAATCTTGTATGGTAAATTTAGTCCTAAAATAAAATGACTGGTTGTTTAAGAAGGAGGGATATTCAGGACAAATCAGGAAGTGTAAGTGTCAGAGGCATGTGAACCAGAGTAACTCCACCTTGAGTAAGAGCGGAGCCTCATAAAATGAGGCTGAAACCTACTGGGCTGCATTCCCAGATGGTTAAGGCATTCTAAGTCACAGGATGAGATAGGACGTCAGCACAAGATACAGGACATAAAGACCTTGCTGATAAAACAGGTTGCAGTAAAGAAGCCAGCCAAAACCCACCATAAACAAGATGGCCATGCTATCTTGCTACACTCTGACCAGTGACATGACAGTTTACAAATGCCATGGCAACGTCAGGAAGTTACCCTATATGGTCTAAAAATGGGAGGCATGAATAATCCACCCTTGTTTAGCATATCATCAAGAAATAACCATAAGAATGGGCAACCAGCACCCCTTGGGGCTGCTAAGTCTATGGAGTAGCCATTCTTTTGTTCCTTTACTTTCTTAATAAACTTGCTTTCACTTTACTCTATGGATTCGCCCTGAATTCTTTCTTGCACGAGATCCAGGTACCTTCTCTTGAGGTCTGGATTGGGACTCCTTTCCTGTAACACAAGTATGTCATCAACAGTCAGTGTAAATCACAAGATGATTTATTTTTTTTTAATGTTAATATGGATCAAGTTGTCATATTATTATCAAGTTTTGGTTTGCTTAGAAAAAAAACTGAGAAAAAAATTTTTTTAATTAAGGTTATTATATCCATGTACCTCCTTGTATGTGCTTTTAAAGTCCTTGTGACATTGAGTAACAGGGATTCGACTCCTGGGTCTAAAAAGGACACCAAGTCCTGCTAAATCTTAAACACTGACAGCAGCCAATTAAAGCCTCATCTTCAGGCCCTGTAGAAGATGCCAATCAAAATAAACTGCATTCTTGAGACACAGGGCAAGAAATTAAAGCTATTCAACTCCTCAAGGCCCAGGGACTATCGCGGAAGAGGTGGGCACGTATGATTGTGAGGGCTGATTTTGAAAGGTAAAATAAGTTCAGGTTTTCTATAAATTAATCATTAATGTTAAAGGCACACAGATGCAAGACCAGCATATGGTCCCCTGTGTCAAGATTAACAAGGGTTTTTTTTCTTTCTTTTTTTTTTTTTGAGGTGGAGTCTTGCTTTGTCGCCCAGGCTGGATGGAGTGCAATGGCTTCATCTCAGCTCACTGCAACCTCTGCCTCCTGGGTTCAAGCGGTTCTCCTGCCTCAGCCTCCTGGGTAGCTGGGATTACAGGCATGTGCCACCACACGTGGCTAATTTTTATATTTTTAGTAGAGATGGGGTTTCACCATGTTGGCCAGGCTAGTCTCAAACTCCTGACCTCAGGTGATCTGCCTGCCTTGGTCTCTCAAAGTGCTGGGATTACAGGCATGAGCCACCACGCCTGCCCTAACAAGCTTTTCTTGAAGCATTAACCAACTCCTTAATAAAGGTTGTAGAGGTTATAAAAGGCTTATGGAAGCTATATCATATGGTCAAGATTAAAATCTTATAGATTGTTTATAAAATTTTGAAAAATTTAATTGGCTTCATGCTGTTTTTATTAGGGCTTATTATTTGGAAAATTAAGTCTCCTCTCTCAAAGAATAAAGGTTTTTGCTTTTTTTTGAAATCCTTGTTATCACTTTGGTTAAATAAATGACTTATTTTACAATGACTTGTGATCCTATTTTGTGATATCAAATGTTTAAAGCCTTTGATATTTGACAAATTTTCCAAAATCAAATTATAAATTATATCTTTTTCTGACCTAATTAATCTTTAAGATATTAGGCTCCCTAAAGTCCAGAAAATAAAAGTCCAAAATTTGGCTTATTTGGTACAAAAATTATACAAGAAGTATTATCAAATATGAAATTGTGTTGGGTTTTCTTTGGGCTGTATTTGTATAAACATGTTGTTGGTATATGTTCTAAAATTATGGGAAACTCCTGTAATTCTGATATAACAGTATACATTATCAGTAATAATCATAATTGTTATGTTAAAATTATTGTGTGCCACAGAGGTAACAAATTTCCTCATCAATTGTGTCTTTCATTATGGCTACCCTAAAACTTTTATCATCCATGGACAATCGTTGTCCTGTTTTGGTCCTCTTTAGAAAGTAGTTTTATAATCAGCTATACAATTCTAACAAGTGCTCTTGAATGCAAGTTTCTGATAACTTTGGAGATTCTGACATCAGAATAGAGGAAAAACTTTCAGGACTCATGGAGAGCTAAAATGTTTATGAGTATCAAGCAGAACAGGAATTAACTGCATGGTCTGAACTAATCTTTTTGACTTTTTGCTTAAAATGTTTGCTGATCCTAAAATCACAAGCATTCCTATATACCAATAACAGATAAACAGAGACCCAAATCATGAGTGAACTCCCATTCACAATTGCTACAAAGAGAATAAAATACCTAGGAATCCAACTTACAAGGGATGTGAAGGACCTCTTCAAGGAGAATTACAAACCACTGCTCAACGAAATAAAAGAGGACACAAACAAATGGAAGAACATTCCATGCTCATGGATAGGAAGAATTAATATCTTGAAAATGGCCATTCTGCCCAAGGTAATTTATAGATTCAATGCCATCCCCATCAAGCTACCAATGACTTTCTTCACACATTTGGAAAAAACTACTTCAAAGTTCACATGGAACCAAAAAAGAGGCTGCATTGCCAAGACAATTCAAAGAAAAAAGAACAAGTGGAGGCATCATGCTACCTAACTTCAAACTACACTACAAGGCTACAGTAACCCAAACAGCATGGTACTGGTACCAAAACAGATATATAGACCAATGGAACAGAACAGAGCCCTCAGAAATAACACCACACATCTACAACCATCTGATCTTTGACAAATCCGACAAAAACAAGAAATGGGGAAAGGGTTCCCTATTTAATAAATGGTGCTGGGAAAACTGGCTAGCCATATGTAGAAAGCTGAAACTGGATCCCTTCCTTACACCTTATACAAAAATTAATTCAAGATGGATTAAAGACTTAAATATTAAACCTAAAACCATAAAAACTCTAAAAGAAAACCTAGGCAATACCATTCAGGACATAGGCATGGGCAAGGACTTCATGATTAAAACACCAAAAGCAATGGCAACAAAAGCCAAAATAGATAAATGGGATCTAATTAAACGAAAGAGCTTCTGCACGGCAAAACAAACTACCATCAGAGTGAACAGGCAACCTACAGAATGAAGGAAAATTTTTGCAATCTACCCATCTGACAAAGGGCTAATATCCAGAATCTACAAAGAACTTAAACAAATTTACAAGAAAAAAACAAACAACCCCAGCAAAAAGTGGGCAAAGGATATGAACAGACACTTCTCAAAAGAAGACATTTATGTAGCCAACAGACACATGAAAAAATGCTCATCATCACTGGTCATCAGAGACATGCAAATCAAAACCACAATGAAAAACCATCTCATGCCAGTTAGAATGGTGATCATGAAAAAGTCAGGAAATGACAGATGCTGGAGAGGATGTGGAGAAATAGGAACGCTTTTACACTGTTGGTGAGAGTGTAAATTAGTTCAACCATTGTGGAAGACAGTGGGGTGATTCCTCAAGGATCTAGAACTAGAAATACCATTTAACCCAGCGATCCCATTACTGGGTATATACCCAAAGGATTATAAATCATGCTACAATAAAGACACATGCACACGTATGTTTACTGCGGCACTATTCACAATAGCAAAGACTTGGAACCAACCCAAATGTCCCTCAATGATAGACTGGATTAAGAAAATGTGGCACATATACACCATGGAATATTATGCAGCCACAAAAAAGGATGAGTTCGTGTCCTCTGAATGGACATGGATGGAGCTGGAAACCATCATTCTCAGCAAACTGTCACAAGGACAGGAAACCAAATACCGCTTGTTCTCACTCGTCGTAGGAATTGAACAATGAGAACACTTGGACACACAGTGGGGAACATCACACATTGGGGCCTGTTGGGGGTTGGGAGGCTGGGGGAGGGATAGCATTAGGAGAAATACCTAATGTAAATGACGAGTTGATGGGTGCAGCAAATCAACATGGCACATGTATACCTATGTAATAAACCTGCACATTGTGCATATGTACCCTAGAACTTGAAGTATTAAAAAAAAAAGTTTGCTGATCCTTTGTTTTTTCTGAGTTTAAAACTTTTCATTTGAGCTATCGACAGCTTTTAACAATTTAGTATATTCTCATGAACAGAATTTGGAGCATATTTGTTTCTCTCTACTTGATATCTACAGAATTTGGAAACTGTGAGTATTCGTAACTTATGGCAATACAGTTATTTGCATAAGTGCAATAAAAATCTGTTTTCATTTGTAACAGGACACAATTGGAGAAACTGGTTATTTTACCAAGGCTTTGACTGGAATAGTGTACTTTCCTTTAAGGAATCAACTTGGCGTCCAGGCGCGGTGGCTCACGCTTGTAATCCCAGCACTTTGGGAGGCCGAGGAGGGCGGATCACGAGGTCAGGAGATCGAGACCACGGTGAAACCCCGTCTCTACCAAAAATACAAAAAATTAGCCGGGCATGGTGGCGGGCGCCTGTAGTCCCAGCTACTCGGAGAGGCTGAGGCAGGAGAATGGCGTGAACCTGGGAGGCGGAGCTTGCAGTGAGCCGAGATTGCGCCACTGCACTCCAGCCTGGGCGACAGAGCGAGACTCCGTCTCAAAAAAAAAAGGAATCAACTTGGCTTATGGAGGAAATAAAGCCCGTGGCAAAACTGGCCTCATATTTTGTGTATGCAGTGCCTGTACAAGGTTTCTGACCTGGGGTAAGTAAAGAATGTCACTTTCTAACAAGTCCAGAAGCCCCAGGTTTATCTTGGAACCTCAACAGGAGAGGAAATTCACTCAACTCATAGATACTTGATGCGCAAATCCACAACTGGACTTGGCTTTAAAAAAGTCTTGTCTGAGATTCCTTCTGTGGAACAAAGTTCCATCAAAACCAATTAAAAAACTATTAAAAAATAATTATTCTTGCTGCACTGTATATGAATAATTAGGCCAAGTATCATAAGGCAAACCAGTCCTACCACGATTTGTCTTCAGCAAGGGAAACTGGAGAGAGAAAACTTATGTTTCAAAAACCATAGTACACCTGTTGATAAATTCTAGTCCTGCCTAATGTTTTTCAATTTTTATTATTTCTACAGTTTGGGTTGAATTCTAAATTTTTTCTTGGCTACAAGTCTTCAAAATGATGTTTTCAATTATTTTTTCTTTTTTTCCTTCTTTTTTTTCCCATTTTTCCTAATTGGGAATCACTGAAAACTAAGCTGTGCTTTCTTAAAGCCCTGTGAACTGAAACTAGAGAACTTAAACTCCAGAAGAAAATAACAGCAACCTATTTACATACATAAGACACTTTCATACCTGCCTATAGACTTCAGAGGAATGTGGCCTGTATCAATTTTCCAGGATTGCTCTTTTGTTTGTTGTTGTTTTTCTCCCTTCCTCCTCCTATTTTCTCTTCAAAGGACACTAGACTTCACAATCTGCTAAAATGAGCTTTCAGCACCTGCTCGTCTAGGAATAAACCATCCCAGCCATGAGAGATCAGATGAAACCTGAGACCAGAGACTCATTTTCTTGCAAAATGCTTTCTCGAAAAGATTTTAGAAAAGTTGGGAAATGTGAAAGGAAAGTATCTTGGGCCCCTTCAAGCTGGGAACCACTCAGGGCAAATCTGCCTCCCATTCTCTTCAAAGTCATCCCTCTGCTCACAGAGATAGACGCATATTCTGATTACCTGCTTTGGAAAGACTTATCAGAAACTCAAAAGAATGCAACCACTTGTGTTTCACCCTATGTGTGACCTGGAAGCTCCTTCCCCATTTTGAGTCTTCCTGCCTTTGCTTCAAGTTGTCCTGCCTTTCCAGACCAACCAATGTACTTCTTACATATATTGATTGATGTTTCATGTCTCCCTAAAATAAATACTGGAACAATCGCCACTTTCTGTAAATCTGGTTTAATTTGATCCTTTGTGTTAGCTCAGAAAATATTTATAGTAAATACCGAAATGGGGCCAACATCTTTATCATAAAAAGTTAACATAAATTACTAAGCATCAAGACACCAAAATATACACAGGTGAGGGCCATGATGGGTCTTTCACAAAGGAGAACATGAAACTGGTAAACAAACATAGGAAAAATTCATACTTCCTAGTATTCAATAGAAATTAAAACACTAAGGTTTTTATGAATCTTTCAAATGAGCAGTTTTATAAAAAACTGAAACATTTAATAATGGCCAGGATAGAGACACTCTCATACCCTCCTGTAGGGGAGTAAACCTTAATTCAAGTCTTTTGAAAAGCAGTTTGAGAATATACTTCAAAAGCCCCATGCGACATAAGAAAAAATATATTGATCTCTGCCCCCAATTCCTGATACATATCTAAAACCCTTAGAATTTCCTGGGTGATAGAAGGATCTTTTGTTCTAATGAGGTGACTCTTGGTGGGCTCCTGGGTGGGCACCTGGCACCAGAAAGACCAAGACACAGTTAGGAGCTTGGAACTTTTAGCCCTATTCCCCCATCCTCCAGGGAGGAGAGTGAGGCTGGAGGCTGAATGCACAATGGATCATGCCTATGAACTGAAGCCTACACCAAAATCCCTACTCTACAGAGTTGCGAGAGCTTCCAGGATGCTCAACACATCCACGTGCCAGGTGGGCGGTGTACCCCAACTCCGTGGAGACAGAAGCTCCTGTGCTCAGGACCCTTCCCACCTCACCCTAGGTACCTCTTCATCTGGCAGTACATCTGAATCCTTTCTATAAAACGAGGAGACGTAAGTAATGTTTCCTCTAACTTCTGTGAGCTGTTACAGCAAACTCTCAAACCTGAGGAGGAGGCTGTGGGAACCCCCAATTTGTAGTCAAGTTGGTCAGAAGTATCAGAGGCCTGTGTCTTATGCTTGGCTCTGAAGTATGGGCAGTCTGTGGGGCCTGTGAGGTCTGCACTAACTCCAGGTAGGTAGTGTCAGAATTGAACTGAATGTCAGGACACCCAACTGGTATACAGAGAGTTTAAGAAATGATTAAGAGTGGGGAAAATCCCCATACAGTTTGTGTCAGAAGTGTTTTGAGTAGAAAAACAGTGCTTTTCTAGACCCCAATAATTTTACTTTGGCAGATTTAGAAAGAAATCTAAATACGGAAAAAGAAATCTATGGCCTAAAATTTTTTTAACTGGAAATAAACTTTAATAAGCACAACAGTGAGTATATGGTTATAGTGTGGTGTATGTATTCTTTGGAATACTTTTTCACTATTTCTTTTTTTTTTCTTTTTGAGATGGAGTCTCACTGTGTCACCCAGGCTGGAGTGCAATGGTGTGATCTCGGCTCACTGCAATCTCTGCCTCCTGGGTTCAAGCAATTCTCCTGCCTCAGCCTCCCGAGTAGCTGGGACTACAGGCATGTGCCACCACGCCCAGCTAATTTTTTGTATTTTTAGTAGAGACAGGGTTTCCCCGTATTAGCCAGCACAGTCTCAATCTCCTTGACCTCATGGTCCGCCCGGCTCAGCCTCCCAAACTGCTGGGATTACAGGTGTGAGCCACTGCGCCCAGCCCTCTTCCATTATTTCAGATAATGTTTATGAAGACTACACAATAATATATGCATAAAATGCAATGTCAAGGGGGAAAGGCAGGCTACAAAATGCTCTACATATTGTATTTTTGATAAAGATTGGAAGGAAATGCACCAATTATCATTGGTCATCTTTGGAAGATGAAACTATTATTGTCTTCTTCTTTATACTGCTTAGAATATCTAAGTTTTTGTTGTTGTTGCTGCTTTTTTTTTGAGACGGAGTCTCACTCTGTTGCCCAGGCTGGAGTGCAGTGGTGCGATCTCGGCTCACTACGACCTCCGCCTCCAGGGTTCAAGCAGTTCGCCTGCCTTAGCCTCCTGAGTAGCTGGGATTACTGGCATGTACCACCATGCCTGGCTAATTTTTGTATTTTTAGTAGAGACAGGGTTTCACCATGTTGGTCAAGCTGGTCTCTAATTCCTGACCTCGTGATCTGCCCACCTGGCCTCCCAAAATGCTGGGATAACAGGTGTGAGCCACCGCACCCAGCTCTTTTTTTTTTTTTTCTTTTTGAGACAGAATCTTGCTCTGTTGCCCAGGCTGGAGTGCAGTGGTGCGATCCCGGCTCACTGCAATCTCTGCCTCCCAGGCTCAAGTGATTCTCCTGCCTCAGCCTCCCGAGTAGCTGGGACTACAGGCATGTGCCACCACGCCAGGCTAATTTTGTATTTTTAGTAGAGACGCGGTTTCACCATGTTGGCCAGGCTGGTCTCAAACTCCTGACCTCGAGATCTGCTCACCTTAGCCTCCCAAAGTGCTGGGTTATAGGCGTGAGCCACTGCACCCGGCCTAGAATATCTAAGTTTTCTTTAATGAATGCGTATCGCTTTACCATAGAAACAAAATCCGTAAAGCCAGAAAAAATCATGAATGCTAATTAGCATAATACAATATTATCTTATAATTTAGATGTGGAAGCAAACAAAATGTAATGAAACTAAAAGTATTATCCAGATGTATGCATTACTTCTTTTCTCTCCACTGTCAACAAAGTAATTTCTGGCTAAGTGGGAATAACCATCTGAGAGCTACTACTTCCCTTCATAAATCAACATGTGTATAGTAGCACACAGAACCCAAGAAAATGCAGAGAAAGCCAAGCAATTTTTAAAAGAAAAACATTTGCCAAATTGTCTACAAAGTACGCGTTGTGAATTTCAAAAATCTCGTTAGAATATGACAGTAAAGTGGGTGTGCACATCTTTGTAATAGTGTACATAAACAGACATCAAAATACCAAAAGGCTAAGCCCATGCACTACATATTGTAGAAATATGGAATGAAGGTGGAGATGTCCTTAGATAAAATGGCATAAATAAGCAGTTCTCAAAGTGTGGTCTGCAGACCCCCAGGGTCTGTGTGGGCAAAATGGTTTTCATAATAATATTAAGACTTTGCTATTACTCATTTTCACTATGTTGATACGTGCACTGATGGAACAAAATCAGTGTTCGGTAAAACTGCTAACGCCTTAGCATGAACAAACTCTGTGACGCCAAACAGGAGTAGTCGATGCTGCATTCTTCACTGCTATGAAATTGGTGATTTTTTTAAAATGGCAGTCTCAGTTGAGAATGTGCTTAATAAAGCAGTAAAAATTATTAATTCCATCTAATCTCTGCCCTTGATCCTGTACTGTTTTTAATATTGTGTGTGATGCCACGGGACATAGGCATAAAGCATTTCTGCTACAATTTGAAGTATCTTGCTTGTCTCCAAGAAAAGCACTTATGTCATTTTGTGAGTCGTAACCTGTACTAACTGCTTTTTGCATAGAGCACCATCTTGAAAATATGACGGACAACCTGAAGTGATTCAGACTTGTGTATCTGGCAGACATTTTCTGAAAAATGAAGAAAGTGAGCCTGTCACTTCAAGGGAAACAACTGATGCTATTTGTTGTCAATGATAAAATTTGAGCTTTCAAATGAAAATGAGAATTCTGGAAAACTTGTATCTGCCATTATGAGTTTAATAGCTTCTCTATATCTTTGGATAAGATTGACATTAATGAATGTGATCTTTTTTATCTTGTATAATGAAATGTGTCAACAGTTGGAAGATCTGCATAACTTAGTGAATCAGTGTTTTCCAAATGACCAGTACATCATGTTACCAAATAATGCATGAGTAAAAGATTCATTCAAATTGCAAGACAGGCCAATGGGTATTAACGTAACAGATATGAAAAGTTTGTTGATATGATTTCATGTTCTACATTGCAACTAAACTTTAAGAAATTACAACAGTTAAATTTGGTGTTATATCAAGAATAATCCACAATGATCTGAAAAGGCTATTAAAATACTCCTAAGGTTTTCAACTATAAATCTACATAAGGCCAAATTTTCTTCATATACTTCAACCAAAGCATCATGTCACAACAGATTGAATGCAGAAGCAGGTGCAAGAATCCAACGATCTTTGGTTTAGCCAGACACTAAAGAGATTTGTAAAATTACTGGATTAATTTTTCCTTTTTTTTTTGAGACAGCGTCTCTGTCCGTCACCCAGGCTGGAGTGCAATGGCATGATCTCAGCTCACTGTAACCACTGACTCCCGGGTTCAAGTGATTCTCCTGCCTCACTTTCCTAAGTAGCTGGGATTGCAGGCATGCACCACCACACCCAGCTAATTTTTGTATTTTTAGTAGAGATGAGGTTTCACCATGTTGGCCAGGCTGGTCTTGAACTTCTGACCACAAGCAATCTACCCAACTTGGCCTCCCAAAGTGCTGGGATTACAGGTGCGAGCCATTGCGCCTGGCCTTGTATTAGTTTTTCTATTGCTGCCATTAAAAATTACCACAAACCACAGTGGCTTAACAACACAAATGTATTCTCATACAGCTCTGTAGGTCAGCAGTGTGACATGGGTTCTCACTGAGCTAACATCAAGGTATCCCAGAGCTGTGTTCCCTTTTGGAGGCTCTAATGAAGAATCTGTTTCCTTACCTTTTCTAGCTTCTGGAGGTCCTGTTCATTCCTTAGCTCTTGACTCCATCCTCAATCTTCAAGGCCAGCAATAGTGCATCTCCCTCTGAGCCTTCTTCAGTGTCACATCTCCCTCTCACCAGTTGGAAAAGGTTTTCCATTTTTCAGGAGTTGATGATTAGATTGGGTCCACCTGGATAATGAAAGATAATCTCTCATCTCAAAATCGTTAACCCTAATCATATCTGTAATGTCCCTTTTGCCATGTAAAGCAACATGTTTATAGGTTCAGAGTATTAAGGTGTGGACAGAGTTGAGGGCCATAACTGCTCACCATGAATGTGAAACAGTACCATTCTTCCCACTAAATTTGTTTGCAAAATATATTTTTCATTAGAATGTCATATGTTAACACATAATGGGTTTGTCATTCTAAGTGAGTGAATATTTTTAAAAAATTTCTCAGTTTTGCTTTCTAACATGGTATCTTGGTCCACTTAATGTTGCTATAACAGAATACCTGAGGCTGGGGAATTTATAAAGAAAAGAGGTTTTTTTGGCTTATGATTCTGGAGCTGGAAGTTCAAGAAGCACAGCGCCCACATCTGCCTGGCCTCTGGTGAGGGCTTCCTGCTGCATCACAACATGGTGGAGAAGCAGAAGGAGAAGCAGGCATGTACAAAAAAGGGACCAAAAACAAGGAGCAGCCTCGCGTTATAACAACCCACTATCATGGTAACTAGTCCAGTTCTGCAAGAACTAGCCTAGTCTCACAAGAAGTCCATCTTAACGAGCTAATCACCTCTGATACGCCCCACCTCCCAACACCGCTACACTGGCAATTCAAGGTGAGTTTTCACAGGGACAAACCACACCCAAACCATAGCATATGGTTAAGTATTGATAAATATAAGCCACATAAACAAAAGCTTTTGGAGTTCTGAATTTGTTTTAACAGAGTAAAGAGGTTATGAAGCCAAGAAGGTTGAGGATTGCTGGCTTAAATTTTTGAAATGGTAAGAGCAGACCCATCCTTAGAGTGTCTCAAAATCACACAAACATCCTCCATAGAAAGATGAAATCATCCCACAATACAGAGAAAATGCTGGAAAAATGTGGTGGTAAGTGTCATTAGGTGAGTTGACCAGAATCTTTCAGATGATTGTGCCAACTCCCAGACATACTAGCAAAAGCTCTAGCAAAGAAAGAGCTGCTTTAAGGTGTCCTTTAAGCATCCCTTCTGTCCCCAGTGTCACACATGACTGGCAAACCCTGGGGATGTGTCCCTAGTGCCTATCCTATGGCTGGATTTCACGCATGTCAGACTGACCCTGCCCTGCAACCCTACTGGTGAGACTATTGTTGACATGGAATGTGGTTCTGCATGGCTCAAAAAGAAACTACTTCAGGCTCACTCTATGGCATCTTATGTCAGATATTGCTAGCACTTATCTACTCTTCTTTTTTTAGAGACAGAGGTCTCAGTATGTTGCCCAGGCTGGACTCAAACTCCTAAGCTCAAGTGATATTCCCACCTCAGACTCCCAAGTAGCTGGGACTTACAGGCATGAGTCACCACGCTTGGCTTCATCTACTCTTCTATTTTTTTTCATGTGAAGCAAGGCTTCCAAATTTGTGAACAATAATATAGTCTATCATTTCAATGTCAAACAAAACTAAACAAAGCTCCTACCTCAAATGAGGAGAGAAGTAGAAGAAGGAAGACAACTAACACTTGTTGAGTGCCTGCCATACTCCTGTCATTTTGACTGGTTTCTCTTTAATTCTCTCTATAAACCTCTGAGAGATATCATTCTATCCTCTCACAGGTGGGAAAACTGAGGCCCAGCAAGGTTAAGAAATCACCCCGGGTCATGCAACAAATAAGTAGAAGAGACAGATTTCAGACCTGGGTCCATCTGGTTCTAACATTCACACGGGTTCCGTTCCCCCATGCTGTCTGCTAAGCAGTGTTGGGACCCTAGAGTGTATTAAAAGAAAACACCATGCTCCGAACACCAAAACCCGAAGCAGAGGCCATCCCTCCTGAACTGAGGCCAGGCCCAGGAAGCAGCTTACTCATTCCTCACAAATCAGCATGTGAAAAGCAGCTGACCACCTCAAAGGAAAACCGGAAGGGAATGAATTCATCAAAGATCCCTTAGCCACAGCCCAGTGCATGCACTGCCATGGGACCTTTGAAGTGAAGCAGAGAGGGCCAGCCACTGCATTGGGCCAGAGGGACTTGAGTTCCACATCTGGTTCTGCTACTTATTATCCAGGCACAACTGGGAAACAATTTTGTCTTTGTAAACCTCCATTTTCCCATGTGTAAAAAAGCAATAATGCCCTCCTCTCCCCAAGTTCCTCCAAGAATTAAAATAAGGAATCCGAGACAGAGACAAGACACTCATGGGTAGCGAGGGAGACAAGTGAAGAAGACCCTCCTGATAACTCACAGTAAACGCTGTGCAAAGAAATGGAAGCAGAGAGAGCTGCATGGCATTGAGCATACCTAGTGGGACATACAGTGTAGGAGGAATGTGGCCGGAAAGGCCGTGTGTGTCAAGCAAGCTTTGATTTAACTGTATGTGAGGGAATCACAAAATTACAATGGCTTAAACAAGATAAAAGTGGTTTTCCCTCCATGAAACCAAGTAAGGAATTAGGCAATGCCAAGCTAGTGGCTCCACAATTGAGGACACAGCTCCTTCCATTTTGTGGCTTCACCGTCCTCATGGTCTTCATGGCCCAGCATGGCTACCTGAGCTCTGGCTATCATCTCCATATTCTTGAAAGGAAGCAGAATGACAAAAAAGACATGCCTCTTCTCCTTCCATCCGATTACCTGGAACTTAGTTACAGGGCTTCACCTAAAATAGTCTGAGGGATTTCTGAGTGCGGTGGTTTATGAGCAGTTGTCCGTGTATCTAGGATTCAGGGAGAGGACTAAACATTCCTCATGTAGCTTGCTGGTGCCAGGGTGAGCAATATGGACTTTGTTCTCAAGTAATTGTGATTGTGCATTTTGACATGCCTGGCAGTTCCCTGGGGGACTGGTGCACAGGCTTGTCTTTTCTTCAACCCCTCAGGCTGGTGCACCTCCCCAGATGGCATCTGTTGAAAGCATGTTTTTTGTTTGTTTTTGAGACAGAGATTCGCTCATGTCACCCAGGTTGGAGTGCAATGGCACGATCTCAGCTCACTGCAACCTCCGCCTCCTGAGTTCAGGCAATTCTCCGGCCTCAGCCTCCCAAGTAGCTGGGATTACAGGCGCCCACCACCACGCCTGCCTAATTTTTGTATTTTTAATACAGACGGGGTTTCACCATGTTGGGCAGGCTGGTCTCGAACTCCTGATCTCAGGTGATCCACCCGCCTTGGCCTCCCAAAGTGCTGGGATTACCGATGTGAGCCACTGTGCCCAGCCTGTTGAAAACATTTAAAGACATAAACTCCCCATAGCTGTCTGGAGCAAGGGACAGCAGATGGGTCATGCAGCACATAGACCAAAAAGCCTGGGAAGGAGGAGGCTGAGGAGGAAGATGCTTGGGGAAAGAAGGTCGTTGAAGGGCCACTGCATATACCAGGGAACCCAGGCTGCAATGCACATGACCAGGGCTGGACACATGCTCAGAAAAGATCTAAGAGGACCCTAGGCTTGCACCTGTGGCTGATCTTTGCATTCCATGCAAGCAGGAGGTAAAGTCTAGGGAAAATGGAAAGAGTGGCTTGGCTAAGTGTCTAAGGAACGCCTCAGCTCAGAGCCAATCTGCAAAGATCAGAAGATTTTTCTTTTGTGTTTGGTCCCGGTGTTTTTAGTCCAGGTGTTTAAGGAAATCTGTGTCAACTCTGTGGCTGACCACTGAGGTAATAGAGCAAAGACTTCAGTGTCTACATATAAAGAACGCAGTCTGCAAAAATCATATGGAAATGTCACTAAACAAAGAAGACTGCAGCCCTTAATAAGCAATAACAGCAAATCTTGCAAAGGGCAAAGAATCTGATTTCCAGAGTTATCACATTATAATATTCAAAATGCCCAGTTTTTTTCTTTCAATCAGCTTCCTCAGGTTGAAGTGTCCAGTTTTTAACAACAATAAAAAAAAATTAGAAGGCATACCAAGAAAAAAAGAAAAGTACAACCCATTCACAGGAAAAAGAAATTGACAGAAGCCATCCATGAGGAAGCCTAGACATTGAACTTGCCAGGCAAAGAGGGCTGGACTGTTCAGCCCTACCCCCTTGACCTCCTGGGTCAATGATTTTATGGCCAATAATGTTAATCAATCAATGGTGCCTATGTAATAAAACTTCCATAAACACCCCCAAATGGCTACATCTGGAGAGCTTCTGCTAACTTCAGGTACATATTATCAGAATTGAATTGAATTGTAGGACACACACTTGGTGTCTGGAGAATTTTGTGTGGAATAAAAAAACCACACACTTGGTGTCAGAAGTGTTGTGAGAAAAAATAGTTCAGAGAAGTATTCCCTCCTCTTCTATTTCTTAGTAGAGTTTGAGAACTGGTGTTAATTCTTCAAAGGTTTGGTTGGTAGAAAATTCACCAAGCTGAAGCCATCTGCTCCTGCTTTAGGGGAGGTTTTTGATTACTGATTCAACCTTTTTTTTTTTTTTTGAGATGGAGTCTCGCTCTGTCACCCAGACTGGAGTGCAGTGGTGCAATCTCGGCTCACTGCAAGCTCCGCCTCCCCGGTTCATGCCATTCTCCCGCCTCAGCCTCCTGAGTAGCTGGGACTACAGGCTCCAGCCACCGCACCTGGCTAATTTTTTTTTTTGTATTTTTAGTAGAGATGGGGTTTCACTGTGTTAGCCAGGATGGTCTCAGTCTCCTGACCTCGTGATCTGTCCGTCTCAGCCTCCCAAAGTGCTGGGATTACAGGCTTGAGCCACCGTGCCTGGCCTTACTGATTCAACCTCTTATTGGATTCAATCTCTTTACTTTTTCTAGGTTTGTTCAGGTTTATTTCTTCCTAAGTCAGTTTTTATCATTTGTGTTTTTCCAGGAATTTATTCATTTCATCTAGGTTATCTAATTTGTTGGTGTATAGTTGTTCACAGTATTCACTTATAATGCTTTTTTTTCCTGTAAGGTCCATAGTGATGCCCCTACTTTCATGTCCAATTTTAGTTATTTGCATCTTCACTCTTTATTTCTCAGTCTAGCTAAAGATTTGTCAGTGTTGTTCATCTTTTCAAAATTTTAATTTCAGCTATTGTACTTTTCAGCTCCAGAATTTTGATTTGGTTTATTTTTCATAATTTGTCTCTTTGTTGATATTCTGTTTATATATTTATTGTTTACCTGGTTTCCTTTAGTTATTAAGCATATTTAAGACCATTTAAATAAACGTTTAAGTAAACTTTTAAACATTTAAATAAAAGTCTTTGCCTAGTAAGTTCAATGTCTAGGCTTCCCCAAGGATGGTTTCTGTCAATTTCTTTTTCCTGTGAATGGGCTGTACTTTTATTTTTTCTTGGTATGCTTCCTATTTTATTTATTTATTTATTTTTTTGATTAAAAACTGGGCACTTCGGGCCTGGCATGGTGGCTCACGCCTGTAATCCCAGCACTTTGGGATGCCAAGGTGGGTGGGTCACAAGGTCAGGCATTCGAAACCAGCCTAGCCAACATAATGAAACCCTGTCTCTACTAAAAATACAAAAAATTAGCTGGGTGTGGTGGTGGGCGCCTGTAATCCCAGCAACTTGGAAGGCTGAGGCAGGAGAATCGCTTGAACCTGGGAGGCAGAAGTTGAAGGGAGCTGAGATCGCGCCACTGCACTCCAGCCCCGGTGACAGTGCGAGTCTCCATCTCAAAAAAAAAAAAAAAGCCCAAAAACTGGGCACTTCAACCTGAAAAAGCTGATTGAAAGGAAAAAAAAGTGGGCATTTTGAATATTATAATGTGGTAACTCTGGAAATCAGATCCTGTTAATGTGTATTAAGGGCTGCAGTCTTCTGTTTGTTTAGATCATGCCTTAGTCTTTCTGGCCACCAGCCCCTATCCTGAAGCTATTCAGGGGTCCCCAGCCACCAGTCATTTCATTAGCATACCAACAACACTCATCACACCTGAGATTCCAAAGGTTTTAGAAGCTTGTGCCAGGAACGGGGATAAAGACCAAATATTTATTTCTATTATATCACAACTTCCTAACTCATTTATTGAGTCATTATGCTTCACATTAGGGCATATGCAGCCTCTTCACATTAGGGGAAATTCAGCCTATCAAGTACAACATTGAAAGCTAAACAACAACAACAACACAACAACAACCAATCAGGGATGGGAGAGTTGGCTCATGCCTGTAATCTAATCCCAGCACTTCAGGAGACCGAGGCGGGAATTCGAGACCACTCTGGTCAATGTGGTGAAACCCCCTCTCTACTAAAATTACAAAAATTAGCTGGGCGGAGTGGCACATACCTGTAATTCCAGCTACTTGGGAGGCTGAGGCAAGAGAATCACTTGAACTTGGGAGGCAGAGGTTGCAGTGATCTGAGATCTTGCCACTGCACTCCAGCCTGGGCGAAAAAGCAAGACCCTGTTTCAAAACAACAACAACAAACCAGGTTGGGGAGTCATTTCCCAGGAATTCTGTAGCAAGGGCTCATATGCATCAGTTAGAGTTGGACTTTGTGACCTTCATATGTCCTTCCTTTTCTAAGAATCGATTATTTTTATAATTCTGTTAAATGTAATTAATTTCTCAAATTTATCAAAGATCATTATTTGGACCATTATTTTCTTAGCCAAAATGCTGGCCTGCTTCAGTTCCATCCAGGGTTAATCTGCATTTAAACAGTTCTTTAAAAATATTTGGTTTTCTCCATACATCTATGGCCAATTGATTTTTGACAAAAAGCCAAGACAATTCAATAGGAAAAGGACAATCTCTTCAACGAATGGTGCTGGGACAACTAGAAGTCCACATGCAAAACAATGCACTTGGACCCTAACCTCACACTACATACAAAAATTATCTTAAAATGGATCAACAACCTAAATATAGGAGTTAAACTATAAAACTCTTAGAAAAAAACACAGGAGTAAATCTTCACAACCTTGGATTTGACAATGATATCTTAAACAGGACACCAAATGCACAAACAACAAAAGAAAAAACAGTTAAGCTGAACTTCATCAAAATTAAAGTTTTATGTGCATAAAAGGACATCAGAAAGTGAAAAAGACAATTACAGAATGGGAGAGAAATATTTGCAAAGCATATATCTGATAAGGGTCTAGTATCCAGAATATATAAAGAACTCTTACAACCCAACAACAAAAAGACAACCCAATTTTAAAATGGGCAAAGGACTTGAATAGACATGTCTCCAAAGAAGACATACAGATGGCCAACAAACACATGAAAAAGAGAATGCTTAACAGCATTAGTTATTAGGAAAATGTAAATCAAAACCAGAATGAGGTACCCCTGCATACCTACTAGGATAACAATAAAATGGAAAATAACAAGTGTTGGTGAGGATGTGGAGAAATTGGAATCCTGTACATTGCTGGTAGGAATATAAAATGGTTCAGCCATCGTGGAAACCATTGGGGTTCCTCAAATAGCTAAACACTGAAGGCTAGGCGTTGTGGCTGATGCCTGTAATCCCAGCACTCTGGGAGGCCAAGACAGGCAGATAACTTGAGGTGAGGAGTTCAAGACCAGCCTGGCCAACATGGTGAAACCCCATCTCTACTAAAAATACAAAAATTAGCCAGACGTGGTGGCACACACCTGTAACTCCAGCTACTCAGGAGGCCGAGGCAAGAGAATTGCTTGCACCTGGGAGGCAGAGGTTGCAGTGAGCCAAGATTGCAGCCACTGTACTCTAGGCTGGGCAACAGAGCAAGGCTCTGTCTCAAAAAAAAAAAAAAAAAAAATTGAATTACCATGTGATCCAACAATTCAACCCCTATATATGTACCCTCCCCAAATAAAAATGGGTTCTCAAACAAATACATGCACATGCATGTTCATAGTAGCATTATTCACAAAGCCAAAAGATGCAAACAGCCCAAATGTCCATAGATGAATAAACCATGGCATACATGACACACACACACACGCACACACATATACATATACACACACAAATACTATTCAGTCATAAAAAGGAATAAAGTCTGTTACATGCTACCTGAGGATGCACCTTGAAAACATGCTAAGTGAAAGACAGACACAGAAGTCCACACACTGTGATTCCGTTTATATGAAGTATCTAAAATAAGTAAATATAGAGACAGAAGTAGACTGGTGATTGCCAGGGGCTGGGGAAGAGGGCATTGGGAAGAAACTTCTCAGTGGGTATGGGGTTTTTCTTTTGGAATGAGAAAAATGTTTTAGAACTAGACAGAGGTGCTGGTTGCACAGCATTGTGAATTCATTAAATGCCACTGAAATGCCCACTTCAAAATGGTAAATTTTATGTTACGTGAATTTCACCTTAAGTTAAAAACAAAAAAAGTAAAACTACTCAGACAACGCCAAATTATTGACAATCTCAACCTACCCCACAGACCCCAAATCCTGGAACCACAACCCCCTAGGCCAATTCTCAGGTCAGGCAGCAATTTCATTCCTGTTCAATTTTATCCAGAGCTCCTGGTGGCTCTGAAGAGCTCTAGGGAACAGACCAGGAACATTCTTATGGTGTTAGCTCACATCGGGCCATTAGTGCTCCTTTAATGTGAGAACAACCGGGAGGAGGAGGGGATGTGGACCTAAAACTACAAGAAACAGTGTCTTCGAAGCCTATGTCCTACCGCCCCACGCTGCTGCCAGGCCCGCAGGAAGATGACAGGCCCGGCCTCCACTCCTTCTAAGGTCATTGCTCAGTTCCGACGTCGGGATGACCCTGTCATCCATGCGGCGTGAAGGGCACCCTCCCCGCGCGCCCGGGACTCCAGGTGGGGCCCCAGTGGACGAGGGAACTTGGCGTCGCCCACCGGGCGTGGCCTGGGCGGGCGCGGGGCGGGGCCTGGGCCGGCGCCGGGTCCGGCCGGGCGCTCAGCCAGCGGCGTAAACTCCGCTGGAGCGCGGCGGTGGAGCAGGTGAGCGGGCCGTGCCGGGGGGGTGCCCAGGCCAGGGCCCTGTCGCCCGGGGCGCTGAGGGCCTGGGGTGGGGCTGCGCCCTGAGGGCCCGGCCCTGCCCTCCGCACGCCTCTGGCCGCGGTCCCTTCCCCGGCTGTGGGTCTGCGGCCCCTGCGTGCGCAGCGCTCCTGGCCTCTGCGGCCAGCGCGGGGGCGGAGAGAGAAGAGTGTCCCGCAGGCGGCAGCTGGGCCGGCCCGGAACTGGGTCGTGGAAGGATCGCGGGGAGCGGCCCTCAGGCCTCCGGCCTCACTGCGTCCCTACTTCCCTGCGCCCGCCTGCCGCCGAGCCCCGGCTGGGGGTGGGCGCGGCGCGAGCTGTTAAAGGGCCGGTGCATTTAAAGGAACCGTGCACGTGGGTCTCTGAGGCGTGTAGCAGGCGGGGGCGTTTTGTTCTTCCTCTCTCTCGCCGGAGACCTCCGTTGCGCCGAGTCCATCCGGCCTCCAGCACCGGGCCCTGGGCATGCTTTCCCCGGGAAGGAGGCGCGCGGGATCTCTGACCGCACGTGAGGGGCAGGGCCGCAGGCTCAAGCCTAGAGCCGGTTTCTGTTAGCAGCGTTGTTTGGCTGTTTTGTCAGGCATTTCCAGCTGTGAGGAGACAGACAGAAGCAAGCTTTTGGAGCCGAAGGAACCTGAGACAGAAGCTAGTCCCCACTCTGAATTTTACTGATGAAGAAACTGAGGCCACAGCTAAAGTGACTTTTCGCAGGGTCGCCCAGGTAGGATATAGCACAGCCAGGCTTCTACCCCAGTGTCCTGGCTTCTAGATCTGCTGTCCATCCCTCCGAGCAGACCTCGCCGCTGTTTATTGCCTTAATAAGTATTCCCTTTGAAAGGTATGAACGGTGTTGAGTGAAGTAACTGCATCCCTATTTACAAATGGAGAACCTGAGAGCATCGCATAGAGACGATTGCAGACTAACTTAACTCAGAAGCGACAGCCTGGGTTGCCAAGGCTGTCTACGAAGTAACTTGATTAGGACCGACCCCAGCTTCCAGTAAGGAGCCCTCTGATGCCTCTGTTGCCAATTCTGCAGACACCTGAGCCTCCAAGGCCTTCAGCCAAGACCTTTGGCGGTAATTAGAGGCTCGGGATAAGCTGCTTCAGGTGTGTGAGCCTCAGGTTCTTCTCTCCTGAATGTGATTGTGGGCAGGCAGTGACTGGCGCAGGTGCAGAAGGGGCCTGGTTCTTGGCCCCAGCTCAGAGCTGCGTCCCCAGGACGCCCACGTTGAGCCTTGGGTTCCAGGGCAGAGGCTGGAGTGAGGGCTTGGGGGGATGTTGCTTTGAAGTGGGATGGATGTATCAGGTTTTTGGGGAAAACTCTGTACCCTTTGGTGTTGAAGTGCCCATGTGCCAAGTCTTGAGTCCAGCATGTTCACGTGTGGGAAGTGAGTGGCTTGTTCCTGTTTGAAAGAGCAGCAAGGGGGAGGAAGAGCAGGGGCTAGGGGCTGCTGCTGGGGTGCCTGGAGCTGTGGTGCATAATGTCACACCTGTCTCCCCTCCGTGGCTGCTCACCGTCCCCCCAAGGGGGGTTTGCGTCTTGCCTGCTTTGGCCTTTCTCTGTTATCGATGTTAATAATGGCATATATCTCGCTTATGAGTTGGTCATAAACAATAAAAAGCCATCTTGTACAGAATCTTAGAATTTAAGATCTTAAGAATTTCAATGACACTGAAACAGCTTATTATTACCTTTTTACAGAAGAGGAAACAAGTTTAGGGAGTTAAGCAGCTAGTCCAGTTATGTGGCTTCAGTGCTTTAAGCACCAGGATTTGAACTGGCTACACTGTCTTTATCTTTTGAGTTTGTGCACAGGAGTTTCATGCATTCAACTCCTGGCCGTGTCTCTCCACTACTGCTGGGAAAGTTTTATGGAGTCCCCATGAGCAACTTCCTGACAAACAAAATTTTTTTTAAAGAAACCAAAGCAGTGTGTGTAGGTCACATGCAGTGTGTCTGATGAAAACATCTCTGGCAGGTTTTCAGCTGTTGCTTTGACTTTCAGACACTGTTTAGTTGGGGACTGATAAGACAGCAAATGTTTCTGCAAGTATTCTCACCTGTTCTACTCCAAGCTGCCACAGCTGCGGAAAGGCGGGGGTGAGGCTGAGAGGCCCCAAGAGGAACATTTTCCACTGGGCTCCAAGCCTGGAGATGGGATGACCATCATGTTAATGTCTGGAGAAAAGAATGATTTCAGGCTGGGCGCTGTGGCTCACGCCTGTAATCCCAGCACTTTGGGAGGCTGAGGCGGGTGGATCACTTGAGGTCGGGAGTTCGAGACCAGCCTGACCAACATGGAGAAACCCCATCTCTAGTAAAAATACAAAATTAGCTGGGCGTGGTGGCACATACCTGTAATCCCAGCTACTCAGGACGCTGAGGCAGGAGAATCGCTTGAACCCAGGAGGCGGAGGTTGCGGTGAGCCGAGATCGTGCCATTGCACTCCAGCCTGGGCAACAAGTGCGAAACTCCGTCTCAAAAAAAAAAAAAAAAAAAAAGATGGTTTCACATCCTCAGGAAAGACCAGATGTCAGTGAGGGAGATCATTTCTTGAGAGCCTCTTCATTGACTGGGAGAATGGGCTGCTTGTTCATCTTTGTGAAAATTCTAGAACAGGAGAAGAACAATTCAAAGGGTGCCCAGCGTTCTGCTATACCTTAACCAGAAGCTTATTGGACTCTTTTTAAAATAAAAGTAATACATGTTTATTCTAGAAAATTCGGGAAAAAGTTTTTTTTTTTTTGAGATGGAGTTTTGCTCTTGTTGCCCGGGCTGGAGTGCAGTGGTGTGATCTCAGCTCACTGCAGCCTCTGCTTCCCGAGTTTCAGTGATTCTCCTGGCTCAGCCTCCTGGGTAGCTGGGATTACAGGTGCATGCCACCACTCCCAGCTAATTTTTGTATTTTTATTAGAGGTGGGGTTTCACCATGTTGGCCAGGCTGGTCTCAAACTCCTGACCTCAGGTGATCCACCCACCTCAGCCTCCCAAAGTGCTGGTATTACAAGCATAGGCCATTGCGCCTGGCTGAGATAACCACTCTTAACATGCATTTCCTTCCACACTGTTCACATATGCATATTTATCTATTAAAACAATAGAGGGAGGGAACCGTAGGTGAAGTTTATGTATCCTGTTTTTTCTGTTATGCCTTCAGAATTTTCCTTTTATTGAATACTCGTGGAAAAGCAGATTTGATGGGTGTATAGAGCATTTGGATTATTTATCCTACCACTCCCACAGCAGGACGCTTTCCCACCCTCCGTTTTGGCCCAGAGAAGCAGTGCCCTTTGTCCTCCCCATGCCCATATGTGGGCACTTCCCACCATGGAGCCAGACCTACCTGGGCAAGTAGCAGAGGGAGAGCAGAGTGGGCCCTGGGGGCAGGAGTTGGCGTCGTGGCAGGAGAGAGACTTGAGAGTTTTGAGGTGGCAGATGAGCTGGTGAGTGAGTGATTAGGGAGCATTTCTGGACACATACCTGCCCGTGGTGAAGGCATGTGCCTTGTGAGTGTGCTCCCAGAAAGCCTGCGTGGTGTGTGGTGGGCCTGCCTGTGTGACCAAACCCTGGCCACTGGGTACGTGACCCTCACAAGTGCTGACTGGGCTGAGAAGAGCTCCTTGATGGGCAGTTTGGAGACTTGAGTTGTAACTGTGGCTTTTGGCCATGGGACATTAACTGATTACTTTTGCGCCTCTAGGCTTCAGTTTTCCTTAATTATAATACAGGGAGCTGACTAGGTGGCATTGATGGCCTTTAAGGTCCTTGCCAGCTCTGACATTGTCCTATGGATATGCCCTTTCATTTGATAATATGTTTACGTGGCCATAGTGCCTGGGGCCGGGCTGGGAATGGAAACTTGATCTCTGGGGCCTGGCCTTTGAAGCTAGTTCACGTGTCTGGTGGTTCAGCAGATCCGTAACATTCCAAGAGGCACATCAACAGGCTATCGTGTCCTCTCTCACTGTGTCCCTCCTCCATTTCATCTTCTTTATAACTACCACTTATTGAACATCTACTGTGTGCTGGCCACTTTACAGGTTATCTCTAGGTTTTACGATAATCTTGCAAGGTATGCCTGTTCTGCCTTTTACAGCAGAGGAAATGAGCTGTGTCAGATTAGATTGTCTGAGGCCTCTCGGCCAGGGAATATGTGGTTCAAATCACATAGGCAGGCGATCTGAACCCTGTCAGTCTCCAAAGCCTCTGCTTTTGACCACTGACTTGCTGCTGCTTGTTTAAAAATAAATGTGTTTCTGGAGCCACTCCAGAGGGGCGTGCTAGGGGCTCCCTCTCCCACTTCCTCACAAACCACCCTTTTCCCTGGCTGCTTCAGGAAATGAGAGAACTCTGCCTGGGCCCTAGGCACTTCTGAGTGGGACAGGGCTGTTAGAGGTTAAGTCTAGAGCCTGGCCCAAAGTTCAGAAGGCCCCATCAGAGGGCCCCTGGGGCCTGTGGTCTGGGAGGGTGGTAGGGCAGTACCTCACTTCCCTTTGAGACTCAGGCCCCAGCTCTGGCTTAGGCCAGGGAGAACCATCCCCAAGTGGTATGTGTTACTATATGGGCTGAGATGGATGGACAGGTGGATGGTCAGCTGGACCAAATACATAGTGGGGTACCCAGGGCCAGGGGGAGGAAGGTGAGCAGGGAAGCCATGGGCGATTGTCTGGGTGTCATCTGACCTTAACAAACTCTTCCTTATTTTAAGCGAGGACTGTGGGACTTCTCAGACGTCAGGAGAGTGATGTGAGGGAGCTGTGTGACCATAGAAAGTGACGTGTTAAAAACTAGCACTGCCCTCTTTGAAAGCTAGAGAGCATCGTTCATTTAGCCTGCTAAGAAGAAGAAACCAGGTGTCTGGGATTCAAACCCTTCTGCGGCCCCAAGTGTTCTTGGTAAGTGCAGTGACTCCCAACCTGCTTTTGAACCCTCTTTTTCCATTAGGATTTTCTCCATGGAGGCAGATTTCCATGGGGGTTTGCTGTGGCATTTTGAAATCTGTTTCTTACCTAGTTCCATTGGCCTTAAATGTTAAGGCCAAAGCCTTTACATTTCTCTCTAACGAAAAGAAGGTCGAGGAAATTGGGTCATTGGGTTTCCATAATAATTGCAGGAACTGCTGACACAAGCACGGCTGGGGAGATTCTCTAGGTCAGACTCCCTTGGTTTGGCTAATTCAGCAGTTTGATCCCATTCAGCTGATTAATGGGAATGTGCAGTGGCTTCTTTGGATGTTTGATTTTGCATCCTAATCCAAAGCAGCTATCAGCCTCAGCAGTTCCTTGTTGGAAGGCTTTCCAGAATGTAGTCTGTACGCTGGACACTTCCTTCTGCCCCTCTGCATTTTCCTGCTGCTTCTCTAGAGAATGGGGTGCAAGGGGTGGTAGACGGGGAAAGCTGGTTGCTGTGTGGCTGATGGGATTTGACATCACCCAGCCCCACCCCCACCTGCCCGTGAGTCAGCCTCCAGGGAGAGTTCTTTGCGTCACCGGCACTCTAATGTGGACAAACATCTAGCAGTGTTGTTTATCTGCACACGTTTGGGTGGTGATTTTTCCCTCCAAGGATTTCAGAGCACCAGCAGGCTTCAGAGCAGACTTAGGTGGCTTGCAAAGCAGGCCCTTAGGAATTCAGAGGGAAGCAGAAGTCCATCCCAGATGCTCTGTTTTCCTTCAGGAGCTAGGTAAATCAGAGGGGCTGAGGGACAAATGAAAAAGAGTCACAGCTTTGAGTCCCATCTGCTCCTCCTGGCCAGTGAGAGGGGATCTGGGAGGGGCAGATGTAGAGGAAAATCTGTCTAAATGTTGATGCTCATTATTTTCCTTTAAAGAATTAATAGCCTAAAATAAACCCTACAGATACAGTCTGTGTTTATTATAGAGACTTAGAGAAATGCAGAAAAATATAAAGAAAATAAAAACCACTCTCGGTTCTACCATGCAAAGATAATCACCTTTAATATTTTGTAATATTTCCAGTCCTTTATATACATACATTTTATAAGGACATTCAGATGATTAGGTTTGTAAAGTTTTATGTTCTGTTAAATTTAACATTGTGTCATTGTTCAGGTTATTAAATATTTGAAATAAGATTTTTGGTGGTCCTGTAACAGTCTCCATGAAGTAGCATTTCAGGATCAAAAGGTGTGCTGTGTTTAAAGTGTTGATTCTTACTCCTTTCAGTTAAGGCCAGTGCAGTTTGTCCAGGTAGTGACTGAGACCCAGTGTTTCCACACACTCCTCCGCAGTGGGCATTGTTTTGGGCCTTTTTCAGCCCAGGAGCTCTCTTCTCCCCATGCCGCTCTGCTGGTCTGAGATTTTTCCACTCCTCTTCCTCCCTAGTTGCTCTCTGACAGACTCTATGTATTCAGGAGAAAGTGTTCATTATCTCACTCTCTCATTTGGCAATCAAGTAGTGCCAAGCAGTGAGGGGGCGAAGGTGGGTGGGTGAGGGACACTCACCTTGCTGAGAAAGGGCCCCAGCCTGGTCGGGTGATTATAAAGCAGAGGCAGTGCCAGGAAAAGTCTGACACTGGCTGAGAATCACCCGGGTACCGACCATCCCGAATGCAGGTCACTGACACTGGGTGAGGATGGAGCTTGGAGATCTGCATTTTTAATAAGCAGCCTAGCAGAGTGGTAAAGAGTCCAGACACAGACTACCTAGGTACAAGGGTAACCTTGAGCTAATTACTTTTTGAGCCTCTGTTTCCTCATCAGTACCATGGGGAAGAATAGTAGCGCCTTGCTCCAGGATCATGATGTTTAGTGCCAGGTAAGGGCTCAGCAGGTGCTGGTCCATCTCCACCAGCCCCCAGTGGCCTGGGCCACCTTTGACAAACAGTGATCCTAAGGGATTCAGCCTTTCCTAAGTTGGTGCCTCCCACCTGTCACCCCCACCCCACCAGGCTAGGAGGGTTGTGATTAGAGGGTGCCCTTGCTGTGACAGCTGAGACTAGCTCTTTCCTGATTATTCCTTAAGGACAGTCTCTCCTTCCCTGCTTTCCTGAAGTCTTGGTCCTCACTGTTGTGGGCACAGCTTCAGGGGAGGCCTTGGAGGAATTTTTGAAAGTGGAATGAGGGAAGCAGCCTGCTCAGGGAGCACTTGTTTTCTGGCGAGGAGGCCGCATGTATGAAAGCATGTTTTGTAGTTTTTCCTTGTTTCTTCCTGAAGACCTATGAGGTCTTGAGACTAGGCCTGGGCACAGGGCAGGCAGTCAGCGAGTGTGGATAGTAACGACAGTGGTCACCAGGTGCCTTTTTCCTGTCTAGCGCAGTGTCACATGAAAAGGGTACGGTCCTTTAACCCCACCCTCCCCAGCATGACTATCACAGATGTCAGGGAACCTCTGCCCACAGAACTGCTTTCCAAGGATTGTCTTTTTTTATGAGACAGAGTCTCACTCTGTCACCCAGGCTGAAGTGCAGTGGTGCGATCTCAGCTCACTGCAGCCTCCGCCTCCTGGGTTCAAGCGATTATCTTGCTACAGCCTTCTGAGTAGCTGGGATTACAGGCACCTGCCACCATGCTGGCTAATTTTTGTATTTTTATTGGAGACTGGTTTCCCCACGTTGGCTAGTCTGGTCTTGAACTCCCGACCTCAGGTGATCTGCCCACCTCAGCCTCCCAAAGTGCTGGGATTACAGGCGTGCGCACCGCACCCAGCCACAGGGAACGTCTTATTAGTGGTTGGCAACTGAATGGAGAAGTGGGAATTGGAAGGAACTGATTCTACTTGATCCTGGGTCCCCTGCTTCTCCATCTTCACCCACCCATCAGCTCCCTTTCCTTTTAAACAGGCACCTTTGCTCTCCGCTTATCTATTTTTGTTGTGCATTGCTATTTGGGAGCCTAAGAAACACAACATCCTCTGAATGCTCCAGCTGTTGTGGGTCTGAAGGGTGAGCCTGCCTTCTGTCCTCAGGGGCTGCATCCTGTGGCTTTTTAGGTACAGGGACTCCCAGAGGTACTGGACTCCCTGTACCTCTGTCCAGTCATAGCAGAGATAAATCACAGGAGCTTGAGAGGCATGGGAAGAACAGAGGGAGGAGATCGTAGCTTCCCTGTTCATTCACACCCAAAACAAAACTGTCATGCTAGAAGAGGAAGTATTAAAAGAGCCACCTGTACAGTCTTGTATCCCATCCAGCACACTGCTTCAGATGGAATATTATGATTTAGCTTGAGAAAATGCAGCAACTCTTTGTTTTGATGCCCCTCTTTGAGTAAGAGCCCCATTGCTAGAGTGGATAGTGAAGGAAACCCTGGGTCCAGGCAGGAGTCTGTTTAGGATTTATCTAGTGAGGCTGAGCCAGAGGAGGACCTTACAGTTTCTTCTCTTCAATTTCATTTATTTATTTATTTATTTATTTATTTATTTTTGTAGAGATGGGGTTTTGCCATGTTACCCAGGCTGGTCTTGAACTCCTGGGCTCAAGCGATCCGTCTGCCTCCCAAACTGTTGGGATTACAGGCATGAGCCGAGCCACCATACCCGTTCCTTCTTCTGCATTTCTACCTGACAATTTCTTTCATTTCTATAGATGATGAAGGAACTAAAGCCAAGAACTTTCCAAGGTCTTGCAGCTCTTTGGGGGATGTGAAGCTGCGCTCTATTTGTGTGGATTTTGCTGGTTCCCAGAACTTCCCTGTGGCCCTGGGGCCTAGCCTGAGGGGCCTCTGAGTGAAGAGGGAGGAGGGCCCACAACTCTTTTATAAACGCTGCTTTTGTAAAGTTCAGTTCACATCTTCCTCCTGGTCAGAAACCTTCGGGGGCTGTCCTCTGCTGCATTAAGCTCTTACTCCCAGCACCAAACTCCTCCCTGGGATGGCCCATCCTACTAGGTCCCCACACTTCAGCCACATCCAATTGCTCGATATTATCAGGATAGGTTATGTTATGTTCCCAACTCATATGTTTACTCAAGTGGTTACCTCTTTCCAGAATGAGCCCCCTCCTCCAAACTCTGCCTGGTGAAATATTCCTAACCTTTGCAGCTTCATGTCCCTCTTACTTCTTGTGACCTGAGGCATCTACTCCTGACAACTGATAGACTGTGTCCCCTTCTAACTCTCGGGTGCATTGTCCTTGTCACTTCCCTCCTGGCTTTTAGCTGGCTTTGCTTCTTGCTGTTGTTACTCCTGTACTTGTCTCATCTATCCTAAACAGAAGGTGCTGCAGGCTGGGGAGTTTGTTCATGTTGAAATCCCTGCGATGGAGGTGAGCAGAGGCAGGCTCTGCTTGTGCCTCTTATTTGGGGATGAAGTTAAAGTCCCTGTGGGAATAATCCAGGCCACAGCCAGGGTTGCTGTCTTCAGAAAGAAAGGCAGCCACAGATCTTGTTAATGGCTGACTTGGTGGAAGGAACCTGCCTGCTTTGTTTAAAAACCACATATAGCTGAGTGTAGTGGTTCACACACTGTAATCCCAGTGCTTTGGGAGGCTGAGGCAGGAGGATCACTTGAGGCCAGGAGTTTGAGACTAGCCTGAGCAACAACGTGAGGCCCTCATTTCTACAAAATATTTTAAAAATTAGCCTAGCGTGGTGGCATGCATCTGTAGCCCTAGCTACTGAGGAGGCTGAGGTGGGAGAATTGCTTGAACCCAGGAGTTCGAAGCTGCCGTGAGCTGTGATTGCACCACTGCACTCCAGCGTAAGTGACCAGTGAGACCCTGTCTCTAAAAATAAAGAAAATCACATATATTGTGGGGTAACTTACTTGGAGATGAACTTTCAGCAGAGCGCACAGCTGTTATCCCTGCCCAGGGTGTGAAGCTCAGCCCTGAGGGTCTCTAGACAGTGATAACTCAGCCTCTGTCCCCGTCTGAGATGTTGGCAGGGACAGTCAGATTTGCCAGGCATTGTTTGAAGTTCTTCCCAGCCCAGAAACCTGCATGTGTAGATTTTGGTACACTGGGTCCCCCACTTGGTACTACTGTATAGAAACCCCACTCGGCACTGTTTTAGGGGGCAGGCTTCCCTCTTGTCCCCTTGACCTTGGCCTTCCCCTGGGTCCCGCCCTCAGTGGCACTTCCCCACCCCACATGTCTGCTCTCATGGCTTAGGTCTCCACTTCTAACCTCAGGAGACCTGGTCCTCAGACGCCTCCCAGACAGCTTCCCCATTTTATCCCATAGACACTCAAAGGGTGAAATTCGTGGTCTTTCCCGAGACTCTCTTCTCCGGTCTTCCCTGTCTTAGTCCCCACCTGGCTGCCATTCTAGACCCTGTTTTCTGTCCTGCGTCAGGCCCTGCTCTTGACCTCTTGACCCCTTCTGGACTGTGCCCTCACTTGCATCCATCCTGCTGCTGCCCTCAGCTCTCCTCACCTGCCACAGTTGTCTCTGGGGGTCACTTTCCCTCTCTGGCCAGTGGCCAGACTGACTTTTATAAACCCGGTTCAGATCTTGTCTGTCAAGATTGTCCTCAGGGTGATGTCTGTCTCCTTAACATGGTGCCTGAGACCCTGCTCATGTCCACTGCCTGTCCCACAGTGTGAGGCCCTCACTGGAACATTCTCTGTGCCTTCTGCCCTTCCCTCCTCCTGGGAAAACCAGTCTTCATCAGATAGGCTCTTCTCTAGAAAACATTCCTGATCTCTGAGATTTGGTTCCACTTTTGTGCCCCCGCACCTACCATCAAACACCTGGATTGTATCATTTGTCACATTAGATGATTTTTGTTTTAAGACAAGGGTGTTCTTACTCATCTTTTTATCCCCAGAGCTCAGCGTGATCTTTGGTGCATAATAGATGCACCACAGATGTTTGCTGATTAAACGAATGAGCACACTGACAGTTTGGAGCTGCCCTGACTTTCGTGGCTGTGCACTTTGCCCCCTGGGATGTGAGTCACCTCAGGCCAGCCCCAGGCAAGGCCGCTGCTGCCTCCATGGTGGCTCTCAAGGCCTTTTGTTTTATGGCAGTCGTTTGATTGACAGGCATCTCTTAGAAGCTTGTGGGGCAGGACTTGTGTCCAGGTCTCCAGGTTGCCTCCAGCCACCCCCTGAGTCCTCCACTGCCTTTGTCTCACAGGAAAGTGGAACAAGGTCCTTGTGTTCCTTTTTCCAGGTGCTTCCAGAGGCAGGGCTATGCTCACATTCATGGCCTCTGACAGCGAGGAAGAAGTGTGTGATGAGCGGACGTCCCTGATGTCGGCTGAGAGCCCCACGCCGCGCTCCTGCCAGGAGGGCAGGCAGGGTCCAGAGGATGGAGAGAACACTGCCCAGTGGGTAGGTCCCACCAGCAGCTGGGGGCCTTCAAACAGGTCCCTGGGGCTCCTGTACCTTACAGATGAAAACCAGACATTCATTCCCTGATGCGGGAGGGAGAAGGGAAATAATGATGAAGATTGGCCAAAAGGATGGGTGGCTGGCCATGGTGGACCTTCCATCTGCAGGGCTTCATAGGACTCTGCGCATTCACAGCCAGAGATGGACTTGGTAGTGGGCTGAAGGATGCTGTCCACTCTGCCCCCTTGGGTTTACCTCTCTCATGCAGGTCACTGTTTCCACTGTAATAGGAGAGTTTGTTTGGATGCCTGGGTGCTAGGGCAGGTAACACAGAAGCTTAGAATGGTAGCAGGGGAAGCATTTTTTGGCAGATGGCCAGACATGGTAAGTGTGAGAGGAGTCTGCCTGATACACGGTTGACTTTTGAGCTGGGGATATTTGGGCTGCACTATGATCATCCAGCCCTCAGGGGAGGAGACTGTAACATTAGAAAGAGTAGGATATCATTGGGAGAGCCACTTAGTTGTGCCCTTTCTCTCCCAACCAGGGCAAAACATCTGAATTTGTCTGAACCCTGTTCTCTGTGTTGCCCATTATAGAATTAAAAAATGTCTCTGTATGGACTGTTTTCTTGCAGCCAGTCTTAATCCCGCTTGCTGAAATTTGAGCTCACTTCTCCATGTTCTCCTTGAGAACAGAGCCATCGTCCCTAAGCTCTGAGTGAAATCGCACCAGCTCAAAGCCACTGCTCTGCCACTCCTCAGCCTTTTCTTGTTAGTTTGTTATTTCCGGGAAGTTTTGTACATTTTGGTTGTTTCAGTTTCTGTTCATGAATAGTCTTCCTTTTCTTTCTTGGCTGAATGTCTAGATTGGGACTCTCTCTGCAGAGAACTGGTACTGAAGCAACTGTCATTTTCAGTTTTTGTTTCATTTGGCTTTTCCTTTAGCTGTTCACCTCATTAGCAAGGCAGCCTATGACCCTGACTTGCCACAGTTCCAAAACACAAATTCTTACAGATCGGTTTGTGCCAGTGTCTGGCAGGTGTCCTGCCCTCCTTCGCTACCTCCTCATTTGTGCCTGCCCACCTTCCCAGAGCCTGCATCTTCTCAGATGCTTAACACCTGTTTAGCCTCTCTAGTTCAGAGCTACAAATTTACATGCTTGATTCTGTGGGGCAGGAAGTTCAAAGTAATTTCTTCCTCTGCAAATTCCCAGTATCTTAGTCACTCAAAGAGAGTGTCCCTGTGCACTGCCTCCTCTAGCTAGTAATTTGTCAACCAAAAATGTTCAGTCTCTGTTTTCCTTCTATCTCCTGGCCTGTCTCCTCCTATATCAGCATGGCCACATGAACAGAATTGAATGACCTCCTGAGTCCCTGTATTAGGAAGGGGAAAGATCTTTTGATTCATTAACCATTAAGTTGATTCATTAACCATTAAGTTGATTCATTAACCATTAAGTCTTGGGCCTGCAGACCATAGCAGCCTGCCTTCCTTCATTTGTGGTGCTTCATCCAGCTCCAAATCTTCTCTACTCTTGTCCTCACAAACCTTTCATATGCCCTAGTAGCTCATAGACTCCTCCTTATATCTGGAAAGCAACATTCAAACTTCTCATTTCTGGTTCCAAAAATCCATGCATTACATGGATAGGCTGCTGTGGGGGACATTCCGCGGCCCTCACGATGTGGTTTCCCACAGAGAAGCCAGGAGAACGAGGAGGACGGTGAGGAGGACCCTGACCGCTACGTCTGTAGTGGGGTTCCTGGGCGGCCGCCAGGCCTGGAGGAAGAGCTGACCCTCAAATACGGGGCGAAGCATGTGATCATGCTGTTTGTGCCTGTCACTCTGTGCATGATCGTGGTGGTAGCCACCATCAAGTCTGTGCGCTTCTACACGGAGAAGAATGGACAGCTGTGAGTTGGGGACCTGGGGGGAACAGGGTGGGGTGAGGGCTGAGTTGCCAGGGGGGCAGGCAGCAGCCTGTGTTGGTCACTGTACCTGCAGCTCCACACCAGCAGTGGTAAAGAGCAGGGATGAAGAACCGCCCAGGTTCATGGCCTGGCTCACTGCCTCCTGGATTGTGACCTACTTGGGCATGCTGTTAACATCCCTATGCCTCAGCTTCCTTGTCTGTATAATGGGTTGATAACGCAGTCACTGGGAGAATTAAGTGAGTTAATACGAGTGAAGGGCATAGAAGAGTGTCTGCTGCACGTGAGTGCTCAGGCAAGCTGGATCCTGCCGCAGAAAGCAAGCTCTTGCTGCAAAGCACTGGGCTCCCTGTTCCTAGTCCTAGATCCTGGGCATGGCTGTGCCACTGATCCCTGTGTGACCGCAAACAAATCACTTCCTCTCTGGGTCTCTGCTTCCCTGAATGTGAAACAAGGTGGTTGGACCAGATATTTCTCAGCTCACTTCCAGCCTTGTGAGGAAGACTTATAAAGCCTTTCGTTTATTTTAGTAAAATACATGCAGAGGCAGCAGCGTGGAAAAATGAGAAGCTTCCTCCACTTCTTCCCCCTCCCCTTTCTGTGGTCCTCACTGCTAAGCACCTTCTGTAAATGTTTTTTTTTTTTTTTTTAAGTTAGGGACTTTTTGTTTCATTTTGTATGTGTTGGTTTTTTTTTTGTTGTTGTTGTTTATTTTAAAGAAAGGAATAAGGCCAGGTGTGGTGTCTCATGCCTGTAATCCCAGCACTTTGGGAGACTGAGGCGAGAGGATTATTTGAGCCCAGGAGTTTGAGACCAGCCTGGGAAATGTGGCGAGACCCTGTCTCTACAAAAAATACAAAAATTAGCCAGGTGTGGTGGTACACGCCTATAGTCTCAGCTACCTGGGAGGCTGAGGTGGAAGAACACCTGAGCCCAGAAGTCGAGGCTGCAGTGAGCCATGATTGCGCCACTGCACTCCATCCTCAGCAACAGAGTGAGACCCTGTCTCAAAATTTTTTTAAAAAATTTAAAAAGTAGAGCCCCATCCTCAGGAAGCTTATAGTGTGTGGGCGATTCAGCGCAGCACAGGTGAAAGCATGGAGAGAATGCAGCCAGCGGTTTGTTTGCAGCAGTTCAGGCTGGGAAGAGTGAGGTTTGGGTGAATTGCTTCCTGTCTCTGCTTCCTGAGCTTATGAGCTGCAAGGACAGCAGTTGCTTCAGCGGGTGGCGGTCGGGTAGTAGCAGGTGGAGGAGTGCTGGGCTGGGTGGAGCTGGTGGAGAGGTGTGGGTGGGTGGGGGAATGAGAATTGGATGGGTGAGAGAAGTGCCTAGGGAGCCTTTAATCCCTGTGGGGGGTGGGGAGGGCAGTGGGGAGGTCATCTAGCCCTCGCTCTCACTGCTGCACTGGGCCCAGTTGGCAGGCTGAGAGCCACAGGTCTGTGGTCAGGGTGCCAGGAAATGAGCTGGAGGACAGGAACTGCTCGTGGGGATGGTGCCCATGCCCCATCAGGACAGCATGTGGGCAGCATGGGCATCCCAGGCACCTCCCCTAGCAGGTCCAGAATCACTCAAGGTGGGGAGCCTCCAGGAGCAGGCAGGGCCGGGAGCATCAGCCCTTTGCCTTCTCCCTCAGCATCTACACGCCATTCACTGAGGACACACCCTCGGTGGGCCAGCGCCTCCTCAACTCCGTGCTGAACACCCTCATCATGATCAGTGTCATCGTGGTTATGACCATCTTCTTGGTGGTGCTCTACAAGTACCGCTGCTACAAGGTGAGGCCCTGGCCCTGCCCTCCAGCCACCCCTCTCTCTCCGTCTGCCCCACACCATGGCGGCAGGGCCCGTGAAACAGCCACCTTTAAAAAACACAAATCAGAGGAAAATAGACCCAGATTTTTTATACTCCTCCCCACCCCATCCTGTCTTCCACCGTGGATGACCTAATACTGTTGTCTTTTATTTTTATTTATTTTCTTTTTCTTGAAACATGGTCCCACTCCATTGCCCAGGCTGGAGTGCAGTGGTGCGATCATGACTCACTGCAGCCTCAACCTCCTGGGCTCAAGAAGTTCTCCCACCCAGCCTCTCAAGTAGCTAGGACTACAGGTGTGCACCACCATACCTGGCTAATTAAAAAAAATTTTTTTGTACAGGCTAGATCTCACAGTGTTGCCCAGGCTGGTCTCAAACTCCTGGACTCAAGTGATCCTCCCACCTTGGCCTCCCAAAGTCCTGGGATTACATGTGTGAGCCATTGCACCCAGCCTGTTGTCTTTTAAATTTACACATTATCCCACTTGAGTTCCTCATTGCAGTGTTCCAAGCATCATTTCTCATATTTCAAAGTTAATTTTGTTTTGCTTCTCTTTCTGAAGTTCTATTTTAGGCTCCCCTCACCCCGATACTTCCCCTGAAGATTTATTTTTAGTTTTCCTTTTCCTTTTCGGGCAAGGATGTGCAGATGCCATGCTGAGGTCTTCCAGCCCTGGGAGACTTTTGGGTTGTAGCTGCCTATAGCTGCTGAGTAGCCCCAGGGAGTAGTGGAAGGGCAGATCCCATCTGGCCAGAATCATGGGCACTGCCTGTCTCCAAAGATGCCATAAGCTTTTAGACAGCGGCTTCAGGCTTTTTTCCCAGGGAAGGGGTTGAACCCCTAACGATGGAAAGGAAATTAAGCTGAGCATTACCTATTTTAAAACTGTTTACACACAGGTGCCTCACAACGTTTTTTGTTCAGGCAGCTGCCATCCATGGAGCAGGTAGATAGAGGTGCAGAGTGCCCAGGCTAGAGGGATGGGACAGGGACAGTGCTGGGAGGGAGCTGAGCCCCCTTCCAGCGGGGGCAGCAGAGGGGAAGGCCATGGGAGGGGCTGCAGGACGTGTCCTGAGCTGAAGCTTATCAATAAGTAATGAGTACCAGCTGGGCATTGTGGTGCACGCCTGTGGTCCCAACTACTTGGGAGACTGAGGCGGGAGGATCACCTGACCCCAGGAGTTCAAGTCTAGCCTGGGCAACGTTAAGACCCTGTCTCTAAAAAAATAATAATAAAATAAGTAACAATTACCTATGTAACTGTGACGACGCAGAGTTTGAACATTGCCACTGGGAGGAAGCAGGGTGGAGGGCTGCTGGTTTGGAGCAGAGGATACAGATTGCATGGGGTCAAGCTAGAAATTGCACGGCAGGTGTGAAGAGCTGGCCCCACTGCGGGCAGTAGGTGTCTGGTGGCCAGTCCCAGAGGCTGTGAAGAGGGGCTCAGCCATCTGTCTAGTAGGGCTTCCTTGGAGGTTCCACAATACAGATGATGGTGGCCCGGGCAGTCAGGTGGTGGCTGGGATGAAGAGGGTTGGCACGTCCCAGAGGCAGCCCCTTCCCCTTTTGGCTGTGTGTGCGGCATGGCCGTGGAGGCTGCTTTCACTCCAGGTAGACCAGGGCCACGCTGAGGTCCCGGTAGGCTGAGTTGATGACTGATGAGTTAGTCTTCAGGGGTGAGGCTGGTGGGAAGTGATGTCACTGTCCCGCCGATGGCCAGCTAAGGGACTAGGTTGGGATCATCCCTGTCTTGTCCTTCACTCTCCCATGCTTGGCCAGGAGAAGAGGAACAGGTCTTTCTGAGGACCTGTTTGTAGACCGTTGGGTAGGAGGGGACTTCCCAGGTTTTCTGTTGAGGCCACTCTCTCTAAAATAGCACCCCAGTGAGTCTCCTGTCACTGTATCCTGCTAACATTTTCTCCATTGCCCTCATCATTACCTGCTGATATACTGTATATTTGTCTATATGTCATCTAACACCCCTCACACTGGGACACAATGCCCGTGGGCAGAGACTTTGCTAGCCTTGGCTCCAGAGCCTCGAACAGTGCCTGGCAAGTAGGAGACAGCGAGCATTACCTTTCTAAGTGAACCAGTAGAGATGGGGGGGAGACCGCAAGGCTATGCTGGCAGACCTGAGGGAGTCTTGTCTGCATGCACTGCAGGGTGACCTGAGGGGAACTCCTTGGACTTCTGTGCCCTCTTTATCTGGAAGGTGGCCACCTGATCCCTTCCAACGTAGGCATGAAGTAGCCTAACAAAGAAGAGCATTCAGGCTTGGGTATCAGTCCCAGGATCCTGGGGGCTTTAGGATTTGTGGCGCTTGGGGACACCTTGTGATCGTGCCATTTCTATTGTCTAGTTCATCCATGGCTGGTTGATCATGTCTTCACTGATGCTGCTGTTCCTCTTCACCTATATCTACCTTGGGTAAGTGGCAGACAAGCAGCAGGGTCCCTGGGAACCCCTCTCCATGCGGCACAAGTGGACATGGGCATGAGGACCTGGGCGGGGAAAGATGACCATCGAGCTCCAGTGTTCCCCAGTGCCAGCTGTTTTGGGGACCCAGGCCTCTGTCGCCCTCTCTCATGGCCTTGACACGGGAGTGGAAGTGGGGCTGCATGGTGGACCACACGTTTCTGTCTTGTTCCTGATTTAAAACGAACCCTTCATGGAGAAGGCACTCTGTGAACCCCAGGGGGATAGAAACCCCCCAAAATTTACATTCTAATTTTTAGGGTAGGCCCAGGTACTTCCTGGTTTGTGGGAAAAATTATCTGTTCTATTGCCCCTTGATTTGGGATATCAGCCTGACCCAGGGGCCCAAAGAGACTGGAAGGACAAGAGAAAACACCTTCCCAAGGACCCTTCCATGTGCACAGGGTTTCCAGGTCATGTCCTTGCACATTTCTGTGACCTGTTCCAAGCATCCCCACCTTGTTCTAGAAAATGTCGCAAATGGTAAATTGTAAGGACAGTGAAGGTCGGGGAAGGAAATGTTAGTAAAGAGGGACAGGTTGGGACTGAATGGTGGTAAACTGCTAGGCTGTAATGTCTCCACTGAGTCCCACTCACAGGCTCCACCTCGGTCCTGCAGGGAAGTGCTCAAGACCTACAATGTGGCCATGGACTACCCCACCCTCTTGCTGACTGTCTGGAACTTCGGGGCGGTGGGCATGGTGTGCATCCACTGGAAGGGCCCCCTGGTGCTGCAGCAGGCCTACCTCATCATGATCAGTGCGCTCATGGCCTTGGTGTTCATCAAGTACCTCCCAGAGTGGTCCGCGTGGGTCATCCTGGGCGCCATCTCTGTGTACGGTAGGCGGGCAGCAAGGCTGGTGGGGACGGTGGGGGCGATGTCCAGGGCCAAATCGTCCCCAGTGCTGCACAAGGAGGGCAGGTGCTGAAGGGCTTGCATCCTTTTCTGCAGAGGCCTGGGTGGGATCCCTCCTGAGAGAGTCACCTTTGTAAAACATAGGGGGGTCCACTATTTCTGGAACACTCCTGGTGGTCTAGATAAAATGCGGTAGTCACTGAGCTCCTCATTTACTTTTTTTTTTTTTTTTTGAGATGGAGTCTTGCTCTGTCGCCCAGGCTGGAGTGCAGTGGCACCATCTCGGCTGACTGCAACCTCCGCCTCCCGGGTTCAAGCGATTCTCCTGCCTCAGCCTCCCAAGTAGATAGGATTACAGGCATGTGCCACCATGCTGGGCTAATTTTTGTACTTTTAGTAGAGATGGGGTTTCACCATGTTGGCCAGGCTGATCTTGAACTCCTGACCTTGTGATCGGCCCGCCTTGGCCTCCCAAAGTGCTGGGATTACAGGCATGAGCCACTGCACCCAGCCCTCATTTTCCATTATTACTGATATGCTGATTGTGCAAGTGCACTGTTCAGCACTGGACACACTGTAAGTGATTTGTTCATCAAGACAGTCCTTTGGGCACAGTGCCTATGCATAACCCCAAATGTTAGCTGCTATTTGATATTAGCATGATTATCATTGCCAGTATTGTTACTTCCATTTTAAGGTTAAGGAATTTGAGGCTCAGAGAAGTGGGACTCCCCAGCCTGGCCACCGTGTCTCGGGTGCACAGCTCCTCCACACTTGTAGTTGCCTGCGAGGCCCTACTCTGGCTCACACCAGGGCCTGCTCTAAGTTTTGACTGGAGATTGAGAATTTGGGATGCCAGCCCAGAGGCAAGGCATGCTCTGAGAGCTCCACCCGGGGCTCCTGTGCTACAGGGCAGGCTCTTCTTCAGGGGGCTGCCTGGGGATAACTTGACAAGGATGTCTCTGTTTTCCTAGATCTCGTGGCTGTGCTGTGTCCCAAAGGGCCTCTGAGAATGCTGGTAGAAACTGCCCAGGAGAGAAACGAGCCCATATTCCCTGCCCTGATATACTCATGTGAGTGGGCCCCCCGTGCCTCTGCCTGACTCGGGGTCAGCAGGCAGCCTGTGGGGGGACACGGGCCTGCTTCCTGGCCGTGGCTTTCAGAGTTGACTAGGTGATCCCAGGAGGGTCTCCACTTTCAGAAACCAGGGAGGGCAGTATCTTGCGATTACACAGTAAGAAGCTTAGAAAGTTAGGACAGGAAGCAGGCATCTGCTGGGATGTGGCACAGCCCCTGACTTCATCCTGTCCATCCTCCAGCGGCATGCTGCGGTGCAGGTTGCATTCCTGTGAGCCTGCAGCCACCCCTCAGCTCTCCAGGCTCTTGAGAAGGGACTTTGGAGGAGGATTCTTCAGGGCAGGGGGTCGGGGAGCAAGGAGCTTCTGGGCTTCCTTGACAGCAGCGTGGCTGATTGGCATTAATCCTAACTGAAGGGAAGGCACACGGGATGGCCCCTGGCCTCGGGGTCAGTGTGTAGAGATTTGGACTTACACATGCAGTTAGCAAAGGCACATCAAGTCCCCATTTCGTGACAGGCACTGTGCTAGGCCTTGGGGGACCCAGCAGGAAAGAAGACCACAGGGTCCCAGGCCTCATGGAGCTCACGGCCCTGTGATTGTGATGCCCTCGGTCTGTTGATGGCAGGGCTTAAATGAGTTTCTGAAGCTCTGGCGTCTGCAAGGTGGCCCGGGAAAGAGTTTGTGGAACAGCTACAGGGTTCTAGGTATCTCCATGCAGTTGAAGATTCGAGCCCGTAGAGGAGAATCGCCCGCGGCGTGGCCCCACGGGAAAGCACATTCCAGGCACATTCCGAGGATGAGCGGAGACCATGTATGGAAAGGTAGTGCCAGGACTGTCATGAGTGTCCCAGGGCTCTGGGGATTCACCCGTGAACAGTGAGCTCTTGGCTCTGATAGACCTGGTTCTTATGCTTTAGGAGGGGAGACGGAGACAAACAGTAACAGAATAGACAAATGCAGGAGTCAAGAGAGTGTGACTCTGGACCCCTCCCACAACGGCCTCCTAACAATGGAGCGTGAGCAGATACCTGCAGGATGGCGGGATGGAGGGTCCTGTGCAGGCTGTCTGGGATGCAGACTGGCCACCTCCCCCAGGCCCTGCAGGCAGCCACTGTTAGCACCGCCTGAGGCGTGAACCTTTTCTCCTCCCCCAGCTGCCATGGTGTGGACAGTCGGCATGGCGAAGCTGGACCCCTCCTCTCAGGGTGCCCTCCAGCTCCCCTACGACCCGGAGATGGGTGAGTATCCGGGGGAGCTAACAGCCTGTCATCACTGGGGGGCAGCTCCCTACCTGCAGCCAGCTCTGCTTGGCCTGGCCTCCCTGAGAGGCATGAGTTCAGGAGGGGCAGAGGGAAAGGTCCATTGAAAACCAGCCGGACATATGCGGCCTGAAAATTCAGCGAGTGTTGGACCCTCGGTCTTCTGCCGGCCTCTGTTGCATCGTTCTGCTGGGCGTGGGTGGGTGGAGTGGGGGAAGCCCTGGCGTCAGGCGCTGGTGCTCAGGGGGACCCCTTCTTGGAGCTTTGTTCCCAGGTAACACTCTGACCAGCTCTTGTTTCTCTCCCTTGTTGTCCCCTCCTCACGGCGATGACGGACATCTTCTCTTCCTGGACACCCAGAAGAAGACTCCTATGACAGTTTTGGGGAGCCTTCATACCCCGAAGTCTTTGAGCCTCCCTTGACTGGCTACCCAGGGGAGGAGCTGGAGGAAGAGGAGGAAAGTAAGGTGCCCATGTTCACATGGCCTGCTTCAGCCTAGGGTGGGAGTAGAGACAGAGGGTGGAGGCTCCCTGTAGCCTGGGTGGAGGAGGGCATGAGGGGAGGGGCCCCTTTTCCCATCAGAGGCATCTCTGTGAAAGTAAGAGATGCCTGCAGTGCTGGGGTCTTCTCAGCAGGCCCCATGTAGTTGTCTGGCGTGTATTGAGTATGGGCCATGTGCCCGTGCTGTGCTGGGTGAGGCCCAGCCCTGGTGGGACCCACAGGCTAAGGAGACACGGGCAGTAATCACATAGACTGCAGAAGCCAGGGACTATGAAGGGGGCTGTGGGGCGGGAAGGGGCGGCAGGAGAGCATGCCACGGGGCTTCTTGGCCTGGTTGGCAGGGGTGAGAGAAAGTCACCTGAGGAAGTAACTGCTGAGCTGAGCTCTGAAGGTTGAGTCACGGCAGTCACTAGAGGAGAGGAGCACAGGGTGGGGAGCATTTCCTGTCAGGTAGACTCAGGAATCAGAGGAAGCTGGGGCGGGATGCAGACAGCAGAAGTGTGGGAGAGCCTTGCAGACAGGCCTGGAGATGCGCCGAGATAGGAGTTCATCCTGGCATCAGTATACAGTGCCCGCCTAATACCTAATGCCAGCCCACTGCAGCATGCCAGGTGGCACCCTGGAGCAGGGAGATGCTGCAGTGTCGTAACAGCCCCTGCCTTGAGAGGTGCCTTACAGGAGCAGCCTGGTGACAGTGGCCTGGCATACAGGACTCCAGTGACGCAGGAGGGGCAAGCTAGGGAAAGATCAGTCTGTGGTGGGTCTGGAAGGAGGAGCAGGTGCACACCCTCCAGGCAGGCTTAGGGGAGGTGTTTATTCCAAGGCCAACTGGTGTGCTGTAGACCAGGAGTTAGCACAGATCCCACAGGGCCCACAGGACTGGCTTCCCTCCAGACACCAGCCACAAGCTCTAGAGGGTCTAGATGCCACTTGTGCTTCTGACTGGCTGCAAATTCAGGGCTCCCATGACCCCCTTAGGTTCAGTAACTTGCTAGAATGACTCACAGAACTCAATAAAGCACACACTTAAAATTGCAGTTTGTTTTTTGTTGTCGTTTTGTTTTGGAGACAGGGTCTCGCTCTGTTGCCCAGGTTGGAGCGCAGTAGCACGATTGTGGCTCACTGCAACCTTGACTTCCTGGGCTCAAGTGATCCTCCTGAGTAGCTGGGATTACAGGCACATGCTACCACACCTGGTTCATTTTTATATTTTTAGTAGAGACAAGGTTTCAACTTGTTGCCCAGGCTGGTCTCGAACTCCTGGGCTCAAGCGATCCACCTGCCTTGGCCTTCCAAAGTACTGGGATTATAGGTCTGAGCCACAGCACCCAGCCAAAATCAGTTTTATCATAAGAGATGCAACTTAGGACCAGCCAGATGAAGAGACAGTGAAGAAGTGATGCTGATGGATCGCACCTGGTGGGGGAAGGATGGACGCTGGGGCCAGGAGCGGGAGGGACACCTGCAGGGCTGGAAGGGCGGGGAGGTGGGCCTCCATGGTTTGTGTTTATTGTATAACCATTTTTATTGTCTACAGTGAGCAAAGTTATCCTATAAACAAGTGTCAGGGACCATTGCACTAAAGAAAACAAACGAGAGCATTTTGGAAGCTCTAATTTCCTGATCAGTAATGGGTAGACTAATTCCCAGTTACATTTACCTGCTGTAAGGTAAAAAGGTCTTCAGAGGACCTCTGTCTTCGTGTTATATGTGCTTTTGAATGTAGTGAAATTAAATTCCCTAAAAATCTGTGATTCAGACTTCATACTAAATTGTACAGCAGTGCCCAGCCCAAGGCCATGCATTTCTATTTGTTCTTTTCTTTACTCACTAAGTGCCCAACACCGGTTTTACCTGAGTTTCAGAACTGCCCACTTTTCTCTGCCCAGGTTGTAAGTCACCCAGTCCACAGGTGTCCCCTGCTTTCCCACTGGCCACTGATTTGGGGAGGCAGCTGTCCATGTCCCCAGTCCACGTCACAGCTTCTAGAGGCCAGGTGGGCTGGGCTGGGCCTTCTGGGCCAGAGTTTCTCTTCTTTTTCCATTCTGTGCGCGCCTCCTCAGTACGGGTTACTGTCTGTCCTCACACAGGGGGCGTGAAGCTCGGCCTCGGGGACTTCATCTTCTACAGTGTGCTGGTGGGCAAGGCAGCGGCCACGGGCAGCGGGGACTGGAATACCACGCTGGCCTGCTTTGTGGCCATCCTCATTGTGAGTGGCTGGGGATGCGTCCGACTGCCCCATGGTGGTGGGGGCCCCCAGGGTCCTCACTGTGGTGGGGGCAGGCCCCAGGGTCCCTGGGGATTTTTCATTTCTTCTCTTCCCTCTGAGGGACAAGAGCAGGGAGCGGGGCTGGAAGGGTCAGCTTGAGACCGAGGCTCACAGGAGGTGTGCTCGCCCCTAGGTGGGCTCCAGCCTGTGGAGGACAGTGCAGAGGAGGGTGAGGAGAGCACTGGCCCCAGCGTGGCTGAGCACACAGCCTCCAGGCCGAGGACCCAGCTGACAGCTTTGCGCAGTGATGATACCCTCGAGGTGGTTGTGATGATATCAGATTTGCAGAAAAGAAAATTGCTTAAGAGCCTTGCCCGTGGGCACAAAGCTAGTGAGGACCGTGTTTTCCCCTCCTCCATGCCACTGAGACACCACAGGGTCTGAATCTGGGGTACTAGGGGTGGCCCCGTTACTGTGAACTGAAATGTGGAGGCCCTGTAGTCAGTTAACGTGGCCAGATACACATAATGGGGAGACGTCCTGCCGTGACTTCATCTCAGAGATTTCGCTGTCACATTAGAGGAGGAGGAGTGTCTGAGCCATGCGCTTGGCATCTGCCCCTTAGTGAAAACCCTGGGCTTGGCATGGTTAAGGTTGATGCTCCAGCGTGCAGAAGGTTTTCTTTTTGCCCACAAGTATATCAGGGATGGGATGGTGGACCCAGGCTCCTCCACCACCAGGCTGCCTGACCTGAGCCCTGCTGCCCCCAAGGATAGAGAAGGCACCCTGGTTCCCTGTGCTCACCTGGACCACTGCCTGTATCAGCCGGGTCAGGGAAGGATGGGCAGCCCCCACAGCTGCTTCCCAGGGGCAGGTTGCCTGGCGGCTCTGATTCCCTTGGTGCCAGCTGCTGAGAACCTTACTGCCATTTCAGTTGAGCCCACCTAGCTCTCATGTAAATACGTGTTCCTTGAGGGCATCTTACCATCCCATGTGACCACTCCAGCCAGACGGGAGGCAGCATGGCCTGGGGGCACAGCACTGCTCCAGGAGTCAGGGGGCCTGCCTTCTGGTTCACTCACTAACAGGTGGGGTGATTCAATGGGGGTGAGAATTTCTGCCCTCAACACCTCAAGAGCTGTTGCAGGACCAGGGAAGATAATGGGTTGTCAGGTGTCTAGCGCCGTTGTCCGACTGGTCCTCGAACAAGCTCCTGCACCCAGGGACTAGACCATGACTCACAGCTCCTGTCCACACCAGAGATCACCACGCTCACCCTCCCCTCCGTGTCCTGCAGGGCTTGTGTCTGACCCTCCTGCTGCTTGCTGTGTTCAAGAAGGCACTGCCCGCCCTCCCCATCTCCATCACGTTTGGGCTCATCTTTTACTTCTCCACGGACAACCTGGTGCGGCCATTCATGGACACCCTGGCCTCCCATCAGCTCTACATCTGAGGGACACAGTGCGCCACAGGCTGCAAGCTGCAGGGAATTTTCATTGGAGGCAGTTGTATAGTTTTACACTCTAGTGCCATATATTTTTAAGACTTTTCTTTCCTTAAAAAAATGAAGTACGTGTTTACTTGGTGAGAAGGAAGCAGAACCAGCTCTTTGGTGCCCGCTGTTTCATCACCAGACTTTGGCTCCTGCTTTGGGGAGCGCCTCGCTTCACAGACAGGAAGCACAGCAAGTTTATCCAGATGAACTGAGAAGGTCAGATCAGGGCGGGGAGAAGAGCATCCGGCATGAGGGCTGAGATGCGCAAAGATGTGCCTCTGTTCAGGACCAGGACCTCGTGCTCGGGAGTGGCCCCTGGCACCTGGGTGCTCTGGCTGGAGAGGAAAAACCCTACGAGGAGTGTTCCCAATGCTTTGTCCATGATGTCCTTGTTATTTTATTGCCTTTAGAAACTGAGTCCTGTTCTTGTTACGGCAGTCACACTGCTGAGAAGTGGCTTAATAGTAATATCAATAAATAGATGAGTCCTGTTGGAATCTTGGAGTTTGGTCCATTGTAAATGTTGACCCCTCTCCCTGCATCTTGGGTACCCCTGGGATAACCTGTGCTGTGAGCCCAGGATGGAGGCAGTTTGCCCTGTTTGAAGGAGCTTTTAATGATCTCGCCTCTCTGTACACATTTCTTTAACTAGAAAGTTTCCTAAGCAGAGGCCTTTGGAGAGCGGGGTGGCCTGACATCTGCCAGCCCTGAGCTGTAAGGCTGCGGGTGCCGAGCAAGTCCCTGGACTCAGTTGTGCACGACAGCACAGACACTGCCAGGTGGTTGCCAAAACATCCAGTGGTTGCTTCAGCAAGTGTTCACCCTCTGCAGAAGCCTGTGAGGGCCTGAGCTCAGAAACCACTCTCCTTTCCTTCTCTGGCTGTGGCCCTGGGCACTGCGGTGGGAGAGTGGACAGTTTGGCTTTGCCTTCTCCGTACATCAATCATGGGTTGCAAAGAGAATCTCAGAAGTGCCTCTTCCTGAGCACAGTGGCTCACAGCTGTAATCCCAATACTTCGGGAGGTAGAGGCAGAAGGATCACTTGAGCCCAGGAGTTTGAGACCAGCCTGGGCAATATAGCGAGACTTTGTACAAAAAAAAATTTAAAAATTAGCCAAGCATGGTGGCATGCACCTGTAGTCTCAGCTACTCTGGAGGCTGAGGTGGGAGGATCACTTAAGCCCAGGAGGCAGAGGCTGTAGTGAGCCGAGATCAAGCAGGTGTTAAGTATATCAGACAGCTGAGAAGATGCAAGTGTGCCCTGGGGTTCAAACTGGTAGCCCCGTCTCCCTGTTCCAGGAGTAACATGAGTGCCAGGACAATGCATCTTTATTATGAGAGGAATGAGAATTGTGTATCTTGACATTTGACAGGAGCTTGCTTTCCCCCAGGCTGTTTGAGGAAGGGCAGAGGAAAATGTGGTGCCCTAAGAAGGAAGGATGGAGGAGGCTGAACACTGGCGGGTGGAATCCCACTGATTAGTAGTGCAGGTCAGAGACCTGGGATGGGGGGCATTGCCATCATGGAAGCCACAGCAGGGAGGGGGTAAAGCAGACAGGGATGGTCCCTGATGGTGACAGCTCCCAAGAGGTTAAGGGGAAAGAAAAACTGAAAAGCTTACTCAATTTGGCAATTATGGCAGTGTTTATCTTCAGAAGAGCAGTTTTAGGGTGGGGTTTCCAAAGATGGGATTGAACATGTATTTTGAATCATTAAGCTTGAGGTCTTTCAAAGGCCTGGCCAGAGGCTGCTGAGTGGAGACCACATTCAGAGGTAAAGGCAGAAGTTGGGGGCCCTTAAGTAGACAGCGAGGGAGGAAGAAATGAAGGGGCCCAGTGATGGTTAGGGTGAAGTGTTAAGACTGAGAAAACAAGGACATGTGAGAAGACAAGGGAAGAGCATTGCAGAGAACAAAGACACTGGAGCAGATGCTACCTGGAGGTCCCCAGAGAGCAGGGAGATGAAGGAACCCAAAAAACAAGTAGCAAAGAAGAAAAATGAGAGAATTTGTAAAAGATAGCATTTGGACATGCTGAACAAGAGCAGGGTACTGGTGTTCAAACACCTGTATCTCCCCCATGTAACCAGTCAACTAATATCTTTCCCTATTTGCTCCAGATTTGTCTTTAGAAATAAAACCCACGTTCTGAAGTCCTGTTCGTATGTGGCCCCAGTCCTGTTGCCTCCGCCTCCTGTCCCAAAGTCGATTTCTGCCCTTCCCATCTATGGTTAGTTTTGTATGTTGGCATGTTTTCTTAACTTTACAGAAATGGTATCATACTGTACATATTTGATAATTTTTTTAAGTATTGCATTCTAGAGGCATGTATAAATGTAGCTCCAGTTCATTTAATTAAATAATTTATTTATTTATTTATTTTTTGAGATGGAGTTTTGCTCTTGTCACCCAGGCTAGAGTACAATGGTGTGATCTCGGCTCACTGCAACCTCTGCCTCCTGGGTTCAAGCGATTCTCCTGTCTCAGTCTCCTGAGTAGCTGGGATTACAGTTGCCCGCCACCACACCTGGCTAATTTTGTATTTTTAGTAGAGACAGGGTTTCACCATGTTAGCCAGGCTGGTCTCAAACTCCCAACTGCAGGTGATCCACGCACCTCGGCCTCCAAAAGTGCTGGGATTACAGGCGTGAGCCACCGTGCCCAGCCCAGTTATTTTAACTATTGTATAGTGTTCCATTGTATGAGTTCTACTGTTTATATGCTATTGATGGACCTGTAGGGGTTTTGCAGTGTTTCTGTATTACAGCTGTGCTGCAGCGAGCATCCTATCACATTGTGTGGATTTGAGGAAGTATTGGAATTCCCCTAATTGACTGGACATTCCCAATTGCCTTCTAAGTATGTGTCTGTTTATCCTCCTATCAGCAATCTGAGAGTTCCCCAACTCTACAATACTTGGTGTCATCAGACTTTTCATCTTGTCTGATTGGATGGGTGTCATTTCCTTTAGGTTTTATAAGTATCTTTTCATATCTGTATTGGCTGTACAAGGTTCCTTCTCTGTTCTTTTATTTTATTTTATTATTATTAATTTTTTTAGACAGTCTCGCTCTGTTGCCCAGGCTGGAGTGCAGCAGCGTGATCTTGGCTCACTGCAAGCTCCGCCTCCTGGGTTCATGCCATTCTCCTGCCTCAGCCTCCTGAGTAGCTGGGATTACAGGTGCCTGCCATCACGCCTGGCTATTTTTTTTGTATTTTTAGTAGAGATGGGGTTTCACCATGTTAGCCAGGAGGGTCTCGATCTCCTGACCTTGTGATCCACCTGCCTCGGCCTCCCAAAGTGCCAGGATTACAGGCGTGAGTCACTGCGCCCGGCCCAAGGTTCCTTCTCTGTTACTTGTTCATATCGTCTGCCCATTTTTCACTTGGATTTTTTGTCTTATGGATATTTAAGCCTCTTAAAATATATATTCTGGAGAGATGCTAATCTTTGATTAATTATATGCATTGCAAATGTCAGGTACATTGTGGCTTGCCTCTCTTCCCTGCTTTTAGGAGTGTTTTGCTGGACCCAAGTAATTTTTAAATGTTAATGTTATTAAATGTATCAGTTTTTTGCCTGCACGGCTCATGCCATTGAATCTTGTTTTAAGAGATCCTTCCCTACCCTCAAGGTTTTCTAACTTTTTATTTTCATAATAAGATTTTTAGTTCATCTCAAATGTATTTTTATGATTGTATTTAGTAGGGACCGAATTTTGTTTTTCTTTGTTTGTAACCAGTTGTCCCAACACTGTTTACTGAACAGTCTCTCCTTTCTTGCTGGTCTGTAGAGCTCTCCTGACATATACCAAGTTTCCATAAGTGGGTGGATGGGTTCCTGAGCTCTCTACTGTTAATAGAACTTGCTCTCTCGCAGGCCAGTGCCTCACCAGGTGATTGAAGCAGAGAAACTTAGGTGATGAAAAGAGAAGATGGGGCCTCTCCTGAGAGTTTCTGTTCCTGAGATTCTAGAGGCAGAGGGTATGTAAATCTGAAGTTACACCAGATCTCCTAAAATAGTATAAAGCTACAGAAGTATAATAGTGTGGAATGGTGGTGGGAGTCAATAAGGGTTAGGTCACTGCAGTGGTTTAAACAAGATGGGCTAGAATCCTCTCACAGGCACAGGCAGCTTGGAGAGGGTGCAATAGTGCATGGTATCAGGGGTCAGATGCCTCTTTTTCCTTTGAGGTCAGTAAGTGGCTTTCACCTCATGACCTAGGCTGGCTGCTGTGTGCTAGCCGTCAAGTCACACTCCATCCAGCATGAAAGGAGGTTAGAAAAGGACGCATTTCGTCTTCTTAAAAACATGCCTCAAAGTCGCACACAGCACTTTTGCCTATATTCAATTGGCCATTAGTCCCACAGCCATACCTGTCCGAGACTGAGAGACTGCGAAATGTCTTTATTTCAAGTGGCCATATATCCACCTAAACAAGATAAGGGATACGTGGTTATGGCGTGTCTTTTGGCTTACCAATGTAGATAATGAAGTTACCAAAACAATGAGAAAGTGGGGTCGTGAGGGATCATATGAACCACAAGCTGATGTCTTCAAAGATGGTGGAAATGGGCCCTGGGAGGCAGCAGATGACAGCAGGGGGGATTAAGGTAGACCTCCATCCTGGGGTTAAAATGAGGGGAGGGTGATGGAGCTGGACCAGTAGTCAGAGCGGTCAGTGGTTAGGATACCCTGCGCCCCCCACCACTGCCACCATCCGCTCTGTATAGAATGCCTGCGAGTGGCTTAGAGTGGCTAAGGATGAGGTGCAGATCCATCTGCATCCCCCGGCCCCCTCTGTGGACATTTTTTATGCCTGACAGCAAAGTCTATGTGGATTGCAAGCTGATCAAACTATACAAAGTAGAAGCATGCCTGCAGTTTGTGATTCGGTGATGTGTTTTATGCTTATGTGAGTTGAATGGGAAGGCAGGGTCCTGTGGTCACCCACTGAGAAGGAAGGGTCCTGTAATCACTGCCTTTCTTTCAGCTACTTGAGAAAGGTGTCGTGAGGGACAGTGGATTTTGGGACAGCTTTGAATGGTGGTAGGGAGGAAGGGTCCGGTCTGAGTGAATGGCCAGAAAGCTGTGGGGAAGCTTTGAGGACATTGGCCAAGAGCTCCCTAGAGGCAGCCAGGAGATACTTGTCAGTATATGTGACTAATGGCCAACTGGATATAAGCAGAAGTGCTGTGTTGCTGTGTGCAACATTGGACACCTTAGGAAGGACCTCGAGACAGTGGTTGTGGACTCTGTACAGAGTAACAGTGACAGTAGCAAACCCTTACCCAGTGCCAACTTTGTGCTAGGCTCGCACTAAATGAGTTTACCTTCAATTCTCCTAACAATAGGAGGTAACTACTATTCTAATTTCCATTTTATAGATGAGGAAACTAAGGCACAGAGATCACTTGCCTTAGAGATGACTTGCCCAAAATCAAGCAGGGAGTAGTTGCTATATAAGCCCATGGTATGTGGTTTGTAGAATAGGTGCTCTTGACTAGCAGAAATAGGTCCTCCCTGCAGTGTGTAATTAATAGCAAGCATGGGCTGCCATCTTCCTGTCGAGGCCACTCAAAACACCCAATAGAGGCTACACACGGTGGCTCACACCTGTAATCCCAGCACTTTGGGAGGCCGAGGTGGGCAGATCACCTGAGGTCAGGAGTTCGAGACCAGCCTGGCCGACATGGTGAAACTCCGTCTCTACTAACAGTACAAAAATTAGCTGGGTATGGTGGCGGGCACCTGTAATCCCAGCTACTCAGGAGGCTGAGACAGAAGAATCACTTGAACCAGGGAGGCAGAGGTTGCAGTGAGACAAGATCACGCCATTGCACTCCAGTCTGTGTGACAAAAGCGAAACTCTGTCTCAAAAAAAAAAAAAGTATAATTTTATAATCCTAGCACCTTGGGAGGCTGAGTCGTGAGAATCACTTGAGCCCAGGAGTTTAAGACCAATCTAGGCAACATGGCAAGACCCCATCTCTGCAAAAAATTTAAAAAAGTCTAATTTTAGCTATTCATGTGTGTGTGAAGTGGTGTCTCTTCGTGGCTTTGATCTGCATTTCCCTAATGCTGACTAATGACGTTGGGCACCTGTTCATGTGCTTACTGGTCAGAAATCTTTCTTTTGTTACATTTTATTAAGTTTTAAACTTTAAAGTCAAAGATTTCCTCATGAGAATGACTTTTAAAATGACCAAAAAAGGGGAAGATAACCTTAATTCTTGAAGAGAAGGCCTCTGAGATAAATACAGTTGTAGCAAGCTGCTACTTTGCAAATGACCCATGCATTTTAATTTTCCCCTAAGGAAGGCCAAGGAAGAGTCTTACCACTTCAGGGCAGGAGACGTAGGGACTTGGGTCATTTAATAAGAGGGGTAGGTTTGAAAACTCAAACCCGGAAGACTCCTTAGAGTTTCTCCCAGGAGGTAGGGAAGGGGCCCCATCCATGGAGAGAGGAGGATATGACTTAGAGCAGTGGTCCCCAATCTTTAGGGACCGGGGACTGGTGTCATGGTAGATAATTTTTCCACGGATAGGGGTTGGGGGGATGATTTGGAGCTGAAACTGCTCCACCTCAGGTCATCAGGCCTTAGATTCTCATGTGGAGCGTGCCACTTAGATCCCTGGCATGCACAGTTCACAATGGGGTTCGAGCTCCTATGAGAATCTGATGCCACTGATTTGACAGGAGGCGGGGCTCAGGTGGTAATGCTCATCTCCACCGCTTACCACCTGCTGTGCAGCCTGGTTCCTAATAGGCTATAGACTGGTACTGGTCCATGGCCTGGGGGTTGGGGACCCCTGATTTAGAGGAAGTAAGGGCATGGCTTACCCTGGGCCCTGGGGTGTTCTGGGAATGGGGAGGATGGAGAGAGGAGAGGAGGTAGGGAAGACCTCCCCTTGCTCCCCATTTGGGATTTGGGGAGAAAGTCAGGTCTCAGGCTCAACAGCACCTGATCCTGCACCATCTTCCAAAGGGAAGTCATTGGGGTTGGAAGGTAGGCAGGGGTTATCTTCTTTGAGCCACGGCACAAGACAGAAGTTGCCCACCATTCCTGAGGGGGCAGGTGGTAGGTCCCCAAGTGGACAGCCAGCAGTCCCTCTCTGAGGCCTGCAGTGGAATGGGGTGAGGTGTCCACTGAGCCAAGGGTCTGTCAGTGAGAGCAGGGGAGGCTGGGCTGGCTTGCAAAGCACCTGTTATAACCAAACCAAGAAATCAGGCTCCGAGTCCTGCCAGCAAAGGCCTGTAGCTGCCAGCAGAGATGGACAGCCAGGAGACCCCAATTGGCCATCCAGAGCCACCCTCCTGTGCCTACCCCACCCTCCACTACTCCAGAGCCTACTTGGAGGGGAACAGAAACCTGAGAGGCTGAACACACACACACGGGGAAACAAACGTAGTAAAATATTTGGGGAATCAGGAAGAATTATTTGTAATATTCCTGCAACCTTTCTATAGGCTTGAAATTATCAAAATAAATTTTTAAAAATTGTAATAATGTTCTCATACTAAAACACTGAGTTTTTTTCTTTGATTTTTTGATTTTTTTCTTTTTTACTCCAGCATGACTTACTCTAACAATGGGTGGTCTTGATTTTGAAATACTTTCTTCTCCAAGGCTTTCATGACACCCTGTCTCTGCTGGTTCTGAAAATGTTGGATTTTGTCTCAGCCCTTGCTCCTGGAAACAGCCAAGGTTAAGAAAACCCCCCGTGCTTTGTGTTCTAGCAGACAGCTTCCTGCAAAGAGCCATCTTCCCAGAGCACTTAGGCCTCTTAGATGCCTCCCGTGTTTGATTATGACAAGAGCACACACACAGACCTTCCAAATTCCCGTTCTTGGTCTCCTAAATGATTAGCTGAGCTGCTTTTCCCCACTGATTAATCAGAACAAAATGCTCATCAACCAAACTTCCGTCCTTTCCCCAGGTGCCTAAACTTTCCTGAGCCGGCAGACATTCCCTCTGGAGAAGAGATTGGCCCCAGAGTCAAACATCCTCTGATCTATCTGATCCTGCTGCCCTTCCATTCCACTTCCCCACATCTGTTCTTTCTGGTCGTGTTTACTCCCCTATTAAAAAAACAAAATCAAAAAACGTGTTTGCCTAGATCTTGAGACTCTGGAAGATCTTAACAGTCAGAGGTTCCTCCTATTTGCAATGGTCTCCTTTCCTGCCCCTTCCTATCCTTGCAATAATCCTTTTGAATAAAGTCTCTCCTTACTAAATCCAGTTCCTAAACATTAATTTTTTTAGAGACAGTGTCTCGCTTTGTCACTCAGGCTGCAATGCAGTGGCATGATCATAGCTCACTGCAACCTTGAATTCCTGGGCTCAAGCAATCCTCCTGCCTCAACTGAGGGTACATGCATGCACCATCATGCCTTGCTAATTTTTTTTTATTTTTGTCGAGACGGGGTCTTGCTATGTTGCCCAGGCTGGTCTGGAACTCCTGGCCTTAAGTGATCATCCAGCCTCAACCTCCCAAAGCGCTGGGATTCAAGCATGAACCACCGCACCCAGCTCTAATTTTATTTTGTTTGGCAGTTTCCTCCTACTCTTCTTCCCTCCTCCTGCTCATTCCTTGGCCATTTTCCAGCTGCTGCGCTGCTTTTACCCTAGATGCAGATTTTCAGGGCTCAGTTCTGATTCCTCTTCTCTGCTTGCTCCTCCTCTCTTCCCAGTGCGATCCTATCCATTCACGTGGCTTTCACAAGTGAGTTGCCTTCCCCAGTATCCCTCCTAGCAGATCCTGCTGTGCTCAGGGTGTCCTCATGCATGTTTAGCATTGCTCACCTCCCAGGGTCTTGGGCACTTAGGAGTGGCCATGTGACTCAGCTCTGCCAAAGTCTAGTGCTTGGGTCTTCCAGAAAAGCTATTGTTTTCCTGGTTTTAAAGGTGGGGAGGGGCGCCTCAGTCATAATCTTCCATTTTTCCTTGCATGGGACACAGATGTGATGCTTTGAGATGTCACAGCTGCTTAGTGACCACCAGGATGAAAGCCATAGGCAAAGCATATATGACAGAGAAGGAAACCACAAATAGCTGCCCCAGCCACCCCTGGACTTCTTTTCTATTTGTTTGTTTGTTTTGAAATGGAGTCTCACTCTGTCACCCAGGCTGGAGTGTAGTGGCGCCATCTTGGCTCACTGCAACCTTTGCCTCCTGGGTTCAAGCAATTATCCTGCCTCAGCCTCCCGAGTAGCTGGGACTACAGGCGCAAGCCATCGTGCCCTGCTAATTTTTGTATTTTTAGAGAGATGGGGTTTCACCATGTTGCCCAGGCCGGTCTGGAACTCCTGACCTCAAGTGATTTGCCCACCTAGGCCTCCTAAAAGTGCTAGGATTACAGGCGTGAGCCACCGTGCCTGGCCTGGACTTCTTTTATGTTATTAATAGAAACCCCTATCTGGTTAAACTATTATAGTTGGGTTTCTAGTACATGCAGCCACATGCAAGCCTGACCAACCTTTCAGTCAGACATCTCTGCTCACTTGGTGTCTCTTCCACTTAGGTGTCTCAAAACGCTGTTCTTCTCTCCCAGCAACACCCCAAATCTGCTCCTCCAGTGTTTAACACCCCAAAAAAGCTTGTCTAAGTAGTTTCTCCAGAATTCTTCTTAGAAAGGGAGCCACTGCTGGGCATGGTGGCTCACGCCTGTAATCCCAGCACTTTGGGAGGCCGAGGTGGATGGATCACCTGAGGTCAGGAGTTTGAGACCAGCCTGGCCAACATGGTGGAACCCTGTCTCTAGTAAAAATACAAAAATTAGCCGGGCATGGTGGTGCATGCCTGTAATCCCAGCTACTCGGGAGGCTGAGGCAGGAGAATCGCTTGAACCCGGGAGGTGGAGGTTGCAGTGAGCTGAGACCACATCATTGCACTCCAGCCTGGGCAACAATAATGAAACTCCTTCTCAAAAAAAAGCTGTATTTATTTAAGAAAACATCTTGATGAGAAGCATCAAGTAAAAGGTGAAGCCCTAAGGGCATGTATCATAAAATAAAATTAAAGGAATAGATACACTGCTTTGTATTGGAACAGGATTTTGAGGCTAGGGGATGTAAGGAGAAGAAAGTGTTTCTTGTAGCTGGATATTGCAATATTTTCACATCTGTTTCCAGGTAAATAAGCTGGGAGCACAATTCATCCCTTTTCTCTTGTAGCAATGTAGCCATTCCTTCCTCACTGCATTCCTCATTATCTTGGGATGCTTCTTAAGCAATGGCAACAGAGTTCTCCAAAGCTTCATCCTTGGTGGGAATAGCCTCTCCATCCCCCAGAGTCACAGGTGGTGGTTTACTCAGACACTGCATCATCACAAACCATGAACTTTCACCCTTGCATGGGACGCTGATCACTCACCCCCTCCCACAAAAGGACATGGTGCCATAGTCACTTACATATTCTTTCTGAGGGTACGTTCTGTGCATCCCTACTGCTGGTACCAAATCTGCCTGCCTTCACTGGATTAGAAGGAACAGAAAGCCACTTAGACTGCCTTAGGGAAATACAAGATTATTATGCACCTGTTATATATATTTTTCTATTTATTACTCTCGCTTTTTAAAAGGGTCCTGTTTGGTGGCTTTTTTTCTACTGAGCACAGGGTCTGGTTAAGCAAGGGAAGCTGAATGTCTCTGTATGATAATACTTGGGGAGGGATTTGGCCTCCACTTGATGTAGAAGGAAAAGGAGCCAATAGGAGGCAGGTGGCCACACTCTAGGATGTAACCTCGGCCCCAAGAGCCCCCAAAACCTTTCATCAGGTCAGTCCAACCCTGAAATAGTGACTGTTCACAGAGAACTCACAGAGTCAGGGATGTGGATTTGATTCTTACTCATTCATCTTGCTCACCATTCCCTGTGCCTTGCAATCTGAATATTTGAGTCTTTATTCAGATCTTGGAAATTTTCTCCCCTTATTTATTTTCTCTGTTTTCTCTTTTTGGGATTTCCTCAAGACTGATGTCAGATCTCGGAAATTGTTTTTTAGTCTCTCTTCAGTGTTGTCTCCTACTCTCCATCCTTTTGTCTTTTCCCCCCTCTGTATGCTAGAATTTTCCTTCTAGCCTTTTGAGATTTTATTTTTTGACAGTCTTGTTTTTTTTTTAATTTCCAAAAACTCATGATCTTTACTTGCTCCTCTCTCATAGTTGTTATTTTTGATGGAGGCAATATCTTCTCAGCTCTTACTGAGAAACGAGTAAATAATTCTTGAAAGGTTTTCTATTGGATTAATTGTCTCAGTTTTCTTTAGCCTTTTTGTTTATCTGTTCATCTTAGGTCCTTTTATTTCTTTTATAACTCTTTGAAAATGGCTGGTGATCCTTGCTTGACTATTCACATTTATGAATGAAGAATTAGACCAGGTGTCTGGAGTTACTTTCCTTGGCAGATGTCAGTCTGGTAGTGGGTTAAAGTATTATCCAGTAAATATTCATTCCCTTGCCTACTGGCCTCATGAGGGAAACCTGATCCCAGGCCATGTCCTCTCGCCCCTCTTGGGTGTTCTCTGTGGTGCACGGGAACTGCCTGCACTCAGTTCCTGTTCAGCTCTGCTACTGGGGGACCAAATTGAAACAGGACATGCCCCAGTTTAGCCAATGTCACCCTCTACTAATTACCATCTCATTCAGCTAAGAAAATGTATCTTCCGGCCAGGTGCAGTGGCTCACGCCTGTAATCCCAGCACTTTGGAAGGCCGAGGTGGGTGGATCATCTGAGGTCAGGAGTTTGAGACCAGCCTGGCCAACATGGAAAAACCCCATCTCTACTGAAAATACAAAAGTTAGCTGTGGCCAGGCACGGTGGCTTATGCCGGTAATCTCAACACTTTGGGAAGCCAAGGTGGTGGATCACGAGGTCAAGAGATTGGGACCATCCCGGCCAACATGGTGAAACACCATCTCTACTAAAAATACAAAAATTAGCTGGGTGTGGTGGCGTGCACCTGTAGTCCTAGCTACTCAGGAGAATTGCTGGAACCTGGGAGGTGGAGGTTGCAGCGAGCTGAGATTGCACCACTGCACTCCTGGCAACAGAGCGAGACTCTGTCTCAAAAAAAAAAAAAAAAAATTAGTCGGGCATGGTGATGGGCACCTGTAATCCCAGCTACTTGGGAAGCTGAGGCAGGCAAATCACTTGAACCCAGGGAGTGGAGGTTGCAGTGAGCAGAGATGGCGCCACTGCACTCAGGCCTGGGAGACAACGTGAGACTCTGTCTCAAAAAAAAGAAAATGTATCTTTCTAAAGTATGTGTGTGTGTGTGTGTGTGTGTGTGTGTGTGTGTGTGTGTGTGCATGTGTGTGATAGTCCCTTATAGTGACAGTTTCCTAGCAAAACAAAAGAGAAACATAATAAAATGTGTGGGAATTTGGTGTCAAGAAAGCTAAGCTATATTCTGCTATCAATAGCCATGACCATCTGGTCAGTTCACTTCTGTGGGCCTGTTTCTCATATTTACAAAGTGAAGAGTTTAAAACACATTCATGATTCCCAAACTAGGGATTTGGAGAGTAGTAAAGATTATCCAAATAGTCTTATAATGGTTTTTAAGAGCTATGACAAGGCCACTCAAGCTATTAGCTGATTACTGCAGGGAATGGAGGAGTGGAGCAGAATATGGTGCGGGCAAAGAACACAGAACTCTCGGCGTGTGGAAGGTGGCCCCTGGAGCACCTGCTGAGCTCCCCGCTCAGCCCCAGCTGTAGGACCTTCAGCCGACTGCCCCAGGCTCAGCACCATGTGCCTTGAGGGTAGGGCGGAGGGGCTTGGGGGGCTCAGTCAGCAGTCACCACAGATGTAATCTTCCAGGGATATGCTCTGAGCTTGGGAGGAAATTCACTTCTTCATGCCAGGGAACGTATGACCCACTTTGGTGTATTCCAGGCAATGTGGAGATACAGAAATGAAAAGACTCAGGTCTCAAGGGACTTGAAGTCTGATTCGCTGAAATAATTTTTAGTTTCCAGAACCACAAGACAGACCCAAGAGGGCTGCGTTGGCCAAACAAATGGCAGGGTGGAGCTGGCCAGAGGCATCTGTGTGTGGCGACTCCAAGAGAGCACCCGACTGCAGATGGCGACACTGCAGGATGGAGCGGGGCATGCCTGCAGACAGGTGTCAGGTGCGAAAAACAACCAGGACACTTCTGGCTGCAAGGACCTGAAGCCTTAGGGGGTGATATTGGTTAAACTGAGGTAGGCCTTGTCTTAATGGGGGCTCCACCTGACTTCAACAGTCAGGAGTTTATTTCCTCACTGACAAGAAGTGGAGTAGGGTGGCTCTGGGTTTGATTTATCCAGCAGTTCAATTCCATCTTTGATTTTTTTTTTCCATTCTTTCCATTTTCCTCTCTGGCATTCTTTCCTCTCCAGCATTCTCACTTGCACAAAGCCAAGTGCAGGGGGAGAGAGAGGAGAGAGAATCTTCCTGTGTCATTTTTTTAAGGTCAATGAAAACCATTCTTAGAAGCCTCTGGGCAGATTTCTCCCTGAATCTCATTGGTCAGAATTGTGTCACATCCCCATGCCTAAGCCAATCACTGGCAATGGGTGTGGGATAGTTGTGGCCAGCCTAGACCCATCAGAACGTAACCCTGAGTCTCAAGGGGGAGAGTGGATGCCAGAATGAAATCAAGAGTTCCATCCACTTTCCATTAGAAAGAAAGGAATGGGAGAGGAGCAGAGAAGGCTCCAGACACACAACTAACAGTGTTTGATACAATAACTTTCTTATGTTTCTGTAACTTAAGGTCCATTTTGTCTATTGCTAGAATATATAATCTTAATGCCTGCTAGATTCTGTTGTTTACACTGTCCTCTTCTCCCTGGAGTAATACCCAGGGTGAGGAAGCCTGTGGCTTCTGTAATATCAGGACATAGAGGATAGGGTTGTGGGGGGGCACATGTGGTCCCTTGATTGCCACCTTTCTATTTTGGTTTCTTTTCTTTAAAAGAAAACTTCTTTTATTTTACAGATAAGGTCTCATTCTCTCACCCAGACTGGAGTGCAGTGGCGTGATCTCGGCCCACTGCAGCCTTGGCCTCCCAGGCTCAAGCAATCCTTCCACCTTAGCCTCCTGAGTAGCTGGGACTACAGGTGCACACCACCATGCCAGGCTAATTTTTTATTTTTATTTTTTGTAGAGATGGGGTCTTGCTGTATTGCCCAGGCTAGTCTTGAACTCCTGGCCTGAAGTAATCCTCCCGCCGTGGCCTCCCAAAGTTCTGGGACTACAGGTGTGAGCCACCAGGCCCAGCCCTAAAAAAATTGTTGATTGTGGTAAACACATAAAATTTACCATTGTAACCATTTTTAAGTGTACAGATAATAGTGTTAAGTATATTCATATTGTTGTGAAACAGATCTCCAGAACTTTTTCATCTTGTAATATGAAATCCTACACCCATTGAACAACTTCCCATTCTCCCCCGCAACCCCCACAAGCCCCTGGCAACCACAATTCTATTTTCTCTATTAGTTTGACTACTCTAGATACCTCATGTAAGTGGAATCATACAGTATTTGTCTTTTTGTGACTGGCCCTATTTCACTTAGCATAATGCATAATGTCCTCAAGCTTCATGCGTTGTAGCATGTGACAGGATTTCCTTCCTTTTTAAGGCAGAATAATATTCCATTGTATGTTTATACCATATTTTGTTCATCTAATCCTCCATCAGTGGACATTTGGGTTGCTTGTACCTCTTGGCTATTGTGGATAATGCTGTTCTAAACATGGGTGAGCTAATATCTTTGAGATCCTGCTTTCAATTTAGATATATGGGATTGCTGGGTCATAAGATTTAATTTTTTGAGAAACCACCATGCTGTTTCTTTACAGTGGCTACGTCATCTTACCTTCCCCCTTAACAGTGCACAAGGGTTCCAATTTCCCCACATCCTTGCCAACATTTGTTATTATCTGTTTTTTTTTTTTTGATAGTGGCAATCCTAATAGGTGTGAGGTGGTATCTCATTGTGGTTTCATGAGGTTTAATTTGAGCATCTTTTCATAAGCTTTTAGACCATTCATATATATCTTCTTTGGAGAAATGTCTATTCAAGTGCTTTGCCCATTTTTAAACTGGGTTGTTTTCTTGTTATCATTGAGTTGTAAGAGTTCGTTATATATTCTGGATATTAACATCTATCAAATATTATCATATATCAGATCTATGATTTGCAAATACTTTCTCCCATCCCATGGGTTGCCTTTTCACTCTGTAGATTGTTTCCTGTGATGCACAGAAGTTTTTAAGTTTAATGAACTCCCGTTTGTCTATTTTTGTTGTTGCCTGTGTTGTTGGTATCACATCCAATAAATCATTGTCAAATTCAATGTCATGAAGCTTTTCTCCTATGTTTTCTTCTAGGAGTTTTATAGTTTTGGGTCTTAGGTTTAGGTCTTCAATCCAGCTTGAGTTAATTTTTGCATATGGTGTAAAGCTAGGGTCCCATGGCGTTCTTTTGCAGTTGGATGTCCTGTTTTCCCAGCACCGTTTGTTGAAGAGACTGTCCTTTTCTTATTCCCATGCCCTTGTTGAAGATCATTTGACTATGTATGCAAGACTTGTTGCTGGGGTCTGTATTCTGTTTCACTGATCCACAATGTCTGTCTTTATGGCAGTACCACACTGTATTTTTTTTTTTTTTTAAGACAGTCTTGCTCTGATGCCCAGGCTGGAGTGCAGTGGTGCAATCTTGGTTCACTGCAACCTCCACCTCCTGCGTTCCAGCAATTCTCCAGCCTCAGCCTCTTGAGTAGCTGGGATTCCAGGCGTGTGCCACCATGCCTGGCCATCTTCACTCTTGAGCACCTGTGTCATGGTAGGTCAAGGACCCCTGACAGCCAGGGTCCCAGGCAGGAGGGGGCACATCCCTTCTATTATCTTGGATTCTACCACCCCCTTAGAGGGAGACTAGAGACCCCTGGACTCTTCCCAGAGACCCATTGCCAGCACTTCATTCTGTTGATCTCCTCTTGCACTTCTGCCTCCCCCAGGCTGGAAAGAGTTTTAAACATCTTGTCCCTGGCAAGGAAACCCTGGCTCAGCCAGTATTCTTACCTAATTTTTCTGCCTCATGTCCAAAGTGCAGCTGTATTAAATGTATTAAATAAAAGGAAAAACTTGGGCCAGACGCGGTGGCTCATGGCCAGCACTTTAGGAGGCCAAGGTAGGTGGATCATCTGAGGTCAGGAGTTCAAGACCAGCCTGGCCAACATGGTGAAATGCTGTCTCTACTAAAAATACAAAAATTAGCCAGGCATGGTGGTGCACACCTGTAATCCCAGCTACTCAGGAGGCTGAGGCTGGAGAATTGTGTGAACCCGGGAGGCAGAGGTTGCAGTGAGCTGAGATCATGCCACTGCACTCCAGCCTGGGTAACAGATGGAGACTCCGTCTCAAAAGAAAAAAAAAAAGAAAAAAGAAGAACAACTTGGAGGGCTTTACCATTTCTGCTGGGAAGTCTGGAGCAAAGGCCACCGGCAGTGCCACTCAGCCTGAACATGGTGAGTGAGGGTGGGTGGGAGGGCAGGAATACAGTGGCTCTTCCTTCACCAGGTTGCAGGTGGGCATCGACCTCTTGGTGGTCTGGCACAGCCTCCCTGCCTGGGGCCCCCTGCCTTGGGCTCGTCACTGCCCAAGGATCAGATGAGCTGATGGAGTTAGTTCTTAGCTTAAACTCTGCAGCTGTGCTTCTCAAAGTGTGGTCCTGGGGTCCCATGAGGTCAAAACTATTTTGTAATAAAACTACAACATTACCTTACCATTCTCCTTCTATTACAAGTGTACACAGGAGTTGTCCAGAAGCTGCATGATATGATATGTGATATCACAAGGGATTGACTACAAAAGCAGGTATGAGAATCCAGCTGTCTTCTGTTTTTGTTTTTGTTTTTGTTTTTTGTGGAGACGGAGTTTTGCTCTGTTGCCCAGGCTGGAGTGCAGTGGTGCAATCTCAGCTCACTGCAACCTCTTCCTCCTGGGTTCAAGCGATTCTCCTGCCTCAGCCTCCAGAGTAGCTGGAATTACAGACATGTGCCACCACACCTGGCTAATTGTGTATTTTTAGTAGAGATAGGGTTTCACCATGTTGGTCAGGCTGGTCTTGAACTCCTGACTTCAGGTGATTTGCCAGCCTTGGCCTCCCTAAGTGGTGGGATTACAGACGTGAGCCACCGTGCCCGACCTCACCTCCTGGGTTTTCAGCAATTCTCTCTGCCTCAGCCTCCCAAGTAGCTGGGATTACAGGCGCCCACCACCATGCCTGGTTAATTTTTGTGTTTTTAGTAGAGACGGGGTTTTGCCATGTTGGCCAGGCTGGTCTTGAACTTCTGACCTCAGGTGATCCACCCACTTGGGCCTCCCAAAGTGCTGGGATTACAGGCATGAGCCACTGCGCCTGGCCAAATCCAGCTCTCTTCTATTAAGATATTCTTTTTATTCTAGTAAAGAGAATTGCAAAAATGTAAACAAATGCCAGTCTTCATGAAAGGTTTTTGGTTTGCAAAAATATAGCTATTTTCGAAAAACTTATTTATGTTAAAATGAAATTTTTTTGTTATTTTTAAAAGTTGATACATAAATAAAAAAAAATTCTCAGTTGCAATTTCTCAACAGGATAGAGCTAACCCACATAACAAAAGGTCTTTGCAGTCCTCAGTAAGTTTTACAAGTTTAAAGGGGTCCTGAGACCAAAACATTTGAGGACCACTGTCCCTCCGGAAGGCTGCGGCTTTTTTCTGGTGGCTTTACACTTCTTCTGTCCTTCAGCCATGTCCCTTTCATGTCTCCAGGGACTCCTCCATTTGCCTTGAATTTCTTCTGTTAACTCCACTGCAGTGTGGCCACATGAGGGCAGCCGATTCCGCCCTGAGCCCTTGCGGGGGCCTCAAGCACAGGTGTTCACCAGGTCAGCCTTCAGCATCCAGTTCCCACCGAGTCCCTGGCTGGTGGTACTGGAGAAGCAAAGACGATAAACCAGGTCCTTATTCTGTGGGAGGCTCAGGCCTCCTGTTCTCTCCCTCCCAGGGGCCAGGAGAGAGGCCCCAGCCAGAGCCTGAGCACATCATAGGGTTGACATGTTTGGTGAGTGAACATTATTATCTCCGTGTTGTGCAGAGCTAAGCATAGAATTCCATCTTCCAGATCCTGAGCTTTAACCTGGAAGGGTTAGGTCTTCTTGCCATTGCCTGCAGGGAAAGAGCACCCTAGAACACTTACTGTTCAGGAGCACGTGGTTCTCATGCAGTAAAGTGAGATGGGGAGAGGAGCCACCTTTTCTCTAGTCTTGGATTAAGGTGGAAGTAAAGGGCATATGTGAAGTTTTTCCCAAAACTAGGGCCTCATTTATTTATTATTTTTTTATCCGAACAAGTCATGGACATCTCTAGCAATGAAAGCAAAGCCCTGCAGTCATTTAACATAGACATAATCTCTACATCCTGTTAGCCAGCAGCTCCTACGACTTCTCCCAGCAATCTTAAAGCAACCTGTCATGAAGGAGCTGGCTCAAATGCTGGTCAGTGGAAAGGGCATAAGCTCTGAAGTCACAACACAAGGGTTCAAATCCGACCCTCCCGGCTCCTGGTCTGTGCTCTTTCCCCTTTACTATAATGCCAACTTCACTTTGGTTTTTACCCCCCCAAATATTCATCATTGTGTTGAGTCAACACAATGATACATAAAAAAATCAGCAGTCTCTGATAAAGTGTGGCCTACTGGCTAAGAGGAGCAGGGCTTTGAAAGGATAGGCAAGGTAACATTCCTGGTTCTACCATGTGTTAGCTGTGTAACCTTGGGCAAGCTGCTTAACCTCTCTGAGTCTCAATTTTCTTAACTGTAGAAAGCAGACAATAATATTACAGGGTTGCTGAGAGAATAATATGACATTAGGTTTCTAAAGTGCTTAATTCAGTACCTGGCTGAATAGTAAGTGCTCAATAAACACCAGTTATAAACATCACTGCATTTGAAATTCACAACTTTTTCAAAGTTAGAGTCAGAAAGAATTTCAGAAGTCCTGTAATTCAGTGTTTTCCAAAGTGTGTTCAAAACACTCACTTCCCTCAAGATGCTCCATGAAAAAGGGTTCTGTGGTCAAATATGATGGGTTGTGTATTAAAGCCTCAGAGAAGCCACAGAGTAAAGAAACCTGTTGAACTTTGATTACTCCAACCTTTATCAAATGGATTTGACTGTAGAACCCTCTTCACATATCCCTTTTTGACTTCCAGGTTGCTGGTAGACAGAGCTCAGTCACCATTAACCATCATTAAGAATCATAACAATTACTAGATAACATTTATGAAGGGTTTGCTGTATGCCAGGCACTGTGATATGCACAAACCCTGTATTATCTCACTTTATTCATAACAACACTAAGAAGTAGTGCTATCGTTTTTACAGATGAAAAAATAGGCTTAGAAGACTAAGTAACTTGGCCAAGGTCACATACCAAGAAATCGTCAGCATGCAAACTCAGGTTGGCCTGGCTCTGGAATTCAGCCTTGCCACCTCCCTGTATGGTTTCCGCAGCCCACCGCATTACCCCTGACTGTTGGATAGTCCTTCCTTGTATTGAGCTGAAATCCAATTCCAGTTCCAATAACAGTGTTTCTCCATGGTGCGCATAAATATATGGTGAAATGTATATTTAGTTTCGCCTTTATTTGTCATTGTTTCTTGAATTGTATTTATTCTGTTCCCTTTTCTCTTGACTTGCTCTTCAGCATTTCATTTGGACTAAAAAACTCAACACAATTCTGCCTGCTTTCTTATAGTATAATATTTGCATTTTTAGGAAGTGACACATTATCAAAACCTATAAGAACTAAATTTTTTTAAGAGGGGAAAAAGACAAGGTTAGGAGGCTGAGGTGGGAGGATCGCTTGAGCCCAGGAGTTCGAGACCAGCCTGGGCAACAGAGTGAGACCCTGTCTCTACAAACATCACCACCACTACCAACAAAAAAATTAGTTGGGCATGGTGGCACATGCCTGTGGCACATGCCTACTCAGAAGCCTGAGGTGGGAGAGTCACTTGAGCCCAGGAGGTCGAGGCTGTTAGTAAGCCATGATCACACCACTGCACTCCAGCCTGGGCAACAGAGCAAGACCCCATCAAAAAAGAAAGTTTTAGATGTATACAATAACAAAGTTGTTTTTCCTGCAGGAATTTTGATAACAAAGTTGTCTTTTATAGCTCTAGTAGTATTGCTGTAAAGCTATAAAAGTACCTCTGGCTTTTGCCCAACTGTAGCAGTGTCTCTCTCTCTCTCTCTCTCTCCATAGCAGCACATTGTTAACTTTCTCACCAGTAGCACTAATTTTATTACTTTTATGACTCTTTTTCTCCCTTATTTAGTAAACAAAGTATACAGCCACTAAAACCAAGTAGCTGGGCTATTCACAGAAGCTTTTCCCCCATACACTGTGGTAGTTCCTAACTACAATCTGTTTGTGTCCAATAGCAGTTCCTAGTGATAAAAATAGTACTTTCCATTTAAACAATTTCATTATAGCCAATTCTAGTTCTGAAAATACCACTGGAAGAAAAACACTTGAGTTCTCAGTGTGGTTTGACCAATATAGCTTGGAACTATCACTTTCCTTGTTCTGAACATTATACTTCACTAGTTCAGCTCAAGATCTCATTATTTTGGGTAACTGCATTACCCTATACATGCTTGTGGAGTTTGTTTCCAACCAATTAATTTTCCCCTACAATTCTGCTATACATCAGCAGCTGTATTTTGGAGCCCACATGAAAGGATACTATACTTACATCTGTTCCAGTTCATCTGTTTAGATCTGGCTCATTGTTCCAGCCTGTGATGATCATCTAGGAGTGGCGATCATTCTCCTTCAGCCCGTGTCCTCTGTGAAACTGATAAACCTGCCCTAGAGCAGCACTTTCCAACAGAATGTTCTGTGAACAGGGAAATGTGCCAGATCTGTGCTGTCCAATATGGTAGCCACTAGCCACATGCAGCTTTTGAGCACTTGAAATTAGGCTCGTGCAACTGGGAACTGAATTTTAACTTGTCTTTAATTTTAATTAATTTAAATAGTCCCGTATGGCTAATAGATATCATACTGGACAGTGTCGCAGCTCTAGGTGTTTACTTGAAATGCAGGTACAAATATAAGTAGAACAGGGACCTGCTTCTGTCCCTGGAGTCCAAACTCTGGACTGGGGATGGTCATTCAAGGATTATCAACCACCTGTATTTATAATAACTCGGTGCACAATTTCATCCACCAGCGTATATGAGTATCAGTGAAGGACTTTGTTAAATGCCTTGTAAAAAGCAAGATGGCCTAGAAATATGTGGCACTGCCCTGATCTACCAGCCTTATGATTTTTTTTTTCCTAGAAAATAGGGTGTGTGTGTGTGTGTGTGTTTTTTTTTTTTTTTTTCTATTTGTAGAAGTCATACATACCTACTGTGGCAAAATGCAGGAAAGTACCTAGAGGAAATTAACAATGACCAAAATTCTGCCATCTTGAGATAACTACTGTTAACATTTCAGCATTTTTCTTTCAGCTTTTTTTCTGTGTTGGTATTTTTCACATCACTGAAATCATACCTTCTCTGTTACCTCCTGTTTTTTTTTTAATTTAAAAAATTTAAAAAAAAATTTAATTGACAAAAATATATATCTTTATCATGTACAACATGTTGTTACACTGTGGAATGGCTAAATCAAGTTAATAAGCACACACATTACTTCTCATATGTATCATTTTTTGTAGTAAGAACACTTAAAACCTACTCAGCAATTTTCAATACAATAAATTGTTATTAACTATAGTTATATAAACCAAAAATAAAATTCTAAGGCCCTGCAACCATCTGAAAGGATCCCTCCTCCTGCCTAGGGCATTCCAAAGTTAGCCTAAAAAACTGGTTCAGGCCATGATGGGAAGGGAGGGTCGGACATGCCTCATTATACCCTCCTCTCTTTGGGATTTCAGGAAAAGCCGACGAGCATTTAACATCAACACAGGACCTTAAGTCCGCTAAGAAACATTTACAATCTCTTCTCTTTGAAGCTTGCAACCTGAAGGCTTCACCTGTATGATCAAACTTTGGTCTCCACAACCCCTTATCATAATCCAGACGTTCCTTTCTATTCATAATAACTCTTTCAACCAATTGCCAATCAAAAGTTTTAAATCTACGTAGAACCTAGAATTCCCCTCACTTCAAGTTGTCCCACCTTTCTGCACTGAAGCAATGTATATCTTACATGTTTTTATGTCTCATGTCTCTAAAATATATAAAGTAGTTTGTGCCCCGACCACCCTGGGGACATGTTCTAAGGATCTCCTGAGGGCTGTGTCATGGGTCATTGGTCACTCATATTTGGCTCAGGATAAATCTCTTCAAATATTTTACAGAGTTTGACTCTTTCTATCAACAACACCATGTTGTACAATAGATCTCTTGAACTTATCCCTCTTATCTAACTGAAATTTTGTATCCTTTTACTAACACCTTTCCAACCCCTGCCTCCCAGTCCCTGGCACCCGCCATTCTACTCTCTGCTTCTACAAATTTAATGTGGTTTTTTTGTTTGTTTGTTTTTGAGATGGCATCTCACTCTTGTTGCCCAGGCTGGAGTGCAATGGTGCGACTTGGCTCACTGCAACCTCTGTCTCCCAGGTTCAAGCGATTCTCCTGCCTCAGCCTCCCATATGAGTTCAACTTTTTCAGATTCCACATGTAAGTAAGATCATGCAGTATCTGTCTTTCTGTGCCTGGCTTATGTCACTTAATATAATGCCTCCAGGTTCATCCGTGTTCTTGCAAATGACAGGATTTCCTTCTTTTCTAAGGCTGAATAGTATTCCATTGTGTATATATACCACAATTTCTTTATCCATTCATGCACTGATGAACACTCAAGTTGATTCCATTTTTGGCTATTGTGAATAATGCTGTAATGAATGTGGGAGTGCAGATATCTCTTGGACATACTGATTTCATTTTCTTTGTATATGTATATATTATAGTAACGGAATTGCTGGATCATATGGTAGTCCTGTTTTTAATTTCTGCTTTTTACAATTTTCTTTATATTCTTAAATTTTTAAGAATTTTTATAAGTATTTCTCACATTATTAAATACTCTTTGAAAACAATCTCGAAGGCTGCATAATAACTCATTGTATCAATGGTTAATAATTGCATAGCAATTCCCCTGTTGCTGTACTTTCAGCTTGTATCTAAGTTTTTGCTATTACAAATAAAACTGTGCTGAACATCTTCTTGTGCAAAATAACTTCCTGAAGGCGCATTATTAAAACTAAGAATATGAACATTGTTAAGGCTAACTCATCTGAAAGAGGAAATAAGGTTATCCTGGGCCACATGCTGGCTCTTAGTGGCCAATTCTTCCCCTTCTGAATATTCAAGGCCACCCATTTCATCCTCTTTTTTAGCCTCTCATCCCATATTAATGTCAAGCTCACCTTAATATACTTTTTAGATTCTAATTTCTTAGCCTTTTTGAAAATCAGGAAGACATTGCCTGCCTCATCAGTCTTCCAGCAATATTTCTGTTCATGAAGGTTTCTTAAAAATGAAGTATCCTGATCTGTGAGCTCCCTCAGTAGCCTTGAATATGACATATACAGGTCAGAAGACCTGAGTTGTTCTGAGGCAGCAAGGTGCTTTCTTACTGCCTCCTTCTGTACTTGGAGCTTCAATTTCTCTTTCCAATAGTGCTCTTCAACTTTCCACCCTAGCCATAATTCTCTTTAATAAGGGAAACCAAAGGAGTGTGTGGCAGAGAATGTCAGCGCTGGGCAAAACTCATGCTCTCCTCTACTTCCCAGGCACACAGCTGGGGGACATCTCCCAGACTCCCCTGCAGCCAGCTGTGGCCATGTCATTGAGGGCCAGCCAGTGAAGTGTGGACAGAAGTGATGTGTGCCTCTGCCAGCCTGGCCATTAAGACCCCCGCATGCAGTGGAGACGACACCCAGGGTGACCTTGGAAGTCGCATGATGAAGAGACCAGAGCTTTTGTTGAGCAGTAGTGTGGAGGAGGAGCACCCTGCTGAACCACTCACCCCCCAATAGTTGTGTTGGATTGTGGACCTGTTTTCTCTTTGCCCACTCTGGGCCCATTTGCAATTATAACCTCATCGCTTCTGCTTGAGCTATCTTTCCTTTGTCTTGGATCATGAGATCAAGCATGCCTAATTTTTCTCCAAATACCTTGGGATTCTCCTTCCTAACTCTTGGTACAGAGTCCAGCTGTCCCAGGCTCCTGGATGACAGGGAGCTTTCTCTCACTCTCATCTGACCAATAGGTTCCCCTAGCGGTACAGAATTAGATCCAAAATGGTGCTTCTCTTTATCATTTTCTCTGCTTTCTGAGAAATGGAATTGTCATTTTGGCAAGAATTTGGCAGAAATTGTATTTCAAGTTTTAATACAATTAAGAAAAAACCATTCATAACCACAGTTTCTGGTACGTAACGAAGGTAGATCTTGCCGAATGGAACATGCTTCTCTGCAACTTGGTGGGTTTGAATGGCTGAGTTTGGCAGAAGTAATGGTAGAGAAATAAATGACTCTACAGAATAAAGGGGGAAGGATTTGGAGTTCTGGAAGCAATATAAAAGGGAAGGGGTAAAGAGGAGAGATGGGAAGATGAGGAGAGCCAGCTGGATCACTCTGTGAGGGGAGCCAGCCTAAAATCCTAATGGGACCAGATGGCTCAAGAGCCTTTGAGAACAGTGGTGTCCAATATTTCATTTGAAGTTGTTGCATAGATCTCCTCCACTCCCCCGAGGGGTTGGTGCCAGGCTGGACAGGGACAGCACACAGATGGTGAGACAGCCCACAAGCCGAATTCTCCAGATGCAGGGGCTGAGAACCAGCGGTGGACTGTAAATGTGAGCCTCTGCCCGCCTTCTGCCCTGGCCTCCCTCCTGAGAACTGGCCAAACTTTTGAGGAGGAATTTAGACTTCCAAAGGGTGGAGAATAGAAGTTTGAACCAATCTTATCTAGGGAGGCTCCCGCTGACATCCAAATTACATAATAAAAATGGCCACTGGTAAAATACTAGTACTACTACTATCATAAAAAAAATAAGGAATTAAGTAGATAGGTCAGGAATTTGGCCCCTTAAAACACTGAGGCCAGAGAGATTACACAGTGTGCCTCAGGGATGTTCTGCTCTGTTCTCAGGTTACCTGGCTCCTATTCCTCGTGCCCTCGGTCCTTGCCTGGGAAGAGAGTGCAGTGAGCAGGGTAGCTCCTCACCCCTCTCCTCAAGTACCAGGTGCTCCTGGGCCCTCAAGGGCTCAGCTCTTCCCTCAGCAGCTCCTGCAGGGGCTGTTGGGTTTATCAATGACTTGTTCTGTCAAAGAGCTGAGCTCAGGGGAACATACTGGGGGAGTTAGGTTCCTACCACCTTGGAGATAGCTTTTTCCTAATAAGGGGAAGCATGTGAGAAATATGTTCATTAATAAGTTCATCAGTGGTCATAAAGATATTTTGTCTGATGGCAGAAGGCCTAAATCTTTGTTCCCATAAAAGACTTACTCCTCCAACCAGAAGAATAAACGAAAGGTGGTGAGACATTGGGGACATCTGGGCAGCCATGGAGAAAGAGTTTGTGGATCTGACCCACTGTTCTCCTCTTGTCCAGATAAGGACGTGTGTTTGTGTGTTGGCTGGTGAGGACGGGAGGAGGTTTCCTGAGTGCAGAGTGCCAAAGCACAAAGCCTGAGATAAAAAGGCATAAATAGACCTAGAGCCTGACCCAGAGCCAGGCCCAGTGTCCTTGGGCTGGTAGGACTTGCAGGCCAGGTCCCAGATGGGGAGGGGGGAGTGGGGCTGAGCAGCTGCTGTGGAAATTTCCATGGGCTGTCCAACAGCTCTTGGTAAGCTCTTGCACTCAGCATGGCATGGGGAGGACATGGGTTATGAAAGAGGCACAAGACTTAGTCCAAGCTTATAAGGAGCTAGGCCCCTAGAGAAAAAACTCAGGAAGGGTTGCCAAAGCAGCAAGTAAACAAACAGGTTGGAAAATTTTGAAACAAAGTTGTAAATAAGGTCAAGGCATGGAACCAGTCAAGAAAAGTCAATATCATCTTCCAATTATTAGAACCTCATTTTACCTTCTAAGGAAAATGTTGAAAATACAAACATCACATTAAGGTAAAAATGGATTTTATCACTTTAAATACTAATAAAGAGGTGACAAACAATATATTAGTTTTTTAAAGAAAAAACTTTTTATAATTAATTGCCACTTGCCAGAGTTTGAGATATTCTTAAGAATTCAGGTTAAACTTACAAAATCGTTTTTAATACAGAAATCAATGAAAAATGATCCAAAGACATTAGTTCCATGCATTGGTAATTGTTACCAAAAGCCTTACAGTGTGCAATTTTGTAAAATCAATGTTGCAACTATCCCAGGAATTGGAGGTCTGTGTTTTTCCCCTCTCTAGTAAGATTCAGGTCGTGTGTGTGTGTGTGTGCGTGTGTGTGTGTGTATACAAGTGTGTTCAATGTGTGCATGTGCAGTGTATGAACCCACAATGCTCACCATAATGCTAGACTCCCAATGCACTGGTTAGGATGCCTTTGCTTGTAATTAAAGAAGCCATGAAGAGGATATATTAGTTCACATGGCTGAAAAGTTAAGTGTTAGGGCAGCCTTCTAATAAGCTTTAATCAGGGCTCCAGTTCCATTTCTCTCTAATTCTGTCTGCCTTGCCCTTTTGTGGCCAGTTTCCTTTTTGGGCTGGCTTATTCACAGTTGCAAGATGTCTGTGAACAGCAACTCAGCCAACAACAACTTGTCTAAGGGGAGAGGACCTGTTGTTTCCTACAGCCATTGCATAGAAGTCCTGAGCTTCCTTCTGATTGGACCACCCCAGGACCAGTCATTGAGGGCGTGCCATGTGCTGATTGGCTCAGATTCAAAAACCTATCATCTTGTCAAATGGGTTGGGATTGACTTATATCGGGGGCATGATATGGTTTGGTTATGTCCCCACCCAAATCTCATCTTGAGTTGTAGCTCCCATCCCACATGTCATGGGAGGGAACTGGTGGGAGGTAATTGAATCATGGAGAGGGTCTTTTCTATGCTGTTCTTGTGAAAGTGAATAAGTCTCATGAGAGCTGATGGCTTTATAAAGGGGAGTTCCTCTGCACAAACTCTCTTGCCTGCCACTATGTAAGACATGACTTTGCTCCTAATTCTCCTTCTGCCATGATTGTGAGGCCTCCCACGCCATGTGGAGCTGTGAATCAATTAAACCTCTTTCCTTTATAAATCACCCAATCTCGGGTATGTCTTTAGTAGCAGCATGAGAACAGACTAATATAGTAAATTGGTACTGGTAGTGGGGTGCTACTGTAAAGATACCCAAAAATGTGGAAGCGACTTTGGAACTGAGTAACAGGCAGAGGTTGGAATAGTTTGGAGGGCTTGGAACTTCCTAGAGACTTGTTGAATAGCTTTGACCAAAATGCTGATAGTGATATGGACAGTAACATCTCGGCTGAGGTGGTCTCAGATAGAAATGAGGAACTTGTTGGGAACTCGAGTAAAGGTCATTCTTGCTATGCAAAGTGGCTGGTGGCATTTTGTCCCTGCCATAGAGATATGTGGAACTTTGAACTTGAGAGAGATGATCTGGGGTATATCTGGCAGAAAAAATTTCTAAGTAGCAAAGTGATCCAGAGGAAGCAGAGCATAAAAGTTTGGAAAATTTGCAGGCTGGTGATGCCATAGAAAAGAAAAACCCATTTTCTGGGGAGAAATTCAAGCCAGCTGCAGAAATTTGCACAAGTAACAAGGAGCCCAATGTTAATCACTAAGACCCCACCCAAATCTCATTTTGAATTGTAGCTCCCATAATTCTTACCTGTCGTGGGAGGAACCTGGTGGGAGGTAACTGAATCATGGGGGCGGGTCTTTCCCATACGGTTCTCCTCTTGAGATCTGATAGTTTTATAAAGGGGAGTTCTCCTGCACAAGCTCTCTTGCCTGCCCTCATGTAAGACATGACTTTGCTTCTCATTCGCCTTCCGCCATAATTGTGGGGCCTTTGCAGCCATGTGGAACTGTGAGTGCATTAAAACTCTTTCCTTTATAAATTACCCAGTCTCGGTTAGCAGCATAAGAACAGACTGATACAGGGCACCACCCCTAGAGCTGGGTGAGACCAATGCCACTCAAATTGATGGTGACTACACAATGGGGAGGAGAATGGGTGATAGACATTCCCAATGTCTACCACACCTTGGTAGCAATTTAAACTTTTTTTTTTAATTTAAAGGGTACTTTCTAGGTATAAGGCACTGTAAGAGATATAAAGATACACAGTTGACAATCTATTAGGTATAAAAAGACAAGCTGACAAATAACTACAATACACTATTATTAGGTGTAATGTAAAAATGACACATGTAAATGCTAAAACGAAGTACAGTAAATGTAAAGAAGAGAGACAGATTGTTTCTGAGGTGATCAGAGAGGTGTCGCATAGCAAATAACACTGGAATTAGGTCTTAAAGAGTGAGTGGGATTTTAATTATTACAGGTGAGAAGGGAGGGTATGGGAGGCAGGAGAGCTTTAAGAGTAAAGCCACAGAGGCAGAAAGCCAAGGGAAGAGTTGGAGAAATGGCCCAGGTAAGTTGGAGCACAAGTTCTAGAAGTTGCTTCTAAGGCAAGACATGTTTCCCCAAAACAAAGAAATCTCAGAGTTCAGATAATACCTGAGGAACTAGGATAATAAAGTCAGGGTGCAAGGTGAATATGTCTTTATTTTCTCCCATAAAGAAACTTGGCTTAAGCCTCCATCTACCTGATTAGTGGGAAATTCAGTATCTCCTTCGTGGGGCTCCCCCGACTCCTTGTGTTTAACCCAACGCTTTACATAGTCCAAAGAGGGAGCAGGGCCAGTCTGACTTTCACATGCAGGCAGAGGCCACTGGTGTCTCATCAGTCTGGTGGACAACACGCATCCCCAGGTCTCTGTGACTTCTCAGGGAGAACAGTATCACTCATGTCACTTTGAACTTGGTCGTGAGTGTTCCTTTTCAGGATCCAGGGCCATTACCTCAGAGCTCTGCCCTTCAGTTAAATTCAGTTTCCCCATTTGCCAAGTCACTCGCTGTCCCAAGGACTTTGGATAAGAAGTAGCTTGGGATATCCATGTGGATGCAGAATTCTTTCTTTCTTTATTTATTTAGAGACAGTGTTTCACTCTGATGGAGTGCAGTGGTGTGATCCCAGCTCACTGTAACCTCTGCCTCCTGGGTTCAAGTGATTCTCCTGCCTCAGCCACCTGAGTAACTGGGACTATAGGTGCCCACCAGCATGCCCAGCTGATTTTTATATTTGTAGTAGAGATGGGCTGGCTCATCTGGCCAGGCTGGTCTCAAACTCCTGACCTCAGGTGATCCTCCCACCTCAGCCTCCCAAAGTGTTGGGATTACAGATGTGAGCCACTGCGCCTGGGCCTGGATGCAGAATTCCTATGCTCTGTTCCTCCCTGGGATCCACCGCACCCCAGAAAGCGGGAGATTTTCCTTGTTGGCTGTCCCCCAATCCCCCAGTGGGCTTCCCCCTTGTGCACCCTTTCCTGGCCACACATACCCCCCTGGGGTTCGTGGGGTGGAGGCACCTCTCTGAAATGCTTGGCATCTCTCTCACTGGTGCAAGGAAAGAAAATAAAACCCAAAGTTCAGACACCACTGGGACATTCTATTCTACTCAGATTTATAGGTCCACGCCTCTTAGTCTCTTCCAGGATTGCTTATTTCACCCAAAGGAGCCAGGCCCTCCTGTGCTGTTTTATTAAAATTTCATATTAACATTTAACCTTCTTGGTCATTGGCAAAATCTGTGTCCTTGGTCCGTCCTCACCTTGAAGTTGAAATTCTTTTATTTGCAGCCACTTAGACCCTGCCTTAATGGCATTTCTTGCCCACAGCAGGCTCTGAACTAAGTCTCGCTGTCTGTTTTGGGCACATGGTGACTCTCTTTCTGAGACGGAGTCTCGCTTTGTCGCCCAGGCTGGAGTGCAGTGGCACGATCTTGGCTCACTGCAACCTCTGCTTCCCAGGTTCAAGTGATTCTTCTACCTCAGCCTCCCGAGTAGGTGGAAGTGCAGGCACATGCCACCACGCCCAGCTAATTTTTGTATTTTTAGTAGAGATGGGGTTTCACCATATTGGCCAGGATGGTCTTGAACTCCTGACCTTGTGATCCACCCGCCTTGGCCTCCCAAAGTGCTGGGATTACAGGTATGAGCCACTATGCCCGGCTGGTGACTCTCTTCTCTAAATTCCCCTTCACAATTTCACTCTCTTCACCCTGCTTGTGTATACTCACAAGGAAGTGGGTAACATATTGTCGGAATTAGGCTCGGCTCATGGTTTGCAGCTTCTCGCCTGTTTGCTACTTCTCTATTTTAAAAACTCGGGGTTCCAAATGTGGAAATTACTCCAAAACTTAGGTGAATTAGAAACAAGTATCCAGTGACTGTCTGAGGGAGAACAAAGTAAAATACATATTCAGCAACTAGGCAAGTAGGATGGCTTCCCCAACACAGTAGAGCATTTAAGAACCAGAGAATGGGATGCTGAGAAGAATGTATATTCTGTTGATTTGGGGCAGAGAGTTCTGCAGATGTCTATTAGGTCTGCTTGGTGCAGAGCTGAGTTCAATTCCTGGATATCCTTGTTAACTTTGTTTCGTTGATCTGTCTAATGTTGACAGTGGGGTGTTAACGTCTCCCATTATTATTGTGTGGGAGTCTAAGTCTCTTTGTAGGTCTCTAAGGACTTGCTTTATGAATCTGGGTGCTCCTGTATTTGGTGCATATATATTTAGGATAGTTAGCTCTTCTTGTTGAATTGATCCCTGTACCATTATGTAATGGCCTTGTCTCTTTTGATCTTTGTTGTTTTAATGTCTGTTTTATCAGAGACTAGGATTGCAACCCCTGCCTTTTTTTGTTTTCCATTTGCTTGGTAGATCTTCCTCCATCCCTTTATTTTGAGCCTATGTGTGTCTCTGCACATGAGATGGGTCTCCTGAATACAGCACACTGATGGGTCTTGACTATCCAATTTGCCAGTCTGTGTCTTTTAATTGGAGCATTTAGCCCATTTACATTTAAAGTTAATATTATTATATGTGAATCTGATCCTGTCATTATGATGTTAGCTAGTTATTTTGCTCATTAGTTGATGCAGTTTCTTCCTAGCATCGATGGTCTTTACAATTTGGCATGTTTTTGCAGTGGCTGGTACCGGTTGTTCCTTTCCATGTTTAGTGCTTCCTTCAGGAGCTCTTGTAGGTCAGGCCTGGTGGTGACAAAATCTCTCAGCATTTGCTTGTCTGTAAAGGATTTTATTTCTCCTTCACTTATGAAGCTTAGTTTGGCTGGATGTGAAATTCTGTGTTGAAAATTCTTTTCTTTAAGAATGTTGAATATTGGCCCCCACTCTCTTCTGGCTTGTAGAGTTTCTGCTGAGAGATCAGCTGTTAGTCTGATGGGCTTCCCTTTGTGGGTAACCCGACCTTTCTGTCTGGCTGCCCTTAACATTTTTTCCTTCATTTCAACTTTGGTGAATCTGATAATTATGTGTCTTGGAGTTGCTCTTCTCGAGGAGTATCTTTGTGGCGTTCTCTGTATTTCCTGAGTTTGAATGTTGGCCTGCCTTGCTAGATTGGGGAAGTTCTCCTGGATAATATCCTGCAGAGTGTTCTCCAACTTGGTTCCATTCTCCCCGTCACTTTCAGGTACACCAATCAGACATAGATTTGGTCTTTTCACACAGTCCCATATTTCTTGGAGTCTTTGTTTGTTTCTTTTTACTCTTTTTTCTCTACACTTCTGGCTTCGTTTCATTCATTTGATCTTCAATCACTGATACCCTTTCTTCCAGTTGATTGAATCGGCTACTGAAATTGACCACATAGGTGGAAGTAAAGCACTCCTCAGCAAATGTAAAAGAACAGAAATTATAACACACTGTCTCTCAGACCACAGTGCAATCAAACTAGAACTCAGGATAAAGAAACTCACTCAAAATCGTTCAACTACATGGAAACTGAACAACCTGCTCCTGAATGACTACTGGGTACATAACAAAATGAAGGCAGAAATAAAGATGTTCTTTGAAACCAATGAGAACAAAGACACAACATACCAGAATCTCTGGGACACATTTAAGGCAGTGTGTAGAGGGAAATTTATAGCACTAAGTGCCCACAAGAGAAAGCAGGAAAGATCTAAAATGGACACCCTAACATCACAATTAAAAGAACTAGAGAAGCAAGAGCAAACACATTCAAAAGCTAGCAGAAGGCAAGAAATAACTAAGATCAGAGCAGAACTGAAGGAGATAGAGACAGAAAAAACCCTTCAAAAAATCAGTGAATTCAGGAGCTGTTTTTTTGAAAAGATCAACAAAATTGATAGACCGCTAGCAAGACTAATAAAGAAGAAAATAAGAATCAAATAGATGCAATAAAAAAAGATAAAGGGGATATCACCACTGATCCCACAGAAATACAAACTACCATCAGAGAATACTATAAACACTTCTATGCAAATAAACTAGAAAATCTAGAAGAAATGGATAAATTCCTGGACACATACACCCTCCCAAGACTAAACCAGGAAGAAGTTGAATCTCTGAATAGACCAATAACAGGCTCTGAAATTGAGGCAATAATTAACAGCCTACCAACCAAAAAAAGTCCAAGACCAGATGGATTCACAGCCGAATTCTACCAGAGGTACAAGAAGGAGCTGGTGCCATTCCTTCTGAAACTATTCCAATCAATAGAAAAAGAGGGAATCCTCCCTAACTCATTTTATGAGGCCAGCATCATCCTGATAACAAAGCCTGGCAGAGACACAAGAAAAAAAGACAATTTTAGACCAATATCCCTGATGAACATCGATGCAAAAATCCTCAATAAAATACTGGCATACCAAATCCAGCAACACATCAAAAAGCTTATCCACCATGATCAAGTGGGCTTCATCCCTGGGATGCAAGGCTGGTTCAACATACGCAAATCAATAAACGTAATCCAGCATATAAACAGAACCAAAGACAAAAACTACATGATTATCTCAATAGATGCAGAAAAGGCCTTTGACAAAATTCAACAGCCCTTCATGCTAAAAACTCTCAATAAATTAGGTATTGATGGAACGTATCTCAAAATAATAAGAGCTATTTATGACAAACCCACAGCCAATATCATACGGAATGGGCAAAAACTAGAAGCATTCCCTTTGAAAACTGGCACAAGATAGGGATGCCCTCTCTCACCACTCCTATTCAACATAGTGTTGGAAGTTCTGGCCAGGGCAATCAGGCAGGAGAAGGAAATAAAGGGTATTCAGTTAGGAAAAGAGGAAGTCAAATTGTCCCTGTTTCCAGATGACATGACTGTATATCTAGAAAACCCCATCGTCTCAGCCCAAAATCTCCTTAAGCTGATAGGCAACTTCAGCAAAGTCTCAGGATACAAAATCAATGTGCAGAAATCACAAGCATTCTTATACACCAATAAAAGACAAACAGAGAGCCAAATCATGAGTGAACTCCCATTCACAATTGCTTCAAAGGGAATAAAATACCTAGGAATCCAACCTACAAGGGATATGAAGGAACTCCTTAAGGAGAACTACAAACCACTGCTCAGTGAAATAAAAGAGGACACAAACAAATGGAAGAACATTCCATGCTCATGGATAGGAAGAATCAATATCATGAAAATGGCCATACTGCCCCAGGTAATTCACAGATTCAATGCCATCCCCATCAAGCTACCAATGACTTTCTTCACAGAATTGGAAAAAACTACTTTAAAATTCATATGGAACCAAAAAAGAGGCTGCATTGCCAAGTCAATCCTAAGCCAAAAGAACAAAGCTGGAGGCATCATGCTACCTGACTTCAAACTATACTACAAGGCTGCAGTAACCAACACAGCATGGTACTGGTACCAAAACAGAGATATAGACCAATGGAACAGAACAGAGCCCTCAGAAATAATACCACACATCTACAACCATCTGATCTTTGACAAACCTGACAAAAACAAGAAATGGGGAAAGGATTCTCTATTTAATAAATGGTACTGGGAAAACTGGCTAGCCATATGTAGAAAGCTGAAACTGGATCCCTTCCTTACACCTTATACAAAAATTAATTCAAGGTGTATTAAAGACTTAAATGTTAGACCTAAAACCATAAAACCCTAGAAGAAAACCTGGGCAATACCATTCAGGACATAGGCATGGGCAAGGACTTCATGTCTAAAACACCAAAAGCAATGCCAACAAAAGCCAAAATAGACAAATGGGATCTAATTAAACTAAAGAGCTTCTGCACAGCAAAAGAAACTACCATCAGAGTGAACAGGCAACCTACAGAATGGGAGAAAATTTTTGCAATCTGCTCATCTGACAAAGGGCTAATATCCAGAATCTACAATGAACTCAAACAAATTTACAAGAAAAAAACAAACTACCCCATCAACAAGTGGGCGAAGGATATGAAAAGACACTTCTCAAAAGAAGACATTTATGCAGCCAAAAGACACATGAAAAAATGCTCATCATCACTGGCCATCAGAGAAATGCAAATCAAAACCACAATGAGATACCATTTCACACCAGTTAGAATGGCGATCATTAAAAAGTCAGGAAACAACAGGTGCTGGAGAGGATGTGGAGAAATAGGAACACTTTTACACTATTAGTGGGACTGTAAACTAGTTCAACCATTGTGGAAGACAGTGTGGCGATTCCTCAAGGATCTAGAACTAGAAATACCATTTCACCCAGCCATCCCATTACTGGGCATATACCCAAAGGATTATAATTCATGCTGCTATAAAGACACATGCACACATATGTTTATTGTGACACTATTCACAATAGCAAAGACTTGGAACCAACCCAAATGTCCATCAATGATAGACTGGATTAAGAAAATGTGGCACATATACACCATGGAATACTATGCAGCCATAAAAAGGATGAGATCATGTCCTTTGTAGGGACATGGATGAAGCTGGAAACCATCATTCTCAGCAAACTATTGCAAGGACAAAAAACCAAACACCGTATGTTCTCACTCATAGGTGGGAATTGAACAATGAGAACACTTGGACACAGGAAGAGGAATATCACACACCGGGGCCTGTCATGGGGTGGGGGGAGTGGGGAGGGATAGCATTAGGTGGTATACCTAATGTAAATGACGAGTTAATGGGTACAGCACACCAACATGGCACATGTATACATCTCTGTCACCCAGGCTGGAGTACTGTGGCATGATCTTAGCTCACTGCATCCTCCACCTCTTGGGCTCAAGTGATTCTCCTGCCTCAGCCTCCCGAGTAGGACCATGCGCCACTGTGCCTGGCTGATTTTTTGTATTTTTAGTAGAGACAGGGTTTCACCATGATGGCCAGGCTGGTCTAGAATCCCTGACCTCAGGTGATCTGCCCGCCTTGCCTCCCAAAGTGCTGGGATTACAGGCATGAGCCACAGTGTCTGGCCCTATATGCTTTTTTCAATTCAATGACTACTTGCCTAATTTTGAATGGCCAAAATAACCTTCCAGTTATTTTCCCTTAATGGAATCAACCTAGAATAGTTGCCTGGGGAGAGGGAGCTGGGAGGCAGTGATTGGAAAGAGACATGAGGGAACTTTTTGGAGGGATAAAATTGTTCTATATTTTGGTTCAGGTGTTAGTTACAGGATATTTTCATTTGTAAAATTTATGAACTGTAGACCTTAGATCTGTCCATTTTACCATATATAAATTATATCTCAGTTTAAGCATAGAAAAAGTAACCAATGATTATGATATACTTGGCTAATGTCCATATGCTACAGTGTGTTGAAAGGAAAAATAATACTCTGTTGAGAAGGTAGACATGTACTGCAAGCATAAGCTATGAAAACAGAAAAGCCGCAGACATTGTTAAGGGACTGAGCTGGGATGTTTCCAGTTGTGGGGATTCTGAGCCTCTTTTGTAATGTGCTTAATCACTTCTAATTGTATAGTCAGCTAATTACAGTAATTAGTCTTGCCTTTGTTCAACAGAGTTGAACTAAGTCATTCTCTTAGCAGGACTGGGTTGGATTTTCCTGCATCTAGTGACTTCCTCAGATTGTGGCCTGCAGTGGTGCATTCCTGGGGCTCGAGAAATGATCTGTTTGTGCTGGGTTTTCACCACTGAGTGTTTGAGGGGTGAGGGATGTGACTAATCATGGAGCCAGTGAGTCATGCGTGTCAGGCCTCTGAGCACAGCAAGAGCCCTTTGGGCTCTGCACTGGCACCACTCTCGGCATACAGACCCAGCCTTGCTTAGGTCCAAGTCAATCACATTTTTTTTTTTTTTTTTTTTTTTTTGAGACAGAGTCTCACTCTGTCGCCCAGGCTGGAGTGCAGTGGCGCAATCTCGGCTCACTGCAAGCTCAGCCTCCTGGGTTCACACCATTCTCCTGCCTCAGCCTCCCGAGTAGCTGGGACTACAGGCGCCCGCTACCACGCCTGGCTAATTTTTTTGTATTTTCAGTAGAGACGGGGTTTCACTGTGTTAGCCAGGATGGTCTCGATCTCCTGACCTCGTGATCTGCCTGCCTCAGCCTCCCAAAGTGCTGGGATTACAGGTGTGAGCCATCGCTTCCGGCCTTTTTTGTATTTTTTAGTAGAGACCAGTTTCACCATGTTAGCCAGGATGGTCTCGATCTCCTGACCTTGTGATCCGCCCGCCTCGGCCTCCCAAAGTGCTGTGATTATAGGCGTGAGCCACCGTGCCTGGCCATCAATCACATTTTGAAAACAGACAGGGTTATTCACTGCAGCACTGTTTGTAATAGCAAAATAATAGAAACTGTAGGACAGGAGACTGGTTAAATAAATTATGGTTCATCCATATAATATAATACTGAGAAAAAGAATGAGGATGCTCTCTATGTACTGATCTGGAAAGAGCTTCAAGCTATATTGTTACATGAAAAAAGCAGAACTGAGTGCATAGTAAGGCCATTTGTATAAAATATAAAAGTATAGGTTTGTATTTGCTTGTTTATGTATAAAGAAACTGAAAAGAGATAAGAAACTTAATAACAGGGAAGATGTTTATGTGGGAGGGCAAGGGAATTTGGGGCATGAAGGTTGGGAAGTGGGTGGGAAAGGGATGGAATTAGGCAAGACTTCACTGCAAACCTTTATAAAATGGATGTTTAAATATTCAAATGAATGTATTATTACCTAATGAAAGATTGAAATCAATTAATTAAAATGTACAAGAGTTTTTTTTTTTTTTTTTTTTTGAGACGGAGTCTCGCTCTGTCACCCAGGCTGGAGTGCAGTGGCATGATCTTGGATCACTGCAAACTCTGCCTCCCGGGTTCATGCCATTCTTCTGCCTCAGCCTCCCGAGTAGCTGGGACTACAGGTGCCCACCACCACGCCCGGCTAATTTTTTTTTTTGTATTTTTAGTAGAGATGGGATTTCACCGTGTTAGCCAGGATGGTCTTGATCTCCTGACCTTGTGATCTGCCCACCTCAGCCTCCCCAAGTGCTGGGATTACAGGCGTGAGCCACCGCACCCGGCCAAGAGTTTTTAAAAATAGAAAAAAGTTTTAGGGGAAGAAGAAATCCAGTGATCACATAATCTAACATTTCCCAAATAGTGGTTTGTAAAAGTATAATGAGAAATTTGTGTATTTAAAGCAATAGTAGGTGGGCCTGGTGGCTCACACCTATACTTTGGGAGGCAGAGGCAGGCAGATCAATTGAACCCAGGAGTTCGAGACCAGCCAGGGCAACATAGTGAGACTCTGTCTTGACAAAAAAAATTAAAATAAAAAATAAAATAGTCAAGCATGGTAGTGCTTGCCTGTAGTCCCAGCCATTCAGGAGGCTGAGGTGGGAGGATCACTTGAGCCCAGGAGGTTCAGGCTGTAGTGAGCCATGACTGTGCTACTGCACTCCGTCCAGCCTGGGTGACAGTGAGACCCTGTCTCCAAAAATAAAACAAAGCAATAGTGGAATCTGTTTTGACTCCTACTTTCTTATATTTAATGCATAATTGTTTCATTTTGAGACGGAGTTTTGCTCTTGTTGACTAGGTTGGAGTGCAATGGTGCAACCTGGGCTCACTGCAATCTCCACCTCCTGGGTTCAAGCGATTCTCCTTCCTCAGCCTCCCAAGTAGCTGAAGTAGCTAGGATTACAGGCATGCACCACCACGCCTGGCTAAATTTGTATTTTTAGTAGAGACAGGGTTTCACCATTTTGGTCAGGCTGGTCTTGAACTCCTGACCTCAGGTGATCAACCTGCCTCGGCCTCCCAAAGTGCTCGGATCATAGGCATGAGCCACTGTACCCGGCCGATAGAATCATTTTTAAGCATTTTTTTTCCCATTATGACAAAACTCTCTGAGAGGCCCTGGGGTGTGGGGTGGACACAGTAGACAGCCATGGAGAGCAGGTGTACAGGCTGTGACTTGGTTGCTTAGGCATCTATCTGCTTGAAAACACCTCTTCTTGTACTTGTACAGTTATAATTTGTTTTTATTCTTTTTTTTTTTTTTTTTTTTTTTGAGATGGATTCTCACTCTGTAGCCCAGGCTGGAGTGCAGTGGTGTGATCTCAGCTCACTGCAACCTCCGCCTCCCAGGTTGAAGCGATTCTCCTGCCTCAGCCTCTGGAGTAGCTGGGATTACAGGTATGCACCACCATGCCTGGCTCATTTTTTTTTGTATTTTTAGTAGAGACGGCATTTCGCCATGTTGGCCAGGCTGGTCTTGAACTCCTGACCTCAGGTGTTACACCTGCCTCAGCCTCCCAAAGTGCTGGGATTACAGGCGTGAGCCACTGTGCCTGGCCTGTTTTTATTCTTAACCATGTTTAATTAATGCCCTAAATGGCCCAAGTATCAAAAAGAATCTTGCTGTTGAACACAGCTAGGTAATGTGGAGCATGAAAATTATTATTCTACAAATACACCTCAGGACTTTTTCTCCAGATCTGAAAACTGTGATTAATCAACTTCTCATATAGAAAATTCAGCCCTTCCACTTTAGAATCTAGTGTTAATGAGAAAATATTGCAACCAGTGTATAAAATGATTTTCCAGGTATTATAAATAAAGACTACATTTGATGCGTCATTTGTAAATTAAAGATGAAATTATTAAAGTTAACTAGTTGATTTTGGGTGTGCAAAATGTGAGAATTTCATGTGCGTATATTATCTATGGAGCAGTAACATCATGATGACTTTACAAATTAGGAAAGTCACTAAACAAAGAACAACAACTATAACAAGGAGCAATAACTACAAACCCTGGGGAGGGAGGAGAGTCTGATTTCCAGAGATGTTACATTATGTTATTTAAAATGTCCAATTTTCAACAAAAAGTATGAGACATGCAAAGATACAAGAAAGTATGGCCCATGCACAAGGGAAAATGCAATCAATAGGAACATAGATAATGTCTCTGCCATTAGACTTATTAGACAAAGACTTCAAGTCAGCTACTTTAAATATATTCAAAGAAATAAATGAAACCATGTCTAAAGAACAAAATAAAAGTATGAAAATTTTGTCTCACAAAATAGAGAATATCAATAAAAACATATAAATTATTTTTAAGATCATCAAACAGGTGTTCTGGAGTTGAAAAATATAATAACTGAAATGAAAAATCTAGTGGGGCTCAACAGCACATTTGAGCAGGCTGGAGAAAGAATAAGCAAAATTGAAAATGGGTCAATTGAGATTATCCAGTTTGAGGAACAGAAAAAAAAAAGAATGAAGGGAAAATATGAACAGCGCCTCAAAAATCTGTGGGTTCCATCAAGCATACAAACATACTTATAATGGGTGTCCCAGAAAGAGAAGGAGAGAAAAGGACAGAAAGAATATTTGAAGAAGAAGAAAAGAACTTCCAATCTCAATAGATGCAGAAAAGGCCTTTGACAAAATTCAACAGCACTTCATGCTAAAAACTCTCAATAAATTAGGTATTGATGGGACGTATCTCAAAATAATAATAGCTATCTATGACAAACCCACAGCCAATATCATACTGAATGGGCAAAAACTGGAAGCATTCTCTTTGAAAACTGGCACAAGACAGGGATGCCCTCTCTTACTACTCCTATTCAACATAGTGTTGGAAGTTCTGGCCAGGGCAATCAGGCAGGAGAAGGAAATAAAAGGTATTCAATTAGGAAAAGAGGAAGTCAAGTTGTCCCTGTTTGCAGATGACATGACTGTATATCTAGAAAACCCCATCGTCTCAGCCCAAAATCTCCTTAAGCTGATAGGCAACTTCAGCAAAGTCTCAGGATACAAAATCAATGTGCAAAAATGACAAGCATTCTTATACACCAATAAAAGACAAACAGAGAGCCAAATCATGAGTGAACTCCCATTCACAATTGCTTCAAAGAGAATAAAATACCTAGGAATCCAACTTACAAGGGACGTGAATGACCTCTTCAAGGAGAACTACAAACCACTGCTCAATGAAATAAAAAAGGATACAAACAAATGGAAGAACATTCCATGCTCATGGGTAGGAAGAAACAATATCATGAAAATGGCCATACTGCCCAAGGTAATTTATAGATTCAATGCCATCCCCATCAAGCTACCAATGACTTTCTTCACAGAATTGGAAAAAACTACTTTAAAGTTCATATGGAACCAAAAAAGAGCCCTCGTTGCCACGTCAATCCTAAGCCAAAAGAACAAAGGCATCACAGGAGGCATCACGCTACCTGACTTCAAACTATACTACAAGGCTACAGTAACCAAAACAGCATGGTACTGGTACCAAAACAGAGATATAGACCAATGGAACAGAACAGAGCCCTCAGAAATAATGCCGCATATCTACAACCATCTGATCTTTGACAAACCTGACAAAAACAAGAAATGGGGAAAGGATTCCCTATTTAATAAATGGTACTGGGAAAACTGGCTAGCCACATGTAGAAAGCTGAAACTGGATCCCTTCCTTACACCTTATACAAAAATTAATTCAAGATGGATTAAAGACTTAAATGTTAGACCTAAAACCATAAAAACCCTAGAAGAAAACCTAGGCAATACCATTCAGGACATAGGCATGGGCAAGGACTTCATGTCTAAAACACCAAAAGCATTGCCAACAAAAGCCAAAATAGACAAATGGGATCTAATTAAACTAAAGAGCTTCTGCACAGCAAAAGAAACTACCATCAGTGCCGGGCGCAGTGGCTCAAGCCTGTAATCCCAACACTTTGGGAGGCCGAGGCGGGCGGATCACAAGGTCAGGAGATCGAGACCATCCTGGCTAACATGGTGAAACCCCGTCTCTACTAAAAATACAAAAAAAAAATTAGCCGGGCGTGATGGTGGGCGCCTGTAGTCCCAGCTACTTGGGAGGTTGAGTCAGGAGAATGGCATGAACCCGGGAGGCAGAGCTTGCAGTGAGCCGAGATCGTGCCACTGCACTCCAGCGTGGGCGACAGAGCAAGACTCCGTCTCAAAAAAAAAAAAAAAAAAAAAAAAAAAAAAGAAACTACCATCAGAGTGAACAGGCAACCTACAGAATGGGAGAAAATTTTTGCAATCTACTCATCTGACAAAGGGCTAATATCCAGAATCTACAATGAACTCAAACAAATTTACAAGAAAAAAACAACCCCATCAAAAAGTGGGCAAAGGGTATGAACAGACACTTCTCAAAAGAAGACATTTATGCAGCCAACAGACACATGAAAAAATGCTCATCATCACTGGCCATCAGAGAAATGCAAATCAAAACCACAATGAGATACCATCTCACACCAGTTAGAATGGCGATCATTAAAAAGTTAGGAAACAACAGGTGCTGGAGAGGATGTGGAGAAATAGGAACACTTTTACACTGTTGGTGGGACTGCAAACTAGTTCAACCATTGTGGAAATCAGTGTGGCGATTCCTCAGGGATCTAGAACTAGAAATACCATTTGACCCAGCCATCTCCCATTAGTGGGTATATACCCGAAGGATTATAAATCATGCTGCTATAAAGACACATGCACACGTATGTTTATTGTGGCAGTATTCACAATAGCAAAGACTTGGAACCAACCCAAATGTCCAACAATGATAGACTGGAGTAAGAAAATGTGGCACATATACACCATGGAATACTATGCAGCCATAAAAAATGATGAGTTCATGTCCATTGTAGGGACATGGATGAAGCTGGATACCATCATTCTCAGCAAACTATTGCAAGGACAAAAAAACAAACACTGCATGTTCTCACTCATGGGTGGGAATTGAATAATGAGAACACATGGATACAGGACGGGGAACATTACACACCAGGGCCTGTTGTGGGGTGGGGGGAGGGGGAGGGATAGCATTTGGAGATATACCTAATGTTAAATGACGAGTTACTGGGTTCAGCACACCAACATGGCACATGTATACATATGTAACCTGCACGTTGTGCACATGTACCCTAAAACTTAAAGTATAATAAAAAAAAGAAAAGAACTTCCAATTTGATAAAAAGTATAAATAAGCATGTCCAAGAAGCACACTGAACTTCAAATAGGATAAACTCAGAGATTTACACCTAGACACATGATAATCAAACTGTTGAAAGCCAAAGGCAAAGAGAGGGTCTTGAAATCAGCAAAAAACCAAACAAAAAACCCAACTCACCTTGTATCAGGATTTCAATAAGATTAACATTTGATCTCTGGAGGCCAAGAAGGCTATGGTATGACATAAAATGCTACAGAAAAAATAAACAAACATACCTGTCAACTAAGCATTCTATATCCAGCAAAAATATCCCTCAGAAATAAAGGAGAAATCAAGGCATTCCTAGATAAACAAAGTGAGGAAATTCATCACTTAGCAAATCTTCCCTGTAAGAAATAAAAGGTGCTCTTCAGGCTGAAAGGACTTGAGGCATTAAGTCAAATTTACATGAAATGAAGAATACTGGTAAAGGAAATCAGGTAAATATAAAAGGCAGCATAAATACACGATAATTATAAACGTGTGGTGATGGGCATATAATGGATAAAAATATAATCCGTAGGACAATAACAGCATAAAAGAGGGGAGAATGGAGCTATATAGGAGCAAAGCTTTTCTATATTATTGAAATTAAGTTACCATTAATCCAAACTAGAATGTTATAAGATGTTCATTATAATCCCCAGGGAAACCCATAAGAAAGAGGGAGGGAGTGATCAACTGTGTCAAATGCAGCTGATAGTTTAAGATGAGATCCGAGAATGACTATTTGATTTGGCAACAGAAAGGTCACTGATGAGCAGTTTTAGGGGAATGGTGTGGAGAGGTGGCAAACCTGACTAGATTGCTTTAGGTAGAATAGGAGAAAAGGAAGTGGAGATAATGAATATGGATAATTGTTCCAGGAATTTTGCTGAAATGAGAGCAATGAGAATGGAGGTGAGCGCAGGAGATTTTTCAACGGGTTTGTATGAGGATGGGAATGCAGCAGAGTGGGAAAAACTGATTGTCTCCTCTGTCACTGTTATTAAGGGAGAAGTTTGAAGATCAGAGGAAAGTTATTGGAACATCATACTTTTCACCCTAAAGTCCCAGGCACAGGAATCTTTGGTTATTGGGAAAATACACACACACACATTTGTTTGAGTGTGTTTATATTACATAATACTGTACTCGTAGATACATTTTTAAAAAAATATCTTAACTAAGGTGGCAGTATATGATCATTAACTAATACTTTCAGGCACAACAATCAGAGTGAGGTACTCCATGAATGAAATCTATGTTTCAAATGTTTTCTTGATAATTTTGAATTTTATTCAAAATTTGAAAGGCTGTGTTCTTATCAGCTACAGTTAGATCTGTCCTTGCCCTTGCCTTGCAGCGAGGTTAACAAGAACAGTAATGACTGTTCTTCACTGTTTTATTTTTTTATTTTTATTTTTGAGACGGAGTCTCGCTGTCATCCAGGCTGGAGTGCAGTGGCACGATCTCGGCTCACTGCAGGCTCCGCCCCCCAGGGTTCATGCCATTCTCCTGCCTCAGCCTCCCAAGTAGCTGGGACTACAGGCGCCCGCCACCTCACCTGGCTAATTTTTTGTATTTTTAGTGGAGACTGGGTTTCACCGTGTTAGCCAGAATGGTCTCGATCTCCTGACCTCGTGATCCGCCCGCCTCGGCCTCCCAAGGTGCTGGGATTACAGGCGTGAGACACTGCGCCCGGCCTATTCACTGTTTTCTTCTTGTTCACCCTGCCCACATTATTAGTGTTATCTTCAGGCTGGGTGTTCTTTGCAGATACCTTGTTTTTTTAAAAAATCTTTTTATTATAGAGAATTGGAAACATATATAGGCAATAATATAATGAACCCCCATAGACTCATCATTCATCTTCCACTATTATCAACTTGTTACCAACAAAGCTGGTCCCCCATAAAATGGAGTCTTTCCCTCTTTGGTGTCCCAAAGCCAATTTGGGAAAAACAAAAGCAAGTGTCAAGTAGTGCAGGCCTTGTTGGATGGCCATGGAATTCAGAAGCAGGAGCTTGGTTCACGAATTAACTTCTCAGCTTGTGAAAGTCAGGAAGTCACAAATATAGGGCCTCTTTAATGAAGGGGTTGGGTATTAAAAGCTAGGGGATAATATTCATGTCTTTTTTGGGAATGGACAGAGAATTTCTCAAAACTAGAGTATTGCCTTCCTTTTTTTGTCCTGTTATGGTTTCCTCTGGTCATTGTCATGGTGGTTATCAACTGTCATGGTGCTGGTGGGAATGTCATTTAGCATGGAAATTAGATTATAATGAAGTTAGAAGTTCTTCAGAGGTCAAGTGAGTTGCCATCTTGGATCTCAGTGTTTGGTCGTGTGGCGCACCTTCTGACCACAGGTATCCTGTTTCCTAAAGGTAAGCCAGGGTAGAAATTCACCTGTCACATAGGCATGTAATGTAAAGAAACCCATGGCCTATTCACTTCCTCCGTCCTGTAATATTTTGAAGATAATCCCATATATAGTATTATTTCATCTGATAATGTATATCTCTAAAACATAACAACTCTCTTAAAAAATCTAACTACAATCCCATTATCACACCTGAAAAATAATTTGCAGGGAAAATCTTTGCACTAAAAGCCAGGTCAAGAAAGAAAGAAATGTGTCTTTAGTATAATAAAGCTGAGGTCATTATTTCACAGGGAGTAAGGTCAAAGTTGTATTAATTTGAGGAAGATCCTGTCTTTGCATAGACGAGCTGGAGGTCATTTCTCTAGTAAATCAGACTGGCAGTCCTTGAAGAAAAGCTAATGTTTGTGGTGGTGGGTTATGCTTGTCTTCAAGGTACTTTAGGAGAGAAGCTGGCCTTGGCATTGCTGTTGGAGTGGCACTGAGCTAGCATGGAAGCGGCCAATTCCTGCCCCATGTTTGTGAAACTAAAGCACCACATCGTCTTCCCACTTAGCAGAAGCAGGAGTTGATGACAATCACATTCTTATCCAGCTGAAATCTGATGGGGTAGAGTTCGTAAGATTCAGGAAGTAATGAACCAAGAACTCTCTTATTCCATGGACTGTGGGTCACTTGGCTGGGAGAGCTTGGAGGAAACAGGGAGGGAACAGCATAACTGTGTAAGGGAACAGTTACTGTAGGAGGAAGCAACCGCCACCCTGAAAGGCCTTGAGGCTTGGTTGTCTTCTCCTGTGTGGGAAAAGGGAGCCAGCTGACCTAATCAAGGCAAGTTGTCAACTGTTTGGGGCAGTTACTTGAAACTTGCTAGCCAAAATAACTCCTTAATTGTCCTTTAAAATTTACTTTGTATTTAGTGTGGTGAAGATGGGGGAGGCAGAACATGGACTGTGGGAAGGGCATGTGAATGTCTGTGCAGAGAGGAGCACCCAACAGCCAACCAGTGCCCAGCCACAGACGCCACAAGGCACAGTCTCCATTCTCCTTGGAAGAAAGCCCTCCCCTACTCTTAGGAAGAAGGGAGCCTGACACAGAGCTTGTGTTCGCCCATATCACACACACTTAGAATTCTGTTCTTGGGGACTCAGGCAGATCTCTGGGGAGCCGATGGGGGACTGTGAAGTTAGGTTCACTTCTGGATTTCATTATAATAAAGCAGCCCCCATCCCCAATTTTAGGCACCAACATAGAACATCTAACTTCAAATTTTTCCAAGTGATAATATAAAACAAACGACTTTCAATTAAATAATATTTGTGAAGCAAAAAGTACCTGTATCAGTTTAGAAATTTATGTTGTGAAGGTGAAGGACTCGTGCCCAGAAGACAGGTCTGTGCCTTTCTCCAAAGATGATTTTGAGGGCTTCAATATTTAAAGGGGAAAAGCAGGCTGGAGGGGAAAGATGGAAGGTATGTTCACATTACTGAAGCCACATGTTGCGATAAAGGGAGCAGGTAGGGCAACAATTATGTATTTGTCTGGCGCTCAGTAAATCGGCACTTTACACAAGATAAGGTGAACGTAGAGTGGAGACACTTCACCTTTAATCTGTAGCTATCTGCTTAGGAACAAAAGGAAAGGCAGTTGCTTGCATGACTCAGCTTTCAGCTTAATTTTTTTCCTTTTGGCAGAGTGAATTTTCGTTTCACAATACCAAAAAAAAAAAAAAAAAAAAAGGCGGGGGGAGGCTCAGAATAAGGAACAATCCTTTGGCTTGAGTATTTCATTTTATGAAAAACTAAATTGTTATTTCTTTTTTCCACAAGAACGACTAACAGAGCTGCAGACCAGTGTTTGGGGTCATCTGAGTGGAAATTGTCAGCCGACTTTGGCTCATACGTTCCTTTTCTCGTTAGGGAGGGAGTGACGGGGCAAATCTGCGTGCTGGTGGTGGCGGTGCCTAGCAGCCCCGCCCAGGGCTGGACCCGAGCTCAATCCCGTGTTGGCTGCGCGTCCCCCCAAACCCCGGCTGTCAGTGACTGCGTGCACCTGCACGCGGACGAGACCGGCGCGCGGACAGCGACTCCGGTGAGGGTACTATCTCTCTACCCTCGGGGCGCGGGTGGCAGAGGCTTCCTGTTTTGAGGATGGCGCCACACAAAACAAGCATCCTTAGCCTGAAGGGCCTCGACGCCGGAGGTGGAAGTGCGCGGCCTTGCCCGCCGCGCTTCCCCTCCTCGGAGTGCTTCTTGTGGACCCTTGTAAAGGGGCTCTTGCTACATAGGAGCAAAGAACAGGCATCGCCCAGTCCTTAAAGCGGCGGCACCCTCCACGCCCCGCAGTCGCGTCTGCTTGGTCCACAGCCTCCCCTCCCAGGCCCGCGCAGAAGCCCAGCAAGCACCAATCTGGAGGCAACAGGCACACAGGGTGCCTTTGCGGCCACGCACACTGCATAGCAGTGAAAAAGGCGCCCGTTCTCAAGGCGCATGCGCGCAGGCCACCAACTCCAAAGTCAGGCCTCTAGCCCGGGTTTGCTAGAGGGAAAGGTAGCGGGGAGGTGGGGAAAAGGAGAACGGGAGGGCCCTGTCCGCTAAGGTAGCCTCCCATTGGCTCCTGTTGCTCCGCTCTCGGTCGCGATTGGCTACGGGCCGGGAGCACGGGCCGAGCACGCTCCCACGCGCAGAGCGGCATTCGGCAGGCGGACGGCGGCGCAGCCAATGGGAGCGGCCCGCGGGGCGGAGCTTGTGCGCTGGGGCTACCCCGGAGCGGGCGAGTTGGTAAACAGATCCGGGGCGCGTGGTGGGCGTCGGCGCGGTGGCGAGCGCGCCGAGACGGGGGCAGAGGCGGCTAGAAGGTGACCGCGGATCCCAGCTTCCTGCAGCCGGGTAAGGCTGCCACCCGGCGGCCCGCCGCGTGCCCGGGCGCCGTCTGGCTGCGGCCAGAGCTGGGGTCAACACCCACCTGAGCCCTTCTTGCATTCCCTTCACGTGACAGCGCAGCTTCCCCGCGAGTTTCGCTGGCCGCGAGCTTCAGGTCGGGACGCAGTGGGGGCGCCTCAGGTGCAGGGTGGGTCCTCTGCAGCCGTCTCACGTCCCTGGGTCCACCTCAGCCCCTCGGTCCTGCTTCGGGGAGGAGACGAGGGCCACGTGCAGAGCCTTGGGTCCCTGGAACACGCCCGCTGCTTGCCCGACCGCCTTCCCGCTGCCGGTGCCCTTTGGTCGCCAATACAACTTTCCTGCTTTGCTTTTCTAATAATGTTGTTCTTCACTCCCAGACCCCCTTGCACTGTGTGTCTGGGGCTCTAGGCTCGTTGCCCCTGGCTGCAGGTTTGGGTGAGAGCTTTGACTTCATTGGCTGGAGCCAGCTGTTGGGCTTCACAGGGGGGAATTTTGTGTGAACTTGGGACAGGGGATCCTTTTTGATCCTTTCTTCCTTTCGCTTTTCTTTGGCCTTTCCTCTTCTCCAAACACTGGGGGGTCTTGTGAGTGGTTTGGGCTTACTCCCCTAAACTCGAGCCTTTCCGAGGCTCATTCTCACCCATTACACAGAGGTAACAGCCCCTCTGCCAAACCCTCTTTGGGCGATGGGGAGTGCTGCAGGGGCAGGTTTGGGTGTTGAGACTCCCCATTTGGGTGAGAGATGTCAGCTTCCTGAAGGGTGAGAGGCTTGTGTGCAGTCTTCCAGCCTGAGTCGGGCCTGCAGCCTGTTGAAAAACTTGTGCACATTCACTTGGGCTTTGGATCTACGTGACAGGACTGAGTAGCTGGTCATGCCAGGCCTACCTGATTGCCAAAGGATTTGAACTTTCATTGATGCCAGCCTGCCAGTTGTCACGCTGTGGATGGGTGGGTCGTCCTGGCAGGAGGGCTCTTGGGAGACTCTTCTTTTGGAGGAAGGCCTTTCTCCTGAGGAGAGACAAAAGGGGGAGCTACAGGAGCAGCATCTTTAAGACTCAGGCGGCTGGGTGCGGTGGCTCACGCCTGTAATCCCAGCACTTTGGGAGGCCGAGGCGGGTGGATCACCTTAGGTCAGGAGTTCGAGATCAGCCTGGCCAAAATGGTGAAACCCCGTCTCTACTAAAAAAAAAAAAAAAATACAAAAATTAGCCGGATGTGGTGGCGGGCGCCTATAATCCCAGCTACTCAGGAGGCTGAGGTGGGAGAATTGCTTGAACCTGGGAGGCAGAGGTTGCAGTGAGCCAAGATGGCGCCAGTGCACTCCCCCCGGGCAACAGAGCGAGACTCAATCTCAAAAAAAAAAAAAAAAAAAAAAAGACTCAGGCAATGTGGCTTAGAGTGTTTTGTTCAGCCTTGCAAATGGTGCGGACTATGCAGAATCGTAATGATTTGGGGCTAATGTTGAGCAACTTAAAGGAAAAGTGAACCAGGCAGAATGGGCACCTCCCTCAGAGCCAGTGTGTTACCTAAGACAAAGTTTTTCAACCTGTGGACTAATGACATTTTGGACCCATAATTCTTTGTTGTGGGGGACCTGGCCTATGCACTGTAGGATGTGTAGCAGTATCCCTGGCTTCTGTCTACTAGACTAGCACCGCTCCCCACCCCTTCTAGCCGTTGCGACCATCAAAAATGTTTCCAGACATTGCCACATGTCCCCTGGAGGGCAAAATCTCCCTTGGTTGAGAACCACTGAGATAAGACTCTAAAAAGAGTTGTCCTATGCTGCCAGGGGTCCCTCTGGGACCTGCCCTTGAGTAGGTGAGAGGTTTAGGCAAAGGGTAGTGTTGTGCCTCCTGCCCTAACCCAGTGGTAAAAGCCATGTAGATTGGACTACCTGTGCACCAAGGAGGGCAGAGGCAAAACCTGCAAGCAGAAAGTTAGGAGGTAGACACCCATGGGCATGTACTGTGCCTGCTAAATGTGTGGCAGTGACTGGCTGGGTTGGGGGTGCTGGAGAATTAGAAGACTGGTAGCTTCTCGGGCATACTGCAAGACTAGGGGATTTGCACATGAATAACTATGGGCCAGTTTTAAAATAGGAAACATGCTTAAGCTGAGTGCTGGCACAAAGGCTAACTCAGCTATCCACAAGTGATTCTTCAAGGAGATGCCTTATTCATCCTCACTTTTTGCTCAGACAGCTCCGTGTCCTGTGGGAGGGGCCAGGCCTGCATCTGCAGGGAGTGAGTGGCTGAGTGCATTTCAAACATACGTATGTGTATTTTTACACAGCAGAGTGGACATGGGTATAATTTGTGGAGTTCTTTTGTAGTTGTTTGAAGCATCAGTGTCAAGGTCAGTGAGCCTTTTCTTTTTCTTTTCTCCTTTGATCAGCCTGCTCACCAAAGAGACATATTCATGTGTGTGTGGAGAAAGATGCTTTACTTCTGAGTCTAAATTTTGCCTTCAGCGTAATCAGAATTTACGCCCCAAATTTCTAAGTCCCAAACCGATAGGCATGCAGAAAAGCTGAAAAACAGAGATTTCTTGCACAGGGCAAGGAAAACCATCCTAAGCCTATTCAATGAGTTTCTCTTTCTTGCTGTTAATTGATCCTGTGGGGATGTATTGGGATTTTCCCATAACACTCCTTGGTCAGTTAGGGGATCTTTTGGGTGCCCTTTGTTCCCTGTAGAAAAGGATCAGGAAGGAAGGTCACTTCTCCTTTCTCAAAGAGAATTTTAAAGAAGGCTATTATTGGGAAGCTCAAAACTTGGCAGGATAATTTTCCAGTAAGAACCGTGGACACTGAGTCATTATCTTTGTCCTTTGAAACAAGAGCTGTGTGCAAAATTAGACAGGAATATTTAGACAGAGAGTTGTCTTGATTTGACAGTGGCATCTGAAGATACTTCTGTCATTCCTGTTAAGCAACAGCCAGGAACTCGGGAGAGCCAGTGGAAAGGAGAGCTGGTGGGAGTGAGGGAGTTCCAGGGTCCTGCTCTTTCTGGAGTTGCACATATGGAGGGGTGGGAGCCCCACGGGGGTGGTTTGTGAGAAGTGAGGATGGCCTGAGTCCCCAAGGGGAGATAGAACTGAAGGCATGGATTCAAAGAAATTTATGCAGGTGGAATTTCTAGACTGACTAACTAGCTGGATATATGGCTGAGATTTCTAACTGGGGGGAGGAGCTGGATGATGGAGAAAGAGCTGGTTTGGGAGAAGGTGGTCATCTTAGTTTAAGATGTGACGGGAGCCTATGGGACTTTTTTCCATCCTGTTTGATATAATTTGCATACGGTAAATTCATCCTTCTTAGTGTGCAGTTCTGCGCGGTTTGACAAACGCACATGGTCACATAACCCCTACCACAATCAAGCTATAGAACAATTTCCTCACCCTCCGAAATTTCCCTGCACCCTTTTCCAGTTGCCTGTGGGTCTCTGAAGCGGTGATGCGGTATGTGTATGTGTAACTTGGTTTGTTCTGGAAGTGGGTTCGGTGGTTGAGAGGTCCTGCCTGGCCTGAGGGTGGGGAGGCATCAGTGCAGAGCCTGTGGAGGGGCTCTGGCAGCCCAGGAGCCAGTGCAGTTGGCAGGGAGGCAGGGGTGTAGAGGACCAGCCTGGGAACTCCAAGGCCTTGGAGTAGGTGGAGGAAGAGGAGCTGGGGGAGGAAGCTGAGGAGGTGAGGCCAGAGAGGAGGGAGGAGGGAGGGCTTCCGGGAAGAGTGTGGGGCCAGCAGGAAACACTGTGGGGAAGGGGGTGGCTGAGGAGACCCACTGGCTTGAGCCCTCAGGTGTCACAGAGGGGCAGCTTGGGGTTGGGGCCAGACAGTGTGTGCCAAGGGAGCAGGGAAGATGGCAAGTGCACTCTGTCCTTGGGAGATGGTGGCCGTGTCCAGAGGGTGGAGGAGAAGCAGAGCCTATGGGAGGTTTATTTAAATGTTTGGTGCAGGAGAGCAGAGAGTGGGCTTGTGGGCTTGAGGAGAGGGCTTTTATGAAAGGAGATCGAAGGCAAAAGAAAAAAATAGGTCAAGGGCAAGGTCTTGTTTCGGGAAGGAGGAGGGATGGTCAGTGTGGGAGGAGATGGGACAGAGGCAGAGGAAGGGTCTGAGAGGTGTGGCCAAGAATGTGCGGGCACTCCTATCTGGTTGCCCCCATTTCTGGAGTAACAAAGGTCTGCTAGAGAGGGGTCGAGGCCTTCTGTTTAATGTGAGAGGGCCAGGGGTGGGGGCTTGAAGAGCCATAGGTGCCTCAGCATCCTTTGAGGAGTTGGTTGTACCCTGTGAGAGAGAGAGAGAGAGAGTGTGTGTGTGTGTGTGTGTTTGTGTGTGTGTGTGTGGGTGTGTGTAGAAGGGAGGCAGGAAGGTAGGTGTTTCCGGGTCATATGGAAAAGCCCAGTCCCTTATCTCTCCCTACCTCTGCACCATCCACTGGAGTTTTCCATTTTCCAGAGGTGTGTTTCCTGAGAGAGAGAGAGGCTGTAGCGCTCCTCTCTGCCTTTGTGAAGACAGCAGGGTTGGTCTGCCTCTCACCTCTCACTATTTCGTAGAATCTCTAGAAGGATCAGTGTCTGCGTTGTTTTGAGCATTACTCTTTCTAGACCCCGTTACATCCCAGCTTTCAGAACAGCCCTGTGTGTGCTCTCCTTGCTGACCTTCTGCACTGCAGGGATGCATGGCCCTTTCCTAATCTCTGGGAACTAGGCCTCCTCCAGGTCAGTCGCCTCACTTACACATGAGGAAATGAGAAAACGCAGGCCCCAGGAGGAGAAGCGGTGTGCCTGAGGTCACCCGCGCTTGGTGGCCTTGCTGTTGGTCCTCCCCGTCGGCCCTCATCACAATATATGCGGTGTCGTCTAGGAACTGGAGGACTTGGTGGCAAGTCCCTGCTGTCCGCGGGGCTGGATGGGGGGTCCTGGGGACAGTCCACATGAAAAGAAATGTTAAAGTTCAAGCTCAGAGCCTGGGCCCCAGCCCAGTGTTTGTTCTGTGCTTGGCACATTTTTTGTTTGGCACTGATACTGGCTCAGAGGAGGGTAAAAGTAAGAGTTGATTGCCTGGTAAGCTGAAGGTGGTTACTGTTTGACAGGTGCTTGAGCAAACATCTCTAATCTTCCTGAGATTGGAAAAATGCTTGTGGCTCTTGCTCCCTAAGGTGTTTACAGCCAGCATGTGGTCAAGGGTTGGATACTGTGCCGCCGCCAGGCCTGTTGTAGCTCCTGTTTACACCTGGTGCTCACGGTTCATGGACCAGGGCTGATTGGCCTGCTGAGGAACAGCTGCCTGCTGGCTTCAGCCCCTCCTCTTTTCCCTCAGTCTTCGACAGGGACGGGGATGAAGCAGAGGAAGCAGTAGCAGTGACTGCGTTCCCTGCTCCCTCCCTGGGTCTGTGTGCCCACCATGAGCGGGATTATGAAGCTGGCTTGGAAACTCATCTGGCTTTTGCTCCTGTAAGAATCACTTTTTGAACAGGGGGGTGCTGCTGCCATTTCTGTGGCTGTGCATGTTGGGAGGTTCAGGTTCCCCTGGTGCTCAGCCTCCTCGGTGGTCTCTTCAGTCCTGGGCTTTCGTTGAGGGAGCTCAGGAAGCCACAGAGCCTGGGGGCCTGGGCCCTGCCTCACTGACTCATAATGGTAATATACTCATGGTGTGTATGAGGACAGTGCCAGACCCCGTGGGGGATACAGAACTGGGAAAGAGAGGGCCCCTCCCTCTGGGGCTTACCTTGCAGTAAGAGAAATGGGACAGGCACACACAGAGTCATACAAGGCATGGCGAGGTGACCTTCTTAGGCCATTAAGAGATGAGGGAGTTTAGAGGAAAGATGACTTGCCTATGGTGGGGTTTACCAGTCCAGCAGGGTGGCTAAGATTCCAGCAGGGTGGCCAAGATTCCAGCAGGGTGGCCAAGATTCCAGCAGGGTGGCCAAGATTCCAGCAGGGTGGCCAAGATTCTAGCAGGGGAAATGATATTCCATGGGGAGGAGGGAGCAGGATGTGGAAGTTGGAAAACCTGTGTGGGTGTTGGGCGGGGCCAGGGGTCCATTCTGGCTGAAGCATTGGGGCACGGAGGCAGCTGGCGAGAGGTATCGCTGCCGAGGTGTCTGGGGCTCCGCAGTGAAGGGCCTTGCTGGCCAGGCCAGACCAGGGAGAGTGGAGATCAGCAAGGAGATGGCCACCTCTCCTGGGCCTGTGGTCCCCTCGCTCCCTGCTGAGCCTCTTCTCATTTCTCATTGCGTGTGTGGTTGTTGTCTGCCTAGGGTTGCCCCTTGTCTGGGTTAACTGGGTGATTTTAAAAGCTATCGAGGTTTTGCATACACATGTAGTGCCTGAGGGTTGCACGTGACCTCAGGGCAGAACATGTTTATTTAACCTCCATACCAGTGATGTGTGCATGTCCACACCTGGCCTGTGTGTGGCATTTGGAAGTGATGCTAATAAAGGTTGGTGCTGGTGTTGAGTGTGGCAAGGCTGAGGGCCACATGCCCGATGGCTCCTCCTAGCTCTTGCACACCCAGAGGCAGTCTTCAGTGTGGGGCATCTGCCTCTTTCCACTATTTATGTTTAAGATCAAACTGGCTCTGGAACCAAGCTTTGTCTCTAGTGGGTGGGATCACTGGTGCTGAGAATTGTGATACCCTCAGTCCTGGCAGCTGACAAACTTTCCAGAGCAGGGAGTTTGGCCAGATGGCCTTTGAGAGCCTTTGAGATCCCAGCTGGCCCCAGGATTTTTATGACTCAATTTTCTGTAACCAGGAAGACACATTTCAGGATGTAAACCTTGCTTATGTCTCATATTGAGTGACTATTGATTTAACAAAAAAGGAGTTATTGATTTGGGGCAGTGTTCTTCTCTGCTGTCTCTCAGCTTCCTAGTCAATAAGAAGTAAGGACTGGAGCCTGAGTCAGACAGGTGTGGAAGGGTCCAGCATCCCACAGCTTTGGCCCTTAGGAGATTGCTCAGCCTTGATGAGCTTTAATTATCCCATCAGTGAGTGGGAATAATACCTCACCAGGTCTTTGTAAGAATTAGAGGTAATATAAAGTGACAGGCAGACAGAGGGGAATAATAAATGGTAGCTGTTCTTGTTGTTATTCCTATTTCATTGAGATATTAAACCTGAAGTAAAAGTGTTTTGAAAGATTAAGAATATAAAACCCAGGCCAGGCACAGCGACTCACACCTATGATCCCAGCACTTTGGGAGGCCGAGGCGGGCAGATCACTTGAGGTCAGGGGTTCGAGACCAGCCTGAGCAACATGGTGAAACCCTGTCTCTACTAAAAATACAAACAAATTAGCCAGGTGTGGTGGTACCCACCTGTAGTCCCAGCTACTCAGGAGAATCACCTGTGCCTAGGGAGGTTGAGGCTGCAGTGAGCTGTGATCATGCCACTGAACTCCAACCTGGGCAACAGAGTAAGACCCTGTCTCAAAAAAATATATATATATCTATCTGCCTGGCATGTAGTATGGGCCCAATATAGAGAAAGTCGACAGGACTCCGTCATTAAGAACAGGAATGTGCTGAGCTCTCTGTGGGGTAGTCTACCACCTAGCTTGGTGCCTGGCACTTGGTTGGCATTCAGTAGTATTTGTGGAGTGACCAAAGTTAATTTGGAAGAATGGTCTGGAAATTATTCTAGAATACAGCCCCTCTCCCCAACCCAAGGATCTGCTTTAATTTCCTGTGGCTGTTGTGATAAATTACCACAAACTTTGTGGCTCAAAGCATCATAAATGTATGATCTTAGAGTTCTGGAGGTTAGAAGTCTGAAATTGGTCTCACTAGGCTAGAATCAAGGTATTAGCTGGGCTGGTTCATTTCTGGAGGCTCAAGGGCAGGATCTGACCCCTTGCCTTTTCCAGCCTAGAGGCTGCCTGCATTCCTTGGCTTGTGGCCCCTTCCTCACAATGGCATCACTCCAGCCTCACTTCTATCTCCCATCACCTCATTCTGACTCTGCCCTGCCTGCCTCCCTATTATGTGGGCCCTTGTGTTTACATTGGGCCCACCTGGATAATCCCCCATCTCAGGATCCCTGACTTCATCACATCTGCAAAGTCCCATTTGCAGGTAACATTCACAGGTTCTGGGGATTGTGGTATGGGTATCTTTGGGACACCATTATTCAGCCTACCACAGCCACCCACAGTATTTTGGCCAGATTTAAAGACAACCCTGTAAGTGTCTGAAAGAAACGTTGAAAGAAACCCTTCAACCTCAACTTTAGGATCCTTAATTACCTTCCTGGGTGGCAGTGGTTCATGAATTCAGTCAACGCTTGTAATTTGTGTGGGTGGATCAATCTGTGTGTGTGGGTGGAGTGGGAAGAGTAAGAGTTGTCTGAGACAAGAGCCTCTCACAAGGAGCTTATAGTTTGAAGAGAAGAGAGGTCCATGTGCAAGAAGAAGAGTAACTTACAACATAGGAATCTGACCAGCGAGTTAGATCAGCTGTCAGGAGGAAGTAAATATGGAAGAGCTGAGAATCAAGGGCCTGAATAGGAATACGTTCTTGAATTTGTATGGTGCTTTAACACATTTCAAAGTGTGTCCACCCACTCCTCCATTTATATTGGACAATATAATAACTTATACCATCATTTCCAGGAGAGGAAACAGGTCGGAGATGGTTCAAGAACGTGCCTGGAGCAGCCCAGCTGGTCAGGGCAGAGCTGATTCCCAGCCCCAAGGCCCTCACCTTTGGCTAATGGGTGGGTTTTCAGATGTACAGAGATGAAGAGGTGAGTGGGCCTGCCTGAGAGAGTAGGACCTGCAGAGTGGAGTGTGCTCACATGGCTCGCGCGTAGCTGGAGGCTGGAAAGGAGGCCGGGGGCCTGATTTCGAGGCCTGGGACTTCAGGCGCAGGAGTTTGGGTTTTATATATATATCTACATACATATCTACAGGTAGAGGAGCCATTTGAGCAGGCGTTGGCATGATGAACGTGGATTTTATTCTAGGAAGAGGAAGCTGGCAGGAGAGTGTTCCGTGGCTCGGAGCTGGGGAGTTTGTGGGAGTTAGAGGGGTTTTTCTTCCCAACTGCCTCTCCCTGAATGTACCTGGGCAAAAGCCTCCCATGCTGTTTTCTCCTTTAAGATGAAGTGGTAAGGAATACCAGTGGACGTTTGTGTCCCTGGTTTCCAAGCAGTCTGCTTGGATGCCTCATACCACAGCACTAAATAAACCACACTGGTCCTCCCCCAGCCCAGCCTTCCTCCCAACTCAGGTGTGAGACTGTGCCCGGCAGGAACAACCGCGGGTTGTCCAGACTGATCCCATTCACCCTAACCTCTGGTCTCACCGAGTCTGAACTTCATTCCAGAATGTCTGTGTGCTTGCAATACTACTACTACTACTAATGGCATTAGCTAATGGTTTTTAAGCACCTACTGTATGTCCTGAATGTTGTTACATGGATTTATCCAGTCCTTTCAAGAACAGATGAGGAAACTGAGGCACAAAGATAAGCTCACATGACTTGATTTAGGTCACACTAGCAAGTCAGTGGCAGAGTCATGATGTGAACCCAGGTCACCTAACCTCAGAGCATCTTAACCATGTCACCAGTATCACTTCCTGAGCCAAATATTTTAAATTTCAATGTTTTAAGCAGTAAACTTCAGTAGGTTTTTAGTCAGAAAACTAAATTGCCATCAGGACCCTGCGCTTGGCTGGTTGGCCTTTAAAAGCCTTGTGTGTCGTCAGCTATATCAACTCACAGAGTGGGAGAGGCTGCTCGGGACCCTCTGTTGCCTGCCTGTGGTTGGAGCTCTGAGCCCATGCAGGTTCGCTCGCAGTGTTGGGTCTTTCCCTGGACAATCATCAGAGGCTGGAACTTTGCCTTCTGCTGCTTTTATATCACCCCCAACCCTGCCCAGCTCCCAACCCAGTGCTCACCACAGGGCAACTCACCCAGGAAAACCAAAGAATATCTTAATCTTCCAATGGATGGAGAATGGAGGTTTGTAGCCTGGGACATCAAAAACATACTGTTTTGCTCTTTTTCTCCTTTTACCTGTTAAACAGGTTGCCTAGCTCCTGAGCCATGATGGATCCAGGTCCCAGCTTTACTTCTTAAAAGCTATATGACTTTGGGCAAATTACTTAACCACTGTGTGCCTTAGCACCCTCATCTGCAAAATGGGCATGATTTACCTTTTGAAAATGATTGAATTAATACATCTTTGTGCTAAGTAGAACACTGAGCCCAGAGCCTGGCATATACTAAACCCAGCAAAAGCAGCTGCAGTTATTATTGGCGTGGTGGGCTGGTTCTGCTGCTCACAAAATAAAAACATCTGTGGAACTGGTTTCATTCATGGGGGAGAATGTCAGTGCCTAGTTGCTTGCTTTTTTTTTTTTTTTTTTTAAGAAAAATTTAGCAGTATGAGATTCGGTGCCTGCTTTCAACAAGCTCTTGTTTATGTTATTAGCACAAGAATGTATAATTTTTAAACAGTTCAAAGAAAAACCCCAGTAGTCTGGAAGCAACTTTCAAGGGAACTTGAAGTCCTTAGCCTAGAAGGCAAGTTGAGCCCTGGATACTCCCTTCCTTACAAGGCATGACCCACATCCAGAGGCTGTGGGTACAGACCTGTGTGAGGGCCATGGCGAGCTCAGACCTCTCTGCCAGGGCAGACAGGCCAGCGTGTGTGGCTCACCAGGAGGCCACCAACGCCCTGCAGTCAGAAGGGACTCTGTGTGGGGCATGGGGTAGAGGCAGCAGCGTGCGTCCCTGTCTGCCTCTGTGTCTCCTCTGACCACCCCCGACCCCACACCCACGTCAATGCTTGCCTTGCAAGGGGGTACTTGTAAAGGAGGCTGAGAAAGTGGAGGGATGAAGGAATGATTAGATGGTGGATGATTTTCTATAAGCCCAAGCCCAAGCCGTGGACCAACAATGTGGAGGGGGAATGTGAGTGTCTGCAGTTAGGCTGTGAGCCTCCTGAAACGGCAGGAGGAGGGAAGTTGGCATTGGACACCCCCTCCCAGCCCCCCAGGCCTGCCCCTTCATGAGCAGCACTTAGGGGCCACCCTGGCCTGGATAATACAGTAACAGGTGGCTTGCCTTTCTCTGGTTTCACCTAGGGGCTGTGGGTATTGGGCAGCTCTGTCTGGTGAGGTGAGCCCATTTCTCAGAGTCAGGAACAGAGCTATAACGGGGGGTCCTTACCCCAACATGAGCCTTATTGGGGTGTTCTCATTCAACTCTGGTGACCTTCCAAATTTCCTGGGACAGCTGTGGTTTTTACTCTTGCCCTAGAATATGAGTCGACAAATAGTAAATATTTTGGGCTCTATGGGTCATAGATCTTTCTTGCAACTGCTGAACTCTGCTGTTGTAGCCAAAGAAGAAAAAAAAAAAAAAGCAGCTAGGGACAATACATATGTAAACGAATGAGCTATACGTGATCTATAAATGGGTGAGCAGGCTGTGTTCCAATAAAACTTTATTGACAAAAAAGCAGGCAGTAGGACTGGATTTGGCTTGAGGACCACGGTTTGCTAACCCCTGCCCTAGAAGGACACTAATTATGTGTCTTAATTTTTGTTGCAAAAAATGTGGTCACTGCACTTACTACCCAGTTCTAAACTAGGATCCTGTTTTTTTGAGGGTCAGGGGTAAGCACCCTTTCATTATTTCTGTCTTTTAACCCAGAGGCCAACGTTAGGGAAGGCAGGCAGACCCGCTGCTTCTCCCAAGTGATTTTTTTTCCCACTGTCCCGAGAAGGGCAGTTGAGCCTCTCTCTCCAAAGTGGAGGTGCCACATTCCATCCGCCTGGTGGCCTGTTAGGAGCAGTTGTCTTCTGATGAAGGACAGTGGCTAAACAAGGAGAGGTGATGTTTATGCCATTCCAATCTGCTGCCTAACCCTCGCCTATTCTGCTCTGGACAAGCACTTGGGGGATGGGGAATACATTTGTGTGCTTGCTTACTTTTTAAAATTTTAACAAAAGATGTTTGAGATTATTTTTATTTTATCTTTTTTTTTTTTTTTTTGAGACAGGTCTTCTTGCTCTGTTACCCAGGCTGGAGTGCAGTCATGTCAACATAGCTCACTGCAGCCTCAAATCCCTGGGCTCAAGCGATCCTCCCATCTCAGCCTTCTGAGTAGCTGGGACTACAGGTGCACCACCATGCCTGGCTAATTTTTTTGTTTGGAGAGATGGGGATGTCCCTGCGTTTCCCGGGTTGGTCTTAAACTCCTGGCTTCAAGCAATCTTCCCACCTTGGCCTTCCAAAGTGCTGGGATTACAGGCGTGTGCCTCTTCACCCAACCCGATATTATTTTTATAACATTTATTTTCTATTGTAAAAGTAGTTCATGTTCTTCGTAGAATATTTTAGAAAATATAGATACAGGTACAAAGGCTGTAGAAAGATTTGTCTTCCCACCACTCTGTGAAAAGCAGTGTTCCTGTTTTTGCTTCCTGTCACCTCCCTCCCTTTCTTCTCTCCTTTCCTGCTCCAAAAGGAAAGATGATAGTTTTGTGACCTGCTTTTTATTTCCCGGGAATATATTATACACTTTATTTGTCAATAAACACCTTTCACAATGTTATTTTATTTTATTTTGTTTATTTTTTGAGATGGAGTCTGGCTCTGTCTCCCAGGCTGGAGTGCAGTGGCATGATCTTGGCTCACTACAACCTCCGCCTCTCGGGTTCAAGCCATCCTCCTGCTTCAGTCTCCCGAGTAGCTGGGATTACAGGCGCATGCCACCACGCTTGGATAACTTTTGTATTTTTAGTAGAGATGGGGTTTCACCATGTTGGTTAGGCTGGTCTCGAACTCCTGACTTTGTGATCCACCCGCCTTAGCCTCCCAGTGCTGGGATTACAGGCATGAGCCACTGTGCCCGGCCCACAGTGTCATTTTCAATGACTGTGTGGCATGCCCTCCTATGAATATTCCACCGTTTAGCTAACTAATCTTAGGCAAGGTTGTGATGTTTACATTTGTGTAGTGAATGTTCACATCTGTTTTTAGGTAGATGTAATTTGACAGGTTTTGCCAGGCAGGGCCTGAGGAGAAGGGGAGAGGGGACTTCCTGGAAGATGTGTTCTTTGGGGTCAGCTCTGAGAGCCCAGCCCTGGGGTAGACTCTTGAGCTTCTGGGCTCCCGCTGTGAAGGCCTCACTCAGCAGGCCTGCGCTGGGGCTCACTGACGGGAAGGACGGAGGCTTTTTTCCCTCTTTCTCATCTCCTGGGTTCTTCATGTGTTCAGTTGTCTTTGAAAACTGGTAGCAGGTGAGGATATTTCAGGACCTACTGACAGAGACCCTGCAGCTGGACCTCGCGAGATAGAAGCCGGGAGTTGCCCGAGATGTTTGAGTGATGCTCCCTGGTGTGTGATCGTAAAGACTGAGGTGAAGGTTACATCTAAAGAGACTCATGGAGTTTGGTTCAGAAGTTTGAAGTCTTTGCCCCAACACATACATTCTTGTGAGTCCTTGGAGGAAACAGTCAATTGTTTTCTTTTTCTAAGAGTAAAAAAGGAAAAATTTCAAGGATGTAAAGGAATGTTTCAGTGCCCACACAGGCTAGAAATCGAGAATGTTCATGCCCAAAGTGAAAAGACAGTTCCTGGCTGGGAGGGGAGCAGAAGGCCACTGCCAGCCCCTCAGGGTGTCCTGAATATCATTAAACAGTCCTTGCCAAAGCATCCTTGAAGTGACAGTCTTGAGAGCCTTTGGAGGTCTGCTCTGTGGGTCACAGTCTCTAAGCTCATTCACTTTTGATTTCCTTTTTCCGTTTCTTGAAGAATAATGGAAAAAGAAGGGGCAGGTGGAAGACTTCCGCCTAAGGGCAAAGCCAGACTCTTGGGAAGAGGGTTGCAGGGGGAGACTCTTAGGAAAGGGTCTCCGTGGAGGCGTCCTGCCTGGCCATAGGCATGGGCTACCTCTGCTCCCCTTCCCTTTCTTCCTCCAGAACTGGGGTTCTCAAAGTAAGTTCCTGGGACCCACAGTGTCAGCAGCACCTGGGAACTTGTTAGAGATGCAGATTCCCGGGCCCCACCCAGACCTGCTGAGATGGAACCCTTAGGGGTGTGGCCCAGCACTCTGGACTAGTCTTAAGGTGATTGAGCCGTTCGCAGCAGCTTGAGGACCAGTGCCTCAGACCAGCCTCCTGAGAGGCCCTTGATTCTGTATGTGGAGTAAAAGTTGTCAGCAGGTGTGAGGCAGCCAGAGAATAGCAGGCTTTCTCAAACTTCAGAGGGACCAGCTGAGTTCATTTCCTTTGACAAATATTGATGACCTGTCTGCTCAGTCCTGAGCATGGTGCTCGGTGCTGGAGAGAGGAAGACAGATGTGGTCCTTGTCCTATGGCTAATGGTCCTTGTAGTCCTTGTCCTGTGGCTGACATCCGACTGGGGAGAGAGTTAGGCAGATTCAGGAAGTGGTCACTGCTGTGCTGGAGGGGATGGGCACAGGGTGCTGGGAGGCATGTTAGGGAAGCCTTCCCAGGAGAGGTGATGTTGGTGCTGAGATCCGGGAGGAGGAGAGGAGGTGTGCCTCCTGTGCACAGGCCTGCAGGAGGAAGCCTCTCTGGTTCCAGGAATGGGTTGGCCTGGCTGGAACCTAAAGGCAGTGGAGGGAAGGGCAGAGCCATGGTGAACGGTTGCTGCATCACCCACTGGGAATATCAGATGCTCGAGGGCAGGGGAGGAGGCTTGAAAGAAGTGTGTGGTGGCCGCATTCCTCAGGGTGGGAGCCCTGGGAGGATGAGGTGTGGGTGGTAAGGTCAGTTTGGGACGTACTTCCTATAGGAGGTACCTATAGGTGGTTGGGGTGCTAGGCTTGCAGCAGACAGCTGCCCTGGGGAAGGCTTCTCAGCATGGACTCTCCCTGACTCCCACTCTCCCTGACTCCCACTCTCCCCGGCTCCCACTCTCCCCGGCTCCCACTCTCCCTGGCTGCCACTCTCCCTGGCTGCCACTCTCTCTGGTTCACACTCTCCCTGGCTCCCACTCTCCCTGGCTGCCACTCTCCCTGGCTCCCACTGTCCCTGGCTCCCACTCTCCCTGGCTCCCACTCTCCCTGGCTCCCACTCTCCCTGGCTCCCACTCTCCCTGGCTCCCACTCTCCCTGGCTCCCACTCTCCCTGGCTCCCACTCTCCCTGGCTCCCACTCTCCCTGGCTCTCACTTTCCCTGGTTGTCACTCTCCCTGGCTCCCACTCTTCCTGGCTCCCACTCTCCCTGGTTCACACTCTCCCTGGCTCCCACTCTCCCTGGCTCCCACTCTCCCTGGCTCCCACTCTCCCTGGCTCCCACTCTCGCTGGCTCTCACTCTCCCTGGCTCTCACTTCCCCTGGTTGTCACTCTCCCTGACTCCCACTCTCCCTGGCTCCCACTCTCCCTGGCTCCCACTCTCCCTGGCTGCCACTCTCCCTGGCTGCCACTCTCTCTGGTTCACACTCTCCCTAGCTCCCACTCTCCCTGGCTGCCACTCTCCCTGGTTCACACTCTCCCTGGCTCCCACTCCCCCTGGCTCCCACTCTCCCTGGCTCCCACTTTCCCTGGCTCCAACTCTCCCTGGTTCACACTCTCCCTGGCTCACACTCTCCCTGGCTCACACTCTCCCTGGCTCTCACTCTCCCTGGCTCTCACATTCCCTGGTTGTCACTCTCCCTGGCTCCCACTCTTCCTGGCTCCTACTCTCCCTGGTTCACACTCTCCCTGGCTCCCACTCTCCCTGGCTCGCACTCTCCCTGGCTCGCACTCTCCCTGGCTCGCACTCTCCCTGGCTCCCACTCTCCCTGGCTCCCACTCTCCCTGGCTCTCACTCTCCCTGGCTCTCACTTCCCCTGGTTGTCACTCTCCCTGGCTCCCACTCTCCCTGGCTCTCACTCTTCCTGACTCTCACTCTCCCTGGCTCCCACTCTCCGTGGTTCACACTCTCCCTGGCTCCCCACCCCTCCCTGGTTCACACACTCCCTGGTTCACACTCTCCTGGTTCACACTCTCCCTGGCTCCTGTTCTTCCTGGCTTCTGCTCTCCCTGGCTCCCGCCCTCCCTGGCTCCTGCTCTCCCTGGTTCATGCTCTCCCTAAACTCTCCTGGTTCACACTCTCCCTGATTCACAATCTTCCTGCCCCCGCCCCGCCCCGGTTCACACTTTGCCCAGAAGAACGGCTTTTTGTGCCACTTGCTTCTAGCTTCTTATACCAGTCATGTCTAGGCTTTGGTGGCAGATATGACTGCAAGAGACTAGAGGACGGTGGGTCCTTGGCTTTTAGAGAGAACAGACACCATGCTTTGCTGGGGAGGAGCTGGTTTACAATACTGTGCTCTGTATTTATGGAGGAGATTGAACAGTGGCTTGGTAATGCAGATGACATCCCTGGCCTGCTGTCATAGAGGAGATGAGTAACAGACAGTGAGTTCTGGCTGTGAAGGGGGGACTTGGAGTGTATAAGGGATCCTCAGAGTAAAATTCTTTCCTCCCAGTGGGTCCTGAGTAGACAGTGTGTGATACTCTCATCTGCTGTCTGTCAGGATTGACTGTTGAATTCATTTTTAAAAAGGACACAACTCATTTTCCTATTGATATATCTTCTTGTATCTGGCCGGTTAGACAGCCCATGGGGGTGTCTTTTGGTTTTGGAGACTAGATTTGAAGGTCTCCATGACCCAGATAATTTCCAGCTCGTGTGCAGGTCAGGATCCCTGAGTCGGAGCCTTGTCTCCAGCATGAGTGAGACGGTGTCCCTGAAAGGTCAGAGAGTGAAAGTTTGGCCAGAAAACGCCCTCCTGTGGCGGGAACACAGCCTCGTGCAGCTTTCTCAACCCCTGTCTGTGGGGTTGGGAAGCTGCATTTATCATGGTTCTTTTTCTCTCTGGACACTTCAATAAAGACATTTATTTACTTCAATCGTGATCCCCACTCCATCATGCTCAACTAGTCACCGAACCAGCATCAACTCCATTAATAGTCCTAATAATAAAGCCCTGCAGCTGTCAATATTTGATCCTCCTGTTTCAGGATACTCCTCAGTAGCCATCGCCGTAGGATAGCCAAAAATAACCATCATGCCACCCAAATAAATCAAAAAGACTATCAACCCCACAAAAGCCCCTTAGAGCAGGTTAGCACCTTAGGACCAGAAAAGGGGTCTGATGAGGCACCCAGAGCCCTTCCGTACTGAGCTACTGAGGAGGGGTGGAAGAGGTCGAGCCACATGCTGGGCAGCAGCAGCTGGTGGGCGTGGGCCTGGAGCCCCATGTCCCGGCTCCAGGTCGTCTCTTCCACTCTGCCTCCGATCCTGGTGTCTCAGCATCAGTTGGCCCCTAGCTGTCTCCCTGGTGTCTGTGCCCATTATAGAGGTACGGGCATGCCATGCTGCCATGAGCCCTGGGTCAGGGCAGGTTCATCCAGGGCCTGCAGGAACTAGCCCAGAGCCCTGGGAGAGGTCAGTGAACTTGTGTTGAAGGAACCTCCGGATGACTTTATTTTGGTTTCATGCCTGGCTAGTGGACACTCCCAAACATGAGCACCTGTCTCCCACCCCCACTGCTTTATCATTTGTGGTCACTCTTTTGGCTGTCCCCTCCTCAGAGGAGAGCAGGCAGGCACACGGAGGCCTTCAGGAGGCCGCTGTACCAAGGAGGCACAGATCCCAAATGCTCCATTTCAGTTACTCACAGGTGAGACCCCAAAAACGTGCTCATGGAGCAGCAGGAAGAAGTAGGGTGGGTGGGAGACTGGTGTTCCTAGAGAGTGCCTGGTACTTGTAGATGAAGTCACGGTGCTGATAGGATTTTTAACTTGTGTATTACATGTGTTTGAGGGCTTTTATTTCTTTAAAATCATGATGAAAATACCTCCTGGTGTAGCTGTGTGCCTGGTTCTTGGTACACCCCTGGAAGGGATTTGCAGCGAAATTGTGGGATCGTTGAATTATGAGGCACTTTGGGATTGTGGTGCATTAGAAGTAGGGTTTTGAGACCTCATTTTTGAAAACAGAAGGTGAGAAAAGTTCTGGACAGATGTTTCCTTCTGGTAGTTATTCCCCCTTCCCTCCTTTCTACTTCTATGAGAGCAGAGACTCCCTTGCAGAAAAATACCTGGTGTTAAGCTGGCATGGTGGTGCAGGCCTGTAATTCCAGCTGCTTGAGAGCCTGAGGTGGGAGGATCACTTGAGCCTTGGAATTTGAGGCTATAGGGTGCCATGATTATGCCTGTGAACAGCCATGGCACTCCAGCCTGGGTAACATAGTGAGACCCCTCTCTTAAAAAAAAAAAAGTACCTGATGTTGATGAGGTGTGAAGGGTTCACTTTGTATGGTAAGGGGAGGTATGGGTGTGGCCCCTGAACAGTAGGTCAGCGATATTTGTCAAAGGGGGGTGGGTACAGGCTGTGGTTTTGAAATGAGTCTACATGTTATTCTGCTCACAAATGACAGACTGTGTTTATTAGCAGCATCCGTTTATTAGCAGTCTGTGTTTATTGATTTGAGAAGAACAGCTTTTGCCTCCCAGTATGCAGGGCCATATATCCGTGGGGTATTTCCCCTTATCGGGCCCTCCTTCCAGCAGAGTGGGCGCTCACCATCTCTGCTTCCTGGCTCTGGCGCCACTGTCTAGGGTGGGGCTTGGCACCAGTTGGGAGTTCACTGGGTATGTAGGATGCAACTGTTTAGGCAGGAAGAAAGGCACAACTAAGTACTGTTCAGTGTCTACTTTTTTAGATGGCTTATTTATTTGCCACTTTGAAAGTAGGACATGTGAACTAAGAAAGCTACCCACAGTGCTCCTTGATGCCTCCTTTTTGATTCTGCATTGTGGTGGTGCTTGGTGGTGGTGATGGCACTTGGTGGTGTTGGTGCTTGGTGGTGGTGGTGGTACTTGGTGGTGGCGGTACTTGGTGGTGGTGGTGGTGATACTTGGTGGTGGTGATGGTGGTACTTGGTGGTGGTGGTACTTGGTGGTGGTGGTGGTACTTGGTGGTGGTGGCGGTACTTGGTGGTGGTGGTGGTGATACTTGGTGGTGGTGGTACTTGGTGGTGGTGGTGGTACTTGGTGGTGGTGGCGGCGGTACTTGGTGGTGGTGGTGGTGATACTTGGTGGTACTTGGTGGTGGTGGTACTTGGTGGTGGCAGTGGTGCTTGGTGGTGGTGGTGGTGATACTTGGTGGTGGTGATGGTGGTACTTGGTGGTGGTGGCAGTGGTGCTTGGTGGTGGTGGTGGTGATACTTGGTGGTGGTGATGGTGGTACTTGGTGGTGGTGGTACTTGGTGGTGGTGGCAGTGGTGCTTGGTGGTGGTGGTGGTGATACTTGGTGGTGGTGATGGTGGTACTTGGTGGTGGTGGTACTTGGTGGTGGTGGTACTTGGTGGTGGTGGCAGTGGTGATACTTGGTGGTGGTGGTGGTGGCGGCGGTGGTGGTGATGGTGGTGGTGGTGGTGGTGGTGGTGGTAGTGGTGCTTGGTGGTGGTGATGGTGGTACTTGGTGGTGGTGGTGGTGGTAGTGGTGCTTGGTGGTGGTGATGGTGGTACTTGGTGGTGGTGGTACTTGGTGGTGGTGGTGGTACTTGGTGGTGGTGATGGTGGTACTTGGTGGTGGTGGTACTTGGTGGTGGTGGTGGTACTTGGTGGTGGTGATGGTGGTACTTGGTGGTGGTGGTACTTGGTGGTGGTGGTACTTGGTGGTGGCAGTGGTGATACTTGGTGGTGGTGGTGGTGGCGGCGGTGGTGGTGATGGTGGTGGTGGTGGTGGTGGTGGTAGTGGTGCTTGGTGGTGGTGATGGTGGTACTTGGTGGTGGTGGTACTTGGTGGTGGTGGTGGTACTTGGTGGTGGTGATGGTGGTACTTGGTGGTGGTGGTACTTGGTGGTGGTGGTGGTACTTGGTGGTGGCGGCAGTGGTGCTTGGTGGTGGTGGTGGCGGCGGCGGTGGTGGTGATGGTGGTGGTAGTGGTGCTTGGTGGTGGTGGTGGTTGTTCATTTCTTTTGAATGGTGGTTAGGATCTTCCAAACTGATTGCACTGTGGGTCTGGACGTCTGGACTGCAGTTTGAAATCATCGGTTTGGTGAATAGTTGAAGCTGAGGGTGGGCCGACCCTGAGGGGTCAGGGAGGGGCTCTGGTTGTCCCTTGGTCTGTGGATATCTGTCGCAGGCCTCACTGGGCAGAGCAATGGTGGCTGGGCAGGGACAGGCAGCCTCAGCCCCTGAGGGTTCGGGTTGGAGCGCCAATGCCGTGAGTGGTCCCCTGGACCTTGCAGGGAAGTTCTTTGGGAGTTGGATGCTCCTGTCCCAATAGGCAGTTTTGGTCCAGAGGGAAGAACTGTAGACTAGGAGTCTGTGTGCCTGACTCAAGTCCTGGTTCTGCTGCGAATCATGAATCACGCCACCTGTCTGTGCCTCAGGTTTTCCGTAGGGTGCTTGTGAGGCCCAGGTGAGGAAATGTGTGGGAAGCAGCAAGCACACCGCACCACTGACTCAACGGCTTTCTGCTCCATTCCCCTGGAGTGTGCAGAGTCACGTGGAGTCTCCCTTCAGCCCTGGGCCCTTTCTTATCTCTTAGCAGAAGGGGAGATCAGTGGAAAAACCAGCCCTCTGGGCGTTCTGCTCAGAGTTTGGTGTGGAGTTGGTAGTGTGGGTTTGGCCTGCAGAGGCCTGGGGCCTCCCCTGACTTGGCCTCCTCTCTTCCAGCCTCGAAGGATGGCTGCCATATTGGGAGACACCATCATGGTGGCCAAAGGCCTTGTCAAGCTGACCCAGGCGGCCGTAGAAACCCACCTGCAGCACTTGGGCATCGGAGGGGAGCTGATCATGGCTGCCAGGGCCCTGCAGTCCACGGCTGTGGAGCAGATGGGCATGTTCTTGGGGAAGGTGCAGGTAAGGGGGCCCGGCAGTGGGGGGGGGTGCTGGCAGGAAGAGGGCAGGACCTGGAGCTCTGGGGGAGACCAAGGGCTGTGACCATGGCAACTGGTCTGTGGTGGCCAGGGCCTGAAGGCCCACTAGCTAATGTATCCCACAGTCCTTCCAGGGTGGGACAGGGCACCTGTGTAAGGCGGTGGCAACTATAACAGAATTCCATAGACTGGTGGCTTAAACAACACACGCTTATTTCTCAAAGTTCTAAAGGATTGAAAGTCCAATATTAAGGTGCCAGAAGACTCAGTGTCTGGTGAGGGCCTGTTTCCTAATCCATAGATGGCCATCTTCTCACTGTGTCCTCATGGGGCAGGAGAGGGCAAGGCGGCTCTCTAGGGCCTCTGTTATGAGGGCACCAATCCCATTGAGGAGGGCTTCATTCTCATGACTTAATTACTTCCCAAAGGCCCCACCTCCCAATACGATCACACTAGGGGCTAGGTTTCAGTGTATGCACTTTGGAGACACACAGTGCAGTTTTTTACTGGGGCGCATGTGTCCATCAGCCTGGCTCAGCCTTCAAAGGCCCTTCCCACTGAGCCTGCTGAGCCTCCTCCAAGGCCTGGCCTCATTTTTCTCCTTCAGTTTGCTGAGAGTCTCTAGGCTCCTGATTGGGGGCTCTCCTTTCCTGGGTGGCAGCTGGCACAGCCCTTCCAAGAGCAGCTTCATCTCCAGCCTCTCTCTCATCCCTGTGCCATCTGGGGGAGGAGATGACCTTTTGTGCCGAGGTCCAGGAAGCCTTGACGTCTTACCTCCAAGGGGTGGTTTTCAGTGAAATCGTGTGCTGGGGAGGTGACTATAAACAGGGCTGGCTACAGCAGAGCACTGCCCACCATGGCGTCACCTTGCACAGTTGCCAGCAGCTTCCCTGACAGTCAAGGAGACAGGGTGGGGGGTGTTTGTGTGCCTGTTGTGCGCGTGCACCTGTGTGTGTGTGCTTAGGCATGTGTGCATCGGAGGTTGTGTCGCAGCCTCTCTCCTTCCACGTCTGTTCTGTAGATGGCTGATTTCTGGACAAAGGTCACTGCCCTCCTGCAGGCTGTGAGGCTGTCGCAGCCCCCAGGCGTCTCAATCTCAGGTTTAGGACCCTCAGGCCCTTCCCTGCCACTCTGGGAGGATCCCACGGTGATACAGTGGCTCTGTCACCGAGCATGCCTGCCTTTAATGTTCAGAAGTCCTCACACCTGTGCTCTCCTCCGAGCCTCACCACTGTCCTGGGTTGGGGGCCAGCCTGGACCATCACACCCATTTCTCAGATGAGGAAACTGAGACAAAGCAATTTGCTGCAGGACTCATAACGAGTGACAGGACCAGAATTCTTGTCCCCTCCCAGCCTGGACTCCATGCTCTTGCCCTCCCCTTGCCTGGTTTGGTGCCTGAGTGTGGGGCCTTGGCCTCACTCTTGGGTGTTTTGCCTGTGGGACACTCAGAAAGTGAGGTTGCCCAGCTCACTTGGGCCCACCCAGGAGTGAGACAGCCTGGGCAGGACTTAGCCATAATGGTGAGCAGGGCCTCCTACTCAGGCATTCTCCAGCCCTCTGCTCCCAAAGCGTGTCTGGAAGGGGCAGGGCCTCCCCATCTGTCACTCGGAGGTAGGGGTGAGTGACGAGCCACACCACCCAGGAGGCACCGGAGCAGGGTGGCCGCGCGCAGTGCGCTGCCATTCACTCCCTCAGTGCTTCGCTTTTCCGTGTCTTCCTTCTCGCTGAGGGGAGGAAGGTCGTGGACTCCAGGAGCCTGTCTCCCTCCAGCCCCTCAAGGTTGCTCCCACATTAATTCAGCAGATACTTACTGAGTCCGAGTTCTCTCGGGGCCCTGGGGACCCCCCACTGGCCTTGGGCTTCCACAGCGACACCGACAGGTGTTAGTAGCACAGGGCCAGGGAACCATCATGGGAGTGATGGGGCAGAAGGAGGGCCCTGCCCAGGCTCCCTCACTGGCAAGGCTTCCCTGGGGGCTTTGTGAATTTAAATATGACTTCTGGGTTTTTTTATTTTTTATTTTTTTGAGACAGATTCTTGCTCCATCACCCAGGCTGGAGTGCAGCAGTGCAATCTCAGCACACTGCAACCTCCGCCTCCCAGGTTCAAGAGATTCTCCTGCCTCAGCCTCCTGCGTAGCTGGGATTACAGGTGCCTGCCACCATGCCTGGCTAATTTTTGTATTTTTAGTAGAGATGGGGTTTTGCCATGTTGGCCAGGCTGGTCTCGAACTCCTGACCTCAGGTGATCCACCCGCTTCATCCTCCCAAAGTGCTGGGATTACAGGTGTGAGCCACCGCACTGGCGTAAATACAACTTGTTTCTACTCTGAGAATATTGTCGCAGCCAGCAGGGCCAGCCTGGGTGTTGGATCCTGGCTCTGTCATTTGCTGCCTGGTGACCTTCACCGGCACATCAGCTGTCTTTGCCTCAATTTCCTGTTTTTTGAAGTGAGTGTAACAGCCTGTCTCTCTCCTCCCTCCCATTCTGTGACATCTTAGACAGTAAGAACGAGAGGCTTGGCTATCCTGCTGTCTGCATACCCTGCGCATTTCATTTGTTTCAGTTGAAGCCGGGAATCCAGGCCACTGGTCTCCCTCTAGAAGCTGGCGCTGTTCTAATTATAGGCTCCTGGGTGCTGTTTCCTGGCCCTGTCTGTGGCCTCCAGTAACTGTGACTGTGAGGAGCCCTATTTTCAGATGAGGAAGTAGCAGAGAAGGGTCAGGAGCTTACTCAAGGTCACTCCTGGTTCAGAAGCAGAAAGGACCTGGGCCCAAAGCTCAGGCCTTGGTGACCGTCACAAAGAAAACACGGCGTATCCTCTCCCCTGTCCCTCCATTTCCCTGTACCCTGAGCTCTTAGGGACGGCCAGGCCTGGTCCTAGTTGTGACCACCTCTCCAGTGAGAATCTCTTACATGCACACTCCGGCTGGTAGGTGGCATCCATGTCTGCAGTAAGCTGTGGGCTTAGGTGGGCCCATCGGTGTGCTTCCCTCACCCCTTGCTGGCCTTAGGCTGTGTGTTCACTTCTCAGAGCTTTCCCTGTCTTATGCGCCCTGGTTTACCATCTCCAAAGCCCTGGAGGCCTCCTTGGCCCTGTTTTATAGGTGAGCAACCCGCTGCGGGTGTAGTGTGCACTTGGCCTGGCCCTGGCTGGGCACACAGTAGGTGCTCAGGACCACACAGCAGAGCCCCAACAGAAGCAGGGCTGGAGCCCAGGTCCCGGCTCCCAGGCTGGGAAGGGTGCCGGGCCTCAGGTGCAGCACTGTGCCACCTCTGGAGGTGGGAAGGGGCGGGATGCTGGTGTTGTGCTGTCCTGGGCAGCAGGGGACAGGCAGGGAGGAGCTCCTGGCTCGCTCTTGCTCTCCTAATGCTGGCCTTTGCTCCCTGCAGGGTCAGGATAAACGTGAAGAATATTTTGCTGAGAACTTCGACGGCCCAGAAGGGGAGTTCCACTTCTCAGTCCCGCAGGCAGCCGGAGCCTCCACAGACTTCTCTGCAGCCTCCGCCTCCGACCAGTCAGCGCCTCCGCCCCTGGGTCATGCCCACAGCGAGGGCCCAGCTCCTGCCTACGTGGCCAGTGGACCCTTTAGAGAAGCCGGGTTCCCCGGCCAGGCCTCCTCCCCTCTGGGCAGGGCCAACGGGAGGCTCTTTGCAAACCCCAGAGACTCATTCTCTGCCACAGGCTTTCAGCAAAGGTTCTTCCACCAGGATCAATCCCCTGTTGGGGGCCTCACAGCCGAGGACATTGAGAAGGCCCGGCAGGCTAAGGCTCGCCCCGAGAACAAGCAGCACAAACAGACGGTGCGTCCGGGAGGCCCCTGGAGGGCCGAGGGAGCTCCCGCCCACAGCAGTGATGGCCTTGGGCCCTGCTCTAGGGACTTTTCCTGGGTACTGTGGTCTGGGGTTTTTAGGAGCGTAGTGGCCCCCTCTTGGTGGAGTGTGCTGTCAGGCGGAGCTGCTGCCTGTGGGGTGGAGAGGAGATGTGGGGGCAACAGGAGCCTCTGAAGGTTGGTCCTGTCCCCTTGGCTGATTCCACAGGTCTCTTTCTCGTCTCCCTCCAGCTCAGCGAGCATGCCCGGGAGCGGAAGGTGCCTGTGACAAGGATTGGCCGGCTGGCCAACTTCGGAGGTAAGGTGGCTGTGTGCTCCTGGGCTGCCTTAGGCGGCCCAGCAATATCCCAGGGAGTGCGTCGGGGGAGCAGGTGGTGGTGGCCGCCCCTGCATGAGCTGTTGTGAGGGCTGGAGTTTTTCATGGGAGGATGATTCAGTTACTGGATTCCAGCTCTGCCTGGCCCTCCCCTGCGGGCTGGTACAGGGCCGATGCCGTGCCAAGAGCTGAGCTTGGACTGCCTGGCAGGCCTTGCCTGGAGGCGGTGTCTGCAGCATCTCTGTTTCACCCCTGCCTCAGGCTCACTAGCAGTCGGCTGCTTTGGAGGCCTCCGGAAGGAGGCTGGGCAGTGAGGTAAAGCTCTTCCCTGGGGCTGTTTAGGAACTCAGCAGGGCTTTCTTTCCCTTGGGACCAGACATTTAGGGAGCCCATTTGCTGGGTCCCCACAGGCCTGCGGCTGATGAGTGGAGTGACAAGATGCCATGGCCTCCAGCTGCTGCTGTTTAAAGCCATTTCTCTGTACTTTTCTTTGGGGGGTTGAGTTGTCATTGTGCCCAGTACACGTGCGCTCTTTTTATACAAGTTGAAGGGTGATTTTATAGTGAAGGTTTATAGCAGTTGTGTCTGCTTTGATAGCATCATGTTTGTCATGATGCTGCTAATTTGCTGGCCCAGATGTTCCTGTTAAAGTGCCATCTCCTTTGCTGTGGTACACTCTAAGTTAGTTACTGGGATTGCATTTCTTTAACACTCAGCTGTCCTCAGTAGGTTCTCCAGGTGATATAATTAATGCAAGCCACAGTTTTGGTGGCTTGATTTGGACCCTGACCTTGGGTGAGTGGTTAGTTGCAGGGCTGTAGGCAGCAGAGGTCTGAGTGGTCCGTGATGGTGCTGGTCTGGGGGGGTCATGGAGACGCACTCTCATGGGTCTGCCTGTCTCTTTGCTGGTTTATGTTTCTCCTCCCATACACCATCCATCATACATGCTGTTCTCCGCTCCTGCCTATTCTCTTTTGGAAACCCCATCCTACTTGTTCAAGACTGGTTCTGGGCAGAGGCTCACGTACTGTGCTCCCCGAGAGCCTGGTATTCTGGGAGCTGGGTAATGTGTGTGGGTTCTGACACTGAATGATGGCTGGCCCCCCTCTCCAAGGTGCCGAGCAGACTTGGTTAACTGGATAGAATTTTCTCAACGGTAAGGTTTTCTTTCATAATTGTTACCTTAATATTTGGCATTCACTGTTACTTAGCCATTCAGGAATTTAGTTATGAAGTGTCATCTATGTGATGGCCAAGAGTATTTGCTTATTTCCTTTTCCTGGGGTAACGTTTCAAGCAGTCCCTCATAGAATATCACACCTTCCTGAGTTCTGCTGTCAGAATGAGTTTGAGAATCACTGCCCTGGTGGCCTCTAATAGTCCTTATCCCTTGGAAGACTTGACATGTTACCTGCTTTGCACATTGGCTTGTCGCTGGGTAACATGTATTATTTCTTATTAAAATATTGAATGGAGGCTGTCTTCTCTCCCCATGATTTTGAGGGCAGGAGCTACCCTGTTTTCACATCGGTAGCTTTTCTCTGTCCCCTCCCTCTTCCCTTCACTCTAGACTCTTGGTGAGCCTGTCCCTGGAAGGCTGAGTTTGACATGTTTCAGGACTGGTGCAGTCCTCGCTTGGGAGTCTTTGTGGGGTGGGGAGAAGCAGTAGAGCTAATGCAGGCTGTTTGGGAAAAGTGGTCAGAATGAAAGTCTTGATGGTGAATTAGAATCTGGTGGAGCACCATAAAGTCCTGGCGAAGCAGGCAGAAGTCAGACCCTTTTGGGTGACGGGTTAAGGAAGACAGAGACTGATGTGGAAGGGGTTATATACAGGAAGATGTGTAGGGAAAAAAAAGGTAGAGGGCTCTCCTCAGAGGGTGGGGGATTATGGGCAGCCAGAGGGAGCCTGGGTTAGCGGAGTTGAAGCCCTGGTCTTGGGTGCTTTGTAGCATCAGAAGCCTCTGGAGCCTTTGCTGACACCTGCCTGATGCATGGAGTCATCTGTGGGTGTCTGTGTGCTGGAGGATTGCCCACAGCTATGATTCAGAGACGCTCATGTTGTTGCCCAAGCAATTGACAGGTGATGTTTCAGGCTTGGAGATGGCAGGATGGGAGCAAAGAGAAGCCAAGTCAGGAAAGAACGTGCCGTTCTGGCCCTAGTGGGGAATTCTGGGCCTTCTAGCTCACCCAGTTGAACCTTTCAGACTGTAGGTTATGACCCTTTAGTAACTGTGAAATTAATTTAATGCGTCAGGATCAGCATATAAAAAACAAGTTAACTGTAATCTCAGCACTTTGGGAGGCCGAGGTGGGAGAATCACCTGAGGTCAGGAGTTTGAGACCAGCCTGGCCAACATGGTGAAACCCCGTTCCTACTAAAAAAATACAAAAATTAGCTAGGTGTGGTGGCGTGTACCTGTAATCCCAGCTACTCGGGAGGCTGAGGCACAAGAATTGCTTGAGCCCAGGAGGGAAAGGTTGCAGTGAGCTGAGATTGCGCCACTGCACTCCAGTGGGGGCGACGGAGTGAGACTCTGTCTCAAAAAACAAAACAGACAAAAACAAGTTAAACAGAATGAAACAGAAAAGATTAGAATTAGTATCGTACATCCTTAGAATGAACTATACACATGGCAAGATACTTTAGTTTGAGAGACATATACATACTATTTTAAGTATGTTCTTCACTGCAGTGTGAAATATACAGCTTACTGTTGGGTCATCATCTAGTTTGCAGTTGCGCTGTTGTACTTTGTTCTCCTAGAAAATACCTCTAGCCTTTCTTCCCTTCATGGAGGAAAAGTGTTTTTCAGGTGCAGACTGACAGACTTTAGGAAGTTTTTACACGGGGTTATGAAGGAAAGGGATTGCTCTAGGTCTCAGGGAGGTAGGGCTGCTGCAGGGACCCAGACGGGTTTTCAGCGAGGTTAGCAGTAGGTATTCAGCTATATAGAAGTGGAAGTCAAGGGCTTTCCAATTCCAGGGGCTCATTTTGATGCTGAAATGGGGGCGGGGCATGAGTCCTAAGTCCAGTTTGGCTATGGGACATTATGACTGTGATGCTATGGGCAGGATGATCTGTGGATATTGGATTTTATTAAAGAGTGGTGTGAAAGAAAGGGTCATATATTGGATATGGGGTCAGAACTGAACTTTAGGTCATCATAATAACTGGCCTTTAATTACAACTGTGCTTCTAGTGTGACCTTGGGCCCTACCATGGTTTTCTCTTTTGTAAAATAAGGGTCTTGCCATTGATTCCAAATGGGAATATTTTGGTAAATGTTCCATGTTTACCTGAAAATAATTCATGTTGAGTGTGGTGATCTGTCTGTCTAGTCTGGTTTATTATTCATGTTGATCAGATTTTTAAGTGATTTTGGTTTGCTTATTCAATAAGCTATCGAGAGAGGCATTAAAAAGTCTGCCAAGATTGTGGATTTACCTATTTTTAGTCTATTGACTTGTGCTTTATATGGTTTAAAGCTATGTTATTTGTTGCCTACAGATTTAGAATTCTTTTTTTTGTGTTTGAGACAGAGTCTTGCTCTGTTGCCCAGGTTGGAGTGCAGTGGCACAATCTTGGCTCACTGCAACTTCCACCTCCCGGGTTCAAGTGATTTTCCTGCCTCAGCCTCCTGAGTAGCTGAGACTACAGGCACATGATGGTCTCGATCTCCTGACCTCGTGACCCGCGCGCCTCAGCCTCCCAAAGTGCTGGGATTACAGGCGTGAGCCACCGCGCCTGGCCAGATTTAGAATTCTTATATCCTCCTAGGGATTGACTCTTTGTTCTTATGCCTGTTTTCATCTCTGTGAAAGTCTTCACTGTCTGATATTACTATAGCTACATTCCAGCTTTGTTTTGGGTAATGTTTGCATGTTATCTTTTTTTTTCTCCCCTCTACTTTTAACTTTTAAAATGTCCTTATGTTTAATGCATATCTATGAGCAGCATATATAGTTGGTTTTTTGTGTGTTTTAAGTGCAGACTGATAATCTTATAATGAGAATATTTAGGCCATTTACATTTAAGTGCAATTGCAGATGTATTGAAGTTTATATCTACTATCTTAGTTTTTGTTTGTTTACTATTTGACCTGTTATGTCCCCCTTTTTCTCTCCTGTCTTGCCTTCTTTTAAATTAATCAAAGACTTAAAATTATAGTCATGCCTCTCTTTTTTTTTGGAGACAGAGTCTCGCTCTGTCACCCAGGCTGGAGTGCAGTGGCGTGATCTTGGCTCACAGCAACCTCAGGCAATTCTCATGCCTCAGCCTCTCGAATAGCTGGAATTACAGGTGTGTGCTGCCATGCCCGGCTAATTTTTGTAGTTTTATCAGAGACAGGGTTTTGCCATGTTGGCCAGGCTGATCTTGAACTCGTGGCCTCAAGTGATCCACCTGCCTCAGCCTTCCAAAGTGCTGTGATTAAAGGCATGAGCCACTGCACCTGGCCCTCATGTGTGTCTTAGCAAGGATTCAGCCTGAGAAATGTGTTGTTAGGCAGTTTCATCATTGTGTGAACATCATAGAGTGTACTTACACAAACCTAGATGGTATAGCCTACTACAACAGGCTGTATGGCATAGCCTGTTGCTCCTGGGCTACAAACCTGTGCAACATGTTACTGTACTGAACACAGTAGATAACTGTAATACAATGGTATTTGTGTACCTAAACATAGAACAGGTATAGTAAAAATATGATATAATCTGTCACTATCATATATGCAGTCCGTTGGCTGAAATGTTATATGATGCATGACCATGCATGTGTTCTCTTTGTTAGCTCTTATGTTTTACATTCCTTTACTGTTCTTTTGGTGATCACTCTTGAGATTACAGCATGCATCTTCACCTATTACAATATAAAAATAAGTGATTGATTATTTTTACCACTTCTCCAATAATGCTAATACCTTAGAACACTTTTTAGATATTATTAAGATATATTAAACACCACAAGATACTATTTCTTTGTACAGCCCATATGAATTTAGATTTACCCACATATTTGCCCTTTTTTGTGTTTCTTTCTTCCTGCATTTCTGTAATTTTATTTGGTATAATTTTCTTTTTCTCTGAGAAACTCTCTTGTCTCTTACAATGTAGTCTGTTAATCATGAATTCTTTTAGTTTTTATTTATTTTTTATTGATTTATTTTTTGAGATGAAGTTCTGCTCTTGTTGCCCAGGCTGGAGTGCAGTGGTGCCATCTTGGCTCACTGCAACCTCTGCCTCCCGGGTTCAAGCGATTCTCCTGCCTCAGCCTCCCGAGTAGCTGGGATTACAGGTGCATGCCACCACACCCAGCTAATTTTTGTATTTTTAGCAGAGATGGGCTTTTGCCATGTTGGCCAGGCTGATCTCGAACTCCTGACCTCAGGTGATCCACCCACCTCTGCCTCCCAGAGTGCTGGGATTACAGGCATGAGCCACCACACCCGATCTAGTTTTTATTTTTTCGAAAATGTCATTATAGCTCTGCACGGTGGCTCATGCCTGTAATCCTAGCACTTTGGGAGGTGAGGGAGGGTGGATCATGAGGTCAAGAGATGGAGACAATCCTAGCTAACACGGTGAAACCCCGTCTCTACTAAAAGTACAAAAAGTTAGCTGGGCATGGTGGTGGGCATCTGTAATCCCAGCTACTTGGGAGGCTGAGGCAGGCGAATCACTTGAACCGGGGAGGCGGAGGTTGCAGTGAGCCAAGATGGCGCCATTGCACTCCAGCTCAAGCGACAGCTCCATCTCAAAAAAAAAAAAAAAAGAAAAGAGAATATATCATCATACTTTGTTTTTTTTTTAAGGTATTCTTGCTGGGTAGAATATTCGATGTTGAAAATATGTTTCCTTTGATCACTTTAATAATATTCCTCTATTGTTTTCTTAGTTTGTTTTTTTGAAAATGTGGCTATCAGTTGCATGGCTGCTCCTTTGAAAATTATATCTTATTTCTTTTCTCTGGCTGCTTTTACAATTTCCTTTTTGTTTTTGTTCTCTAGCAGTTTGACTGTGACATGCTTGAGTGTGGTTTGCTTTGTATTTATTCTGCTTGGGGTTTACAGAGCATCTTGAACTGTGGCTTCCATCAGTTTTGGAAAATTTTCATCATTTCTTCAAATATTACTTCTGTACTATTCTCTCTCTCCTCTCTTTCTGGGACTCCAGTTACACATATGTTAGATCTTTTTCCTCTGTCCCCTGTGTCTCTTTTGCTCTTTTCTGTATTTTCCATCCCTTTTTCCATTTATCCTTCAGTCTTGCAGGTTCAGAGGAGATGACTTATCTCCTCTGTACCTATACATTGAGAAATGGACACCTACAGAATTGAGACTTTAGTGGATAGAGGAGGTACTAGAGAAGACTTGCCAGAAGTCGTTGAACACTGCTTTGTGCATAGCACTGTGGTGGTTCCTGGGGCCTTCACACAGGAACTTACAATCCACATCATTAAGGCAGAAGGGGAGAGAGGAAAAGGGGAGAGAGGAAGACAGGAAACAAAAAGTAAAGAAATAGGAAGCAATAATATTATTTGATTCTGTGTAGAATGGATTTTGAAATTTGACCTGTGAAAACAAGGAGATGCTCATATGAGAAAAAGCATGTCAGTGGGCTAGGAATGAAGAGTAGAGGGAATGGACCCTTGGGTATCCTATTATTTTTCAAAGGTAAAAGGTTAGGAGTCCCTTACTCCCAGAAAAATACTTTGCTTTTAAATATAGCTTATGAGACTCCATTGGGTTTCCTAAGAAGTAAGGTAACTCTCTTATGTTAGAAAACAGGCATTGCTTAGGCTGTTGGCTCTTGTTGCTTAATTTCCCAAAGATGCCAGTACACTTCGGATACTGTTAATACACCAGCAGCAAAGCTCTCTCTGGGACCATTGTGCCCCATCCCCCCCAAACTTTTGTGTCCCTCATCTCAGTGGTAAAATTTAAAACAAATGTTGGGTGAATGGGCTTGGGGTGGTTATTTTTAAAATTTTGCATGTAAGAACATTTAAAACAAAGCAGGATCACTTTATACCATCACTTTATCTTTTCAAAAGAGCATTTTAACAGTGCAAAAGTGTAAAGTACGTGCTTCAAGATAGAGGATAATAAATGGAATAACTTAGTTTTGTGAAAGACTCACAGTATCACTTGGTTTCTGGACACCGTTCGAGACCTGGCTGTGACTTGCCATGGCCTTGAGAGCCATCCCACAGCAGTGATGCTGTTGGACCCTTTGGCTGGGACCTCAGGACCCCCGGCAACAGCACTGTGTACCCTAACCTGCTGGCATGATGCCCCTTTGTTGACAGGGCTGCATACAAGGCCAGCGACAAGTGGCAGGCAGTGACGCCAGCCTGATTTGCTGAGGGCACACGCCATGCTTCCTGCAGTGCCAGTGCTCTTCTGGGTCCACTTTGCAGCAGGATAGATGTGCTCTAGACCCAAGAGTTCTGCATCCTCGGCAGGGGTGCGGGAGTGTAGTTTTTTGCCTTCTCAGGAGCCTTCTTGGAAAGGGGCTTTTCTGTGTATTTCAGGAGCTCCGTGTTGGAGATGAGGGAGGTTCTTATTCTCTCCTGTTACAGATGAGGAAGCTGAGCCAAGAAGACGTATATGGCCCAGGGCCATATGGTTATTTGTGACATCCCTGGGACTAGAGCCCAGGCCTCTGTGGTGCGTGTGGAAGTCTGAGCCTGGCCAGGGTCTGCAGTTAGGCCCCAGAGGGGCTGCAGCTCTTCCCCTCCCCCACCAGTCCAGTTCTGGGAACAGAGGGACAGATACTGAGAAGCTGTGAGAGCAGCCGCTAGGAACTCCTCTCCCCTTCCCGTGCCCCTTCCTCCCGTGCTGTGGGCTGCAGCCCCCTCCCCAGGCCCCTGTCCTCCCCTGAGGCTGGGGGCAGCTGGAGGATACCAGGTGGTGATAGAGAAAGACTGAATCACTGGGGATTCAGGAACACCTTGAAGCAAAGGGAAGCCTCCTGGGCCGCTGCATTTTCTGTGGGGATTTCTTGTCTATCAGACGAGGATTGTTGGATGCCTTAGTAAAAGCTGGGCTTAGCGCAGCGCCTGGTTTATAGTTTGCTGCTGTTTATCTTTAGCTGTATCTTTACCCCTTGCTGGTAGAGAAACTCCCCCGAGCCCTTCTCTGTAAACAGGCCTAGTTTCTGGCAGGTAAAGCCAAAGCCCCAAGGAACTTTACTTACTCACCCCTACCCTTAAGCACTTTTCACCCAGCCTGCTAGGAAGGGCCCTGTTTGTTGGAAGGTATTTGATGTTTTGCTTTTTTTAACCTCCTGGGTGTCCATCTGGGCAGAAGCCAAGTGACTGCCCACAGGAGGGCCCTGTTTGGCTCTGAAGACCTCCTAGAGGGACTTTTGGGAGGATGGGGTCTTGTGGGGGACTGGGCTCCAGAAGTCATAGGAGGTTGGCCTGCAGCCTGTGTTCCTGCCTGGGGGAGAGCCTGCCCCTCCCTCGCCTGTCATTCCTTCATTGCATAACTTCTCTCTGTGAGAAACATGTCAGAAGCTTTCCTGGAACAGGCCAGGAGGGAAGCAAGGCTGCTGACAGTGGCATTAGAGCCTGGAGCTTGTGCTGGGGATGGTTTTCCTGCAGGACTCCCTTGCTGGCCATGCGGGCCAAGCCGGGGGGGGGCTCTTAGAATGTGGATCTGAGCAGGGAGAGGTGTGAGGTGTCCACAAGGACCCGGGGAGTCTCGGCTGAGGTGCTCGTCTTCTGGAGTTACCTCCAGTGCCGGCTGGTTCTAGTGGAGGGCAGAGGCCGGCCTGGGGTCCTGAGCAATGCGCTGAGTCCGGGACGGGAGGGCCTCAGTTTATTCTGGGTTCACTGGGGCAGGAGCTCGTGAGGCCAAGGTCAGGGTTGCCGGCTGGCTGGGCTGGTTTCTGCCCCCTGGGGAGCCTGCCGATGGAGCCTGTCTGTCAGTGGGCAGCGCCTCGGCCTGGCACTGGGCTGGTCGGTCCTGAGGGACGTGTGGGGCCTGAGGCCTCCTCTGTGGGATATTCTTTTGGTCATTTGTTTAATAACAGGTCCTTGCCAGTGGGGAGCTGTGAGCCTGAAAGTGGCCAGAGAACAGTTTGAGGGGGGAGTCCTGATGGAGGGTGGTGAGGGGGACATACCTCTGCCTGCGGAAGGAGGAGCTCAATGTGGCCCACCCTACAGCTGTGGCATCTCCGGTAACCTGTGGAGCCACCTGCCCCTCTTGTGGGCTTGTCTCTGGACTTGCTTCAGGCAGAGAAGAATCCAGACACAGAGAGACATTGGTGAAGGTCACTGCAGTGCGCAGGCTAATGTTGCCTGTCTCCGTTTATTTTGCTAAGTCAGATCGTGTGCTCGAGTGCTGGCAGGGCAGAGGTGGGCAGGCGTCAGGGAGTTAATGTTTAAATGGGGACTGTGTCTCCCAGCTCTGAGCCCAGGGCTTTCCACAGCGAGAGAAAGAGCTGATGTACCTGCCAGGCATCCCCGTCCCAGCACAGCAGACATCTGTACCATGTGTGTTGTCACTCCTGAGGGCCAGTAGGCTCGGCTTTTCCTGCCCCATGCTGCCCAGTACGGAGCCGCCAGCCACATGGGGCCTTGGAAATGCGGCTGGTCCACAGTGGGATGTGCTGAGTATAAAACACACATGGCATTTGGAGACTTTGTGCACACACACAAGTGTAAAATATCTCTAATAATATTTATTTTGATTACTTGTTGAAATGATAACATTTTGGGTATATTAAGTAAATTATACTATTAGAATTCATTTTGCATGTTTCTTCTTGCCTTTTTCAGTGTGGCTGCTAGAAAAGTAACAATTATATGTGTGGCTTACCTTCTATTTCTTTTGTTCTGCGCCGGTCCAGCCTTTTTGAATAGAGTCACGAGAACAACAGCAGCTGCTTGTGTGGCCTTTGCGTGTGCCTGGCCCGGCGAGTGCTCTACTCACGCCCACACGACAGCCTGTGAGGCAGGGGCTGCCCAGACAGCTGGGGACGTGGAGGGTGCACTGTTGCCCGGGTGTGGGTAAAAATGTATTGCAAAAACATTTTTTTAAAAAATTGAGTTATCTTCTTTTTATTTTTAAAATGTACTTTTCATTAAATTTTCAACAAGTTCTGTATTTTTCATAAAAGTCATGCATAATCACTGTAGAGAATTTGGAAACATGGAAGCAGATGCCAGTTTCCTTGCCCCTTAAACAGAGCGTCCTGGTGTGAGCCCTCTCCCCCAACAACCCCCGGCTGCGATGTTGCCTGGCTGCCGGGCGGTGGGGCTGTGGCATTGCCATGTTGTCTGGCTGTGGGGCTGCGGGGCTTTGATGTTGCCAGGGTGGGGGGTGTGGGGCTCTTCCAGGCCGGCTCATTGTGTGGCCGCTCTGGTCTCAGCCCTGCCGGCTGTGGTCACCATGCCCAGCCAGGTGCTCTTCACCCTCTTCCTGCTCACCCATGCCTGCCTTGGAAAGCCAGCTACAGCTGGGTATAAAGGAAGAGAATACTGGCCCTGGGTGAGGTGTGGCATTAGTGGCACCTTCTGGGCTCCTGGGCAGGGGTGGGGAGTGGCTTTCTTAAGCAGCTGGGATGATTCATTGACTGATTTTTGGATAAATGAGGTGTTAGTGGACCTTGATTTGGAAGATTGTGAAAGAGGATAAGGGGAAGTCCTGGCACCCCACGGTCCTCAGATGTCAGTGTTTGCCAGCCCTGCAGAAAGCAGGGTGGGTGAGAGGGCCTTCCATTCCCCAGCGAGGGCTGCACCTGAGCCCCGTGAGTTCCCCTGGCTTGGATTAGGGGGAGCCAAAAGTGTTCTCACTCTCACCACCAAGTGCTTTGTATGCCTGTGGCAACACCCTTCCTGTTCCAGTGAATTAGGGAAGTCTAGGTGAGTGGAGGCTTTTCAGACAGACCTGAAGGGGGGTGGTTGTGTTCTCAGGGTGCCCTGTGTGGTCGGGGTGACCTTGGTCTGTGGACCATCCCTGGTCTGTCTTCCCATTTGTGCTGGGTCCTTCCCAGGTGCTTCCCAGCTGGCATTACTTTGGGGTGTCCGTGTGCCCGTGAGTCTGTGGATTATCAAAGGTGATGGTGTGGGGTGGTGGATTCCTGAATCTTTTTCACTGGAAACACCTACCTCCAGCCAAATGTTCTCTTAAAACAACAGGTGGCATCTCCCACCTTGTTCCCCACTTTTCAAAATGCTGGTATGGCAGCGAGGGCCCTTGGTGCAAGCGGTGTCTGTGTGGTGCTGCCCTAGGCCTTACGGGTGGGTGGCGGGTGGCCCCAGCCCTGCGTGAGCACTGAGTGCCCGCCCCCTCCTCCTTGCAGGTCTGGCCGTGGGTCTGGGCTTCGGGGCACTGGCAGAGGTCGCCAAGAAGAGCCTGCGCTCCGAGGACCCCTCAGGTGAGCCGGGCCCTTCAGTGGGAGGGGCAGGGTGGGCCCTGGGAGGGTTGAGCCTGTCAGCTCCCAGCCCCACCTGTGCTCTGGGAGTGTCAGCCAGCTGGGCCGCATTTGCATGGGGTTCCACGTAAGTGGCATCCCTGGGGTGATGAGGCTGTTCATACAGACGGATTGACCTACTTTAGAGGGGGACAGGCTTGGAGGCCCTTCCTCCTCCCAGCCCAAAGTGGCCACCCAGCCCCTTCCTTCTGGCTGCCTGCAGACCCACATGCCTTCTGCACACCTGGACACCTTACACACCCCCTGCACACCCACCAAACACCTGCACACCTCCTTACACACCCCCTGCACACCCACCAAACACCCGCACACCTCCTTACACACCCCTTGCACACCCACCGAACACCCGCCCACCTCCTTACCCTCCACACCCGCACACCTCCTTACATCTTCCACACACCCACCTCTTACCCACACACCTCCTTACATCTTCCACACACCCACCTCTTACCCGCACACCTCCTTACATCTTCCACACACCCACCTCTTACCTGCACGCCTCCTTACACACCCTCCACACACCCACCTCACACCTGCACACCTTACACACCCTCCACACACCCACCAGTCACCCACTGAACACTGCACCTCCTTACCCTCCACACCCACCACACACCCACATACCTTCTTACACACCCTCCCTACACCTGCACAACTCCTTGTAAACCCACCTTTTGCTGCTGCCCTGCTCTCTGGGAGTCCCTGGTCTGGCCGGGTCAGGTGTGGCTGGGGGCAGGGGAGGTGTGCAGGCAGACCCTGCAGGCTCCTCCTCACCAGCTTAGTAACCCGGGGAGGCTGTAACCTATGCAGAGGCACCTCACCTCTGAGGTGAAGGTCACAGCCAGGGTCAGGCAGGTGGTCAGGTCAGGACACTCATCCCACTGAGGTTGGTGGCCGCTGTGGCCGGGCCCTCTGTGGAGAGGTCCTGCGGACGGACCATGCGGAGGCTTTGGGCGTTCGTGCTGCTGTGATGAGGAGTGGGGTGCACTGAGCTCCTGCCGCCTTCTGCCTGTGAGCACCAGGCCAGGCTCCTCTTCAGGCCTCTTCAGGCATAGGGGGCGGGCCAGGTGGGTGCGAGGTCAGCCCATCAGGGGCTTTCCTGTTAGCGGGGCCTGGGGTGTGGAGCGCAGTGCCAAGGGAACCGTCTGCTTGGTGGATCTTCCTAAACGCCTTTGGAGTTCTGGGCCAAGTCCCCTGGCCCCGGCCTATTCAGGGAATGTCAGCTCATTCTGGTATCACGCCCTTCCACCCCCGTCCATGGGGGCCGCCAGAGACACCCGGTGTCTGGCCACACTGCAGCCCTCACAGCCCTGTCTGCCAGGCTGGGCTAGCCCCCTTTGGGGGCCCTGCCAGTCCCCAGACAGCCCCCCTTCACCCACCAATGCTGCCTTCTGGGGCAAGGGCACTAGTCCATCCCACAGGCCCCGACTGAGTCTTGGGGACACGGGCGGCATGCATGTCCTTGGAAGGGGCTAAGGACGGAGGGCTTAGCAAGGGTATTTTTAGCGCTGGTGCTGAAACCCTCTGGGAAATGAAGCCTGGGTTTCTCTGGAAGGAGAAGCCAGCCTTCCCCTACTGTCCTCTACTGTCCTCTCCAAAGCTGGCTGTTCTCCAGACTACCTCATCCAAGCAGGGAAGAGGCCAGGCTGGCTCCACAGTTACAGCTGGTGTCCTTTGTCAGGGACAGTGGTGACCCCAGGCTGGGGGTTAAGGGGCCCAGACATTGTTAGCCCTGAGAGGGGGACCCAAGGCTTAGGCTGGAGTGGGGTGGCCCTGGGCAGCCCCAAACTGCGCTGCAGCTTGCTGACCAGGCCCTGGCACCCTCTGGCCTGGAGGACGCCGGCCACCCTGGATGAGCTCTGCCCTGGAAGGACCTTTCCTGGGCTGGGGGCATGCCGCCGTAGCCCTGGGCCCATCCCTGCTTGCCAGGTCATTCTCACAGCCAGCCCTGCCTGGGTGGGGGATATACCTCCAGCCTGTGGCATTGACCAGCTTTGCCGATAGGTTACCTGGGAAAGCCCCGATTGGGCCAGGCACCATCCCCATCTCTCAGGAGTGCTGCCACCCTAGGCCTACTCTGTGTGTCATGAGGAGACAGACTCTCCCTGCTCTGGCCTGGGGCAGTGGCCTCTCCTCAAGGTTTCCCTCTCTGCCTGCCCCTCCCTAGGGACCCAGGCCCAAGCCCCCAGCCCACAAGTACCACAGGCCTAGGGGGCAGAGGGGACATTGACTGCCTTTCCTTTGGCGCTGGCGTCTGCTGCTGCCTAAGGCAAGGGGGTGGCCCAGGGACCCTTCTGGGCCCAGCCCTCTTGGACTCGCTCTGCCCATGGGTCATAGCTCAGCCTCCTAGGGCAGCTCAGCCTCTTCCCCCAGAGCTAATGTCTCCCACCTTCCCAGGGCCCTTCCTGCTGTCTGGGACCCTGGAGTGAGCCTGGCCCCTTTCCACGTGGCTGCCTGCATGTGTGGGCAGATGCGGGTCTTCTCCGAGGCTCCTCTTCCGGGCCGCAGGGCCTCTGTTCTCAGGGCAGCCCGCCCCACCCTGGTTTCTCAGGGGCTAGGCTGCACCTGGCTCTGGGGCAGAGGGCAGTGGCACGGTCACCTCTCTCTTCCCCTGCTGGGGACCTGGCTCCGTGCCACCTGAGCGCTGTGCCAGGCCTGAAGTGATTTGAGCTGAGGCAAATGCTGGGTGCTGTGGGGGCCAGAGAGGAGGAAGCTGCACTGCGACCTCTTGGGGCTTGAGATCTAACTAGATTCACAGGACAGAAGGCAGGAGAAGCTCCGAATGTCACAAGGGCTGGAGGCCCAGCGACGAGGGGTGCTGAAGGGCTCAGGGAAGGTGGAAGGACTCGGAGCTCCAGATCCCTGCTCAGGCCTCTCTCTGCCTCTGGACAGGGGCACCTCCATGTCTAGGCAGCACTGAACTGATGGCCCAGGAGGGAGCGGAAGCTAGAGGGGGCCCAGCTGCCTTGGACCACATGGCTGCTGGCAGCTGACTTAGCTGGCCTTCTGCTGCTCCTGAGTCACGGCCCTCAGCCCTCCCCTTGGTGGACTGGAAAAAGGCCACCTGCACCCTTGGGGTCATTGCATGCTCATCACTGGCCAGCTGGCTGCACTGAGCTGCAGGGGGCCTCTGTGGGTGGAGGGGAGAGATGGGCACCCCTGGGATGTGCTGCCCTTGGCCTGAGTGCCCTTCCCTTGAGGACAGGCCTCTGGCTGAAGCCACCTGGCCCCATGTGCAAATGCACGCCAACCCCACAGGTGCAGCGGACCTTTGTGCAGTGCCCTGGGTGGGGGTGCACAGGGCAAAGGCTTGGCACCTCCTCACCTGGGTCCCCCAGGTCCCTCCCTCTCTCTTGGTTCCCCCTCCTGTGCCTCTTCCAGCCACAGGCAGCACCATGGCCCTGCCACTGCCCGCCAGGTCCCCATATGGAAGGGAGAGGCCCTGTGTGTGTGTGTGCATGTGTGCGCGCGTGCATGTGTGTGTGCACATATGTACGTGTGCATGCCTGTGTGTGTGTATTGGGAGGCGCTGGCGTAGGGCCTGGGGATGCGGCTTACACAGGCTTGGGGAGGTGGACGTGGAACAGTAGTTGTGTTGCTGGTTTTATGGATGCCTGGGAGGAAAGACATTGTCTGAGCCTCCGTCTGTGTCAGGCTGGGTTTGCCGTCCCACTCCCAGACCCCCGAGTGCCATGGTGACCCCTCTTGCCCGCCCACAGGGAAGAAGTCCGTGCTGGATTCCAGTCCTTTCCTGTCTGAGGCCAATGCAGAGCGGATTGTGCGCACGCTCTGCAAGGTGCGTGGTGCGGCGCTCAAGCTGGGCCAGATGCTGAGCATCCAGGGTGAGTGGACGCAGGGGCTGCTGCCCCGGGACTGCGTGGGCTGCTGGGGGCGTCAACTTCCAGGGCCAGGAGCAGTGGCCCCACCAAAGCTCAGTGGGCAAGATGTGAGCAGGCTGGGGAGAGATGTTAGAGGATAATAGGCCTGGTCTCCAGGCGGGCGGCTCTGGGTCCAAAGAAACACATGGAAAGAAGAGCAGAGAGGAAAAATTGCTCTCTAGAGGCGGTCAGAACACAGGTCATTTCAACATTTTACTATGTTTTATTTTCCAAATTTCTTTTGTAATTATGAAAAACTGCATGTTGAGTGTGAAAAGCCCACCTTCTCAGGTCACTGGGCGGAGGCTGGGGCTCCGGGGACACCGAGTGGCCAAGGGCGTGTGTGTGAGGGCTCCTGTCTTTCTGGCCTCACCCGTGCTCCTGTTGGGGGTGTGTGGTGGCCAGGGCGTCCCAGGAGTGTGCCCTCCCAGGTCCTGGGCGCACACTTTCATCCCCAGGTTCGCCCTGTGTCACTCTCCTGCCTTCCAGATGACGCCTTTATCAACCCCCACCTGGCTAAGATCTTCGAGCGGGTGCGTCAGAGCGCGGACTTCATGCCACTGAAGCAGATGATGGTGAGGAGCCAGGGGCTCTGCCCGCCCTCTGGGTCCTCGGCCCCCACTGGGTGGAGGGGACAGACTCGGGGCTTCTCCGGGTGGCCCAGGCAGGGCGTGCTTAGAGCCCCTCCCTGGCCCTGCCCTCCAGAAAACTCTCAACAATGACCTGGGCCCCAACTGGCGGGACAAGTTGGAATACTTCGAGGAGCGGCCCTTCGCCGCCGCATCCATTGGGCAGGTGCACTTGGCCCGAATGAAGGGCGGCCGCGAGGTGGCCATGAAGATCCAGGTAGGTGGCCTGATGCGCAGTGCCTGTCCCTATGGGGGCTGCAGGGGGCAGAGCTGGGGCCTGGCTCATGGGGGCCTCTGCACCCCACGTCCCGCAGGGCACCCTCTCTCCTGGCAGGGCCATATGTGGTGTCCTCTGGCCCCAGTGCCTGGACGGCACCAGAAGCTTGGGAAGTATTTGCTAAATGAGTGACTTTGGGGGCACGGAGGGGCCCCCAGCAAGCTTGGTTTGGGATGGGCAGGGACAGGGGACAAGTGATTGCCTTTTGGGGCCAGAGCTGGTGGGAGGGTGGCCGTGAGTGAGGTGAGGCAGTAGAAGGTGGACAATGAGGCTGTGATGGGGTCCAGGGGTCACGGCAGCATGGCTGGGTCTTAGCTCTGGTTCTCCAGGGTGTGGGCTGGGGCCAGGACACAGTTGGAAAGCCAGTGGGGGTTGGGGGAGTGCCCCAGGCAGGGCCCACCCGTCTCCCTGGGCTAACTCCCCTGCCCTGCCCATACCCCCACAGTACCCTGGCGTGGCCCAGAGCATCAACAGTGATGTCAACAACCTCATGGCCGTGCTGAACATGAGCAACATGCTTCCAGAAGGTCTGAGGCTAGGTGGTTGGGTCAAGGGCAGGAGTGGGTGGCAGGCATCTGCGTTGCCTTCTGGGGACCAGAGGGGGGCCTCCCTGCAGAGCCCCATTCCTCGCTGATGCCCTTCTCCCCGGTCCAGGCCTGTTCCCCGAGCACCTGATCGACGTGTTGAGGCGGGAGCTGGCCCTGGAGTGTGACTACCAGCGAGAGGCTGCCTGCGCCCGCAAGTTCAGGTGTGGCCCCCGGCCTGGCCCCTTGCGTGTTTCCACCAGGGAGGCAGAAGGAACCACGTTCAGCAGCTGGTGAAGGCCCCTCCGGCTCTGGGGTTGCAGCCTGGGCCGAGGCCACATCCTGCCTGGGGTGAAGGAGGGCCCTCTGCCTGGTGGTGTGTGTGTGTTGCGGAGGTGGTGTGGAGGGCCTATGGCTAGGGCGTGATCTCCTGCCCCTACCCAGGGAACTGCTGAAGGACCACCCCTTCTTCTACGTGCCTGAGATCGTGGATGAGCTCTGCAGCCCACACGTGCTGACCACAGAGCTGGTGTCCGGCTTCCCCCTGGACCAGGCCGAAGGGCTCAGCCAGGAGATTCGGAATGAGGTGCGTCTGTGCCAGCAGACAGGTGGGGCCGGGGTGGCCCTGCCATGTGGCTGTTTGGTGACCTAATGTTGTGAACCGGGGACTTGGAGCCCTGAGGTGCTCCCTGGGGGTGAGGGGCAGTGAAGTAGCACCAGTGGGACTTAGGGGGACACAGGGGAGCTGCTGCCTTCCCTGGCCCAAGTTGACACTGGGAATCAAACAGTCCCGCAGGGTAGGGTGGGTAAAACAGGAGGCAGGGGCTTCTCTGGCCCCAGTCTCCCAGGGCACCAGGCAGTGTGGTGCTGCCTGACACAGACCCTTCCCACTGTCCACAGATCTGCTACAACATCCTGGTTCTGTGCCTGAGGGAGCTGTTCGAGTTCCACTTCATGCAAACAGACCCCAACTGGTCCAACTTCTTCTATGACCCCCAGCAGCACAAGGTGAGCCCCAGGGTGGGAGCACCCGCAGCCAGGCCTGAGAGCTTCTCTGAATGGGGCACGTGAGGCCCTGGACTGCCCCTTGTCCTGGGAAAGTCAGCAGAGAGCTCAGGGCTCCAGGAGTGGGGATCCTCACCGCCCTCTGTTGCATCCCCTTCCCGGCCCCACACCTGCACCATGGAGCACCAGGGCCAAATTTCTCCTGGTGTCTCTGACCCCAGGTGGCTCTTTTGGATTTTGGGGCAACGCGGGAATATGACAGATCCTTCACCGACCTCTACATTCAGGTAACTGGAGAGGGGCCCTGGCCTTGGTCCACGTTTTTCTGAGGCTGGGACAGGATGCTAGGGGACTTGGGGTAGGGAGAATGGGTTCTTGCCCTTGTGTCCCCATCTGCGCTGCCTGCCCCTCAGGTCTGGTGACAGCAGGCAGTTAGGCTGACAGCTGCTAGGCGTGTCACAGCACTGGCCGGGGGCCCTGTGCAGGGAGAGGATGAGGGTGGGGTGGGCCCGGGTGTGGCACTTGGCTCCTTGGGATGTCGGGAGCTTTTCTTTCCATGCTGCCCACGGTCCCCTCCTGTGCCTCTCCCCAGATCATCAGGGCTGCTGCCGACAGGGACAGGGAGACTGTGCGGGCGAAATCCATAGAGATGAAGTTCCTCACCGGCTACGAGGTCAAGGTGAGCAGGGTTGGGGGGCCCCTGCTGACCCAGGGCCCAGCTCCCTGTGTAGGAATGGATGAAAGCGCAGGGGGCAGCTGCCCTCAAGGGGTCCCCAGAGGCTGGGCCTCCTTGGGCACGGTCTGAAAGCTGGGGCCCGCCCTGGCCCATGCTGCCCTGCTGTGCGTGAGATTTTCCGAGTGGGCAAGTGAGTTGGGGACTCAGGGGACTTGTCGTGAAGCTCGTTTCTGCCTCTCACTCTCGCCCACTTAGGGCTTGGGGTCGGGGCTCGATTGAGCCAACGTGCAGAGCAAGTGGGAAGGGAAGCCCCAGCCCTCCCCTCATCCCTGGGGAGAGTCAGAAGAAACCTTAGAAGCCTTTAAAATAAAGGAGAATGGTCTGTGCTGGTGCTGCCTGAAGCCACCCACAAAGTGGCATTTTCTGCTTGCTTGACAGTGGGGAAGGAGTTAAATCCAGGTCAAGCCTTGGGTTTGCTGTCTCGTAGGAGTGCCATTTGAGGCTTGTCAGTATCTCTGAGCCTCCCTTATCTCAGCTGTAAGCCCTCAGTGGGCAGCAGCTCTCCGCCGCCTCTTCCTTATGGCCACTCGCACTGACTCGATTCCTGGCCCCCCATCCCTCTGACCACCTTGGGCTGTCCCTGGCGGCAGCTCCTCTCCCCTGCTCTGTTGGCGGCAGGTTCCTTAGGCTGCTAGTTCCTGTGGGCAGACACACGGCTGCTGGGTGTGTTCTGGGTGAACTCTGGCAGGCTCAGACACGCATGGTGAGAGGCCCTGCCAGCTCAGGCCCACGGACTCTGTTCTTTTTGGCCAGAACAGTGTTTTGTTAAAACTTAGTGCCAGGAGGTGGGACGCATCCTCTGCATTCTGCCACAGGCCCCACCACTCCCTTTTGCATCACGTCAGCCCAGTCCATGTTACCCTCGTGTTCCTGGCCCCTGTGGGTGTGAGTTTATGCCCATTACCATGACGTAATCCAGTTTACAATAGAACTTTGTGTGAGAACTCGGTGCCCCGGGCATTGTGGGAGGAACCCAGGCTGGTGGAGGGCTCTGGTGTCTTGCCACCATTTACCCTTCCTCTCCTGCCCCAGGTCATGGAAGACGCCCACTTGGATGCCATCCTCATCCTGGGGGAGGCCTTTGCCTCAGATGAGCCCTTTGATTTTGGCACCCAGAGCACCACCGAGAAGATCCACAACCTGATTCCCGTCATGCTGAGGCACCGTCTCGTCCCCCCACCCGAGGAGACCTACTCCCTGCATAGGAAGATGGGGGGCTCCTTCCTCATCTGCTCCAAGCTGAAGGCCCGCTTCCCCTGCAAGGCCATGTTCGAGGAGGCCTATAGCAACTACTGCAAGAGGCAGGCCCAGCAGTAGGGCTGTGGGCCACGCCCAGGCCGGCTCCGCGGGAACTCTCCCTCAGACAGGCCAAAAACCAGTAGGGAGGTGGTGGTGATGCTCTTTTTAACTCCTTTGCCCAATAAGGGGGGGTGGCTGCCTGGAGCCCCGTAGCCAGCACTTTCCACGGTTTCTGTTGCTAAATGATTTTAGAGTGAGAAGTGCAAGAATGAAGATGAAGCCCCATTGCTCGGTGAGTCTGCCTCTGTGTGTCCTCTGAAATAAGTAGATGAAGATGAAAGGGCAACTTTGTTTTCTTCTTTTTCCTGACGTGAATGTTAAGCAGGAGGGAGAGAGTCCTTACTCCCTTCCAATCTCTGTTCCAGTGCAAAACCCAGAAACATGAACACAGATACGATTGTGGGATTTTATCATCTGTGTAGTAGGTGTGTTTATGTTTCTAAAGTGAGATTTGTGTTTTCTGCCCTTTTCCTCTCAAGCCGATGGGCTGGAGCTGGGAGAGGTGCTGATCTAACAGTGCCAACAAGTGCTCCTTAAGCCTGTGAGGCCCAGGCCTGTGGGGCTGGCTCTCACCTTTGACGGCTGAATGTTTCTAAAGAACTGCTGCCCCACAGTGAGGGTGGGAGCAGCAGAACAGGGAATGCCAGACAGGCTCGCTGCTGTTGGAAGGCGGGGTGGGACTTCCTTCGTCTGTCCGGAGAGGCACAGGTGTCACCAGTTCCAGCCAAAGGCTCCTCACAGGCTCTGTGAATTTTTGTACAAGTCTTGTAATTATCGAGTCAACTTGTTTCAGTTTAATAAAAATGCTCATGGGAAGTGCTTTGGTGCGTGCACCCTCTTCTGTATTCTAGAGAATGACCACCCGTATCTTCTAGCTCGTGGTGGTGGTTCTTTTCTGACCTGATGGTCACGGCAGGCTCAGTGTCACAGCCCATTTGCAAGGTTTGGGACTGGTTCAGTGTGAGGCCCTTGGCCCTGAACCTGGAAGGCTCAGCCCCGTTCCCTGTAAGAAGGGAGGTGGAAGGGGTGGAGAACAGAGGAGAGGTTGCGGTGTCACTGCCCCAGCCCCCGACAGGCCGTACCACACTGCTGAAGCAGCTGTACCCGGTGATGGTGGCAACTGGGAGGACAGTGACACCTGCCAGCAGGGCTGACGCCAGGTCTGCATCACAGTGAGACGAGACTCTCTAGACATCAGCTGCAGTTGAGGACCACTTCCTGAAAAGTGGCTTTTCCTGGTGCCAGATTGATTCCTAGATAACAGGACACACTGGACACTGAGCTGGGGCCCTTTCTACGGACGTGTGAGCAGTTGAAAGTGCATCTGCAGACTGCAGAGGCCCAGAAGAGTCTTTGAGAGGTATAGGCTTTCAAGGTTCTTCAAGAAAACAGTTTCTGAAATTTGGGATTGCCGAGTAACAGACCCAGTGGGCTCCGGGACAGGATGGAGAGGCCTGGGTGGTGTCCATAAGGCTGCCTGGCCAGCAGCAGCACCCAGCACCACTGTCTGTCAGATCCCTGGCTGGAACTCTTGTGGCCCTCTTAAGGGTATTTGCTGTTGTTTGTTTAGCGAACTCTGCAGCACTCAGATCTGAAGCCATCACCCTGCAGAGTAAACAAACAACAGCAGGGGCAGAAGCCAGGCCAGCCAGGGCTCTCACAGTCTCTTCCTCTTGAACAAGCCAAACAAGTCAAGCAGCAGCATGCGGGGCGGGGGAAGGGAGAGGAGAAGAATAGCCAGCATTTGCTTCCCCAGGAACCACGACCATAACTAACTGCTGGGAGAGGAGGAATTTTCTTTTCTTTTTTTTTTTTTTTTTTGAGACGGAGTCTTGCTCTATTGCCCAGGCTAGAGTGCAGTGGCACAATCTCGGCTCACTGCAAGCTCCGCCTCCCGGGTTCATGCCATTCTCCTGCCTCAGCAGGAGAGGAGGAATTTTCTAAGGGAAACTGGAATGTGGTTTGTGTGTCCCAAGTCTGAGAGCCGGCTGAGAACTAGAGCCCTCCCTGTGAAGACAGTGGGGATCACTGGATTGCAAATGACTGTAATCCCCAAGTAAAGCTGGCTCTGAAGCTGGCCACACATACTTATTCTTTTGTACCTACTTTGATTTTTACTGTATTGTGATGAATGACTCCCCGTGCTCACCCATTCACACTGAGACATGGGGCATGAGAACATGGCAAATCATGGCTTGATTTTCCCAGAGTCTGTGTCTTCGTATCCTTAACATCTAGTGAAGGGCTGGACACTGCACAACAAAAAAATATTTGTTACTATAGGCTTTGACAGTTACTCATAAGGACAAAACACTGAGCCATAGGCTAGAAGTTAGATTCTGAATGCATTAACTAACTCCTGACACTCCAAGTGGGCCTTTTTACAGAGGAAAAAAAGAGGCCCAGAGGTTAAAAGTGGCAGAACGAGGATTTGGAACAAGACAGTCTGGTCTTACAGTCTACACTAAGGGGACCAAACCAAGGGCTGGCAAACTATGATGGTCCAAGGGCCAAATCTGGCCCACTGCATTTTTGTAAGTTTTACTGGAGCACAGCCACTCTCGTTCATGTATGTAGCAGGCTAAGACTGTTTTTGCACTGAAACGCCAGAGCCGGGGAGCTGCAGCAAACTATATATACAAAGGCACAAGGATTTCTTAACTGGTCCTGGACAGAAAAGGGTTGCCAAGCCCTGTTCTAAAGCACTGCACAGTTGACATCATAGCAAACCAACATAACAGTAACAGCCACAAATGTCAATTCCACAGGCTACTGGAACCAGGAGTATTCTCCAAATAACTATTTAGCTGCCACCAGTTCAGGAGTTCCTTTAACGCCACCCCTGGACCTTTCCTGTGTGTTCTTAGATGCACCATTCTAACTCCAGAAAAGCAGTAACAGTCAGTCTTGTTTAAGTGACACAAAATCAAACTGCTCCCACATTCACACTGTCAGGGCCACTCAGGAAACCTCATGCAGCCAGAGCTTGGTCTTGTGGACTGAAGTATCAGCAACAGCGAAGATCTGGCCAGAAGAGGGGAGTTGAAAGCTTCAGGAGAATTGAACATCATTCTTACCCGAGCTAAGGAAGAAAGTAAGAAAGTCCTAGATTAAACCACAGGGGCAAACTAACCCCATGTCCTTTTACGGCATAAGGAAGCAGCCTGGGATGAGGAAGGAAGGCAACAGAAAGAAGAGAAGGGACACGCGGAGAGGTGGCACCTTTCTCTATTCCTCAGACTTTCAAGTGGGGGGAAAAAAGACAAAATACTCAATGCTAACAGTTCTCTGTTTTATTGCAATACAGCAAAGTCTGGTTAATATTAAGTGATACCAACATAAAATATCGGTGAGGAGTCTTTCTTTTGTGACATTTTTTACTATCCCACCTTAAATATTTCTGTGCAAAAGAATCCACATCATTGTTTGGTAGCAGAGGATCTCTTATAAAGTTCCCTAAGACACTGAGGGCATAAAACCAAACAAAATAAAATAAGGAGTGATAGGCGAAAGCAGTATCTTTCCCTCCATACACGTCAGCATTATATTCTAACCAAAAAATGATCACACCAGGCCATGCAAAACTGTACAATATTACAACGAGAAAAACCCTAAAAAAATTTATAAAATGAATGATATTATACTGTCAAATAAAAAGGCAAGTCATTTTGTTTTCATGAGATTTCAAGGTTGATTTGAGTCAGCTTCCCCCGGAACTGCATGGTGTCCTGTGTGGGGAGGGCCCAGCGTGCTGCCAGTGCTGGGGGGGCGGGGCTTGCACTCCTTATCTAGCAGAAGTGCACAGAGAACTCGACTTGAGTAACAAAGTCATAAGGAAAGAGGTTTTAAAATGGGCTCCATGAAATGCAGCTTATCTAGTTCAGGGCTGGGCCAGAGAGAGGGGGAAGTGGAGTGCCCAATTCATTCCCTGTTGTGCTCACCAGACATGGGCTACGGCAAAGTCTGCTCTGAGCACCCCTCTGTCTAGATTGGATGGGGAGCCTTAGGCTTGGCAAGGCCCACCTGCTGGGAGACTGCAGTGGTTGTGATCCCTGCCAAAGGCGGCAAATGGCCCTGCTGCGTCTGTGGTTTTGACCTCTGCTCACCCCTGCTCTGGCTTTTCCTTAATGATACCTGAGATGCCACATACATGTAACCAGTCTTTCTTAGAAATAGATGTGGCCACTAAGTAACAAAATGACATAATTCTAACCTATGGAAGGAAAGACAGGCTAAGAGCCAGCCAGGAATGATAGATTGTTGCTGTAAACATGACAGGAATTTCAGATTCTCCCCTGAAGTGTGGGTACAATAATTGGCTGGAAAACCAAATAGGTGGGCTCCTTTTAGTTGTATCTGATAGCCTTAAAGCTGTGCTCCCTAGGAAATAACAGAAATCACTAAGTGTGTTGGGGGTGTGTATAAATACATACATAATAACAAAAAATGTAAGATCTACTTTAGCAATCATTTGACAAGGAGCAAGACTTTTGTTTTTGGCAAAAAGAAATAATATATATGAATGTAATTTTAAATACCCAAAGCACAAAACATGATTAGTCAGAATTCGAGGGTAGATAACTTGGCTGGACATAGATAGCACCAAATACTAATGCAGATAGACTATCCCAGAAATGCCTCTGAATGTATTTTTTCTATTGAGAAACAAGTTTCTGCTGCCATATACATTTTTAAAATGTCCTGCATGAAAACAAAAGATAACTTCAGATAGTAATAAAATACTTTATCTGTGAGCTTTGCTACTGACTCCTCTGGTAATTATGTTTTCTTTCCCTGGAACCCACTCCCTGTCTTTTCACATCATTCTTCTCAGAAGCTTCTGGAGGTAACAGGCTTCATATTTAAGGGTGGGATAAACCCAGTGGGATGACCATTATTTTGGGAAAACCCTCCCCAAAACTATTACCCCTGGCAGTGTTTCTCCCCTAAAGCCCTGCTTTTAGAATCTACACGCATTCGGGACTGCTCTATTATGACTGATGAGATTACTTGCCATTGCAGTGGAAAACTCAAAAGAGTGCCATGGTGCAATCCATGGGGTGAATATGGACAAGCCGCCCAGTTAGCCTGGCAACCAAGACAAGCCTCAGTAGCTCTCTCTCATCTGCCCTGTTGGGAGGCTGAAGAGTATGACCCATTGCAGTGGAGCCTAGACTTTAGGCAGGGTTATATTTTGATCCTAAAAGCATCCTTTGGAAAATAAGCACCTATAGGCAACAAAAATTCACAATTACTTGTCAAAGCTACAAACTAATGAATGGCTTACGTCAAGTCCTGTTAATCTCGTCAAGTCCTGTTAATCTCGGCTTGGGATGGCCTCCTCCTTGCCTGAGAAGAGAAGGGAGAGAGGAGAAGGCAAGGGGAAAGGGAAGAGGAGGATGGGGAGGGTGGGGAGAGTGAGGAGGGGAGGGTGGGGAGAGTGAGGAGGAGGAGGGGAGGGTGGGGAGAGTGAGGAGGAGAGGAGGGGAGGGTGGGGAGAGTGAGGAGAGGAGGGAAGGGTGGGGAGAGTGAGGAGAGGAGGGAAGGGTGGGGAGAGTGAGGAGAGGAGGGGAGGGTGGGGAAAGTGGGGAGGAGAGGAGAGGAGGGCGGACAGAAGGGGTGCGAGCTGGTCACAAGCACCAGGCAGGGGCCGGCTGGCTGACTCCCTTCTCTCACGTGGAGTGCTGAGGACAAGGATCTACCAAGTCATATGACAATGATCCAACTAAAGGGCCGACCCTTGGTATTCAGGTGACAAAAGTGTTTTTATACTTCATTCTAAAAGCAGAAAGATTTGGGAGATTAGAACTGTGCTGTGAATTACACCCATCCAAAATAAAATATAATCAAATCTGAGCCGGCACCAAACTCAGAATGTTTAAATATCAAAGCTGTTATATGAAAATTCCCGATTATAGGCGCTTACAATGGAATCCCCAGCAGGATCCTTTCTTCCCTCACTGCATCTCAGAACCTTCTCCACACAGCAGCATCATCTGGAAACAGCCTCAGCTCCCTGCACATGCCGCAGGCCAGCACGGGCTGCTGCCAGTGACACAGAGGTGGAGTCACAGACAGCAGCAGTGAAATGATGGCCTTAAACACTGCAACTCAGGTTAGCAACTGCAGGAAAACTTTCTTCATTTTCACTGAATTTTAAAGAGAGAATCCTGTCTCTATTTCTCAGAGAAACTTAGGTGAAAAGTAAAAGAGAGGCAAAATCTCTTTCCTTCATGAGATACTTTTATTTTTATCTCTTTCTCTACTCATGTGCTTTGATTCTGTAGAAATAGATCCGTCTGATTCTGCATCTCATTTCCTTATGGCAACTACAACAGGAGGAATCCAGCTGGAAATGCCACTAACCCCACAATCCAGCACCTGAGAGAGGAAGCCAGTCCGAGCGCTGTGCTGGGCTCACTCCGGCCTGCGCACTGGGGTTGTCACATCCATTTTCCACTGGCTATGGGGAATAATATTTGGTTAAGGCTGTTCAAGCCCCTGCTTTTGAGGTTTTACATTATTTGGTAATGAAAGCCTTTTTTTCTTCCTTCCCCAGGCTTATCTGAAGAAGCTCACGCCCACTGTCAACAAAACAGACTCCTCCTTGGGAAGTGTCTCCAGCCCTGGGACAGACACCTCACTGTGACTTAGGGAGGGACAGGATTAGCCCAGGAATAAAAGCATTTTTAGAAATCATTTTCTGCACCTTCAGAAGCTACAACACTCCTTGTACCCTTTCAGACGGAAGGGATCAGAGGTGACAGAATCGTGTATTTCTACATTTATCTGCGGAAGATAAAATACAATAAAAAGTGAGAAGTGTTCAAATTCCACCACTAGGAAAAGAAACATCTTGGGTAGAGATGAGTTTGCCTTTTGCTGCTGCTGCTGAAGTGGCTTCAAATGTTAAAGCTTGGTGCCCAGGGCACACCCCAAACCAGCAAAACCAGGGTCTGCAAATGTTTTCTAAAGCTCCCCAGGTGACTAGAGCCTATAACCAGTTTGAGGACAGGGCAATAAAGGGAACTCTGATTTCTCTCGCTCTCCCTCTAAAAATGTGAGCTTGAGGCCTTTCTACCCTTTACATTACTTAGCTGGGAAACAGACAAGAAACAACATATTTCTTTAAATTAAATCATCTCTCTTATATATGCATCCATCTTTTGTTGAATACAAGAGGCTCCTTTTAAATATATACATTCAGTACTTCTACATTTATGTATTCATTTAAACTCTGTACTGTAGTAAAATATGCGTTAATTCATAAGGATTTCCTGGCAACAATCAGGTTGATACTCACTGTGGTTGCTGATTAAGAGCTTAGTGAGCCACTCCAGGGATGGATTCTCCCTTCTGGATGCGGAGAATCCCATGAGCTATTTTAGGACTATAATGAGACTCTACTGTGAAAGCAAAATCTGTCTAATCTTATTCTTATCACTTACATTTGTGTAATCTGTCTATTTAAGCTACCTTTGGGAGTAGGGGTAAAATGTTACTGAAAGCAACTCTAAGTGCATGGAATGAAATCAACATTAATCTAAGCTGCTACGGAAAGTCTGTCTTTGTTGTTGCTGTTAGGCTGGGGGCGTGGATCTGAGAGTCGTGTCGTCAGAACTCCTGAATCCCTGTCCTGCTACTGCTGCCAGCCCCTGGTGGCTTTCAGGCCGAGGTGGAGGGAAGAGATGAAAGTGAGAGGAGGCAAGTGGCAGGGAGTGGAGAGCGAGAGGTCCCAGTGCTGAGGCAGCTCACGGGTCCCAGCTCCCGCGGTCAGTGCTCTCCAGGGAGAGGCTCTTGGTCTTTCGGGGTGAAACTGGGCTTGGGGGGCTGCTTAGGTTGGAACTGTTGGAAGCTGTGGAATGCCTCGGAGAGTCAGAGTCCTGTAAGGCCCAAAGTAAAACATTAATGAGAAGCAGGGGGAGAAAGGGAGGCAGAAGGGACTCAGATTACCACCGCCCACTCCAGTCACCCTGACCAAATAACCCCACAGGGCCTCCTCGTTGTCAATATAAAGCCCCTTCTATGAGCTGAGGAAGAGGCATGGAACATACATGCTCCATCCTTTCTGTAGGCCTTTACAGATGATGGTATTTTCATACAAAAGCCAGAAGTCTGAATGCCTCTGGGAAAACTGCAGTTTGCAACCCGAGTGACTGGCCTAGCTGCCCCCTGGCCAAGAGTGAACGCTGGCCCCTGACCCCGACCCCTGCTGCAGCTGAGGCCAATCCCAAGGTGGTGGGATTGCCTGGGAAGATGCCCTAGTCTTTCTGATACATGACGCCTCCGGAACCCTGCCTACTCACCTCTCCGTCAAAGTCCCTCGCTGGGGCATCACTTCCTTGGTCCATGCCTCCGGAGGACAAAGAGCCCTCTGATGGGGAGGGCATGGGCTGCCGCTTGGCACTGTAGCTTCCTCCAGAGAATTCCCTCTTCAATGCGCTGCCATTCTGTGCGGATGACCCTACAGTACATCATGCAGGCAAAATTTTACATATGCAGAGGGGACAATACTCTAGAAAGCACAGACTGCTGAGCTGACAGGCCATCCTTTGCAGGCCCCAGACCCCTCCTCTCCTGAAGCACAGTAAGTCCAACTGTAGTACCTTTGTCCTGAGCTCAACCCCGAATCCAGCAATCTCACTCGCTGTTCCTGTCCACCCCAGCCACGGGGACTCCTGGTGGGCGAGCAGCACTCTCTAGGCTGTGCCATCTGCCCAAATGCCCTGCTTGCTAACAATTTCCTGGAATCCCTTAAGTCTCCACCTGCCCGGTACTGCCTTGCAAGTTTTTCGCAGCCACTGATGGCTCCCAGCCATCTTTCACACATCTCTTTCGTGGCATTTAGGAAGTCATGTTATCAACATGTGCCTGCCATTCTCCTAATGGATGAGGTGTCTTTGCCTCTCCAGGGCCTAGCACAGGACATGGCACACGGCAGGCTCAAAACAGAAGCACTAAATGAGGAAGCTGGGTTGTACCATCCCCAGGGAGAGGCCATGCCACTCAATGAGGAAATATCGCTTATCTTCTAGAAAATTTTCATAAAATCACAAAGAAAACATAAAAGTACTTTTACCTCACAGGGCAAAGAGCCTGAGATATAAAATAGAGGTTTTCTTCAAAGCCACTCTATTGTGTTCTCAGAGTTGGGGTAGGTAACAGTGGACCAGCAGCATTCACAGGAAGAAAAAGGAAGACTCAAAACACCCTGGGGAATCTCGGGGCTATTGTCAGTACCTATTTAAAGCTCTTGGCATTCCCTACTATTACAAGGTTTTTGCTTAAACATGCCTTAATCGTGCTGAGTTGCAGTATTAGGATTATTGGTCCAAAAGACTGTGCTGAGGTTTTAGTACAACTCTAAGGTACAGGTTGTGCTTGTTTCAACTGTTTGCTGGTTTAACATGTCTCAATTGTTTTTTACATTAAGAATTCAGTGAAACATGTCAAAAAATGGTAGTTTAAAGCAGCACATTTATCTAATGACCACCAAAATACACAAGTGTTCATAAATAAACTGAACAAGAGCCTGCCTGGGCAGACTCTGTCCTTGGTAATCCCCCTTCCACCTCCCTTCCTCAGCTTCTTTGCGAAACCCCTAGGCTGCAGTCATGGGCTCACTGGCATTTCCTCGACACTGTGACTGACTGACTGCAGATCAGCAACACTGGTGGTATACTGCTTAGCGTATGACGGAGCTTTACAAACACCAGTGCCCAGCCCTATCCCAGAACAATTACAGCAGAGTTTCTGATTTCACTTTAAAAGCTCTCCTGTGATTTTTGCACATGGATTTTGTAACCTGAGACTTTGCTGAAGTTGCTTGTCAGCTTAAGGAGATTTTGGACTGAGATGAAGGGGTTTTCTAAATATACAATCATGTCACCTGTAGACAGAGACAATTTGACTTCCTCTCTTCCTATCTGAATACCCTTTCTTTCTCTTGTCTGATTGCCCTGGCCAGAACTTCCAATACTATGTTGAATAGGAGTGGTGAGAGAGGGCATCCTTGTCTGGTTGCAGTTTTCAAAGGGAATGCTTCCAGCTTTTGCCCATTCGGTATGATATTGGCTGTGGGTTTGTCATAAATAGCTATTATTTTGACATACGTTCCATCAATACCTAGCTTATTGAGTTTTTAGTATAAAGGGTGTTGAATTTTATCGAAGGCCTTTTCTGCATCTATTGAGATAATCGCGTGGTTTTTGTCACTAGTTCTGTTTATGTGATGGATTACGTTTATTGATTTGCGTATGTGGAACCAGCCTTGCATCTCAGGGATAAGCCGACTTGATCGTGGTGGATAAGCTTTTTGATGTGCTGCTGGAATCAGTTTGCTAGTATTTTATTGAGGATTTTCGCATCAATGTTCATCAGGGATATTGGCCTGAAATTTTCTTTTTTTGTTGTGTCTCTGTCAGGCTTTGGTATCAGGATGATGCTGGACTCATAAAATGAGTTAGGGAGGATTCCCTCTTTTTCTATTGTTTGGAATAGTTTCAGAAGGAATGGTACCAGCTCCTCTTTGTACCTCTGGTAGAATTTGGCTGTGAATCTGCCTGGTCCTGGCTTTTCTTGGCTGGTAGGCTATTAATTACTGCCTCACTTTCAGAACTTGTTATTAGTATATTCAGGGATTCGACTTCTTCCTGGTTTAGACGTGGGAAGGTGTATGTGTCCAGGAATTTATCCATTTCTTCTAGATTTTCTATTTTATTTCTGTAGAGGTGTTTACAGTATTCTCTGATGGTAGTTTCTATTTCTGTGGGATCAGTGGTGATCTCTCCTTTATCATTTTTTTATTGTGTCTATTTGATTCTTCTCTCTTTTCTTATTAGTCTGGCTAGCGGCCTATTTTGTTAATCTTTTCAAAAAACCAGCTCCTGGAATCACTGATTTTTTGAAGGGTTTTTCATGTCTCTATCTCCTTCAGTTCTGCTCTGATCTTAGTTATTTCTTGTCTTCTGCTAGCTTTTGAATGTGTTTGCTCTTGCTTCTCTAGTTCTTTTAATTGTGATGTTAGGGTGTCGAATTTAGATCTTTCCTGCTTTCTCCTGTGGGCATTTAGTGCTATAAATTTCCCTCTAAACACTGCTTTAGCTGTGTCTCAGAGATTCTGGTATGTTGTGTCTTTGTTCTCATTGGTTTTAAAGAACTTATTTATTTCTGCCTTCATTTCGTTGTTTACCCAGTAGTCATTCAGGAGCAGGTTGTTTGGTTTCCATGTAGTTGTGTGGTTTTGAGTGACTTCTTAATCCTGAGCTCTAATTTGATTGCACTGTGGTCTGAGACACTTATAATTTCCATTCCTTTGCATTTGGTGAGGAGTGTTTTACTTCCAATTATGTGGTCAATTTTAGAATAAGTGTGATGTGGTGCTGAGAAGGAATGTATATTCTGTGGATCTGGGGTGGAGAGTTCTGTAGGTGTGTATTAGGTCCGCTTGAATCAGTGTGCAAAAAACACAAGCATTCCTACGTATGAATAATAGACAACAGAGAGCCAAATCATGAGTGAACTCCCATTACAATTGCTACAAACAGAATAAAATACCTAGGAATCCAACTTACAAGGGATGTGAAGGACCTCTTCAAGGAGAACTACAAACCACTGCTCAAGGAAATAAGAGAGGACATAAACAAATGGAAAAACATTCCATGCTCATGGATAGGAAGAATCAGTATCATGAAAATGGCCATAATGCCCAAAGTAATCTACAGATTCAATGCTATCCCCATCAAGCTACCAATGACTTTCTTCACAGAATTAGAAAAAACTACTTTAAATTTCATATGGAACCAAAAAATAGCCTGTATAGCCAAGACAATCCTAAGCGAAAAGAACAAAGCTGGAGGCATGATACTACCTGACTTCAAACTATACTACAAGGCTACAGTAACCAAAACAACATGGTACTGGTACCAAAACAGATATATAGACCAATGGAACACAACAGAGGCCTCAGAAGTAATGCCACACATCTACAACCATGTGATCTTTGACAAACCTGACAAAAACAAGCAATGGGGAAAGGATTCCCTATTTAATAAATGGTGTCAGGAAAACTGGCTAGCCATATGCAGAAAACGGAAATTGGACCCCTTCCTTACACCTTATACAAAAATTAACTCAAGATGGATTAAAGATTTAAACATAAGATCTAAAACCATAAAAATCCTAGAAGAAAACCTAGGCAATACCATTGAGGACACAGGCATGGGCAAAGACTTCATGACTAAAACACCAAAAGCAATGGCAACAAAAGCCAAAATTGGCAAATGGGATCTAATTAAACTAAAGAGCTTCTGCACAGCAAAAGAAACTATCATCAGAGTGAACAGGCAACCTACAGAATGGGAGAAAAGTTTTGCCATCTCTCCGTCTGACAAAGGGCTAATACCCAGAATCTACAAGGAACTTAAACAAATTTACAAGAAAAAAACCCAACCCCAGTGGGTGAAGAATATGAACAGACACTTCTAAAAAGAAGACATTTATGTGGCCAAGAAACATATGAAAAAAAGCTCATCATCACTGGTTATTAGAGAAATGCAAATCAAAACCCCAATAAGATAGCATCTCACGCTAGTTAGAATGGTGATCATTAAAAAACCAGGAAACAACAGATGCTGGAGAGGATGTGGAGAAATAGGAACACTTTTTTTTTTTTGAGACAGAGCCTTGCTCTGTTGCCCAGGCTGGAGTGCAGTGGCGCGATCTCAGCTCACTGCAAGCTCTGCCTCCCAGGTTCACGCCATTCTCCTGCTGCAGCCTCCCGAGTAGCTGAGACTACAGGCGCCTGCCACCACACCTGGCTAATTTTTGTACTTTTAGTAGAGACAGGTTTTCACCATCTTAGCAAGGATGATCTCAATCTCCTGACCTTGTGATCCACCCACCTCGGCCTCCCAAAGTGCTGCGATTACAGGCCTGAGCCACCGTGCCTGGGCCTAGGAACGCTTCTACACTGTTGGTGGGAGTGTAAGTTAGTTCAACCATTGTGGAAGACAGTGTGGCGATTCCTCAAGGATCTAGAACCAGAAATACCATTTGACCCAGCAATCCTATTACTGGGTATATACTCAAAGGATTATAAATCATTCTACTATAAAGACACATGCACATGTATGTTTACTGCAGCACTATTCACAATAGCAAAGATTTGGAACCAACCCAAATACCCACCAATGATAGACTGGACAAAGAAAATGTGGCACATATACACCATGGAATACTATGCAACCATAAAAAAGGATGAGTTCATGTCCTTTACGGGGACATGGATGAAGCTGGAAACAATCATTCTCAGCAAACCAACACAGGAACAGAAAACCAAACACTGCATGTTCTCATTCACAAGTGGGAGTTGAACAATGAGAACACCCAGACACAGGGAGGGGAACATCACACACCGGGGCCTGTCGGGGGGTGGGGGGTTAGGGGAGGGATAGCATTAGGAGAAATACCTAATGTAGATGACGGGTTGATGGGTGCAGCAAACCACCATGGCACATGTATACCTATGTAACAAACCTGCATGTTCTACACATGTATCCCAGAACTTAAAGTATAATAATAATAATAATAATAATAATAAGCTCTCCTGATGATTCCAGAAGGCCCCTCGGGCTGAGAATCACTGACAACCTCACTCCCCAGGAGACACGTTTCCCCTAACACTCCATCCCCACCACTGGGTTTCTCCACATGCACTGGTCTTCATTTGTTGACATATTTCTTGGGAAATATACTCTTCACTTTTTTGATGTAGAACGTGTGTCTCCTTAGATTACAAGCTAATTGAACGCCATAAAATACTTTTTGAGTTTTCTTCCAATTCCTTGCCTAGTTTAGTGCTCAGTTCTAAAAATGAAAAAGTTACTTTAACATTTTGTTATTCTGCATAGAAAGCCAAACTGCCAGAGACTTCCACTGCTCTGCTTACTAATGGTGTAACCTTAAGCAAGTTATTTTACCTTTCTGAGTTTCCATTTTCTTCACCTTTAAGTAAAAAAATAAATTCTACCGTACAGGACTTTGTGGGAACAACTCACCACTCAATGCATGGAGAGTAACATGCAAGACAGAAGGTGTGTGTGGGCCCACAGTGCGCTTCTGGTCTTTTCACTGCCTCCCTCCTTCCTAGCGATCATTTATAGAGCAGATAACTGAACTGAATCCCACCCTGGTGATTTCCACTATGTTTTTTTTCACTTTTAAACTTCAGGAATTTTTCTTTTCAAAGAAAGGTTACACTCAAACACTACAACTTAAAAAAAAAAAATAAAGGCAGGGCTGTTTTGATTGAACAGCAAAAGCGGCCTGGGGACCCTCTGGCCTGAGACCACGTACTGTACTCAGGGTACAGCCCCTTCCAGAGAGTTTTAAGTGGTGACTCTGGGGGCTGGGCCCTAAATCTCTTGGGGATGAGCCATGTCCAACCTCTGCATGACTTCCAGGAGAGTCTGGGAGGCTCCCAGTGAGCCCCTACTGCTGACTGGAGCGGGTCTCATTCCTCAGGTGAACTAGGAAGGAGGGAAGGAAGCATGGTGAGCACCGTTGTTTCAATCTGACTTTGCATCATGAAATCGTGAGTCTGGCTGTGGAAGATCCTGTGCTTCTTGCTGTAGAGACTGAACATAGTTGGCCTGTTCCTCTCTTGGCTGGCTGTCCTTCTGGAAACATTTTATATGAGCTGGGCTAGTCTTGAAGCCAGCAGGAGGCACTCTAAACACCAGAGGGTCTTTCCTCTTGTATCTTTACTGGACAAGCAGCTGGTAACCAGGGACATAAAAAAGGCCAAACTCAATGAACGCGTTAAGGGCCTTGACAAGAATGCCAGGCCAGCTCCAGTCTGTTATTTGCATGCCATCAATAGTGATAAGGGAAGCTCACTTCAGCACTTCTAAGGAGATGGGCTGTCTCGGCTCTTTAAATCTTTGCAGTTTAGGGCCTATCTTTATTTGCAATTCCACAAATCCAAAAGTCCTGGAAACCAAAAGTTTTTTCACAAGCTTGATGCAAATTCATGTGATGACAAAACCTAATTAGTGAACTGGGCTGGGCGTGGTGGGTCACGCCTGTAATCCCAGCACTTTGGGAGGCCGAGGCAGGCAGATTACCTGAGGTCGGAAGTTCAAGAGCAACTTGGCCAACATGGTGAAACCCCATCTGTACTAAAAATACAGAAATTGGCTGGGTGTGGTGGCACCCACCTGTAGTCCCAGCTACTCGGGAGGCTGAGGCAGGAGAATTGCTTGAACCTGGGAGGCGGAGGTTTCAGTGAGCCAAGATCATGCCACTGCACTCCAGCTTGGCCAACAGAGTGAGACTCTGTCTCAAAAAAAACAAAAACAAAAAACAAAAAAACAAACGCAAAACCAAAACAAAACAATAACAAAACCCAAAAAAATCCTGGAGGCCAACTTTAGGCTTTATTTTCCTATATTTACAGTGTAAACAGTCATAACTTTTGCTGTGTAAATATTAATGTGTTTGTGGGAACTTAATGTGTTTGTTTGTCACAGATCTTACTGGGAATATAACATAATATATGGTAGATCCCTTTCTAAAACATAAAAACATTCTGGCCTCAAGGGTTTCAGGTAAGGAATTATGGACCATTACTTAATTCTTAAAGTTGTAAAACCTTTGTAACTGACTTCTAGATAACTTATAGTTAGTAACAGCTTACATCAATCATCAAACCTAGCTATCGCTAATAAAAAGATAATTAATAAAAGTGGTTGTCATTTTCCCACTTGGCAAGATTTTTTCATTGTGGTCAGGGCTACATACTGGGTACAGATGGCATTAGGAGATAATGGCAAGAAAGTTGCGAACTGTACATTTCAACATCTTCTTGTCAATTGAACACTCCTTGAAAGCATGCTCTATGTCTGTAGCCAGCCTCCAAGATGCTCATCCCTTCTAGTATTCACTCAAATGTAGTCCCTTCCCACACCAGGGCTGGTGTGTGTGATCAACAGCATACTGCAGAAGTGATGATACGGCACTCCTGAGGTTAGGTGGAAGACTGCTGCTTCTGTCTCTCTGATCACTTGCCCTGGAGGAAGCCTGCAGCCAGGCCATAAGGACACTCAGGCACTGGGTATGGAGAGGCCCACATTGGCAAAAACAGGAAGCCTCCAACCAACAGTCGGTGGGGAACTCAGACGTGTCCACAACAACATGGGTGAGCCAGGAAACAGATTTTCTAGTCATAGCTGAGTCTTGAGGTGACTGTGGCCCAGCAGACAGCTCAACTGCAATCTCATGAGAAACCCTGAACCAGAGCCATCCAGTCTATGATGTTCCCAGATTCCTGACCCTGAGGCACTGTGAGATAATAAATGTTTGCTATTTTAAAGCTCCTAATTTGTGGGATAATTTCTTATGCAGCAAGAGATAACCAATACAGCATCATTCATCTTTATGTTGCCAGAATCTAAAATAAAAATACCTGGGCACAAATTGGGTGCCAAAATCAGTATTTGCTGAATGAAGAGCAAATGAATGGAGGAAACTCAATCTGCATCAGAAGACTTGAATTCAAATATCTAACTTTCGAGAACAGAAGGGAACAAGTAAGTTTTCTGACTCAATGACTTTTAAATGTGAAATTGGATTTAGTGCAATTACTTTCTCTTAAAGTTCATTTGCATGGAGGTGAAAAAAGGTTTCACTGAAGTTGCACCTGGTACACTTGGGGACTGCACTTATGTTGGCACACTCGATCAACACTCTCTCTGATCTCCGAGCAAGTGCCATGCTCCCGGGAAAGCACACACTTGAGAAAGTTACAGAAAAGCAACCTTCAGCCAAAAACAGTCTTCCCCAAGTGAGAAGCTACAATGATCACTTGACAATCTATAATCTCACTGCTTATAATCCAGGAAATATCTAAGATTGCAGTGAATTTGATGGGAGTAAAATTTATTTTTTTAAATCAGCCAGATGTCCCATCTGTACATTTCTCTCATTTTGAGGTAAGTAGCCTTTAGCATCTTTGTATAATTTTATTCAGGCAGACAATATCTTTTTACACACCTTTCCTCCCCCACCAAAAAGTTGCTCCGCGACGGTAGCTGAACCTAAGTGCACCATGGGGCACAGTTTTTTCTCTCTATGGTCCCTTAGCTCAAGGTTCTAAAGTGTAAAAAAGAGATGCTGCAGTTCTCAGTTAAAAAAAAAAAAAAAAAAAAAGGAGAGAGAGAGACACTAATAAAGACTGTGAGACACCTGAAAGCAGGTACTAGGTCATATATGTATTTTTACCCCCAGCACCTCAGCAGAAGAGGTATCTAATGGAACCTCAAACGTGTACTGCATGAATGTTATCTTTATTGTAGTAAAGGGTATATTCTTAAATCCATTCCTGGCCTTCTTTCAGTGAATCGAACATATGCATTTTTTTTGTTTTTTTGCTACCTTGGGACCTTTGGACATGCCTGGAATGTCCTGCCTCAGCCCCTTCTCAAACGGTGGTAAATGGGAGTAAATGGTATCATACTAAGGCCCTAGCAGGAAGTCTGGGAGTCATCTTTAACTCTCTCCCTTACTTTTCCACGACTAATTCATCATCAAGTCTTACTGCTTTTAACTCTGAAAATATATCTGGAGAATCTACCATCTTCTCTCCTTCTGCCCCTGCTGCATCCCAAGCCCTCACTGGTTTCCATTGGGACCACTTTACGAGTCTCCTATCTGGATGCTGGCTTCCACTCTTCCTGCCTCTGGTCCATTCTCCACTTGGCAGCCCGCAGGATTGTTTTAAGAATGTAAATTGAAAGAAAATTCTTCCCTACTTAAAAGTCTTCCTTTTCCTTTTGAATAAAGTAAAAAATATCTTACCTTGGTCTTCAAGTCCCTGCTGGTCTGATCCTTACCTGCTACTCTGTTCTAATTTTTGTTACTTCCTCACCACTACCACGTAGCCATACTAGCCTTCTTTCAGTTAACCAAACATTACTCAAACATGACTCCACCTCTAGGGAGTGATTTTCCTAATTATTCTGCCAAGTAGGGATTCATCCCTAACAGCTACCCCTTGTTATTCTCTATTAATGTCTGCTGTTTACTTCCTTCAGAGCATTTATCATCACAATTTGTAATCATATTTGTCTGTCTCCCAGATGGCCTGTACACTCTAGAAAGACTCTGGGACTATTTTCTTAACAACTGCATTTGTGCCTATTAGGCATTACTCAGCAGGGTCTGAGACACTGCAGCCACTGGAGAATGCAACGGGCACACATAAGTGAAGGACATGTTATCCACGGGACAGGAGGGGAGGGAGCTGGGGGTCACCCTGTCTCAGAGGCACCTTCCTGTAGCCCCGGCACTTACTTGCTGACAAGCCACTGCTAGCACTCATGGAGCGGCCTGGCTCAGGGCGGGATTTGGTGATAGATGGAATACTGACTGAGCCACTGAATACTGTCCGACTTTCCTGAGGCCGAGGGTTCTATAAACAAAAGCGAGAGAGACATCCTTTAGCCAGAAAGAAACTGATTTTCCTGCAGAGATGTCTATTTTTCACTATAATTACCAAGAAATAAAATAATCTTGACCAGAATGACAGAGTAAGGAACGGCAGATTATACAGTCTTTCCCACCCACAAAAGTAATAAAACCCTAATACGAAGTAAATCTCATCCTAATCAGGAATAAGTACTTATACTTACTGAAATACTTATCAGTAAACAGCGTTTTTTTGGTTGTAAAAACAGTAAGTAAAAGTTATATGGTTAGATGTGACAGTGAAGTATAGAATTACATGGACATTTGCCGATAACTGAAAGCTTTTACTATGTATGACATTTTTATTTGCTTAACAGCTGATAAGTCCATTTGGAGAAAATTCTACTAAAATTATAATCTTCTCAAGAAAATGTTTTATTGATGTGATACCAAATGTGCCATTTATAAGTTCACACCCCAGTCACCAGGCATCTTTACTGCTCACACCAATAGTAGTACTGGGATTAGAAATAAGATGCTGCAATACTCACAACCTAGGTGAAGTTAGTTAATTTGGGAATATTAGTTTGAAAACTAATTTCTGACGTCAATGGTCTGGGTTTGATTTCAAAGAGTTTATAAACACGTTTATATACATTTACTTGGAAGATTTGCCTATTCCTTATTGATATTTCCATTTAATTATTGAATGATTTCAGCGTGTGAGGTAGGAAAATAGGCCACAGAATGTTTTGCAAATCACACACACCTAAAGGATAGCCACATAGGTGGTGTGCAGGGTGAGCTGTCTGATTACAGTTGAGAACAGAAAGCATGCTGCCTCCCCAAAGGCCCCAATCTTTTTCAGACCAGGAGGATGAGATGTTGGGGCTGACAAAAGTCCAGAGGAGGGAAAAATATTTTAATATTCTTTATAAATCCTGGAGAAGGCAAATTACATATACCATGTTATTAACATCTCTTTTAATACTCATAAGGCTTTTCTCCATTTGTTGACATAATCCCAGCCTCATGTAAGCATCTTCTGATGCAAATGGTCTGGATTTGATTTCTTATAATTTATAAACAGATTTATATATATTTACTTAGAAGATTTATCTACTCCTTATTGATTTTTCTTTCATAGCTACAAAAATGATGGTAATCTTACTAGCCTATTGTCGGCCAGCCTCTCCTTCATTGGCTGTTTGTGAGGGTGTGCCATAAAGGCAGCACGGTCGCTGTGGCTGTGAGCACAGGCTATGGAGGCATTTGACCCACTACTCACATCTGTGCTGCACAGCTGACTGACGGCAGGGCTTGGGGTCGCTAAACTCTGTGCCCCAGTTCCCTCAGCTGTACTGTGAGGATAACAACTGCCTCCTGGGGCTTGTCTGAGGATGAAGCTAATTACACTAGCACAAAGAAAGCATGTAGCCCAGTCCCACTATGTGCTTTTCTTTCCTCTGTTCTAGTAACAACCTCATACAGCCATCTGCAATATCACTTTCAAACTTCTTTTTAGTCACATCAGAACAGCAATTCTGGCCAGGCATGGTGGCTCAGGCCTATAATCCCAGCACTTTGGGAGACTGAGGTGGGCAGATCACGAGGTCAGGAGATCGAGACCAGCCTGGCTAATATGGTGAAACCCCCGTCTCTACTAAAAATACAAAAAAATTAGCTGGGCATGGTGGCACACACCTGTAGTCCCAGCTACTCAGGAGGCTGAGGCAGGAGAATTGCTTGAAACTGGGAGGTGGAGGTTGCCAGAGGAGCCAAGATCACGCCACTGCACTCCAGCCTGGGCGACAGAGCAAGACTCCGTCTCAACAACAACAACAACAACAACCCCCCAGCAATTCTGCTTGGTGGTGGGGTATCACAAATTTTACATGTGTTAAACAATACCTTAACTCTATAATGGAAATGCAATGAAAAAAAATCACACATTAAAAGCAGTAAAAAATTCAAGTTTTGTGACTTTTCCAAAGGATCAATTTGTTGAGTAAAGCCAAATAGTTTAATTCCAACTTAAACTAGAACATGCAACTTTCCTTTGAAAAGACATGTTCTCTTCATAGAATGCTATAGGCTACCATTACTATAGGGTAATCCTTTATCTTTTCTACATCATCAGAAAATCACACAGATAGTAATAGCCACTAAGACATAACAAAATGTGACTGGAAGATATATTTATTAACCCGGTGTTCTCTCAGTGCTAACTAGTTCATTAAAATTGTTTGTTTTCTGATTATAAAGGTAATACTCATGAACTGTAGAGTATATAATGAAATCATGAGACCAAAAAAGTCACCTGTGAATTCACCAGATACTAATAACAATTTGATGTGTTTCCTGCCTATCTTTTCTTCCAACATAATTTAAGAGTTGATGATACTGTATCATGCTGTTTTCAAATGCAATAGAACACCAGGCTAACTAGTGTATTTTTAAAAAATGTTACAACTGTCTGCCTAATTTTACTGTTTCAAAAACACAACCTTTTCTCATCATTTTGAGCTTAGGAAATATTACTCTTTCTTCTAGTAGCTTAACATAGAGAATACATTAGAGAAATTTATCCACATACCTGCCATACATTGATAAACTTTGTGGTATAACTTATGTTTATTCATGACTTATGCTATTTAATGTTAACAGAAATCTATCTTACCTAAATGGTTTTACAAGTTTCAGCAAGAGAAAAGGCCTAAATGCTTAAACTACATTTTACATATTTTACTAAATGTCCTCATACTTGCCCTTTAAACATAGAAACCCAGGGGAACACTGTTGATAGGCACACCCTCCTCCACACTCACCACCTCATGGTCCTCAGCTTTTGGGCTGACAGTTCAGATTGTCCTGATTATAAGTAAGCATATGGTTCCCTAGCCTCAGTTCTTTAGTCATCTTATAATTTCTTATACTGACTGCTATTACAACAACACTAAACTCTCCAGCACCTAAAATAGTTAGGTGCTGAAAGATATTTGCTGAATAAATAAATGGAAAATGAATAGATTATTCATCCCAATTTTCTAATTTGAGTATTGAGATTAATTCAGTTGGCAATGTAATTTCAAAATACGATCCTTTCTGTAAAACAGTGTTTAGTTAATAATGATTTGAAGTTACAGGCCTGTGTGTGTTTTAAAGATACAAAGTAGTATTTTATGCAAACACTTAAAAGATGACTATCTTCTTTGCTATAATATGGTATAGATTAAATAATTTAACACAGAATACAATGAAATCAGCACAAATACTTAAGGCTTTTGAGGTTAAAAGAAACAAGCAATAAAGAAATGTACTAATGTGGCTAAAAAATGTTTTTTAGTTATAATAAAAGTCTAGAACTGGAAACTGAGTTCCCAGTTGCCATGCAATTGTGAAACTCACTCCAAGGAGAGGTTAGAGCTCAGAGAAAGTTTGCAGCACTGAGCTTTCCTACATGCACCTGAAATGCCTGAGAAAAGGTTATGGCAAAACAACTAAAAAAAGGGCCAAAGCCAGCACTCAGGAAAACATGCATTAACACCACTTGAAAAGCTCCAAAGCACACATTTTGAAGAATTGCACATACTGAAAGTTGGCAACTAGTTGGCCCCAAATTTAACTGCTGCCATCTTCATGCCATCTACATGAATTTGGTTCATCTACTAAATTTGCAAAGTCCATGTAATTCTTGGTGCGTTATTTAAAGTAAATGCTTTTTTTTCCTCTAAGAAAATAAAAAAATTAAAATGGAAATAGTCAATGCTAGCAATTCAACAGATATATATACAAGAGCAACCCTCTAAGACGCAAGCAACATGTGAACAATGCAGCAAAGAAAAGCTCAAAGGAGATGGGAATATCCACTTCAGGCTATACTTTTTTTATTGTTTTTCTGTAAACCTTAAGATATATCAATGTTGTCCTTTCCTATAAAACAAACCTATCCTAGAATAAATGGCAAAAATAAAGGCTACAAAATATATCTGAAACTTAGTACCAACTTAGTAACTTTATTACTTAGGCTGAAGTAATAAAGGAATGACAAAAAAAAGTTTTGTTAAAAAAAAGTTTATCATTCAGTCAGCTAGAGTTAAATAAACTTCATTATAAAGTGACAAGAAACCTAAGCCTCTGGTCCTTTCAAGGTACAAGTATGTATAAGATTAGGGTAAGACTTTCATTTGATGGTACAGTATTTCTAGTTACAGATGACTAACTAAAGCAACATTTCTATGGTCTTTTATATGAAAAGTTATTATTATTATTTTGAGACAGAGTCTTTATCGCCTAAGCTGCACTGCAGTGGTGCAATCACGGCTCTCTGCAACTTCCACCTCCCAGGCGCAAGTGATCTTCTCCCCTCAGCCTCCCAAGTAGCTGGGACCACAGGCATGTGCCACCACATCCAGTTAATTTTTTTATTTTTATTTTTTGTAGAAATGGGGTCTCGCTATGGTTGCCCAGGCTTGTCTCAAACTCCTAGGCTCAAGTGATCCTCCTGCCTCAGCCTCCCAAAGTGCTGGGATTACATATATGAGCTATCATGCCCAGTGAAAAGTTCCTGATTAACATATACAAAATTCCTCTGGAATCCACTCCCTGCAGTCTAAGCAAACTCAGGCTTATTTTACCGTGGTTAATTTAATTTTGTCAGATAAGATATTTAAGTGATATAATAATTTAAATGTCAATAACATTTACAACATTATAATTTAGAATAATTTTATAATACAAACAACAAAAAATAAACTTCCCATCCTATAGCTAATTTTCTAATTGGAAAATTTCTACATATATAAATACAAAAATTGATCTACTATGGTTGTAAGTTAGGGGACATTATGGGAAGTGGTTCGCATGATACAATTCAAACATTTTATTATCTGCAAAACTAACTTCAGAAAATGTTCCCTTGAAGTTATTGTAAGCATACACCACTTGATGGACATATGAATATTCAGCTTTAATGGCCACCAGCTCTCCACCCTACTGCAAAGCCACTGGTAGCAAAGATACAAGCTGAATGGAAGAGACCAACAGCAGCTGCCACAATCCTTCAGAATACAGTATGCTTTTTACATTTTCCTCTTTCTTTGCTTTAGTTTTGTTACCTTGGATCCAGGTTGGAATTACATGCATTTCAGTAACTCAAAGATTAGTAAAATCTAACTTATTTTTGGAATTTTTGTTACTCATTAATATTAATTTTTTAACTTTTCACTTTGGAGATTTTTAAGCTTTTCAAAAAGGGGTTTATTGTAGATAGGTCTGTGGATGGGTTCTACCACAGACTTCAACCTCACTAAATATAAAACATTTCACTGAATTGAACTGGTTATAGGGTAAGGAGCTAAAAAATTCAGAAATTCTGGGAGCCCTTTCCTGTTTGTTTTAACAGAATAGAGAGCTATTTCTTACGATGGGAAAATCTTTTGTTAAACATAGATAAATCTTTAATACCGTGTTTCAAAAATGAAAACTGAAATCTTCCCTATTCCTCCATCTTCTTCCTCAAAAGAAGAAACAAAATAGAAATGGGAAAGAAGAGGAAGATAAATAGAGGAAGAGGAAGAGGAGAAGTTTGGCAGAAGATAAACAGGCCAAAGGAAAAGGTTCACAAGATGGCACCATCTCAGCGGTGTTACTTATTAAGCCAGGCAAAAGGAAATCCATACATGGTTAGTGAAAGTTAACACCTGACTCAGCTGTTCATACCCTCAGAGTCATAAAGCTTGGTGTACCAGGGACAGAGCGTAGAGACGGGGAATATTCAGGGTTTATGGAATCAGGAGAGAGAAATTTTTCAGCAGAATTAACAGTCATGTGATAGATGTGTTCAAAGTTGATCGGAGAGGAGATCAGACCGGAGTGATGATGAGGGGATGGATAAGGGAAACCTGGCTATCAAAAACAAAAGAAAGATGAAAAAAGGCAATAAGGTGATGAAAATGGATTCACATTTCACACAACATGCACATAGAACAAATGGAATAGTATCTTATATCAGAGCTGAATCCTTAATGAAATACTTTTAGGTCTTAGAAAGTTAAATTTTGTAATACTCTTGCCAGTTACTTAAATAGCTGATTTGCAAAAGATCATTCTTTTTTATAAAATTATTCTTTAATTAAAATAAGGAGAAATTGGACTTTCAGAAATACAAGACTTTCAGAGTTTAGTTCAGTATTTTCTTATGTAATAACACAATCAAAATATGGCAAAAATCTATCAAAAACATTAAGCATAGAAAAAGCAAGAAACAAGAAAATGGAACAAGTGAACCTACAACAGCTTCTAAACAGATGTGTTATGAAACTGTTTCTTTAGAAATCTAAAACCATGTAAAACCATTCCCTGATAATGTGTTTGTTTTTACTGATTTTATTTCCTTACAACAGTTAACCATGGAATATACTAATTATTGGTTTACCTTTAAGCAGCCCAAGCTTATCTCCATTTAGACACCCAAAAAGAACATGTTTGTTTTCTTAACAAGGTAAAAATCTTCCCTTCAATGTTCAGGTATATTTTTTTAAATGAAATAATGTAATATCAAAGATATAGAAAAAAGCTTTTGAATCCAAGGACTAATTTTAGAGATAAAAGAACTACTTCTGAATATGCAGGAACTATCACTCAGTAGCCAGTCACCTTCTCTAAAGGGAATTTTCAAGATTCAGTTCTTGAAGAACATGATCCCTTCATCAGAGGCAGAGGGTGAATGGCGTGCTGGAGAGAGCGCTAACTGAATCCAGCATAGCATTCACGTTCCCATGAGCTGAGATGAACCTGCTTTGTAAAAAGATCGCATAAATTACCTAGGCTTAAAAGAAAGTCTCCTCTGTAAGGTCTCGTTTTTATTCTAGATATATGAATAAAATCAGTACCTTCTGAGGTTTTACTGACGTACATGAAACTTTGACTTTAAGAAGCAAAATTACATCTTAAAGCTCCAGGATGTCACTAAGCTCGAAAATATACTTTTATTAACAATTTTAGTAATGGATAAAAAGCTAGGAGAAATGTAATGTGCTAAAAATAAATCTTCTAGAGGTAAAGTATTATTCTTGCATCCAAATTAGAGAAAAATTTGTTCTTTATTACAAATAGCAACCATGTATTAAAACAGTAAATTATTTTAAAAATTCAAGAAAATGAATATAGCATCTATTTATAAGCCACACACCATCTTATATTAATGCTTATATTGTCTTGGCTCACTTAGATACAAATAAAGGTTTGCATCTGATACAGGAATATGACTCCCTTAGTCTCACTGCTCCTTCCATATTCAAAAAGCAAACAACTCTGTTTCAAGAACATCTGGCACAAAAGCAACAGAATTAAATTTCTAAAGACATACAATAAACTTTCTAAGTTTATAAGTATTTCACAGGAAAGTGATACTGATTTGAATAAATTAAAATATAAAAATGTCTGGGACACATGCTCTTTGAATAGATGACAACATGTGGCTTTGGTATTTAAAAACTCATATATGTTAACATTAGATAAATTTAATTCATCTTTATTTTATGAGACAGTTTGTAATAATTCCATTTCAATGGAAAGAACATATTAACATCTGAGAATACATTAAAATATCACAAGCTTTTCAATAGATACATACACAAGTACAGGCATGCATATTATTATTATTTTCAGACATGCATATTATTGTATTTACTAGTGTCTACTCTGAGATAAAGATGGCTCTGGGCACAAAGTAAGTGCTCAATAAATATTTGTTAGATGATTAAATGGATGCCTATAAAAAAGCCCCAGGTTATATGTCCTTTGGTAGTGAAATAGAAAAAAGTCATGTGAAAATAAAATCTGGTTGTGAAGAACAGGAATTCAGACAGATAAAATCTTTGATGCATACTACGTGTACAGGTGAAGAAACAGGTTTCAAAAATTTACACCAACTTCTTGTCCTGGAAATACAAAAGCACTTACGTGATAAGAAAACATTAAAGCAATGAAAGGCACATTAAAAACTGAATTGCAATGAGAGGGCAAAAAGTCACTTGTGTTAATGCCAAAAAGAATGATTATCATGTGTTAACAAAATCAGGTGACAACAAACACTAAAAATCAAGCGGTCTAATGATTCTGTGGAAAATGCTATCTTCACTTGTTTTGCTGATCAATATAGACCTTATTCTGAACAAAAAATAAGATACAGATTTTTTCTTTTTCTTTTATCTCTTTTTTTTTTTCTTAAAGTGATGGAAGGAAGAGGGAAGAAAATGTAGAGTGAGGAGGGATCTCTGATAAAAAAAATTCTTATAATGTTTGAAATCTGACATTTTGGCATCAAGGTGCATAGTCTTATTGGATATGAAGGTCTGAAAGAACTCTGGAACATTAGCAAACTGATTTTTCACCTGCTGGCAGAAGGATACCAAGCAGAGTAACATTCTGTTAAACACTGTAATATGTGGGCTAGAATGGAATGTCTACAAACATTTTCTATACTACTTCTAGCTACATTGTTTGAATGTATGAGATAAAAACATTCTTTTCTGTGTAAAATAAAAGTGTAAGAAATTTAAATTTTAAAAGAATATCTATTAAAACCTTGTAACTACTGAAATAATTTATTTGCTGATGTTTTGCTTTGCAACTTACATATTTGAAATTTGTATCCTGCTATCCCTACATAATGCTAACTACATATTATGTATTGAAAAAACTACCAACTCAATTTAAAAAGCTTAATTAAAATACTACACAGCACTTGACTTATCAAATATAAGTCATAAATATGTTCACATTTCAATTGTTTATCACAATTTAAAAAATTCTTTAAGGTATTTTGTGCCTGACATCCCATCTTCCATAAGGAAAAACAACAGGCTTTGGACTCTGTAGTTATGTTATGTTTACTTCTGAGGTTAAAGGAAAACCAGACTCAGGACTTTAAGCAAATGTTCCTAATGGGAAAAGAATGGAGAGAAATCTGAGATCTCACTCCCAGGAAAAGGTTGAAAAAAAAATAGTATAGCTTTTAAACATGATAGAAAAGTATAACAGTTTTAATATTTAATGTGCTCGACCTGAAAAATTTTAAAAGTACTGTATCAAGATAAGCTGTAATCTAGTTTTTGCACTTTTTAAATATTTACTCAGCACAGCTAACCCTATTCCAAAAACATAAGTGATTAATGAGGCCTGTTTGAACCCCACAAAGTATATTATTATGAATATATAATAATATTTTGATATTATTGGTAATGGTAATAAGAATGTCACATTCATTCATAAGCAAGCAGAGCCAACTGATGAACTGAGATATTTACAATGAAGAACTCAGACTTGAATGCAGATATTTTTTCTTCCCATGAAATAAATGCAAACCTCCCTTTAAAAGGCATTTTTTTTAAATTTAAAGAAACTTGACTGCACACCAAACTATATTATCAATCAATTTCTCTGTCAGTGATAGATGTTTATATCTTCTATCACTGTAGTGTTGATAATGGGGTTAATTAAGACAGATTTCCTTAGACAGCAATTTGGGTCAGGATTCACAAATCATCTCCCAAATGGTCATGAAATATGAATTATACTTAAAATTCTGTGCAAAATTTAGCAGCTATCACTACCAATCAAAAGGGTCATTTTTAAAGTTTTAATAGTATGCTGAGAGAACTATGGTACTGAAATGTACAGAGCCTGGCTAATTCCACTAATGTTCTTAATTTAAACATGACCAGTCTGAGAGCCTAATCTTCATATTGTTAAAACAGAATAGTTCTCCAATGTTGTACTTTTTTTTCTTTTTTTGAGTTAGGGTCTTGCTCAGTTGCCCAATGCAACAGCAATCATAGCTCCCTGCAGCCTCAAACTCCTGGGCTCAAGTAATCCTCCCACCTTAGCCTCCTGAGTAACTAGGACTACAGGCACACATTACCATGCCCAGCAATGTTTTTATAGAAATGGGGTCTTGGTCAGGCTTGGTGGCTCACGCCTGTAATCCCAGCACTTTCAGAGGCCGAGGCGGGCGGATCACGAGTTCAGGGTTCGAGACGAGCCTGACCAACATGGTGAAACCCCATCTCTACTAAAAATACAAAATTAGCCGGGCATGGTGGCAGATGCCTGTAATCTCAGCTACTCAGGAGGCTGAAGCAGAAGAATTGCTTGAACCTGGGAGGCAGAGGTTGCAGTGAGCCGAGATCACACCATTGCACTCCAGCCTGGGTGATAGAGTGAGACTCTATCTCAAAAAAAGAAAAAAAAAAGAAAGAAAAGAAATGGGGTCTTGCTTATGTTGCCTGGGCTGGTCTTGAACTCCTGGCCTCAGCAATCCTCATGCCTTGGCCTCCCAAAGTGCTGGGATTACAGGCATGAGCCACCACACCTGGCCTATGTTATACTTTTTCATGTACAACTGACCAGGTAACATGTTTGTAACTGGGTAAAGGAAAAAGATTTAATTTCACAACTATCGGAGAGATGTAACCATTAATGATCAAGTTATGCGGTTCTCTGGGAAGAAAAAAAAAGAGTAGGCCAAATATCTGTATTGATTTGCTAACACGTAGTGAAATTTTAGTGATTTGGTAACCACATTCCAAATTTGGTATAGAACCTCTCCAAATTTGGTAGTTTCTTCCACCACCAATAGTAAACCTAGGCATGGGAGAAATTCTCCAATATGGAACTAAGTAAGAACCTGATTTGTTTGGCTTTTGACAGAAGTCTCAATTTTATGTTTTGTTCATCAGGTATGTCATCATGTATCTTAGACATATTGTGGTATACTGAGAGAAACATTTCCTCATTACATTCACATATCCTTTGAAGTCTACGCATGTATTTAAGCCTATGTATTTATATTCCCCCCACACCCGCCCTTTTTTACATTCACTCTTAATTCCTCTTACCATGGGCAGATCTTTCAGGATCTGTATTCCATCTCCAGGACCCATGTGTGCTATGTGGTTAAAATTAGTTGGATTAGAAATTAATTTATTTCTCATTTCTGGATCTCGTAGCATTTCCCTGTAAGACAAAGCATCTGTTTAGATACTTTTTCCAGTTAATTTATGTAGCTTATGAAAAAAATTAAGCTTAATTTTCTTAATAAAAATACAACTGTTAAATCACATTAATAAGAATATAGAGTAACAGAATATACTCAATTAAAAATGTACTTCCTTAGAATATTTTAAATTTTAAAAAAAAGATCTTATGATTTTAGGTGGAACAGTAGAGGGTCTTTTTAAATACTTAAGACATCAAAGAAGCTCTACTTTGTTTTACATATAATTCTGAACATTTTATGTATCTCTTTAAAAATGATTGATAACACTACAGAAACGGTCTTATATGTAACTGTAAATACTACAATCCTACTTCTGTTTGCTCATGAAGAGAGTAGTTAGTCTGAACTTCTTAGACATATACAGGTTTACTGTATGCACAGCTATGTCCTATGCTTATGTTGTAGAAAGGTACACAATCCAAAAATATGACTATTCCATATACATAGAGAAGTGAATGAAGTGAATAAAAATATGGTACTTTAATCCAGTGCATACTCACAATTTTGAGAATATTAATTAAAATGATACTGAGAAGTTACATTCATTATTGCAGTTTTTGACACCACAGATGAATGAGATTTTCAGATACCCAATTTTCCTTCCAAATCAAATATAGTATCATCACCAAGTAGTCCTTCAGATGGTACAAGCAGGCATGGATGATAGTACAGGTTAAGTATCTACCTCCTCTGCTGCATCCTTTCCTCTTCTGGGACTCTGAAGGAATAACGCCGCTTATTGTTAATATTTCTAACCATTTGTTTCCGACTATTATCTGATGTTTCAGGAACTACCAGTTCGTCCCCTTCTGTTAAAATAAAAATACAAACGATAATGATGTTTTTTAAACTGTTAAAATGCTTTTTATCTATTAACCTCCAAGACAGTACAAACATTGATAGTACAAGTATATGCAATTCTGGTTTTTAAATGTTGTGTTGATAACCACAGTAAATAATATTTAACAGAACCTATGTAAACAGATAATATGCTGAAAGTGAACATAGCTTACAAAATATACTTTCACTTTTACTTGATTATAAACACAGTAGGACATAATTTTACTAGAAGAAAACTGTAGTTGCCTTGGTGTTCTGTCACTCTAATCAGCCACCCTACCCCAGTATCTCAATACTATATTTTCTCTCCCTCCAGGTATTGATTTCAATGGCTTAGGGTGTTGTTAAAGAGCTACTATTGTTACCCTGAACAGTTATCAGGCATAAATGGTAAGCTTGACTTACCATAAGTGGTAAATAACAATTACAACTATCTTTACATAATAAAAAAAATTCCTTTGCAAGGTTCAATCTATGAGATACGGAGTAAAAAGAAGGAGCTGTGCTCCCACTACCCTTCCTTTACAAAAGGTAAGAATCTGTTGCTATTTCTCCTCTTCTGATCTTGGGGGTAGATGATGTTTAATCATATACACCTAGCAACCCAGTGATAGTCTTATCCGATGTCAGGTTTAATATCTAGAAGTAAATAAAACTGTCTGCCAGGGACTCCCAAAACATGCTGGGCTGTATGAAAATAAGAAAAAAATAGACAACTGTATCCATGTAACACAACAAAGGGTGTCATTATAAATAAGATAAGGAAAAACAGGAAAGTTTAGAAGTTTTCAACACCCAAAAAGCTGAAGTGAAGAGGAGGTGCGAAGAAGCCAAATGAGCCTAGAAGAAAACAAAGGTGATAATCAGCAGAAATGCAACATGATCGTCGTGGCATAATAATATGGCTTAGGCAGACTGCTTTCCTAACAATAAATATTTTTAAAATAGAATTATTATTATTATTTGTTTGAGGCAGGGTCTTGCTCTGTTGCCCAGGCTGGAGTGTAGTGGCACCATCATAGCTCACTGCAGCCTCGACCTCCTGGTCTCAAGTGATCCTCCTGTCTTGGCCTCCCAAAGAGCTGGGATTACAGGCAGATGCACCGCCATGCCCATCCAAAGAACAGAATTTTTGAAGTGAATGAGAATGTGGGACATAAATTTGGAATTTGAGAATTATGAGGGTAAATAAAGAGACTTAGGGTGGCAATGGGAGATTTTGGACAGGCAGAGGGCTGCAGGAACACTTTGACCTCTTAAGAAATGATGGAGAAAGCAAAACACAGAAAAAGAAAGGACCTCTTGAGATGGGATTTCCTTCCTTTTTCAAAGAAAAAGACAACTACATTAAAATTTTGTCAGGTCCCTCTTCTCCAAGATCTACCTCTACTCTTAGCCTAGAGTAGAAAGATGAAAAAGCATGGGAAAAGACAAGTCGTAATAGGTTTTGTCTTATAGACACATAGTGGGTATGAACACATTTACGACCAGCAGAGTCACACACAGTGAGAATAGGGTGGAGCCAATTTTATACAAATATGTGGAGTTCCTCTAAGAAACAGAATACAGGCACACCTTGGAAAAAGTGCAGGTTCAATTTGAGACCACATAATAAATACCAAAATAAAGCAAGTCACACAATTTTTTTGGTCTTCCAGTGCATATACATTATGTTTACATTATACTGTAGTCTGTTAAGTGTGCAACAGTATGTGTCTAAAAAAATACATATCATAATTTAAAAATGCTTTATTGCCAAAAAATGCTAACAATCATCTTCGCCTTCATGAGTCGTATTCTTGTTGATAGCTGGAGGGTCTTGCCTCGATGTGGATAAGCTGCTGACTGAGCAGGGTGGTGGCTGCTGAAGGCTGGAATGGCTGTGGCAATTTCTTAAAGTGAGACATCAATAAAGTTTGCCACTCTAACTCCTCCTTTCACAAAAGACAGTTCTCCATAGCATAATGATGCTGTTTGGTAACATTTTACCCACGGTAGAATTCCTTTCAAAATTGGAGTCAATCCTCTCAAACTCTGCCTCTGCCCTATCACCTTAGTGTATGTAATATTCTAAATATTTTCTTGTTTTTTCAACAATGTTCTTAACATCTTCACCACGAGTAGATGCCATTTCAAGAAACTGTTTTTTTTTTTTTTTTGCTTACCCATGAGATACAACACCTCATCCAATCAAATTTATCATGCGATTGCAGCAATTCAGTCTCCTAATTCTAGTAGTTCTCTTGCTCTTTTCATCACATCTGTAGCTATTTCCTTCACTGATGTTTGGAACCTCTAAAAGTCATCCATGAGGGCTGGAATCTGCTTCTGCCAAACTCCTGTGAATGTTGGTATTTTGACCTCCTCCCAAGAATTACACGTTCTTAATGGCATCTAGAATGGTGAATCCTTTCCAGAGGGTTTTCAATCTATTTTGCCCAGATTCATCAGAGGAATAACTATCTGTGGCAGCTATGGCCTTATGAAATGTGTTTCTTAAATGATCAGACTTAAAAGTCAAAACGACTCCTTTATCCACGGGCTACAGAATGGATGCTGTGTTAGCGGATGTGAAAATAACATCATTAATCTCCTTGTACCTCTCCATCAGAGATTTTGGGTGACTTAGGTGCATTGTCAATGAGCAGTAATATTTTGAAAGAAGTATTTCTTTTCTGAGCAGTAGATCTCAACAGTGGGCTTAAAATTTTCAGTGACATCCTGTAAACAGATGTGTTGCCATCCAGACTTTGTTGTTCTGCTTATAAAATATAGGCAGAGTAGAGTTACCATAATTCTTTTTTTTTTTTTTTTTTTTTTTTTTTTTTGAGATGGAATTTCGCCCTTGTTGCCCAGGCTGGAGTGCAATGGCGCAATCTCGGCTCACTGCAACCTCCACCTCCCAGGTTCAAGTGATTCTCCTGCCTCAGCCTCCTGAGTAGCTGGGATCACAGGCATGCGCCACCATGCCTGGCTAATTTTGTATTTCTAGTAGAGACAGAGTTTCTCCATGTTGGCCAGGCTGGTCTTGAACTCCTGACCTCAGGTGATCTGCCTGCCTCGGCCTCCCAAAGTGCTGGGATTACAGGTGTGAGCCACCATGCCTGGCTGAGTTACTGTAACTCTTAAGGGCCTAGGATTTTTTCAAATGGTAAATGAGCACTGCCTTCAACGTAAAGCCACAAGCTGCATTAATCCCTAACAAGAGTCAGCCTGTCCTCTGAAGCCAGACATTGACTCCTCTCTAGCTATGAAAGTCCTAGATGGCATCTTCTTCCTATAGAAGTCTGTTTTAGCTAAACTGAATTTTGTATTGTTCAGTGTAGCCACCTTCATCAATTATCTTAGCTATGTCTTCTGGATAAATTGCTGAGCTTGTACATCAATACTTGCTGTTTCACCTTGCATTTTTATGTTATGGAGATGGCTTCCTTCCTTAAATCTCATGAGCCAAACTCTGCTAACGTCTTTTCTACTGCAGGTTCCTGACAGCTCTCAGCTTTTATAGAATTGAAGAGAAAGCTTTGCTCTGGATTAGGCTTTGGCTTCAGGGAATGTTGCGGCTGACAGTCTATCCAGATCACTAAAACTTTCTTTGTAGCAGCAATAAGGTTGTTTCACTTTCTTATCATATGTTCTCTGCAGCAGCACTTTAATTTCTTTCAAGAACTTTTCCTTTGCACTCATGACTTGGCTAACTGTTGCAAGAGGCCTAGCTTGCAGCCTGTCTCGACTTTCAATATACCTTCCTCATTAAGTTTAATCATTTCTAGCTTTTGATTTAAAGTAAGAGATGTGCGACTCTTCAGTTGAACACTTAGAGTCTATTGTAGGGCTATTAATGGGCCTAATTTCACTATTGTTGGTTCTCAGAGAATAGAGAGGCCCAATGAGAGGGAGGGAGACCAGGGAACAGCTGCTTGGTGGAACAGTCAGAACACACACATTTATCAATTAAGTTTGGCATCTTATATGGGCATGGTTTGTGGCACCCCAAAACAATTACGATAACCTCAAATTTGGATCACTGATCACAGATCACCCTAACAGACAGAATAACAGTGAAAAAGTTTGAAATATTGCAAGAATTACCAAAATGTGAAACAGAGACATGAAGTCAACACATGCTGTTGGAAAAATGGCACCGAGACTTACTGGAGGCAGGGTTACCATAAACCTGCGATCCGTAAAAAATGTAGTATCTGTGAAGCACGATAAAGTGGCACACAACAAAACAGGGGTATGCCTGTATAAAACTAAGTATGGGTCTTGGAAGTGAAGTATCTAAAGCTTACATTTCTTTAACTTCACGAGGTAGCCATCTCTGAATGAGAATCACTTCTAAAACCTGAATATCCTTTCTTAAGTCATAATGGAGTCTTACCACAGACTTCTGCTATATTCACCAGCCTGTTCACCAAGAAACATCTGGTTCCAAGACAATGTACCAACGCACTGAACCAGAAATCAAGCAATTTTGTGTATTCCAGTACTTAATAACACAAAACACACCAACAAAATAAAACAAAACCAACAAAAAAAATCACAGAAAAACTTCTGACGGATTTTTTTTTTTGATAGTAGAAAAGCCAAATTTATTGGAGGAATATGGGGTAGGTGGGAGAAAACCATTAAGATAATAATTTCATGGCCAGGCGCGGTGGCTCATGCCTGTAATCCCAGCACTTTGAGAGGCCAAGGCGGGTGGGACACGAGGTCAGGAGATGGAGATCATCCTGGCCAACATGGTGAAACCCCGTCTCTACTAAAAATACAAAAAAATTAGCTGGGCATGGTGGTGCATGCCTGTAATCCCAGCTACTCAGGAGACTGAGGCAGGAGAATCACTTGAACCCAGGAGGCGGAGGTTGCAGTGAGCTGAGATGGTGCCCCTGCACTCCAGCCTTGCAACAGAGCGAGACTCCGTCTCCCCCCTCAAAAAAAAAAAAAAAAAATTAACTACCCCAAAATAATGGGTCTAAACATTTTAATGTGTTTTCTTGAAGCCAGTATTTTTACTTATATTTGTCTACTTAAATTATTTTAAATACTGGCCAGGCGTGATGGCTCAGGCCTATAATCCCAGTACTTTGGGAGGCTGAGACAGGTGGATCATTTGAGGTCAGGAGTTCAAGACCAGCCTGGCCAACATGGTGAAACTCCGTCTCTACTAAAATTACAAAAATTAGCTGGGTGTGGTGGTGCACACCTATAATCCTAGCTACTCAGGAAGCTGAGGTGGGAGGATCACTTGAACCCAGGAGAAGGAGGGTGCAGTGAGCCAAGATTGTGCCACTGCACTATAGCCTGGGCAACAGAGTGAGACTCCGTCTCAAAAAAAAAAAATTTTAAATACATAATGTACTGTAAATACATCCTCGCTAACAGACCTGCCATAACAGATCAGAAATTTACAAATACTTCTATTATATAGAAATGTGCTGCTATGACACAAAAATGACTTTATTATATAGAAGAGGGCACCATAATAATATTCGTTAAAAGTGAGACTTTAACTCTTTGGACACCCTGACAGGCAAACAACATTTAATTCTATGTGAACAGTCTCCCTGGCATTTTACGTGTGGTATGTAATGACATGTGTGTGACCTCAATATTTTGGTCACTGACCAAATATCCTCCCCTCCTGTCTGTAACACTCTGGGTCTCCATTCCCTCTCCTGATTCCAGGCACTCCCATGACTCTCCTCTCTTTCCTGCTTCTTCCTATGCTGACATCACCACTTTCAAAGTGCTAGGCCCTGTACACTGGCAGAAGATATGTTCCTGAAGACATATTCCTCAACTCTAGATGAGTATTTATAATTTTAATGTTACAAATTTTGGTTAGGTTCTACAATATTGAAAATACAGAAGACATAAACAGCTACACTTTCTTTACTTACACAGGTACTCCACAGAGAAATAACAAGGTACGTCAGAATCAAATACATGAGCTTAAACAGAACGACTTTTTGCTCAGTAATTTATTCTAATATATTAAGAATGTGATAGTGGCCAACATCATAGACTTGGAGTAAGATACACCTGTGTTGAAATCTGGACTCTGGCACTTATTATTAATGTGACCTTGGGCAGTTAGCTTAGAAATAATATTTCCAATGAAGCTATCCCCTATGAATATATATATTTTCTTACCTGCCATCTTATTTTTGAAATATATTAATCTAATGGTCTCCAACCCTAAAAGATTTAATGATCCTTCATTGTTTAAGGGTCGAACCTAAAATAAAAAACAAAATTAGTATTTCAACAAAACCTTTAAAAATTAAATTATAAAACTTTTGTCCTACTTATAAAGCACACCTTATTAAGACTTCTCATTTATCTACTTCAAAATACAGCCCTCTCAGAAAAATCAACAATAATTCTGACTGGAAAGGTATAATACTATCTAATTTGAACAAACAAACTTGCAATGAAAACATTTTAAAGGAAGGCTATCTTAAGCAAATGAACAAATAAGTAGAAATACATTTAAACCTTAGACTTTTTAAAGCCATTAATGACCAAACAGTTACACTAAGAAGATATCAACACAGCTGATTTATGAATTCTTACTATCAAAAACTAAATGCATACATATGATGGAGATGGAAGGGTAGATCACTGGGGAAAGGAGGGACTGTCAATAAACAGTGACTGAGCAACTGGTTATATGGAACCAAGCATCAATTCCAATTGGATTAAAAACATAAACATAATAAGCCAAGCTTTACAATGTTTGGAGGCTGGGTATACACATTTAAAAAAGATTTTTTAAAAAAGGTAAAATGTTTGGAGGAGAATAGAATGTATCTTATGACCTTAAGGTAGGAAAGAGTTTCTTAAACAAGAGAAAAAAGACAAACATAAAGGAAAAGAAAGATACATTTAACTACATTAAAATTAGTAACTTCTGTTAAGCCAAATACAAATGAATGAATAGGTCACAAAGAAGAAAAAGATTTACATATCCATTATTAGCCAGTATCCACAATGTATAAAGAATTCCAAAAAATAAGAAAAATATGGCCAATCCAACAGCAAAATGAGCAAAAAGCATGACCAGGCATTTCATGGAAGAGGAAATATGAATGATGAATAAACATACAAAAGACTTTCAACTACACAGTTAATTAGCGACATGCAAATTGAAACTTCAATGAAATACTACTTTGTAACCATTTACAAAACCTATGAATCCTGACAATGGAAAGTACTAGGATGTGGATAAGAATTCCTTTATGCTGTTGATGGGAGTATTGGTTGGTACAATTACTTTGGAAAATAATACGACACTATCTCATAAAGCTGACTGAACTCCTTATGTCCCATCAATTCTGCTCCCAGGTATATGACTCAAACTCCTGAAAACTATTCCAAAAAACATGCAGCAACATCACGATTGCAAAAAGCTAGTAAATAATTCAATGTCTCCCAGTCAGGGAACAGACAGTAGTGCTAAGTTCACCCGACAGAATATTTTATAGTACTGAAAGGCAATAAACTATATGGTATATGTAACAACATGAATGAATGAGACTCAGTGGATGAGTAAAGAAAGCAAGATAGAAAATGACTATATATTATAACATTTTTATAAAGCTCAAAACCAAGCAAAACTGAAAGCTATATTATTTAGGGATACTTAAATATGCAAAAATTCTGTATTTTAAGAAAAGCAAAGGAATGACAAGCACAACATGATGCAGTTTGCAGTTATATGAGTGATGTTCTGATTCTCAGGTTAGGAGGTAGGTTCATGAGTGATCAGTTTATTATTATCCTTCACAAAGGCCATGTATCTATTCTTTCACATATATTGCAAAAATTACATGATAAAAATCAAATAGGGCTGAGCGCAGTGGCTCATGCCTGTAATCCCAGCACTTTGGGAGGCCGAGGCGGGCAGATCACTTGAGGTAAGAAGTTCGAGGCCAGCCTGGCCAACATGGTGAAACCCTGTCTCTACTAAAAACACAAAAATTAGCAGGGCATGGTGGTGTACACCTGTAGTCCCAGCTACTCTGGAGGCAGAGGTGGGAGAATTGCTTGAACCCAGGAGATGGAGGCTGCAGTGAGCTGAAATCATGTCACTGCACTCCAGGTTGGATGACAGAGCGAGACCCTGTCTCAAAAACAAAAACAGCAACAAAACAAAACAAAAACAAAAAAATCCACAGAAAAGTAATAATGACCAATCCAAATTTACAAACTAGAGGATATTTTAGTTGCTTTAGATAATCTGGCAGTATTTACAAGAGCTTTTTAAACTGCTATTATGATTTTAAACGGGTGCTAATTTTGAAATATGATCTCAGCTACTTTCACGTATTCTCTAAACCCTGTCCCCCAACTAATCATACATGCTATATATATAATGACATCTATCTATATGAAACTATTGCTCTCCATTTTTGCAAACTAGCAGTTCTATAATTGTAAAAATTCTCTTTGTTATGGAAACAGGATTATACATTAAGAAAAATATTATGTTTTATTAGGAATATATGAAATCTTTATTTTTCAATTATGAGACACTTAAACAGTTTTGGTTCTAAGTTCAATTACTTTTCTAGCCTGTTAAATCTGTCCCCACAGGATTAAACACTGGGTGAATGACAGTTATAATTCATAATACTCATGTACTCTCTCAGAGCTCCTTAATCCAAAAGTGGAAGGTAACACTGACATTTTAAGTTGTAGGATATATTCTAGTTGTTCATAATAATAACAATCATCCTTTGCATAAACCAAATATAGTAAAATTAGTATGGTTTTAGCTAGGCATAAGGAAATTGACCAACTTTATTTCTGTTTCTATTTTCTCACTCTTAGTTAAGTCACAAACTGCCAATTACACATGCCAGAAAATGTTGAATAAAAAAAAAATTACTATGTAGTAATTTAGTGTTTTCACTTATACTCAGTTGGCTTAGCCTACATTTCAATATTAAATTACCTTTTTGAGAGGAAGAGTCTGAATCCATTCCATGGAGTTCACATCAAAGATATCAACTGCATTTTCACTGTACACCGAGAGGTATGGTGCATTGTAACCTGGGAGAAGGGAAGGAGGGGGCAGCTTGCGGATTACTTTTAACTATTAAACCCCAAATATTTTGAAAGGTCTACACTAAATAACTGTAGAGTGGAATCCCACCCAAATCCTATGTGGCTATCATATAGTAGCCAAATCAAAAAATTTTTGAAGCAAACAGAACATATATCGTAAATGAAGAACTGGTACACCACGGTTCAGATTATATAGCCGTTATAATATAGACGGATTCTGTAAACACCAGGGGTATACTGTTTCTTTGCCCAACATGAGTTCTATAAAGGAATTTCATTATATTTAAAGTATTTGATTCCTAAAAGTAGTTAAGTTATTGACAGTGAATCAAACTTAGAAAGCAGACAAATCTTCAGGTAAGTGTGCTAGTCCCTGTTAAGAATGTATAATAAAGCACTGTAGCACAGTTACATGAATAGGGTAGATGCTCAATATATGCTTGTTGAAAGAATGAATATCAACAAATGGAGATTCAATGGTTTACTTAAACTAAGGTTACAAAGGGAATTATTGGCAGAGTTATACAAAAAAGTCAGACATTCCAACTCTGACTCTACATTAGAATAATCGTAATTATTATCTGATTCAGTTACAAGACAGCATTTATTCTATTGATAAGCAAGAGAGTGTGAGAGTGTGAGAGTGTGTGGGTTTGTGTTTTTAGAGATAAGGTCTCATTGTGTTGCCTAGGCTGGAGTGCAGTGGCATGATCATAGCTCAAGTGATCCTCCCACCTCAGCCTCTTGGGTAGTTGGGACGACAGGCATGCAACCACTACACCTGGCTAATTAAAGAGAATTTTTTATAGAGACTGGTTCTCGCTATGTTGCCCAGGTTGGCCTCGAACTTCTGGCCTCAAGCGATCCTCCCGCCTCAGCCTCCTGAAGTGCTGGGATTACAGGTGTAAGCCACTGTGCCCACCTAAGACTATATTTTTCAGAAGAAACAAAATATTAAAAATAGTTAATTCCCAAGATCTGCAGTTGAAAAGCTGGAAAGACAAAAAGCAACAACAATAACAACAAAAAATAGTTAAGTCGTTCATCCCAGGATGGAGGGTGGGGAAAAAAAAAGTCCGGATGGGTAGAACTAGAGGTATTTTTCTTTTGTCCTGTTGACACAAACTTTCTGATTTTTCTGTAATAAGCATGGATTGCCCTTCCAAACTTTCTTGCACTGAACCTTTAAACTTGACTAGACCCATACCCATCACTCCTCCTCCTATCTTATTACAAATGAAGAGGTTTTACTCCTCCTGCCCCCAAGTAATTCTTGCACCTGTCTTCTGAATTTTGTCCTCTCTGGCCTTCTTGGCAGTCTTACTCTATTTCCCATATAGACTACTTATCCACGTAGTTCCCTAGGGTTTTTTTTCCCTTCAGCATTTTAACATGCTTAAGTATTTTTCATTAAAAACAAAACAGTTTGGATGAAATACTTCTCCTATGTGCTTCTATAGAACTCTCTACTTCTGCTATCATAGCACTTACACTCTACTGCAACTACTTGCTTTATCACGAATCTTTTCCACTGCACCCCATGCTCTGTGGGGTTAAGACTGTATCTATTTTACTCATTGCTGTAACTCATATTCAATGGCACATATTCAATAATAATTGGATTATTTTCAATAACCAAAGTATTCTATAATTAAAAGTATTCAATAAGGCTGGGTGTGGTGAGTCAAGCCTATAATCTCAGTGTTTTGGGAGACCCAAGTTGGGAGGACTGCTTGAGGACAAGAATTTGAGACCAGCCTGAACAACTAATGAGACCATCTCTACAAAAATAAAAAATAAAAACGTAAGCTGGGTGTGGTGGTGTGCACCTGCTGTCCCAGCTACTCGGGAGGCTGAAGTAGGAGGATTGCTTCAGCCCAGGAGTTGGAGGCTGCAGTGGGCTATGATGATACCACTGTACTCTAACCTGGGTGGCAGAGCAAGACTCCATCTCTCAAAAAAAAAAAAGTATTCAATAATTTATTACGTCTTAATATTTCTTGAAGGGGTAAAATAAGCAATTATAAATATCTACTCATCTAGATAAAAGTGGAAAACTGAAAAAATACCTCTTATAGATGCTACATTATACCTTTACATACCTGATTAAATAATTCACTTAGTAACTACTTCTCCAGAGTAAGTTCTGTGAGACACTGAAGCTTACAAGCACCATATTTTGGGGGACCATGAGATAACAATTCAGGATTACTTCAAAATACGATGTGGGATGTGGGGTAAAAAATCCATCTTAGTGAAATATTCCACAGAAAGATGTTTTGTTTAAATTACGCACATGCTAATGCTGGCCCTGTTTGCCCAGGCCTAACTGCATATGGTTTTTACATCAACAACATAATCAATACTGAGGAAAAGCATTAAGAATGACTTTTTAAAAAAACTGATACTAACAATGACAACATTTGGGAGACGAAGTGGAAGGGAAAAGGAAGGAAAGAGACATAAAGATAAGACAGCCATAAGAAAGAGAATCTTACAACAAGAGGAAGGATTTGCTGGCCACATCAATTCCTGTTGTCTAGATCTTCGGCCCTGGCAGTCAGTGTATATCCCAATGCTGTTAAAACACAGCAGATATTCTTTACTGGAGATCTCAACTGCGCAGATAGCATCCATTGGTTGGTGTGCAATAAATGATAGTGTATGGTCATTTGAATGGAGCATACTGAATGGACTTCCTTCTCCATTCAAGGGGTATCTTAGAAATCCTGACTGGAATCCCACACAGAGTTGTTCACTGAAGATTGCCATCCACTGGACATTATATGGGACTTGAATTTCCTTAAATTTTCTGTGACGGGTCTTGCTCTGAAATAGTTCATAACAGAGGACCTGCCTTTTCATAGCCACACACAGGCATGTGAGAGCTCCATGGCGCATCTTTCCAGAAGTTATGGTTTGACACCCTTTAGTTTCTGCCAGCTTGTAAAAATCGGTCTCTCGCCCATCCAATGCTGACATAGGAAAAAGTCGTACATGACGATTTCGTCCTGAGATCACAGCAACAAGCTGATCATTTGGAATGAGTTCAATCTGATGAATCTTCTTATTGTCACCAACTCTAATAATTTCTAAACACAGAAAGAATAATAAATCAAAATATAGTTTTATTCATTAATCATATCCCAATTATACTCAAAAGGATATAAGTCAACTTACAGATGCACACATGGAAGAACAAGACATCAGAAGTCACAGGAAAAAAAGATTATCAAACCCATCGTAAGATAATTTAACTCACCTATAGTATGTATTAAATTGAATCCTGAGATTTCTGACAGCCAAGGCAAACCCCAAAGGATTCTTGTGTAAAAGTATGCCAAATCTTCAAGGAAAACTTTTTTACTGGCACTAAATTCTAGGGAACGTCACCATAGGATTCCCATTTTTAAAAACAGAGAACTTATTTTTCAGAAGTTTTTATATGGGTAACAATGCATTGTTTTCCCATGATCTAAGTTGACATAAAGATAAAACTTAGAATATTGTATTTATGAATACCAAGTTATATTGGTTTCTCTTTATTTCACCCAGCATTTAGTTTTTCCCTAGAAGAAAAACCTCCAAACAAACACATTTTAATAGCTGTTGCCTCTTCTGGTACTAATAGAACAATGTGAAAATCAAGTTGTATATATTTTTTTTCATGTTCCATCTTTAGAAATGCAATCTGGGCTGGGCGCAGTGGCTCATGCCTGTAATCCCAGCACTCTGGGAGGCTGAGGCGGGTGGATCACCTGAAGCTGGGAGTTCGAGACCAACCTGGCCAACATGGAGAAACCTCGTCTCTACTAAAAATACAAAATTAGCCAGGCATGGTGGTGCATGCCTGCAATACCAGCTACTGGGAGGCTGAGGCAGGAGAATCTCTTGAACCCAGGAGATGGAGGCTGCAGTGAGCCGAGATCGTGCCACTGCACTCCAGCCTGGGCAGCAAGAGTGAAACTCCGTCTAAAAAAAAAAAAAAAGAAATGCAATCTGAGTTCATACAGAACTGTTAAATAATATGATACAAGAAAGACAATACATATTTGAAGTTTTAAACCTCAGGGGGATTATAGAAATTTAAAAATAATCTTTTAATTTATAAACATATCAAATTAGGTCTGGAAAATTTTAGTCACAGGATAAATAAGAGCAAATCCTGCTCTTTGTAGAATTTAGAATCTAGAGTTTAATTTTTTTTAACACGATTTAAAATTACTCCAAAAAAAAAAAAAGTTTTCTCTTACCATCTTTGGTGACATGTACAACAAATAACCCTTCTTCGTTTCCCAAAGCAATTCTTTCATGATCTATGTAAGACATGAATGTGAAAGATTTTTATTAGGAAAAAAACCATGTGATGCTAATAAACCAGATGATAAGAACATTTGGTGCAAAAAATGGAAATAAAATAAATTACACTAACAGTTTATACTATTTCCTTTCAGATTATACTGGTAAATCTCTCATGTCTTCTAAAATAGAACAATTATTACAGAATAATCTGTATCAATACTTACAAAAAGAAGTAAGTGTTTAATAAATGATGAAACAAAATGAAAAACCTAAGTTATTCTACACTTCTTGTTTTGGGAGGTAAAGGTTGTGAATGGCATTTGAACCATACTCATTAAACTTTTCAGTATTTATGGAAAGTAATAAAAGAGTTAGATGCATACACAGGAATACAGCAAAAATTTAAACCTCCAGACACAGAAACTGCCATTTGTTAAGGGGATTTCTTTTATGCGGTGTTATGTATTCCATCTTATTTAAACTTCCCAATAACCTTAGCAAGGTAATTACCATCTGTATTTTATATATTAAACTCTAAGAAACTAACTTGTTCTAAATCACACAAACAGAAAATAGACTGGTAGGCTAATGTTTAGCACTGTTGTTTTTTCAGGAAAAAAAGGCACTTTGAAAGTGTACTTATACTCTTGCTTACTGAAAAACAAAGATCTGATATAGGTCTCATTCATTCAATAAACATGTACTGAGCATTTGTGATATGATGCACAGTATGTTGGACACTGGGGATTCCTAGATGAAAGCCAATCCCTGTTCTCAAGGTACATTAGTAAGTAATTATAATAATATGATAAATGTTATAAGTTCATACCTATGATTGCGGCTGCCTGGGTTGTTTTAATGAGGGGTAGAGTGCTGTCATAAGCCTCTTTGGGAACATAGACTGAGCGGTCTCTGAATTTGTTTTTCTTCAAAATCTTGTGCAATTCACTCAGCACTCCCACCCACTTACTCTTCTCATTCTCACTGTCTGCTAGCATCAGGATTGAACATTTGTTATTAGATGCTGAGAGCTGGGAAGCTGTGACCTAGAACAATTTAATCAATATTCATGATATTAGAAAAGACACCCTTTATGTTAGTTTCATGATTATGTTAGTTTGCTTAGCACTCACCAATAAAATGAGCATTCATTAAATGATACCGTTACTGGAGTTTAGCTATTCCTAATCAGAATAACTACCTTTAGCACTAGAATACATGACAAAGCAAAGGTGGCAGATATCATTTGAAATGTTAGTATCATTTTCATTTTCCTTCTATAAAAGTGCCAGAACACTATCACTAAAGAGGCATTAAATATATAACAACAACAACAACTGACATTTATTGAGTAAATACTGAGCACCAGGTAGATCTAAGCACTTTACAAGTATTAACTCATTTAACTCTGTTAACATCGTCATGATTTAGGATGTACTGTCATTATATCCTTATTTTATATATGAAAAAAATGGTGATGCAAAGAAATTAAATCATTTCTCCAAGGACACACAACTAGAAGTCTGGGATCTTGTGCCCATGCTCTTAAGCGCCACACCATACTGACTTTGCGACTTGTTTTAAGAAGTCAGAAGTGCTCAGAAATATATTATCTGTTACTTCACAACAATAACTCGCATTATCATTAAGATTTGATCATTTAAATTAACATTTAAATGAAGGTTTATCATTATACAAACAACACTATCAGAGCAGTTTTAAATTTTACCTATATGAATTCCTTATTATAAGTAAAGAATTCCTTATTAGGTAGCAGTGACAATAAAATCACACTATGAAAATCAGTTATAGATAAGTGGGCCTCTGTAGGCTCCCTTGGTGGCTGGGAGGAAAATAAATAGTTGTCAGTCTGGGAACTAAGAGACTAAGTATAATCTTTGCCTGACCTTCCTTAGATACAAGATTCATAGACAAATATAGAGAGATAGGCATAACAATTGGGCGGTAGTTTTTTTTTTTTTTTTTAAACCTCTATTGTCTTAATTTACCAACTCAAGATTGCATCGTGGCAAGAGCCTCCAAAGACGGCTACCAACAAGTCCTCCTAAGGAATTCCATTCTTCTCATCAAGAGGTGGAGTCTATTTCCCCTCCCCTTAAATCTGGGCTGACCTCATGACTTGCTTTGACCAACAGAATGCAGAAGGGTTATTGTAACTGTTTTGGGCCTAGTCCTCAAAGGGCCTGGCAGCTTATTTTGCTCTCTTAGAAGCCAGCCACTGGGAGCTCAGCCAGCCTACCTGACGACCAGAGACCACATGGAGGGAGTTCACAAAGAGGAGAACTGAGATCACCCAGCTAACAGCCAGCACCCAGATGTAAGAGCAAGGTCATTAGACGTCCTGGCCCCAAATGAGCTGAATGCAGTCATATGAGTGACACTAGCTGACACCACAAGAACTTTACAGCTGGTCCACAGAATAGTGAAAAATAGTAAATCATTGTTGGTTTAAGCTAGTAAGTTTTGGAATGGCTGTTACAAAGCAGTAACAAACACATTAATTTTTCAAGACAGACATTTTTATTTTTTTAAAAACTTGAGAAACCTCACACTTATCTAATTTTCCATGTGGTAGTATTTATTTAAAAATTGAATTGGAACTAAAAAATATTATCTAACAGGAAGCATATTTTATAAGCCATATATTGATGCTTTCTCCAGGTCTTTCACTAATTAAATACTTAGCACCAACTTTCTATACCTTCAAGTACTGGATGACATGAAATATATAAAAGAATATTTGGTTTTACTTATAGTGAATTTATGATTTATACAGGGAGGCAAAATATACTCATTAAAAATGCATAATTCAGTGATCAAATTATAGCATACACACTTACCCTAAATATACAGGGTATATCTTTCCGACTTGCATGAATAACATCAGAAGCTAAGACTGAACTCACAGAAAATTCTTCATCCCTGAACAAAAGGCAAAGCATTAAAAGTTAGTATATGTGGCTATGTGTGGGTGGTTTGGGGTGTGTATCCAAATAACACATACCCAAAGCTTAACTGCACCAAACACCCAAATTTAATTTTTTTAAAAATTTAATTTTCCCCCATTGTAATTAATAGTGCTCCAAATAATTTATCAAGAATAACTTCCTAGTGGCATATTATACAAGAGCTAGAAATCATTGCTGGCTTACCCACAGTCACAAGGCCAGTTAAGTATACATGTAGAACTGGGATTTGAACCCTGGTAGGTCTCTGGAGCCTCCAGTGGACCTTCTTGCCTCCCATAATAAATCTTAAGTACCCTTAACCCAGCTCATGTTATATTTTATTGTTCCTTCAACATCTAAAACATATTTCCTCCACAATAATTTCTCGTGATTCCCTTAATTTTGTTGTTGGTACCATGACTCCCTTAGTCTTACAGGCTTGACACTTTAGTCCTATTTTTGATTCTTCTCCCTATCTATATTCAGTCCCTTAGTAAGTTCTATCAGATTTTTCTTGCCAATATTTCTTGAATCTATCCCATCATGTTCCATATTTTGTAGGGGAAGATAATGTATTTGAGATGCTAATGTGAAGTGTCAATATGAGTCATAGCTAGAAATTCCGGTTTTGAGCAATGGATGGATATATCTGAACTGGAGATACAAGCCTGGGAGTCATCAATGCTGAGGCAATGGCTGAAGCTGTGAGTAACTATGATCACTCAAGGACAGTGCCTGGAGTTAGGAGAAAAGGTGAAGGAGAGAGCACTAAGGAACATGGGAAGAATCTGAAAAATGAGACCAGAAGTGTTTAAGGGCTGTACTTACTTAAATGTTTACTGATTATGTTTTCCAGAAGCCTTTCTGATTTTTATTTTCTTTCCTCACATTGAAATTATACTCTAAGCCTTTAGGTGATGTGAAAATATAAGCTTCACATGTTAGGCCTCCATTACCCCATTTACACAGGTCTTTTGGTCACCAACTTCTTTTTCCTTAACTCCTAGCCCCTCACACTCAACACACATACCAACCTGTCCTATAAATACACCTTACTTCCTATTTTCAATTCTGTTACTATAGCAATATTAGCAAATTAGAAAATATGAAATTAGTTCATTTAAATAAACCATGGCAACACAATTTTTAAAAATCAGAAACTTTAAAATTCCTATGTTGCAATGATACAAATAATTTTACCTTCAGAGTCTTACCTCATGTCAATCACTTGACTAATGACAACACTGGGCTGAGATGCTTTTCCTTCGGCAATATCGTACAGAAAGAGTTTGAAGTCACACACTATAGCCAGTGCTCTCTGCCACCCTTTCTTCACTCCAGCTGGCTTAGGAATCTTAGTTTTGTTTTAGACAGACAAACAGCCAAAACAACTCAAATGAAAATATCCCTTAAATTACATATGTAATTGCATGGTGAAGACCTACAGATAATGCACACGTTTTATAAGTCTGCCATTCTGGTTGGTAAAGTAGCAGATGAGACACATATCATTAAGCTATGAGAAAATGTGAGAACACATTCTTCAAATACTGAATGACTTTTTATTCTGAGAAACATTTTAATGGTACCATTTTAACTTTCACTCATGTTTCATAAAAATAACACTCATGGTTTTCTTTCTAAATAGCATAAAAGTCAAATTTGGTGTAAGATGAAGTTCAGCTTACATTGTAAATACTACCCAAGATAACAAGACTATGCCTTAATAGCTCATAATTCATAACCATATGCCACCTCTCTTGCAAGACCAGGTGCTACAAACTCTTTTATGAAGATTTCATCACAAGATAGGAACAATATGGAAAAACCTGAGACATTTTATAACTTATTTCCATGTAAAAGCTAGGTTTTTGTTTGCAAATCATTATTCTAGATGAAATAAAATTATTAGATGAATTTTATTCATTTAATTTTCCATCAAGTACTATGCTCTTAAAATAACTGGATTTGATTTTAATTCATTAATAAATCTTAAAAGATTAATCTAAACCCAACTTAATCATACTTACCCTGACATGACCTTCATATGCTGTTCCTATTCCTTTCTGAGGATCTATACCCAGGGGACCTTTTGTCTGTTCAGGAGGAACTGGACAAGTGGTTGGAGCTTTGTTTACACAAGTTATATGGCATGAGAATCCACACACTTTTGGAGGGAAAAAAGAAACGTTTGATAAAAATTCATTTTAACAAAAAGAAAATTCATAACACTCACTGCATACAAGATGCTATGTTAGATGAATGCTTATCTCCAATTTTATTTTAAATAACTGTTTTATCATTTGGGTAGCTGATTCATTTGCTTACCAATGACAATTTTAATGAGACATAGTAAATATTTAAAAAATTATTTGTATTACTGTTGTTCTGTATTGACATTAGTGATCAAAAAAAGAAGCAAATAGAAGAAGCATCTAACCTTGTGAATAAAATGATTGATTTAGATTTTCTAAAAGAGTAGTTTCTAGAGTTTTTTGCGCTTCATCCCACTGCAACTTGGCATCTGCCTTGAAATTTCTGTTGCAAGGGTCACCAGTGGGTATTAAGCTACCTGACATCTTTGGTTTGGCAAACCCTACCAATCCTTGAAAATGCAGTTTTTCAATGACTAAAAAAGCACAAGTTAAAGGTAAATTTTAGGAGTTATTATTATATATACTTAAACTACTACTAAAATAACAATAGTTAACTTTATGGAGTGCTTTTCATTTTTCTATAACAATCTAAGAGAGGTACAGTTACCATCTCTATAAATGGACTACATATCACTGATGGATACTGTGAAACCAGCAGAGAGGCAAGATGACAAAAATCATCCAAATGTCTCAATTCACTTTATTTATTTATTAAAGAGAAGGTCTTGCTATGTTGCCCAGGCTGGCCTCAAAACGATCCTCTTGTCTTAGCCTCCTGAGTAGTTGGGACTATAGGCATGAGCCATCACACTCAACTTCAATTCACTTTTAAGTGGAGTATCTAGCAAGTTATGATTTGTTTTACTTACAAGCAAAGGGCAGTGGAAGCAACAAAATAAGTATCCTATACTGGATCTAATTCCAACCAGCCACAAGGAAAGGAACATGACAGGAATCTTTAGAAGCTGGAACCACGTTATTATAACATTTACAAAAGCCTGGCAGACAAAGGCTAGGAACGGTCTCGTGAGTCCCCATAGCTTCATAAAGTAGGCTTCAAAGGGTCTGAAGAAAAGATAGGCACAATTTCACAGCAAAAGACTCTAGAAGGGAAGAGAGTCTGAGAAGACCTCAAAAATTCCTGCTATGAATTGCAAATAATTGTGGTGCATAAAAAATGACATGGGACTTAAAGCCAGGTAGCTGGCCAGGATTCTTTCTGATAGACAAATTTTAAAATGACATACCAGTACTGGCTAAGTTCCAAAATGAAACAAAGCTTGAAAACTACAAATTTTCTCCTTCTTTGGCTTCAGTCACACCTTCCTAGTCAACAATACAGGCGATTCCTTCTCAGGTTACTTGGCTATCTTTTCCTGTTGCCTTCCCTTAACTAAGTAAGAGACTCATGTACTTGCTCTCTTCGCAATCTACATGTACCTTCTTGGATGTCATTCATGTTTATAACTTAATACACTCCTAACTCTTAAATCTCTGCTTTCTTAACCCTGAACATTTTATTTGGCTTTAAACACACGTATCTAATGGATTAGTTAAAATACTGGAATCTGGATCTTTCACTTTAGCTGTGAGAACTAACCAAACAGAATGCACTGCCTTAAGATGTTATTAATTTCCCTCTTACTCAAAGTATTCAGATATAGGCTAACTACAAGTATATTATAAAGGAAACACATGCATCTGATGGGGATTGGCTATATTTCCGTTAAGGTCCCTTCCCATCCTAACAGAAAAGATAGGAAATGGTAACTAGTATTAGAATTTGAGTTAGCAACTATTTTCTTGTCTTTTTCATAAGATAAATCAATATATGAGAGATCTTCAGAATGTTCATGGAAAACACTATTATGGAAAAACTATGCATGGATTTAAAATTTTCTTTTGCACCAAAATAAATGCATACTAACTTGTTATAATATGTCTGAAAAGGATCTAGTTTGAGGCACTAAGAAGAATGAGACATCAATTTGAAAAGAGCCCCTATCAGAGCAACATGAATTCTGCTAAAATTAAGTAAGAACAAATATAAAATTTACAATGAAGCTTGGGTAAAATCATTGATGCTTTACAAAAAGTTTATGGGGACAATGCCTGATATGGTTTGGCTGTGTTCCTACCCAAATCTCATCTTGAATTGTAGCTCCCCTAATTCCCACGTGTCATGGGAGGGACACAGTGGGAGGTAATTGAATCATGAGGGCAGGTCTCTCTGTGCTACTCTGGTGATAGTGAATAAGTCTCATGAAATCTGATGGTTTTATAAAGGGGAGTTCCCCTGCACATACTCTCTTGCCTGCCGCCATGTAAGACGTGACTTGGCTTCTCTTTCACCTTCCACCATGATTGTGAGGCCTCCCCAGTCATGTGGAACTGAGTGAATTAAACCTCTTTCCTTTATAAATTACCCAGTCTTGGGTATATCTTTATTACCAGCGTGAGAAGAGACAAATACAATGCCTTCAAGAAATCAGCAGTTTACAAATGGATAACTCATTTTAAGAAGGAATAAGATGATGTCAAAGATGAAACCTGCAGTAGCAAACCTTCCACATTAATTTGCCAGGAAAAAAATTAATCTTGTTCATGCTCTGTCTGAAGAGGACTGATGAGTAACAGCACAAACAACAGCCAATACCACAGACATCTCAATTGGTTCAGCTTACACAATTCTGACTGAAAATGAATGCTGAGCAAACTTCCCACTTGTCAGGTGCCAAAACCACTGCACCCAGATCAGCTGCAGAATGTTCAACGGAAATTTTAAACAAGTGGGATCAAGATCTTGAAGCATTTCTTTGAAGAACAGCAGCAGGAGATGCAACATGGCTTTACCAGTATGATCCTGAAGACAAAGCACAATCAAAGCAATGGCTACCAAGAGGTAGAAGTGGTCCAGTCACAGCAAAAGTGGACCAGTCAAGAGCAAAGGTCATGGCAATAGTTTTTTGGGATGCTTGAGGCATTTTACTTGTTGGCTTTCTGGAGAGCTAAAGAATGATGGCACCTGTTTATTATGAGAGTGTTTTGAGAAATACAGCCAAAGCTTTAGCAGAAAAACGCCTGGGAAAAGCTTCACCAGAGTCCTTCTTCACCATGACAATGCTCCTCCTGCTCAGTCCTCTCATCAGACAACAGCAATTTTGTGAGTGTTTCCATGGGAAATCATTAGGCATCCACCTTACAGTCCTGATTTGGTTCCTTCTGACTTTTTTGTTTCTGAATTTCAAAAAGTCTTTAAGGGCACCCATCTTTCTTCAGTTAATAATGTAAAGGAGACTACACTGACATGGTTACATTCTCAGGACCCTCTGTTCTTTAGGGATGGACTAAATGGGTGGTGTAATTGCTTACAAAGTTGTCTTGAACTTAATGGAGTTTATGTTAAAAAAATAAAGTTTGTATTGTTTATTTTTATTTTTAAATTCTACTTTTCCACAAGCTTTTTGAAGTCCCCTCATATAAAGTAGTGTTGTAGTGACAAATTTCATTTGAATTTTTAAAAAAGTATTCTTCTGAAACATTAAAAAAAATATGTTCCATTATAATTTAAACCATTTTCACTTCAGAGGTCCTAGGAAAAATAAAGGAATACCCAAACAAATATACTTCCTTTTCTGTTCACATGACCCCTGACCCTCTCCTTCATCACTCAGAATGTGCGCTCTATGAGGGTAGGATCTATGCCTTTCCCCTATCCACTATTAAGTCCCCAGTGCCTAGAAGTACAGTGGGTGTTCCATAAACATGTGATGAATAAATCATGGATGTTAGGGGAAAAAAAAAAACCCTCTGCTATTAATACAGGAATAAAATATCTTTCAGGCATAGTGACAGACATATTTCTGAAAAGGTTCCCACACTGTCCACTTTTCAGTAACAATTTCTCTAATAAATTAAACAAGGCAAAAATTCAATGAATTTTCTTCTGTCAGATAGGTTAATGTTTTTTGGCGGGGACTACAAATTTACTCAATAACAAAACAAAGACAAATTTTTAAATATATTGCCCCTGAAAAATACGTCTAGTTTTTCGAACATTCAACAGACAACACAGATTGTTTCCATTCCTGTTATGCAAAAAAGCAAATGATTAAGTAAAACAAACATTTATACACCTTTGAAAGAGAATCAACTTATTTGATTACAATTTAGATAGTGAAGTCACATTTTCTTTCCTTTATGTTCTTACCTTCACATGAACAGCCCTGTCTTATTAAACCCACCATCAAGGAGGTACACTGATGACACTTGGTAGGAGTAGTAAAAGATTTTACAAAAAACTGGTGCGTCTTGCGCTGCAAAACAAATTGATAAAAAACCACATAATTGTTTAAAATATTTCCATAATGTGAGTCCCTATGCCCCATACCACTTTTTAGAATGTTTTCTAAATAGGAATAGAATGAATTATTTCCATTTCTCATTACGTCTTCTTATAGTTTATGGTCTCTAAACATTTTTATTAGGTACTTTGAACTGGACTAAGCTAAAATAATTAAGAAGTTAAATGATAATCAATTGTTCTTGAATGCCATTTGAAAAGTATGTAAAATAATAGCTTTTTTGGGGGGCTCATAAATCTTAGCTTCAGAATTTTAATAAATTATCCAAATTATTGTTCAGCAAATAGTTAAGTAAAATATTGCATATTTATACCGATACAAATATAGGATTTTAATATGCTTTATACCTTCTTAGGAAAAAAAGTTATTTAAAATTATTGTTTCTACGGTAAATCATGCATTTCTCTTTCTAGGACCAAGGACAAATAATATGCTTCACAAATCAGTTTCCTCCTATGGAAAGAGGCAGTATAACACTTGAGCAGATAAGAATACACAGATATTATTCCAGAGACAGATGGCAGATTGAAATTTCTTATTGAATATCCCGTAGTTAACGGTATCTTAGTCTTACCTGATTTACATGGTGGTAAGCAAATGTAGATTCTACCTCTTTGGAATATTCCTTTGTTTTCCAAATTAATTCTTTTAGCATGTTTTAACAATAAATGATGTATAATAAATAACCTTTCATTCTGCTGTGTGAACTTAGGAAAAATTTACTAAATTCTTCTCTGTCTCACTTTCCCTATCTACGAAACAGGATAAATAATAGTATCTACCTAACGGAGTGGTTAAATGATTATTAATATAAACAAAGCCTTTCAAACAGTACCTGGTACATACCAAGTACTCAAAAAACATTTTTTTTAAAAAAAAATTTCAACTCTTATTTTAGATTCGTGGGTAACAAACATGCAGGTTTGTTACCTGAGTATATTGTATGATGCTGAGGTTTAGGGTATGACCGATCCACATTACCCAAGTACTGAGCACAGTACCCAGTTTTTTAGCCCTGGAACCTCTCCCTCCTTCCCCGTCTCTAGTAGTCCCCAGAGTCTTTTGTTGCCATCTTTATGTCCATGGGTACCCAGTGTTATTTGAATTTTGCTGTTTTTTTCTCTTTTAAATGTGATTGATTTAAACTACTAAGAACTCGACTCCATATTCTAATAAATTATGAATACTGATTTTAAAAGGTTATCAAGTAGCATTTATTTCAATAGACACTAACATATGAACAAAAAACTAAAGGGAATATTTGAAGCTTTAAAATTCAAGTTAAAAATAAATCTTGTTCTTTTCAACTGGGATATATGATTTGTACACTAAGAAAGTTTAAAAAAATAAAAGAAGTAGATTATCTTTTTACATAGAAAAACCTGACTACCAGCATTAGTCAGAGAATGGGGTGAGTCTCAAATTTAGAGTGGTCATGAGCTCTGGTCCAACCTCAAACCATTCTGTTTCTAGAAGTTCCTCATGATCTTTTGGTCAGTTTCAAAGCAGCACTGGGATTTGACTCTAACTAGAACACAGACTATCTTATTACTAACTCTGCAACTGCTCCTATAGCTTCTGAGTCCCAGGCAGGGTACAGACACTGTACCAGTACTTTATATAATTCATCTTATTTCATGCAACCACCTTGGAAAGATAGATATTACTTCCTTATATGAAGGAATCTACTAAAATCATAAAATTTTGCTCTTTCTCCTGTATACTACTTTTTAATTTTTGGCTCTTTGAGAAACTATTATGAGTAAATTTTCTAGTGCTAACTTTTTCAATTGTTCAAAATGCATTAATGCAAAAGATGTAAAGTTATTTTACTGGTTAGTCCTAGAGGCTTTGAATACAAAGAAGGAAAAATTAATCAACTGCTCTAAGTAGCTTCATGTTTTTCTTCTTCTAAAGGGTAACAAGACATATCTGAAACAGTAGCAATGAAACAACTCTAGGGTTGACAAATTTATTAGTAACTCTTCACAATACCCCCCAAATTGCGTATACACATATATGATATATATATATATATATATATATATATATATATCATATACTTCCTCTCCAGCAAGAGATCTATTCAGGATGTCACAATTCTGAGTATGCCAGCAGGGAAAAATATAACAACCCAGTGTTTTGGATGAGCATTAATTTTAGGTAATAAATCATCCAACTGGTAGGTGCTGGTTAAATTATGGGAGAGGTTGTGTAATCTACTACTAAAGATTAAGGGGTTTATGTTTCACTAATCTCCACTAAGGATAGTATAACATAACATAATTAAAGATCGTTATTCTGATGCCATCAATCTTTAGGTAATACACAATAGGATTTTGTTTTTGTGCTGTGAAAATGTATAAAGAAAGACACATGAATGATCAATCTTAGGGTCTAGTTTCCTTCGCTTCTAATATCCCTGTTTCCTGCCTCCTGGTCAGTATTTGATATCTAATACTTATCTTTGTGGACAGCTGTAAGAGGAGGAAAAAAATGAAAAGAAAAAAATCTAGTAAGAAAGGTATTAGAGTATGGACTAAGATTAGGATTTTAGATTATGTGATCATTTGGAGTAGAAAGAATTAACTATAACCTCAAATTTCTAAGTGATGATTAGAAAGAGTTCTTTTCTACTCCAATTTTGTCTGTGCTGTAGATTTTAAGCTACACATTGGAGAAAGTAAAATGTTTTTAATAGAAGATGTAAGAGCCAAGTAGAACCAAGTACAACTCTTGGTGAAAGTTTAAAAATGTATTGTAGATAATTAAACTTTTACCACTAATAAATGACAAGTCAAAGAGTATCTCACACAACCCTTTCTTTTTTACAAAAAATTTTAAAAAGTTTTAAAGAAATTAAATTTTCTGGCCGGGCACGGTGCCTCATGCCCGTAATCCCAAGCACTTTGGGAGGCCAAGGTGGGCGGATCACGAGGTCGAGAGATCGAGACCATCCCAGCCAACATGGTGAATGCCTGTCTCTACTAAAAATACAAAAATTAGCTCGGCTTGGTGGCATGCGCCTATAGTCCCAGCTACTCGGGAGGCTGAGGCAGGAGAATCGCTTAAACCCGGGAGGCAGAGGCTGCAGTGAGCTGAGATCATGCCACTGCACTCCGGCCTGGCAACAAAGTGAGACTTCGTCTCAAAAAAAAAAAAAAAAAAAAAAAAAAAAAAAAAAAAAAAAAAAAAATTAAATTTTTTTAAAAAATATTTTTTCTTCCCTTTTAAAATTTCTATTTTGAGATAATTAAAGATTCACTTCTTTATCTTTTAAAAAACATGAAATAAATTTTATTTCTTGGGTAGAAATACTAGGTGCAAAAAATTGAGTTAATATTTAGTTCATAAAATAATATTATCAGCTTGATAGAAGCCTCACTCTAGTTTTATTTTGTCTTATTTTGCCTTTTCATCATTGATGATCCAATACCTTGGGCATGTATATATCTTTATAAATTAGATAGTCTGAGTATGTGTTTTTAATTTATATAAATGTGTTTCTGTTATGTATCAGCTACATTTTAGGAATCTTTCTTCTATTTCCAACTCCCTACTGCCATAAAAAATACAGTAATAAACATCATCATCATGTTGCCTAATGGATCTGTATGAAGGTTTTTCTAAAGGAAAGAGATTTTTCTGATGAAATGAGATTGCTGAGTCATACAGCTTACGTATGGACTCTACATTGCCTAGGTTCTCTCCAGAATGGCTGTACCCGTTTATACTTCCAGTATTCACGTGTGAAGCTGCCTGTTTCTCCGCATCCATGATGTCATCTTACTTAATTTTATCTTGATTTTGAATAGAAAGTGATAGTAATTTTAAAATTAAATTTTAAAAATTTCTCCAATGATTAATAAAGTTGGACATTTCTTCACATACTTGTTGACTATCAGGATTTCGTCTTCTGGGAATTATTTATATCACTTGCCAATCTTTCAACGAGATTTCCAGTCTTTTTCAAATGGAGTTGCAGGAATTTCTTATGTATTTTAGAAATAAGCCTCTTATTAGTGGTAAACATTGCAGATATCTTCCACTAGTCTGTCATCATCTGTTAACAATGCTTTCACTGTAAAAACATTTTTAATTTTGATGTAAAGTCCATGAATATTTTCACCTTATGCTTGTGATTTGAGATCTTATATTCTCAGTCACAAAAAATTTTTCTACATTTTCTGTGTTTTGAATTTTTAAAATCAAATTAATACATACACATGGTTGAAAAAGTAAAACGGTATTACAATGCTTATGACAAAATCAGAAGTATTCCTCCTACTTCCTAGAGGCAATTTCATTTAACTCTTCTTCTTTAAAAGCTATTTCCCTCCTTCTGTAATAGGTATCTATATTGGCGGGGGAGAGCTAGGGATGGAAAGCCTATACTACAGTTTTTTGATTTGAGACATTATCTGTTCACTTCCTGCTAGGGTAGAGAAGGATATGGCCCTTTTACACCATCTACTCCCTTTTTTCATTTTTCCCAATATTGTTATAGTAGTTTCAGCTTAAAATTTATATGTAATGTCTAAGTTATTATCACTAGAGAATCATTATTCACTAATAAGAAGTACACTATGGTGATCATCTTTCTTGTATAACCTTATGATTTTTCTAAAATCAATAGTGCCCCCCCACCCTCGACTTTTACCTTTCTGTATCTCTATCACTAAATCTTCCAGACTCTTCTAAGGACTGTAAAATCCCCTGGAATCTATTTACCACATGGTCAAACACACTGGAAGCCTTTCAGCCCCCTTACCCCTTTCTATCGACCTGAAGACAACCCTGCTGAAGTCCTCTGGTTTCCTATTCCAGTCTTTCTCTTAACCGGTCTGTGTACAATTCCTTCTTCTATGGACCTCGTGTCTCTCTTTCCTTGTCCCCTTCCTTGTTCTGGTAGAACTAATTAAGTTTCCTTAAAAGTAGCACATGGGTGATAAACATTTTTTTGAGATCTGGAATTTCTCAAAATGTGATTTTTTCCCCCTGCAACTCGATGGGACATTTGACAGGGAATCAAAAATTCTAGCTTGAAATCATTTTACCTTCTAACTATTCTTTTCATTTTGCTTTGGATAAGTATGTCATTTCAATTCCTGAATATGTGGATGTGATCTTTTTTTTATCTCCTTAAAGGTTTAAAAAGCTCTGTCTTTGGTATCTTGAAAACTCACACAATGATGTGACTGGGGACAGGTATTTGTCATCCACTAGTGATAGTAGGCACTGATGGAACTCTTTAATCTGGAAACATGTCTTTCAGTTACAGGTAAAAGTCTTTTACTTACTTGATAATTTCCTTCCTTTTCTTTTTTCTGTTTTCCTTTTCAGGAACTTCTATTTGTTGGATATTGATTTCTCATATTTTCTTTTCCTAATTTCTACCTGATTTTTTTTCCAATATTTTCTAAGAGAATTCTCAAATTTATCTTGTGACTCATCTACTGAATTTAAAAAATATTTATCATATTTTCTTTAACTTGAGACTTCTTGTTCTCATATTGCTCTGTTTCTTTCTGCTTTTTGCATTGTCCCTTTTTCCTTCAATGAAAGCAGGAAATATTTGTTTGTTTTGATCTTTTTCTTTTTTTTTTTTTCTGAGATGGGGTCTCACCATGTCACCGAGGCTGGAGTTTAGCGGTGCAATCTCAGCTCACTGCAGCCTTGAAATCCCAGGCTCAAGTGATCCTCCCTCCTCAGCCCCCAAGTAGCTGGCACTACAGGTGCACATCACCACACCTGGCTAATTTTTGTATTTTTCATATAGACAGGGTTTTGCCATGCTGCCCAGGTGGGTCTTGAACTCCTGGGCTCAAGCGATCAGCCTGCCTAAGCCTCCCAAAATGCTAGCATTACAGATGTGAACCACCATGTATCCCTGATCTTTTTCTTTTGTTAGATAATTTTGAAATGTCTACTGACTTTTGGGAATCTTAACATTTTTAAAAGTCAGTAAAAAAGCTAAAGAGATTTTGTGTCTATCTATGTGTGCACATGTGAGAGCAAACATATGATGTGCTTGTTAAGAAAGGACCTAGCCATCTCATTAGGGAGCCCCACATGACATTATCAATAGGTCTTTTCTGGGCCATTCAGTGGACCCGAGGATCCACTGATATCCTCCAAGCAGAGTGGGGAGGAGGAGGCTATAGTCCCAAGAGTCAGTATTCTGGGAGCTAAGCAGAGGAAAGGCTTTGAAGTCTTGCCATTCAGTACATGGACTTTTGCCAAATCTCACTATTTGTGGTTTTGCACTTCTTTCTCTCACCAACCAGTGAGCCTGGTGCCCCTAAATTTGTGATCTCTTTGGTTTAATTACTTCACAAAATTAACATATGGCTGAGTTGGGGTAGTTGTCTGGTTTTCAGAGCTGGTATAACACTTTATGTGGACTTTGAATCAATTCTCTAATTTACTCCAGACTCCCACTTCACTCTTGCCTCTCAAAGTACTTGGTGTCTTTATCCTTTTGGTTGTCTGAAGCTTGTTCTCTAGTACATTACTTGGGAAGGGGTATGGGAACAGTATTTCCTGAGCTCTCGCATGTTCTTAATAGTTTTCTGTGGCCTTCATTTTTGGAGGATGCTTTATTATCCTTAAAATATTAAATCCTTAAAAATCTTCGACTTGTACTTTCCTTGGGTGTCTTAAATGTGTTATTTCACTGCTGTTGTTTTTAGCATACTGCTGCTATGAAAAAATCTGATGATAATCTCATTTTCTTTCCCCTTTAAGTGACAAAGTTTTTTGCCTGAATGCCCAATATTTTTCCTTTTATTTATAAACCATTAGTTTACTACAATGTTTTCTTTTGGCTGGGTTGTCATATATCTTAACTTTCCTGTTTTTCATCTTATCTTCCATCCTACTAATTTGTTTTTCTGTGATATCCATTTTGCCCCTTCTACTATTAAAGTCATCTATTTAGTTATTTCAGCAGTTATGTTTTCATGTCAAGTACTCCCAATTTATTTTTCTTCCTAACTACCTTACCCTGCCTCATGTTACCAACATACTTCTTATCTCTTTAAGGATATTTTTTATGTTTATTTTAAGTTCATGTTCTATCTGGCCTTAAAATTTTGCTTTATCTGGGCACAGGTTATTTCAGTTTTTCTTCTATATCAGTTATATTTTTTGTATATTTTTTCAGGTCCATTGACCTCTCTCTCTCATTTTGTGGTTTATCCAAGGTTTATGTTCTGGAGAGGCAGATCATTCAGTTTTCCAATTTCTGGAATTTCTTTGTAGGAGGTTGAGACAAGCAACTAAATCTTCTCATTCTACCATATGTAATACTTCAGTCATATTTATGTCAAATAGAATGGGAAAAAAAGTTCACCTGAATTTTTCACTAAACGTTTTTCTTTCTCAGTGGTTTACTGACTTCAGTCTCAGATTCTTCCACAAGTGGCCTCAACTTAATCTCTTACTGAGGCATATACTGCTTAGAGGAAGTGCTACTTCTTATTATAACAGACTTCAAAACATTGAATTTAAGAAGATGAAAAAGTGCTGTATGCTCTCCCTACCTTTTCTATTGGTGATTATTTGCATTCACACAGAATTTATTTTATAAGTTTTTCTGTTTGTAACTTTGAAGAAATAATATCAAAAAAATCACAGCAAATGCATAGAGCAGATAAAATTCATTTTTTTTGGAACACACTATGCTTATAACTAGATTGAGTACCTTAGGTGGAAAGCCAGTTGAACCAGGACATCCTTTTTTCCTTAAGGTTGGTGTGTGAACTGAAAGTGGAGTGGAGTCTACAGTCTGAATCCAGGAGCAAAAAAGGAAATAAATGTCATGAAACACTCCATTAATTTCAAATATAACTAGAAAGAAGCCAAAATAAATAAAACCAAACAAAATATCAATAAGGCAAAAAGTTCTACCAATTAATAATAAAGAAAACCTCAATAAAGCTAAAATTCTCATAGTGTTGATAATTTAAATCTCTGCCTGCAATATCTACAAATGAAATATTTGTTCAATTAGTAAGTTACTTCAGTCTGGAAATATAAATCATTTGGATCAAATGATCCAAATAAAAAAAGCCATAGCATGTGGCCTACATAAATATGGGGATATTAATTTTTACATTCATCTGAATTTGCCATATTAATTCTAAAAAGTATCTTAAAATGATTTATAATAAAATATTTAGAAGATTCTTTTAACTACTCAACTTTCATACATAGAACATATATTACATATACAGAACACAGCTCTGGATGTAAATACATAGACAGAGACTGACACTGGGATTTTTGTGCAGAAATTAATTTCCAAAGAAGGGAATTATTTAATTTTATTGTAATTATTTAATATTATTGGAATTCTGACTTTAATACAAATTTAGTCACATATCATATCTTTCTTAGGTAGCTATGTAAAATATGGTCTTCTTTTATGGGGTTTTATTGGAAGGTATTTATTTGAATGAAAAGAACCAATAATTTCACTGGATGTTATGGGGAAAAAAGAGCCGCTCCTTAATCAGCAAAGTAGTGGAAAAAAAAAAAAAGACATGGAAAGTAACTTCCTTTCAGGATGCCAAGCAAAAAAATAAAAGGAAAAAGCTAGTCTTTGTATAAAGAACAGAATATTTTAAAATATTACAAGAAAAATGGATGGTCCTTTCTTTGCTGTTACTATACAACCTCGTCTTTGTTGTTACTATACAACAATCTATCTTTGAGGTTACCATACAACCTCCAAAAACAGAATATTTTATATGCAGTATAGCCTTAAAACAAAATTCAGCTGAGTTTCTCAGAGTTTTCTGTTTGTGACTTTAGCTCTAATTTAGATTTTATTTACTTTTAAATAGCTTGAAAAAGTTTTAAACCAAACTTAAAATTTAACATTTGAAAAGATAAATATGAAAGATAAAAGAGAGGAACGCTGAAAATCTATATAAAAGTTAATAAAAAATAATAGGAAACAAAGTCGTCAAATTTACATAGAAAGTCCAAAGGTTATTAGAATTAAAAAAAATTAAGCAAGGGTGCTGGATACAAGATCTACAGAGTTTATAAAGACAAGGCAATGCACAGTAAGAAAATGTATTTAAAAAGAATCCCATTCACCATAGCAACAAAAAATTTAAGGTACCTAGGAACAAATCTAACAAGCAATATGAAATACACTGAAAATAATGAAACTTTATTGAAGGATATAAGAGAATCCCCGATATGTATACCATGTTCATAGATGGAATACCCAGTATCATGAAAGATGTCAATTCTCCTCAAATAGATCTATAAATTAATGCAATTCCAATTAAAAGCCCCATGTGAAATTTGACAAGCTGACCTTAAAAGTAATATGAAAAACTAAAAGGTCAAGAAGAAAAGGAAGAAGGTATGTGGGATGGCTCACCATACCAGGTATCAGGAATTATTTTAGAGTGAAAGTAATTGTAATTAAGACAATTTACTGTCAATGCAGGAATAACCAAAAGAACAATGGAAAAGAATTGAGAGTATCCAAACAGATCCATGCATATAAAGCAGAAATAGCCATTACAAATCAATAGGGGGAAATATAGCAGGGTCACTTGTTCATATAGGAAGAAGACATTAGAAGCCCATTTCCCATTATACATAACAATATATATCAGTTTGATTAAGGTCCTAAACGAGTAAAAGCAAAATTTAAAAACTTTTAGAAGAAAATATAGAAGAAAATCTTTATAATCTCTGCATAGAGAAGAACTGCTTTAAAAAGACATAAAAAGCAGAAGTCGTAAAGAAAAAGACTGATAAATCTGACTATTTTAAAATCAAAACTTTTGCAAGACAAAAAGACACCACAAATAAAATTTTAAAATAAGCCAGACTGGGAGAAAGTATTTGCAATGCATATAGCTAGCAAGGAGTTAGTATCTAGAGTATATAATGAACACAAAAAGCTATAGGAAAAATGATTCAATAGAACAACAAAGGACACAAACAGGCAAATCATCAATGGTCAGTAAACATACAAAAAGATGCTGAATAACACTAGAAAACAGATGCAAGGTAAAACAAAAATGATACTTCATGTCCATCAAGCTGGCAAAAGTTAATGTGTGACTGTGAGGTGAGGATGTGGGGAAATGGAGAACTCACACACACTGCTGGGGGAGTGAAAATTGGTCCAACCACTGTGGAAAACAATTTGGCAAGATCCAGTTAAACTTGAAAATGCGTATAACATACAACTCAGTAATTCCACTAAGTATATATGCCAAACAAACTCTGTACATTTGCAAAAACAGATATTAGGATATTCATTTCAGCACTGATAACAATGAAAAATTGGAAACAACCCAAATATCCAACTACAGGAGAATGGATAAATAGTTGTGGTATATGCCACAGTTATAATGAATGAACTAAATGAACATGTATCTGTAGGAATAAACCTGAAAAGCAGACTTTTGAATGAAAAAAATTACAGAAGGATGCAGGTAATATTTATGTAAATTATAAACACATAATAAGCACTACTATATATCATTTATGGATACAAATGAAATGAACATCTAAAACCAAGAAAGGGAAGATGCACATCAGCTTCAGGATATTTAGATATGTCTGGGAAAGAAGAGTGGGGAATGGTATACATGAAGATGTTTCAACTGTTTCTGAAATATTTTTGAATAAAAATCTGAAAAACAAGCAAAATTTTCATATCTGTTTAATCTGTGGGTGATACATGGGTGTTTATATTCTCTGAATGCTTGAAATATTTTATCATTAAAACAAAAATGTATAATCTCAAAATATTAAAACAATTATAACAAAAACATAAGAGGGTCTCACTAACTTAAACAGTTTGGGGGAGTCTATCACAGAGTTGGAAAAATCAAGTCAGAACCTGACTACAACCTCACACTTCACTTCAGACAGCTCTTCAGATTGGACTATCTGCTTCTATTGGAATGCTAGACAGCTCTGGAGATTTAAGAAAAGGAAAGCAAAGGAGCATTGTCTGAATTGTGATGCTGAATGAAGAACCAGAGCTGAATCTTAAGGTAGGATGGCATGGACTGAGGTACAGCATTCTTTTGACTTGTGGAAGAAATGATCTCTGTTAAGAAAATTAGCCTATTGGCTATTTAAAACCACTGATTGACATGAAGTGTAAACACAACAGTTTTTTTTGCACTATTAAATGTCAGGATTTAGTTGACTGTTACCAATTTAGCAGTTAGAATGAACTATTCAGTTGCCAGAAGTGGCTATTTTATTTTTCAGCTCTATTTATGATGTAACAGGTTAGTTACACCATGACTTATCACATTTATTAGAAGAATTAAAATATGAAAATGGCACCTGCACTGCCATTTGCCTAGTTTCTAATAATTCAAAAATTTACATAATTAATCTTCTGTTCTACATAGTTATCTAATTAAAATAAAGACTATCTTTCTAGTTAGTTTTGTCTATTTCATGTTGACTATTTGAGGACAATGTGCTCTTTAGTTTTTTATTTCTACCTACATTATCAGTTAAATGTAATGATCTGCAATAGACTGTAACTTATTACATATTTGGTTAAGAGGAGAGAGACAGACTTGTTTTACTCAATTCCCTCTTTCCTGACACAAGTGAAAAGTTGGGGAGCAGGGCTGCTCCAATAAGGCACCTTAACTGGCTCAGCTTCACTAGATGTGGAAGGAGATGTGGACCGTGACTGGATGTGAAACTTGACGCTCGGGTTCCATACATATGTGTTCTCAACGGGATCAGTCTAGGAAAATAAGTCAGGAAAAATAAAAACCCAAAAAATCACTTTTCAACAATGTGCAGCTCTTAGCAAATTTCTGTAAGGCATGATTACGACAACATTTCTTGAGAAAGGAGGATAACAAACTTTAGTTTGAATATTCACATTAGGGATACATCACTATACAAAAGCATAACCACTAGCTTTAATGTAAACAAGGATTGACAGAATAGTTAACCAAAGGCTCCTCCCTGATCTTCACTGTTGATCTCTTACTTTGCGCCCTGGTCCTACTGCACATTCTATGTTGGTATTCCACATGGAACTTTTTATTTCACAAAATGAATCATACATGTGAAATAAATGCGGAGTACTTAATAGAGATACATATTGCAGATTAAAGATAACTTTGTCCTTGATAAGAGTGAAGTTTGGTCTTTTACTACTCATTAATTGAAAGTAAAGAAAACCTAACCTATCAGTTTTGTGCAGGACACTAAAGTAAGTCTTTCCTTTATTTTGCACCAGTAGAAAAACCAGCACTTATATTCAGTTGCATCCTTTTAAACCAAGCATTTTTCAAAATTAAAAATGCTTTGGGTTAAAATTTAGCATAAAAGATCTTATGAACCATACTGATTGAAGCATACTAGTCAGTTTGGCAAGTTTCAGAGTTACTAGGATTGAGTTTTTAAAATGAAAGGACAATGAAGGTAATTTGGAAAAGTGGTTCAGGAACTTATTTTGAATATGTTGTATAGCAAAACAATGTTTAGATCAGAAGTCACAAATCATAAAAACACCATCAATTTAAGAATTTAAACATGAACTTATAATTATTTTCCTTTGTTGTTACTATGGCTATATTTTAGAGGGACGACATGATGATAATGTACCCCTTAGAAATGCCACTGCTGAAAGAGTCAGGTGCAGTTGAAACTGCTGGCAAAGTAGAACTATTAAAACAATGAATTAAAATACAATGCCCTTGTATTCAAAACTAAGTGAAAAGCAAAATTTCACTTTGAATGAATGATAAATAATTGAGAGTAGAAATACTTGGAAAAGAAGGTTCCCCTAGAAATTAACTTCATAGATTTGTTTTTAGCTCAACAGAACTCTGGGCATGTGGCTTCAATCTCTAAGGGCACAAATTGTTTTCTCAAGTTGGGGATATTTTCCTATTGATAATTAATGTAGAATACTATTATCAATGTATGATATGTTGCATATGTTAAAAACAGTCAACTTCGGTTCAATGTGGAGAATTTAAAAAATCTGGCAAGTGTATGGAAGAACAGGCTAGCAGGCTGGGCAACACTCGTAGCCCTCCATTGGTGCCCACCTACAGCCTTCCTGGTGGTGGGCATGGAAAGGTATTCTGGTAACCACAAAGCCACCACCAGGCCATAAACTTTCAGCTACTGGATTTGGGAGGAGTAGGGAGAAGAAGGGTCTCAGTGAAGGCATTAGGGGTCTTGGAGCAGCAACCACTTATGAACTGCTAGATACTCAATATTTAAAAAAGTGGGCCACTGAACTAAAGCTTACCAGCTGAGTATCAGCTCTGTACATGTGATGTGCCTGATTTCATGAAACTAGTATGCCTTGTGAAGTTGGAGAGCCAGGCCTGTATCCCATCTCTTGAGTCCCAATTCAGCAGTATTTTTGTTCTATCAGAGGCATCTCCACAGCAGAGTAATTTACTCAAAGTAATTTAATAATCAAGGAGGCTAAGTTATATTATCTCCTTTCCTGATAGTAAATTTTGACCAGGAAAATAAAAAGTAGAAGAAAATGGGACTCAAGACACATTTTGCCCAGTTTACAATTTTATTCAGGGACAGTCATGGAGAAAGTAATCAGTTTAGATTATAAATATGAAATATGACTCTAAGTTGGGAATACAGCAGAAATGTCTTTTAGTTTCTAAAAATCTCCTCCTCCTAGTTTTCATAAGATTATATACATTGCAAGAATTAGGAGTCCATGGAGAGGGGCTTTAGTTAAAATGGAACTGAAAAGCAAGCAGAATTGATACATTTTATACCAGTAAGAACTTAAAACTGACTGAAATATCATCTCAGGAAGTTTTAAGGTATCTAAGTAGGGGACTTTCTATGTGTAAAAAACTTGGCCATCTTAAGAAAATTTTTAAGTTTCTGACCTGTTGCAAAAGGCTTTAGCCCTACAGCTTGACTGAAAGACATGAGAAGTTCCTGTGTGAAAGGTAATGCTGTGTATATGTGAATAGCTGATATAACGGCTTTGTATATCTGGGTTTGATTATTTCAAAAACTCTTTAAAAATGGGAAAGGCCAAATATTTGCTGTTTGCAATAGCACTGGTTGAAATTTTACAGCAGGTCTGCTCTATGAGGTGTTTAAACACATGCTGACAGAAGTTGGGCATACTGTCTTATACTTTCTCGCATTAAAATCAGAAAACACTGCCTTAAGCCATTTTGTCAGTATATGGACTAATGGAAGGTTATATCATAAAATCAGTGAACCTAAAAAGCAGGGCTTTCTCTAGCCCCAGAGCTGGTTGTTAAAACACTTACCAGCATGTTTGTTGATCCTATGAAAATGTGGTATTATGACAGTGGGATATTGGAGAAAGGAAAAATATACTATCAATTTAATTTGCGACTACACGAATTAGTAACTCTTTTCTTGAGGCTTTTAACACACACCTCTTGGCTCCTCTGTCAAGTCTTATTCTCCTAACTAGTTTTTCTCCATCAATAAAAATGAAAGAGAATATGGATATGGACAGATTTAAAAGTGATTTTCTTTGCTGAATGAGGTAAAAGGTGGTTATTCAGAAATAGAAAATATTTAATTTAAATGAAAATATTTAATTGTAATAAAGTAGAATAATGAAATTTACCATACTAGCTTTTTAGAACTGTATACTCTTAAATAAAAATCAATTTCAGAGTTTAAAAAAAATCAAGTAATTTTTCCTTTAAAAAATATTAAAAATAAGTGAAAATACTGAAATATTTTGAGATGGTATTAGGTATATTAAAAAGTTGAACTATGCCATTTATAGTGATAGTCATATCTTTCATTTTAAAAACCTATGAATATAATAATTAAAATTTAGGGCCGGGCGTGGTGGCTCATGCTTGTAATCCCAGCTCTTTGGGAGGCCGAGGCGGGCGGATCACGAGGTCAGGAGATCGAGACCACAGTGAAACCCCGTCTCTACTAAAAATACAAAAAATTGGCCGGGCGTGGTGGCGGGCGCCTGTAGTCCCAGCTAGTCCGAGAGGCTGAGGCAGGAGAATGGCGTGAACCCGGGAGGCGGAGCTTGCAGTGAGCCAAGATTGCGCCACTGCACTCCAGCCTGGGAGACAGAGCGAGACTCCGTCTCAAAAAAAAAAAAAAAAAAAAAAAAAACTTAAAAATTACCACTTTACTTTCAAAGTGTGTTTCTTTTAAAGATAAAGGACAAAGCTTGGTAAAGGTGAATAAACTCAGGGCAAAAACCATTTCAAATATTAAAAAAAAGTCCAGGTCTTTTAAATGAAACTAATGCTAATAACATTAATAGATTCAAATATTTCATTTCATTTCTCGGTTACCACCGGTGTAAACAATATCTCAAAAGTGTTACACCACAAATCACTTATTTTCTTTATTCAAGTTTTAATTATCACCAACCAGACTGGAATTTTCAGGAAGTTACTAATTTTAACCACAATTAAATGCCTACCAATGCATTTATAATTAATGGCTTATTCTATCCACTAAAAAGCAATTAATTCTATTAAACTTTCAGAATATTCAATGAATACATGCTGGCATTTAAAGATAGCCTATGATTCAGTTTAATAATGAATTGGCAATGACTGATATAGTATAGCAGCAAAGCAACTGATTAATACCATTAGTTATTTTATTACAAAGTATTTTAAAACCTTAAAAACAAACGTAATCATTATTAATATTATATTTTAGCCATGGAAGTTAAAATATTCTTTTTCTCATTTTTTATGTGCTAAAATACTATAGCATTAAGTATAATAATGCAGCAAAAGCTAATAAACATATATAAATAGCAGATATTATAAATTCAATATAAGAAATATCTTTAAGTAAATGCAATTTTTTTTGTTAGCTAATTTTCATTTCCTAAGTAAACATACTTTAAGGTGTTACTCTGACAAATAGTCATTAGAAACATCTACTATACTTCAGTATCATTTTACTTAATGCTCTGTTAAAAAAAAACAAAGAAGAAAAGCTGAATATTAGTGGTACTGTCCATACTGCAAAACATTTTAATGCAAAATGTTCATAACGGTCCCTGAAGCTGTTAGGATTTTTCTACTAAAAGATCCTCAAATGTATTTTTACAGTAGCACATTTTAAAAGGTTCCCCCGCCACCAGGATCACAGAACTGGTTTTTAGATGACCCACTTATCAAGAATTCCTCAAATTATGGACAGTATTGTTTTCCTATAAATAATAAAAATAACTAAAACCACTCATCTCGAATATGTATCAACAGGCCTTTTCTACTGCCTAAATAATTACAGATTTGTACAAGTAACAAACCTCTCATAAGAAACCTTGCTTCGAAGTAAAAAACACCAAGATGTGATATGGATTATATATGGTCAACCTACTAAAAACTAGCTTGCATCTAACAAGTTGTTTGTTATTGGTAAACATAAAACTGTAAGTTAAAAAGTCCCAGTTTCTTTTCTCTCTCTTTTTTTTTTTTTGAGACAAGATCTTTCTCTGTTGCCCCGGATGTAGGGCAGTGGCACAATCACGGGTCACTACAACCTTGAACTCCTGAGCGGAACTGATCCTCCTACCTCAGCCTCTAGAGTAGCTGTGAACACAGGCATGTGCCACCATGCCTGGCTAATTTAAAAAAATTTTTTTTTGTAGAGGCAGGGTCTCCCTATGTTGCCCAGGATGGTCTCGAACTCCTGGGCTCAAGCGATTCTCCCGCCCTGGCCTCCCAAAGTGCTGGGATTACAGGTGTGAGCTACCATGCCTGGCCAAAATCCAGTTTCTATCGATTTTCTTTATCCTTTAGCTAGAAGTATTTTGAAAACAAAGTAGAAGGTAATTTAATATTTTGTATTTAGAACACATATAAACTTAAATCTTTAGTGATATATTTATTTCTGTTAATTGAACTTATGATACAAAAACAGTATTATAGAAGTACTATATCATTTGGAAAATAGTAAATACATTTTATTGCTCTAGAACAAATCCTAACAAATGACTAAAGGTTGTGACCAGTAAGGGTAAGCTTACTAGTTATATATAATGCACCTTGTTTCCCTTTAAGAAAATTTATTCTCAAGTTATTTTCAATATACTGATTTGAATATCTAGTCTGGAGAATTTACACATATTCCAAGAAAACATAAGAGAAAGTTAAGCCATATGTGGGCTATAAAATCTCTGCTCCAAACTCTAAATGAACAGTCAGAAATAACACATTCAGTGTTTCTCACTATTAATGAAAGCACTGTGGAAATCTCCCTCATCATTTGTATTTGGACATTAACAATACCATCAATAAAAACTTTTTCTTCTACTATACTTAATACTACTTATAAAGAAAAGCATTCAAACTGTAAATGAGGTTTAATGGCATACTAGAAAAAAGAATGCAAGAAACATTATTTTGTAATACTACCTCATTCATATGACATTTCATAGTTATTTAATTTTAAATTTATTAAAATACTGCATATTTTCTTGTCTAAAAACATGGTATATAACATAAAATCTTATGCTACTGTTACAACAGAGGCCATTGTTAAGAATGGTAACTGTATGTGTCCTACTGAAATACACTGATGTCCCAGGGAACACTGAGGTTCTACACTATACCACTGAGATGCTTCTATTTAACAGCTGAGTAATTTGTAATTCTTCAAGCATCTTCACAGGCACTATTACTTTTCAGTGGCTGACTTTTTTTGTCAGATACTTAACCAAAGAAAAATTGAAGGAGGCCAAGAAAGCAGATAACCAAGCCTATTATATCTACGTTTAAAATAATCATATGTAATTATAAGTCAATAGATTATGGTTAATTATAGTTTATTCATATCTCATAAAGACATAGAATTAAGGAGAGACCTTATAACAGCTATTTCCCTCCAAAATTTTTTTCTTATTTCAAGATTCACAAAAAATGTTCTAAGTGGCCAAGGCCCCAGAAAGTCTGCAAGGCAAGTGAGACATAATTAATCCATAATAAAATTAGAGAAACAAATCCTAAATTATAACCTTATTAAAAAAAAAAAACAAGTAGTTAAAAATTTAGTCAATTCATGGGCTGATGATTTGACCCTAATATAATTATGGGCACACAACATACTGGTTTTCCCTTCTAGAGGTTATGTAATGTAATCAACATATATTCAGATTCATTTGATAAATCCAAATATCTAATGGTTTTAAGTCTCTACAAGTTTCAAAATAATCAAGCAATCAGTTGAACTAGTAATCTTTCATAAACACAATAATTAATGAGATATCACTTGAATGCAGTTCTACTGGCCATAGTACAGGTATCCAAAATGCTTATTCATTATTAAGCCACAATCCGAAAACATTAGATATGCTATAATAGAGTTATTCATGTTTATTTTACAACCAACCCTCCAACATACCAGAAAGACAGGACCACAGGAAGCAGCAGGCCACCCCTACTGCTTCCCATGCCTACCACAAACCACAGAATTCCCTCATCTAGAACTTTCCGAGTCCAAGAATTCTGAATGTAAAGTGTTGATCAGTCTCCATGGAGATGACTGGTGAACATTACGAACTTGTATCCATCACTGACTTTCCTTTTGAATGTTACTATTTTACATAGTATATGAAAATCCCAACACCGTCAGCTACCCTGTCACTTTTCAAATAGGGAGTATGTATGCGTGTTTATGACTAGTGTTGGAATGTGGCTGGTTTAGAAAAGTTCCATCTCTGGGCATGTCAGAATCTTGCAGCACAGAGGTAGTGGCTGACTACCTCAGAATCTTGTAGCACAGCGGTAGTGACTCATTTCAAGTTAAGAAACACGGAGCTAGGATTAGTACAGGAAGATATTTACAGTTTGTTAATAATACATATATAAATAATGTTACTGATATTTTTTAAATCTTGGAATTATCTTAGAATAGAAAGGATTTATTATTAACATTATTTCCTCAGATCTATAGTTTGGGAGATTCCTCTGAAATACATTAAAAAAAAAAAACCAAGATTTCTCCAGAACTGATTTACATAAATTGTAGTCAATAAGGTGTATAATTTGTTCCAAATCATTTTTGAATTTTGTACAACATGAATGATCAAGTTTTCTTTCTACATAATTAAAATCTCTAAGAAACAATCTACATATTTGCTTAAAACAGATTATTAGGAGCTCATGTACTTTATCTCTGACTACTTGGAAGGCATACTTTAGGATCACTTTTCCCCTTGATCAAAATAAAAAAAGATATCATTTTAGTAGTTTGGTTATAGTAATTTATATGAACATTCCTAAAGCTTTGCGGCCAAAGCCAAAAAAAAAATACATAAAAGCAGCACAGCAACAGCAGGAGCAGCAGCACAAAGCATGCAATAAATGTAGTAATATACCACAAAAACATTAACAGGTTCCGCAATCACAGGCAAAAGGATGAGAGAGGGGTAAAAGGCCTCAGGATGGGTACATAAAGTGCAAAAGTCTCTTACACGTCTGCCTTTGCTAGCTGGAGTACAGGATGGAGAGCGCTTCAACAGAGAAAGGAGAATAGGACATGTTACAAATATTACACACGTTAAGACTCTCAAGGACTACTACTGTATTAACAGACAAAGTATATAAACATACATATAAAGCCAGAGTTTTGGATAGGTTGAATGTATACGTATTTTTAGGAAAAACTGGAGGATAGGATGGTAAAGAAACAGTTGTTTGGACTACGTCTAAGGTTGACAAACTTTTCACTGGCCCATGTACAGTGACCCACAAAATAAGGCTTCATCAAGTGACAGACAATTTCTTTTCTGGAAAGGTTGGCAGTAGCAGACTGGAACAAATGAAAACAAAAAGGATCTAGATATTTCTGATTTAGTGCTGGCAAACATTCAATAAAATAACGAATTAGCCTGGCTTTAGACATTTACCTACTAAATTTTTACTCTTTTCAAAAATGATTCTTTTAAATGGCAAGGGCTAAGTCAGGATTTCAGAATTAATGACAATAAATTAAAATAAAAAGTTATTTGAACAATACTCCATCCTAACTCAACTTCAGCTGGAGTCAAAAGAGGGACTTTCACCTTTCTAACATTAAAGAATTAAGTAATTAGGAAAAAAGTAACAATTATCTCAAAAACTTTTTTTTTTTTTTTTTTTTTTTGAGATGGGAGTCACGCTCTCTCACCCAGGCTGGAGTGCAGTGGCACAATCTTGGCTCACTGCAAGCTCCGTCTCCTGGGTTCATGCCATTCTCCTGCCTCAGCCTCCTGAGTAGCTGGGATTACAGGTGCCCGCCACCACGCCTGGCTGATTTTTTGTATTTTTAATAGAGACGGGGTTTCACCATGTTAGCCAGGATGGTCTCGATCTCCTGACCTCGTGATCCGCCCGCCTTGGCCTCCCAATCAAAATATTTTTGTGATGCTCCAGCAGTAGAGCTTCACTAATATGAACCATATCTACTTCGGCAATTTCTAACATTCAATCCAACCTAATGTTTGTTGTGAGCTTATAATATGTTGGATACTAAGCTGACTTTGCAAGGGACTGAAAGATAAACAAGACATGGAAGTTCACAGACTGGTAGAGAAGACATCATGCCAGCGACAATGTGACAAATGCTATCATTGAGATACATACATGGTTTGTATGGGAACCTACAGGAGGGATACACAAGATTTTCTTGGGGACCTAGAGGAGGGAACTTATAGACTAGGTCTACAGGAGTTATAGAAGATTTAAGACAAAAGTGAAAAGTTAAAGAATGAGAAACACTACCAAAAATTCAGTATTAGTGTTACAATAACTCTGGCAGGTAAGTAAATAGGAACAACTTTTTTTTTTTTTTTTTGAGACAGAGTCTTGCTCTGTCACCCAGGTGGATGCAGTGGCATGATCTCGGCTCACTGCAACCTCTACCTCCCAGGTTCAAGTATTTCTCCTCCCTCAGCCTCCCGAGTAGCTGTGACTACAAGTATGCGCCACCATGCCCAGCTAATTTTTGTATTTTTAGTAGAGATGGGGTTTCACCATGTTGGCCAGGCTGGTCTGGAACTCCTAAGTGATCCGTCTGCCTCGGCCTCCCAAAGTGCTGGGATTACAGGTGTAAACCACCGTGCCTGGCCAGAACTATTCTTTCTTTCCATAGGAAACTGGAATGGGAGATAATTTGAACACCGTGTCCTACAGAGTTAATAGTAAACCAGGATTAGAAGGCCTGGAGAGTTCTAAAGAAGTTTTTCCATTATGGAGGCTAAAGTCTCCAGTTCAAACCTAGTTACTTTTCCTCAGTTATTAATGGGAAGAATCTCATTCCTTCTTGTCCCCAGAACCAACCAACCAAACAATAAATCAACTCCAACTCTTCCTCTAGCTATCAATTAATCTATCTCCCTTCTTCCTTAATAATCATAATAACATTTATTATGTGAAGAGTATATGCAGATCCTTTTCAAAGTGCTTTACATATATGAATTACTTTAATTCTCACAGAAACCCTATAAGGTAGGAATTATGATCCTCATTTTAAAGATGTAGAAGACGGATCAACTTGCCTAAGGTCATAAAACTATTAAGTGGTAGGGCCAGGATTCAAAGTTCCTCAGCCAGACTTCTGAAAAATGGTATACAATCGCTGTCTGTACTTTCTAAACTCCCAATTAACTTCTAATACAGTGCAATTCAGATTCTGCTTTGATCTGATACTCAGCAGGTCAGTACTTCCGGTTTGTCCTATCTGACCAGCCACCTCTGCCATACCATCACACTGACCATTCCCCTCCTTAAAATTCTCCGCTCCTCTAGTTTTTCTGACAGGTACTTTCCTGAGTAACCACATAGGAGTCCTATTCCTTCACCCTTTCTTCAATGGAGATTCCAGGTTTCTGTCCTTGGCTCACTGCTACAATCTGCCCCTTGGGGAATCTCATCCACTTTCAACTCTGATTATTTCCAAATCTCTGTTGCCAGTTCACTCCTCTTCCTTAAACTCCTGACGCATATATTAAATATCTGACTGTCTGCTGGACATCTCCAACTGGATGTCCCTTAGGAATCTCAAACTTAACTTGTCCAAAATGAAGCTGTCACCTTTCTCTTCTGTTAAATCTTTTAATAATTATTACATATGGGACTGATGAAACCTAAGCTCCATAATATGAAGTATAAAGTTGAGAAACACAGACCCTTATTCTGGCCTTTGCCAATGTCTTCATACTCATTTCTCAATCCCTTCCTCACCCTTTTTGTTTGCCAAGCAAGGGACAATTCAAACCAAATTGAAATCTCCCTCTGTCCACAACTCCATAACTCCCTGCTCCCTCCCCCCACAGGTTCGCTCTGCCTGTCTAGAATATATTCCTCTTATGTAGTTGTTTTATGATTTTGCTGAACATACTCATCTGTGAAGACCCAGCTCAGGCATTATTTCCTTTAGTAGGCTTTTCTGGATCCTCCTGGTTCAATCAGAAATCTCTCTTCTTTGCATTCCCATGATATACGATCTTTATCTTTTATTACTATATTTCCCACATGGTGTTATAGTTATCTGGTTATATATTTGTCTTTCCCATTAGACTGTCAGGGCAGGAAATATTGTATTATGATTATGGGCAGGAAATATTGTATTATGCTTAGCATAAGCCTTTAAATTAAATTAAAAATTCTCAATAAATATTGAATGAATCCTTCTCAATGTCCATAGTACTTAGCCTAGGTATTTCTCATGGCATTTATTGCTTTCCACATTGCATAGTGCGTAACTATATAATTATTTTTCTAATTATAAAATAAGCATTTTGAGGTCTATTTCCACATCTGCTTTGTCTTTGTAGCCATTATGCCCAGTATATTACTACCCATGTAAAAAGTGCTAAAATGTTTAACATTAAAAAAAAAAAAAACTTTTTTGGCTATCTCTACTTCTAGACTAGAGTCTGGAGTGTGCTAAAACCACGAAAAAGAGCATGAATATCTAAAAAAAAATAAATTTATTATTACTATACTAAAAACAAGTTAAAATGTCTCCCGAAACTATCTTTGAAAATGAAGGACAATACATTTTCTAAGCTAATACCATTTAAAGCTAATAATGATACTATCACCATAGCAATGATTTCTTACCAAAGTGTTTACCTAGAAATTGTCTAATTTTTATGTTTTCAACAGAAAAGGTGAGTTAGAGGAAAACACACCCACATACTTTCTCTCTCATATATACCTACACACACTGGTTTTTTATAAACACTGAAATTGAATTCATGGCAAACACTATAAACCAGCACCTTGTCTTAATGTGCAACCAAATACCACTTTAAAACATGTATTTCATATATAGGTCCATGACTTGCCACCAAAACTTTAAGACTGAATATGAAGGTATGCACACAAGCAGAAACCAAAAGAAATAATCTCAGGAGTACATAATTTTGCTAACAGTTTTTAAGGTTTAATTAATCCTAGAGGTCTTATTTAATAAAATACCAAAGAAATGGACTATGTAATCATGGTTCTTTCCCTTTAGATTGTCTAAATATATTATTATATTATATATGCAATAAAATATGTAATATATACAATTATGTTCAACATAATATATTGCCTAAGTTGAGGAAAAAATGCATGTAACTTTCTGAAATATGCAATCTTCAGGTAGCGTTGTGGTGAATATGTGGATAGAACTTGTAAAAATAAGAATTGAATGAGCAAATTTCAGGAATGCCAAAGAAGCTAGGTCTGATTTTGGTCATGGACTAAAAATCTTTAAAACGTATGTTTTAAAATTCTATTTCCTACCAGTTCTCACATACAATTGACCATCCCCCCAAGTATCGCTGAAACTATGCTGCCAAGCCTCAGATTTCTGTAACTGATTGTAACAGAATGTAAAAGAAGCTGGGAGATAAAACCATGTTAAATCAAGAGATAAAGAAGTTAGAAGCCATGACTGAAATTAAGTATTTTGAAGCATCTTAGCAAGATGTTATACAAGGTTAAAACCAAGTCCAGAACTCAGCCTGCCAATATTGTCAGACTGCTTGCTTTTCTTATATGCCAGAATATAAGAATGGAAAACAATATTAGGGGGATCAGACAGTTGGGCTATAGATACTATCTCTGTTTCTCTGTGTCTGACCTTTCTATTCCAGAGCTTAATCCTTGATTTACTCTTTCATCAGTATATCAGAGTAAGAAAACTCTGAAAAAGCAAGTTGAGTACATTCTCATTTTCCAGGCAAATGGGCAATTTCTATTTTTGTGAACTGGGACTAAATGAACAAAGTGTAGAATTGCAATTTAATCAAATTCAAAACTTAACTTAGCACATATTTAATATATGACTATATGTTTCTCAAATATAAACAGCAAGCAGTTAACTTATATGATTGTAATTAGTATTATCTATAATATTCTCAAGCCAAGCTTTTTCAGGTTTGGCTGAAAAGAAAACGAACTGAAGAGAGTATAGGAAGTTGCTACAAACTTGGTGTGATGATCCCTGAATCTGTTACTATTGGGATGAAGGGAACAGATGGGGGAGGGAAATGGGAAAATCTAAGCAGCTGAGCTCCATTTGCTCCTCACCCTGTTTATTACCTAGAGAAAGAGGCTGGGGCTAATATGGACTAGACAGTCCAGGACTGGGCATGTACAGTTGAAGGAAAAGATGAGGGTAGAAGTGGGAATGATTTCTACAGCAGAAGGGATCTTGGTATCTCTATTCTACTGCTTCCTTAATAGGTTGAATGGAAATGCCTTTCTCAAGAGACCACTTATCAAAGTAGTTTCGATTTCTTTTAAAATTAACTCAAACCCGGCCGGGCACCGTGGCTCACGCCTGTAATCCCAGCACTTTGGGAGGCTGAGGTGGGCAGATCACGAGGTCAGGAGATTGAGACCATCCTGGCTAACACGGTGAAACCCCGTCTCTACTAAAAATACAAAAAATTAGCCAGGTGTGGTGGTTGGCGCCTGTGGTCCCAGCTACTCGGGAGGCTGAGGCAGGAGAATGGCGTGAACCTGGGAGGTGGAACTTGCAGTGAGCTGACATCGCGCCACTGCACTCCAGCCTGGGTGAGAGAGCGAGACTCTATCTCAAAATAAATAAATTAATTAACTCAAACCCTTCTTTATCTGTCCTAAAGAATATTTTACATAACAATGTATCACCACACTGTCCTAATCCCCAAAGATAGAGAACTTCAAAAAAGTCACTCTTAAAAATGGGAGGGTAACCTATCCACTCCTAATAACAGAAGAGTGCTGTAATGGTTAAAACAACTGGATTAAATATTTTCTAAGGTTTTCTCCTTTAAAACTCTATGATTCTACATGTAGAAAAGCCCAAATGCCTACATTCCCCCAAGTTAGAGAAGCAGAGAGTGTTGAGAATACACTCTGCTCTGCCTGGTTGCTTCCTTTCATTTTCCCAGAGGGAAGGGAATGACTGGTATTACATATCTTCCTTCTCTTCAAAGCTACTCTTAAACATACAAAGACTGGCCAAACAATGTGACTTAAAAAGGAAAGCATCTTGCTCCGAACATCTTCCCATTGTGCCAAAAATTCCAGCATTCATTTGAATTTTGAGTTAACAGGCAAAACATGGGGAGGAAAAAATAGGGGTGGGAACATTTTAATTTAAAACCGTACTGTTTTAAATAAAGTAACTACACTTAGAGGCCTGTGTGGAAGGGTAAAAGTAGGAGTAAAGAAGGTAACTTTGGAGGAGGAGAGGCACTGGTGGTAAAGCTCCGACAAATCAGAGGGCAGCATGAGAACATTGGGTTCACAGAGACAGAGGGAGAAGAATGAGAACATGTTGATACCAAAGGACTTGATTCCTGCAATTCTGGTCAATACTAGCCTTATTCCCTTCTATACGTACGAGTTCCAGCTGCAATTCAAACTTTAGGTCTTCAACATAATCTCCTCTATAGCAACGAGACAGAAAACAAAAAAGAATGTCCAGAAGGATGTGTACTACTCATTAGAGCCTTACTTACTGCAAAGGGCAGGCATATAAGCATCAAGCACAATATAACTAGATTTGGCACGGAGAACAACAGAGTCTTGATTTGCTTCTTAAGAATCCAAGTGCAGCTGGGCGTGGTGGCTCATGCCTGTAATCCCAGCACTTTGAGAGGTTGAGGCGGGTGGATCATGAGGTCAGGAGTTCAAGAGCAGCCCGGCCAACATGGTGAAAGCCCGTCTCTACTAAAAATACAAAAACTAGCTAGACACGGGGCGCATGCACCTGTAGTCCCAGCTACTTGGGAGGCTGAGGCAGGAGAATCGCTTGAACCTGGGACGCGGAGGTTGCAGTGAGCTGAGATCGTGTCACTGCACTCCAGCCTGGCGACAGAGTGAAACTCTGTCTCAAAAAAAAAAAAAAGAATCCAAGTTCCTAGCAGAAAAAGAGCTACAGAAGAACTTGAGCTTTATACAAAATATCTTGGATGCTGAACTCAAGTATATCAAAGATTGAATACTGCTGTTCAAAACATCATTCTGCTATGACTTTGAGGATCAAATGAATGAATGATAACCCTGGAAAGGGAGATCGTAGGTACAAACTCTAAAGAGAAACACGAAGTTTGTGCCATAAAATATTGGTGGTGGGTAGATGACTGAGTGATGAAGAGCTAAGAAAGTATTTAAGTGAAACTGAACTGATGGACGGGAAAAGAAGCTAAAGAGAATACAGAAAGGGAGGGAACCAGCTTATTAAAAGTAATAAGGGCATTATTACTGATGGTATTACATATACCGTTTCCTTAAATCTTCAAACAACACTATGAGATTAGTTATATTATTACTACTATTTGTCTGATGAGCAAACTTAGGGTGTAGAAAGGTTAATTTCTTCCAAACCATACACCTAGAAAGTTATACAGGCAGGATTTGTGTCTGCTTATGCACCTAACCAATAAATTGGGAGAATGCAGCTTAGAAAGCACATGAGTGGGAAATCATGCCTTTTAGGAGCTGGAATATAAATAAAAGATTTGGCAGCTCTTGTGAACTCAGCTCCTTTTTACTTCATACTAGGAGTTCCCTTGCAGTGCAATAAAATTTACTTTTATGTTTGTACTGAGCTCAATGTTGCATTAATAGAGGGTAGAAGATAACAAAGGATATTCCTGGAGGAAAACTAACACTGGGAAATGGCTGTGGAGTGCTCAGGTATTACAGATGGGTGGCAGCAGTGGCAGAGTGCCTGTGAGAGCAGAAACAAGCTGAGGACCTGGCTGGGGTGTGCATTCCTGAAAGATCTGCTGAGAAGACCTCATGTATTTGCCAAAATACATACTGCTCCTAGGTTTTACAATCAAATATATGTATATATTTTTTTTGTGACAAGAAAAGGGATGGAGAGAAGTTTGTTAGAAATAAAAAGGTTTTCTTGTGCAAAGAACAACTAAAATAATTTACTCAAACTTCCTTCCCTTTCTTTTTAAGGTGAATAATATCTGTATGGAAATACCATATTGAGTATTTTAATATCCTGAGCAGCAGATTATAACATGCAATACCATTGTAGACGAGGAGAGTTCTCTTTTTATCACACTATAGAGTTAACCAGAGTAATTATTTGTTTCGAGAATAGCAAAACACTTAGAATTTCATTTAGAATGAAGATGTGCAAACTTCAGTATAAATATTCCAAGCATATTCAAAATCACTTTTTTGTTCAATAATTTTTAAACATCTAGATCAAGAAGTTCCTTTAGCAGAACATTATGCTAACTATTCTTCTGACTATAAGTATCCTAACAGAAAGAATAAAACATTTAAAAATCTCCCGATTTTAAAAACAGTTCTATGCACAATATTTGCATTTGAATCCATTTTATTTCCCCATTTCTGTAAAGACTAAATATTCAACAGGATAATAAATGCTTTAGGACAAGAATTACTGTGCCATTTGATGTGGAATAGAGAGAATGTTATGCCAGGTAGTAAAGAGAATGAATGATACACATTTAACAGGAACTTCTAAATTATTAAATTGATAGAATTCAGGAGAGAAAGTGATAATGCTGTCAATTTATAGTGCATATAGTGCATATGTTAACTAAAATCACTTTGCACATTAGAAGAGAAATTCTGTCAGCATTAGAAATAAATCAATTAAAAATTGATTTATTTTAAAATCAGTACTCTATTATTGTCATACAATAAAACCTATTGGAGAAATTAATTAAAAGTAACTTTTTTTTGATTATACCACCAGAGGTTTATTTTTAACCAACATAGAAATTAAACAGTAAAGTGCTGAAAAGAAAAGGGAAAAGTAAAATAGAAATCACCAGGAAAAATAAAAATAAGCAATTATTTACATATATATAAAAAACAATAATTAAATAAGCATTCTAGTTTTAGAATTCTTACAAAGATTGAAAATACTGGGATTCTACAACAGTCAAAGCATTTTTCAAAGTAAATTTTTACTTCATTATGTTTAATACTGATAAATCCTTCATTATATTTAAGATAAGAAAGAAGCATATTTTGGCTCACATAAATTTTCAACTGCGGTATTTCTAAAACTGACTGCATTACTAGGCAAATTCTTCAGATCAATTCATTGATCTTTTTTACTGAAGGATGCATTGGTTTGAAAATCAAAGACTTACGTCATCCAAAAAATCAATCAGTGAAGATGAGGAAGAAGAAAAGGAATCCTATTTAACGAATACAGCAATAAAAAAATAGAAAATATGGATGAAGCAATTTAATAATAAATCAAAAATTTTGTAAAACAATTGAAAGGCAAATGACATTAATTCAAATAAATAAATGAGAAAAGCAGTCACTATCATTGTTCTTGGGAAACTTAAGAGATTCATTAATTACTTTTAAAGAGTAATTATTTTTCCTTTTCCTGAAGGAATGAAACACAATTCACATACTGTGCCCAAAATGTAATAAAATGAAGCTCATGACAAATAATTAATAATCAAATTAAATGTAAGTACTTTTGAAGTAACAACTAGAAGTAAGCAATGGAATTCCTGAGGCTTCTAATTCTTTCCACTGGAATGTAAGTTCTAGTGGGAAGGACTTTGTCTATTTTGGTCACTACTGTATCTCCAGCATTTACAACAGCACCTTGCACAAAGCTACATGATTATTATTTGTTGAATAAAGATATAATCACACTTAAATTTACTGAGACAAAAATATACTTGATAATAGTAAGCTGATTTTTTTAAAGCAAAGAATTTAAATACCAAGGAATGATCAAGAGCTACATAATCACAATTTCATTACTGTGTGATATGCCTAACAGAGTCTATGTAATACCTTTTAACAAAAAGCATTTCTTACTGTATAGTTTTTAAAAGATGAATTGATTTGAAATAAGAACCAGCAATACCTTATCGTCAGCTTTGACATTTTTTCACTTTTTATTGTGGCACTATGCTTTGGAGAATAAAAAAATTGTCAAATTATTTCAAAAGTTGGGATTTGTTCTGCTCTTAATGTTTCTTAAGGGAGATGAAATTGCTTTTAAATCTTAAAATGACTCTCATGATTAAATCTTAGATGTTTTGTTAAACAGAGGTGGGATTATAGTCCATAAGAATGCAGAACATATTCCTCTGCTAATATGTTTTTATTTAAGATTCTAGGTCCTCTGATGTGGGAAGCAATAAAATGGTTTTATTATAAGTGAATTTTAAATTGACCCCAGAGGATATCTGACATGTTTAATACTTACTTCAAATTGATCCAGAGCATCGGTAGGCGTATTCAAAAATGCCAAGAAAGAATGCTGTGAGTCTTGGTGCTCTATACCTAGAAGACAGCAGCAACTTTTTTTAAGGCTACAACAATTAAAACTGATTTTAATGGATAACCTTCCCTGTCTGAATCTATTAAGAGCAGTTCACAAACTACTGTATTTCAAAGTTGATCACTATTATTAACTCTACATTTAAACAAAACTAAAATACACTAGTGTTTCCTAGAATATCACTTAATAGTTCATTTATATCAGTTTCCATGAAATGCTTATTTAAGTTACTAAGTTTCTTTCTTTTTGTGTATAGTAAATAATAAAAAACCACATTAAACCTTTTGGTAGGCTTGAGAGAATTTAAAAATAGTAGTCTGTTTATGTCTGATTTTTCTAAGCTAATTCAACACCAAATAGGCTTCTGTTTTGAAATACTCTTTTCAAAGCACAGAGTACGCACTAATAAGAATAATCCTTTATAAGAAATTAATGCAGTGATAAAACAAATACACTTAATTACAAAAAAACTGTCAATCTAATTTCAGGTATTTTTTTATTGACAGGATGAAGATTCCAAACCCCAGTTTTTCTCAGATGAACTTTTTAAAATTCATACATATCTCTTGACTATGGCATTAACTTTAAATGCACAATTTCCCAAGTAATTCTTAAAACATACAAATAAAAATACTAGGTAGAAAAAAAACAGAAAACAGCCAATCCCACATTTTTTACTTCCATATCCTTAGGAATTGACATCAGCTGATTTGTGTTTTTCATATTACTATCTAATAATATAACACAGTTATCAGGTAAGGCAATATGTTTAGAAATTCATTCAAATATTGAGAGTGTGCCAGACACTGTTCTAGACACTTGGGGACATAATAGTAAATGAAGCATTAAAAGCATCCTTGCCCTCATAATGTAAATATCACATCATATTACTGAAGTAGTAATATACATTATATTATACAATAAAATTTTGTTCTGCAATATTCAAAATCCAAATTAAAAAGCTGTGGTAAACATGCCTTCACAAAGCAATGTGATAAACTTAAGTCTCTTTCAAGTTTAGGTCTATTCTAAAAATGATGCAATCAATGTCATCTGGTGTGCAAGTCATATTCTGCACTAGTCTCTATTTGCCATTAGGGCCACAAGTTGTCCATGTCTTATGTATTCTTTTCCTCACTAAATAATGTATCTCCTTTCCAATTTTCATTAATTAAAACCTAGCTTGATTTTCATTTTGGCATGATGGCTTGTGCTCCTAATCTGAATTACTATTCACTTTGTCTGGGCTCCTTCCTTTTCTTGTTAATTAAGAAATTCAATCAAAAAGAATTTATTGAGCATCAACTATTTGTAAAGGCTTTTTCATGTTAGCTTCCTTATGTGATTACTCTCTGTTCTCCATCATTTTACATGCAGATGCAGAGACTTCACCAGTTTTATCTCACTGTGTTGCATGGCTGAGAAATGATAGGGAAGCACTTAGACCTAATAAAAAGCCCATTAACCAGTTCAGTATTCAGTGATGGCCTTTGTCAGGAAAATCAATTTCAAATAAATGCATATAAGATATCCCTTTATTTTAAAAATATCTGAATTTCTTTTTATTAAATCTTCACATTCTTAACATCCACATTAAGGAAAGTTTAAGAAGTTCATGTAATACAGCTATCAAGCACCCTGACTAAGCTTTAACATGAATGGAAAAATGTTTAAGTAAAGTTTTCAAGAAAATGGTAATAAATCTGGGATATCCCACAGGACAAGCAATTTAAGTGTCAAACTGGAAGAAGACATTAAAATGCCCCCCAAAATTTTCCTTACTGAATTGCTCCATTAATATTAAATTAATCTTCAGCTATTTCATACATTGTTTCATCAACTACCCTGAAAGTGAATCCCCGCCCCCCAATTTTTATACATTCTAGGCACATAAAAAGTGCTAAGAAATACTTGTTCAAGTACCCTTACCAAGTTCTGAATGTTAACACACACTGCCATTGTCAGAGTGATAACCTTATATTATAGCGTTTGAGAATATTAAAAGTACATTATAAAATAATTTTTTTTCCAATCGCAAAAATGTTATTCATGAAGTAGTTCACGGCACTGAAAAAAACGTCAAATTTATGGCAAAGTGTCTTTTTCTGTTACTATGAAATCTTTAAACAATGTATATTAAGTAAAACAAAATGACTCAGAGGCCAGTCTTCCAAATGTGTGTGTATGCACATGCATCATATATACACACATATATTCATAAATGAGTGCCAGAATTGCTTATGTCAACAATTCTCCCACCTATGCAATGAACTGATTCTTCTGTAATAAAATATATTTATAACATAACAGTAAGTCCTGAGTGAGGCAAACACACACTCCCATACCCTTTTCAGATCTAAGCTCTTCAGTGTCCTTTATCAGCTGTTCGATTTCTGAGAGTAGTTCCAAGTTCTTCTTCTCTGAATCTTTTAGTTTACTTAAATAAGGAGAAAAAAGGAAAAATGTCATTAATTTTTATTGCTGGTTAGTGAGCCATCTTGGATGTAGCCAAACTTAATTTGGTTTAAATGTCAGGCATGGTAAATTAGGGGACTATAAATTACTGCAGAAGAACAAATACAGCCTGCTACCTACTTTCATGTAGATTAACAGTTTTACTAGAATACAGCCAATCTCATTCATTTAAGTATTGACTACGGCTGCTTTTACACTACAATAGTAGAGATGAGAAGCTGTGATGGAGGCTAATCAAAGCCTAAAATATTTACTAAGTGAACCTTTACAGAAAACATTTGCGGACCCTGAACTAAATTACTAAATTTAAAAATGTTACAAAATCAAAGGTTAATTTTAGAATTCTGTTAGACTTTGTTAGATATTATACCATTACAGGCAACCATGAAAGTAGAGCATATTCAGGACTAAGTTTATAATTTTTCAAACTGGCTCATCTTCCTGACATATGAACAATATGTAAACTCGTATGTCCTAGGCGTAAGGAGAAAAGATCTTACTTATTTCAAATTACAACACAGAGAAGGACATTCATTAGCTCTTTACGCTGGGATCAATTCACTTTCTCCAGAAAAAGTTTTCCCTTCCTCAATGCCACATAAGCACATTTAAGTAAAACATACAATGTCTGCATTATTTATAGCAAAAAGCTTATAAGCCAAAAGTTTATAATCCAACAGAGGTATCATGTATCTGGCCTTTGATTTGATTAAAAAGATTAACAATTGTAGTTTAAGGACTATGACTACACACCATTAAAAACTGAATTCATGGGCCTGCATTTCTTTTCAGGCTTTTGGAACTTTTGGTATTCTCAGCAGTCAATGGATTTTCATATTTGTAGTTTCACTTGTGATGTGAAGTTTCTATTGTTCCTCTATGTCACTTAAACTGGCTTAGTTTGAACCAGGTTTATAATCAATCTAATTGTGAATCATTTATGTATTCAGAGTATGATTCACTCCAGTGTTGTGACAAGAATTGAGGAAATGTGTTCATTAGCTAACTGCTTCAGAGACTGTGGGATATACTTTTTCTAAATACATAAAGAAACATGAAAAACAATAATTAGACTTAAAAGATATTATACCATTATGAAATGTGCCATCAATAGAATTTTCATTTATAAAAGACCTATGGTAGAGGCCACGATTTTCAAATGATTATATTTTGTTCTCACCATATGTTGTATTTTTATACAAATATAATATTTCTAAACATGAGAGAATTTTAGGTTTAATAAAATTTGAGAGTCAACTAAATTTTATAAGAGGAAAATTAAATAATGGACTATTATTTAATACTATTACTTCCACTTTATGAACAAGCCAGAGGAAAACAAGGCTATATTAAAACCTCATCACTATCTACAAGGCTTAAAAGCATCTAGTTATTTTCAAATCTTCGTAACATATTTGGCCATCATTTTTCTAAAAGAAAGCAATGGAAACTAAACATGTAACTTCTCTCCAAATAATTCTGACAAACTTAGAAATTATTCTAGTGGGACTATATTATTCAATCTTACCATTCTGTTATGATATTAGACGCTTTAACTTTATTCAACTCTTCTTGGATGGCCTGTTTGGCTCTTATTTCTGCATCCAGAGCCGACTGCAACTCCAGTCTAGCTGACATATCCAGTTTCGCAAAACGACGCATTTTCCAGGGCATATCCTATGAAATAATGACTGTGTTTTTAGTTCCATCCTATTTTTAACATTTAAATTATTACAGTTAACCAGCTGTGTGTTATGTTTTTCTAAACTGGAAAAGACCCAAACTAATAGTTTTCTCATAAAAAAACTCTTTAGTAGGCTCAAAGTCTAAACAAACTGATACAAGTAATTGGATTTATTATAGTGTTTTTTAAATCTCTTTTTTCTAGTATGATAAGCCTCCATGCAAAATCACAGAAGCTTACTGTTGCTCGTGTACCCAAGCTGGAATTTCTTAATGCCTCCAATTCTTCAGTCATTTTAGAAGCTAAGGCCTGAAGATACCCTCGTGCATCCTTTTCATCGCTGACCCTAGGATATATAAAGACAAAGTACAAAAGTAAAACAAAAAAGCTTCAGTGCAATATATGTTATTTTAAAGCTTCCTAAAGAAATAAGTGATAGGAAATTCAAAGATAGTCTTAAATAATTTCTTTGAAAAGGTCTACCATAGTATACTACCTGTCAACAACTGGGAAGAGGTTTATGGAACTGTTCTTTTATGTACATGGTAGAGCTGGTGAAGTTTACAAAAGTCCAAGTTACTCATAGCTGATAAATTATTAAAACTTCACCCTTAAAACACAGAATTAACACTCTTTAAATCTAACAATTAACACAGATGCACAAATGTGTGAGGTTTTCAAAGTGATAAGATTTCTCAATTGGATTCTGCCATTTTATATCATAAAAACAACATACCATTCTTAAAACTGAAGTGTATATTAAATTTAGAAAGTTTGATGTAGGATATTCTGCAAAAACCAGGGTTATACTGTAATTAAGCTCTTCTGTTTTCTGAAATGATCAATAAAATAACAAAGAGAGAAGATTAAAGTCTACCAAAACCTAATTTCTGCTTACTGTCTTAAGGCTATCTAGCTGACGATACAATTATAATTTTAGATAGAAAGTTTTCAAATTATATTTAGTGAGATAAATTCCACATTTTAGAATTTCTCAAGAAAACATCTGCACTTCTTACACTTCCCTCAAGTGGGGAGAAGGTGAGGGGAGGAGTCTAGCATATCTACAAAAATCTACAAAAGAAGGTCCTATTCTCAGGAAGAATGAAAACCACTGGTATATAGAAAGCCACACTGCACAAACAAAAAAAATGGAGTTGAAATTTGCAATGCTCACAAGTGTATTCTAACACACTTTGGGGAAGACAATTTGTCTCTGTGCAGGCTGGTTGTTTTCAGATAAAATCCAAGTCACTGAAGCTATGAGGAAAGTATATTTCAGGTAAATCAGTATGTATCTGATGTATACAGCAGACATGTTTAACTCCTGAGCTCTGCTTTAGTATCTCTTAGAATGTAAACTCCTGAGGAGTCAAATTCATATATATCTTAAAGATGCCCTTTAAAAGAGGCTTGTTGCTCTCTTCTCTTAGATGGGAGGTTGTCTTTGGAGTACAAGCAAAAGAAAATATGGAGATGCAATAAAACCATGGTAAGAAGTTGCCCACTTTAGGGACAGTTACATATTCCTAGGCTCTATGTACATGTACATATTTTTATTGCCTGTTAAAGAAAAATGGTTTTGGAAATTATTTTAAGAATGTTTGTGTAGCAAGGGTTGTGTCGTTCTAAAATTCTATGACCATAAATGACTGCAATGTTTTCATTTAATTACCTGATCTATAGTATAGAGAATAAATTGGGATGAAGGAAGATTATCTTTTTTAGAATACCAAAAAGATACTTATATTGTAACAATAAAGAAAACTGTATTATCCTTTAAGTGCCCAGGCTAACAGGTCTCACCTAGTGCTGGTTTAGTGTCTACCATAGCTCAGAGATCTTAGTTTATGCACATTTCCAAGAAACTGTGAAGTCTAACGTGTTTTATTAACTTTGGAAATCAACCTCTTGTAAACTGACTTTAAGTTATTCGGAATTTTATATGACAATCTCTTTTTTCTAACTTTGTTTTTTATTTACATGTTGAACACATTACATGTTGAACACATTTATTTACATGTTGAACACCTTACAACTGCAGTCTTCCACTAATTCCTAACTTTTGATTAAACCTATTTCTCTTTTTCTTGGCTATAGAGAATTACTGGTTTGGAGGAACTCACGCCATTTACGTTCCACTGGACTCTAGGTCTCACACAACTCCTTTTCATAATCATTGCTATTTGTCTATTTTTCAACCTCATTAAAAAAAAAAATCTTACTTTCTCCAACCCCAACACTATCTTTCTTTTTTTTTTTTTTCTTTTTTTTTTTTTGAGAGAGAGTCTTGCTCCATTGCCCATGCTAGAGTACAGTGGCACAATCCCAGCTCACTGCAACTTCCGTCTCCTGGGTTCAAGCAATTCTCCTGCCTCAGCCTCCCTAGTAGCTGGGATTACTGGCGCATGCCACCACACCTGGCTAATTTTTGTATTTTTAGTAGAGATGAGGCTTAGCCACATTGGCCAGGCTGGTCTCCAACTCCTGACCTCAGGTGATCCACTCAGCCTCCCAAAGTGCTGGGATTACAGGCATGAGCCACTGCACCTGGCCCCAACACTATCTCTTGCTCCTTGCTTCTAGGCCATTTGGTTAGGTTTACTCATATTCATTCTCTTAACTTTTGAAAACAGTTTTAGAGGTAGGTGTCTCATCTTTTATTTGGCTAAATCATTCAAATATTTCTTAATAACACAGTTATTATTACTATACATAATCACCCTCCCTACTACACCTTATATTTTCAATTTCATTATTTCCATTGGTTCCTTTAAACATGTACAAACTCTACCAAATCCAAAAGTTCCCCATCCTCCTCACTGACAAATCCCCAAACATCCCATTTTTCCCTCTTTCATTGTTATACTCCATACATGTAATTGCTCTAGTGTTAAACCCTCCATTCACTACTCTATACTTCCTGAAGTCTAATTCCTGCCTCAACTATTTTGCTGAAGCTCAACTACAGAAGGCCAACTTGGATCTATGTGTTCTCTTGGCACATTTAATCCTTCCCTTCCAAGTTCTCTCAAATAATCAATTAGTTAATACTTATTAAATACTATTACACTGGGCATATTAAGAAGTCAAATAAGGGACAGTTCTTGAAAAGTTGGGGCATATATAGTAATTAGGAACTTTGATTACTAAGTCATATAGACCTGGTTTCAAATCCTAGCTCTGGTGCTTACCAGCTGTGTGACTTTGGGTAAGTTACTTCTCTAACTTTGTTATCCCACCTATAAAATGGGGATAGTAAAAATATCTATCTCACAGGACCGGTGTAATAACTAAATAAGAATACATGTGAATTTCCAGCCTAATGACCAGAACACTCCTACGTTTTAATCAATAGAAGCTATTACTATACACAAATGAGCATTACTGGATGAGGAATATTTCAAATAATGTGAGTGGATTTCAATAAAGAGAGACAAAGGTTTCATTACTGAAACGCTCTGTAATTATTAAACCCTTCTCCTGGTTCTCCTACAAGGCTGTTTCATCTAGCTTTTATAACATAGCCCTTACCATTCTCCTTCTTTCTTGTCTCCTTAAAAAGATCTCAACCACTTCATTGGCCTTATTCACAATGAATTTAATTCCCAAATATACATTTCCAATCCTAATCTTTATGTTAGTTTTCCAAAAGCAAATGAGAAATCTCTACTGAGATGTCTCAGGATCACCTCAGTCTCACCAACAAACAAAATAAAATAACAGCTAAAATTGATTGTATCATCTTCCCCAAGGGTGGTTTACCCCACTTAACTTTCCTACTTCAATGATGCCATCATTTTCTTAACTTCCTTAACTCACAATTCAGGAATACTAATTTCTCCTCATCTCTTGCCCTTCATTTGTAAATAGTATTAAGTCCTGTAGATTTTTCTTTGACAATGTCTCCTGCATTTGTTCACTTTATTTCTAACCTTACCTTCTACTTCATCCTGAACATCACTGTTAAGAGCTATTTGCCTAATCATCATTTTAATTTAACACCATTACCTTTGCAAAAACCTTCTCCATCTTACAAATAAGTGAAGGTAAAATTCTTACCTAGTATTCATGACAACTGTGTTGCAGTAACTTTATTACTCTTATTTCCTACTATTCTTTTACATAAATTCTCCAATTTGGTCAAACTAGGTGTAGGGTATTTTACTAAACTCAGGGTTTTCAGAAAACACAGTCTAGTTTAACTGATTATTCCCACCCTTCTTGAGCAACTAGTGTGAGATAATTCTCTCAACACTACATTCTTATTTTTAAAAAGTCAGTATCTATTCAATATGTAAGGCATTTATATTTAAGTCTCATAAGTTATCTCCAGCTCTGGTCAAAATAGTTTTTAAACTTTAAATGTTAAGTTACAAGTTACTTAAAGGCAAGTACTACATTTATAGACCTCTGTATCTCTTATTGTACCAGAAGAATGCCTTATGTGAGGAAACACATTTAAAAAATAAATCTTATGGACTAGCCTATTAATCTAACCTCTCTTTGTAATATTATTTCAAAGAGAAAATGTGAAGTCCTCTGATGAGCCAATGGCGAGAAGGAAGGTTCCTACTCTAACAGTGGTGAGAAGAAGATGTCCTTGCTCTAAAAGGGTTTCTTATGAAACGGATATTTCATAGCAAAAGAGAGAGGAGGTGGAGTTCAAGAGCCATTAGAAGTGACTTCATGTAAGGTTTTATATACTGCAGTATTTGTTTTGTATTAAAATTGTTCATTTGTCCCAGGAAACATTTAAAGTGCTATATGTCATGAGGTCCTATAATCTTGTTTGAGCATTACCTCATTTCTTAAAAGAAGGTTGAGTATTCCTAATCTGAAAATCCAAAATCTGAAATGCCTCCAAATCTGGAACTTTTTGAGTCCTAACAAGATGCTTAAATTTTTGGATTAGGGATGCTGAACTGTTAAGTATAATACAAACTTCCCAAAATCCAAAAGAAATCCAAAATACTTCCAGTCCCAAGCATTTTGAATAAGGAATACTCAATCTGCATACTAAACTCAAAAAATGAAAATAACTCAGTCTGACCTTTATAAGCTTGGATATTGTATCTCACAGAGTTAACTTTCAAGTAGGTAAGAAAGTTGAACAGGGAATATATATTTTACTTTTTCCCTTTGGGTATTTGCCAATCTGCTATCTATTAGTCCATTTCTAAATAAAAAGTAGGGTTAATAACAGCTTTTATGCAAAGTGACTTCCTTGTATTTCTGATTTCTGCATATTTCGTTTGAATGTGAAAAGTGTATAGTGAGTGTTTTGTGGCATCATATAAAACTTCCATCTTCACCCTTTCTACAAAGCCCACATTGAAAGCTTCCTTCCGTTACTAGCACCACTTCCCATTCCAGCTGAACTCATCATGCCAGACACTTGAAAAAATCAGTAGTCTAGTATCACAGGTTTTGACTCTGTCTTCTGAAAAGTCATTTTCAGCTCCTCCTTACATATATATTTGATAACATAAAAATGGAATTACAAATGGCAAGTCATAATTTTTGATATTATAAACTTGGTTAAAGATTAAAATGGATTTTGCTTCAGAAATGCAGACTTGATGATACAAATTAATGAACCAATAACTGTACTGTCTAGAACCCAAATAAATTTCCACAATCTGCATATTCCCTTTATATGCACTGAATAGAAACATTATAAGCATAAGAACTCTTAATGGAAAAACATTTGAACCAAAATATGCATACAGGAATTAAAATTCCCTACAAATGACTGATCTATAAATATATGATGAAACTATAGGCTGGGTAGCTTTTATGTGAAATGTCTGGGACCAAAAGTATTTTGGATTTCAGGTTTTTTTTTTTTAATTTTGGAATACCTGAATATACATAATGAGATTATCTTGGGGATGGGACCCAAGACAAAACACAAAATTTGTGTGTTTTATATACATCTTATAAACATAGCCTGAAGGTAATTTTTTACAATGTTTTATAATAATTTCTTGTGTATGAAACAACATTTTGACTGTGACCCATCACAAAGTCCTGTCTAAAATTTTCTACTTGTGGTGTTGTCATGTCAGCACTCAAAAAGTTTTACGTTTTGAAGCATTTCAGATTTCAGATTTTCAGACTAGGAATGCTCAACCCGTATTTGTTTTGATATAAATTAAACACTACCATTTGCCAAAAAGGATTTAAAAAGTTAAATAAATATAAAAAGTTAAGCTACCTATTTTTACTTGGAAATACAGTCTTCATTAGATTCTACTTTTTCCATGTATTACTAAAATATGAATTTTTTTTACCAGCACCAGAATAATTGTTTAATAAATGAATATGAAGGTTACTAAGATGAATATTCCAAACTAAATCCCAAGAGCTTGAGAAAGAGTTGATAAAACTAAAATGTAACCATTTAAGGTTTTAAAAATGCCATGTGTGAATTAATCTGGTATAATCATGATAGAATGTAACAGTACAGTATCTTTAGCTTCTAAGTTTTTTTTGCAGGCCTTCCATTTCTTAAAATACTCACAAATACAGGAGTTTTGGTCTTAGAAAGAAACATCCATAGGTAGCAGATGAATTCCAACTTTGACTCTGGAGGTGGTAACATTTTCTTAGAAAGTAATAATAATCAGATTTCAATGAAGCTGTGTTAAATGCTGGTATGGGACATTTGTTACAGTTAGGGAACAGAGGAATGTAACAGAAAACACAGTAGAACACAAATAACAGATCAGTAATAAAACTGTGCTTTTCAGAGTAACTTATTTATCATAGCTGACAAATGAGATAAAAACCATTATTAGCAGCCATCTGGAATTCACACCAACTTGGCCACATACTCACAATCATCCACAAAAAAACATTTAAAAGAGCACTCACCACTGAATTATTTCTGTGATTTGGGCTTCCCAATGTGCAACTGATTCTTTCTTGTCTGCTAGATCTTTAACCTCTTCTTCTAACTGCTGGTTGTGTATACTTAAGTTCTCATACAAAGTAGTAAGCTGAAAGGTAGTTTTAAGACATGCATGACTTTTAGGACCAAGAATTCGAGGTGTTCAGACAGTATTGTCAAATTTGATTACTCAACATCAACTACCCAAAAATGCTTGTCTTATTATAATAATCCCCTTTGCTCACTGAATTTGGATATCAAGTACTCTGAATTCTCCTGCTATCTTTGCTTTTCCCTTACCATCCTACAGTGACTTGGTTCTGTGAACATTCTCTGCTTGGCTTAAGAATTGCCTATTTCTGTTGGTAATAGCTTTCTTTTTTTTTTTGTCCAAAAATGTCTTTGTGTCATCTTTTTTTCTTTAAAAAAGCTTATAATTTCAAGCATATATAAAAAAGGAAAATATAATGAATTCCCATGAGCCTCACTACCTAATTTCAACAATGATTACTTCAACATCAATCTTGTTTCACTTGTACGCCTGTTCTCTTTTTTTTTTTCCAGACAGAGTTTTGCTCTTGTTGCCCAGGCTAGAGTACAATGGTGCGTTCTCAACTCACTGCAACTTCTGCCTCCCGGGTTCAAGCAGTTCTCCTGTCTCAGCCTCCCCAGTAGCTGGGATTACAGACGTGCACCATCACGCCCGGCTAATTTTTTGTCTTTTTAGTAGCGATGGGGTTTCACCATGTTGGTCAGGCTGGTCTCGAACTCCTGACCTCAGATGATAAGCCCACCTCGGCCTCCCAAAGTGCTAGGATTACAGGTGTGAGCCACCACACCTGGCCTGTACGCCTGTTCTCTTATCCCCTCCTCCTGTATTATTTGGAAACAAATACTAGACATTATACAATGTTATCCATACATATCGCTGTATGTATCTCTAAAGAATAAGGATCTCTCTTTTAAAATATAACCACGATAGCATCACACTACAAATTTCACAAATTTTCTAACATCACATAAATAGTAATAGTTCAAGTTTCCAGTTACTTCAACATATCACAAAACTTAAGTTGGTTAAATTGAATCATGATACCAATAAGAAAACACAGCCTAATGATTGGATATATGTTTTTTTTTTTTTTTTGAGACAGGTTTTCACTCTGTCACCCAGGCTGGAGTGCAGTGGTGTGATCTCAGCTTATTACAACCTCCACCTCCTGGGCTCAAGCAGTCCTCCCACTTCAGCCTCCCAAGTAGCTGGGATTACAGCTAAAAAAAAATTAGTATCCAGCTAATTTTTTATTTTTTAAATTTTTTGTAGAGATGGGGTCTTGGCATGTTGCCCAAGCTGGTCTCAGACTCCTGGGCTCCAACCATCTGCCTGCTGTGGCCTCCCAAATTACTGGGATTACAGGCATGCACCAGCACACCTGGCCCGATACATCTTTTAAGTCTATTTTATTTATAGGTTCCCCTGCAACACCTTTATTTTTCTTTTGACTTGAAGAATGTAGGTTGTCCTGGCCAGGCACAGTGGCTCACACCTGTAATCCCAGCACTTTGGGAGGCCGAGGCGGGTGGATCACGAGGTCAGGAGATCGAGGCCATCCTAGGTAACACGGTGAAACGCCGTCTCTACTAAAAATACAAAAAATTAGCCGGAGGTGGTGGCATGCGCCTGTAGTCCCAGCTACTCGGGAGGCTGAGGCAGGAGAATTGCTTGAATCTGGGAGGTGGAGTTTGCAGTGAGCCGAGATTGCGTCACTGCACTCCAGCCTCGGTGACAGAACAAGACTCCGTCTCAAAAAAAAAAAAAAAAAAAAGAATGTAGGTTGTCCTGCAGTTTTCCACATTCTGAATTTCTGCCTTCATTTCTGGAAGGCATTTTTTGCTGTAAATAACATTGTAAATTGGCAGTTATTTTACTATAGCACTTTTAGGACATTCTTTTTCTTCTGAATTCCGTTTTTAATTTTTCTGTTGGGAAGTCAGTTTTCAGTTGAAGTTTCACGCCTTTGAACATAATGTCTTTCTTCTCTGGTTGCTTTTAGAATTTTATGTTGGTTGGTTTCTGGCTGCTTTTCTAGGATTTGTCTAAGTGGGGGCTGATTTCTATTAATTATTTCACTTTTAGGGTTTGTGGTATTTCTTGAATTTGTGGCTAAATGTTTCTCATAGGTTTGGAAAAATTCTGGGCCATAAACACTCTTCAAGTATTGCACTGCCACCATCTCTCTCTTCTTGCCTTTTGGGAAACCAATTATTTGTATGTTACAACTTTTCATCACATCCTCTATGTCTTATATCCTCCTTTCTATATTTTCTATTCTTTTTAATCCCTGACTATACTTTAGTCTAAAAATCTTTTTTTAACATATGCAGTCCTTTTCTTTGTTTCTCTCCAATCTGTTGTTAAAATGTTCTATTGAGTCTTTTAGTTATTTTATTTGTTGCTCCTGGAAATTCTATTTGACAGTTTTGTATAGATTCCAGTTGTTTGCTGAAATTCTTCATCTGTCTACTTTCTTGAACAAGTCACCTGATTAAAGTCCATTCATAAAAATTTCATACTGGGAACTCCTACGGGTCTGCTTCTGCTGACTGCCTCGTTTTCATTTTCCCTTTTTTGATTTTGTTTTTGCTGCTGAATTTTTCTCTTGATTTTCAATGATTTGGTTGTGTTTGCTGATATGCCTGGTAATTTTTTACTGCATGCCACATATCGTGTATAAAAATTTTAGATAATTTTAAGACTCTGGATAATATCTTCCTCCACAGAGTATTTACTTTTACTTTTGGTAGGCAATCAGAGTAAAGATAGATCAAAGACTGAAATACTTGGAGGCTGGGTTTCAGTCACTGAGGACTCATCTTTCTTACTCACCCTTACTCCTAAAATGTAGGCTTTCAATGGGTTCAACTGAAAGTTTGAATTATTTACTAAGGATCCTGCAACTTGATAGGCAATGCACTTCCATTTTTCTTTCTCCAGCCTTGTAAAACTGTGGAATACCATGTTCAACTTCCTAGATTCTGAGGTTTTTCTGCTTTCATATCTGCAAATGCCTAAAGAGGAAAAGTGGCACTAAATGTTGGGCTCACTGCTCTGTACTATTCTTCCCTTTAGGATCTTGGTCAGTAAAGTCCTGGTTTCCTTGTTGTCACTCCAATGACTTCTTACAGATGAATACTATAAGTGGTATTTGTATAGTATTATTTTTAAAATCCAGCTTTATAGCTCTTCTTGGTGAGGTGGTAGGATGTAAGCTAATCTGTCACAGAAGCAAAAAGTGCTTGCTTTAAGTTTTTAGAAAATTCATGAAAAAGGCTGGGTACAGTGGCTCACACCTGTAATCCCAACACTTTGGGAGGCTGAGGTGGGAGGATCACCTGAGGTCAGGAGTTTGAGACCAGCCTGGCCAACATGGTGAAACCCCATCTCTACTTAAAAAAAAAAAAAAAAAAAAATTAGATGGGTGTGGTGATACATGCCTGTAATCCCAGCTACTTGGGAGGCTGAGGCAGGAGAATCGCTTGAACTCGGGAGGCGGAGGTTGCAATGAGCAGAGATTGTGCCACTGCACTCCAGCCTGGGCGGCAGAGTAAGACTTCATTTCAAAAAAAAAAAAAAAATTTTTTTCATGAAAAAATACTTGCATACTATTTTATTACATAGCTACATTTTTTTCTGATAAATGGTCTCATGTACTATTTATTACTACTCCTTTCTTCCTTTTTTGTATGTTTGTAGAGATACTGTGCTAGCTTCTTCTTGATTACTCAACTTTGATGAAGGTGAGTTGCTCCTAGAGGATCTATTTACAGGTTTTTAGGGATAAAGGGGCCATGTGATTGTCAACTTGACTGGTCCACAAGGTGCCTAGACATTGGGTCAAACATTATTCTGGGTAGGTCTGTGAGGGTGTCTCCACATAAGATAACATTTGAACTGGCAGACTGAGAAGAATCCCCTCCCTAATGTATGTGAGCCCCATGTGATCAACTGAAGGCCTGAACAGAACAAAAAGGCTGACTGCACCAATAATAGGGGGGAACATCAGCTGTGACATCAGCTTCTCCTGCCTTCAGACCTGAAACGAGACAGAAGCTTTTCCTGAATGTTACGCTTGCCAAGCTTTGGGACTGCAACTACAAAATACACTCTCCTGGGTCTCCAGCTTGCCCAGTGCAGATCTCGGGACTTGTCAGCCTATATAATCACTTGAGCCAATTCCTTATACTCTCCCCTGCTCCCAACACACATACATATACCACCCCCCACCCCCCACATACACTCACTCTATCGGTTCTGTTTCTCTGTGGAACCCTAACTAATACAGGCCACAACCATGTTGTAAGTCAAGCGTCTGCAAACTTTTCCAGTAAAGAACCAGACGCAAGTATTTTCGCCTCTGTGGGCCACATAAAATCTCACATCATCGTCATCTTCTTTTTAAAAATAGTCATTTAAAAATGTAAAGATCATTTTTATTATATGGGTCAGACAAAAACAATCTGGGAGCTAGATTTGACCAGAGGCCATAGTTTGCCAACTCTCAATTCTAAGCTATTAGGAATTCTACTAATGACACAGGATTTTATTGGTGTGCATTTTGAACCTGTATTTCTGTGCAGAGATAGGCAATTTTGGCACAAATCACAAAGCAAAGTTTCATTTCTTCCCTTCTGGCAAAACAACAACAAATTGTTTTATGCATATAGAGTTTGTCTGTAATACCCCATTTAATCCTACCTCCAACCTCCTTGTCTTCCCAAAAGGAAATGAGATCCAGGGAAGCTATCACTCACTGCTGGCACACACTGATTTGCCTATTGCAAACAAGAGATTTAAGTTTTGTACCTTAGGGTGTGCCATTTGCCTCTGAAAATACAGTTTACCAGTTTGTTTTTTTTTTTACACTTTTACTGAGGTATAATTTATATAACATAAACTTCACCCATTGTAAGTGTATACTTGAATGATTTTTAGCAAACTTAAACAGTTGTACAGTGATTGCTACAATCCAGTTTTGGAACACTTCTAATACTCAAGAAATACCCCCGTGCCTATTTACAATTGATCTTGGTCCGCACTCTGATTTCTCTAGGCATCACTGACCTGCTTTCTGTTTCTGTAGTTCTGCATTTTCTGAAATCTTCTATCAATGAAATAACAGCATATGTAGTCTTTTGTACTGGACTTCTTTCACTTAGATTATTGAAGTTGAACCTCAATACTGTTGCATGTATCCGAAGTCCACTCCTTTTTACTGCTGAGTGGTATTCTAGTATATGGGTATGGTATGCTTTGTTTATCCATGCACCATTGATAAACATTTGTACTGTTTCCAGTTGTTTACTATTATGAGAATATGCTATGAAAATTCATATTTATATGTTAAGATTTTATATTTATATTTCAATTTATATTTTAAGAGGTTTTTTTTCCTTTTTTTTTTTGAGACAGGGTCAAACTCTGGGCAGTGGTGTCATCTCCACTCACTGCAGCCTTGACTTCCTGGACTCACATAAATCCTCCTGTTTCAGCCTTCCAGATAGCTGGTACTACAGGCATGTGCCACCTCACCCAGCTAATATTTAAAAAAATTTTTTTGTAGAGATAAGGTCTCACTATATTTCCCAGATTGGTCTTGAACTCCTGGGCTCAAGTGATCCTCATGCCTTAGACTCCCAAAGTGCTGGGATTACAGGTATGAACCACCACGTCCACCTTAAGAGTTCTTTACATATTATGAATACAAGTCTTTTTTCAGATAAATGATTTGGAAATATTACCTCCCCATCTGTGCATGTCTTTTCATTTTCTTAATGTTCTTTTTAAATTTTGATGTTCAATTTATCATTACTCTTCTCTCATGCACTGTGCTTTTAATATCATTATCTTGACATTTTTAACCCTGAATCACAAAGATTTTCTCCTATGCTTACTTTCTATATTTCAGATTGTGATCCACTTTGAGTTAATTTTTGTATAAGGTATGAGGTAAGGATCCAAGTTCATTTTTTCTCACATATGGATATCCAATTGTTCCAGTACTATATGAAAAGATTATCCTTTTTCCATTGAATTGCCTTGGCACTTTTGCAGAAAATCAACTGATCATAAATGTAAGAGCTTATTTTTGGACTCTTCATTCTGTTTCATTATGCCAGTACTACATCTTTTTGATTACTGCATTTTTATAGCAAGTATTAAAATTACATAGTGTTAATCCTCCAACTTCTAACTTTACTCAAAATATCTGAACTATTCTTAGTCTTTTCTATTCCTCCGTAAGTTTAAGGGTAAGCTTGTGAATTCCAACAAAAAGCCTACCAGAATTTTGATACGGATGTCACAGAACCTACAGATCAATTTGGGGAGAATTGCTATCCCAACAATATTGAGTCTTCCAATCCATTAACATAGTTTATCTCTCCATTTGTTCAGATAGTCCTTAACTTATCTTAGCAGTGTTTTGTAGCTGGCACCTTCCTCTGGTTAACTCCAAGACTTCTGAAATGGTTGTTTTTGACAATTGCATTTGCTTTTTAGTATTTTTTTAGAAGATTAATCAATTTCTTCATATTAGCATAGCCAGAAGTCTATCAGCTGTTTTTGAGAGTTGTATATGCAGCATCTTCTCTTCATTAATTCCTGCACTAATATCCATTTTGGATTACCATTATTTTTTACAGCCCTTCCACATTTGTGGTTGGGGTTTCAGTTGGAGGTTTGCAAGAGGAGGAGGAAAATGCAAACTCTGCACTGTCATATTACAACAGTGACAAGTAGTTTTCAATAGATTGCTTAATGTATGTGGAATTGGTTAGAAAAAAGTTAATCTTTGCATTATTACCAAATAAAAGCATGGACTCTGGAGCCCGACTACCTGTACTCAAATCCTACTTCTTATTCTTGTGATTGGGAAAGTATTTAACCCTTCTTTGACTTAGTTTCTTGATTTATAAAATGTTAAGAACAAAAGGGTACACCTTAGAGAGTTATTGTAAAAATTAAATGAGTTATATGAAGTAATTCAGAAGATGACCTGCACATAGTAAATTTTAAGTATTAGTTCATTTTTCATGTTTGAAAATGAGGTTTTACTATTTGTACATTGACACATTTGACTTATAAGAAGACTACATAGGATTATGAAAAAAATGCTCTTAACATTTTAAAAGGCAGATTAGTAAGTGGATTGTATACATGATTGCAATTATATAATAATAAGGATATACCTGGAAAGGTACATACAAAATTAAAATCCCTGTTTTGTGGTGATCACATTATGGGTAACTTTCATGTTAAATATTTTCCACATTTTTTGAAAATATTTAAAAAAAAACAAATTTTAAAAACAAATTACAACTTTTCTTACTGTAAACAATTTTACTCACTTGCATAAATGGCTAATTTTTAAAAATTTGTTATGAGATTCAAGGAAACCAGATGGCTAATTATATTTGCAACGAGATATATATATATATATATATATATATATTTTTTTTTTTTTTTTTTTTTGAGACAGACTGTCACTCTGTCGCTCAGTCTCGAGTGCAGTGGTGCGATCTTGGCTCACTGGTACCTCTGCCTCCTGGGCTCAAGTGATTCTCCTGCCTCAGTGCCTCAGCCTCCCGAGTAGATGAGACTACAGGCATGTGCCACCACACCCGGTTAATTTTTGTATTTTTAGTAGAGACGGGGTTTCTCCATGTTGGCCAGGCTGGTCTCAAACTCCTGACGTCAAGCGATCTGCCTGCCTTGGCCTCCCAAAGTGCTGGGATTACAGGCGTGAGCCGCTGTGCCCAGCCGGCAATGAATTATCTTTTAGTAAAAAGTGGGGCTTATAAGATTTACAAAAATGTCATCTAATTTTTAAAAATTTATTTAAATGTTTTTATTTTTGGAGTTTAAAAATGTGAAAATCTATAATATACCTTTCAAAATTAACCTAATAATTGCTTTCTGACTTCTATATCTGTAATTCTGTCAAGAAGAGATCCAGTTCTCTACAAGCTGGTTCCCAATGGAATAGTTCAGCAATGGCAAATGCTTCTGTGGTCATCCTTGGGGAAACTACCCACTTCAAACCAAATTGGAAAATGAATAAATGGAAAGTGAAGATGTGCAGTGAAGTTCAGTTTATCACTACTGAGACAGACAGAATTAAAAAGGGAAAGGTAGATTGAGAATTAAGAAGAGAGAGATGCAAAAATTGAACAAAAGTTTGAGAAACAGAGCAGAGGTTCAAATGGAAATAGAGATTCCAGATCTCCCCCATTTCTTCAGGAATAAATATTGCCCTGTAACCACTGGACATTAAATATTTACCTATCATATGAATTTGCTCTTAAAGTGCTACTCATATCCTACCTATCTTTCAATTTAGCAAGAATGGGTAATTCTGTTTTTTTGTTTTGTTTTGTTTTTTTAAAAACAAACTATCCTTCAGGCCTCATCAAGGAGGCTTCACTACATATACTAGGTCTAAGTATGTCCCTTTTTCATGGGTGTATTAGACTGCAACACAATTTTAGTCAAATAAGAAGTTTTGAAAAATTCTCTCTAAATATATATATTGGATAAACTCAGCAGAAATGTATGGCTAACAATGAAATTAAACCAATAATTGAATGTTAAAATTTGATCTACATTCAAGTTATTTTCCAATATAATTTTTCTTAAATGTAGTAACATCTTTTAGTAGGTAACTCAACAAAATCTTAAAATTCTGTCTTATAGGACAAAATGACATTAAATTTTGTAATCAAATTAGTCAACACATGAAATAACAATTATGTGACCTGCTTGGATAAAGTTCAAATATTGTCAGCCTTATTTCAATGGAAATAACTGTTATACAATAAAGTTCATGCACTATACGTGGCTTAAAAAATCAATCTATATTACTTACTGTTCAGCCACTTTCTACAATGTTTGTGTATGTTAGCTTTACAAGACTTTACGATACGAACAGTATTCTTTCTCAAGTAGTTTTCAACTAGTCATTTTTTAAAGGCTTAGAAAACAAGCAGTCATTTTAAAAATGTTTTAAATACTTATTTAGCATTTTACATGCTAAATAATCATGGGGAAAATAGTGAGAAATACAGAGCTATATAGAAAACAAAAAGAAGGAAGAATCTCTATTTTACAAGTCAAGGTCTTTCAGTCTGTTATTGGAATAACTAATAATTGAACATAATATTTTTATTGGAGGAAAATACTATATATCATTATAAAATACAATTAACCAGTCCTCCTTATTTAAATTTAAGTAGAATTACTAAAACTTCTGGGCCGGGTGCAGTGGCTCATGCGGCCAGGCATGGTGGCTCACGCCTGTAATCCCAGCACTTTGGGAGGCTGAGGTGGGTGGATTGCTTGAGGTCAGGAGTTCAAGACCAGCCTGGCCAACATAGCGAAATTCCGTCTCTACTAAAAGTACAGACATTAGCTGAGTGTGGTGGTGTGTGCCTGTAGTTCCAGCTACTCAGGAGGCTGAGGCAGGAGAATTGTTTGAACCCAGGAGGTGGAAGTTGCAGTGAGACGAGATTGCGCCACTGCACTCCAGCCTGGGTGACAGAGCGAGATTATATCAAAACAAACAAACAAACAAACAATAAACTTCTGGTTAATATTAGGATTTTTACAACTGCTTGTTAGGAATTAGCACAAGAAATGCAGAATGGTGGGAAGTTGGGAAATTTGAGATACTAAGTGGGAAAAAAATTCCTTTAAGTATTTGAAATTTTGTTCATGAATATGGCTACTTCTCAGTTCAATACATGATTCTAGAAATTAGGCTGAGATGGTTTATTTAGATTATCACCTACCCCTGGTATCATTTCTAGCTTTACCAGTTCTTCTTTGTGAATATGAATCAGCTGTTACAATTTCTCCAGGTTTGGCCTAATTGTCCCTTGACAGCCTTAACTTGGCCTGAACTTAGCCATCCGTGACGGGGTATATGATGAATATTGAAAGAAAAGAGTAAGAAAGAGAACAGATGGTGACATGAGTTCAATGTGTCTCCTTCAAATCTCAGGTTGAAATGTGATTCCCAGTGTTGGAGGTGGGGACTGGTGGGAGGTGACTGGATCATGAGGGCAGGCCCCTCATGAATGATTTAGCATCATCCCCTTGGTGATAAGTGAGTACTCATTGAGATCCGGTTGTTCAAAAGTGTGTACACCTCCCCAGTCTCTCTCTTGCTCCCTCCCTTGCCTTTGCACCTTCTGCCATGATTGAAAGCTTCCTGAGACTCTCACCAGAAGCAGATGCTGGCACCACACTTCCTGTATGGCCTGCAGAACCATAAGCCAAAATAAATCTATTTTATTTGTAAATTACCCAGTCTCAGGTATTCCTTTATAGTAACCCCAAAATGGACTAATATGGATGGAGACTGAAATAAATAAGAGGCTCAAAAAAATAAACGGGACAAAGAATAAAAGGAGATAAGCAAAACTCTCTCCTCAGAAGACTCCTATCAGATTATTGTAACAAAGAATTGCGTATATCATAGAAGCAACATAACTCAGGAGAAAGACTATTAAACAAAAATGTATGCCAAATATAAAGTTATACTCACAATTCCTATCAGTTTTGAACATCTAGCATGTACTACTCAATTAACATGAGACTAAATCACTCACCTTATCAAGTTCACTCGTCAGCTTTTTATTTTCTTCAGTTAACAACACTTTTTCTCGTTCATACTGTTGTTTGAACTCACTTTCAAATTCTTCCCTTTCACTTTGACTAACGCAATTCAAAACACAAAAGGAAAAAAGGGAATTAAAGGTCAACTGAAAACTTGAAATTATTTTTCCAATAGTTACATAAAACATAAAATATCAGATAGAACTGCAGAAATATTGTCCCCATAGAATACAGCTTGTTTATATGTAATGACAGGCCTGGTGAAAGCATGTTCCAGGAATTTATATTACAATAATACTGATTTGTTCATTCATTTACCAAATATTTATGGAGTGCTTACTAGGTGCCAAGGAATTGTTGTAGGTCTTGACAGCTACTGCTCTCACAGAGCTTATATTCTGGTAGAGGCGGACTGCCAATGAAAAGTGAGTAAAATGAACTAATTTCAGCTAATAAGTTCTAAATTATATATATATGGCAATGCAAAAAGTATTTGGGAGAGGGTGGCTACTTTAGATTATATAGTCAGAGAAGGTCTCATCAAGGTTGATAATGGACCAAAATGAAAATAATAATTGCCATTTGCTTCACATTCATTACGTTCTATCCAAAGGCAAATTAGTTTGAGACCAAATTAGATACTTTTCTTTGTGTATTTCCACCACAATATTCTTACAAAATACAAAGTTGCTGGGCCCTTATTATTAGGCCAGAGTCACTTCCTAGTGTCATCAATTTGATTAACAACAGTATTCCAAACATTTTGTTCATAATTAGAATTTATGAGCTCAGAAATTTTAAATTTACTTCGAAATAATTTCATTATTATTAGCAAAGTTACAAAAATAGTACAAAGAATTTTTGTATCCTCTTAACCCAGATTCCCCAATTGCTAATATTTTACTGCATTTTCTTTATTACTGTGTATGTACTGATTTCATTAGTGTTCTTCAGAACCACTGAGGAGGTTCTGCAGATATTATGCCCTATTATCCCTAAATACTCCAGTGTGTATCTTTCAAAGTCAAGGACACTCTGCCATAATCGCGAAGCAATCCTCTCAATTTAAAAAATCAACATTACCAGAACATTTACCATCCGAATTCACAGACCCAATTCAAGTTATCCCAACAATGTCTCCTTTTCTTACGAAGCCCAGGATCCAACTGAGAAACATGTGTTGCATTTAGTAGTCATGTCTCTTCAATTTCCCTTGGTCTAGAACAGTTCCTCAGTCTTCCCTATCTCTCACAACAGTTTTATAATGTATAGGTCTCTAATTGTGTACAGTGACACTCAACCTGGGGCCATCTGATGTTTATGACTAGTCTCAAAGAATTCATTTTTGGCTGGAATACCACAAGAACAATGTTTCTCAGTGCATCCCATCAGAAGGTGCAAAATGTTGATCTGCACAACACTGACCAAACCTCTTAGGCTAAGGGTGTGGATTCAGAACGAGTGGAGTCCCCAAGACATGTGAGATGTGAGAAAGAAAAGAAACTTTTTATGAGAAATGTGAGCCCCTTTAAATTAGCAGGGCCAGAGAGGCACTGAAATGTGACTGCAGTCACATCTTACTCTCCCAATTGAGCTAAGTAATTTACCAGCTATGTGGACTCCAGACTGAGTGTCATCAATAGCTATAAATTAACCCAACAACGCCATATTCTGGATACCATAACTCATACCCTATAGTTCAACAATGTACAGCCAATCATTAATCAATGTTATTTCTGCAAACCAATGAGAATTCCTGACAAAAGACTTTTGTATGTTCCTTCTCCTGATTTGTCTTTCTTTAAAAACCTGAGCCTCTTTTTTGTTTTCTGGAGCCCTTCTCTGTGTTTCCTGGGCTGCAGTCCTCAACCTTGGCCCAAATAAACTCTATATTAATTTTGTCTTAGTTTCTATCTTTTGGACAACATACTGGAACCTTCGGGCAGCAAAACACAGTGCTGGGAACTCTGAACCCTCATATTGCTTCAAACCTCTGCAGGTAGAAGCAATCTCATCCCTTTCCCCAAAGCAGCTATAACCTGAGGCAACCAGCCTGTTTTTGCATAAATCATTTATTAACTTCACCTGAAATAGTTACTGCAAAAGGGGAGGCCAAGTATCTTTAACACCTACCCAATCACTTGTCACTGTCTTCAGGCCTATGATGACAGTTAAGATCACAGCAGAGACTAGACATAAAAGCAATGAAGGTGTTAAAGGATTTTGGCAATTTATATTGGAAGGAGTATGGGCAGCATATAGAAATGAATTCTAAGGGCTGAGAAAGAAAATAAACTTTTTTTATCTGAGGAATGTGAGACCATTTAAATTATCAGGCCCAGAGAGGTATTTAAAATGTGAGAGCAGTCACATCTCACTCCCACCTTGAGCTAAATAATCACCTCTTGAGGCCACTTGCTATGTGGGCTCTAAACTGATGCCAAGTAGCCATAAAATGCCATACACTGGAGACCATGACTCACATGCTATAGTTCAACAACGAATAGCCAATCACTAATCAATGTTATTTTGTAAATCACTGAAAATTCCTGTCAAACGACTTTGTATCAGCCCAGCCCTTGTCTCCTTTTGCTTTTAAAAACCTACTTGTAACAAAGACCTAATGGAGCACTCCTCAAGGTAACCTGGAAGTGTGTTCCTGGCAGCTGTCCTCACTTTGGCTCAAGCAAACTCTTTAAACATATCCTGTGCCTCAGCTTCTTCCTTCAGGTCAAAAGGGTGTTACCCCAAGGTGGGTAAATAAAAAATTAAATACAGCTAAATTTATCAAATGCACATACTCATCTAGGATTTGTGGTTTAATGTGTTGACTCAATATTCAGGTGTAGTTTTTCACTGCTAGGCTGAGTAACTGAAGCTTGGACTTTGGACCCAATAGCGGGCTACAGTCAATTAGCTCGAGATATTTGACTTACCGAGCATAAAGGGTCTACTGGCTCTAGGAGATGAGAATGTCAGAGTGGACCTATTATGTGCAACCTGGTCAGCCACCCACAAAGCACCCACTTCAGAACACCCAGAAAGCACTCCTTTCACCAAGGCATTAATAAATACACTAGTGAGAGAGCACACTAGCATCCTGGAGAAACACTATGGTAGGTATCTTCAGATGATAGTCTGCAAATGACAGTGGAAAATGCCAGAATGGAACTGCATTGCCTGATTTTATTGAAAATAACAGTATTCCAGATTGGCTATTTGTACCATCTGCTTTATTATAGCCTGATGCTTCCAAATCCTCATCCTTTCCCTTAAAATTAAAAGTCACACTCATTTACTTTTAATGAGTTCAATGAACGTACACTTAATAACATCTATTTGTGTTTCATTTGGAAATCTGAGGAAAACGTCTGTGATGTGTAGACTTCCTATACTCACCTTATTTGATTATGTATATACTAGAAAGCATGGTGAAAGGAGAGGTTAGGGAAACAGGAGGATATATGAACCACAAAATGATTCCTTGTTCTCAACTCTAGATTGTATTAAAAGTTCAGTTAAATTTCTGACAGTTCTATCAATACTTTCAGCCCTTCCTTCCTACATCTACATACATACACATTATTATTTTAATATTACGAAGCTTATTTAAAGTGATAGTTCTGTGGAGCATGATGACTTATTTACCCTTAGAAGTAAAGACAGTTTTAATAAGACTTAAAAAATCTTCTAAGGAAAAAAAGTGAATAAGTTTTTTTTGTTGTTGTTTTTTGTTTTTTTTTTTTTGAGACAAGAGTCTCACTCTGTAGCCCAGGCTGGAGTGCAGTGGTGCGATCTCAGATCACCGCAACCTCCGCCTCTCAGGTTCAAGCAATTCTCTAGCCTCAGCCTCCCGAGTAGCTGGGATTACAGGCACATGCTACCAAGTCTGGCTAATTTTTGCATTTTCAGTAGAGATGGGGTTTTACAATATTGGCCAGGCTGGTCTCGAACTCCTGACCTCAGGTGATCTGCCCGCCTCAGCCTCCCAAAATGCTTAGATTACAGGCGTGGGCCACCATGCCCAGCAAGGAGTAAGTTTTTGAAGACTGTATTGTTATGTGACAAACAGGCTTATATCTACAGCAATTTGATGGATGCTATAGGACGTTAGCAATAAATGAAATTCCATGTGGTTCAGTTCTGGGTAATTTTATGTGATTGCTTTCCCGTGAACAAAGAATGTAAGTAATGGTTGATCTTAAAAGTGTAATCTTAAAAATCTCCTACATAACATTATTGAAGATAAATTATAATTTAAACGACAAATTCAAGGAAAATAAGCCAACCTCCATCTCCAAGCAAATTTGTCACTTCACTCTTATCTATAGACAGATGTGAAATTTAGTTATGTTTAGGAAGCTTTCCTAACACAGAAGCAACTTCAATAACAAAACCCAAAAAAACTGCAAAGACTTTCAGAAAAATATGTACAAAAATAAACTGAGTAAAATTTTCATGTAAAACCATTCTTTTTCCTGTTAGCATTAAACAAGCTTAAGTCTCTTCCATATTAAAAATAAAGAAACTCTCCCCATACCCTGTGTCACAATTCATTTCCCAAATCCTTGTCTTCCCACTCACTGGTAGGCATATCTTGAAACAGTTTCTGTAACCACTTTTTCATCGCTTAGTTGCTCTCCACCACACCAAAATCTGGCTTCTGCCTCCACCATCTCAAGAAAACAGCTCTCTCAAAACTCAACACCGGCCTGACTGTGATTACATCCAACCTGCCTGCCACTTTTGACAATGTTGTCCACTTTTGCCCTCTTGACATGCTGTCTGGCTTTGATTTCAGGGATCCCAAGCTCTCCTAGTTTTAGTCTACATTCCTGGCTTCTTTTCAGCTGCCTTTGTTACTCTTCCATCCTTCCTGTAAATACCAATGCTCCTCAGTATTCTGTCTTAGGTGCTGTCTCTTCCCTCTCTACACATGCTGCCTGAGGTATCTCATCAATGACACTAGCTGGTTTTATTTATGTATTCAGCTGATATCTCTGAATCTACACTTGAAGCTTCTGTGGCCTTCAAACTGACTTGACATCTCTACAAAGATGTCTTCCGAGCACCACAAGTTCAATATGCCCAACTCAACAAGAGAGCTTAACACATGGACAAGTTCCCACCACCCCTATCTATGTCCATATACTTTACTTGCTCTTCTCATGATAGGTTTAAAAAAAAAAACAAACAGGATCGAGTAAGGCCAATCCCTTCATTATGAACATCCTCAGGTACTTTGCTCCAGTACTTTCCTCCTCTCCTCTCTCCTCCAATCATCTATGAGATAATTTCTATCAGATTACAAGCATGCTGTTGTTTCTTCCATCTTCTCACACACACACACACACACACAAAGAGCAAAATAACTTCTCTGAGATAATTTCTCCTCTAGCTATTACCTGATTTCACTGCTTGTTTGTGTGGTAACTCCAAGTAACAATAGTTTTACCTCTATGTTCTGCCTCCAACTGCTCTCCTTCCAGTCTCTTTTGATCCTACTGTGGGGACTTTGCCTCTACTTTTCCACTAAAATTGTTCTTATCAAAGTCACCAATGACCTTCATATTGCTGAACTCAATGTCATTATTTAGTCCTTATCTCACTTGATTCAGAACTCATTTTATTTGACATACTGACAATACTTTATATGCTTTCTTCACTTGGTTTCGGGTGTTACAGTAGGCAGTCAGGCAGACATAAGCAGGACAGGAGGGACCCCCTCTCTCCACACCCCCAACCAGGAATGGCCACATCAGGTGATGGTCAGGTGGTTGTTAAACTTTCTAAAATAATAATTGGTCACATCTGGTGCCAGGAAAAGGCAGTCTCCCACTAGATAGAAATGCCTGAAACTGGTGATCAGCAGCTTCCCAATAAGATTCAGGAGTTAGGCAAGTGGGCTCAAGTATGCACACTAAGAGGCAAAATGGTGGAGTTTAACTGGTGGCATATGACCTTCTTCTAGGAGCACTCCACCAGTCAGGGAAGAATGCCTCAAGTGAGCACGTGTACAACTTCAGTAAACACACTGTGCATGCAGCGCCTCCCAAGTGCTGGCAGGTCACTGTGCATGCGGACAGCCCACCCCAAGGGAAGAATCAGAGAAGGGATGCAACCCCACAGAAGTATGCCAAGTCAAAGGTTAAACACTAAGTGAAAGGTTAAACCACGCACTTGAATCTCTCAAGTCGCCCACTTGGCCCAATTGCAAGTGTACTTTGCTTCCTTTTATTCCTGTTCTAAAGCTTTTTAACAAACTTTCACTCCTGTTCTAAAACTTGCCTCAGTCTCTCCCTGTCTTATGCCCCTTCGTCTAATTCTTTATTCTGAGGAGGCAAGAATTGAGGTTGCTGCAAATGCGTATGCATTTGCCGCTGCTAACACAAGGACACTAAATTTGCCTGTTATTATCTTGTCATTCTCGCTGCCCTTTCTCTATCCACTTTGCTGGTTCCTCCTCATCTCTCGACTTCCAAAAATTGGAGTACCCCAAGGCTCAGTTCTAGGAAATTGTTTTCTATCTATATCCATTCACTAAGTGTTTTCATACAGTCTCAGAGCTTTAAATGCCATGGAAGTGATAAATATTCTCAGGATTTTACCTCCCGCCCCCAAATCCAGGCTGGTCTATACATTAGCCTATTTGACATCTCCAGCTGAATGTCTAATAAGCATCTCAACTGTAACTGTTTAAAATGAGCTCTGTTTATGAAAGAGTCTTGTCAGGGGGAAAAATGTGCCCATGATAACACTCCCAATCCTAAACTTGCCTCTCCTGTAGTGGTCCTTTCTAGTAATATATTCTCACAACTGCTTGGACCAAAAACCTTGGTATCATCCTTGAGTCTTCCTTTTTCTCCCTCATCCCATATCTAGTCCATCAATACATTGCTATCTTTACCTTTAAAGATCATTAAAATTCAAACCCTTCTTATCCCTTTTGCCACTACCCTAGGCCAAAGTCACTGTCATCTTCTGCTTGGATTGCTTCAGTCGTCTTCTAAGTGGTCTCATTGTTTTTGCTCTTACCTAATTCAAACTACTCTTAACCTAGTATTCAGAGTGATCCTGTTAAAACACAAATCAGTTGTCACTTTTCTGCTCAGAATTCTACAATATAGTCATGTAATGCATAATGACATTTTGATCAACTATGGACTGCCATTGGTCCATAATGCATTAGTCCATAACTGCGTAAAATTTTCAACTTTATTATAATCTTATGGGAACACTGTGTGGTGTTGAAAAATTCCTATTACCTGTGATACCATAGCTGTTTTAGGTACTAAGTAAAGCATTACCCACGTGTATGTGGTGATGTCGGTGTAAACAAACCTACTGTGCTGCCGGCAGTATAATAGTACATACAATTATGTAAGTACATAATACTTAATAATAAATGACTATGTTACTGGTTTATGTATTTACTATACTATACTTCTTATCATTATCTTAGAGTATATGGCTTCTACTTAATATTTTTTTAAAAGTTAACTGTAAAACAACCTCAGGGAGGTCCTTCAGGAAGTATTCCCGAAGAAGGCACTGTTGTCATAGGAAATGGTAATTTCATGTGTGTAACTGTCCCTGAAGACCTTCTAGTTGTGACTCATTGAGAGCAACTTCCAGTCCTGTAAGCTTCATTCATGGTTAAGTGCCTTATACAGGTGTACCCTTTTTAAAAAAAATCTTGTATATAATCACATAATACCTTTCTCAGAAAATATCCCTAGTGTTAAGCGATGCATGGCTGTAATTCCCTGCAATAGTTTTACTCAGAATAAGAAACTATGCATCCACTAAATATGACTTATAAGGCTTTACATGATGTGGCACCCTGTTGCCTCTCTCACTTGTCCCTACTATTCTTTTCCCTTTATTCTACTTGAGCCACAATGGCCTCCTCACTATTTTGTAAAAAACTTATTCTTCTCCATGTAGAATGCTCTTCTCACACATCTGTATAAACATCTCTTCTTGTTTTAATCTTTAACTGAGAAATCAATCACCTTCTCAGTAGTTTTTCCTGGCCATCCTGTATTTATATAATTTAACCCTCCCTTGAATGCTTCATAGACCCTATTCCCTGTTAATTTTTTGTTCTTAGCATTTATCATTATCTAATATATTCTATGTTTTACTTATACAAAGTTCTACGGGACAGGAATTTTTTTCATTGTTACTGTCTTTTTGTACCAGTCTCTACAACAGTGTGTCAGACATGGTAGGTTAAAAAATATTACTGAATGAATAAATGCACCAAATTGAATAAACTCAGGCTTCCAATATAAGCTGAGAATGACAATAACATATATTCAGTTGCCTGAAATCTAGAAAGCTGAGTATAACTCATAATTTCTCCTGCTCCCTCATTTCTCACAGCTGCTTATTATGTTCTCCAGGTTCTATCTTCTCAGTAGACGGAATCCATCCACTTCTCTCCATCTTCACTATCACCACCTGAGGCCCACACCTCATCTCTTGCAGCTGGATTCTTACCTCCGGCCTGCTCCTCCCACTTCACTCTCCGCACGGTAGCAAGAGTGGTCATTCAAAAATGTAAATATAATCAGGTCACCTTCCTTCAATGGCCTGAGGATAATGTGCAAATGCCTTGTATTCTGTCATGATTTTGGCTCTATTTTACTTTCCAGCTTCATTTCTCACCACTCCCATCTATTTATGTTTCAGTCATAGTAAACAGCTATCATTTTCTGAATGTGGCATGTCCCCCTTTGCCTTTAGATCTTAGCACATTCTCCCTGGACACTCCTCCCTAGCTACTTTTTTCTTACTAATTATATCTCAGCTTAGAAGTTGATCGTTTCTTTTTTTTTTTTCCCGGTAGAGATAGGGTTTTACTATGTTGCCTAGGCTGGGCTTGCACTCCTTGGCTCAAGTAAGCCTCCTGCCTCAGCCTCTTAAGTAGCTGAGATTACAGGTGTGTGTGTGTGTGCCATCATGCCAAGCTAGAAGTAATTTTGTTCAGAAAGCCTAGATGTACCAACGTTATCTTTTGTGCCTTCCCTATATGTGCTCCTATACTTATCATCCCATTTGCTTTTCTATCACGCTGTATTATAATTTTCTATTTGCCAATCCTGACTTTGGTCTCCTTTAGGTCTAGGATATGTTTATTGTCTATGTATCTCCAATACTTGACACATAACAGGTACTCAATAAGTATTTACTGTATAGTAAATGATGTGATTCTTACCTTTCTCTTCTGGTTTTTTCCAATTTGTCTTTTAAAATCATAATTTCTTTGTTGAGAGCAAGTTGCTGACCTTCTGAATCATGCAGTTCTTTCTTAAGATTTTTTATTTCATTTGCATGTATTCCTTCTCTTTTAGATAATTCTTCTTCATAAAAGATACTTTTCTTTTCCAAATCAGTCTTTAGTTTGGTTATCTCTTGCTGATGTTCTATGCTGCATACTCCTGGTGAGTAACTAATTTGTTTTTGCTATAGAAATAATAACAAAAGATTAGTGCATCTACAAGAATAATAAAATATTTAAATAACTTCTGTAATATAAATGAGTATTCATATAACTGCATTTTTTGTACATCCTAACGAAAATAAAATTCTATATTAAGTCTACTTTTTGTCTGCCATATATTGCAAATATTTTCCTCAGTTTACACTCCTTAATAGTCTGTCTTTGTTGCTATTTTTAAAAAGTTTTCTTCACACAAAGATTACATATTTATTCAAATTTGTGGCTGGGACTTACATGATTTCTTGCTTTACATTTAAATTTCTAATTTATTTAGAATTATTGTTGGTGTATGGAGTGAGAGAAAAATCTAACTGCATCCTAAATCTGATGAGGAACTGATAAAAAGTTTTAAGGACATCTGTGTCTTAAAAAAATTAAAATGGGCAAAGGAATGATAGAGTAGAATGTACAAAAATAAAGACAGGAACCTTTTGCAATAGTCCTGTGAGAAATGGCAAGGTCTAAACTAACATCTCCTTCATATCTACACTAGAAAAAAAAATGGTAGGTCTCTTCACTTTTAGGTATGATTAAGAAGGAGAAGAAATTGGGATGAAATCTACCTTTTTAGAAATAAGGCTGAAATATCTTCTCAGTAATAAGAAAGAAAATAAAATGTAAAGTCCAAAGATTCTTCCAGGTACTGCCTAAAGGGTAAACAGAAACATACAGACTACAGATTACGACTGTAAGATTTCCTAAGCTTTGTAATTTTCCAAAGGTCATTAATTTGTTATATCTTATCTGTCTCCCCAATTGCAATAAAACTTTTAAAACTAAAAGAACCTATGCACTTAAGTTTAGGGACAACAAAGAATCAAGATCTGGAGGTCACTGTATTCTTTTTTGAAGTCAGTCATAAGGGCAATAAAAACTGGTAAGCGTAGTTGACTTTAAGTAGAAGGAAAAATACCCTGACTCCTTCATATTTGAAGTATATAATTTAAAAAGAGCAAAGGGAGTGATGTGGGCCAGAGAAATAGCCCTGGCGTGTCCACTGCAATACTAACCATTTATCGAAAAAATACTTTTCATGTGCCAGATCCAGATCGTCCAGTGGCTTATGAGGCAGCCTAACATGCAAAAGTCTGCTTAACTTGAGAAGAACCAGAGCAAGGCAGATTCTTGCTCTTATGCATCGCTATGAAAATGATGACTAAATTGACATCTGTGGCACTTACCACTGACCCATACTATTTTTGCATTTTTCTAACTACTTAAAGAAAACAACACTTTTAGTTTGATGTTCTGTTTATTGTGATGACTGTTGGGATGGCAGCAGCATGTACAGTAAGTTTCAAGAAAAAAAAAAAATTCCCCTGAAATCAAAACCTAACAAAGATACCAACAATTATGGTTATAGATGCCTATCACTTATTGATAAGAATGTGAAAAGCCAAATAGAACACGAATGATATTATTAAACCATCTGTAAAAAAAAAAAACCTACCAAGAAATAATAGGTTTTACTGCAGGCGCTGAAGATAATTTAATGTCAGCAAACTTACTAATAAATGTGTCATAAAATGATTTTAATAGATTAAATTTTAAAATCCAAATGATAACCTCAGTATTTAAAAATCCAAATGATAATCTCAGTATGTACCCCTACCCAATAGCATTTTATAAAATCCAGTAATAATTCCAAATACTACTCTAAGTCCCACAATAAAACCATTACATAAAAAATAATACAGTAATTCTTTTAATTTAAAAGTATCCATTTTGAGCTATCAAAATACTATTTATGGTGAAACATCAGAGATACATCGAGTAAATTCAGAAATATCAACAAAAAGGATGTCTTCCATTATCACTCTTATGCAACATTCATTTCAGACCAACATATAAAATTGCCTCTCTGACCAACATGTAAAATAGTTAAAAAAAATGAATATTGTAAAGAAAAATAATATCTTTATAATTTCTATTTAATTGTTCACCCAGAAAATACAAATAAATCTGGTAAAATGTGTTAGAACTGACAGAATTGAGTAAAGCAATAGCATAAGATAAACACAAATCAATACTTCCAGATATTAAAATAAGCAATAAACATAACAAAAATTTCATTGTTGATTGAAGGATAATAGTGAGAAATTTCTGATTTATATGAGAAACCTACAAGTCTTGAAACAAAGTATTTAAAAGGGAAGATTAAATGTACATATTCAATATTTTTCATGTTATCTGCCACATAATTCTAATTAAAAGTTCTTTATAAATGTGGGGATAGAAGGTCATGGAGACATGTTTCTACTCCGTGGATAAGAATAAACTGGTAAAAATGTCAAAGAAAATACCAAGGGGTGCATGGGAAAATATACTTTTCAAATATTAAAACATACTATAACTCTTTACTAAAGTATCACTGTGACAGATCTGCTCCCCGAAATAATTTAATTCAATATATTAGACATCTTCAGTCATTGGGTAAGGCAATCATTAATAAATGAAATTGGAATCACCAGTTAGCAGTAAAATAACAAAAATCAATCTCATGTCATACCATTTAGCAAAACAAACTCCTAATACACAGTTAATTATTTTTAGACCCAACAAACATCCAAAAGAAAGCAGAATTAAATACTTATCAAAACTCTGAGAGGAGGAGGACAAGCCAAGCTTTGAAGCAAAAGAAGAAACACTGAGAAAAACCAACAAATCTTCTATAATTTTAAAAAGAAACAAGATCAAAATTAAGGGATACATGATAAATTGGTTAAATAGTTGCTGAAAATACTTTAAAAAGTAAAATTTTTACTGTGCAGAGAGTTTTATGAATTGGTAAGAAAAACATTGACTACTAAATTAAATTAGCAAATAGAGAATTTACGAACAGAAAATATGATTAATAAACAATCCACTAATAAACCAAGAAATAAAGAGGTACAACTTTTTTTGCCTCTCATATTTGCAAAGATTTGTGGGATTTATCACATAAATTAGCCTTAAAATAATTGCTAACTTCGTTTCTAGGTGCCTGTTCTAAGAAAATTATGCAGAAAAAGCAGTGCATAAAGGTGTTTTTGGCAATTATAATACTGCAAAGAATTTTTAAAGGTAACAATAGAAAACTGGTTATGCGGATAGTCTTCTTGAATTATTTATAATCACTAAAATTATGTTTGTGATAATTTTGTAATAACAAATAGAAATAACTAGGTATGTGAAAATTCTTATTTATTATTATTATACTTTAAGTTTTAGGGTACATGTGCACAATGTGCAGGTTTGTTATATATGTATCCATGTGCCATGTTGGTGTGCTGCACCCATTAACTTGTCATTTAGCCTTAGGTATATCTCCTAATGCTGTCCCTCCCCCCTCCCCCCACCTGGGGGGAAAATTCTTCTTGAACTACTTAAAATCATTAAAATTATGTTTGTGACAATTTAGTAATGAAAGTAAAAATGCTTATTACACTTTTTTTTTTTTTTTTTTTTTTTTTTTTTTTTTTTTTTTGAGACGGAGTCTTGCTCTGTCCCCCAGGCTGGAGTGCAGTGGCGCGATCTCGGCTCACTGCAAGCTCCGCCTCCCGGGGTTCACGCCATTCTCCTGCCTCAGCCTCCCTAGTAGCTGGGACTACAGGCGGCCGCCAACACGCCCGGCTAATTTTGTGTATTTTTAGTAGAGACGGGGTTTCACCGTGTTAGCCAGGATGGTCTCGATCTCCTGACCTCGTGATCCGCCCGCCTCGGCCTCCCAAAGTGCTGGGATTACAGGCTTGAGCCACCGCGCCCGGCCTACACTATTAAGCGAAAAATGTAAGTGTATGGGTTGAACTGTGTTACCCTCACATTCCTATCTATGTTGAAGCCCTAACCACCAGTACTTCAGAATGTAACCTTATTTTAAAATATGGTTTAAGAGGTAAATCGAATCAAAACGGTAAGGCACACCCCTAATTCATTAAGACTGCATCCTTATAAAAGGAGAAATCTGGACACAGACACACAGGGAGAACTCCATGTGAACATGAAAGCAGAGATCAGGGTGATGTATCTTACAAGCCAAGCAATGCCAAAGACTGTCAGCATGCCCCCAGAAGCCAACCGTACCAATATCTTGATTTTGAACTTCTAGCTTCCAGAACTGAGACACTTCTGTGTTTTAAGCCACCCAGTGTGTGGTACTTTGCAACAGCATCCCCAACAAACTAACACAATAGGGAAAAAAAATACTTCTAGTAGCATCACAGCATCATATATAACAACTTAAAAGTTTTCCTTAAAAATTGTTTTTATTGAAATATAATTCACATATCATACAAATCGCTCATTTAAAAGTGTAAAATTCAATTATCTTGTTATACTGCATTAATAGTTTTTAAGTGGTAAAACAACATACAACAAAATTTTCCATTTTAACCATTTTACGTGTACAATTCAATGGCATTAATTACATTTGCAATGTTGTATAAGTATCGCCAGTATCTATTTCCAAAATTTTTTCATCATTTCAACAAAAAATTCTGTAACCATTAAGAATTAGCTCCCTGTTCCCCACTCCACGCAAACCCTGGTAACCTCTATTCTACTTTGTATCTATGAATTTGCCTATTTTATTTTATTTTTTTTAGAGACAGGGTCTCACTCTGTTGTCCAGGCTGGAGTGCAGTGGCACAATCATGACTCACTGTAGCCTCGACCTCCTGGGCTCAAGCAATCCTCCCACCTCAGCCTCCTGAGTAGCTAGGACTACAGGCATCTACCACCGTGCCCAGCTAATTTCTTAATTTTCTGTAGAGATGGGGTCTCACTCTGTTGCCCAGGCTGGTTTTGAACTCCTGGGCTCAAGTAATCCTCCTGCCTCGGCCTCCCAAAGTGCTGGGATTACAGTCATGGGCCACCGCATCGGGCCTGAATTTGCCTATTCTAAATATTTCATATAAGTGGAATCATATAGTATTTGTCCTGTTGTGTCTGGCTTCTTTTACTTAGTACGTTTTCGAGATTCAGCAACGTTGTAGTATGTATCATGACTTCATTCCTTTTCACAGATAAATGATACTCCATTGTATTTATATACCACATTTCCTTTATCCATCTGTTGATGAACACTTGGATTGTTTCCACCTTTTGGCTACTGTAATAATACTTAAATAAACACTTGTGTAAAGTATCTATTAGAGTTCCTATGTTCAAATATTTTGGGTATATACCTAGGAGTGGAATGGCTGGTTCATGTGGTAGTTCTGTTTGACTTTTTGAGGAACCACCACATTGTTTTCAAAAGTGGCTACATTATTTTATACTTTCATTAGCAACATATAAGGGTTTCAATTCTCTACCTTCTTGTTAAGACCTACTTTCTTTTTTCCTTCTTTTTAATTTTAGCTATCCCAGTACATATGAAGTGGTATCTCATTTTGGCTTTAATTTGCATTCCCCTAGTGATTAGCAATGTTGAACATTTTTTAATTTGCTTATTGGCCATTTATATATATCTTCTCTGGAGAAATGTCTATTTAAGTCTTTTGCCCATTTTTTGATTGAGGTGTCTTTCTGTTGTAGAGCTGTAGTTCTTTATATAATCTGGATATTAAATTGTTATCACATACATGATTTGCAAATATTTTCTTGCATTCCTTAAGCTGTCTTTTTACTTTCTTATGTCCTTTGATACCATACACATTAAGTTTTAATTTTGATAAAGCCCAATTTATAAATTTTTTTTGTTATTTATGCATCTGTATTAATAAGAAATATTGGTCTGTAATTGTGTGATTTTTTTTGTCTGGCTTTGGTATTCAGGGTAATGCCAGCTTCACAGAAAGTTAGGAAGTGTTTCCTCCTCTTCTATTTTAACAAGAGTTTGAGAAGGATTGGTGTTAATTCTTCTTTCAGTATTATTTCTAAGAATCCATCATCAAATCCAAGGTCTTATGAGAGTTTTATAGTTGTAGCTACAAGATTTCAGTTGCTGATCCAATTTGAGTTAATTTGTATAACTGGTGTGATGCAGGTGACCAATTTCATTATTTTGTAGGTTAATATTCAGTTGTCCCAAAACATCTGTAGAAACTATTCTTTCCCCATTGAATGGACTTAGTACATTTGTCAAAAATTAATTGGCCCTGGATACATGCATTTATTTCTGTATTCTTAACTGTATTTTATTGGTCTGTACGTCTATCCTTATGACAGTACCACACTGTTTTGATTACTGTAACTTTGTAGTAAGTTCTGAAGTATGAGTCCTCCAACTTTGTCCTTTTTTTATGATTGTTTTGGCTGTCCAGGTCCTTTGCAATTCCATATGAATTTGAGGATCAGCTTTTTATTTCTGCAAAAAAGACCTTGAATTTTGATAGGGACTGAGTTGAAGCTGTACATAACTTTAGCTAGTAGTACTGCATTTTAACAATATTAAATCCCACTATTCATAAACATGAAATGTCTTTCCATTTATTTAGATCTTCTTTAATTCCTTTCGGCAATGTTTTGTCATTTTTAGTTGGTTAAATGTGTTCCAAGGGATTTTATTTTTATTTTTTTTAGAATTATCTGATGACACTTTTATTATTATTATTATTATTATTTATTATTATACTTTAGGTTTTAGGGTACATGTGCACAATGTGCAGGTTTGTTACATATGTATCCATGTGCTGTGTTGGTTTGCTGCACCCATTAACTCGTCATTTAGCATTAGGTATATCTCCTAATGCTGTCCCTCCCCCCTCCCCCCAACCCACAACAGTCCCCGGAGTGTGATGTTCCCCTTCCTGTGTCCATGAGTTCTCACTGTTCAATTCTCACCTATGAGTGAGAACATGCAGTGTTTGGTTTTTTGTCCTTGCAATAGTTTACTGAGAATGATGGCTTCCAGTTTCATCCATGTCCCTACAAAGGACATGAACTCATCATTTTTTATGGCTGCATAGTATTCCATGGTGTATATGTGCCACATTTTCTTAATCCAGTCTATCGTTGTTGGACATTTGGGTTGGTTCCAAGTCTTTGCTATTGTGAATAGTTTTAGGTGCAATTGTTAAGTGGAATTGCTTTCTTAACATTCTTTGCAGATTGTTCATTGCTGGCTTATAGAAACACAACTGACTGCCGTGTATTGATCTTGCAGCCTGGAACTTGGGTGAATTTATTTTAAGCTCAAGTCTCAAGTTCCTTTCTTTTTGAGACAGGGTCTCACTCTGTCACCCAGGCTGGAGTGCAGTGGCCCAATCATGGCTCACTGAAGTCGCGACCTCCGAAGTCTCAGGTGATCCTTCTACCTCAGCTCCCAGAGTAGCTGGGACGACAGGTGCCTTCTCAAAAAAGAGTTTGGGAAGGATTGGTGTTACTTTTTCTTTAAGTATTTGGTTCAATTCACTAGTGAAGTGGTGTGGTCTTGGAGTTTTCTTTGTCAGAAGGTTGCCTGTCTTTTTTTAACAAGCCGCTGCAGTGGGATTGTGGAGTGCGGGAGGGTCCGTCAGAAGGTTTTTGATTACTGATTCAATGTCTTTACTTGTTATAGGTCTGCAGAGATTTTCTATTTTGCCATGAGTCATACTGGGTTATTTGTACCCTTCTAAGAACTTGTCCATTTCATCTAGGTTATCTACTCTGTTGGCATACAGTTGTTCCTCTTATAATTCTTTTGTTTTCTGTTGGTCAGTAATAAAATTTTCCCTTATACTTCTGGTTTTAGTTATTTGCAGTGTCTCTCTCTCTCTCTCTCTTTAGCTCTTTTTTATTGGGAAGGGGTTAGTCTAATTAAAGGTTTGTCAATTTTGTTGACTTCTAACCAACTAACTTTTTGTTTTATTGATTCTATTATTTTCTAGTCTTTATTTTATTTAGCTGTGCTCTAATCTTTATTATTTCATTCCTTCTGCTATCTTTGGATTCAGTTTGCTCTTCTTTTTCTAGTACCTTAAGGTATAAAGTTAGGTTATTGATTTTTACTTTCTTCCCTTTTAGTCCTTCTTTTTAATACAGGCATTTACAGCTATAAATTTCTCTCTTGAGCACTGCCTTTATGGCATCCTGTAAGTTCTGATGTATTGTATTTTCATTTTCATTCATATATTTTCTAATTTCTCTGGTGATTTATCCTTTGACCTATGGTTGCTTAAGAGTGTGTTCATTAATTTCAACATATTTTTGAACATTCCAAGTTTTTTTTTCCTGTAATTCCACTGTGGTTGGAGATGAGACCTCATACGACTTCAATCTTCTTCCATTTACTAAAATGTTTTTTGGCCTAACATATGGTCTATCCTGGAGAATCTGCCATGTGTACTTTAAAAGAATGTGTATTTTGCTGTTGTTGGGTGAAAAGTTCTATACATGGTTGTCTCTCAGTATCCATAGGGCACTGGTTCCAGGACCCCACTTGAATACCTAAAATCCATGGATGCTCAAGTCTCATATATAAAATGGTACAGTGTTTGCATACAACCTACACACATCCTCCCATATACTTTAAATCACCTCTAGATTACAGTCACATATTGCTAAACGACAGGGATATATTCTGAGAAATACATCTCATTAGGTGATTTTGTCCTTGTGTGAACATAAATTGTACTTCCACAAACCTAGATGGTACAGCCTACTACACACCTAGGATATAGGGTATAGCCTATTGCTCTCAGGTTACAAACCTGTACAGTATGGTACTGTCCTGAATACTGCAGGGAACTGTAACACAATAGTAAACACCTGTGTCTCTAAATATAGAAAAGATACAGTAAAAATATCATATAAAAGATAAAAAATGGTATGTCACATATAAATATGGTATAAAAGTATGGTATAAAAAATAAAACATGGTATGTCATGTAGAGCATTATGAATGGAACTTACAGGACTGGAAGTTGGCCTGGATGAGTTAGTGACTGGTGAGTGAACATGAAGGCCTAGGACATTACTGTACACTACTGGAGACCTGATAAACACTTTATACTTAGGATACACTATTTTTAAAATTTTATTTATCCAATAATAAACTTGGCTTACTATACCTTTATAAGCTATTTACTATTTTAAAACTTTCTGAACTTTTCTGTAGTAACACTTAAAACACAAACACATTGTACAGATGTACAAAAATGTATCTTTTTTTTTGAGACAGAGTCTCACTCTGTCATCCAGGCTGGAGTACAGTGGCTCAATCTCAGCTTACTGCAATCTCTGCCTCCCATGTCCAGGTGATTCTCGTGCCTCAGCCACCAGAGTAGCTGGGATTACAGGCACGCGCCACCACGCTCAGCTAATTTTTGTATTTTTAGTAGAGACGGGGTTTCACCATGTTGGCCAGGCTGGTCTCGAACTCCTGGCCTCAAGTGATCCACCTACCTCAGCCTCCCAAAGTGCTGGGATTACAGGCATGAGCCACCACACCTGGCTATCTTTCTTTATATCAATTTTCTATAAGTTTTTTTCTATTTGTAAAATTTTTATTTGTTTTACTTTTGAAACGTTTTTGTTAAAAATTAAGACACAAACACATACATTAATATAGGGTTTACACAGGGTCAAGATCATCAAGACATTACTAGATGATAGGAATTTTTCCAACTCCGTTATAATCTTACAGGACCATTGTTGTATATGCAGTCTGTGGCTGATCAAAACGTCACGATCTGTACTTACAATACCTAATGTGATATAAACGCTATATAAGTAGGTTTTACATTTGGAATAATGACAAGAAAAATCATCTGTACATGTTCAGTACAAATGCACCCATCTAATTTTCTTCCTCCAAATATTTTTGATCCATGGTTGGTTGAATCCACAAATGCAGAACTCATGGATATGAAGGGCTGACTCTGTATCTGTTAGGTCTAGTTGATTATAGTGGTGTTCACGACCTCAATATCCTTATTGATCTTGTGTGCATATGTTCTATCCATTATTGGAAGTGAGATATTGAAGTCTTTAACTCTTTTTGGAGGGCTATTTCTCTCTTTAAGTCTGTCAAAAGTATTCTCAATGAAGTGAAGATTCCTACAATCTTTAAAAGGGCCACAATATGTTTTAACCCTTTACTATGTGCCAGCTTCTGGCCTATACATGTTAAATGCATTAACTTATTTACTAGGTAGGTGTTATATTATCTCAAATTTCTAAATGACACAGAGATGTGTTTGGCAAGTAGGTAAACATGATACAGAGTTTCCAATGAAGTAATGTTTACTGTAGAAAAAAATAAAAAGCAAACTATTAGATAAAACATGTGAATGAAAGCTAGAAAACCTGGGTTTACATTGTACTCTATCGCTTCTGACTATAAAATATTTAACTCTCCTGAGCCTCAATTTTCTCAAATAAAAATAATGCCTAAGATTTCTTCCAGTTTGTACTTTATTATTCTTATCATCCAAAGCACCTAGAATAGTGCCGGAAACAAAGCAGGCCCTGACTGAAAAGTATCTGGGATGGTGATGTAATTACTTCTATATACTAATCCTGCTCTAGAGGTACAGGTGTATATAGAAGACACATCTCTATTTCGTAAAGCTAACCAGGACTATGAATTCATGATGAACTAAAACAAACTCCCAAAACAAAAACAAAAATAAAATCAGGAGTTTATATTTCTATTTACAGCAAAGGAATTTGACATGCAACCACTGAAATTCAATTGTCAGAAAAAGTAAGTTCTGACCAATTCTACCACATGATTCATTCATAACTTAACAGTTAAATATCTGGTCCTTTGCCAGGGCCAAATTAACAATATACCTGTCTGTGTTTTCAATAAGCTAGGTCACGGTTTAGTTGGAAATATACAGATCTGCAAATAAATAATTACAATAAGAGCTAAGCTACAGGTATTAACAGAATTCCAAGAAGCAGTACAGAAGGAGTATGTAGATTTTAAGGAGTATGATTCTTACATGTTATGGATAATTAGACAATAGACTAAGCATGGTCCTAAAAGAAGTAGGTGAAATAGGGGCTGACAGATACAGCAGAGGAAACAGGATGGAAAAAGTTTCGAGTCAAAAAAGATAAAAGGCAGATACCACATTCAGACTATTAGTATGATAAAAATATCACGTCAATTTGATCTTAATTCACTCACTGTAATATACATAATACTATTACACTAACAGTTACTGAACACTTTTAATGCATCAGCTTACAAATGTATGTATGTACTTTTGACATGAAATAGTTTTATAGATGAGAAAATTAAAGTATAATGAGGTTAAATGTTGTTTTGTTTTGTTTTGTTTAAGACGGAGTTTCACTCTTGTCCTGGCTGGAGTGCAATGGTGAGACCTAGACTCACTGCAACCTCTGCCTCCCGGGTTCAAGCAATTCTCCTGCCTTGGCCTCCTGAGTAGCTGGGATTACAGGCATGCGCACCACGCCTGGCTAATTTTGTATTTTTAGTAGAGATGGGGTTTTGCCATGTTGGTCAGGCTGGTCTCCAACTCCTGACCTCAGGTGATCTGCCCATCCCGGCCTCCCAAAGTGTTGGGATTACAGGAATGAGCCACTGTGCCCGGCCCCATAATGTTCTGTCCAATGTTACACGTTACACAGCAAGTAACTGGTGAAAGCAAGAAGTTAAGAATAGGTAGTCTGACTCCAGAACGGCTCAAGGATTTCCCTTGCAAAGCACCTTCTGCTGAGATGTTTTAGACTATGCCCATTATCATCTTATCCTAACAAACACAAGTGTCTGCAAAGCTACCCCTGAGCTTCTCCTGAGTCATTTATGAGATATATAGAGGGTCTGGATATCTAACCATGACTCTCATGCAGATTACCAGTACATCTTGTGTAGGTAGGCAGTCCTTCATAAACATTCTAACTTCTTCCTGATAGATTCATATTTCCCACTAAACACAGTCCTCCATTTTCTTCAGCATAATTAAGAAATCTGTATTAGTTTCCTACTGGTAAGAACGAGAATTATGAATACTAGTTTTGAAGAATGGCTAGTTTTCACTGCACAATGAATACAGTATATAAGCTAACACTCCTAACAAGTCTAAAGAGAAGAAAATTAAGCTTCATAAATGTGAAGTCAAAAGATACCTTCAGTCCCTCCAATTCATTTTCCAGTTGCTTGGAATAGTGCTCACTCTGTTCACGTAGTTTCCTGTCTTTAGATGCTTCAGCAGCTAGGGCTTCTGTATGAACTTCCAGCTTTAAAACAGAATGAAAAAAGCATGAAAAAATTCATGGTTATAATTTTTTTCCAAACAAAACATTTATCCCAATGAGAATTTACCTTGTAACAGGAAGATAATTCAAATGTTTAAATCCATATTAAATAATATTAACAAACTATAAAAAGAACTTTAAAAATATTAAAGAAAAAATTATATATGGTATTACTAGTCTCAAAAAGCAGCTTTAATCACTATCCCATGGGCACTACAAAATTTGCCTGACTACTAACCTCTTTTTTGGCTCTTTCTGTTCTGCGCAGTTCTTGCCTTAAGCTTTCAACTTTTTGCATCACCAGGTCCACCTCTTCTTCCTTATCTCGGACATGGCGAGCAAGTTTCTGTTTTTGGGTGTGCAATTCTGTTAGCCGCTCATTGATCTCCATGAATTCCTGCATGGCCAGTTTCCTCTGACAGTGTGCGTCTTTCAGCTCTTTGGATTGGTTTTTTAATCGCTCACTAGCCTGGACTAGTTCCTACAGTTTTGTAAAAAGAATATAAGTTACCAATTCTGCAACCTAGAGACCAAATTTGGCCATCAGAATAGCTATTATTAAGTCAAGAAGAGCCAAAATTATTCACCTTAGGACAAATTAAAAGAAATAAACTACTTCTGAACAGATATTAATGGCATGGTGTCCTGATAATAGTCTCAATTCCTTATGCTAATATAGTAAATGCACGGGAGCTGCTCATTTAACCTTATAGTACCTTAGTTTCCAGAAATGAGGAAAATATTTAGGAATAAATGATATGATGGTCAAAATAAATATTTGTGAAATTTAATAAATATTTGTGAGGTTGTTTTCATAAAAAACAAGCGTTGCCCTTGACATGGAGGCTACGCCTCAAGCCAGAAGCCAGGAGATAGAAACTACACCGGAGGCTCCCTAATTGAAGTGAGAAACTTAGAGGAGAGCTAAAGTGGACTCAGGGCAGTACCACTACCTGCCTCCCAGCAAAAGGAAATGCAAATTTTCTTTGGGGGAAAGAACTGCAATGAAATCTGAATTTTTCACATATTAAGAACAAACAAGAGTGAGCTCACAACCACAGATTCCAAAATACTCAAAGAACAAAGCACCACAATCAAACAACAAAAACAATAAAAATAAACATCAAAGGTATCTTGGAATTAAAATAATTAGATATCAACACAAAATTGCTACATATGAAATGTTTAAAGGAATAAAAGATGAAATAATAAAAATGAAAAAATGACAAAAGGCTATTAAAAATGACCAAGCAGATTTATAGAAGAATTGTATGGAACATTTAGAAATAGAAAACATAAGGCCAGGCACAGTTGCTCTCATCTATAATCCCAGCACTTTGGGAGGCTGAGGCTGGAGGATTGCTTGAGCCAAGGAGTTCAAGATCAGCCTAGGCGACATTGTGAGACCTTATCTCCATGAAAAAATAACAATGTAAAAAAAAAATGGCCAGGTATGATGGTATGCGCCTATAGTCCTAGCTACCAGGGTGGGAAGATGACTTGAGCCTGGGAGGCTGAGGCTGCAGGTAGCTGAGATCACTCCATTGCACTCTAGCTTGGGAAATACAGTGAGACTCCACCTCAAGAAAAGAAAAAAAAAAGAAATGAAAAAATATAAATGTTAAAATTAAAGACATTCATCCATCACCACAGGAAGCTCTACATTTACGAATCAAGAAAAAATTTAAAAAATCCAAACCAGAAGTGTTCAAAAAATGACACTGGGTAATACCAAAGAGAAATAAAAGACCGTAAAGAAATCAGAGGGAAAAAAAGACAAATCACCCATTCCCCACCCTCAAATAAGGCGGAGTGGAGGAAAATTAGACAACAGACACTGAAGAAGTAACAACAGCAACAGAAACAGGGTAAAATATTTTCAAAGATATGAGAAGATAATTAAAATTATATACCCAAAAAATTACTTTTCAAGTCTGAGGCTTCATATAAACAGAACTGACAGAGCTTACCATAATCAGATCTGCCCTAAAGGAACCAGTAAAGCTTTATTTCAGGAAGAAAAAAAAGATTTTAGAGATCTAATGCAAGAGAAATGAAGAGCTAATAAAATGGTTAACATGAATGTGAATGTAAACAAATGTGTATATAAGATTATACTATAAAAATGTTAACTTTGTACAGTAAACAAAAGATACAGCTAAAATACTGGCCAATAACAACACATAAAGAAAGTTGTAAAGAGGTAATACAGCTTGAATATCCCTAATCCAAAAAAATTGCAATCTGAAATGTTTCAAAATCCAAAACATTCTGAGTGCCAACATGATGTTCAAAGGAAATGCTCACTGGAGCATTTCAGATTTTGGATTTTCCGGTTAGAAATACTCAACTGGTATAATGCAAATATTCCAAAATCCAAATGCTGGTCCCAAGCATTTCAGATAAGGGATACTCAATCTGTAAGATTAAACGTCTTTAAATTGTTTGTGGGAAATAGTTTTAAGATATTTAACTTAAACTTGGTTAATACACATAGTAGAAGCCAAGAGTAACCACCAAAAGACTAGAGAGTAAACTAAAATGTCAACAACAACAACAACAAATTTCAGTGAAGAAGACATAAATGATTTTGCAAACAAAAAAAGAGTTCTGGAGACTGCTGCACAACAATGTAAATATACTTGACATTACTTAACTGTGCACTTGAAAATTTAGATGGTAATTTTATGTTATACATATTTTACCACAGTTAAAAACTTTTGAGAAGGGAAGAAAGGAAATAAAAAGCAGCATGCAAAAATCATGACAAACAGAAAACAAAAAGATAGTAGAAACACATCCATATACATTAGTAACCAGTTAAAGGCCATCTATTATACTGGATTATGAAATGAAATCTTGACTTCAGTAGAAAAAGTATTACTGAGGATAAGGAATATCACTACATAATGACAAAATTCAATACACCAAGAAGAAATACTATACTAAACTTTTGTGCATTCTATAAGAGAGTCTCAAAATCATTAAAAAGAAACTGTTAGAACTTCAGAGAAAAATTGGTAAACATCATATAATGAAAAATTTTAATTTCTTAGTCATTAACAGATAAACCAAGTAGGCAAAAAAAAATAGTGAATATAAAGACGATCTGAAAAGCTTCATACACAGGAGCTTGCTCTCTAAATTGGAACACAAACTATTTTCAAGAACACATATTGAATGGAACAGGCTATGCCATGAAGCAAGTCTCAGTACATTTCAAAGAACAGAGATACCACACAGAGCAAGTTCTGTAATGACACTGCAACTAAATTGAAGTCAACAAAAAAGATAAACTCCATACACTGAAAATTTTAAAAGACACTTATAAATAACTCATTGGTCCATGAGAAAAAGAAGCAATGCAATTCAACTCTTTCTATGAGACAAGGATAATCTGAATATCAAAAAAAAGAAAAGAGGAAAAAAAATAACACGCCAATCTCACTTATAAAAACAAATGTGAAAATAGTTTTTAAAAATTAGTAAATCAGTGCCAGTGACATATAAAGTAGATATGCATGAAGTCTGGAGCTAAACTCCTTGTGCTGAAAATCTAGCTCCACCACTTTCTATTTCTATGACCTTGAGCAAGTGAACTAACTTCTCTGTGATTGGTCTCACCATTCATAAAATGAGAATAACACCGAACTCATGGGGCTGTGATGGAGATTAAATAATTTAATATATGCAAAGCATTCAGAACAGTGTTATTAGAACAGATATTTGCTACATAAATGTTATCTATACTATCACAGTATTATAAGAAATTTGGGCTTCACCCAGAAATGTAACAGTGGCTTAATATTAGAAAAATATTGTTGGTTCACCACACCAACTTATTAAAAGTCAAGAATCATATAATCATATCAACAGAGCACAGAAGGGCACATTTAATAAAGTCAATACCCATTCTAAATAAAAAGCTATTAACAAAATAGGAATAGAGGGTAACTTCTTTAACCTGATAAAAATTATTTATTAAAAACTTACAGGAAACATTATTAGTGATGAAATATCAGAAGCAATTTCTTTAAAATCAGGGAACAAGATGGGGATGCCTGCTATTATCATTTCTAGTCAACAATGTACTGAGGTTCTAGCTAATACAGTGAAACAAGAAAAGAAATGAAAGTCTTTTCTGTATGAAATTTTATGGAAGAACATTTTAAAAGAACTTTAAATATATGGAGAGATACCATGTTTACAAATAAAAAGACTTCAGGAATGCAGAGAAACTTTTGTTTTTGCAGCTGGTCCCTTCTGAACAAATTTTACCAAAACCTGGGCTAAATGAAAGTCTTAAAAAGTAACTTATAACTGATTTAGTAGTGAGAAAACTAAGAGATTTACCTTCTGGAGGTTATGTGTTTACATTTCAAGGTGAGGTGGGAGAGAGTAGGAGCCTGGACCAAGGGTACTTCCTTTGATGGAGCAGGAGACTCTGGGCTTATATTTCCAGAGGAAATATTTATCTATATTCCAAAGGGTTAGAGAAAGAACCCAAGATCCTTCTCTTTAGATTTCCAAGGAACTCTCTCAGAATAGGAGAAAGCAGGAGGCAGTTGCTTCTTTCCTCTATATAAACACCTGCATAAATGTTTTCAAGGCTCCTCATTTACAATATAGACTTCTTATGGGTAGGGTTTTATCCTGCCAGCTCTCAAGGTATTTCTCTTGGGGTAAGACTTGGCACAGAAGGGAGCCATGTAGTTATTCTTTGCTGTATGTAAGTAATAACAATCCGTTCTATTCTGGAAATCTGTGTGTATATTCAGAAAAATAGTAATAAATATAGATAGTTAAGAACTTAAAGACAATATTGTAATGATGTTAATTCTCCCTAAATTGACCTATAAATTCAGTGCATTTTTTTTTCCCCTGACATAGGGTCTTGCTCTGTTGCTCAGGCTGGAGTGCAGTGACATGATCATGGCTCACCGCGGTCTCAATCAACCAGGCTCAAGTGAACCTCCTGCCTCAGCATCCTGAGCAGCTGGGATGACAGGTGTGCACCACCCAGCTAATTTTTAAATTTTTTGTAGAGACTGGGTCTCATTCTGTTGTTGTCTAGGCTGGTCTCAAACTCCTGGACTCAAGTGATCCTCCTGCCTCAGCCTCTCAAAAGTGCCAGGATTACAAGCATAAGTCACCATGCTCAGCTGATTAAATGCTATTTTAATCAAAATTCCATCTTCACAGTTTTGAAAAAATAGCTGAGATACAGACCCTAAAATTTTAAAACTTTAAGACAAAAATTTAGGAGAATTTTTTTAAATCTCAGATTTTTTGTACAAGACAGCAAATACACTAACCATAAAAATATTGATAAATCTGGCCACAACAAACCTAGGAACTTTTTTTAATAAAAAGATTCCTAAAAGCAAAAAGATAAGCCACTGAGAGATATTTGTAACACATATAACTCACAAAAGATTAGAATGTCCAAATATTTCCAAGAATTATTATAACCAGTAAGAAAAAAACAACCCGACAGAAAAATATACAAAAGATATTAAGAAGCATTTCACAAAAGAAATGTAAATGACAATAGACCCATGTGAAGATACTTGACCTCATTAGTAATTAGAGAAATGCAAATTAAGACCACAACCAAACATTTTCTAAAACCTAAAATCTCAATTTAGACTAGATTGGCCAAAAGTAATAAATCTGGAAATATGAACACAGAAACTCCTATACACTACTTGTGGAAATGGAAGTTGGTATACTAGAAAACAGTTTGGCATTATAAAAAATCAGAATATTTGCTAATCCAATAAAAATAGGCAAAGGACCTCAGCAGACATTTCTCTAAGATGACATACAAATAGCCAATAGGTATATGAAAAAGTATTCAACATCACTAGTCATAAGAGAAGTAAAAATCAAAACCATAATGAGCTGTCACTTCACATCTATTGGAATAGCTATTTTTTTTAAAAGACAAAGGATAACAAGTGTTGGCAAGGAATGTGGAGAAAAATCGTTTTCTACTGCCTATAGGATATTAAGCAAATCACTCAAAGTTCTTTATTGGTATAATCTGCTTCTTTTCATCAGCACTACCATCTTCTCAAAATATATGAAAAGGATTTTTAATACTAAAACATTAAAAATTGGTGACTACCTATCACTATAAATCTAGCTATCCGATTTTCATCCTCTTTCCAAAGGGTTAGAGAAAGAATCCAAGATCCTTCTCTTTAGATTTCCAAGGAACTCTTTCAGAAGAGGAGAAAGCAGGAAGCATAACGTCGATTATGTTAACTAAATTTGGCTGAGTAATCCTACCAATAAAAATGGTAAACCATTAATATTACTATAATATTATTAAAGCGAATAGAACACTAACTGTTTTAAATGACAAATATTATTAAATTGGCAATGAATTTAAATGGACCTATACAAAAAATTGGTTGAAACTGCATTAAGCAGAAAGTAAAAATGTACTGGTCTATCTCAATCCATCCTTTAATAGCGTTCTCTTTTAGTCCTTTTGATTAGTTTCATCAGATAAAGGTTATTTGTTTTATTTTTAATTCCCTCCATTTCTTTCCCGACACCAAGACTTTCAAATCTTCCCCAGGAAGACTTCATTCATTCTATATTATCAGTGCATTATATTAATATATTACATCATTGAATACAACTTATGCTATGCCATAAACTACTGATTTCTTGTTTGCAATGGTTAGTATTAGTCCCAACATTTTTCTATTTGTTAATGAAAGTCACAGTGCTTAGCAGCATGTGGTTCAAGAAAAGTATTTTCTCTAGTGCTTGAATATTATTTACCCTATTGGGCTGTGTTATGGAGTCTTAGCTATCAGTAAATTTTCCTGATGTTTAAAATAATGTTTAAATGTTTCACAAAGTTCTTATGAAAATGACTTTAGCTTATTTACCCCTGCTGCTTTGAAAGATAAAAACTGACATTTAAAACAAATCACCAAAGAAATTTTAAATTATAATATTTTAAGAATGTTCATAGCAAGTTATAATGAAAATATGCCTGTATTTTAAATTTTTTCTATAGATGCTAAACTGTTTCTACTATTTTCTTATTTCTTCATGTTTCTTTTTCAATAACATTCACTTTTAATCTAGTCCTTTGACTATTAACTTTCTAAAAGAACAAAAGATTCTGAACTTTCAAGCTTCAACGATTTAAGTTTTTTAATTACTAGCTACTAATCAAACATACATCAAAATAATCCTTAAAATTTTAGACCAACTTTTAAAAAGATAAAATATACTATGTATTATTGTAATTCATTAAGAATGCTTTCAGTATTCTTATTATACAAGATTCAAAACAGAGTAAAAACTTTAATGATCTAGTCACATATTTTACCTTATTTAGATCTTCCCTTTCTTGTTGTAACGTTTTGATTTGTTTTTCATAAGCCTTGATTTGTCTAAAAGCATCATCTAGTTCTTGCCTCACAGCATTAGCTTCTTCAAGTTGCTGTTCCAAATGACTTGATTCTAAAAACAAAAGATAATGTTTCTTTTAATATTTGTATAAAAGCAAATGATTGAACCTAAGGTAAAACAACTAAAATTTTTTTTTAAATCAGTATTTTGAATTTAGTGTTAGGTCTACTGACAGTGTATACTAGTAGGACTCTTGACAAATTAAATGCCTATCAGTTCACTGTAAAGATGGTGAATGGCGTATGCCATTGTGAAGATGTGCAAAAATGCCTTACATACTCATTAGGAAAAAAAAACACGCTTCCAAAAAAAAAGCACCTTTGGACCAATTAAAAATTTAAAACTAACAAGCAACAACAAAACCAACCAACCAAAAAAAAAAAAAAAAAAAAAAAAAAAAAAAAAAAAAAAAGGCAAGTTTTACCGCAGTGTTGGTAAGCATCCTAGTGCTGATGTTAGTCAAATTACTGTGTAAGACGGTTTTGATTCTAACAGGGTGGTTCCAAATCACCCAGTCTAGTTTCACCACTGTTTATCTGAAGAATAAACTCTGATTTCTAAAGAGCAAATATCTGAAAAACTCCTGATCTAAGTCAATTCTTCTATTTTTCAGATGAAGAAACTCAGGGAGCTGAATAATTTGCCTACAGTCACATAGCAAAATGTGTATCAGAGCTAAGACTAGAGCCCAGGAAATCTTGCACTGACTTCTCCACCTTACAAGGTAATGTTATTAAATAATGTTTAACATTCTCAGATAAGAGGGGCTTTTAAGAAACAACATTAGTGATTTTAACTTATGCCTTAAAATGTAATAAATTGATAGGAAATGTTCCTGGTATCAAAAGTAAACTAGCAAAGAACTGAAGTCAGTGATACAGAGAAATCTAAACAACATTCATTATCAGTTCTGCTCTGGATATTTTCTGTTCTTTACACATTATTACTCTAAGTCAGCAATACCCAAACTTTTTGGCACCAGGGACCAGTTTTGTGGAAGACAATTTTTCCACAGCCCAGGAGTCCAGGAGATGGTTTCAGGATGAAACTGTTCTACCTCAGATCATCAGGCATTAGTCAGATTCTCATAAGAGGCATGCAACCTAGATCCCTCGCATGAGCAGATCACAACAGGGTTCACGGTCCCATGAAAATCTAATGCCACTGCTGATCTGACAAGAGGTGGAGCTCAGGCGCTAATGCTCACTCACCTGCCATTCACCTCCTGTTGTACGGCCCAGTCTGCTGGCACCAGTCTGTGGCCCGAGAATTGGGGATCCCTGCTCTAAGTAACATCCCCAGACAAGTGACATGAGCATCCCCTAGGAACTTAGATATGGAGAATCTCAAGCCCCAATCAAGACCTAATGAAGCAGAATCTATACAGTATCCTCAAGTCATTCATTTGTACATTAATATGTGGGAACCAGTGCACAAAGTGTTGTATATTGTTGAGACTGATGCTTTCAATAAATGAAGTAGTGGTAATATGTTAGTCCTGTTGGGAAGAGCAATTCACTTGTGTAGATGAATCCTGCAGTCTAAAAATTACTTAAATGTATTAGTGTATAATGCATTGTATAGTTCTACATTTCATAAATAACTGATATCAGTGCAATAAATTGATAGATTTAAAACTTACTTTGAAAGTATAGTTATTAATAGCATAGTTAACTTTTGAAGATGGAAAGTTGTATTAACTGGTTTTCATAGTATCTGAACAGTATCAATTAATGAATGCTTATGTGAAGAAAACTAAAAATCATAGGGTGTTTAATCTTAATCATGGTGTTTAGTCTTATATTCAGAAAACTGTATTTTATCACTTTATCAAATTTTGGCATTTCATATGGGAATATTTCTATTTAAATTAATTTCAAACACATTTAAAGATTTTCTAGTTTAAGTTTTTAACATTTTTAGGATATCAACAATTTCTTTTCTTTTTTTTTTTTTGAGACGGAGTCTTGCTCTCTGTCACCCAGGCTGGAGTGCTATGGTGTGATATCAGCTCACTGTAACCTCCGCCCTCCAGGTTCAAGCAATTCTCCTGCCTCAGCCTCCCAAGCAGCTAGGATTACAGACACTCGCCACCACGCCCGGCTAATTCTTGTATTTTTAGTAGAGATGGGTTTCACCATGTTGGCCGGGCTGGTCTCAAACTCCTGACCTCAGGTGATCCGCCCGCCTCAGCCTCCCAAAGTGCTGGGATTACCGGCGTGAGCCACTGCCCCCTGCCCGGATTTCAACAATTTCTAAACTAAATATCAATTTACGTTTGTTATTTCTCATAATTAAGAGTAAAAATGTAGCCTGTAAGGCAGCTGACTTCTGTCACTTACTGGTTCATTTTAATCAAATTTTATGGTCAAGGAAAATCAATTTAGAGTAGCAATATGGTACATTATTAGTAATCCATTCTGAGCACACTTTCTTTCTTCTACTTTTGAAGTGTTCTTCTCTGACATGTTCAGTTTTTTCAGAAATTATTGTTACTGACTTATTTCAACAGCTCTGAGAAACAAAAAATTCAGTATTTCATAAAATTTCTCTATCATATAAAGTTTATAACAGATGATATCACAGGGGATAGCTTCTAAAAGCTTTAAGGATATTTTCACTGATTTATTTCAACATAGTGTTAATTTTAGTTTTCACCACAGCCATTTCATTTTGGCTGCTTTGCAATGGAGTTCTTAGAGAAATATATGTCAAATTTCCCTGTTTTATATTTCAGACACTTTTCAAAAGTGAAAAAAGCTCAAAACATTAATTTAAACAACAGTATGTGAATTATGAGAAGTACAAAAGAATGTACTAGATTAAGAAGTGTTGGAAAAGATAACCCCTCCCCTAATATTTAATAAAATCCTCCATTATGGAGAGAAACACAGCCCTTGTAAAATTTGGAAAACACAGAATGTTGCATTCCCAAAAGATGAAAACCCCATATCACGAAAAATCCAGAATGCTTTGAACTTTGGTCAAATACTATAAAATGAGTAAGGCAGCAGAGCCTTTACTTTTACTACACCAAATAACAAATATGGCTAAAATTCTGAAAGAAATCCAGAGACTATTAAAAATATCCAACACAATTAGCCATGACATTTAGATAAAGTTGTTAAAAACTAATTATAGTGAACAAATAGAAAAAGCTGTACTAGGCCGGGCACCATGGTTCATGCCTGTAATCCTAGCACTTTGGGAGGCAGAGGCTGGCAGATCACCTTAGGTCAGGGGTTCAAGACCAGCCGGGCTAACATGGTGAAACCCCATCTCTACTAAAAATACAAAAATTAGCCAGGTGTGGCACACACCTATAAACTCAGCTACTCGAGAAGGGCTGAGGCAGAAGAATCACTTGAACCTAGGAGGCGGAGGCTGCAGTGAGCCAAGATCGCATCGCTGCACTCCAGCCTGGGTGACAGAACGAGACTCTGCCTCAAAAGAAAAAGCTGTACTACGAAACTGAGTTAGCTGATACCAACTAAATGGTTCTTAGCTCACGGGTGCTATTCAGGACTGTAAAATTCAACTTGTTAGTAATGAGGACTTAATGAAGGCATCATACATATGGGGTTATTTTCTTGGCACTGGATGGCATGGAAGATAAATATAAAATATGGTCTCTGTCTTGAAGGAGGTAAGTTAGACAACAGCAACACTTTTAAAAAATAATAAAGTAGAAAATCAAATGCAAGTTGTGTGGCAGGCTATATGTGCTATAGGAATTGAGGTCAAAAAATGGGCATGATTAAAGCAGTGTTCAAAGTGGAACACTATAAACTGGAAAGGGGTTAAGACTAGAGCCAGTGGGAGGTTGGCAGAATAACCAAAACATCTCCCTGATCCACAAGATGGATAGTTTCATTTTTCCCATTATGTAACTCTTCTGAGATGCGAAGAAACTTTACTTCTAATTATAATGAGTAAAAATAGGCTCCCTTATTATCAATACCCCTATTCACAGGAGGGAGGGAGGGAGGGAGGGAGGAGAGAGAGAGAGAGAGAGAGTGTGTGTGTGTGTGTGTGTGTGTGTGTGTGTGTGTGTTAGTTTGGGGTTGGAGAAATAGAAACAGTACACAGAGGCACATATCCCCAACCTCAAGGCAACATAAGAATGAGAGTCTCAAAAGCACATTATAGATTATAATAAATTTTTCATTTAGGAAACAAAAAAATCCTATTTTCTCATACAAAAATATTAAATGAGGTATTTTTTATTAAAAAAATTTTATTTTTGTCTGCAGATACTCAACAAATATATATTGTTATACAATACTGGCAATAAGCTTGGCACTAGGAATATAGTAGGAAAACCTACTATAACCTACCCCTAACCTTTAGAAGCTCAGAGTATGGTAAAGATGCAAATACTAAAAAGAAGTTGTCAATAATTATAAAATTGTCGCATTTTTTTCCAGAAACTTAAAAATATTGGAGAACACTGCTGTTGGGAAACACAAGATAAACAGTCATTAATGGTGGGTATTTGTATACACAAAGACTTTGCTCAAGAAGTTTCTGGAGGAATGACAAATTGAAGGTATTTTGGATACTTTTTTCTTCAGAGCCAAATTAAAGTTGGGGCTACTCATCAGGCAGGTCCTAAGGGAAGCCTTCAATTTGTATTTTTTTTAAAAAAGGTAAGGAAAGAAAGAAAGGGTAGGAAAAAAACAGTATGTGAAGGAAGTGGAGCACCACTGGGTGATTCAGCATGGCTGGAATCACTGGGCAAGGGAGTAGTAACAAGAGACAAAGCTCGAGAGGCAAATACATGCATAATAATGAAGGGCCTTGTATTAGAATTGAGAAATTTCTACTTTATCCTGGAGGCAATGGGGATCCACTGAAGGTATGTATGTTGAAGCTGTGACTTCAACAGACTTACACTTTAAAAGCTTACTCCGGAGACTTCAAGTTCTGGGAAGAAGGAATAGATATATTTCCCATTCTTCCCATTAAGTATAACTTAAAACCCTAGACATTATACATAAAACAAACATAAGAAGACTGAAATGTGAAGAAAAAAACTTTCTCAGGACACTGGGACCTGATAAACAACATAATGGTGAGTTTTCTGGGGTTTCTTCTTGGTTCATATAACCCAGAATTAGAGCTAAAGAAGATGATAACCCATAAATGACAACAGCTATAAAGAGAAAAAGCCCCAACAAAAGCCTGCTCTTTCTAGCCAAAGGATTAGGAAAGGGGTAGACCAGGAAGACAGACAACTCATGGAAAATAACAATTCCACTTGAGATAAACATCACAGAAAAAAAAACTGGCCTCATGTCACTAATGTCAACAATGGACAAGTGCAGGGGGGCTAGATTTCCAACCTCATGAGGCTTATCATGAGATGCTCAAATACATCTGCAAGAGTGGTGTCAGAAAAACGCTGGGTGTGGTTACTCATGCCTATAATCCCAGCACTTTAGGAAGCTGAGGAGGGCGAATCACTTGAGGACAGGAGTTCGAGACCAGCCCAGGCAACACAGCGAGACTCCATGTCTACTAAAAATACAAAAAATTAGCCGGGTGTGGTCCCAGCTACTCAGGAGGATGAGGCACAAGAATTGCTTGAACCTGGGAGATGGTGGTTGCAGTGAGCTGAGATCACATCACTGCACTCCAGCCTGGGGAACAGAGTAAGACTCTGCCTCCAAATTAAAAAAAAAAAAAAAGGTGTCAGAAAAAGACAGGACATGAACCCTCGCTGGCTGACAACAAGCCTCCCCTTACACATTGTCAGTGGAAACCACACGGGGAACCTGGACTTCTACCTCCAACCTGGGTCGGGTTTTGGATCCCAAGCATACTGTATTTTCAATCTATTTTGGTTGGGAAAAAAATCTGCATATAAGTGGATCCACACAGTTCAAATCCATGTTGCTCAAGGATCAACTGTATTTACAAATTTACAGCATATTTAATTTTACTTTAAAATAAATCACAAATTTATAATAAATGTATAATTGCATAATAATTTTATGTTGCCTCAGCATCCACTTTGAATGCAGGTTTGGCTTTCTTGTTTCAGAGGCAGGGTTTAGTCACTCTTGATGCAGTTTCCAGTTCTACACCACACCGAAGGGGCTCAAGCAGGAGACATCTCTCCCTCCTAGCAGACTGGGATCCTGCCTTCTAGCTGCCTCCTCTAAGAGGACCATTCAAGCACTGGCTTCCAAACTGAAAGTGACCTACACCCTATTCCCTAATATATACTGCTAGTTGCCATGCTCTCCTGCTCAACGCTCTCTGTCTCCCTGTACTCCCTGCTCTCCAGGTGTGTGGCCTCCAGGCATGCCATGTGCCACAAGGTCTGTAAGTACTAAAAACTCTTAAACGTTCACATCGAGGTTGTCATTGACGCTGTACCAGCAATCTGACTCCTGACTGCAAGGCTGCTTCAGAAAGGATGCATACAGGTGGATCCCCTGCTGGTGATCTTTTGTTCAGGCCTCTGGTGGCTGCTGGTGACGGTAGCCACCAGCTACGTTAACAGAGAAAACAGGCAGTACAAGAAAGAAAGAAAAGAAAAAGAAGAAAAATAAAGAAAGGAAAACTAAAGACTAATATATTCGTGTATATAGATGCAAAAATCCTTAAAAATACATTAGGAATGGAATTCAGCAATATATAAAAGTAATTGTATACCATGACCACGATTTACAACAGAGATGTATGGCTGGTTCAACACTTTAAAATCAACCAATGTAATTCACCATATTAACAGGTTATTTTTTGAAAATCGTATGTTCATATCAATTGATACAGAAAAAGCATCTGACAAAATTCAGCATCCATTAATGATTTTAAAAACCCTTAGAAATACAGAAACAGAGGGAAATGAATGCTTTTCCCCAAGGTTAAGAAGCTAGAATGTTCTTCTCATCATTCTTCTTTAACATGGTGCTGCAAGGTCTTGCAATAAGGCAAGAAAAGGAAACAAAAAGCATATAGATCAGAAAGGGAGAAATAAAACTGTTCCCACCTGCAGATGACATGTCAGAATTAAAAATCCCCAAGAATCTATTTTTTAAAAACCCTCCTAGAACTAAGTGAGTTCAGCAACACTATAGAATACAAAATAAACATATAAAATTCAACTATATTTCTGTATATTACAATAAACACATGAACAATAAAATTAAAAGTACAATACCATTTGGAATTGCTCAGAAAATGAAATTACTTATTATTATTCTATAAATAATGGGTTAGACATCAACAAAAGCTTCCTTTGGATAGTGCCAGAACATTATTGTGAATGACAGCAAAACGTTTTAAGATTTAAAAATTCAGCTCTTTCATAGAGCTAACAAAGAAGCTCACAACTATTTTAGTGAATGACATAACAACTAGATTGTTGATTTGAATCTTTTACATCAATACCATCTATTTCAAGGCAGTTTTAAAATTAATTAGCAAGCTTTCAAAAGCTACTGCCATTCAAAGCCACATTCTACTATTAAAAAGAGAAGAGATAGGCTTATGAGTAAGTTTTCCAAATCGCTATCGCCTCTCTGAAGACAAATCACTGACCATTCTAGCTCGTCTTCTGTTCTACTGCTTTTTTAGTGTCATACAACTCTAACACAGACATTCAATGACACTCTTACTGTTATTGTTGGTACCGAAGCAAAGTCCATGATTCACTTATCATGTTCCCAATCTATAATAACTTACTTTTGGAAAGATAAAGTAACAGAGATTAGATATATAGATATTTCTTAGAAGGAGAGCCTCTTAAAAACACAAAATAGCATTCATAAATTATGCTCAAAATTAAGATCTCCATATATTTAGTATAAACAAAGTATTAATATGGAATTTTAAATAGTCATTTTTATAAACGATGCTACATTAGATTATTTCTTCTCTTTCACTTATTTTTGCCTAAAACTGCCTTTCCGGAGAGGCCTGACCATTCTCGTTAAAATAGTACCTTCTGCTCTCTCTTCCTATCCCTCTACTTATTCAGATGATGTAATGCCTCTAAACCCTGCAAAAAACTGCCATTTCATTCTGAGTAAAAACCAAAGACCTTACAACAATCAGTAAGGCTCTACTGATCAGGCAACAGGCCCATTTCACCCCTTTAGTTCTCATTTCCTTCTGTTCTCCCTGCTTGCTCATTCTGCTCTAGCCATGCAGTACTCTCTGTTTTACTTGAACTCCTGGGGCACATTTCATTTTAGGGTCTTTGCACCGGCTAGTCCTTCTGCCTGGAACACACATTTTGCAGATAACTGTATGGCTAACCCCCTTGCCTTCTTTAAATTTTTGCTAACATGTCACCTTCTCAGTCAGGCCTACCCCCGGAGCACTATACTTAAAATGATAAAACTCCTCATTTTGTACATCTGACTAATTCTCCTTATTCTATTCTTATTTTTAAAGCACTTATTACCTTCTAACATATTGTATTATTTACAAAGTTATACATTTACTGGTTTCTGTTTTCTGTCCTTTACCCAGGCCAAAGCAAAGATTTTTTGTTTAGTCTGTTTTGCTTAATGTTGAATCCCAAGAGCCTAAAACAACACCTGCTACATAGTAGATGCTCAATATATTTATTGAAAAAATGCAATAAATGAATAATAGGTATATGAACACTTGTCAAATTTAGTTTTAGTCTCAGTAATACACTGAAAAAATAATTAACATTAACAAAGAAAATAAATTTTCTTGATGCCTGTATACATGCACTCTGCTTGTCTCTAGTGTCCTTCTTCCTCACTCCTAACTCACCTTTTCCTCTCCTCACAAATATGCTTTGCCAGGCAAATTCCAAAATGAATAGGCCTTCCAAAAAGGCCATCCTTGTTCACATAAGTCTGTGTTAGGTGATCCTCCTATGTACTCTCCATGTACCTCCATTTATTTTTCCTGATAGCCTTTTCATATGTATTGCAATAACTGTTTATCTGTTTCCCAGACCAAAATGTGAACTCCTTGAGAGCAGAACCCATTCTTATTTGCCCTTCCCTGACTAGCATGCAACTCACATCACATAACACAGACAGGTTCTCAACAGATGTTTTTTGTGGGAATAAACCATTTTTTAAACATAATCCTAAATTGAATTAACAGTGAATCACAGATATTTACCTGTTACTTGTTTCCTTAGTTTTTCAATTTCTTCTTTTAAGTTTTTTATTTCTAAATCTTTGCTTGCTGTTAGCGGACCATCAACAGTTGAATACTGCAGAGCTTGGACAGTCTGTGTTGACTCTTTAAAAAAAAGAATAAGAGAAAAATATCACCATACTCCAAATTCTTAAAACTAGTAACATTTTTTTTAAGAGGGAAATTCTTATACAATTTTATAGAACAAAACATCTACTCACTGACGAAAAGCATGTGAATACTCAAAAATTAAGTCATAAAAAATCAGGCCGGGCATGATAGTTCATGCCTGTAATCCCAGCACTTTGAGAGGCCAAAGTGGGAGAATCACTTGAGTCCAGGAGTATGAGACCAGTCTGGGAAACAGAATGACACCCTTTCTCTACAAAAGATATAAAAATTGGCAGGGAATGGTGGCACATGCCTGAAGTCCCGCTACTCAGGAGGCTCAGTGGGAGAATTGCTTGAGCCCAGGAGGTTGAGGTGGTAGTGAGCCGTGATCATGGCACTGTACTCCAGCCTGGGAGACAAACTGAGACTCTATCTCAAAAAAAAAAAAAAAAAAAAAAAAAAAAAAAAAAAAAAAAACAAAAAAATCTGCTGATATATATATGTATATATATATATGAAAGAATCTACCTTCTAATAATTTTTGGTTTTAAATACTGTTGGTGTACTCTGCCAATGAATCAACTACATAGCTCCTTTTTCTCCTAGTAGGAACATCGCCATGTGGTAACTCAAAAGTCTGGTATGTCAGTCAGATGCTATACGAAGAAATGAATCTGGTTTATAGACAGAGGGTTAGGCATGTTAATATACATATGCAGAAGTGCTGGCCTTCCAAATTTTACGTCTGAAAGTTGAGGCCCAGCTACAGGTAACTATGGTTCAACAATTTAGCTAAAATATTTAGTTAAAATAGAAAATATTAATTTATCTTGCAGTTCTAATTAGAAAATACAAGGTTTTTAAAAAAAAAAAACAGTAACTCTATTGAGGCTTACTCCCAGATATCATCAAAAGACACGGAACAAAGAAAACATTTTTTACCATTTTACATCAGAAATGAAATTGCCCTTTGTTCTAAAATAGGTATTCTGCTATTTATGGAGGGATACTTATATAATAAGTCTCTCCCTTACCATAATTCTTAATGAGTTAGTGCAAATCCTTACTGATTACTTTGTGTGTGCATATGTACGTGTGTGTGTGTGTAAACCATAATCCCTATATGTTTGACAGTGAATAAATATTTGTTAATTTGAATTAAAGGTATAAGATATACTAGATTGTGCATCTGATCTTGATTTTCTGCATCCTATAATTATTTCTTATACATTTCTTTCTCTTGGGTTCAAAACATGCCAAAAACTGGTCTTTTCTGTATTTATTATTTTGAAAAGAACATCCATTATTTTTATTTTTTTAAGACATCTAAATTGGGGGTAGAAAATGGGGAGACATAAAAATATCCAATGCGGGGGAGGTGTAGGTGCGGTGGCTCATGCCTGTAATCCCAGCACTTTGGGAAGCCAAGGCAGGTGAATCACCTGAGGTTGGGAGTTTGAGATCAGCCTGGCCAACATGGTGAAACCCTGTCTCTACTAAAAATACAAAAATTAGCCAGGCATGGTGGTGCGTGCCTGTAATGCCAGCTACTCGGGAGGGCGAGGCAGGAGAAACGCTTGAACCTGGGAGGCAGAGGTTGCAGTGAGCTGAGATCATACCACTACACCCAGCCTGGGTGATAGATCGAGACTATCTCAAAAAAACAAACAAAAGACCAAAGAATACTGAATGGACATTAAAAGGAGCTACTTTTCCTCCTGTACCCCACCTACCACAGGTACGAAGGTAGGGCAGGCATCCTTGCTTGTTATTGCCACCTCTCTCCTCAAAATTCCTAGGTCTACTGAAATGACCATTTCCTGCTCATGTGGTTATCCACTTGTCTTCCCTATCTTACTCTTTTTTAAATAAGGATTTTACATGTTGTTCTCTGCTGTTCTTTCCATTACTACTCTTCTTATTATTCTTAGTAACTTTAACATCAAAATAGATAATCCATCTAACACTGACTTCTGAGGCACATAAATCCCCTATGGCAGATACTGCTGGTTTTTACCTGACATCTATTCATCTCTTCTTCCTCGTGAACCAAATTCAATTATCAGGCTACAGTGCGCATAGGTAAGGTGGGTCCAGTCAAAACTGGCTGGTTTAAATTATTCATAATAATTCCATTCTACATTGCAAGTGTTGGTCAAGAATTAGGTATGTGATCTAGTTAGAACTTAAATGGTACCTTGAGAAGAAGTCCACTAGGGGGCTTCAGGGAGAGGTTTTAATCTCCCATTAAATGAAAGATGTATGAAACTAAATGAATCTTTCCACTTTCTGGGTCTCTGGATATGTGCAGATATGAAGATGGAATTCTTGGTGTACTCTGCCAATGAATCTACTTAGCTCCTTTTGTCCTAGCAGGGAACATCACCATGTGATAACTAAAATGCCTGCTATGTCTGTCAGACGATATATGAAGAACTGAATCTGGTGTATGAAGAGAGGTCTTACCTTCCAAAGTTTACATCTGAAAGTTGAGGCCTACAATATTGTGGAATCATGTAAGGAAAGCCAAGAAATTAATAGGGAAGCTACCCTAAAACTGGCACTGAAACCATTTACTTCTGACTTCTTAAGTGAGAAAATAAATCCATATTATTTAAGAATTCTCACATCTGCAGCCCAAAACAATCTAGCTGATAGACTTCTCTCCCACATAACCATCAGATTAATTGGCCACATCCTAAACTACTGGTTCTCTACTGCAGGTGGTACCATCACCTTATGTGAAGGGGACAGGAGAAGGGGAGTCAGTTGTTGACACAGCACATCAGGAGACTGCTACAAGCATTTAACATCTGGAAACTCAGAATGTTCAATATCTCAGAGTGTGAACTATCTCTCATGTGAAAAAATTACCTCACCCCAAATGCTTGTGGTTCACCAATTAAGAAATTCTACTATACACTTTGTCATTATCAATAACTGCCTGGCCTCCAAAATCATCTCTCTTATCTGTACAGCTTACTACTTTTGGGACCACTTCAACAATTCTTCATTCCAACCAGAAATGCCAATCAGTGTGTTCCTAACATTTTCCATTTTTTTCCTCTTTACTTCCTTACTTACCCTGGTTAGATTCTTTCGTCCATCACTGTTTTGCAAATACCTTCAATTTCTTTACCCTTCTCTCCTCCATTGTACTTATTCTAGAAGGCCCTCTATCTTGGCTAATTTCTACTCTTCTCCTACTGTATGATTTTACCCAAGTAGCTGAAAATGGCTGAAAAAAATACACAGTCATTTAAAACTCACGATTACTAAACTTAAATAACTTGGAAATATCTGGTGATCCTAAAATATTTCCCTAGCTCATTTACTCTTTTCATCTCCATACTGACCATTTCACATTTTCTCTTTTTCTTGTCAAATATCTAATATCTCCTCTACCTTCCTAACTCTCAGTGGATGACCCTATTTTGTATGTGATTTATTGTCTGTCTCCTCAAAGTAGAATGCAAACATAAAAGGGAGGTATTTTTGTCTTTATTTGTCTTTATTTGTTTTTTATTACATTCCTAGTCATGTGCAGTACGGTTCCTGGCTGTTTGATACTCAATAAATAGCTGATAAATGAATGAATCAGTTTAAATCTATGTCACTGCTTGTTGTGGGAAGTCAGGGACCCCAAACGGAGGGACTGGCTGAAGCCATGGCAGAAGAACGTGCATTGTGAAGATTTCATGGACATTTATTAGTTCTCCAAATTAATACTTTTATAATTTCTTATGCCTGTCTTTACTGCAATCTCTAAACATAAATTGTAAAGATTGCATGGACACTTATCACTTCCCCAATCAATACCCTTGTGATTTCCTATGCCTGTCTTTACTTTAATCTCTTAATCCTGTCAGCTGAGGAGGATGTATGTCATCTCAGGACCCTGTAATAATTGCATTAACTGCACAAATTGTACAGCATGTGTGCTTGAGCAATATGAAATCTGGGCACCTTGAAAAAAGAACAGGATAACAGCAATTGTTCAGGGAATAAGAGAGATAACCTTAAACTCTGACCACAGATGAGCCAGGCAGAACAGAGCTATATTTCTCTTCTTTCAAAAGCAAATGGGAGAAATATCGCTGAGTTCTTTTTCTCAGCAAGGAACATCCCTGAGAAAGAGAATGCACGCCTGGGGGTGGGTCTCTAAACTGGCCCCCCGGGCGTGCCCGTCTCTTATGGTCGAGACTGCAGGGGTGAAATAGACCCCAGTCTCCCATAGCGCTCCCAGGCTTATTAGGAAGAGGAAATTCCCACCTAATAATTTTGGTCAGACCGGTTGCTCTCAAAACCCTGTCTCCTGATAAGATGTTATCAATGATAATGGGGCCCGAAACTTCATTAGCAATTTTAATTTTTCCCCGGTCTTGTGGTCCTGTGATCTCGCCCTGCCTCCATTTGCCTTGTGATATTCTATTACCTTGTAAAGTACTTGATGTCTGTGACCCACACCTATTCGCACACTCCCTCCCCTTTTGAAAATCCCTAATAAAAACTTCCTGGTTTTTGCGACTTGTGGGGCATCACGGAACCTACCGACATGTGATGTCTCCCCCAGGTGCCCAGCTTTAAAATTTCTCTCTTTTGTACTCTGTCCCTTTATTTCTCAAGTCGGCCAACGCTTAAGGAAAACAGAAAAGAATCTATGTGACTATAGGGGCAGGATCCCCGATAACTGCTGTGAAACAAGTATTCATACCAAAAGGCAATGATCTTACATTTTTGTTCACTTTGCTCTGTGCAAACGATAATACACATGTAAAAATACTAAGAACAAATTAAAGAATTTAAAACATTAAAAAAAAAACCCAAAACATAGGAAATTCTTAGTCATAAGGGGATGGACTAGGAAGCAACAGGTCACTGCTTTGTTTCTCCTGCTGTAAAAAGTAAAAATTCAATACATAATTTGAAAAAATCTTATTTTTAAAAACATCTTTGGTTTATTTTACTTAGTTCTCTTTGCTTTCCCAGTAGGAGTTGGGAAAGTGAGCCAGGGAAGTGAGGCATTCTGAGGTGAAGAGGCTATTACAACTGCTTCTTACCTGGAAGCCTTATCCATTTCTGTGAGTGTACTTAGAACACGCTGGAAAGAAAAACCACTGAAGCTTCTGGAGGATGCGTGGGGATGATGCAACAATTTGGAAATCTCAAAGTCCCTAAGCATATGGTGCTTTTATTCCCATGGTATATTTTAATTGTTGTACTTGGGGGCTGCATGGGAAGTTAGGGAGCTTTGAAAAGTCAGACAGAAATCTCCAATAGTATAGAATTATTTCAAAGACAAAGAGCTGCTTGAGGAAGCGGATCTGCCTCAAATACATGGCCAGTCTCTTCATCAAGACACTTACTAAATTTGGAAATGGTATAGGGCAGAAGGCTGAAGAGAAGAATAAATCTCCCATAGTTTAGGAAGTGAAGGAGAAAGAGGCCCAACTAGGCTCTATCCAGCTCCCGCTTCTGGGCATTTGAAATCAAAGGTAGGGTTGAGTCTAATTAAAAATGCAATTTAGGGGCAGGCACAGTGTTCGTGCCTGTAATCCCAGCACTTAGGGAGGCTGAGGCGGGCAGATCACAAGGTCAGGAGATCGAGACTATCCTGGCTTACATGGTGAAACCTCGTCTCTAGTAAAAATACAAAAAATTAGCCAGGCATGGTGGCATGCACCTGTAGTCCCAGCTACTCAAGAGGCTGAGGCAGGAGAATCGCTTGAACCCGGGAGGCAGAGGTTGCAGTGAACCGAGATCACACCACTGCACTCCAGCCTGGGCGACAGAGCAAGACTCTGTCTCAAAAAAAAAAAAAAAAAAAAGCAATTTAGTCTTGTCCAAGCTCAATTCTTGATGGAACGAAAAGGGAGAAACCTCTCTGGGGCAAAAATAATATAAATTTCCTTCTCTGTGTTATTTTTATTCATGACATCTTTCACATTTGGAAAAGCAGAAAAGCATGACAAATGAAAGAAAAAAACAGAAAGGCAGGCTCACAGATGATTCAGTTGTTGAAAGTAACAGATAAGGACCTCAAAATATTAAAATGTTAAAGAAAATAGAGAAAAAAATACACAAAATATGGGGAAATTTCAACAGAAAACTGAAAACTGAGAGAATCAAATGAATAATCCTTAACTAAGAAAGACAATACCTGAAATTAAGACTAATTAGATGGACTTAACAGCAAAACGGATAAAGCAGAAGCCAGAATTAGTGAACCTGAAGGCAGATCAATAGAAAATAATGAAGCACACAAAAAACAGAAAGAATGGAAGGAACAGAACAGAGCATAAAGGAAATGTGAGATACCATCTAACATATATGCAATTACAGTCCCAGAAGGAGAGGAGAGAGTGCATGAGGCAAAATAATATCTACAGAGATTATGGCTTAGAATTTTGCAAAACTGATAAAGGACATCAAACAAGATTGCAAAAGCTCAGTGAATCTCAACCAGGATTTTCTGTTCATATAAAGAAAGCGACATGTACGTGAATCATAGTCCAACTATTTGAAACTGAAGTTAAGGACATAATCCTGAAAGCAGCCAGAAGGGAAAACATATACATTACATTCAAGAGCTTAAGATTAATAGCTGGCTTCTCGAGAAATATTATGGAAGTTATTATAGGAAACAATGAAATAATACATGTAGAGCTCTGAAAGAAAAAGCTGCCAAGCTAGAATTCTAATCCAGAAAAAAGTATTCTTCAAAAATGAAGGTAAAAATAAAGACATTTTCAGATCAACAAAATCCTATCAAGAATTTGTCACAACACACTCACATTACAAGAAAACGATAAAGGAAGTTCTTTAGGCTGAAGAAAAATAATTCCAGATAGAAACATGGATCACTAGGGAGAAGTAAAAAAGCACCAAAAGGGTAAATATATGGGTAAATAAAAAGATATTTAAAATTAATGAGTAAAGAAAACATAAAGCAACAATCGAGTAAAAATGTATTAAAAGATTTATAACAGATTAAGGTAAACTATGTAACAACAGTCATACAAAGGAGCTGTCTAAAGGTTTCTGCGTTGTTTGTGAAGTAGTAACATACACACATTATTAAGAAAAAGATATATAAAGACCTAATAGAAAAATGGGCAAGAACCTCGAACCAAAACTTCACAAGACTAGATATCCAAATGGATAGTAAATATATGAAAAGATATTCAACCTCATTATTCACCAGGGAAATGCAAATTAAAATCACGGCAGGACATCACTATACTTCTACCAGAATGGCTACAAGTGAAAAATGCTGACAATATCAAGTTCTGGTGGGAGCTGAAGAAAGTAGAACTCATACATTATTAGTAGAACTATATATTGGTATAGTCACTTTAGAAAACTCTTTGAAATTATCTTCTAAAGCTGAAAATCCTCTACTATATGGCCCAGAAATTGTACTCCCAGGTATATATCTGAGAGAAATAGTATATAGGACCACCAAAATAAATATATAAGTATATTTGCAGGAACTTTACTCAGAGTAGTCAACATCTGGAAATAACCCAAATATTTACCAACAACAGACTGGGTAATTTTTTAGTGCTGATATACAATGAAACACTAAACAGCAGTACCAAAAAAAAAAAGAGCAAATTGCTGATATATACAAAACGGGTGAATTTCAAAAAACAACAAGTGAAAGACGCCATACACAAAAGAGAATATACTGTACGATACCATTTATGTGAAGTTCAAAAACAGGTAAAAATTCATTAATGGTGAAAGAAATTAGGATGATGTTTATTTCATAGTGGTGGGTTACAAACTGGGAAGGGACATGTGAGGACTTTACCCGATGCTGGACATATTCTACACATGAATATGGGTGAAGGTTACATCAGTGTATACATATACAAGTATTTATTAGGCTTATACTTCAAAGTAGAATGCTTGCACACTTTGCTATATGTGTATCACCACATTAAAAAAAAAACAAACAGAAAAACTCCAGTCACAAAAGGGAAGTAATTCATATGCAGAGATCTTAACAACTTGTTGAAAAACAGAAAATAGTCCCTTGTATTGATGTCTACACAGTCTTTTTCTCTACTGGGCCTCTAAACGTATGACAGTAAAGTTTTGTGATTGTAAAACTTTGATTAGTTACAAGTTCCTGATTATTTGTCCATAAATACATTACTTCATTCATAAAATATGTAAGTCAAATATATAATATGTTACATACTTTATTTTAGAGAAAAAAGCAGAAAAAGGAGACAGGAGTACTGGGGATATATATATGATTAAATTATAAATAGGATGGTCAGGAAAACCTTCAATGAAGGCCTCATTCAATTAGAGACTTGCTTCAAGTAGAGAATATTCTAACATTCAAAGGTCAAAGAGTTAACGAAAACTTAGCAAAGGAGACTGGGAAGGACAGGTTTATGAAGAAAAAGAAAACCAGGAGATAAAGTGCCCCAGATGCCAAAAAAAAAAAAAAAAAAAAAAGAGGGAGAGAGCGTTATCAGGAGGAATAAAAGGTCCATAGGGTCAAATATTGCTGACAGGTTAAAAGGTCAAGACAGAAATGATCACTGGATTTTACAACACAGGATAGGGAAATAGACTAGGGGAAATAGCATGAAGAGCTGACCTAAGGTGAGTGTCTGTGAATCTGAATTAGTATTAGTCAGCACGTTGTGGGTGTTTTAGGTAAGCTGTCTTCAGCTGGATAGTTGAAGATACAAAGTTGTATTCAAGCACGGTTGGGGTTCTGCCAAAGGTATTTGACAAAGAGAAAGAGGAACAATAGATTTGAAGGTATATGCCAGGGTATGATTATGGCTGAGCAGAGAATGAAAAATGAGGGTATAAATAGCAGAGTTAAATGGTGATAGACTTGTAGGTAATGGTGGCAGTGAAGAAATACTGGAGTTAAGGGGTCAGAGAGAGAGCACTAAAAATTATGAGCAGGAGATTATAAAAGATTTGCTGGAAACTGCAATTAATGAAGAGTTTTAGATATTGTAATCTTAAGACATATCTTATTACCATAGGATGGACTGGATGAAACGAGGTGGAGAAAACAATCACTGAAGGTGAAGAATCAAGGAACTCATTCAGAATCTTAAAAAGTTTATGTGTATGTGCATTTTAAAATCACCAAATATGGCAGAAGCAATGCTGCAGAGAATGACAGTGTGAAAGGAGCTAGAGCTCTTAAAGATTGAGCAAATAAGATAGGAAAAGTCATTAAAGTGCTATAACGAAGTGAGGAGGGTCCCATTTCCCCATCCCCAAAGGTATTCCCACACATTTTTATAAACATAAATATGTACCCACAGGAGACCAAAGCCATTTTGTTGTTTACTATTAATTGTGTGATTTTACATAAATGGTATTATGCTGTGTTCTGCATACATCTCTACAACTTGATTTTTCACCACTTAAAGTAATTTTTTTCAAAGATAAAACAACCACTTATAATAAACAGCTCATAACACTGTGAGTACAATTCGAAAAGTGAAAATATATTTAAAATATATTTACCTTGCAGTTTTCTACTGAGTTCAAGTTTTTCTTGCTCAAGGCGCTTAATTCTTCTTTCATAAGCTTCAGTTGCTAAGTTGTTGTCCAGAGTCCTCTGAACATTAACATCAAGATCCAGTGAGGCGGGACCAGCTGTAACTCTTAAACAGCTCCGATCAGAAAGTACACTGAAGAAAAGAAAAAAAAAATGTAGGTTCATACTATGATAAAAAGTTTGAAGAAAAATGTTAACATTTTTTTAAAATTGTTTTTAACTGACTCCACATTTATGGCAAAAACATTTTTAAATTGCTCATTTAAAACATAGATCCGAACATCTTGCAGTTAGCCAGCTGGAATAATTATAAAAATTTGTTTGCAAAATCACCATAAACTGTTTTTAGAAGCATTTTAAAAAATGAAAACTTAAAATCCCCCAAATTATTTTGATTTTAAAAACCCCACAAATTATAAAATGAAGTTTGCTGAAGGGTTACTGGTAGTTTAAAACAATTTGATCACCTAGGTGAAACAGTAGTAGTCAAAAGCACCAACCATGGCCCTCTTTACTAGAATTTGCAATTCAAAAGCAAGTTTCTGTCTTTAATTTAATACAGTTTAAATAAAAATGCTGAAACTGCTGGACATTTGGTGGTGAACAAAACAGACAAAAATCCTTGCCCATGTAGAGCTTATATTCCAGTGACTGAGACAGAAATAAAGAAAATAATGGAGATATTCATTACATTAGAAAATGTTAAATGCTAAGGAGAAAACACAAAGCAGGAAAGGGAGAAATAAAGTATTGAAGGGGAGGAGATAAAAATTTAGATAAAGTAGTCAGGAAAGCTGTCACTGCTAAAGTAACTTTGGAAAAAGCTAAGTAAGGGTGAGGGGACCACTTAAGGGAATATCAAAAGAAAGAATGTTCCAAACAGATGAAACAGAGTTCTAAAACCCCGAGACAAGAGTATGTCTGGCATGTTCACAGGCCAGAAAGGAGGCCTGTGTGGATGGAGTCCAGTAAACAAGGAAAAATAGAAAGATAAAAGTAAGGCAGTCATGTAGGGCCTTGTAAGAAGTTTGATTTGGAGTTAAGATATGAAGCACTGGAGGTGGGGATGGGTGGACTGGTTCTGAACAGGGGAGTGACATGTTCTGATTATCTTTTAAGAGGATCACCTGAACAGGATCAGAGAACTAAAAGAAAGTCATTTACATAGTAAGTGGGTGGTTAAGACAGATTTTTAAGTAGATGAGAGGAGAGGTCTCAGTTGGAGATACACATTTAGGAGTCATCAGCAAATCTTTGGGAGAACACTAGAGAGTTTAGATGGAAAAGAGAAGTCCAAAGACTGAGCCACAGGACACTCTGATATTCACAAGTCAGGGAAGTCAGGAGGGACCAGGTATGGAGATTGAGAAGGAATGACCAGCAAGGTGAAAGAAACTCAGTCAAGTGCCCTAGAAGATAGGAGAAGGTGGTATTTTAAAAGTATGGAGCTGTAGCAAATAAGATGAGACTAAGCAAATAAGTAAGACTAGGACTGAGAAGTGATCATTAGATTTAGCAACATGTTGGTCAACAGTGACATCGATAAAAGTGGTTTGCATGAAGTGATGGGGGCACACACCTGACTGGAATGGATTCAAGAAACAACAGTATGAGAAAAATAAAATATAGTCAACAGTTGAAGTAATTTTTCTATAATGTAAAGCAGAGACATGGTTGATAAGAGGTAAAGGAAGAGGAATTCAGATTTTATATTTTGCATTAAGATGGAGAACTGACATTTGTAAGCTGATATAAATGATCTGATGATGCAGATGACACAAGAAGAAAAAAATTCATGACATAAAAGCAAAACATGCACTAGACTAGCCAGGAAGGGATGGAAGAGACCGGCCTTACTAGAGGCTTGCACAGTTCATCCCAGAGAATTTGGGTCCAACAGTAAGTAGGTGGTAAATATGGTAACTGGAGCTTGTGGAAGTTGTCTGCGGTTTGCCTCAATCCTTTCAGTGAAAGGGGATGCAAGATTATCAGCTGAAAGTGAGGATGACAGAGGTTTCAAACTCAAGTAGAAATAGGCCAGATGCAGTGGCTCACACCTGTAATCCCAGCAACAGGGGAGGTTAACGCCAGAGGATGGCTTGAGGAGTAGGAGGCTGTAGTGATTTATGACTGTGCCACTGCACTCCAGCCTAGACAGCCCAGCAAGACTCCATTTCTAAATCGTTTTAAAAATTAGCTGGGCATGGAGACTTGTGCCTATTGTCCCAGCTACTCAGGAGGCTGAGGCAGGGGGCTCATTTGTGCCCAGGAGTTTGAGGCTACAGTGGGCTAGGACTGCACCACTGCATTCCAGCCCTTCTGCTGCCCAGAACAAGACCCCATCTCTTAAAAAAAAAAAAAAAGAAACAAAGAAAGTAAAAAATAGTTACTAGGTGAGTAAAAGAGTG